>NC_082677.1:18675140-19925140 GCF_025265405.1 Mesoplodon densirostris
AAATCACACAGGGAAACAGACATAAATCAAGGCCGGCCAACTAGAAGGTATGGTTCTAACAAGGACTAGTCACAATCACCAAATCCAAACCATCTTTTCTTTTATTATTTGTTACATCATGAAAGTTGTATGTTTTACACTTAAAAACATATGTACAGACATTATTTTTAACTCCTGCCCCATTCCAACTCCCATTTCCAGAGCAACCACTGTGGAATGTACCCTTTCAGACGTTTTGCTCTGCACTTATGTATGTATGAGGTTTAGGGGAGTGGTTTAAATAAAACTGCGTTGACCAGTGTCTTGTTTTTTCATGTAAAATATCTTAAGAGTTTCCTAAAGAAGTACACCTGTAGCTACTTCATTCTTTTTCATGGCTGTCTAATATTCTACTATGAGGGCATACTATAATTTATTCTAATGATGAACACAAAATGCTTTCATTTTTCTTCATACATTTCTCCCTCCACAAGGAACAATCATGTAATATTCTCTATGACCCTACGATAGTATTTCTGTGTTACAGATACACAGAAACGAAACTTCTGGCTTAGAAGTATGCATTTTCAAAATTGACAGAAACAGGGACTTCCCTGGTGGCACAGTGGTTAAGAATCCGCCTGCAAATGCAGGGGACACGGGTTCAATCCCTGGTCCAGGAAGATCCCACATGCCACGGAGCAACTAAGGCCGTGTGCCACAACTACTGAGCCTGTGCTCTAGAGCCTGCGAGCCACAACTACTGAAGCACACATGCCTAGAGGTGCTCTGCAACAACAGAAGCCACTGCAATGAGAAACCCACGCACTGCAACCAAGAGTAGCCCCCGCTCTCAGCAACTAGAGAAAGCCCGCGCACAGCTGCAAAGACCCAATGCAGCCAAAAATAAATTAATTAATTAAAAGAATTTGAGATACAGCTAAACTTTTACCCTAAAAATATGAAGCTGTTTATACTCTGTTCAATAGTTTATGAGTGCCTACTTTCCAATTTGACACCTACTAAGGTTTTCCAATTTTTGCCAATTTTATTAGCAAAGATTAAAAAAAAATCGTATCTCGATGTTTTCAATCTCTTACAACTGGTGTGTTTGAGCATCTCTCTTCAAAACTTTATAGACTATATTTCTACTTCTATGAATTTCTATACATTCTTTCTCATTTTCTACCAGGTTGACTTGGTTAATTTGTAGGCACACCTTATATACTCTGAATATTAATTTTGTCAACTGCATGTCAAATATTTTATCCCAATCTATTGCCTGCCTTTTTAAATGGCATCTAAGTTTGACGCCTTATTTGAAAAGGCTTTCACTACACTGACACTTTTTTAAAATTCACTTCTTCCAAAATTTTTGCCATTTTATTTTTTTACTTATATTTAGTCCAACTGGAACTTAGTTTTGAGAGTGCCACAAAGTGAGTACCTAATTATCTTTACCTCAACTGGACAGCCAATTGTCCCCCATCACTTATAGACTAGCTCTTCCATTACTCACTTGTTAATCATACAATAAATTCTTCTGTAACCATGGAGCTCCTCCTGAATTCCTTATTCTGTTCCTTTGATCAACATGCTCATTCCTACTCCAAATTCTTATTTTAATAATTATAATTGTACAGTATGTTTTAATCTTTGATGGGTAAGTTCCCCTTTGTTATGCTTCTTTTTGAAATTTATCTGGCCATTCTTGTGCATTTTTCCTTCTCAAAACTTGAAACATCAGTTTGTCAAATTTCATTTAAAAAATCCTGTTGGATTTCTAATTAGGATTACACTGACTGTATTAATTTGGTGAGAACTGCCAATTTTATAGTATTAAGTTCTCACATTCAGGAATATACTATTCCTCCATCCATTCAGATTTCTTGTAGTTTTCTTCAGATGGTGCTGCATATTTTTAAAATTTCTCAAGTATTTTATAATTTAGGCTTCTACTTTTCTTACTGTTTTTCATAGTTGGTTATTGCTAGTGTATAATAAAGCTAATGAATCTTCTAAATTTATCTCATAGCCAGTGGGCTTACTGAAATCTCTTTTTGACTCAAATCATTTTCTGTTGCCTGTCTTGTCTAAGTAGATAATCATATCAACTGCAACTAGTAACACTGATATATTCCAACTCACTCCCAATCCCCATTATTTCGAGGTTAGTTATTTTTCTTGTTTCTTAACGCACTGGCTAAGACTTTGACCAATGTTCCTATCTTTTAATGAAAGTACTTCTAATATTTCATTATGACATTTAATACAGGTTTCTGGTAGAGACCCTTTATAAGATTATCTCTTGTTGATGAAAACTGAATTTTAGAAAATGATTTTTTTTAGCACCAAAGAGATATAAACATACAGTTTTCCCCTTTAACCTATTAGTATAGTGAATTACATTAATATGCTTCCTAATGCTGAATCAATATTATACTCCTGGGATTCAACGTATCAGAACTGGTATGATTTAATAATTCAGAGCCAGGCTCTGGAGTCAGAATGCCTGGGTTCAAATCCCAAATCTTTCACTAACTAGTTGTATGATTTTAGGTGTGCTATTTAACTTCTCTGTGCTTCAGTTTCCTCATCTTTAAAATGATGACAGTAATAGCTACCTCAGAGAGTTGTTTTAAGGATTAAGGAAACTGATACATGAAAAGTTGTTTAGAATAGTACACAGAACATAGAAAGCATTTAATACATGTTAATTATTATCATTTACTGAGTGCCTCATATCTGCCAGCTGTAAGGTATGCGGCATTGCAGGAGTCAGCAAACTAAAACCCGTACACTGAATCTGGCCTCCTGCCTGCTTTTATAAATAAAGTTTTATTGGAATACAGTTATACCCAATGTTTATAATTATCTATGGTTATCTTTATGCTCCTACACCACAGTTAAGTAGTTGCAACAGAGTCCATATGGCCACAAAGCTTAAAATATTTGCTATCTGCTCCTTTACAGAACCCCCCCCCCCAAAAAACCCCTGTCGACCCGAGAAGTATTGTTCAAAATCGAGGAGTTCATAGTCTAATAGATGAGACACGCAAGTAAAAACATATATATGCTACAGTATGTTATATACACAGTCATGATATTATGAGCATATTATGGAAACCTATGGCAGTTCAGTACTAAGCTATAGGAAGGATTCACACAAGGGATGAAAGACAAGAGGTATTTTATTTACTTTTAATTAATTTAAAATATGTATTTGTTTATATGTCTTTATCTCTCATCATAGTGTGTGAACTGCTAGAGGAAAAGGAATATGACATTCATTTTTGTGACATTCATATTCTAAGTACCTACGACATTTAAGGTTTTTAACAAATGACAGATGAATAAATAAATGAATGGTGAAAGGAAGAATTTAGATACCTGGGTAATAATGATTAGAAATGTCTTTCAAAGTTCTACATATAAATATCCTATGGCAAGTATTTTACTTGCCATGTTAAATGGGCTCTTTCTTTTAATCCCTACAGCAGCTAATTCTAGGAGATAGATCCTATATTACCCCTCTTTATTTATTTTTTATTTATTTTTTATTTTAATTAAATTTTTAATTTTGAGGTAATTATAGATTCACATGCAATTGTAAGAAATAATGTAGAAGATTCCATTTGCCCTTTACCCAGTTTATATTACCCCTCTTTAAAGTGAAGACAGTAAGGCTCCTTGAGGTAAAAGCAATGTGCTCAAGTTTATATACAGCCAGTAAGGGAAGAAGCCAACAAACAAACCTTTATCTGCCTAATGTAAAACATATGCTCTTTATACAACAAAGTTGGGAAGTGGTGGGAAATAGATATAGTCACAGGATACCAACAGAGTATAAACTCTAAAATGGAGATAGAAGACATTATAATTGATGCAGCAGAAATTGTAGTGTGGCTTTAACTTCTAAAACTGAGCAATGATTTGAATAAATTCATATTTTTAAAATATTAGTCTGGAAGCAGCCTGAAGATGAACTAGAGGAACAGTTGCCTGTACATTTTATCCAAAGTCTCCTCTATCACACACATTAGACCAGTTTTGGTCAGGTTCAAGTAATCAACAAAAAAATAAAATTGCTAGCATACTATGGCATTTGAGGAATAATGATTTATCTACTAATCTGAAGTACTGGAAATAGCTAGTCCTAATATGGAAGAAACAAAAGTATATTTCATTAACTAAAATGTAAGGAAAAAGTATATACTGCAAATGAAAATACTACATAGAAAAAAATCAAGTCTTAAGAATGAAACTGTAACTGAGAATGGCTGTCAGGAAAAAGACTCACAGTCTTAGAGAATGAACTTAGGGTTACCACGGGGGGAAGGGTGGGGGGGAGGGATAGACTGGGAGTTTGGGATTGACATGTACACACTGCTATATTTAAAACAGATAACCAACAAGGACCAATGTACAGCACAGGGAACTCTGCTCAATACTCTGTAATAACCTAAATGGGAAAAGAATTTGAAAAAGAGTAGATACATGTATATGTATAACTGAATCACTCTGCTGTACACCTGAAATTAATACATTGTTAATCAACTATACTCTAATATAAAATAAGAGTTAAAAAAAAAATAAAACATCTTTGGAAAACAAAAAAAGAATGGCTGTTACAAGCAAACCAAAAGAATCTAGAAAATGTAAACATAATGAAATCAGAAATTATAAATTATGTTTTCACTTTTATTTTTATTTAAGCCAATCTTAAGAGAAACTGATTTTGAAGTAAATGAAATGACTACTCCTTCAAGCTAGATCTCAACATAAGTACATAGTTGTTGTATATGACATCTATTTCTGCAAAAGAAAGCATATAATTACTTTTTAAAGAAAAGTCTTAACTATGCTTTAAAATGTACTTAAACATCTGTTTAGAACCCCCAGAGAAGCAGGAAGATTTTTTTTCTCCTTACTGGGGAATTGGATTTCACTAAGAAATCACTTAAATTGTTTAAATTATTCTGTTCAAATATATATTAAAATGTGGATTCTGAAGAAGGAAAACAGAAAACAGTAACTTTCAGACACTTCTGATAGAGGCTGATTAACACAACCTAATTTATCAAATTTAGATAACCTTTACACCAAGGTTTATGTCAAAGTACACATCATACTTACTCTGTCTTTCTAACAATTAGCACATAAGCAACCTCAAGAAGTGAGGGAGGAAGAGAGATGGAAGTCAATCAGAAGTAATAGTTTCATCTGTAAAATGAGAGTACCACCACATATCTGGCAAGTCTATATGGGATTTAAAAAAAAATAATCAAGTTTCCAATGAGAGTTCAAGTGGATCTTATTACTATAGATAAATAGTCTTCTACTTGAAAAAAAGAAAACTATAAGGAATTCACTTTTGCATATTTTTATCCCACTGTGGAAAGACTAGCTGAATTTCCTTGGAATGAAGATCAGTATTCTCTTGCAAAGAAGAGAGGCACTGGATACCGACCACACTGAAAGATTAATAAGAATGGAAAGAAAGCTTTTAAAATGTGCATTCTCTTTGCCAAGAAGGCAGTTAAAACTTTCGAGTAAACTAAATGTTTATTGGAATACTATATTTACAGAAGTTTGGAGGATAAAACTTGAACTCATGATTTCTGGTCTTACTAAAAAAAAAAGGCTGCACTGCTTCCAATGTAGTAGCATTAATGTAAACACATATGGTACTTTAATATTGTCATGGTTTCCAACGTCTCTTTGGTTGCTCACAATATTTCTGTGGGGAAATCAGGATAGACATTATTCTCCATTTTAAGAATTGGGAACCTAAGATTGAAAAAAACGAATCTGAGATCATACGGCTAACAAGGGTGAAGTTGGAACTAAGATCCAAGGTACTTTATCTCCTATCTAGGAAACGGAAACAGCTGGAATAATGAAGCTGTTTCAAGTACTAACAAAGGGGAGGGGAGTGAATTGTTAATTTCTTCTTAAACCAAAATTTAAAAAGCCAAACTTTTATTGGGTAGCAATCCATGAAGGCTGAAATTTAATTCAAAAGGCCTGTACTGCCTTAAAACTTAAGACAGTACATACATTTAAAAAGTATGGAAAATGCTAGTATAGGCAAAAGGACAAAAGTTAACTTAAGTTTTGGGGTTTTGTTGGTTTGTTTGCTTTTAATGTTTTTAAGAGGAAAAAAAGAAACACCACTGATTTTATCCAGACAGCTCTCCGTCATATACATCTTTACTTTCCCCAGCACCTAATACTATCTCTGATATACAGAATGTATTTACTAATGTCTGTTGAATCAAAGAATGCTCTTACGCTATATTCTTACTTTCTTGATAATACAAAATACAGAGTAACCCTAGCGAATTTATTCATGCAACCATAACCTGAGGCACCACTATTTACCTGGTAATGGTACATGAAACACAATGTGAAGGAAATAGAATTGCTTTAGAAATACACACCTATAAATTTAGCAACTTCAAAGAGGTATTTCATGTAAATGAATTTTCAAAATAACTGATACTTATCCTTTAAATCACTGTAACTTATCTTTAAATAATCATAATGAAAATATTTAAAAAGAGATTTCTAGGTCTTTTTTCTCTGCCTTAATCTAAACATGATACAATCTTTTCTTGATGGCTCAAACTCATCAATGTAAATATCAATTATTAGACTATTCTATAACACACTGACTCTTGGAGTTATTGAGGGATGTCCAGCTGTTTGTCTCTTCACTAACTCAACCTAGACTACTTTTAAAAACAAGGTTTCCTACTGCCTGCTCCCCAGTTGTCACTTATAGGCCACCAGCATCCTAGCCAAGGCTTCTAAAATGCCAGTTAAAGTTTAAAATACGTACAACCTGAATAGGCAGTTGATATACTTAACCTTATACAGATTATAAATTCCATGGTGTAGCTATTTTCACTGCTCTAAGGCCTAGCTCAAAGGCTTTTCTTCTTTTATGTCCAAGTTCTGAGACTCAGTCTAGGCAGTTGCTAGAAGTCTGGCCACAAAAGAACAATTATAATACTAATTTCTGCATGTTCTCTTAATTCTTACTATAATATAGGGGAAAAAACATAAATGATAGTCATAACAAAACACAAAACAACCATGTAAACAAATGATGTAAGGCAGCTCACATTATGTGCTATATGGACAATTACCTAGCCAATTATTAGCCAAAAGTCAGCAAACCAGGCTCGCTGGCCAAATCCTGCGATTGTAAAAAAAAACAAACAAAAAAGGATATTCAACAGAGACAGTAAGTGGCCCACAAGGCCTAAAATATTATCTGGCACTCTAAAGAAAAAGTCTGCTGATCCCTGATCTAAACTGTAATAAACACACACATATAAAACATATAAGCTATTCCTCATACATAAAGCTTAAGTTATTAATATAAATACTTAGTAGATGCAGCATTCTTTCAGTGATGGGTTCATAATGATACAGCCAAACGTGTCCAGCCCTGCCTCTTACTCTCTTGACCATGATGTAGGGCTTAGCCAAAATCTTGACTTTAACCTTCTTTCCTTCTTCCTCCTGATACTTAACCTTACACACTCTCAGACTGGTCTCCTTGCTATTACTTCCAGCTCTGGCTGTCAATCTTTTTTGGAAAGTCTTTCCTTTTGCTAGATATCTAAATCCTTCCTAAGCTTCAAGTCTGACTTCCTTTAAATGCCTTCCAGGATCATTCTAGCCCTCAGTGGCCTCACTTTCCTTTAAATTACAGTCCTTGCCACACAATTTAATAATGCCATCTTATATTTTTGCTAATGATTTCTTGTGTGTTAGTCTAGTATCCCCAACTAGCCTGTAAACTACTTGAAGGAAAGAAACACATCCTATTGCTTTTGTATCCCCGCTCTAATAAGTAGCTCATCGTCCTCTGAGCACATGTCATCTCCCAAGCACATCTCTCTACCTTGGAGAAAAAACAGCCTGAGGAATGGTAATGGGTGATAAGTGATTGGAAATATCAAAGGAAGACACCTACAAAGGAACTTGATGGAAGACCATAGGCTACAATGCAAACTTAGAAAGTATATGTGAAAGATAAGCAAAACTACAATAGTGGGAGGATAGAGATAAAGATCAAGGGTTAAGGAGACCACAGCATAACACTCTGAAATAAAATGGGACCAAAATATTAAGAAAATTATAAAAGCTCCCAATACAGGTTAAAAAAAAAAGTTGCCTTTCAACACTACTGGTCATTAATTTCTTTCTGCAAGCAGCTCGACACTGATATCCATGTGGGCCATTTTTCTTTTTCTTTTTGCAATGTGATAAAAAGAAGCACTAAAAGACTCAATGGAATTGCATGCACAGTATTCTAAACCTTTGGATTTACAATATTGTGAATTTATTTGAAGTCTGCTAGAGACTGCTAGGGGAAAAAACCAATTATTTATCTTTTGATTACCTGGCTAATAAAATTAGAAATCACATGCATATCGCTACATCATGCTCAGAGATATCACCTAGACTCATTTTCATAGAAAAATGTACCAAGAACATGAAAAATAAAACAAAACCTTTAGGTTACTTCATCAAATTGTATCTTAAAAATATAGGCAAAATAGAAGATGCACAAGCCTTGGATGTATGCACGTTAAAAAAAAATACAAATATTTTTAAACAGGCATAATTATTACCCATAAGTCTACAACAAATTATAAATTAAATGCTCTTTACCTAAGTAAAGCTACAAAAGACGATGAAAATTATTAATCATGCATCGCTTCTCTTTTTTCTGGGTTTTATAACCTCTCAATCCTGACCTCTGCCTGGCTGGTCAGAGAAGAGGGAGAAATTTTTTCATAATTAGTAATAAAACACGCTCAAAATTATACTGTAGAACTTTAAAAATTAAAACGTAATCACTAAATGCACGATAAATCAGCTTTCAGTTACTCATACAAAGGGGGAAAGTGATGACATAGATGACATCAAATCTGTTTTTTGAATCATATGATTAATTTGGGAGAAGCAAATTACCCTTATAATTATGTTTGCTTGAAGCCAGTGTTAACCAGAAGTTTATTTTTCCTCAACAGTCAATGATTTTTGAGGGTTCAGACAAAATGGAAAGCGGGGGAGTTCATTCAGAAGCATACAGGTGGTTAAAAGCAGCCAGCTTGAGATAAAAAATTTTCAGTTAACCTACACAAGAAAACTGAGAGGTGTTCTATGAAGGGAAAGAAGAAAATTTCATAAAATTTGTGATAGTGCTAAAATTCTTAAACATAACACTATTTATAAAAATTTTTACAAAATCTTTTTCCTGTCAAGTCATCATCCCTTCTTCCCAATAACTGGTATAAGTGGTGATAGCAACAATTCTCAGCGGGCTAAGAAGCTGAAAGCAAAATTTTAGGTTCTGTGTTATCAAAGATGTGTAAAATCCTTTTTATCACTGTTTTAAGTCCACCATCTGTCTCAGTGGGCACTTTATCTCATTACTTGAGAAAAGTCAAACCAACCAAGAAAATATCAAACAGGCAGGGGACTCATTTCTCTGGACTATTTTTAGGTGATTTAAAAACTTACACGGTGGCAAGAACTACAGATTTAGCAAATACACAAAAACTAAATATTTACCCAAATACAAGATCATAGCCACAAAACTCAATTAGTTTCTGCCTAACATATGGCTCCAACTCCCGGGTGGCATATGTTTAGCGCTGGTGCTGGTACTATCATGGTGATAAAACATTATAGTAACAGTTCAACTTTTGTTATTTCATTCTTATAATACAGAAAAACACACACCAATTTTGCTTCCAAGAGCTAAAAACACAGACCACGGGAAAAAGCTAAATAATTATGCCGCTCAGTTTTAAGAGCCTACAGTCTACACATACATGAGGATTATACAGTTAAAAAAAAAATCTTGTCAGCCTGGTTTTCTTTGTTAATAGATGGTCAGACACGAAGGTGTCCAAAAGAACGTACATGAAATTTCACAAAAGAAAATCCCGTATTTATGATTCCTAGCACCCCGCTATCCATTACCCTCCTTCCGCCCAGAGAAAACTATCCCAAGGCTTTTAACGTTAACAGTTTAATAAAAGAACGACTAACGACTACATTCATTAAAGCCGCCGCCGTTCTGCCCCCGATTTTATGGCTAAATTACGTGTTCATTTTCTTTACCTAACGCATGACGTCCTTCCACAGCTGTGTCAGAAGTTCAAAGATCCAGGCTGTTAAACAGGGCGAGGACTGCAGCCCGGAGTCCACCCCCCGACCGAACAGGTGGTTAACTCCGCCGGCTGGAGGGACGGCCAGGTATTGGCACAAGCCAAACAGGATCAAATACACAAGGGCGGGTTTTCGAGGTTTTAACCCCAACGGGAGCGGGGGAAACTCTCTTCAGAGGAGCGTTCAAGTTTGGCGGCTGCCCGGCGGCCAACACCGAAGGCGCCGCGGCCGCTCGGCGATCCGCTCCGGAGGGCTCCGCAACCCACCCCCCAGCGCCGCCGTCTGCGGCGCGCGCGGGCCAGGGGGGCGGAGGGAGGACAGCCAGAGCCGCCGCGCCGCCTCCTAGGGCTGGTGGCGGGGCCGCGGCCGCGCCCCGCCGAGCGCCTCCCGGCGAGACTCGGGCCCAGCAGGTGCCCCGTGAGTGGACGGGTCCCACCCGCGGCCCACTCCCCTCCGCCCAGCGCGCGCCCACAAGACCGGGTGGGCCAGGCCCCTCGACGGGCCCGAGCCCCGCTTAGCGCCCCGGCCCCTCACACCCAGCCTAATGGTTTCCGCGGCGCCTGCCCCGGGCGGGGGCGAGGGGGACGGGACCCGGAAGCCTCGGTGTCCCCCACCTTTCCCGAAGGGAGCGCCCGCGCTCTCACCTCCGAGTCACGCCGCTCTGAGGCGGAGGAAGGCGGCTACCCCGGCGCCTCTTCTTCGGGTTCCTGATCGTTCTCGCTCCACTTCAGCGGCAGAGCCAGCTCTCGGGGCCGCCGCGGCCGCCGGCGCACTGACTGTTGGGGTGGTTTCCCGGCAGTGACGGTGCCGCCTCAGCCCCGCTCTTCGCTCCCTCTCCGCGTAGCTCCCGCTTTCTGTTTCACCCGAGGGACCACGAACGCCGCCGCCGCCATGCTTACTACGGAGCCGGGAGGAGGAGCCCGGAGTCGGCGCGCCGAGTGCGGCTGCGCGAGCCCAGCCGACGGCGCCCCCGGCCGGCCCGGACCCCGCGTCCCCGCCCCGCGCCCTGGCCCGCTGCCCCGCTGGTCTTTACCGGGAGCGCGAGGCGCTCGCGGAGCCGCCGGTGCGGGGCGTCAGAGTCCCCGTCGCCGCTGCCGGGTCGCCCACCGCCCTCCCGGGGCTCCGGGCTCTCTCCTGAGGCCCGGCTACGCCTGGGTCGTCGCAGCCGCCGCCTCGGCCAGGCTGCTAGCGACACTAGGGAAATGAGGAGCCAGCTGACGTTCCTGGAGCCGCTCACATACTCCTCAGTCCAGACTGTAAAAGACTCCCTCTGAGGCGCACCGGGTCGGCCTTTTTCAGGAAGCACAAAACTTAATGCCGGCAGGTGCTTTTAAAGACACTCCCCCAAGGAATAGGAAGCCAACCGAAGTGGGCTTGGATGGTTTCAACCCCAAACGCTTACACCCCAGGAGCTCTTAAACAAACAAAAATATTTAGATATTTACTTCAGCTGGAAACGTGAGGGTTAGTTTCTTGGTCTCTTCCCCAGTCGAAACGCGTGGAAACCCATTACCTTAATTTGTGCAACAGCCCGAAGACTTACAAGGGAACGCGGCCGAGATTTCCTTGAACCTCCAGCAACTGGGGGCGCTGCAATAATGCCTGAGGGCCGGTCAGGGCTGCTTCCTTTTGCGGTTTCCACGGGAGGACTTGGGATGGGGGTTGTCCTTGGGACGGGGAGTCTAACCCCAGGAACTGTCCCCTCAGAAACAATGACGACGTACCCAGCCTCCTTGTTCTGGCTTTATTTCAGTTTATGAATTGTGCTGCCTTTAAAAAACAGCAGTGCTTTTTCCCCCACCTTTTTACAGAAATCCTTTTAAAATGTACTTATTCCCTACATTCTTAAGGAATACAATGGTTAATGAAATCCTTTGTTGATGACTAGCCATCAAACGCCATACCTTGGCCATAAGCTAGTCCCAGGGGATTGCTGAGGTATATAGGATCTCTACTTAGGTGATCTCTTTTTTTCTCTTTGGAATGTTCTCATCACCTTTTCTAATATCTGTCACTACTTCTCATCTCCTCATCTGCCTCTTGATCCGCTCAGATCCTTCCTCTCATCCTTTCTACTTTACTATTTTTTACTCTTTTCTCCTTTCTTGACTGCTTTTCTCTATGGTTCCAGGTGATGATTGATCAGATGTTTATATCCACAGTCAGCCAATGAGAGATTTCTTTTCTTCCTCTTCTTCCCATCAGTAAATAGAACAGTGACTGTATGTCAAGCGGTATCCTGAGATATGTTCATTGTTGTTCACTCTCAAAAAGTTATTCTGCCAGAGAGGTTTCCTTTTCTTAACTTCCAGATTTGGCCCTCTTCCAGACAATTACTGGAAAGCTGGTCTCTGGATAACTGAGGCACAACTGTATTTTGTTTTAAAATAAGGATTTTGGGCTTCCCTGGTGGCGCAGTGGTTGAGAGTCTGCCTGCCGATGCAGGGGACACGGGTTCGTGCCCCGGTCCAGGAAGATCCCACATGCCGCGGAGCGGCTGGGCCTGTGAGCCATGGTCGCTGAGCCTGCGCGTCCGGAGCCTGCGCGTCCGGAGCCTGTGCTCCGCAACGGGAGAAGTCACAACAGTGAGAGGCCCGCGTACCGCAAAAAAAAAAAAAAAAAATGGATTTATTAGGGCGTGGGTGAGTTGGGTGGCTTTTCTGTATTGCTGCCCTAGCTCTGTTTGGTCTGAGACTAAGGGAGTGGTTTCCAAACCTGACTCTACGCTAGTAATTTCCAAAGCTTCCTACTTGGAAACTTTTTTTAAGATGTTGGGGGTAGGAGTTTATTAATTAATTTATTTATTTTTCCTGTGTTGGGTCTTTGTTTCTGTGCGTGGGCTTTCTCTAGTTGTGGCAAGCGGGGGCCACTCTTCATCGCGGTTCGCGGGCCTCTCACTATCGCGGCCTCTCTTGTTGCGGAGCACAGGCTCCAGACGTGCACAAGCTCAGTAGTTGTGGCTCACGGGCCTAGTTGCTCCGCGGCATGTGGGATCCTCCCAGACCAGGGCTCGAACCCGTGTTTCCTGCATTAGCAGGCAGATTCTCAACCACTGAGCCACCAGGGAAGCCCCCTACTTGGAAACTTTTTAAAAAGACAGAATCTTGTAATCCATCCTTTAAGATTTTGATTCCTTTGGGGTTGGGTGTGGAGGTGGGAGAAATGGAATTTTTAAAAAATTATATTTTGGGCATCCCTACATGTATAGGCACAACAAGAAAGAACAGCTATTTTGAAGGAGACTAAGACAATTCAAGAATGTCACTGAAGTAGACATAGATTAGTCAACAGTGTACAATGCTGTAAGGTTGAGTCAAGCGAGGACTGGGGAATTTATGTTCTGTGGAGAGAATGAATCACACACATAAATAATCCTAGCATGGGCACCAGTATGAATTCTCTGGGAATCCAGAGAGGGACAAGCATTTACACTGACTTTGAACAAGTCACTTCTCAGTGCTTCATTTTTCTTATCAATAAAATAAGGGTTATTTAAAATCCTCATCTTTTTCGAGCTCTGAATAATACCCAACACTATTTTTTTTTTTTTTTTTGCGGTACACGGGCCTCTCACTGTTGTGGCCTCTCCCGTTGCGGAGCACAGGCTCCGGATGCGCAGGCTCAGCGGCCATGGCCCACGGGCCCAGCTGCTCCGCGGCATGTGGGATCTTCCCGGACTGGGGCACGAACCCGTGTCCCCTGCATTGGCAGGCGGACTCTCAACCACTGCGCCACCAGGGAAGCCCAATACCCAACACTTTGACCACTTATTTCCTTGAATAGTTCTTCCTCTGGCACTATACTCTCTTGGCTTTTTTCCTATATTTCTGGGTACCACTTCTCTAATTCCCTTGCAGATTCCTTCTCCTCTCCCTAGCTATTAAATATAGGAGTACCTCACAATTCAGCCTAGGTTCTTTTCTGTTTTCATTATAATCTCTTGGCCTAAACCTCATCATCCACCCCAATGGCTTTAGTTATCATCTATATGCTGATGATTTCCACGTATGTGTCTCTAGTGTCCCAGTCCCTTACCCTAAATTCCAAATCTGATACCAACTGCTTCACTGACATGTTCACTTAAAGTCTCAAAGTTACAAAGTTTAGTCCGACTTAGTTCAAAAATTCTTCTTGTTTTCCTTTCCCCTCATCTATCCAGTTGTTCAAATCAAACAAGCAGTAGTCACCGCTGGTATCTCCCTCCCTCTCATTCACCGTATTTGTTGCAGCACCAAGTGCTAGCAATTTTACCTCCAAAATCTTAAAATTGGCCTACTTCTTTCCGATTGCCACCAATCTAATCTGGTCTCACTGCATACAATCTGAGCCTTTATTCTCCACTTTGCGGCCAAAACAGTTTTTCTAAAAGCAAATAAGATTATGCCACTTCTCATATAAAACCCTTAAACAGGGTCTCATTGCTCTAAGATAAGACTAGCATTCTTAAGGTGGCTTACCAGAACATGTGAGGTCTTGCCTTTTCTAGTCTGATCTGACACCACTCTCCCCGGGCTTCCTGTGTGGAAGGCCTCCTGGCTGCCTTTTATTTTCTCAAACGTGCTGTAATCCCAACAGCCATAGGCTCTCTGCACATGACCTTCTTTTCCCTTTTAACTTGAGTAAGGAAAAACATTTCTGACTTCCCAGACAAGTTCAAGACCATTTGTTGATGTCAGCCCTCTTACCACCATGTACCTTTCCCTCTATGACTTATCACAGCTTGTAACATTTGGTATGTGTAAATACTAGGTATGTGTCTATTGCTCCCTTCATGAGGAGGAGAACTGAGCCTATTTTTGCTTACACAGTGCCTGGTATTTAGTAGCTGCCCAATAAATATTTCTTAAATGATTGACTGTTGTTCTTTGAGGTCCCTTTCAGCATTCTAGAAAGTTGTTGAATCATACAATTAGGAGATTACTGATCACTTTTGAGAGAGGAATCTTTTGTATGGTTAGTGGGAGGAAATACAGGAATACATTGGGAGACAATTCTTCATGGAGCTGACATATTTCAGTACATATAGTAAGCAGAGGCACCAGCAGCTCTAGACTCTTTTCCAAATGTTTGTAGAGCAGACAGACTGAGAAGACAGAGATAGTGTTTCCTATTGGAGTAGAAGGCACACTTGTTTACCATGCATTATGATAACGTCTCCTTCTGTAGCGAAGGTTAAGCAGGTTTGCTTATAGCCCATTGTGAAAGATTGGAGGTTTCCTAAGCTTGGGGTTCCTCAGCTCTGATGCAAACCTACAGCATCACCTGGGTTACTACACGTTGCCCTGGGTGAGATCACGAAGCAAAGGAACTGCTGTGAGCAGGAAGCTGGTGCTGCTTGCTGTGCCATGTGTAATACAGTCCTTTGACTCAGAAAACTCAGGTCTCCTTTCTTTTGGAGAAAGTTCCTCTTTAAAAAAAAATTTTATTTATTTATTTATTTATTTATTTTTGGCTGCGTTGGGTCTTTCGTTGCTGCACTTTCTTTAGTTGCCGTGAGCGGGGGCTGCTCTTCGTTGCGGTGCGCGGGCTTCTCATTGTGGTGGCTTCTCTTGTTGCAGAGCGTGCAACCTTCAGTAATTGTGGCACACGGGCTCAGTAGTTGTGGTGCACGGGCTTAGTTGCTCCATGGCACGTGGGATCTTCCTGGACCAGGACTAGAGCCCGTGTCCCCCGCATTGGCAGGCGGATTCTTAACCATTGCACCACCACGGAAGTTCAGACTCAGGTCTTCTGCTAGCATCCAAGAAACTGTAGCAGGCTAAGTTATTAGCTTGCAAGGAGCACAAAATCTCAGACCCTTCACATCTCTTAACAAGATACGATGGGTTGAAGAGAAAGAAAGAGATGAAAGAGTCAAACGGCAATGGAGACTTGCCTTTTAGGAAGTTTGGGGGGAAAGTCTGGTGAGGAAGAGAGCTGGGACAGAAGACTGAGGTGGGAGGGTTGTGCTGGCCGAATCCTCTGAGCAACCCTGGGGGGTCGTAACTCAGAACCAGAGAGAACACTAACTGCCATTGCTCGTCTCTTTGGATGGGGAACTGGTGCAAGTCTGGAAGAGGAGAGGAGGTGAAAGCAGTTGATCTGGAGGTACACCGGTTAAAGCAGCCAGAAGCTTTTTGTTTGTCTCTGAGGGGTGTGGTATAATGTGGGCGAGGAGAGAAAGGCTTTGGAGTCAGGTAAGTCTGGGCTCCAATCTCAGCTCTATTACTGACTGACTGATTGATCTTGGGCATGTTATCCTCCTGAGCCTCAATTACTAAAGATAAAATACCTACTTTGCAGGATTAAATGGCATAATGCTTGAAAATGCCTGGTACATGCCTGATGCTCAGTAAATAAATAATAACTATATGATTACGATGTCCTGGATAATGTGACCCGATGAGGCTGGGAAAGTTCAGAACCTTCCTCAATATTTCCAAAGATACTCAGGAGGGGACTTGGCCAGAGTTAACTTTTGCTCCAAATTCTTTATCCTGTTGCAATCTCCATCCCTCACCATGCTTTCCCAGCCATGCTTTGCTCCATGGATGAAACAGCTCCTTCCCTAAAAGCAAACAAGGAATAAAATAAAAAGCAACTTGACATTGAACGTTGGCCATTCCCACCACAGGAAATTTGTCACTGGCCATCATTCTCCTCAGACCCCACCCTGCCACTATGTTGCTTTGGACCCTCACTCTACTAAGAACCTTCCCCACATTTTTCTAAATTTCTGGGACCCCCCCCCCAATCTGTCTTGGGACAATTCCCAAATTCTTGTTAATGTATTACTCAGAGCAATTTTGCTTTTTGTTTTCTGCTCTCATTTTTATCCAGAATAGCCTTGGAAGCCTTACTTTCTTTTCAAAAATCAAAAAGATCCATTCAGTGATTCAGTGATTTTTGATAAAGAGTTAATTATGTCCTAGAAAAGTAGTTCTTAAACTTCAGCATGAATAAAAATCACCTGGAGTGCTTGTTTAAGATATAGTGGTTCTACCATGTGTCATCTGCACCAAGGTTTGGATTCAGGAATCTGCATTTTATAAGCACTCCAAGAGTTTCCGATGAAGGTAGTCCATGGGCCATACTTTGAACATCTTAGAACAGCTCAAACAGCAGTCAACTTTCACAAATAAGATGTTTTTCTCTCTGTGACATGGAGTTAAAATAGGATTGACTCAATTGTTCAAGAAAACTGCTCATCCATGGTTCAAGTCTTTTATGTTGTTTCTTCTTTATAGAGAAACCAATTAGGAAAGACTAAGGAATTCCTTAATCACAAAATGATATCCTAATAGCCCAAATTTGTCAGTGTTAATGATATGGTTTCAAAGCAGTGCTACTGGAGACAGTCTTACTTCCAAAGAGGGGAAAGTCTTATCTGGTTACTGGCCAGGACTTATTAAATAGGTTCCTGACCTGAAGGGGCTATACAATAATAGACAGATTACAAGGATTTTCTCTAGGTTGAAAAAATAAGGTTTCTATATCTGTCTTTTAGACTGTCAACAGCTCTTTGATGTTTTGCACAGCTTTAGGAGGCACTGATAGCAGCCCTGGGGGTGAACACACCACGACCATTATCCAGCATAACCAGATGACATATGAATCCATTTTAAAGACAGAAGAAGGAGATAGGCATCTATAATGACAATGAGGCCAAAGATGACTTGGGATTTGAAAAAACTATCTCCAAACTACCTGCCTTTTTTTTTTCCAAAAAATCAAACTTCAAAACCAGAGCAATACTTTATCAAGATAACAATGGGATTTTAATCTAGAAAAAATAAAAATAAAATTTAAATGAGTTAGGAAATGAAGATTCAGATAACCTAAATGCAATTGTCACCAAACTTAAAGTTCTTCCACAAATTTCAGAAGAAAATATTTAAACCAAACTGCATTTTAAAACTACCAGGCAAGTCGACTATTCATGGCAAGTACAGCAAATATCTTCATACAATAAGTTGCCTTTAATTTTTACATATCCAAAGAAACAGGCATCTTTTAAATAAGGACAATGAGGTATAGTAATGAGAAAAACTAGGGAACTTGTTTATAAATTAAATACTTTTAATGAGGTAAATAAAATACTAATTTTATTTCTAATTTCCAACATTTATGTATAAAATTTTTAAAAATCAAGGCACAACTGAACTTTGATCTTATTTTCCCTTTACACTGTACTTATAAGATAGAAACCCAGTACCATCCTATTGAAAAGACAAAAGCTAAAATTAATTATAGTATAATTACCATTACTAAAATAGAGACTCATTTTAAAAATAATGAAAGATGACTTTACCAAATAAATACTCAACTTCAAATTAGAGAAACTACTGACTTAAAACATTGGAATTCAAATGTAGCCCATTTTCCCAAGTTACAGCAGACTAAGAGTAAAAATAGGGTTGTGGTAGAGCTCACAGAGTAGTCTCACACTCTTCCCCCATCCACACTCAAATTCTTTCAGATGATTCTAAGAATCCCCAGGGATTTGCACAGGTACACTCCAAGAATTAGTCCTCTGAGAAACTCGATGACATTTACCATCTTCCTCCTCCCCTCCCCTGGTGTACTGAGGTATTTTCTCCTGTTGTTTCCAAAGCCAACAAAACTCTCCCGCTGCACTTCTATCTGTGCCAAAACTACCAACGCCTAACTTGAAGGGCACTCATGTCTG
This sequence comes from Mesoplodon densirostris, assembly GCF_025265405.1. Classification (NCBI taxonomy): domain Eukaryota; kingdom Metazoa; phylum Chordata; class Mammalia; order Artiodactyla; family Ziphiidae; genus Mesoplodon; species Mesoplodon densirostris. The sequence continues at coordinate 18,693,988 of NC_082677.1, forward strand.
TACCAAGATACAGTTTTCCATGGGCACCATCTCCTGCTGCTCTCATCTTCAGCTCCAAAACTCCCGTGTACATCGTAGCAAAGCATATAATTATATAATTTATTTGTAGTTCTAGGACTCAGGCATGAGTGCATGGAATAGACAACATGTTCTACTAAACCTTTTCCTTAACACTGGGCAATTGACCTTGAAGCGAACTTTTCGTACTTCTCTTCAGTTAGGATGAGGTTTTTTTCCCCTTCTTCTGTAAACAGACTGCCCTACTGCTCTGTAAATGTGCCCAAACATGCTCAAATCCTAGACTAAAAAACAGTTTAACTCAAGCTGTGACCCCAGCTACAAAAACAATTAAGTACTTCTGATGAGAAACTTGGATGTTAATGAAATGAATTACTATATTAATTTTCTTAAAAACAGTCTCTATTGAACATTGATATTACACTAGGCATCTTACTCAACATTGAATAAGAGCAACTCCTTTCTTGTAAGAATCTAATTTAAATTGATAATCCAAATATGCTTCAGAGAGAGGTCCATCACAAAGGAGAGAACCAATCAAGAAGAATATCTTTTAGCAACTAAGACCTGGTACAACCAAATAAATAAATAAATATTCAAAAAAAAAAAAAAGAATACCTTTTATATTGAAGGTTCTGTACAAAGAACAAATGCCTTGACCTTAACAAATTTAATTTTTGTACTGATTATTTATATTTTGCTCTCATCTCCAAGCCAACCCTTTTATGTCCTGCTCTGGGATGCTGGGGGTACGTCTGGAAACTACATTTCCCAGACTCATTTACTAGGTGTCTTCCTCTTAGGATCGGCCAATGGAGGCTGTGGTAATTAAAGAGAAATCGGAAGGCTGGTGAAGGAGAGACTGGACTTGCTTTCTATTTGCAATTCCTGTCAGAAGATAACAACTCCAAAATAGCTTCAATGTCTTTTGGCATATTTAGCACCAGCTGTGCCACATCCCTCCAATGCTACCAGGACTAGTCAATGGGTACTCCCTTATTAGCATAAAAACCAGCCATACAGCACCTCCCTCAGAGATCTAGGCATTAATTATATGAGGACTCTTTAAGCAATGAAGTTTTATCATTTAGTTCTCTGCCCTGCCCCAGCCCAGCCCAGCAGGTGTTAGCTATTTCCTTCAGCATCCCTGTTGCCTTTTCAGTTTTTCAATATCCAGGTGACAAATTCCTTGAATTCAATCCCTCTGTCTGAAATACCTAGCACGGTTTCTGATTTCCTGCCTGGACTTTGACTGGTAGATTTCAACCAGGTACATTTAAAATATCTGGTTAAGGAGACAGTACTTACTCATGCAGAAAAAATTCAGAAATGTAACATTTGAAATGAACAGCTCTAATAAAATTTGCTCCTGGGGTTCAAAAAGGCAACCAATCACTTACTATGGGTTGATCAAACACAGGCATCGTGTTTTTAATTTTTTGGATTTAATCTTCAACATTGTGATCAAAGTACTATTAGTTCTCCTTCTATAGATGAGAAACATTGGTTCTGAGAAGCTAAACATATGTTCAAATACATACAGCTGAGAAGGTAGCAGAGCTGGAATTCATATGTAGGTCTGTGTAACTCTAATGCATCCTTTCCATTATTCCATGTTAGTTCAGAAGGGGTGAAATTTGAAGTGAATCTTGAAGAATAGGCTTCAAATAGAATGGTCAGAGGAGGGGACTTTAATGGGACTGATAGCTAACAAAAGCGTGAGACTGGAAAAATCCAAGTGTGCCTGGGGGTAAAAAATAAACCTGTGTAAAAGTTTGTGATGGAAGCTATCACACAGAGTAGAGAAAGTAGGTTGGGGCCAGATTAAGAAGGACCTTGAGTGGCACATAAGGAATTTAGAAACCACATATTTTTAATCAGGGGTCAGAGAAGTGAAATGGCAAAAGTGAAAAGCTATGTGGTATTGTTGATTAATGGACTTCATCACTGATATTTGTCAAGCCACTGTTGTTATCAAAGGCTTTTAAAATAACCAACAAATAAAACAAGAGAAAAACCTTTATGGATTAACCATCAAAACTAGTGATTAGAAAAGGAATTTTAACTTTGCATAAATTTCAGGGTTAGCAGAAAACAAACATCAAGCAAAAAAAAAAAAAGCTTTTAGAGAAAGAAACCGCGGTTTTTATCAGAGGGAAAATAAAAGAGTATTGATACTTATTTATCCTTTGCTGTAAGATAAATCAAAGTCCTAAATTAATCTACATGGCTATGAGAAATGTTTAGTACTTTTTATAGAAAGGTATTATTATTTGACTAATACATTTTTAGAGGATAAAGTGAAAAAATATTAAAATGACAGGTCAACAACCCTAAATTGAGAGATACCAATAAAGTGGGCCACCTATCAGCCTGTCAGTGGACCATTATGTTCTGTTACAAACCTCTTCTTGAAGCAATTGGATTCAGACACATTATGGGTTAGATAGACTTTTGTGGGCTAGCCTGCAAATTCAACTGTCATTTATAACTTGGTTTCCATGGCAAAATGCCTTTGCAAGTTCTAAACAGCAGACTTTCAAATTAACTTTTGGAATATAACCTTCTTGCAACTTAGGGACTGCCTGTGCTTTGAATGTAGATTGTCTATTATAACAGGGCTTTAACTCTACAGAATATCAGAGGATTTCAAATTAGTATCTTTCTTTCAAAATCCAGTACGTTATTTGGGAAAAGGGGATTTAAAAAAGCAACCCACCTGGTGTGAAGAAAGGCAAATCCAATGACTTTTTTCCATTAATGGCCTGATTATATGGAAGCAAACATTTTGTCTATAAGAAGAGTAAAGAATTTTAAAAAAAACCTGAGTATTTATATAATGGAAGACAGTATTTGTTATCTTTTTTCATACAGTTTGTCTCTACAATGCAAAGGTAACTCAAAGAAAAGAACTGCTTCCATTAACCTTTAAATGCCTGCTTAAACTATTCTTAATGATGACCTTTGTATGCTGTAGGTGAAAATTTTCTAGACTAGATTTGTAAGGATTATTGCAGTAATATTCCATCGAACAGTACGCAAAAAGATGTAGACAAAGATCTATAAATGAAACTTGGTGTTAAAAATTGTTTCTTTTCAAGAGGATGAAATATTTGTTGTTCATATATAAAACATTTGATTGGATTTCCAGTTAATTTTACTCTTTCAAGTAATTTCTTTTTTCCTCTTTAGAAAGAGAATAATTGAAATAGATATAGCAAAATAAGAAATATTTCTCTCTTCTATCAACTTGTGCTTTATTGAAGACTTGTTTAAGCTTATTAAATTCATAGCTGATAGTTTTGGGACTCTATATATGACACAAAGTTCGGTTTTCCATCAGTTAGGTAAGCTAGTGGATGCTGGCATTCTTAATGATGGCTCACTTGTTATTTTACCCTTGGAATGTTTGTTTGTTTGCTTCTTTTATAAACCAGACTTCTTCCTGGTCTATTTATCACATAGGTGGTAGGGATAATACCATTTATAGTGAGATCCTAGAAACGTTTTTTTCTATTAGATACCCTAAGTATCTTTTGAAGTCTTAGCCTGACAGTTTGAAAACTGTTATCTTTATTTAGAGTTTACCTGGTCCCTTATTTTTACCTATTGTTTTTCAAATACTTCATTTTGTATTTTTCATAATTACAACTGAAAGCCAGCAGCCTGGGACTCAAAAACTTTGGATGCTAGTTTACTCTTTCAACAAGTACTTCCTGGGGGCTTTCTGTGTAGTGCATTCATAGCCATTCAGTTCTACAAGTGCTTTAATTTCTATTATGATTTTCTCTATGATCCACAGAGTTATTCAGGATTACTTTTTTTTTCTTTCCAAACATTTTATTCTTGAATTCTAAACCTTTTTATCCTGGGCAGAGAACATGTTTTATACATTAGCTGTTCTTTGAAGTTGTTGAACTCTCTTTGGTGATGTAATATGTGGTCATTAAAAAAAAATGTGCACTTGAAAATAATGTATATTTTCTATTTGATGCAAAAGTCTATTCATATCAATTGGCTCAAACTTGTTAGTTTTGTTGTTCAACTCTTGAATATTCTTATTAGTCATTTTGAGTTTCAGCTCTCAGTTAAAAATCTCCCATGGAGATTATCAGTTTGTCCATGTCTCCTAGTAATTTAGTAAGATATTGCTTTATATATTTTGGAGCTATGCTTTTAAGGACACATATGTTGAAGATTGCTATATTTTCTTGGTGGATCATTCTTTCCTCTTCTTATTCAATATCTCTTTTTATATTATTAATACCTTTTGCCTTAAATTCTATTTTGGCTCATTTTATTTTTTGCTATTAAATGTTTTTCTATTTCTCTGATTTAGCATATATCATTTTTCTGTCCCTTTATTTTTTGTCTTTCTGTGAAGTTATATTTCACTTGTGTCTCGTATAAGAATCCAGAGGCTGTATTTTCTACACATTCTGATTATCTCTACCATTTTATAGGTGAGTATAATCTATTTATATTTATTGTGATTACTCATCTATTTAGACATATTTCTACACTTAGTTGTATTTTCTTTTTATCATATTTTTCTTTGCTTTCTCCCTCATTTCTGCTCTCTAATGGGTTAAACAAAGTTTTCCATGTGCCCCATAATTTGCTCTGCTGGCTTGGAAATTACAGATTATTTTTCTGTTCTTTTAATGGGCTTATTTACTTATTTCTATTTCTATCCTCTCACTGAGCACAATTCCAATTTTGGCATACTTTACTCTTTAGTATACACAACACCCCTGCTTTCTTAATGCTCCCATTTTGTTACTGTTTTCGTTACTTCTCAAGTTTTAATATATTTCTTAATTGAACATAAAAATATATTTATATATTAATTTATACTCAGTCATTCATATTTACTAACATATTTTTAGCTATTTCTATTCTCCATGTTGCTTCTCATATCCTACACTTTCCCTCTAGGTTCACTTTTCTTCATGTGGAATGAAGCATGTACTTTAATAGCTCTTTTAGTGAAGGTCTGTGAAAATTTTGGACTGGATCAAGTGGTTCCTAACCAAATCTGAACCAGATACATCTTTTTGTAATTAATATTTTGTAATGCCTTCTTTACTTCATGAAATAAAATACATAGATAATATAACAACAATACATACAATTTTTAAGTAATCAGTACATCATAACTGCTATATAATGCATTAGTAAAAGGAAAATAAGTTATCAAAAATAATGTACTTTTTGACATGCAAATAAATGTTTGAATATGACCACACTAGAAAACATGATGGAAAGGGCAGACAGCAGAATCAAGAAGAATTAAAATCCTGCAGCCTGTGGAAGAAAAACCATATTCACAGAAAGATAGGCAAGATGAAAAGGCAGAGGGCTATGTACCAGATGAAGGAACAAAATGAAACCCCAGAAAAACAACTAAATGAAGTAGAGATAGGCAACCTTCCAGAAAAAGAATTCAGAATAATGATAGTGAAGATGATCAGGACCTCACAAAAAGAATGGAGGCAAATATCGAGAAGATGCAAGAAATGTTTAACCAAGACCTAGAAGAATTAAAGAACAAACAAACAGAGATGAAGAATACAATAACTGAAAGGAAAACTACACTAGAAGGAATCAATAGCAGAATAACTGAGGCAGAAGAAGGGATAAGTGACATGGAAGAATGGTGGAATTCACTGCTGTGGAACAGAATAAAGAAAAAAGAATGAAAAGAAATAAAGACAGCCGAAGAGACCTCTGGGACAACATTAAACGCAACAACATTCGCACTATAGGGGTCCCAGAGGGAGAAGAGAGAAAGGACCCGAGAAAATATTTGAAGAGATTAAGGTTGAAAACTTCCCTAACATGGGAAAGGAAATAGCCACCCAAGTCCAGGAAGCACAGTGAGTCCCATACAGGATAAACCCAAGGAGACACACGCTGAGACACATAGTAATCAAATTGGAAAAAATTAAAGACAAAGAAAAATTATTGAAAGCAGCAAGGGAAAAATGACAAATAACATACAAGGGAACTCCCATAAGGTTAACAGCTGACTTCTCAGCAGAAACTCCACTAGCCAGAAGGGAGTGGCATGATATACTTAAAGTGATGAAAAGGAAGAACCTACAACCAAGATTACTCTACCTGGCAAGGGTCTCATTCAGATTCGATGGAGAAATCAAAAGCTTTACAGACAAGCAAAAGCTAAAGAAGTCAGCACCACCAAACCAGCTCTACAACAAATGCTAAAGGAACTTCTCTAAGTGGGAAACACAAGAGGAGAAAAGGACCTACAAAACCAAACACAAAACAATTAAGAAAATGGTAATTGGAACATACATATCGATAATTACCTTAAACGTGAATGGATTAAATGCTCCAACCAAAAGACACAGGCTTGCTGAATGGATACAAAAACAAGACCCATCTACATACTGTCTACAAGAGACTCACTTCAGACCTACGGACACATACAGACTGAAAGTGAGGGGATGGAAAAAGATATTCCATGCAAATGGAAATCAAAAGAAAGCTGGAGTAGCAATACTCATATCAGACAAAATTGACCTTAAAATAAAGAATGTTACAAGAGACAAGGAAGGATACTACATAATGATCAAGGGATCAATCCAAGAAGAAGATACAACAATTAAAAATATATATGCACCCAACATAGGAGCACCTCAATACATAAGGCAACTGCTAATAGCTATAAAAGAGGAAATCGACAGTAACACAATAATAGTGGGGGACTTTAACACCTCACTTACACCAATAGACAGATCATCCAAAATGAAAATAAATAAGGAAACAGAAGCTTTAAATGACACAATAGACCAGATAGATTTAATTGATATTTATAGGACATTCCAACCAGAAACTGTAGATTACACTTTCTTCTCAAGTACCCACGGAACATTCTCCAAGATAGATCACATCTTGTGTCACAAATCAAGCCTCAGTATATTTAAGAAAATTGAAATCATGTCAAGCATCTTTTCTGAACCACAATGCTAGGAGATTAGAAATGAATTACAGGGAAAAAAATGTAAAAAACACAAACACATGGAAGCTAAACAATACTTTACTAAATAGCCAAGAGATCACTGAAGAAATCAAAGAGGAAATCAAAAAACACCTAGAGACAAATGACAATGAAAACAGAACGATCCAAAACCTATGGGATGCAGCAAAAGCCATTCTAAGCAGGAAGTTTATAGCTATACAAGCCTACCTCAAGAAACAAGAAAAATAGCAAATAAACAGTCTAACCTTACACCTAAAGGAACTAGAGAAAGAAGAACAAACAAAACCCAAAGTTAGCAGAAGGAAAGAAATCATAAAGATCAGAGCAGAAATAAATGAAATAGAAACAAAGAAAACAATAGCAAAGATCAATAAAACGAAAAGCTGGATCTCTGAGAAGATAAACAAAATTGATAAACCATTAGCCAGACTCATCAAGAAAAGGAGGGAGAGGACTCAAATCAATAAAATTAGAAATGGAAAAAGAGAAGTTACAACAGACACCGCAGAAATACAAAGCATCCTAAGAGACTACTACAAGCAACTCTATGCCAATAAAATGGACAACCTGGAACAAATGGACAAATCATTAGAAAGGTATAACCTTCAAAGACTGAACCAGGAAGAAACAGAAAATATGAACAGACCAATCACAAATAATGAAACTGAAACTGTGATTAAAAATCTTCCAACATGGGGCTTCCCTGGTGGCACAGTGGTTGAGAGTCTGCCTGCCGATGCAGGGGACATGGGTTCGTGCCCCGGTCCGGGAAGATCCCACATGCTGTGGAGAGGCTGGGCCCGTGAGCCATGGCCACTGAGCCTGCACGTCCAGAGCCTGTGCTCCACAAAAGGCCAGGCCACAGCAGTGAGAGGCCCGCGAACTGCAAAAAAAAAAAAAAAAAAAAAAAATCTTCCAACAAACAAAAGTCCAGGACCAGATGGCTTCACAAGTGAATTCTATCAAACATTTAGAGAAGAGCTAACACCCATCCTTCTCAAACTCTTCCAAAAACTTGCAGAGGGAGGAACACTCCCAAACTCATTCTATGAGGCCACCATCACCCTGATACCAAAACCAGACAAAGATACTACAAAAAAAGAAAATTACAGACCAATAACACTGATGAATATAGATGCAAAAATCCTCAACAAAATACTAGCAAATAGAATCCAACAACATATTAAAAGGATCATACACCATGATCAATTGGGATTTATCCCAGGGATGCAAGGATACTTTAATATACGCAAATCAATCAATATGATAGACCATATTAACAAATTGAAGAATAAAAACCATATGATCATCTCAATAGATGCAGAAAAAGCTTTTGACAAAATACAACACACATTTATGATAAAAACTCTCCAGAAAGTGAGCATAGAGGGAACCTACCTCAACATAATAAAGGCCATATATGACAAATCCACAGCAAACGTCATTCTCAATGGTAAAAAACTGAAAGCATTTCCTCTAAGATCAGGAACAAGACAAGGATGTCCACTCTCACCACTATTATTCAACATAGTTTTGGAGGTCCTAGCCTCAGCAATCAGAGAAGAAAAAGAAATACAAGGAATACAAATTGGAAAAGGAGAAGTAAAACTGTCACTGTTTGCAGATGACATGATATTATGCATAGAGAATCCTAAAAATGCCACCAGAAAACTATTAGAGCTAATCAATGAATTTGGCAAAGTTGCAGGTAAGTTAATGCACAGAAATCTCTTGCATTCCTATACACTAATGATGCAAAATCTGAAAGATAAATTAAGGAAACACTCCCATTTATCACTGCAACAAAAAGAATAAAATACCTAGGAAATGGGCTTCCATGGTGGCGCAGTGGTTGAGAGTCCGCCTGCCGATGCAGGGGACATGGGTTCGTGCCCCGATCCCGGAAGATCCCACATGCCGCGGAGCGGCTGGGCCCGCGAGCCATGGCCGCGGAGCCTGTGTGTCCGGAGCCTGTGCTCCGCAACGGGAGAGGCCACAGCAGTGAGAGGCCCGCGTACAGCAAAAAAAAAAAAAAAAAAAAAAAAAAAAAAAAAAAAAACCTAGGAATAAACCTACCTAAGGAGACAAAAGACCTGTATGCAGAAAACTATAAGACACTGATGAAAGAAATTAAAGATGATACCAACAGATGGGGAGATATACCATGTGCTTGGATTGGAAGAATCAATGTTGTGAAAATGACTATACTACCCAAAGCAATCTACAGATTCAATGCAATCCCTATCAAATTACCAATGGCATTTTTTACCGAACTAGAACAAAAAATCTTAAAATTTGTATGGAGACACAAAAGACCCCGAATAGCCATAGCAGTCTTGAGGGAAAAAAATGGAGCTGGAGGAATCAGACTCCCAGACTTCAGACTATAGTACAAAATTACAGTAATCAAGACAATATGGTACTGGCACAAAAACAGAAATATAGATCAATGGAGCAAGATAGAAAGCCCAGAGACAAACCCATACACCTATGGTCAACTAATCTATGACAAAGGAGCCCAGGATATACAATGGAGAAAAGACAGTCTCTTCAATAAGCTGTGCTGGGAAAACTGGACAGCTACATGTAAAAGAATGAAATTAGAACACTCCGTAACACCATACACAAGAATTAACTCAAAATGGATTCAAGACCTAAATGAAGGCTGGACACTATAAAACTCTTAGAGGAAAACATAGGAAGAACACTCTTTGACATAAATCACAGCAAGATCTTTTTTGATTCACCTCCTAGAGTAATGGAAATAAAAACAAAAATAAACAAGTGGGACCTAATGAAACTTCAAAGCTTTTGCACAGCAAAGGAAACCATAAACAAGACAAGAAGACAATCCTCAGAATGGGAGAAAATATTTGCAAACGAATCAACAGACAAAGGATTAATCTCCAAAATATATAAACAGCTCATGCAGCTCAATATTTAAAAAAAAACAAACAACCCAATCCAAAAATGGGCAGAAGACCTAAATAGACATTTTTCCAAAGAAGAAGCACATGAAAAGCTGCCAAGAAGCACATGAAAAGCTGCGCAACATCACCAATTATTAGAGAAATGCAAATCAAAACTACAGTGAGGTATCACCTCATACCAGTTAGAATGGGCATCATCAGAAAAATCTACAAACAACAAATGCTGGAGAGGGTGTGGAGAAAAGGGAACCCTCTTGCACTGTTGGTGGGAATGTAAATTGATACAGCCACTATGGAGAATAGTATGGAGGTTCCTTAAAAAACTAAAAATAGAATTACCATATGATCCAGCAATCCCACTACTGGGCATATACCTAGAGAAAACCATAATTCAAAAAGACACATGCACCCCAATGTTCACTGCAGCACTATTTACAATAGCCAGGTCATGGAAGCAACCTAAATGCCCATCAACAAACGAATGGATAAAGAAGTTGTGGTACATATATTCAATGGAATATAACTCAGCCATAAACGGAACGATATTGAGTCATTTGTTGAGACATGGATGGATCTAGAGACTGTCATACAGAGTGAAGTAAGTCAGAAAGAGAAAAACAAATATCATATATTAACGCATGTATGTGGAAGCTACAAAAATGGTACAGATGAACCAGTTTGCCAGGCAGAAGTTGAGACACAGATGTAGAGACTAACATATGGACACCAAGGGGAGAAAGCCACAGCGGGGTGGGGATGGTGGTATGCTGAATTGGGTGATTGGGATTGACATTTATACACTGATGTGTATAAAACTGATGACTAATAAGAACCTGCTGTATAAAAAAATAAATAAAATAAAATTCAAAATTTAAATTAAAAAAAAAAAACTTCTAGGGCCAGAGCAGCCCCCTTGTCCGGACACTGCTGGAGACAGACCAACTGGTACTCATCCTCTGACTCTCCTTTTCCTACCCTCCATGCAAAGATAATGTCCTTGAGAGACACTTGAGAAACAACCTTGCTTAAAAAAAAAAGAAAAAAAAAAAAGAAAATACTATGAAGTAGTCACATGCTTACATATACTTATAGTTTTTAAGTTTGGATTTAAGAGAAGGAAAGCAATATTTAACTCAATATTATCAGTATTTTTTTTTTTTTTTTTTTTTTTTTTGCGGTATGCGGGCCTCTCACTGTTGTGGCCTCCCCCGTTGCGGAGCACAGGCTCCGGACGCGCAGGCTCCGGACGCGCAGGCTCAGCGGCCATGGCTCACGGGCCCAGCCGCTCCGCGGCATATGGGATCCTCCCAGACCGGGGCACGAACCCGTATCCCCTGCATCGGCAGGCGGACTCTCAACCACTTGCGCCACCAGGGAGGCCCAATATTATCAGTATTTTAATTTTACATTTTATCATTTATCTTGTTTACTCCTTATTTTATATTTTACTTTATATTTGACTTTAAATAAAGAGGCTAAATATATATACACGCCCACATATGCACATCCATGCATAGAATCATATGATTATAATAGCTACAAGGTACAGATGTATTGTTATTGAGACTCAGATTCCTCCAATGGCCTTGCTATTGGTGACATAATTTTCCAAAATGGTGAAAAATCCTTAGTAAAGTTTTAAACAAAAAAAAATTACAATTGTCTCTCTCTCAATCTGCATCGTAGTTGTTTTCCTGGACAATATGGCATGCATTATTATTATTATTTTTTTTTTTTTTTGTGGTATGCGGGCCTCTCACTGCTGTGGCCTCCCCCGTTGCGGAGCACAGGCTCCGGACGCGCAGGCTCCGGACGCGCAGGCTCAGCGGCCATGGCCCACGGGCCCAGCCGCTCCGCGGCACATGGGATCCTCCCAGACCGGGGCACGAACCCGCATCCCCTGCATCGGCAGGCGGACTCTCAACCACCTGCGCCACCAGGGAGGCCCAGCATGCATTATTTTTGTGTTCCTATGTAAAATGGAGATAAATTTTAGGTTCAGACCATTATAGAGAGGATTTTCACCTACATGTATATATGGTAGGACGTTCAAGAGTCATTAAGGACAGCACAGCGTTTTGTTATATGGGACTTTCTCAGCACACTGCTGGCCATCCAGCACTCCTGGCCCTCCTGCCCTCTAATGGCCAATAGCATCCCCCCAATTATTTTGATAACTCAAATTGCCCCCTCACATTTCTCACATGCACCATAGGGGGCATTACTGCCCCATTTGAGGCCAAGTCAACTAGACAATCTCCTAGATAGGGGTACTTTTTTTTTTTAACATCTTTATTGGAGTATAATTGCTTTACAATGGTGTGTTAGTTTCTGCTTTATAACAAAGTGAATCAGCTATACATATACATATATCCCCATATCTCTTCCGTCTTGCATCTCCCTCCCACCCTCCCTATCCCACCCCTCTAGGTGGTCACAAAGCACCGAGCTGATCTCCCCGTGCTATGTGGCTGCTTCCCACCAGCTATCTGTTTTACATTTGGTAATGTATATATGTCCATGCCACTATCTCAGAGACACGTGATTTCAGGAGATCCATGAACGTGGAAGGAAAAAAAATACATATGCTTTCATGCTTGATATGACATATATGTTGCTTTGTCAAAGACTGCCATTAATGCTCTATTCAAGCCGAGCAACAATAACCTTCACATTGGTATTTCTCTTTATATAATTTATATACATTTGCTTGTTATATAATGCATTAAGAAAAGCACATAACAGTAGTGCAAATTTACTTCCTTTTTTCAATATGTTGATAAATATATTTCAACATAATTGGTTTTCTTTGTTTTATGTATTTAATTTTATGTATTTAAAGACATTATTTTTAGAAGTGAGGGCCATAACTTCATTAGATTACCAAAGGGGTCTTGGGTCTTTCATACAAAAGTGGATAAAATCAGACCCAGGACTTCCACATCTTTGTATTGTTTTGTCTACGTTGGCTCCATGGCATCGGTTCAGAGCTAGGATCTCAGTGAGGGAGTGTCCAAGAGGAGTGTCCGAGAAGGAGTCAAAAATCAACATAACTAGAAATACAGTTAGACTGTACAAGACAGGAATACAAGAAGGTATTGATAAGGTGATAGTCTCTTTGACCCAGTTTCTCTTCCATCTAGCTAAACCTGGGGTTCTCAAACTTTGTTGTGCATAAGAATTCTGAAGAGTATGTTCAAAAACACTGATTTAGTTGAATCAGAATCACTGGGGTTGGAGTATCATACTTGTGATGCATGTGATTCATAGACCAAACTCTGAGCGACCTGGGCTCTTGTACAGTATTTTAAAGGGGACTAGTCGGCATCTGATATACATTGCATTTCACCATTCCATTGCCCTGAAAAGTCCTTCCCTTTTTTCATCCCCCTGGTATACTTTTACTTATCTGTTAAGCCTAGAGTGCAGGTAGACTCTACATTTATTCCTTTCCAAAGCTCTCCCACAGCTCCTATATGCCTTTATGTATTTCTCAGGGCAACAGGGATTTTTTATATTAAATTATTTATTTGAACATCCATGCCACTGGGCTAAAATCCTTGAGGGCAGGAAAATATTTCTGTCCATCATGGGTTTTTTTCCTCTCGCATCTTAGATATTTGTTAACTTGAATTGAAAAAAGAAGAAATTCTCTTTTCATTGAGAATTCTCATAGAAGTTTATTCTAAAATCAGTCTCATATATTTGGACTTCTCTATATAAAAGTTTTATTCATTTTATCTTCTTCTCTCTTAGATCAAGTTTCCTGGGAAGATGTACATATACATTCACCTACGTACGTTAAAAGTACCACATATTAGTTATTGTGGCAGGGATATTTGCCTTCCTAATGTGAGAATTCCTCTTCTTATACGTAAGCCATCAAAACAAAACAAAAACTCATATTTCCCAGTCTTCCTTGCAGAAAAGGGCAATCATGTTTTCAATTCTGAGATGGGAACAGAAATTATTGAGTAGGACCTCCAGGAAAACCCTTAAAAGGAGGACAGATTTAGCTGTTTTGAACATTTTTGCCCTTTTCCCTTCGATCTTCACTTTCTTCCAGCAGGAACATGGACACACAGTTGGGAGGTTAAGTGGCCATCTTGGAACCCAAAGTGATGAGCAGAGTAGGATGGCTGAATGGAAGGATATAGGAGCTTGGATACCGATTGCATCATGGAGGTGCGGACCAGCCCTCAATTTTCTACTTCTAGATTTCTTGCAGGTAGAGAAAAATGAAACGCCTAATTTATCCAAGCTACTCTTCACTTTCTCTCTTTTTTTCCTCCCTCCCTTCCTTCCTTCCTTCCCTCCTTCCTTCCTTCTTCTCCCTTCCTTCTTTCCTTCTTCCCTCCCCCCTCCCTCCCTTCCTTCCTTTCTTCCTTCCTTCTTTACTTTCCTCACCCTCTCTTTTTTTGGGTTTCTGCAGTAGAATGCAAACATTTGACTGATAATTACCTAGCCTCATCAATGAGTAAGGTTACATTCCTATTAACCTATGGTAGTGCAGCAGAAAACTAACTAAAAAAACTTGTTATTGCTTGGTTGTTTATTTGACCACTATAGAGATCAAACATATATTCTATCTGCCCTCTCCATGACTAAGTTATAAAGTGGCATTTATAAAATCAATGTTGTGTTTATAAAAGTCATACATGTCTGTGTATATATAAAAATATATATATATATATTGATACATACACAGCTACTTATAAACATGTTTACCATGGCCCCCAATAATTGATAGTGGTGGGATTTTAGATTATTTTTACTTCATTTCTTATAATTTTATATTTAAAATCTTATATGACTGTGAATGTATGATCTTTATAATACCAAAAACAATAACACAACTTCTAAAAAAAGTAAAGTATAATAGTAAGAACATTCTTATTATTAAAAAGAAAACATTTTTCCTCAGAATATTATTTAATTAAACAACAATTTTGGGGGTGTGAAGCAAAGGACAAGCTTTTAAGTCAACAGAAAGGATTTGGGCTCTTGTACTTTCTGGGAGCCCTGAACTGCCACTTAAAGTCTGACTGGACCACTATGATGGAAAGGCCACTTACAGGTGCATGTCCTACTTGAGCCCAGACTTCCAACCATTGCCACGAAGGCACCAGGCAGTAATTGCAGCCATCTTGGACGTGTCAACTCCACATGGAACAGAAGAATCACCCAGCTTATCTCTGGCCTACAACATCATGATATATAATAAAATGATTTTTGTTAGAGAAAAAAGATCTTGAATCTCTTTCTCCTTTCTTGGGATAGTGGTCCTACCTACCCTGGTATCTTTTTTTTTTTTAAATTAATTAATTAATTTTTATATTTGGCTGCATTGGGTCTTCGTTGCTGCTCACCAGCTTACTCTAGTTGCAGTGAGCGGGGGCTACTCTTTGTTGCGGTGTGCAGGCTTTCTCATTGTTGCAGGGCACAGGCTCTAGGCGTGTGGGCTTCAGTAGTTGTGGCACATAGACTCAGTAGTTGTGGCTTGTGGGCTCTAGAGCACAGGCTCAGTAGTTGTGGTGCACAGGCTTAGTTGCTCTGCAGCATATGGGTTCTTTCCGGACCAGGGATTGAACCCATGTCTGTTGTATTGGTGGACGGATTCTTAACCACTGTGCCACCAGGGAAGTCCCATGGTATCCACTTCTAAGGCTAGAGCCTTACTGTCTAAGGGTGGCTCTCCTACATGGTGTCTGGGGCCTGCTTAGGACTGAGGGGATTGTGCCAGGGTTACTCTTTGTCCTGTCCCACCTATTTTACAAGCAGCCATCTTAAAATCTTTCTATTGTTAAACACAGGAAGCTACAAAATGATCAGTATGTTTGAGAAGAAGAATGGGGACATTGACTAAAGTAGACAGGATTTAGAGTAGTTCTAAAGAGAACATGTGCTAAAATATACAGTCAACACCGTGAAAATCACCAGGGCTACTGCATTGCAGCTTCTTAGGATTTTATGTTAACAGAACCCCCTGCAGTTACACAGCAGCAGTGGTTTGGGAGGCACTCTGGGAAAATACAATGAAACGTAAGGGATACAGTTGTGTTAGGCAGGGTTCTCCAGAGAAACAGAACCGACAGGATATATGTGGATGTGTAGATACAGGAGGAGATTTATTATAGGAATTGGCTCCCATGGTTAAGGAGGTCAAGAAGTCCCATGACCTGTGTCTGCAAGCTGGAGAACCAGGAAAGCCTGCATGTAATTCAGGCCTAGTCTGAAGGCCTGAGAACCAGGGGAACTGAGGGCACAAGTCTTTGTCTGAATCAGAAGGCTTCTGAACAAGGAGCACCGGATGTGTGATGGCAGGAGAAAATAGGTGTGCCAGCTCTTGCAAAGAGAGAACAAATCTGCCCTTCCTCTCCCTTTTTGTTCTTTTCAGGCCCTCCATGGATTGGATGATGCCTACCCACATGGGAGAGAGTGATCTTCCTTACTCAGTCTGCTGAATCAAATGATAATCTCTTCCAGAAACACCTTCACAGACACACCCAGAAACATTTTTTTATTTTTGTAACATTAGCCATCACAACAACCTTCCCTCAAAGCATTTATAATCTAGCCGGAGAGGGCAAATATATTCAGACAGTAAGGTAACCAATAAGATTTCTGTCTTATATGCATGCCTTACATACAACATATGTATAATAAGTGCCATAGGATTTCAGAGATGGGAGACAATCACTGTAGGCCAGTATGACCTAGAAAGTGCCTGGAAAGGGTGTTATCCTGTTGGCCCTTGAAGGTAGGCAGGAAGTCTTACAGGCACACTATAGGGGAAAAAAAATGCCTTCCCTGTTCCAAAGGAGTTCATTGAACTAGAAATTCTTTACTTAATAAAACTTAAGTAAAAATTTTTTATCCTTAAAATTTTTTCCTACACCATAATTTATATAGTGTTTCTCTTAGCAGTGAAATTCACATTATATGAAGTATTATATATGAAGTACTGTAGTTAGCTTCTCAATGGAGAAAGCAGGTCTATGTAGTTTAGATAAGGCTTAAGTATATAGTATGAAAAATAAATCCTTAAATTCACTTGATCTAGAATCTGTTGTAAAATATCATATTTATAAACAAAAAAGAGAAATCTGAGATCTTTAAAGGTTTTTATTTTCTAAGTACTTACTCAAATATTTCTCTCATATATTAGTATTATTTATTATACTTAAAATGTTAAAAATTAGATGAGTCCAACTCAGGGAACAAGAAGCCAGCTTCTCAGGCTTTTCTTGGCTTAAATACCTTCTTCAGCTCCTAGCCCAAAGCTGTTCACATGAGTACATCATATTCTCAGTACTTAATTGCTGAATGAATAAGTACATGAATAAAGAATAAGGAAGATTCAGAGGGGAAAAAAATAAGCAAAACCTGGTTAACACATTCTAGTAAATATTTTGGCTGCTGAAATAGAAACCAAACCATCTTGTTTAAGAATAGATGACTCAAAATTACACACAAAAATATCAAGTTGCTAGATTTAAATGTACATGGCTCTTTCTCATTATAGATTCATTGTATTCTCTAGTTATGCTAGAACCACTTTCAGGCTTAAACTTCCAATATTTCATTGTGACTCACTGTACTCTTTAAAAACAAAGAAATGACAAAGGTCATGAGGCCACGCATCACAACATATAAAGTGAATTAGCAATCCACTGAGCTGTATTTTTTCCTTGCTCGCATTTTCTGAGTGTTTTTTGCACTAAGCATAAGTTCCTTTTGTAATAAGGAAAAAAGAATACTAAACTTCATTGAAAAATACAGTAGGTTTGAAAGGATATAAAAGGGTTCAGGATTCTAACCAGTCACTATGATTCTATGGTATGGGGTAACTGTAGATCAATTATTTTCTTCGTACTTTCCACTCACAGCACTTTAACATGTGTCATTCAGCAGTTTAGCTAGGTTGGAGGTAAGAGGCTCTCTTGGCCTGCTTGGAACAGATTCCAGCAGGTAGTTCCTGTACTTAAAACTCTTTGAAGAAGAAAGGTATTATTTGAGTATTAAGCATTATTATGAACATCCTGCCTTTTAAAAGCTCAAAGGGAAAGACAAAAGGACCTGTCCTTATTAGTATTTCCAATTAAACTGGGAAGGATAAATTATTTCCAAACCATCTAATCTTTCCTACATGTCCCTACCACCTCCGCCTCTACATTTCAGTCAAATCTACAGATGGGGAGAGACATGAATCCAACCTTTAATTTTCCTCTTAGCTCTAATAAACACATTTATTATAGGGTTTCCCTGCATGTTTGTTTGTACGCACAATCTTAGAGGAGTCCGTTTGCTTCTGCTAATGAGGTTTAACAATACTCTCATAAGCCGTACTACTTGCTCCCCCCTTCCCCCGCCCCAGTCGAGTGGGTAATACAGGAACATGTGGCTGTTTAGTTTAGGGTCTCATAAAGCATTCTGCCAAGTCCTTTAACAGTGATATGGAGGTGTAAATTTGTCTGGGTATAATAATCATTCCTAAAGAGCCATCAAATATACTTCTAGAGATTAGTTACTGGGAACTTTTTACCCTTTTTCAGGGAATTAACAATAGTCTTAACACAATAGCCAGTTAAATTAATTGAATTATCAGACCCTTTGCACGAAGTCAATTTTTTTGACTTGTATGCTTGATGCCTTCCCAGCCATCCCTCATAGCTTTCAACCTCCTGAGTTATAACTCCAAAGTCATCCAGCTTTAATCTGGCCAAAGAGCTCAGGATTTGATATAAATGATATTTTGAGGGGTACAAATTGAATTTCAAAATGATGTTAAGGAATCCCAAATAACAACTTGCATATCTGTCACAAGTACAATGATTCAAAAAAGGGTATGTCTAAACAGACTAGAGACTCAATAGAGAACATCATAAATTTAGACCAGATAATTAGAGGATATAATTTTTAGCCCACTGGGATGTGTTTTGAATTCAACACCAGTTATTTTTGGTAGAAGGTTGAGTCTGAATATTTCAAACGAAAGGACACCATGTTAAATTACCTGTTCTAAAATGAGGACCTTTGTTCTCTTCATGAGATTCCCTTTTAGAAGTACAATGTGATAAATTAAAATTTAGACTGTGTACCAAACTGAAAGTACGAAATCCCATCTTTAATTACAGAAATCAAGGGTTTGCAAAATCATGGTTCCTCAGAGGGCTGTTTTGCTTCCATGTGTGTAAATGTATCGATTCCATAAAGACCAAACTTCTTGCCCCGTTACAAGGGTAAATAGTTTCAGTTAAAAAATATAATTTCTTTCTGAATGTATGAATTTAAAAGCCTAAATTCATTGTATGCTAGTAGTCTGGCAGCTGTAACAGCAGCCTCAAATGAAGAGTTCACTGTATCCCTCAAGAAGGATCATCAAGAACCTGATGGCATCATTTAGGTTATCTAGGGAGTCCCTTGTACCATGTTACTGTCACCAGGGAGCTCTATTAAGGTGATGGAGACAGTCATCATGAGTCATGAAACTTAGTTTTTTGATCACAGAATATAAATGTATAAGGAAATAATATCAGCATCCACTCTGTTAGTGTGGGAAGCCTAGTTTTAAAAATAACTTGGGAGTTAAGGGTGACCTAATATATACTAACAGACACTCCCTCAGTCTCGCCCTCATACTTTGGTCCTCCCTCCGATTCTCCCTTCAGGAATAACATTCCCATCCCCCAGTTGCTGGGCATATTGGGTGCTGTCAGCCCACACTGCTTCTCACTGGAACTGCCACAGGGAACTGCCTTTACCAAGGAACTACTCCCACTAAGCGGCAGCTTGTGGCCAGTGACTGGATGGTATGGGGATAAAAGGACCAGCTCCCATGCCTCAATATGGGACAACACCTGGCCCCAAAGCCCCTTAAAGGATTGACTGAGGCCCCAATTGCAACAACTTTGCAGGTCAGCTCCTCTGCTTTCAACTTCGGTCTTCACTTCCTTGCATCTCCTGAGAGCGCTCTCCAAGTGAAGTTTTTGCAATCAACACCTCATCTATCCCTCTTTTCAGGGAAGCCAATGTAACACACAGATCGTCAACATGGGTTGACCAATTGTGTTGGCAGAACATGTGGCTACTTAGATTGACCTTCTGGCCAAAAATATTACTACGACCAAGCTGTTCAATCTGGTGTTCAATATTACCATGGTCAAACCATTTCCGTGAATTAGTCCTGAAAGCATATGATGTGTAGGAAAGTTTTGTCGCAGAAAACAAGACCCTAAGTGGAAGACAGTCTAATGTGTAGGTAAGATTGGATGAGCTACAGGAAAAGGAGAGGTAGAAAAGATCTTATGCAGTCTGCTTGGGAGAAGAAGTTCATAATGGGGTTCTCTGTGTCAACTGGTGCTGTATTTGTGACTGAGGGAGGAATAAGGAACATCACAGGAGGACAGTGGATACCTGGAGTCAGGAGCGCTGAAAGGAAAGCAGTGGAAGGGAGCAACTCCATAATTTTGGCTTTAAGATGACTCTAAAATGAAGCTACTCTAGACCACTACTGCCCACACCTCCTTTTCCCACTCATTTTAGTGCTAAATCTTTTGTCTTATGTCACTTAAATATTTAATGGGAGTATGCATTTCCTCATACTTTTTTCTTTTTTTTTTCGGCCGTGCCACACGGCATGTGAAGCTTCCCCTCTGGGAACCCGTGCCTTCTGCATTGGAAGCTGGGAGTCTTAACCACTGGACCACCAGGGAAGTCCTCCTCAAACTTGTTTTGAACACCTTATGGTACCAACACAGAACTATGCACATAATAGGGGTTTAATAAGTACCTGTTGAACAAATGAATGACTAGATAAATGTAAGATGGAAAGATGATCAAGTTAGAAACAAACAAAGACTTGTGATCCAAAGGTCCTAAATCTATGGTTTCAGAAACTTTTAAAATGTGGGATTTAACACAATGATTTTTGATAGGAAGCAATGGATAGTCATAGTTTTATGCTGACTGAATCCAAACAGTATTTTTGAGTTGGCAATTTTAATCGTAAATTGCTAATGATATACATATCTTGTCATAGGAGATAATAGATTCCTGCAATTTCAGTACATGCCACAGCTCAGTGAGAGCAAAGAGACCTACTGCAAGGTTACATGCTTTATGTAAACTCTGAGCCATAAATGACTTCCTTTTGTCCAGATGCCCCCTCCTCCCAATGAACACAAGGTTCTGCCATATAAGAGAACAAAGGTGTGGACTGCGGAGCACTTCTGTGTCTGGCGTCTGACTGGCTGTAAAATGACTCCATTTCCAGACAACGTGACTAGGCTCCTATTTCTCTTGGACAAAGTCTTGATACATTCCTTTCTTCCCCTTAATCCCACTGACCAAAATATTCAGGTGAAAACGTTTCTAGGAATAGTTTGAAATGAGGATAATAACCACTTCCTTTGACCACACTCCACTTTTCCAGGAAAGATAATTTCTTTAATTGATGCTTATTAAGAACACTCCACAGTTACTTCTCCCTCCAAATCAAATATCGAACTAAAAATATTAAAATCAGTTTGCATGTATTCAGAAAGTAAAAACCTGTGGGCTAAACCCTCTAGCATAGAATTATTTAAAACAGATAGAAGTGTGAATGAGTGTAAAAGTGAACCAAATAATGGTCTCTTTAAAAGGTTAAAGCATTTGTGTTTGAAGTGACTCCTTGACTTTGTAGTCACAACCCTTCAGGTGGTCTGCAAGGACATTATTCATTTGAAATGGGACAAGCTATTTTTAAAAGGCATATTTAAAATCACATTCAATACATGGAATCTATGTTGAAAAATTATGAATCATTTATAACAGTAAGAGCTTAATTATCTAGAAACATCAGTTAGCCCAAAATGCATTTGTTACGCTCTGTAGTTGGGTAAGACAGACAACTTACAGAAAAAGCTGGTGAGGATAGTGACTTAATATCAAAAGCAACTTCCAGAGAAAACGTTTTTCTTCAGGAAAGAGTGAGCCCTCTTTGGCCCATGAAAAATATATGACTGAATTCCCCAAAGCTTTAACCCATTGAGCATGACAAATAATTTTGGCCAAGAAAAATCTCAATAAGCCTCCCATGAAATATTTCTCTTTTTAAACAAAATAGCTTTCTGATGAACTCACCATGTAATTCAAGTCACTACATGGATTAATGTTTTGCCTGGAATTAGGAAATATGAGTCAATTACCCTTTGGAGGACATATTTTAAAGACCATTTTAGTTTCAAGGACTTATACGAAGTCTTTTTTTTTTTTCCTGAAGATAATCAGGCACCAGAAACATTAAGTAAAATAAACAAGTAAACAAGTAGAAAGAAGTAAAACAAAATGAAAATATCATTAGCATTACTGGAGAGAGTGGAGACAATGCATTCAAATAATTGAACTATAAGTTGAATTATTTTGTCTAAACTGCAAGGGCATTTTCCATTTGACCAGAAATATTAAAATTCAGGTGTATATGAGGCTCAGTAACTGAAATTGTGTTCATGTTACATTGTCCGTAACCAGCTCTATTTCTCAAACCAACACAAAGTGAAGGTAACAAAAGATTTATAGATTTATGTGATTCTTGACAGATTTCTCCACAAGGTAAGTAATATGACAATAACCAGTAAATGTCTAATTGTACCTGAATTCTTTTGCTCCTTGAACAAGAACAGAATATTGAACTGAGAAAGCCAGATCTGTAGTTTGAGAAGGGAAGCTGGTCTAAGTTTTTGACAGAATGTTCAACAAACTGATCCATTTGAATTTGGGGGAGAATAGAGAATTTCCCCTTTGAAGAACAGAAAGACCACATTTGCATCCTTCTATATGGATCATACCTGTGAAGGTAACTGAGGTAAACAGGTAAGTAAGTACTACAGTTCATTAATTAGAGCAGGCTTTGAATGGTTCTGAGAGACAGAAGTCTTTAGCTATGTGTGCCATGTAATTTTAAAATTTTAATCGAATAAGCAATTAAATGGCTCTATTCTAAATCAAACTCATTATTTGCCCAAAAAATCTCAATTCTTACTTATGTGATTGCTCAGAGTGTATGTTATTTTAATGACAAGTAGATGAAGTTACTTCCCTTCATTATGATCTATAAAATGCCTTCCACTACTTATGAGTCATTACCTGGGAATAATTTTCTTCTCTGTGTGGCTCTCTACCTTTTCTATCTTTAATCTAATTGTGCTGGCCAGCTGCTGTGATCTGTTGCGTCGTGGGGATGGAAAGAATAATTGAGGTCTGAACTAAAACCAGCTTTTCCATTAGGCAGAAACAAGGGTGCCACAATGACTTCTGGGTCAGATTATTAAACACAATGGTGGTTACCCAAGGACGTTTATGCTTAAACTCTTCCATGGCCAGTGTCACTCACAGGGCCGGTGTGTTACGAATCTTTCTTTTTAAAGCCATCCCCTGAATAACAATATCTCCAAATCTGTGTCATTAATTGCTTCTAATGGCCAGAACCAGGACCTCCCACACTGACTTATTACAGATCTTAGCAGACGATAATGAGATCAAACCTCATTAGCGTGGTCCATGGGCTGTATCCTGTACTGGAAGGTGGGAGCCCAAGGATGGAAAGGCATGTCTTGAATTGTCTCTTTCAATTCCCATTTTGCATGCACCTTTGCTATCTTGACTTCCAAGAGGCATTATAAATGAAGAAATAGGTCTGCAAGGCTTATGTTTGAGGACAAAGAAGGAAGCATCTCTCTCAAGGCAAGCAAAAGGAAACTTCAAAACAAGAGCCACTGAACTCATATACTTACAAATTTCTGATGGAACTGGAGAGCTCTTCATTTCAAGACAATGTTTGTACGGTACTGCAAAACCATCAATAAAGGATTCAATTACATTTCCTGTACTCTGTTTACTCAGGAAGAAAATCACATATACCTAAAATCCCAAGTTTAATCTTCTCCCAAACCTGCTCTTTTTCCCATAATCCTAACTCAGATAATGACAACAGCATCCCATAGTACCCAAGTCATCGCCTCTAGTATTCGTCCCCGAGTTGTGTTGATTCTACCATCAAAGCATCTTTTGAATCCATTCGCTGTTTTCTACCCTCACTACCATTGAGAAGGTTTGAGCCTTCATCCTCTCTGTCCTAGACCACTGCACAGAATCAAGATTTCCCAACTGGCCCCATTTACCTCCAATGCATCCCTCTTCAGTCCATCTGTCCTCTACTCAGATTTGTCTTTTCAAGACGCAAATATGATTGTGTCCCTTCCCTCTTTTAGAACGTTCGTTGGCTCCTCAATGATGATTTAGCCCTTCATTTGATCTTCTATCTTCATTTCCCACCTCTTCCCATACTACGCCCTTTGTACTTCTCTGCCCTTCCATGTACCCCTCTATCTGTCTGCCACGCCTTTCATCTTGCTTGCCCTGTTTTAAGACGCTCTTCCAATATGACATCCTCTAGTTCTTTTGCTGTTTTCTCTAAGCAGAGCAGGTTGTACTTTTCTCTGTGTTTCCAGGTTACTTTGTATGTATTTCTAATTTAGCTAAGCATTTTACCTTCCAGTTATTTGATGATGTTTTGTTTTTCTCTTCTACATACTAAGCTACTAAAGAGTAGGGGCTATCTTATTTATTGCTGTATCTCCAGGCTTACTTAGCACATTGACTGATCCAGAGTTGCCACTCAATATATGTTTGATGAATGAAGAAACAAGAGTTGATATGTTCCTGCCATTTATTTATTAGGTTTGTATGGTATATGGGACCATCAGCAATGTGCTGATCATGCATGATATTGAAGCAATAACATAACCAGAATTTTATTACTATACTTTGTACTCCACAGAGGAAAACCACGGATATGCATCTAATTTGCTTGAATTCTGGAGATGAAGTAGCATAATACCCCAAAATATTGGATAAGAAAATTGTACATGGCTCAGGAGAACAATGTATTCTTTGACATTAGCCATGAAAGCTTTCAAAACAAAAATATAAATTATCCTTGCCTCTGAGCTGTTTTCCCTGGTCTCTTTCCTACAAGAGATCACATTTTTCTTTCTGTACACACAATATTTTTAGAGCACTCTGCTGTTACGAAGCATTCTGCAACCTCTAGTTAACCTATTTAGATCTCAGTGTTCTTATCTGTATAATGAGGCTAATGGTGCTAAGCTGTTCTCCCAGGGATGTTTGATTAAATATGTTTCTTGACATTGCACAGACCCTGCATACATCAGCAAGGATTTTCAAAATAAAATGTTCTATATGCACAGAAAATTGTTTCATTTGGCATTGTCTTAAAAGCAAGCACATTTCCAAGAGGAATGTTTGCACCATCAGCAAACATTTCAAAATGGATCTAAGGTAAAAATTGTTATGACTGCAGTGAATGTTTTATTTGGGGTTGATAAGATAGGCAAGTATTTCAAAACATCTCCACCCATAATTTTTAGTGGGAAAAGCAATGCTTGGTGGAATGTGAGATAATTTTAACAGCCAGTATACTGGTTGTTACAGGGGATTTTCTAATATTTTTTACTTCAAGACAGGCCTGTGTTGGATTGAGTCTTTGTACAGTGCCTTGACACTTCAAGTAGGAATGGGGACCAGAATTCCTGATGGCAGGTCCTGCCCTGGCAATTTTCCTGTCATTTCATGGGGCAAGAAGGCCTGCATTGACCTCTCACATGTGCAGAGCCAGACTGGCTTAGGTAGATGGGGTCTCCTTTTCTACAACTCACTTTTCTGTCCATCTGACCTCTCCTTTACTTCTACTACTTTTTGTGACAACTGCCAGTCTTTCTCCTAGTGAGAAGTAGACCACACAGACAGAGAGGAGAAGCCAGTAGAGAAAGGAGAAAATGAATGGAAATCAATAAAAATATAAACAAACATACCCTAGAATGCTTCTGAGAGGCTGAAAAGTGGTAGTCTGAATCCAGATTTTCCAAAAAAATTACAGAATATTCCAACTCACATTCTCCTACCATCTGTCTCAAACCTAAATTCAGTTGTCAACAGGTGAATAAATGAGTGCTTGCTTCCTTCAGTAAAACTGGTGTGAAAAATAATGGCAGTCTAGCCAGGAGAAATAGGATAGACAAAGGTTCTGACTCTAGGAACTGGTTATAGTCAAGCTCTGGTTAAGCCTCTTTTCTGTGCTTCCATAGCTTGACATGTAACAGAATCATCTGGAAATGTTTATAAACATTAAGAGAAATGTTTTTTATTGAAGCATAATATACAGTTTAAATGCATATATTTTAAGTATAAATGATGAATTTTCACAAACTGAACACACTCATTAACCAATATCATTTGGAGAATTTTTGGGGTTTTGTTCTTTTTAAATTAATTAATTAATTAATTTTGGCTTCAACAGGCCTTAGTTGCGGCCCGCGGGATCTTTTAGCTGTAGCATGCAAACTCTTAGTTGTATGGCCTGCAAACTCTTAGTTGCGGCATGCATGTGGTATCTAGTTCCCCAACCAGGGATTGAACCCAGGCCCCCTGCATTGGGAGCATGGAGTCTTACCCACTGGACCACAAGGAAAGTCCCGATTTTGTTTTTAAGATGTAGATTTCAGGAACTTTTTCCAGACCCACTGAATCAGAATCTCAAATACTGAGGCCCAAGAATCTGTACTTTAAATAAATTCCTCAGGAGATTCTTTTGAAGGCCGCTGGGCACTGGGTCACATTTGTGAACCACTGTCTGGATTCCTAGGTGCATGAATTGGGCAGAGAGAGATATTAGGGTAGGACATGGAGCCCTGGAGAAAGGAAGAGTAAGGAATCCCCCTGCTTTGGGAAGAGTTCCAACAGTTCTTTGAGGAAGGAACTATGGCAAAAAAAAAAAAACCCTTCCATTTGATTCTCAGTATTCATTTATCTTTTATTATTTAGTAACAGAATCCTAATTTTCAGAGAGGCATATAGTTACCTGGATTAAAGACTAATTCTTGGCCTCTCTTACAGTTAGATGTGGTCACGTAGCTAAAATTTAGCCAATGGCATTTAAGCGGAAGTGTCATATGTGACTCCTGGGAAATCTTCAGAGGATTGAGGTGTTCTCTTCATGACCCTTTCCTTCTAGCTAGTGGCTGGAATATGGAAGCACTGGCTGGAGCTCAAGCAGCCATTTTGATCCAGGTGGATAAAGGCCATATGTTATGGACGGTAGAGCAGGAAGCTGAAAGAAACTTAGGTTCCTTAGAACTTTATGGATTTCATACCAACTCTGTAGTATAAATTCAGAACTTTTAATAGAATAAAATATTTTATGTTTTGGCAACTATTAATTTGAGTTTTCTAATACTACAGCTGAACTTAGTCCTAACAGACTCAGAGGATTTTCCTGCTCTATACATATATGTCTGAAGGACCCCAAGAAGAGGTGGTGATCTCTCAAGAGCATGGTGTTCTATCATTTGCCAAGAAACAATGGAGAGCGAGTTTGGGTTTTGATAATCAATTCTTAAGTAAGATAAATGTATTCAATTTTGTACAGTAGGAGCTTTCTTTCTAGGAGGTATGTTTGTGATTGGTCTCTTTCCACAGGCTTCATGGGGACCAGGTCTTACCTGGTATCTGGAGCTCTTTGGTGGGATTCTCCAAAGAGTGGCTTGTTCTTTGCAGGTCATTGTTAGCCTTATCGTATTATAGTTTTAGGGGAATTCTATGGGTTAGAGCAAGTTTCCAGCAGCAGCTAAGGGTACTGGCTCCAATTCCTAAAGAGATGAAAATGGCACAGGTTTGGCATATTGTCAGGTCTTAAGCCAAGATAAGCAGGAGTGGGCTCTCACTGTAGCTCCAGTGCCAGTGGGAGAACTGAGATGTGAACCAGTTATCGGGAAGGAGCTGAGGCAGAGGCAGGGAAGAGCGGCAGATCCCATGGTATCAGAATGCCCAGGAATAGCTGACTCTGGTCTGCAGCAAGACCAACTCCAAGGCCCTACTAGGTAGTGCCTGGGGTTCCTAATGCATATATACTCTCTACCTTTGTCGGAAACCAGACAGGGCTGAGGTTACTGGTAAAAGATAGCATTGCCTGAGTCTAAAATGCATGAGAATGATCATTGTCTGACTTTCTGCAACTTACTTACCTCTTCTTAACTTCAATTCCCTATTCTGTAAAATTCGAACTAATAATACCTGGCCCAGAGGTATTCAATCATGAATTAAAAGAAAACAAATTATGTACAAGGAATTTGCAAATTGTGATGTTATACAAATGTAAATTATTATTACTATCTGGGGAGAATGATGCCAGCAATTTAACTGTGCAGAGCAAATCTCCATAGCATTTAAGATGAGATGAATATAATTCATTCATCTGAAATGAAAGGGGGTAGATTTAGAGAGTCAGGATATAATTACTAGATTTGTAATCTGGTCAGGAAACTTATGTCAGAGAGATACTGTATTCTTATTTGAGAAAAATGCAAGGCTTTTTAAGACATCATGTGACAGACTTGTTTACTTTTTAATCATTTCATAGGCAATATGGTTTATCTTAGGGAAGCCACGATTCATAAAAGTCCAGTTTATGATCCATGAGAATCAAGAACGGACATTTTGAGAGCTATTAAATGTTGTGTGTTCTTCAAGACAACCATTAAGGATCAAATGCAAGAGTCAAGAGTGCTTGCTTTTCGCCATAAAAGCAGCATTGGGGCATATAGGTTTACAATTGTATTTGTTGTAATAAACCACATTTTATAGGCAACAGGTGTAGCTGACTTATATCCTAAATTGTGTGAGGCTGTGCTGTCAGGCTGGCTCTAAAGGGATTTGGAAAGATTTATGAGATTGAATGACAGCCAAGGTGATTCTTGAAATTGACTTTTTAAGGTGTCATTTTGGTGAATGACAGGTTATAGTTACTAAGAAAAAAAAAACCCTCATAATAATACGGAGTTTGTCTTTAAATGGCAGTAAGGCTGTTTAGTGAAAAAAAGCTCATTTTTAACTAGAGATTGCTACATTTTGGACATTTGGCAAATCTAATTGGCTCTGAGCGTGTGGCCTGACTTCCTCAGCCATTCAGAATCACTTCTTCCTCCAGCCAAAGGCCACATGTGCCTTCAAACAGGGTTGTAATCTACTCATACTGCTTAAACAGAATTTGCTCTTAATTAGGGTCTTTTCTAACTACTGCAATTAATTTTAAGACAAAGAAATCAGCTATGCATCAAAGGAAGAGAAAGAGGGAAAAAAAGAAGGAAAAATGTATTCCATGCTCTTGTCAGATGAGCTTCTCTTTCCTTCTCTCTCCTTTACCAGTCATCCTGCTCAGGGGCCCCCATGCTTGCTCCTCTCACTGAGATAAATCATTTAATCTCTACCCTCCTCTCATGTTTCAGACCAGTCAGCTAGTCTCACAAAGCCTGTCAGCATTTGAACTTAGCATTTTTCAGGTTGAATAAGAAGCATTTTTTTCTTTCATTTTTTAATTGGTTGTTAAATATGATATCTTAACTGTAAAGAAAATTTTAGAGGAAAAAGAGGCCTGTAATTCTCCTTAGCATAATTGTTTCCTTTGTGTTTGTCATTAATTCATTTGTTTATGTGACAAATAATTATTGAGAGGCTTCACTAGCCTAAGCTCCATTTTAGGCACTGGGGATATAGCAGGGAACAAACCACCCTGCTCTCCTGGGGTTTTCATCTGAATTTGGGGAGAGAGAAAATAAACAAACAAATATTATGTCAGATGGTGTTGAGGTCTAAGGAGACAAATAAAACAGGAGAAGGGCTGGGAACACGGGGTTGGGCGGGGAAGCTATTATTTCCTTTCTATTTTCTTCCAGCCACACACGTAACTCTTACTCTGTACTCTGTAAGACCATGTATTCTTCCCCCTGAAAAATGCCAACTCCTTCCACCCCTCTCTTCCCAAAAAACTCAACTCATAAATATATATTTAGCGATACAGTCCGAACTTTATTTTTTCATAGCATTCATATGACATTTAATACAACTAACATAAATAAGAGGCTTGATGTTAACTCTTAAATGGAGAAAACTGGAGGAAATAGATGTAGAAAGCTAAAGCATCAAATAAAAGAGGAAACTGGCATGAGACAGAAGAGATAAAGTTCTAGTCATTAAAAATTTGCACTCGTGTATCAAACTCTGAGAATTTGGGGCAAGACCAGATTATAGGGTAGAGAAATCCTGAGATAAAGTTAGAAACAAATCAAGTAAGATTAAAAGCAGTTTAGGTCAGAGTTAACAGTCTTATCCAACCTGTGTACCGATTGTTTCTGTTTTGCATAAAGTTCCTGAGTTCCCTCTTTTACTCTCTTGTCCTAGAAAACAGTCGAAACATTAAAAATAGGAAGTCCTGCTTACCTAGAGATGTCAGGACTATTAGCAATATGAGATGACTAATTTTTATGAAAATAATGGTTAGAATCATTACATGTAAAATTCAAGAGCCCCATTTACTCTGGGAGCCCATGTGGACCAGCAGAATGAGCTCAGCATTTGCAGTAGGCAGATGTGGATTTGAATTCTGGCTTTTCCAGGTACTCACTGACCTTAGGCAACTCAATTAATCAATCACGCTGGGCCTATTTCCTAGCTGGTGGGAACATTTCTGGTGTTGGAAATGATATGCATTCAAGGGGCTAGTCTTGACTTAGATGGAACCATATGAAATTGCCATTTTGTACCTCACAGGCAGTCAAAGGCAGCAATTTTATGTGGTACAGCTTGGTATATAGTGGGTACTCAGTTAAATGTAGCCATTTTTATTGCCATGCTCTTTCAGTATTTTAAAGACTTATTTACTTGAAAATATTAGAACACATATATTGATGAAGGCCTTTAGGTGTCCAAAGGACAATCATATAAAGTACTTTCTTTTTTAAACAATAGCTTTATTGAGATGTAATTCATGTTTCATAAAATTGATGCTTTTAAAGTATACAATTCAGTAGTTCTTAGCATATACACAGAATTACACCACTCTCACCACTATCTAATTTTAGAAATTTTTATCAGCCCCGAAGAAACCCCGTAACTCCTAGCAGTCACTCCCTGTTCTCCCTCCCCTTAGCTCTTGGCAGCTAACCTACTTTCTGTGTCTGTGGATTGGCCTATTCTGGACATTTCATATAAATGGAATCAGACAATATGTGGCCTTTTGTGATTAATTTCTTTCACTTAGCATAATTTTTTCAAGGTTTATACATGTTATCGCATGTATCAGTATTTCATTCCGTTTTATGCCTGAATACTATACCATTGTATAGGTGTACCACATTTGGTCTAACCATTCATCAGCTGATGGACATTTGGATTGTTCCTGCTTTGGGGCTATTGTGAATAATGCTGCTGTGAACATTTTAAAAAAATAAATTTATTTATTTTATTTTTGGCTGCGTTGGGTCTTCGTTGCTGCATGCGGGCTTTCTCTAGTTGCAGAAAGCAGGGGCTACTCTGCGTTGCGGTGTGCGGGATTCTCATTGCAGTGGCTTCTGGTTGCAGAGCATGGGCTCTAGGTGCACAGGCTTCAGTGGTTGTGGCACGTGGGCTCAGTAGTTGTGGCTTGTGGGCTCTAGAGCGCCGGCTCAGTAGCTGTGGTGCAAGGGCTTAGCTGCTCCGCGGCATGTGGGATCTTCCCAGACCAGGGCTCAAACCCATGTCCCCTACATTGGCAGGCAGATTCTTAACCACTGCACCACCAGGGAAGCCCCAACATTTTTTTTTCAAAAAAAGAATTAAAAAAATTTTTTTAAAGGTTTGTTTGCTTGTTTATTTATTTATTGTTTTTGGCTGCATTGGGTCTTTGTTGCTGTGCATGGGCTTTCTCTAGTTGAGGCGAGCAGGGGCTACTCTTTGTTGTGGTGCATGGGCTTCTCATTGTGGTGGCTTCTCCTGTTGTGGAGCATGGGATCTAGGCACACGGGCTTCAGTAGGTGCAACACGTGGGCCCTAGAGCATGCGGGCTTCAGTAGTTTGCAGTGCGTGGGCTCAGTAGTTGTGGCACACAGGCTCTAGGGTGCGTGGGCTTCAGTAGTTGTGGCATGTGGCCTCAGGGGTTGTGCTTTGAGGGCTCTAGAGCTCAGGTTCAGTAGTTGTGGTGCAGGGGCTTAGTTGCTCCACAGCATATGGGATCTTCCTGGACCAGGGCTCGAACCCATGTCCCCTGCATTGGCAGGTGGATTCTTAACCACTGTGCCACCAAAGAAGTCCTACTGCTATGAATGTTTGTGTACAAGTTTTTACATAGACATATGTTTCCATTCCCTTACGAAGGAAATTTCTGGGTCATATGATAACTGTATGTTTAATGCTTTAAGCTACTGCCAAACTGTTTTCTTTATTCTAAATAGCTAAGAAGTGGGTGATTCTAGCAGAGAAAATACAAGATGAGCTTGGGCCATCTGTAGTGTGAGAAAGCAAGGACGTGCTAAAAATATAAAAGATGAGGGCATATCAAAGGGACACAGGAGCCAACCTAAAGGAGCTACCAACAACAAAACCTGGAACAATTTGAAGAGCAAGGGAAAGACTATGGTATTAATCACAATCCAAATATAAAATAAACATGTATTAGCCCACACTGATGTAAAATAAATGATTGAATAAACAAATAAATAGAAGAGACAAGTTTTCCTCAGTGAAGAATTCCAAATAATATAAGTAGATATTCCCCCCTCCAGGAGGTGAAGCTTGAGTGTGGACTGGACTTAGTAACTCACTGCCAAAGTATAAGGTATGGAAAGGAAAAAACAGTAACTTTATAGAGAAATCTGGCAACCCTATCTTAACCAAATGATCAAGGTTAACATCGCCAGCAGAGTCCTGTTGCGATCGTGTGCCTGGTGATATGATGTGATGAGAAGGGCACTTCACCCATGAGGTGTTCTTCTTCAAGATCCGTAACTCTAATTTAATCATGAGAAAACATCATATAAATGCAAATGGAGGAACATTCTGCAAAATGCCTGATCAATACTCTACAAAACTGTCAAGGTTATGAAGGATAAGGAAAGACTGGGAAACTGTCCCAGAGCAGGAAAAAACTAAGGAGACATAACAACTGAATGCAACATGGTATCCTGCTTGGGATTCTGGAACAGGTAAAGAACATGAGTGGGGACACTGGTGACATCCAAATAAAGTCTGGAATGTAGTAATGTACCAGTGTTGGTTTCCTGGTTTTGGCAAATGTACTGCTGTAATGTCACATGTTAACATCAGGGCAAAACTGAGTGAGGGTTATATAAGAACCATATACCACCTTTGTAACTTTGCTGTAAACGTAAAATCACTCCAAAATAAAAAGTTTACTTGAAAAATAAATCCATTACATGTAAACATAAATAATACATTTTAATTGAAATATAACTATATGTGCCAAAACACAAAAATTATTTAATGAGAAAGTCTAGTGAGTATAGGAATGGTTAGCCAGGAAATTCAGATAAAAGAATTTGTCACTGAGAATGAATGTTGAGATTGATCTAAACTGGTGGTTTGCATGGGTTAAATTTACCAGGGACTTGCTTATCTTTCTATCAAACTATCTAAAGTTACAAGGTTGGCTGACTAAAGCAACAGCAGCTACTGCAGCAACAAACATTTTTAGCATTTGATCCCCAGCACTGAGCACTTAGGGCACAGTTCTGTTGTCTTCTTCTGTGGATTAACGTATCTCTTTTCTTAAGCAGTATCAGCATTTACCAAATTAGTGAGTTAGGGTTACACCGAAGAAGATATTCATTTCCCTTGGTCTCCTTTACCTGGAGTTGCTAAAATACACTTCCCACGTGCCTGCCAGTCGGTCCCATTCTTGTTCAGGACTCAAGTCTCATGTAAACATGATGACTCCCAAATCTGTATCCTCACACTTCTCCCTTGAGTTTCAGTCTTGAATATCTGACTCTTTTTCTGGACATAAACTGGCTGTCCCACTGGTACACCACTGAAAAGACTGCAAAGTCAAACATATTCTCTTGCTACCTTTCATTCCTGTTAAAACTGTTCCTCCACTTATATCCCCTTCCTCAAAAACAGGCATAGACAATGCGTAAATAAATGAATGTGGCTATGTTTCAATAATACGTTATAAAAACAGGCAGTGGGTCAGATCTGGCCTGGGAGCTATAGTTTCCTAATGCCTTATTTAAACCATAGCATTGGATGAGACTGCCTATGACAGTAGGCTAAGGCCAGAGGCTCTGGAAAGAATCCAGAGGAACATCAGTGTTAAAGTACTTGGCTTGGGAAAGGAATTCAGTGAAGGAGAATGAGGAAGAGTAGTCAAAGAGGCAGGGAGAAAATTAGGATACAGGTGTCTCTCAGAAGTCAAAGTATTAATAATAGTGTACCTGCATCACAACAAATGCTTACAGAGAGATGAAGTAGGATGTGTTGAATCTGGGTGAACTTAGGCACAGGCCATCCTGAGACCACAGAACTTTGTGACAAAAGTGAACAGAAATCTGGAACTGGGATAATGCAGGCTGAAGTCCAACCCTGGGACCCAGACCATTCAAGGAAGATTGGGGTTAGAAGAAGAAGTGAACTTCTCAGGGTATCTAAGATCCAGGGCTTGTTCAGGATGCACCAAATATCAGTTCTGGATAGCAAATCTGAGCTTTGGAGTGGTGGAATTGTGAACTATAAGGCTTTACTTTTTAATCCCAGAATGTGGATATATGTCCTGAGAAAACATAGACATTGACTTTTAGGTTATCACTGTAAGACCTCACTTCTCAGTAAGATAACACTGTCTACTTCCTGGTAGGGAAACTGGAAATACAAAGTTTCTGGAAAGCTTGACATCATGGATAAAAGCAAGCAAGCAAGCAACCCACGAACCCCTAATTGCGCCCCTCAATTTCCTTCCCCAGCTCTGCTTTTGTGGGGGTGAGGAGGGCAGTCAGACAATTTGAGAAGAATTTTATTCCATGAAATATATATATATATATATATATATATATATATATATATATATTTTGATTATAATAACATCGATTTTTTTGTGTGTGTTAGTTTCTGCTTTATAACAAAGTGAATCAGTTATACATATACATATGTTCCCATATCTCCTCCCTCTTGCATCTCCCTCCCTCCCACCCTCCCTATCCCACCCCTCCAGGCCTTCACAAAGCACCGATCTGATCTCCCTGTGCTATGCGGCTACTTCCCACTAGCTATCTACCTTACGTTTGGTAATGTATATATGTCCATGCCTCTCTCTCGCTTTGTCACAGCTTACCCTTCCCCCTCCCCATATCCTCTAGTCCATTCTTAAGTAGGTCTGTGTCTTTATTCCTGTTTTACCCCTAGGTTCTTCATGACATTTTTTTTTCTTAAAATCCATATATATCCATGAAATATATTTAAAAAATCCTTTTCTGTTGTCACCATCTAAGAACATGATTGCACTTGGCACATATCATAATTAGAAAGACAGATTACAATAACATATATCCACTGAATTTACTTTTAAATGTTTTTACTTTTTTGACCATGGAAATACACCATTCATCCTCAATGTACAAAGACTGGCATAACCTCACAGTCTTTTTCTTTTCATAAATTTTAGAAATCATTTCAAAAAGAAAGAGTTGATAGCATTCACTGGAAATCTCATCTCAAACATTGTATTCATCATTCACATGACCACATTTTTCAATTAAAAAGATACTTTGGATGGAATTCTTGTTTTTCCTTTCTCTTCCTCTTCCATGCCCGTATACTTCTGGGATGTAGACATGAAAGATTAAGCACTTCAGAGACATCCTGGGGCTCAAATCACAGTAAATGACCACGAAAATCCCATGACGCTGCTACCTTTTTGTTCTAGGAATTCTGCTTTCTAGTTCTTGGAAAATATGAGACGTGGATTAGTGTTACAGTCCAAGGTTTACTTGAGAGTTGAAAACAGAGATGCTGAGAGAGGCTCACTTTGCCTTTTGATCAGTGGGAATAAAGCTTGGTACTGACCATTTTACCTCATTAGTGGGGCTCACTGACCACACCTCTCTCTTTAATTCTGTCCTGAGTGAATTTGTAATTTGCCTTTGGTTTCTGTTTTTAAAAGAACAGATTGTGAAGGATCAAAGAGGAACTGGATAATGACAAGGAGGAAGTGGCAAGTTAGTGACACCTTTGTAGAAGGAATAGTAACTATACACATTGTGATTATTCAGAATCAGTCTTCAGAGAAATGACTAGAGAATAAGTTCCAGTACAACAAACTCTAAGTATCTTATTCTTTAATTCTTGCTCAGCCATTAAGCTTTTATTGAGCATCTACTATATGCAAGACTTGGTAAAAATAGAAGTATAAAATAATGGGTAAGAGATGGAGATCTTAAAATCAAACAGAACTGTATATAAGTCACTGGTTCTACTGTTTACTACTTGTAGTGGGTTGAATCATTGTCCCCAAAACAGATGTCAACCAAAAACTTCAGAAGGTGACCTTATTTGGAATAAGTCTTTGCAGATATAAGTAAAGTGAGGCTCTTAAGATGAGATCATCCTGGATTAGGGTGGGCCCTAAATAACGAGGAGGGTCCTTATAAGAGACAGAAAAGGAGAACACACAGAGCTACGTATGAAGGCTACATAAAGACGGAGGCAGAGACTGGAGTTCTGCATCCCCCAAAAGGCAAAGAACATCAAGGGCTGCAGAGAAGCTAGGACAGAGGCATGGAAGGGATTCCCCCTCAGAGCCTCCAGAGGGAACCGCCTCTGCCAACATCTTTTTATTTTCTGCCAACATCTTGATTTTTGGACTTCTAGCCTCCAGAACTGTAAAAGAATAAATTTGTATTGTCTTGAGCCACGAAGTTTGTGATAATTTGTTATTAAAGCCCTGAGAAACCAATACACTGGCTGTGTGAATTTGGGGTTAACTAACCCTCTATATTTTTGTTTCTGCCTCTATAAAATGAAGAGGATAATATTACCTACTGCTAGAGTTATTGTGTTATATTTATTCCTAAGTTTCTAGCTTGCTTCTATTTCTAAATTATGTTTTCTGATTTGCTGAGAAGTTTTTTGTTGTTGTTGTTTTTTACTGATTGGGTAATGGATTTTATCACATGCTTCTACTCATCTATTAAAGTCATCATGTGTGTTTTTTGATCAGTTCATGTGGTGAAATACATTTACGTATTTATCATTGTTAAACAACCCTTGTGTTCCTGGGATACACCTATTTTGGTGATTCATTCATTCAAAAATAATATTGATGCCCATTTATGTTCCATGTGGTGTTAAGGTGTTGGGATACAGTAATGGGGAAAAAAGAACTAGAAACTGCTACCTTCATGGAACTTACATACTAGTGTTTTATACACAGCTGGATTGACTTGGCTAAACTTTGTTTATAATTTCTGCATCTATGCTCTTGAATGAAATTGACCTGTAATTGCACTTTCTTGTATTTGTCTTGTCCACGTATTTGAAAACTATTCTACAGGCTGGGTCATAAAGCCCAACTGGAAGGTCGGCACGGGTTTGATTTAGGTTCTGCATTCAAAACTGACAGTCTTACATGTATTTTGTAAATGAATTGAAGTAGCACACTCAGAAGTGATATAAACTGCCTCCAAAATCCAAAATAAAGGCCCTACAAGTGTTGTGCCACTTTTTTTTTTTTTTTTTTTTTTTTTTTTTTTTGCGGTATGCGGGCCTCTCACTGTTGTGGCCTCTCCCGTTGCGGAGCACAGGCTCCGGATGCGCAGGCCCAGCGGCCATGGCTCATGGGCCCAGCCGCTCCGCGGCATATGGGATCCTCCCAGACCGGGGCACGAACCCGTATCCCCTGCATCGGCAGGCGGACTCTTAACCACTGCGCCACCAGGGAGGCCCTGTGCCACTTTTTTTTAGCAGTCGGTGGTGGAAGACACAGCAACTTGTTTTTCTCCTCAGAGGCGGCGGATATCTCATCTTGTTCTGGACCACAGGAATCCGGACACTTTATGGAGGTGATGGGTTCCTGAATTTTCATGGGGTTTACCTCTTACCTTCTGGTTTGCATTCTCACACATTTTCTCCAGGCCTACGTCAGCACAATTAGCAACCCTTGCACTTCTTTAAGCCGCTGTCTCCCAAAGCAGACTATGTACTTTCCCCCTTTGAACATGACGAGATCTGATCTTGTATGAACCTGGTGACAAGGAACATTCAGGCTAATTCTTCAGAAGAATGAGTGCCACCTTGTAAGGCAACTGCTTCAGATGAAGTTATTATGGGGTATTCAAGCAAGGAATAGATAGTCTCCTTACACATGCAGGGCAGGCTCCTTCTACTGGCAAGAGAATCTCCGAGTGACTCAGTGGTGGCGATAGGGGTGGGGTGCCGGTTAAGATTCTCAGTGTCTTCTGAACCCAAGCAGGTGTCTAAACTCCGATTCTTTTTTTTTTTTTTTTTAATAAGCACAAGCCTCTTGTCAGTTAACAACAGCCTGTATTTATTTATTTATTTATTAAATGTTTTTTTGTTTATTTATTATTTTTGGTTGTGTTGGGTTTTGTTTCTGTGCGAGGGCTTTCTCTAGTTGTGGCGAGTGGGGGCCACTCTTCATCGCGGTGCGCGGGCCTCTCACTGTAGCGGCCTCTCTTGTTGCGGAGCACAGGCTCCAGATGCACAGGCTCAGTAGTTGTGGCTCACAGGTCCAGTTGCTCCGCGGCATGTGGGATCTTCCCAGACCAGGGCTTGAACTCGTGTCCCCTGCATTGGCAGGCAGGTTCTCAACCACTGCACCACCAGGGAAGCCCCTCCATTCCAATTCTTAAGTCTCACTCTTACCCAATGAATGCTTTCACTTTTTTTTTCCTTTTTTCTTCATTTTTATTGTGGTGAAATACACATAAAACTTACCATATTAATCATTTTAAGTGCACAGATTAGTGGCATTAAATACATTCACAACCATCGCTACCATCTACGTCCATAACTCTTTTCATCTTGTAAAACTGAAACCCTTACCCATTAAACAAAAACTCCGATTCCCCACTTCCCTAACCCCGGCCAACCACCTTCTACTTTCTGTATTTATGATTTTGACTACCCTAAGTACCCCATATAGTGGAATGATACAGTATTTGTCTTTTTGTGACTGGCTTCTTTCACTTAGCATAATGTCCTCAAGCTTCATCTATGTTGCAGCCTATGTCAGAACTTCCTCCTTTTCTAAAGCTGAATAATATTTCATTGTATGGATACACCACATGTTACTTATCCATTCAACACTTTAGTGAATAATGCTTCTACAAACATGGATCTACAAATATCTCTTTGAGATCCTGCTTTTATTTGAGTATATACCCAGAATCGGAATAGCTTCATCATATGGTAATTTCATTTTTAAGTTTTTGAGAAACTGCTATATTGTTTTCCACAGCATCTGTACCATTTTACATTACCACCAGTCGTGCACAAGGATTCCAATTTCTACACATCCTGGCCAACACTTGTTATATTCTGGGTTTTTTTTTTTTTTTGGTAAGTGCCTTCCTAATGAGTGTGAGGTATCTAATTGTAGTGTTTTATTTTTTAACATCATTATTGGAGTATAATTGCTTTACAATATTGTGTTAGTTTCTGAT
Organism: Mesoplodon densirostris; assembly: GCF_025265405.1. Taxonomy (NCBI): domain Eukaryota; kingdom Metazoa; phylum Chordata; class Mammalia; order Artiodactyla; family Ziphiidae; genus Mesoplodon; species Mesoplodon densirostris. Next base: position 18,733,506 of record NC_082677.1, read on the forward strand.
TTATAACAAAGTCAATCAGCTATATGTATACATATATCCACATATCACCTCCCTCTTGTGTCTGTCTCCCACCCTCCCTATCCCACCCCTCTAGGTGGTCACAAAGCACTTAACTGATCTCCCTGTGCTATGCGGCTGCTTCCCACTAGCTATCTATTTTACATTTGGTAGTGTATATATGTCAATGCCACTCTCTCACTTTGTCCCAGCTTACCCTTCCCCCTCAACGTGTCTTGAAGTCCATTCTCTATGTTTGAGTCTTTGTTCCTGTCCTGCCCCCAAGTTCATCAGAAGCATTTGATTTTAAATACCATATATATGTGTTAGCATATGGTATTTGTTTTTCTCTTTCTGACTTACTTCACTCTGTATGACAGACTCTAGGTCCATCCATCTCACTACAAATAACTCAATTTCGTTTTCTTTTATGGCTGAGTAATATTCCATTGTATGTATGTGCCACATCTTCTTTATCCATTCATCTGTCGATGGACACCTAGGTTGCTTCCATGTCCTGGCTATTGTAAATAGTGCTGCAATGAACATTGTGGTACATGACTCTTTTTGAATTATGGTTTTCTCAGGGTATATGCCCAGTAGTGGGATTGCTGGGTCACATGGTAGTTCTATTTTTAGTTTTTTAAGGAACCTTCGTACTGTTCTCCATAGTGGCTGTATCAATTTACATTCCCACCAACAGTGCAAGAGGGTTCCCTTTTCTCCACACCCTCTCCAGCATTTATTGTTTGTATATTTTTTGATGATGACCATTCTGACTGGTGTGAGGTGATACCTCATAGTAGTTTTGATTTGCATTTCTCTAATGATTAGTGATGTTGACCATCCTTTCATGTGTTTGTTGGCAATCTGTATATCTTCTTTGCAGAAATGTCTATTTAGGTCTTATGCCCATTTTTGGATGGGGTTGTTTGTTTTTTTAATATTGAGCTGCATGAACTGCTTGTATATATTTAGAGATTAAACCTTTGTCAGTTGCTTCGTTTGCAAATACTTTCTCCCATTCTGAGGGTTGTCTTTTCGTCTTATTTATGGTTTCCTTTGCTGTGCTTTTAAGTTTCATTAGGTCCCATTTGTTTATTTTTGTTTTTATTTCCTTTTCTCTAGGAGGTGGGTCAAAAAGAATCTTGCTGTGATCTATGTCATAGAGTGTTCTGCCTCTGTTTTCCTCTAAGAGTTTGATAGTGTCTAGCCTTACATTTAGGTCTTTAATCCATTTTGAGTTTATTTTTGTGTATGGTGTGAGGGAGTGTTCTAATTTCATTCTTTTACATGTAGCTGTCCAGTTTTCCCAGCACCACTTATTGAAGAGGCTGTCTTTTCTCCATTGTATATTCTTGCCTCCTTTATCAAAGTATAGGTGACCATATGTGAGTGGGTTTATCTCTGGGCTTTCTATCCTGTTCCATTGATCTATATTTCTGTTTTTGTGCCAGTACCATACTGTCTTGATTACTGTAGCTTTGTACTATAGTCTGAAGTCTGGGAGCCTGATTCCTCCAGCTCCATTTTTTTCCCTCAAGACTGCTTTGGTTATTCAGGGTCTTTTGTGTCTCCATACAAATTTTAAGATTTTTTGTTCTAGTTCTGTAAAAAGTGCCACTGGTAATTTGATAGGGATTGCATTAAATCTGTAGATTGCTTTGGGTAGTATAGTCATTTTCACAATGTTGATTCTTCCAATCCAAGAACATGATATATCTCTCCATCTGTTGGTATCATCTTTAATTTCTTTCATCAGTGTCTTACAGTTTTCTGCATACAGGTCTTTTGTCTTCTTAGGTAGGTTTATTCCTAGGTATTTTATTCTTTTTGTTGCAGTGATAAATGGGAGTGTTTCCTTAATTTCTCTTTCAGATTTTTCATCATCAGTGTATAGGAATGCCAAGAGATCTCTGTTCATTAATTTTGTATCCTGCTACTCTACGAAATTCACTTATTAGCTCTAGTAGCTTTCTGGTAACATCTTTAGGATTCTCTATGTATAGTATCATGTCATCTGCGAACGGTGAGTTTTACTTCTTTTCTGATTTGGATTCCTTTTCTTTCTTTTCCTTCTCTGGTTGCTGTGGCTAAAACTTCCAAAACTATGTTGAATAATAGTGGTGAGAGTGGACATCCTTGTCTTGTTCCTGATCTTAGAGGAAATGGTTTCAGTTTTCCACCATTGAGAACGATGTTGGCTGTGGATTTGTCATACATGGCCTTAATTATGTTGAGGTAGGTTCCCTCTATGCCCCCTTTCTGGAGAGTTTTTATCATAAGTGGGTGTTGAATTTTGTCAAAAGCTTTTTCTGCATCTGTTGAGATGATCATATGGTTTTTCTCCTTCAATTTGTTAATATGGTGTATCACATTGATTGATTTGTGTATTTTGAAGAATCCTTGCATTCCTGGGATAAACCCCACTTGATCATGGTGCGTGATCCTTTTAATGTGCTGTTGGATTCTGTTTGCTAGTATTTTGTTGAGGATTTTTGCATCTATGTTCATCAGTGATATTGGCCTGCAGTTTTCTTTTTTTGTGGCATCTTTGGTTTTTGGTATCAGGGTGATGGTAGCCTTGTAGAATGAGTTTGGGAGTGTTCCTCTCTCTGGTATATTTTGGAAGAGTTTGAGAAGGATAGGTGTTAGCTCTTCTTTAAATGTTTGATAGAATCCGCCTGTGAAGCCATCTGGTCCTGGGCTTTTGTTTGTTGGAAGATTTTTAATCACAGTTTCAATTTCAGTGTTTGTTATTGGTCTGTTTATATTTTCTACTTCTTCCTGGTTCAGTCTCGGAAGGTTGTGCTTTTCTAAGAAATTGTCCCTTTCTTCCAGGTTGTCCATTTTATTGGCATATGGTTACCTGTAGTAATCTCTCATGATCCTTTGTATTTCTGTAGTGTCAGTTGTTACTTCTCCTTTTTCATTTCCAATTCTTTTGATTTGAGTCTTCTCCCTTTTTTTCTTAAAGAGTCTGGCTAATGGTTTATCAATTTTGTTTATCTTCTCAAAGAACCAGCTTTTAGTTTTATTGAGCTTTGCTATGGTTTCCTTCATTTCTTTTTCATTTATTTCTGATATGATCTTTATGATATTCTTCCTTCTGCTAACTTTGGGGGATTTTTTGTTCTTCTTTCTCTAATTGCTTTAGGTGTAAGGTTAGGTTGTTTATTTGAGATGTTTCTTGTTTCTTGAGGTAGGATTGTATTGCTATAAACTTCCCTCTTAGAACTGGTTTTGCTGCATCCCATAGGTTTTGGGTCATCATGTTTTCATTGTCATTTGCTTCTAAGTATTCTTTGAATTCCTCTTTGATTTCTTCAGTGATCTCTTGGTTATTTAGTAGCGTATTGCTTAGCCTCCATGTGTTTGCATTTTTAAACAGTTTTCTTTCCTGTAATTGGTATCTAGTCTCATAGCGTTGTGGTAGGAAAAGACACTTGATACAATTTCAATTTTCTTAAATTTACCAAGGCTTGATTTGTGACCCAAGGTATGGTCTATCCTGGAGAATGTTCCATGAGCACTTGAGAAGAAAGTGTATTCTGTTGTTTTTGGATGAAATGTCCTATAAATATCAATTAAGTCCGTCTTGTTTAATGTGTCATTTAAAGCTTGTGTTCCCTTATTTATTTTCATTTTGGATGATCTTTCCATTGGTGAAACTGGGGTGTTAAAAGTCCCCTACTATGATTGTGTTACTTTTTCAATTCCCCCTTTTATGGCTGTTAGCATTTGCCTTATGTATTGAAGTGCACCTATGTTGGGTGCATAAATATTTACGACTGTTATATGTTCTTCTTGTATTGATCCCTTGATCATATGTAGTGTTCTTCTTTGTCTCTTGTAATAGTCTTTATTTTAAAGTCTATTTTATCTGATATGAGAATTGCTACTCCAGCTTTCTTTTGATTTCCATTTGCATGGAATATCTTTTTCCATTCCCTCACTTTCAGTCTGTATGTGTCCCTAGGTCTGAAGTGGGTCTCTTGTAGACAGCATATATACAGGTCTTGTTTTTGTATCCATTCAGCCAGTCTGTGTCTTTTGGTTGGAACATTTAATCCACTTACATTTAAGGTAATGTTTGATATGTATGTTCCTATTACCATTTTCTTAATTGTTTTGGGTTTGTTTTTGTAGATCTTTTCCTTTTGTGTTTCCTGTCTAGAAAAGTTCCTCTAGCATTTGTTGTAAAGCTGGTTTGGTGTGCTGAATTCTCTTAACTTTTGCTTGTCCGTAAAGGTTTTAATTTCTCCATCGAATCTGAATGAGATCCTTGCTGGGTAATCTTGGTTGTAGGTTTTTCCCTTTCATCACTTTAAATATGTCCTGTCACGACCCTTCTGGCTTGCAGAGTTTCTGCTGAAAGATCACCTGTTAACCATATGGGGATTCCATATGTTATTTGTTGTTTTTCCCTTGCTGCTTTTAATATTTTTTCTTTGCATTTTATTTTTGATAGTTTAATATGTGTCTTGGCCTGTTTCTCCTTGGATTTTTCCTGTATTGAACTCTCTGTGCTTCCTAGACTTGACTATTTCCTTTCCCATGTTAGGGACATTTTCAACTATAATCTCTTCAAATATTTTCTCAGACCCTTTCTTTTTCTCTTCTTCTTCTGGGACCCCTGTAATTCGAATGTTGGTGTGTTTAATGGTGTCCCAGAGGTCTCAGACTGTCCTCAATTCTTTTTTCTTTATTCTGCTCTGCGGTAGTTATTTCCACTATTGTATCTTCTAGGTCACTTAACCATTCTCCTGCCTCAGTTATTCTGCTACTGATTCCTTCTAGAGAATTTTTAATTTAATTTATTATGTTGTTCATCATTGTTTGTTTGCTCTTTAGTTCTCCTAGGTCTTTGTTAAATGTTTCTTGTATTTTCTCCATTTTATTTCCAAGATTTTGGATCATCTTTACTATCATTACTCTGAATTCTTTTTCAGGTAGACTGCCTATTTCCTTTTCATTTGTTGGTCTGGTGGGTTTTTACCTTGCTCCTTCATCTGCTGTGTTTCTCTGTCTTCTCATTTTGCTTAACTTACTGTGTTTGGGGTCTCTTTTTCTCAGGCTGTGGGTTCGTAGTTCCAGTTGTTTTTGGTGTCTGCCCCCAGTGGGTAAGGTTGGTTCAGTGGCTTGTGTAGGCTTTCTGGTGGAGGGGTCTGGTGCCTGTGTTCTTGGGGGTGGGGCTGGATCTTGTCTTTCTGGTGGGCAGGGCCATGTCCGGTGGTGTGCTTTGGGGTGTCTGTGAACTTAGTATGATTTTAGGCCGCCTCTCTGCTAATGGGTGGGGTTGTGTTCCTGTTTTGCTAGTTGTTTGGCATAGGGCATCCAGCACTGGAGTTTGCTAGCCACTGGGTGGAGTTGGGTCTTAGGGTTGAGACGGAGATCTCTGGGAGAGCTCTCACCAATTGATATTACATGGGGCTGGGAGGTCTCTGGTGGGCCAATGTCCTGATCTTGGCTCTCCCACCTCACAGGCTCAGGCTGGACACCAGGCCAGAGTACCATGACCCTGTGAGCTGCACAGCTCAGAAGAAAAGAGAGAAAAAAAGAAAGAAAAAAAAAATTTTAAATAATAAATTAAAAAAACGAAAAAGATTATTAAAAAAATAATGAGAGAGCAACCAAACCCATAAACAAATCTACCAATGATAACAAGTGCTAAACACTAAACTAAGATAAACATAAAAATCAGAAACAAATCTTGTAGACAGCAAACCCCAAGTCTACAGTTGCTCCCAAAGTCCACAGGCTCAATTTTTGGACGATTACTTGTCTATTCAGGCATTCCACAGATGCAGGGTACCTCAAGTTGATTGTGGGGATTTAATCCACTGCTACTAAGGCTACACGGAGGAATTTCCCTTTCTCTTCTTTGTTCGCACAGCTCCTGTGGTTCAGCTTCGGTTTTGGCCCCGCCTCTGTGTGTATGTCGCCCTCAGGCATCTGTTCCCCACCCAGACAGGAGGGGGTTAAAGCAGCAGCTGATTAGGGGCCTCCTGCTCATTCAGGCCACGGGGAGGGAGGGGTACGGTAGTTATAATTGGAATGCAGGGTGAGCCTGTGGTGGTAGAGGCCAGTGTGTCGTTGTAACAGCCTGGGGTATGCCATGTGTTCTCCTAGGGAAGTTGTCCCTGGATCACGGGACCCTGGCAGTGGCGGGCTGCTCAGGCTCCCGGGAGGGGAGGTGTGGATGGTGACCTGTGCTTGCACACAGGATTCTTGGTGGCTGCAGCAGCAGCGTTAGCGTTTCATGCCCGTCTCTGGGGTCTGAGCTGTTAGCCGCAGCTCACGCCCGTCTCTGGAGCTCGTTTAGGCGGTGCTCTGAATCTCCTCTCCTCGTGCACCCCGAAACAATAGTCTCTTGTCTCTTAGGCAGGTCCAGACTTTTTCTGGGACTCCCTCCTGGCTAGCTGTGGCGCACTAGCCCCCTTCAGGCTGTGTTCACGCCGCCAACTCCAGTCCTCTCCCTGGGATCCGACCTCCAAAGCCCGAGCCTCAGCTCCCAGCCCCCGCCCGCCCCAGTGGGTGAGCAGACAAGCCTCTCGGGCTGGTGAGTGCCTGTCGGCACGGATCCTCTGTGCGGGAATCTCTCCGCTTTGCCCTCCGCAACCCTGTTGCTGTGCTCTCCTCCGTGGCTCCGAAGCTTCCCCCGCCACCCATCCCCGTCTCTGCCAGTGAAGGGCCTTCCTAGTGTGTGGAAACTTTTCCTCCTTCACAGCTCCCTCCCAGAGGGGCAGGTCCTGTCCCTATTCTTTTGTCTCTCTTTTTTTTTTTTTTTGCCCTACCCAGCTACGTGGGTATTTTCTTGATTTTGGGAAGTCTGAGATCTTCTGCCAGCATTCAATAGGTGTTCTGTAGGAGTTGTTCCACATGTAGTTGTAGTTCTGATGTATTTGTGGGGAGGAAGGTGATGTCCACGTCTTACTCCTCCGCCATCTTGAAGGTCAGTGCCTTCACTTTTTTTTTTTTGCGGTATGTGGGCCTCTCACTGTTGTGGCCTCTCCCGTTGTGGAGCACAGGCTCCAGACACGCAGGCTCAGTGGCCATGGCTCACGGGCCCAGCCGCTCCGCAGTATGTGGAATCTTCCCAGACTGGGGCACGAACCCGTGTCCCCTGCATTGGCATGCGGACTCTCAACCACTGCGCCAGGGAAGCCCAGTGCCTTCACTTTTACATGAGTGACTTAGGGAGGCTACGAATTCAATTTACATTGTAATTCTGCAACCTGTATTGTTAAATTTTGTGTTTAGTTTTCAACAATATTTGCCCTGTGGCTACCAGAAATAAGAGATTCTTTTAGGGATAGGATAGAAATTCTCTGATAATCTGTGACTTAAATTCAGTGTGTAAAGACCTGGGCTCTTAATTTTCTTTCTGTAAATGCTCCATTGCACTAGAAGAATTAATTCAATGCCACAGTCCTTGTAGTCAACATTACTTCATTAACAATCAAGTGAAACAATCACTTGTTTCTCCAAAGTACTTAATCCATTAAGAACTTCATCATAATCAACCACAGGTATAATTTGATTGTTAATACCAACACATGAATCACTAGTATCCCATATTCCATTATCAAGGCACTACATTCAAGCCCAAGGACACAACCAAATCAATCCTCTAGATGATATTTTTCGACATTTCCCTTAGAAATTTCTGGTATTAATTCACGTGTAGTTGGTGTCTCAGGAGACAGAAATTATACGAGTTATTTCAACATAGATAATTCAATATAAAGAATTATTAACTAGGTATTAAATTGATAATTAGGCACGGAAGAGGCAGAAAGAGAACACTAATACATCATGAAGATAGCAACTATGGGAACAGCTACTATCTTTATGGCTGGGCAGTCAAAGGGAAGAAGTTGGCATTATTAAAATTTAAAAATTTGGAGGAGACTCCTCCCCCCACCCCCACGCCCTGAGCTGGATCTCAGACCTCTGGGAAGGGGCACAGCTTGACTGTCTCTGACATCTCTGAACTTGAAGGAGAAGCACTGTGGAGGTGGGGCCCAAACCCTTGAGGTGGGGACACTAGCCAGTTGGTGCTAGTGTCTCTGAGGGAGTGCAATGAGGTTCATCCTGCAAGTGTTGGAAGAATTGCAAATTCATCCAACTACTGATACAGGAAGGGACTGTAGTTGCCAAGGTGTAGGGTGATATTCACAGGAAGCAGAAGCAGACAAGAAGCAAAGAGGAAGCAAACAGGAAGTGCAAGTCCTTTCTTTATCCTCTAGCCTTGCAGTCTCCCTCTAGTACAGCCCTATGGCAAAGTCTGAAAGGGAGCCAGCTGGCAAAGTAGAAATGTGGTTTGCAGGCTCCAGGCGTGGACACCACAAAGCAGAGACTGGAAGGGGGTTTTGGAGTTATGGGACAACTGTACAGACCCCTGTTTGACTCTCTTTCTTCCAATTTTCTTATTATTCTGCGTGTATGAGAAAGCAAAGCAATGAGAGAATTAAAGAAACATTTATTTGCAAACCATTAGAAATAATTATTACTTTGGTAAAGGCAGCTACTTGCTCAGAAATCCAATATTAAAAAAACAAAAGCCTTTAAAGTATGGAGACGCAGAGACAGAGAACAGACGTGTGGACACGGAGGGGGAGGGGAGGGTGGGATGAACTTGGAGATTGGGATTGACATACATACATTACCATGTGTAAAATAGCTAGTGGGACCTCCTGTATAGCACAGGGAGCTCAGCTTGGCTCTGTGATGACCTAGATGGGTAGGATGGGGGTGGGGTGGGAGGGAAGACCAAGAGGGAGGGGATATATGTATACATACTGCTGATTCACCTTGTTGTACAGCAGAAACTAACACAACATTGTAAAGCAATTATATTCCAGGGGGAAAAAAAAAGGACTGTGCCTATTGCTTATAAGAATTGGAATTTATATCCCAGTGACAGAAGTACTGAAAACTGGAAAAAGGTAGGATTGAATGGTTTATTTAGAAAATAGTAAAGAAAAATGCAACTTGGAATTTAAACATAGATTTATCTGTGTCCTTATTCTATACTTCGCAGACATTTGACATTCTACTGATTCCTTATAAAATCTTGACCCTTATTGTGAGAAAACTATTTTAAAAGGCAAAATTAAAATTTCATACCGCACTAATAAAAAGAGGCTCTCATTCTTTTTAACTTAAGATACATTTGTTCCAATTCAGTGATTCATAATAGACTCATGGCTGATGAAGTTGGCCTTAAAAATAAGGAACAAACTATGGAAACATTTTAGTCAGGGATAAGTTTCCTACAGGGCCTAATTGCAGGGATTCTCTGTAATTAAACTGTTCTGAATGTTGGCTTAAGTTTTAATAAGCTGATGTCTAACTTTCCCATGATTGTCCATATTCAAATCAAATCAGAGTTAAGAAAAATATTTTTCCCCTGAAACTGCAATGCATTTCAAAGGCAGATATACTTAAAATGCATTCAAATCATAAAATGCAGTACCAAATGCGGCATTTAGCCCTTAATGTGTTTAGTATTTCCAAAGCAGTCTAACAGCCTTTTTTTTTAGCATTGTCATAAATCATAACACAGATGGTGTTTCTTGATGTCTTTCAGTCATATTTCAGTCCTGTGCCACAGCAGTATCCTCTGTCAATATGGCTTCTTGGAACTCTCATATATTGCTGGTGGGAATGCAAAGTGATACAGCTGCTTTGGAAATCACTTTAGCAGCTCCTTAAAAGGTTAAACATAGAGTTACGATATGATCCTAGGTACATACCCAAGAGAACTGAAAATAAATGTACACACAAAAACCTGTGCATGAATGTTTATAGCAGTAGTATTTAGAAGAGCCCAAAAGTAGAGACAACTGAAATGTTTATTAATGGATGAATGGATAAAGAAAATGTAGAGGCATACAATGGAACATTATTCAGCAATAAAGAGGAAAGAAGCGCTGATATATGCTACAGCATGGATGAACCTTGAAAACAGTATCCAAAGTGAAAGAAGCCAGACACATTGTCTGATTCCATTTATATGAAATGTCCAGATTGGCAAATCCATGGAGACAGAAAATAGACCAGTGGTTGCCAGGGATTTGGGGGGTGGGTGGGTGAAAGGAGAGTGACTGCTAATGGGTACGAGGTTCCTTTGGGGGGTAATGAAAATGTTCTGGAGTTAATGGTAGTAGAGGCACAACTCTGTGAATATAGTAAGAATTAAAGTTCACAGTTTAAGGGGATGAACTTTATGGTAGTGAATTATATCTTCATAAGCTATTATTTAAAAGAAAAATATAAGGGGGCATTTGTTTCAGGTGTGCACCCCACACTTGCATGAGCCTAAGAGTAAATGCCTCATTAAGTTTGACCCCTGGGTACCTTGCTTGCCTCACCCTAGTCCAGGCCCTGCAGATACTCCATGGAACTCTGCCACTGGCCTGGTCTTACACTTCATTTACTTCCACTGATTCATTTTTGTAACCCCAAGTCTCCCATTGCTATCTACTGATTGGCCCTCCCTAAAAGCCTATGACCTCCCTTGCCAATCCTGATTGAAGCAGAAAGGTGAGATCTGAGTCTGTCTTGTTGCGAGACGGCCAGAGTGCCTGGTGTGTAGCAGGTGCTCCGATACCTGTTGAATAGAAGCCATTTTTCTTAGAAAATGTCATCCAGTGACTTCCTATTGCTTTCAGGTTAAAATCCAAACTTCTTCCTGGGATGGCATGTAAGGCCCTTTGGGGCTATGCCCTTCCTGGGCTGTTCGGTCTCATCCTGCCTTGCTGTTTGGAGCTCCCTGCATAATATTCCGGTTATACTGAACCTTCTGCAGGTCACAGAATGCTTCATGAACGCTCTCTCCTTTCTGGCTTTGTATTTGTTCCTCCTCTTCATAGAACATTCTCCCCCAGTAGTAGCTTGGATCCTACCCAATCCTTCTTCCTTCCCGCTGTCCTTCACGGATGTCAGATCTGCATCTGAGTCTGAGGTTCTTTCTACTGACACCTTCTCTGACTTCTGCCCCTTTCTCTTTCACAGACAAAAGTTTTCCCCAACAAACCTCTTGCATTTCTAATCCTGTTGTGGCATCTGCTTCTCAGTGAGCTTGAAGTAACACACTAGCTTGACAGTCACACCTTCCTTTTTATTCTTGCAGTGTTTTTTTACTCCAGAAATCACACCATGAACCCTAAATTACATAATTCTAAATTTAACAGCTTTACTTTCTTTCCAAATAATACAAAGACTTTAGATTCTTAAACTGCATTTGTTCACGCTCAACAATACGATATAAATGTTAAATATTTTAACCCTTGCTTTGTTTTAAACATTATGTGACAATATTGCTATTGTTTTATATGATCTTAATTTACATTTATGCACATATATACCATTTTCAATGCACTTCATTTCTTCCGTTTGCAATCACTTTCTTTTGGCCTGAAGTACATCCTTTAGAATTTCCTTCCATGAGGTCTGGCTAGTGGCAGACTCTCTCTGTTTTTGTTTGTATGATGTCTTCACTTTGACTTCATTATTGATAGATAATTTCACTGGATGTAGAATTCTAGGACAGTAGTTATTTTTCAGTGACTTAAGGATGGTGAGAACTGGAGAGCTAGAAAATGTGCATGAGTAGATATTCTCCAAGCTCATTTGTCACCTTCTTGAACCCCTGGTTTACTTAACAGACAAAGGTGCCCTCCAGATGGATTAAAGATGTGAAAGATAAACTTAATAGGAGATCATGATTGAAGCAGGAAGGTGAGGGAATACTTTTGTGACTCAAACACACCTAAACTATGAGGCAAAATTCTGATAGATATGACAATGTAAAAAGTAAAGATTTCTGGGCTTCCCTGGTGGCGCAGTGGTTGAGAGTCCGCTTGCCGATGCAGGGGACATGGGTTCGTGCCCTGATCCGGGAAGATCCCACATGCCGCGGAGCAGCTGGGCCCGTGAGCCATGGCCACTGAGCCTGCGCGTCCCGAGCCTGTGCTCCGCAACAGGAGAGGCCACAACAGTGGGAGGCCTGCGTACCGCAAAAAAAAAAAAAAAAAAAAAAAAAAAAGTAAAGATTTCTATTTAACAGAGGACACTTTGATAGACTTAACACACAAACACCAAACCAAGAGAAGCCAACTGCAATGTCAAAAATCATCATTGTATTATTATTTGCTAATCAATAAGACAACTGAAAAATGGACAAAAGATATGAACAAAAGTGGAAATGTAAATAAATGACAAGTACACGAAGATGGGCTTAATCTCATTCATAACCACAAAAAGGCAAGTGAAAACAACAATGAAATACCACTTTCACTTAATATTTTGGCAAAAATTAAAAACATGGATAATAGCAAGTGTTGAGAGAGAAGTGGAGAAAGGGGAACCATTAAGCATTATTGGTGAGGTGAACTGCTGCAGCTGTTCTGGAGAGTAGCTTGACAGCTTTTAGTGCAATTAAGTGTGCATTTATCTTATGACACAGCAGTTCACTTCTTGGTATAAAGTCCAGAAGAATCTGTGCAGGAGTTGATGAAAGACAGATTTGGGGCTATTTATAGCACTGTTGTTGTTTGAGGTCGTGAGGATCTGGAAGCAAGCTCAGTGTCCTATAGGGAAATGACAGGTAAATGACTGAATACTATGCAACAATTAGAAGCAATGAACTAGATGTCGTGTACGGAATTACTGATGGGTCTTAAAAACAGAGTTGAGAGAAAAAAAGAACGAAACAGAAATAGATTGACAGCATAATACCATTTGTGTAAGTTAGAAAATGTAATAAACACAAAGTAATACTGCAGATTTAACAAGGATGCATATATATTGGAGGACAAATATCGAACGCCTCAAAGTGAAAGCCTGCGAGAGAGAGGAATATGGGAGTAATGAATGGGAATAAAGGGGAAAAAGCAAAACAGGGGAGGAGTCATAAACTGAAGGGAATAAACTGAATCAATTCGTCTCCTTGTCCCTGAGGTGCAATACTCAGCCCTACCCACTCCCCACCCCCAAATACCAAATGTAATCTCCTCTGTCAGGTCTTGCTTGAGTCCTCTGTGAAGATGGAATTCATCACTGCTTCCTCTGGTCTGTTCCATGTTCCTCCCATCATACTGTGCTCCAAGATCTATGTTAATACACACCCCACTCTATCATAATTCTTGTTTTATTGCTTTCCTTCCTTAACTAGGTAGTGGGAATCTTGAAGGTGGTCCCTGTATCCTCAGGAACCAGCTCAATGCCTGACACACGGTGTTTGTTGAGTGAATAAATTAGTGAAGCAAGGGAATTGTGATAAAGAAAAATGTATTGAAATCAAGGAAAATCAGCAATGTCAGTTAGGTAGAAAATAGGGGGAAAGTAGGTTACATGTCTGAGTTGCTGTGGGCAGATAGGAAAAAACCGCTTGGGTGTGGGTGGGTGAAGGAAGAGAATCAAAGAATTTCAGTAAGAGATGTCTATATTTAGAGTGGGAAGATAAGAGGCTAGCTGGAAATCCTATCTAGGCCAACCTACTACCTGCACACTGGTCTCATCCTCTCCATCCTACTCAGGGATATTTCTCCAGAAATCTCCCTGCTTCTCTCATGTATCATCAACTTTCTCCTCACCACTGGGCCATTCTCATCAACATGCAGAGAAGTTGTAGTGTCTCCGATCAAAGTAATCCCCCCATAACTTCCCCATCCCCCTCCAACTACCACTACATTTCTTTGTTCTCATTTTCAGCAAAGCTGTTTGGCACAATTGTCTCCACTCACTGTTCCTACTTTCCTCTCTTCCCATTCCCTTTTGAATTCATCTGTCAGGCTTTTGCCCCATCACTCCACTGGAACAGTTCTTGTCAGTGCCATTAGGGACCCACAAATGGCCAAATATGAAGGTCAATTCTCAGTCCTTATTTTACTTACTCAGCAACATTTGAAAACAATACCCTGTCCTCCTTGAAACAAGGCCTTCCAACAGACCACTTTCTTGGTTTCTCTATTCAACACCTCCCCTTGAACGACTAATGGGTGTTTCACACTTAATGTGTACGATGCTTAACTTCTGATTTTCACCTTCAAACTTGATCTTTCTCCATCCTTCCAGTTGCTCAGGTCCCCAACATAAAGTCATCTTTCAGTCTTTCTTCATCTCCCATCTCACATCAAATCCACCAGCCAAATCCAATTGGTACCATCTTCCAAACAAATTCAGAATTGGACCACTTCATCACCTCAGCTGAGGTCGCCCTGATTCCAGCCACCACGATCTCTTTCCTGGGTTACTGCAAGTGTCCCCTAACTGATCTTCCTGATACTAGTCTTGCCACCTCCTCCCAGCCCCTTGTCTCAGTCTATTCTCTGCACAGCAGCCTCTTAAGACCTGAAGATTCTTCTATATTCTTTGAAAAAATGTCTTTTCTCTTCAACATCCTCCACTGGCTTCCCATCTACTCCCGATAAAAGCCTCTGCCTCCTGGCTCCCATTGCCTCTTTGATCCTACCTCCTACAAATTATCTCTGGTCCCTCTGATCATACTGGTCTCCTGATTGTTCTTTGACCACACCAAACCCACTTTTGTCTCAGGGCCTTTGCATCTGCTGTTCTCTGCCAGGAATGCTTTTTGCCCTCCAGTAACCTTACAGCTTACTCTCTCACTCCTTCAGCTCTCTGCTCAAATGTCACATTGTCAAAGAAGTTTTGCTTCTTAACCCTTTCTAAAATAGCACCTCCTCCCTTCACTCTCTTACATTGCTCCGTTCTTGTTCGTAACATCACCACCTGTTATATTTGTACGTTATCTGACTCCCCCTTCTACTGTGACTTTGTCTTTCTTGTTCACTGCTATATCTCCAAAGCCTAGAATAGTTTGAGGTACGTATTGGATGCTTTAAAAGTATTTGTTGAATGAACAAATGATTCCCTTCAGAGAGGAAAACAACATTGCAAAGACCCTTTTTTTAAAAAAAAATTAGCTTTTGGCTGCGTTGGGTCTTCGTTGCTGCACGCGGCCTTTCTCTAGTTGCAGCGAGGGGGGCTACTCTTCGTTGTAGTGTGTGGGCTTCTCATTGTGGTGGCCTCTCTTGTTGCGGAGCACGGGCTCAAGGCATGCGGGCTTCAGTTGTTGTGCACGCGGGCTCAGTAGTTGTGGCCCACGGGCTTAGTTTCTCTGTGGCATGTGAGATCTTGTCTTTTCTTTTCCAGGACCAGGGCTTGAACCCGTGTCCCCTGCATTGGCAGGTGGATTCTTAACCACTGTGCCACCAGGGAAGTCCTGCAAAGACCCTTGAAGTCCTTCCAGATGCAGTATCCAGGGCAACATCCATGGTGTAGTTTTCCAGCCATGGCCAAGGACTTAGAATCCAGCAAAATGAACTAAGAGCATGAGCCCCCAAAGAGGTGGGCTGGCCAAGTGTTAGTAAAATAGCTAAAACTAAACTAGCCCAGTGGAAATCTGATGAGCTCATGCCAGCCTGTCTGTTTCCTGTGTGTGTTGAGTGTGACTTCTGAGATTCCTCCCTGCAGAACCAGTGTTGCTCCTGCTGTGACCTAGGGATGTTTGATTGCCAGTACCATTCTGTGTAGGACTTGGGAGATGGGCATGGTGGGATGGAGTTGAGCTGGTCCCAAATATAGGCTCTTCCATGTTCCTATAGTGAAGAGATAAAGGAACCAGCAAGGAGAGTGAAAAAAAGGTAGTTCCTTATGTATTTTTAAAAATATTTATTCATTTATTTGGCTGCACTGGATCTTAGTTGCAGCATGTAGGGTCCTAGCTGCGGCATGCGGAATCTTCAGCTGTGGCATGTGGAATCTAGTTCCCTGATCAGGGATTGAACCCGGGCCCCCTGAAATGGGAGCGTGGAGTCTTAGCAACTGGAACACCAGGGAAGTCCCTGTAGTTCCTTCTTATCAAGTAAATATGCTGATCCCTCTGTCTCTGTTTTACACATTTCAGCACTATATCTGGGTGCCTTTTAAAATGATGAAATGTTATTGGAATTTGATAGTTTAAGGCAATTAATATTTATTGAACAATTAGCCTTCAACTGGATATTATGGGAGTAGGAATTGAATCAAAGTCAATAAACATCATCTTGAACAAAGCAATATGGTTAAGTGTTTTAAAAGACAGAAATAGGACCTGGGTCATTGATTCATGCAATCATTGGGTTTCCACCATGGAGACCTCTGTGAGACTGTCTGCTGATTTTTTGCATTCCTCATGCACAGAGTCTTGAATACAGTAGAATTATTTGTGAAATTGTTTTCCAGTCCCCCAGACACTGAAGCAAATCTCAGCAGTGGAGAATGGTTCTCTCTGGAATTTTATAATCTTAAGCAAGTAAACCATTACTCAAAGTTTTCTTCTGTTTCTCTGTAATTCTTTTAGAGAGCTACCAACATATCTTTTTGATCTACTAATAACCATTTAATGTATTTTTCAGGGATATCAATAAGGTTTCCAGAGAGTCTATCAAGTTCTTTCCTGAGGAGGTTGATAAATAAAGTAACAACATAAACAAATCACATCTCTAGCTCATTCCACTCCCAGAGGAAGGTCTAGGGAACTACAGAACAGACAAAATCTGGTCTGGTGAGGCCAAGAAAAAACTATAAGCACGGCAGTCGCTATCACCTCAATTCAAAAAATGTGTGCCCTCTGGGTGAGAATTAGAAACCAGGCGCTCTTCCTCCAAGGCTGACAGAGCTGTGCCTCGAGCACACAGCTTGCTGAGTGGAGCCAGACCCGTATTTTGCAACCCTTCTACCCTTTCTGGGCTCCCTTGAGATCCCCTTGGCTGGGTGAAGTCACATGGTGCTGTTACCAAACTGAACTTGAGTCTGCTTGCTCGAGTGGCAAAGCCAATTTACTGACACTGGGTGTGGTGAAGGGAAGTACAGTGTTTACTGCAGGGCCAAGAAAGGAGTATGGGCAGCTCAGGCTCAAAAGATCTGAACTCCTCGATGGTTTGGGGGGAAGAATTTTTCAAGGCAAAATTTGGGGTGGGGGCTACAGGGTGTGTGACTTTCTTCTGATTGGTTGGTGGTGAGATAATGGGATGGCGTTCCAGGAGTTTTGTGCTCAGCCTCAAGTTACCATCCTCCAACTGGGTGGGGCCCTTAGTTCCTGTAGAAAAACTCACAGTTATATTTTTATGTGTATCCCTTGAGGAGGAACTAGGACTCTGCTTTATTGCTGCACTATTGTTTGACTGCTTTTCCTTTGTTTCTGCATCCCCTCATTTCCCTATTAGTAACTGTTTGAATCTGCCCTTTGGAACTCAGGGAAGGTCTAGGAGGCTGAAGCCTTTTTCCTACAGACAGGAAATGGGGGACACAGAAAAGCTTTTTTAGTGGGAGGCCCCACCCCACCAGGGTCCTGCTTGATTTCAGTGCTGGAAAAGTTTGAGTGGAACTAGAGAAATCCTTGAATGGGGAGCAGATAGCTGCAAGTTGAAGCGCCTTTGCTGCATTTCTCTCTGAGAGAAAACTGAAGTGGGCAGACTTCAAGTTTCAGAGGCTTAGTGTGTCCAATACGTGGTACAGTGAGGGAGTAAGATGAGTGCTTTGTTCTCAACACTGTGTTTAAAGTAGGATGTCAGCTACTATCTCCTCTTGATCTTTCCTGCCGAATCCTCCCATTAAACTCTTCCATGTAAAAAAAAAAAAAACTCCTCCATGTGATGCCCCATCACATTGGTTCAGTCTTATAGCTTGTGCTTTTTTCCGGTTTCCCTGTAGATCTCAATGGACAAGCTCATGGCTTAACAATGATTGTATACCTCCTGAGTGTACAATCCACAGGAACAGGCACCTGTTTCCTTGAGTGTCTTTTCAGAATATTAAGAAGTGTTTGACTTAAGAGCCACAGTTCTTGATGAGACGAACCTGAGTTCAAGTCTCAGGTTTGCCCCTTACTAACTGTGTGATCCTGGGAAGTTGCTAACTACTGGAGCCTTATTTTTTTCATCATGGGGATTAAATAAGAATGCATGCAAGTGCTTTATTAAGCCCAGGGCCTGATGCACAGCAAGCATTCAAACCTTAGAATCTGTCACTGGCATCACAGTTAATACTAAAAGTACCTTGCCCATGGCAGATCTTGCTAATCAATCATAGTGTGCACTGCAGCTTAGCTTCAGAATACTTTGCAAAAGTGAATTTTAAGTAGTCACTACTAAGTGGTTGGCCTGGCCATCCTTGGCTTGGAAAGTTATCAATACTTGTGTAAATATAAGGTATCCTATTGTGGAGACAGTGGGATAGGATGGGCCAAGCCAGAGGGGTTGGGGCTAGGAGCTCACTCAGGGGCAAGAAGGTCTGTTGGAACAAGAGGGAGGAGATGGACTCAGTACTATGAATCAAGAGTATGAAGCCACATCCTTCAAAAATGAAAAACAGAGCTACCATGCGCTCCAGCAATCCCACTCCTGGGCATATATTCAGAAAAGATGAAAACTCTAATTCAAAAAGATACATTTATCCCAATGTTCATAGCAGTGCTATTTACAACAGCCAAGACATGGAAACAACACAAATGCCCATCAACAGATGAATGGTTTGAGAAGATATGGTATAGACATATTTACATATATATATATGTAAATATACATATATATGTATGTAAATAATGGACTACTACTCAGCCATAAAAAAATGAAATAATGCCATTTGCAGGAACATGGATAGACTTAGAGAATACTAAGTGAAGTAAGTCAGACAGAGAAAGACAAATATTATCAGAGAAAGAAACATATAATTATGTGGAATTAAAAAAATAATATAAGTGAATCTATTTATAAACCAGAAACAGAATCACAGTCATAGAAAACAAACTTAGGGTTACCAAAGGAGAAGTGGGGGTGATAGAAAACAAACTTAGGGTTACCAAAGGAGAAGTGGGGGTGATAGAAAACAAACTTAGGGTTACCAAAGGAGAAGTGGGGGAGAGGATTAATTTGGAGTATGAGAGTAACAGATACAAACTACTACACATAAAATAGATAAACAAGGATTTACTGTACAACACAGGGAACTATATTCAATATCTTGTAGTAACCTATAATGGAAAATAATCTGAAAAATATATATATAACTGAATCACTTTGCTGTACACATGAAATGAAAACAATATTATAAATCAATATACTTCAATTTAAAAAAAAGAGTATGAAGCCATGATCAGGGGGACAAACCAGAGGGAGCAAATTGAAAAAGGAATCTGTGAAGGAGAGCCAAAAAGAAGTTCAAAATTTCCTATGGCGACCGGGTGTCTGGATGTTCAGAGTTGAATCCAGGCCCAAGGGAAAAGGAGGAGAGTGAAATCCAGATAAAGAAATCCAAGAATGGTGACCTGCAGTTGCTGACACAAAAGTGGATTCTCCCAACAGTGCCCCAAGCTATAACTTGACTTAAAGACAGGTGTTGCTAGTCCTCTCACCTTGTTTTTGAATAGCCTCCTAAGGACTGCATTACCCTACAAAGGCAGGGTTATTCACATGACTGGCTTACTGTTAACCCATTTTCTGGTACATAGATGAAGATAGTATTTGTTTAAGGTAAATGTTCCCTTATCTGCCTGGATCCTCAGTTCCAAAAGGAATCCATACACCTGATAAAACAATCCCACTTCGAATTTCATAGGGGATAGAAATGTGTTTTGGTATTTTGAGCTGGACTGCAATGCACTTTCCTACAGACACATGTTCTACTTAGAAGTTGGGAGCAAATGTAATATTAGTGGAAGGATCTTAAATTTAAAAATTTCAAGAACTGTATAACTCAAATATTTTGTCCCATTATCCTTGAGAATTCTAATACTTTGAATATCCCTGATGATTTTAAATCCTGAAGAGGCATGAAATTCCTTTGAAAGAGATACAGCCTTGCTTCTCCTTCCACCTGCTCTTCTATCTCAGAAGAGCAGTAACTCAGTGGTTACTCAGTGGTTACTAAAATTATAATTTAAAAGGATACCTGAAGGGCTTCCCTGGTGGCGCAGTGGTTGAGAGTCCACCTGCCGATGCAGGGGACACGGGTTCGTGCCCCGGTCTGGGAGGATCCCAAATGCCGCGGAGCGGCTGGGCCCACGTGCCATGGCCGCTGAGCCTGCGCGTCCGGAACCTGTGCTCCGCAGCACAAGAGGCCACAACAGTGAGAGGCCCGCGTACCGCAAAAGAAAAAAAGAAGTTTATTTGGCAAATTAACCATTGCATAATGTTGTTTCTTTGGAAGAATGATCATGAAGTCATGAGCAACTGACTTTCAACGAAGCACTGTAAAGACAACCTGTTCATTTGGAGAAGATAAACTGTAAAAGTTCTTATAGGCTACATAACTCCATCTGAAGCCAGTTTATTGAAAATGCAGCTACATCACATGGGAAAGAAACCTCTAACCTGTGTGTCCTTGTCTGTCTACAGGACAATCTCTTTCCTTATAAGCTAGTTAGAAGGTTCTTGGGAGCTGGCCAGGGCACACAGCTTGAGTGTGTCCTAGACTAGGTTGCCCTGCCCTTTCTCTGTCCTGCTCTGTATCGCAGGGGCTGACTCCTGAAGGCTGCGTCTCCCAGGCTTTCTTGTCAGTTGGTGTCTGGATGGATTTGGCCAACGGGAGGCAGTGGTGGGAGATAGAAGAGCAGGTGGAAGGAGAAGCAAGGCTGTCTCTCCCTTCTTCATCTTGACAGTGTCTTCTTTCTCCTCTCCTTTCACAGATATCTCCCAGCCTCCTCCTGCTCTCTTGCCCCTTAATTCTTTATAAGCATCTCCTCCAATAAATATTTGCAACCCTAATTCCATCTCAACCTCTGCTTCCCAGAAAACCCAAACTGACACTGATATCTTCAGAGACCAGCAAAATGTCAGGGCTGACATTTTTGCCGGGAAAAACAAAACTTTAATCTCACCATTTTGTTAAAAGAAAGGCTTATGGTTTCATTTATTTTGGTGGTTAGACCAAAAATACCTGGATAAGGTGTCCCACTCTTTTATTTTTGCTTTATCTCAGATCCTAAAGTGTTTAATTTTTCCTCTGACGGTGGTCTGTGCTGTGCACACTTATGCACGAAGACATGAGGGCACAGCGCAGTGTCTGTGAGTTCTGCTTTCACTCAAATTGCCAAAGGCGTTATGAGCAGAAACATCAGAGGAGAAAGACGGTTGGGTCAGTGTTATGTGTCCTGAAGTTCTTTGCAGTAGGCAGAAAAAACAGACCCTCAAAGATGCCCACGTCCTAATCCCTGACACCTGTGAGTGTTACCTACACGGTAAAAGGAACTTTGCAGATGTGATTAAATCAGGGAACCTGAGATGAGGAGATTATCCTGGACTATCCAGGTGGGCCGATGAAATCACCAGGGTTGTATTAGAGAGAGACAAGAGGGCCAGTCAGAGAGAGATTTGAAGGTGTTATGCTGCTGGTTTTGAAGATGGAGGAAGGGTCCACAACCAAGGGATGCAGGTGGCCTCTAGAAGTGGGAAAAAAGGTGAGAAAGTGACTTCTCCTCTAGAGCCTCCAGAAGGAATGCAGCCCTGTCAATACCTTGATTTCAGCTTAGTGAGAGTGCTTCTTGACCTCTGACCTCCAGAACTTTTAAGATAATAAATTTGCGTTGTTTTGAGCCACTACTTTTGTGGCAATGTGTTATAACAGCAATGGGAAACTAACACAGTCTTATTCAGGCTTATGATTTTATCTTCTTTGGCACTTCCTGACGTTTTGCATTTACTCATGGGCTCTGAAATTTTTCACACCAAAGATATCGCCTGGGTCCATCTCTATGTCATTATTTCATTCATTAACTCAAAAATATCAGTGTAGCTTAGTTGATTAAGAATCAGACTCAAGAACCAGGTTCGAACCTTTATGCTGCCATTTATCAGCTCTGTGATATTGGGCAAGTTACTTAACCACCTGGGTTTCAATTTTCCCATCTTCAAAATAGGAAAGGGATCAGAAAATTATGGCCTTTGGGCGAAACCCATCCTCCTGTCTGGTTTTTTTTTTTTTTTTAAACTTTTTATAATCTACATAGTCAATCTTATTAAATTTATTTATTTATTTATTTTCGGCTGTGTTGGGTCTTCGTTTCTGTGCGAGGGCTTTCTCTAGTTGCAGCGAGCGGGAGCCACTCTTCATCACGGTGCGCGGGTCTCTCACTATCGTGGCCTCTCTCGTTGCGGAGCACAGGCTCCAGATGCGCAGGCTCAGTAGTTGTGGCTCACGGGCCCAGCCGCTCCGCGGCATGTGGGATCCTCCCAGACCAGGGCTCGAACCCGTGTCCCCCGCATTGGCAGGCGGACTCCCAACCACTGTGCCACCAGGGAAGCCCCCTCCTGTCTGTTTTTACAAATACAGTTTAACTGGAACACAGCCATGCAATTTGTTTACATATTGTCTACGGCTGCTTTCACACCATAACAGTAGAGTTGAGTAGTTACAACAGAGACCATATGGTTCACAGCGCCTAAAATATTTACTACCTCACCCGTTATAGAAGAAGTTTGCAGACCCCTGAAATAGAACAGTAACATTATCTACGTTATGGCTTTTTTTTTTTTTTTCTCGCAGTACGCGGGCCTCTCACTGCTGTGGCCTCTCCTGTCGCGGAGCACAGGCTCTGGATGCGCAGGCTCAGCGGCCATGGCTCACGGGCCCAGCCACTCCGCGGCATGTGGGATCCTCCTGGACCGGGGCACGAACCCGTGTCCCCTGCATCGGTAGGCGGACTCTCAACCACTGCGCCACCAGGGAAGCCCTACGTCAAGGCATTTTTATGAGATAAAGCGAGCAAAGAACACAAGAAGAGTTCTTGATAGAGTCCTTAATAAACACTAGCTGTTGTTGTTTTTAATATCATCATTATGTAATTTATTATTGTCATAATTATTATCGGTCAGTTCAGCGCCAACTCTACAGCAGGCATTGTGGCCCCCATACTCCTGCTGTCACTGCCAGAAGACCCCCGACTTCTCCTTGAGCCTGAACTACAGGGCTTCTCCTGGAGCTCTCTCTGTCCACACCAATGCCCACTTCCAGGTTTTGGGCTGCCTTGAGTCTAGGCCAGGGGAAACAATAGGGGGAAAATACGATATACTCACTGTGGGTTTGATGGTACTTTGAAATCTATTTTCTTCCCTAATCTGCCTACTACTATATACTTTACAGACTCCTCAAATAGCCACCCCATGCATTCTGTAGCTGTATACGGCAGGAGAGACAGGTGGAGTGTGCTTATTCCATCTTACCTGAAACTGGAACCTCTCAATACAGTTTAGTATTGTTAATTTTTAGGCAAGATGCTAAGTATTTATGGGGTTATTAAAAAGTAGTATGACTTGGTCCCTGCCTTGAAAAAGCTTGGTGGAAAGTAAGAGGTCAGGGTAATCCCCACATGTCAGAGTTTGGTCTTTTCTTTGCTGTGTGTATGTTGGGGGAGGGCAAACAGTGAATTGAGATCTCAGCCAAATGGAGCTGGTGGGAAGCAGGCTGAAGCAAGGACAGGAAAGGATGGGGCAAGTGAAGTGACAGGAGGTTTCCTTGATGAGGGGAGCACCTGGGTTGTCCAGGTACATTGAGGAAGGTTTAGGGGATTTGGTCCCAGGTCTAGAGGCAGTGTCCTAGAATATCGAGTGATGAGTATGTGTCAGCACAGGAGAAATTCATGAAATGCTTGAAGCCAGGCAGAGTGTGTGTTATGATTCTGGAAGACTTGTTTCTAGGCTCTAACATGCCAGGCAGGGAGTAGGATCTGGTCCTCAAAAGCCTTGGGGTTCCATGTCATGCCCCCTTCCTGGAATGGGGTGGAGCAGGACGCAGGGCAAGAAGGGGTGCTATGGAGGGGAGGAGTTTGGTTAGGAAGTCTAGTTTTTTTAGATAAACTTATACTGGTGGTAGGGAATACTACAAGATGAGAAGCCACATAATGAACATGGAATATTCCAGACTAGTTATCAAGAAGAAAGACAGACTGTAGAGACCTGAGGTGCTCCGCAGCCCCAACTGGACCACCCCTTCGTGAGAAGATGATTTAAATTTAAGCCCTACCAACAGAACTAGATTCTCAATGTTAATATGCAGAGAAGACATCTGCTTTAAAAAAATGTAGATTTTTGGAACCTTACCGTCCTGATAAGTCCATTTGAGGTGAGGCCCAGAAATCTGCACTTTTACCAGATGATTCCGATGTGGCTGAACCACAGATCACACAATGAGGTTTCCTTCTCTGTTAGGATTGGCTGATGCATCTGAACTGCAGGTAAGGCTTGTCAGGGGGATCATCTGTGATGAGCAAGTGACTGTGGAGGGAAGAGAAATGGGGCAGCACAGGAGTGACCACCAGTCTATTCTAGGATGTTGGGATTTGGAGCTTGATTTTTCTCACTCATCACACTTCTTCTCCAGGAACGTGCATTTCCCAGGCAATTGATCAAAGAAAGACAAAGTACTGCTTATTAACAGAGGGTAAACACCCAATATGCTCCAAAGCAGGGTTCTCCAGTCAAAAGCTGTATTTTCAAATGTGGCTTAGGCTGGGAGGCTCCAACAAGGTTTTTGATTCATTTCTGCTTGAAAATAGAAAGGCAGTGTCTCTGTCCATTTGGAATAGAAAAGAATAGGGCTGAGAGACGCCTCGGCTGGGCAAACCTTGCAGGCTAGCTTACCTCACAGGTTCATCAAGGGAAAAAGCAGGGCATGACTCTGTCTTTTATAACTCACAGTAAGCTGGCCCAGTAGTAAAACACAGCCCAATTAGCATTTAGTCTCTAATCAGATTGGCAATCCTTCTTCCCTTTGGGGAGGAGCCTGTAATAAACTGGAAAGAAGAATAAGAAATGTTATTGGACATTCCTTTATCTATGGGAGAATTTGACTTCCCAAAAGGGATGAAAGTGATTTTGTATGTTTGAACAGAGAAACTCCAAAGGATATTAACACATGTTAATACTTCCTGGATTTATGGCAGTAAACATAAATGAATGTCTGCCCCCCAGATAACTTTGAACACAGTCCAAAAACTTCATCTCTAATACCTATGCTTGCTACAGAATTTTTTTCAATGAATAAGAGAATGACAAACACATCCCTTGATCAGTTTTCTCAAAAGCCCTCAAGTAGACTTAGATCTCCCCTGTAGGTCTCCTCAGAGGTAACTGAGAACCTTAAACCTTTCTGGAGCTTCTCATGGCCAAATTGGGGACAATATGAGCAACAAAATAAATAATGATAGTAACTGATTGTAATCCACAAAATAAAACAGATATCCAAGGGTCCATATTGATGTAAATAAATAACTGAATAAATAATGAGAGAAAAAGAACTGTTCTTCCTTACAGACTACCAATTAAGGAATGTAGAAGGAATGACTGAAATAGAAAAACCACTCTTTTAAAAACACCACTGTAATAGTTGTTTCAGGAACCATCAATGGATGGTAAAATCACTGGGTGAAGACATCATGAGAAACAGGTATTTGTACAGTTTCAACATATATCTCTCTCAAGATATTCTTAATGTAAAGGGAAAATAGTAACTTTTAAAAGTAGAAACCTGGCAGACATCCCTTTAACCAAGTGATCAAAGTTAACATCACCATAATAAGACATACAGATATGTACCTCCTGGCCTGATGCACTAAGATGGTTGAACTTCTGTACTCTTGCCAAAAATGCATAAACGCAACTAATCGTGAGAAAAGATGAGACAAATTCAAACTGAGAGACATTCTACAAAGTAACTGACCTACACTCTTGATAAAAGTCTGAGTAACTGTTCCAAATTGAGGAGACCAGGAGACATGACAACCAACTGTAACATGGGACTCTGGATTGGCTCCTGGACCAGAAAAAGGACTTAAGTAGAACAACTGGTGAAATTCAGATAAGATCCACAGATTAGTTAGTTTTATTGTATTAGTGTTAATGTTCTGGTTTTAACAATCTTACTATGGTTATGTAAAATGATAAAATTAAGGAAAATAGAGTGAAGGGGATATGGAACTCCATGTACTGTTTTTGCAATTTTCTTGTAAATCTAAAATCATTTTAAAATAAAAAGTTAGAAAAGAAAGAGCCTTTCTGAATTCTATGAAGGTATTCCTTCACCTTTAGATTTATGCAATGAAGGCAGAAATTATGCAGAAGATAAAAATTTGGTATATGACATTAAATATTTTGTAGGATACATCAGATATATAATTCATAATTAACTGAACATATTGTTTAGTTTCTTTTTAATAAAAAGTTGGATACTGAACATTTAATTAGGAATTTAATGCCCTAATATGACATTAAGTGTGTGGAAAAATAATTTTCAACTTACATAATTTTGACTTATGGCACCATTTCTAGAAAAGCAATCCTCTGCAAAACTGGGAATGGTCTGCAAACTAATCACATTTATCAGAGACTAAGAAGATTGATAGAATCTGACTTTCAGGGAGGTATTCTTACCATCTTGATTTCTTTTTTTTTTCTGATTACAAATCATTATTGATTTCAATGGATAAATGAAATTGCAGCTAAAATGTGGCCATCATACTGAAGGGCTCTGTGGCATGTATCATTATTCAAGAATACATTGATTAAAAATAATAGAAAAGAAAGACAAGGCTTAATTCAGTTCTGGCTTCTGAGAATAATTTTTAATCTGAAAGTCTCAGAATCAACAGGGACATGCTTTGGGCAGATTCATTACCTGAAAGAACACTTTTGTTCATTCAGAAGCCTGTATTACAAGAACCAAGGAAGATGTATGAGATCATGCATGACTCTCCAGAAGGAAATGAAATTGGGTGCAGATGTGATTCCTGTCTGATTTGGGTGATGAATGTGTTCCCACCTCTATGCTGTAGAATACCAATCAATTGATTTTGTAAAGCACAGAGGCCTTAGTACTGGGGAATAGGAACGGAAATGGTGTGACAGTTCGTGTGGTAGTCAGTGTGTGTGGAGGTGTAAGTCACCTGAAAAGACTCAGGTGAATTTGTGGATTTTGTAAAAATACCAGTTAATTTCCTTTGGCAACACTAACAATGAGTAGAAGCTAACCTTTATATAGTGCTTGCTATCTGCTAGGCTCTGCACCACACACTTTCCACGTTAACTCACGTAATCATCACAACAACCCTATGGGGTAGATACTGATGGTAAGCTCCATTTTACAGATGAGGAGACTGAGGCACGGCAGTAACTTATCTTGCCAAGTGGCCAAATCTGGGCAGTCTGGCTCTAGAGTTATGCTTTTAACCACTACACTATATTTGGTGTAGTTTAGGGTTTTGCTTCCTTGGTATATTATGTTCACTCCTCTCTTCTGGCCATATGGTATCAATTTTCTGTTGGTTCTGGATATATAGTAAGGACAGTCAACATTTTATAAGCACTTTATAAAAATTACATCATTTAATTCCCATAACTGGTGTGTGAATTTCAATGTCTTCATTTTGCAAACTGAGGTTAAGTAAAAGTCTTCAGTCCCCAGCAATTAATTAGCGAAGGTGGGAGTCCCTATTGGAGAGCTACTGAGGTGGGGCTCCTATTCTTAAACACTGCTCTGTGCTAACTCTGGAGGATGTGGCAGGTTGCTCTTCCCCACCCTCCAATCTGTTCTCCCCTTCTTCCATATCGTGGAGTTTTGGGTGAATACAAGGCCACGTTGCATGGACTCTGTTGACCAGATGTCCTTGAAGCTAGATTTGGCCATGCAGAGTTTTTTTTTTTTCTTTTTGGCTGCGTTGGGTCTTTGTTGCTGTGTGCGGGCTTTCTCTAGTTGAGGCGAGCGGGGGCTACTCTTCATTGCAGTTCATGGGCTTCTCACTGCGGTGGCTTCTCTTGTTGCGGAGCACAGGCTCTAGGTGCGCAGGCTTCAGTAGCTGCAGCACATGGGCTCGGTAGTTGTGGCTCACGGACTCAGTAGTTGTGGTGCCTGGGCTTAGTTGCTCTGTGGCATGTGGGATCTTCCTGGACCAGGGATTGAACCCATGTTCCCTGCATTGGCAGGTGGATTCTTAACCACTGAGCCATTAGGGAAGTTCTGACAAAGATTTGTTTTGTCTTGTTTTCTTATAGCAACTCAACTTCTACATAACATCAAATGGTTCAATAGTCATGTACCAGAACCAAATACAATATTCCAAGTAGTCACCTATGAATTCAGGATATAAACATTCTGAGAACTGTTGCCCAGCGGTTCTAGATTCATTTGTTTGTGAAAAGAAATATTGCTATTCATTTGACTGTGATTTCCCGATGACCTGTGTATCTTTTATCATGCATCCATTGAAAATCATCAGGCAGAATACTATTTAATGACACGAAAGGGAAAATGTTCATGATATTTTTTAAGTGAAAAAAGTGCCTTCCAAAATGGTAGGTAAAGTGTGACCCCTGTTTTATAATAGTAGGTCTCATTATGTTGAATGATTGCAGATTTTTATTTCTTCTTTTTTTGACTTATCTGTATTACAGTATTTTTTCTTCAATAAGATGATTATTTTTATTAAAAAATTTTAAAGATGAAATAAAGGTGGAATATATATATATTATATATATATATATATATATATAATATATATATATGAAATATAGGTGCTCTAACAAATAAAACTCCAAAATGTGGTGGCTTAGAGAACTAGAGGTTCAGTTCTTGCTCATGTAACGGAGCAAAGTGCAGGCTCCAAGCTGGCTGCGGTGGCTCTACTTGCAGTCATTCAGGGGCTCGGGCTGACAGAGGCTCCGCCATGTTGAACAAATGGCTTCCAAGTCACAACAGTCATCTTCATTCCCACCAGCAGGGATGAAGAAAGAGCATGGAGAAATGGGCATGGCAGGTTTCTCAGGGCCAGGCACCCATTCTACTCACTTTCCACTGTCAAGAACTCAGTCTTGCCACATCCAACTGCACGCCATTGTCATTAGCCTATGAGGTAATATCATTGTTCCCAGCTATCCATTCAGGTTCAACAAATGATTGAACAGTATGACTTTTGGTTCTTAGATTATTTTTTGGTTCAAACTTAGTGCTGCTAAAAGATAATTTATCAATTTTCCTGTCAAATTCTTTTTTTCATAAAGAGTAGGGAATAAAAATTTTCTCTCCCCAAAGATTCAGGACTTAGCCTGTTACTTTTTAGCTTTGTAACAGTCATATTGATTCACTTTGGTATTATGCTCTAACTCAGTTTCATTTCGAAGCAAGTGGCACCTATTATTTATAGGTCAGGAAAATAGTTGACATTCAGTCTTGTCTCTGGGGTGAAGCTAATGAATTGTAAGATAGGTTCATGGTGAATGAATTAGTTTTGAAACCATGGAATTCAGAAGTTTGATATATTTTTTTTAAATCCCAGATTTCTCTCTGTGACTCCCTGCTGTTTGTCTTTTGATTTTATAGATTGTATGAGATAAGCTCTGTGCATCCTCATCTCCACCCTCTTCCTTTCTATCCTCTCCTCAGGAAAAGGGGTAGCCTGTTAAATACTGAATACAGTCCAGAGAATCAAATGAGACTTATTTCCTTGAGTGATGGTCACAATAAATTTCTTCTGATCAAGGATAACTCATGAGTCCTTAAGCAATTTCTTCCTCTCACCCCATCTGAAATATTCTGATGACAGAAATGGTTTATGCATTCTGATCATGTTCCTCTGATATTAAAACAGAGGAAGCAGTTAAGAGACATGAAATTCTGAGTCAGGAGAGTAGGGGTGATGGATGAATAGCCTTGAAGCTTTAAGAGTTAAGGTTAGGAAAAATGAAAGACTATGAACAATGTTTTGAAAGCTAATTCACATCTCAGAGGACAGTTAAGAAAGGAACCAGAATCTGAAACATATGGCTTAAACAAATAGAAAACCGGTAAGAGTGGGTAATGCAACACTCAAGAACCTACCAAATCTTGTCCTCCTTCTCACGTCCTCCTTCTCAACATATCATTCACAAATCCTCCTTCTCTTTCTCTCTCCCCTTCTCCATTCCCTGACGTTCTTGCCTGTTCCTCTTTCACACCTGTTTGTTCTGGTACCATCCTCAACTCTTTATACCTCTTTCTCACACCTTGAGGTGGCCACAAAATGGAATGGAATAATCTAAAATACATGCATTTATTCACAAATAATTTTAAGCTCTAAATGTCAGTGCCTGTATTAGGTCCTGGAATCTAAATATGAACAAGATGCACTTCCTGACCTCAGATAGCTCATTGTCTATTTGGTCAGATACTTCCACTCTTTGGGAGTATGAAGGGCAGAAAAGATAGTTTTACCAGGGAGAATCTTCCCTGATTCTCCCTGGTAAAGAAGGGGACACTTGAGCTCGGGTCTTAAAAGATAATTAAGATTTTGCCAGGTAGAGAAGAAGGGAAGACCCTTTCAGACAGAGATAACAGCATATAAACTTTTTTTTTCTTAAAGAGATTTCCCAGTACTAAATGAATATCATCAAGAATTAATGAAGAGAAAGTATTTCCTTCCTTATCTATTCTGAGATATGTTACCCTAACGATGTGAAAGTAAGCTTTTCCTATTCAGAACCCAGTTACCTAGAATTCCTATGGCTTGAGAACACAGCTGAACACCAAGTATTAAGTGAACAAAGGTCTCTGAGTAGCCAAGAGTTTCGTAGCCAAGTGTCTGCTTACTGAAGAACCACTCAGTCAGAGCCTCTTTCTGGATATTATGGACATCGCTCTAACAAAGCAAATCAGAGGCAGTCACACGGGATGGAAGTAGGGAAAGGTTTGAGATTTAAAGGGCTATTTCTGGCAGGCTTACTAGGAGTAGTAAGAAGTAATGGCCAGAATACTGAGAGTTAGCTGCAGTTAGCTGGCAGGGTCAGGGAAAGATACAAGCACCTCAGCCTTGTTCTTGCCCGTTGGAGCCATCTCCAAGCTTGGGGCTGTGGTGGGCACAGAGATGAGCTGGAGCATGCTGCCTAGGAGGTGGGTAACGTTCTAGGGGAAGGATCACATTAAACCAGATAGTTCTACATTTAATTTCAAATGAAAAGTTAAGGCATTTTCAAAGCCCTGTTTACACGTAACTACCATTTGTTTATAAAAAAGAATCATTGGTAAGCAGCATCTTAAATTAGAATGAATCACTGAAGCTTTGGCATGGCCACTTCTGAACATGTTGCCAAAGACCAGAGCCTCCTATACCACCTCTTTCTGGATTGTTCTTCATTGCTCAGTCTTTTGCCTTGACTTACTTAGGGCCATGCAACCCATATATATTTAGTACTCTATGGGAGAAACAGGCAAGGAAATTGGGGTCAGAGCAGAGATGAAAGAGGCATTTTTCTTGCTCTTCCAAGAGTTTGGTGGGGAGAAGAGAATGTTCACAGAGAATTTAGGTCAAGGTATAATGTGAAGAGTATGATAAAAGCTACAAACAGAATGCTATTGCAAGCACTGGTGGAGTGAGATTATTTTCAGCCAGGCAGTCAGTGGCTTAGGGGTTGAGTCAGGGAAGATTTTGTGAAGAATGAATATTGAAGCTTGATTTTAAGGAGAGGTATGATTTAAACAGGGAAAGATGACAAGGAAGACTTCTCTGGGTGACAGAGGGAACAGTGCATATAAAAGTATGGGGTTAAGAAAGTACAGGGCAGGCTTCAAGAAGCTGGTTTTGAAGTGCACAAGGATGGAGAGGGATGTTGTTGGCAAGAACAGTGGACAAGTAGGCCCCGAGGCCCTTCACTGCTGTGTTTAGGGCTTTGCGTGTGGGCAGTGAGGTGTGGGGGAGGAAGTCTGTTGCTCCTGAACTTTATCCAGTGTTGCAGCCCAAAGTGGAAAAGTATCTGCTCCTTCCACATAATTGGAGAAAGGGGGAGCTGGGAGCTAGAGGCTCTGAGCAAGAAGCTCTCTCAAGCCTCCCTTCCTCCGCTCAAGGTCACAGTGACAGGGGGCCATGGCTGAAGCCCCAGTGGTCTGGGTGACCCAGCATGGCCTTATGCTCAGCGGGTATGAAGCCCCTGCTCCGCGATGATGTCTCCTCCCATAACGCAGTCACCTTCATTCTTGAGCCCCAGTGACACTGGCCTCCTTGACCACTCCTTTAGGGTCTTTTGCTTCATGAATGAACTGTTTTCAGCCCCCTGAACTAAAAATTTCTGGAAGGCATGAGTCACTTCTCATGTTTCTTTTGTTTACCCCTATTCGATGACAGATGCATAGTAGGCTTGCAAGGAAAAGGCCTTATTAAGTATACCAGCCCACTTTATTCCCCCATGAAATGGCTGAATAAAGAGTATTAATATAGCAAACTACTTAATCCTTTAAAGATTCCTAAGAAGAAAGCTCTCAGTAGTCAAATAACTTAGATGTTTTCTTTAAATTAGCAAATCGATTACATGAGTATTTTTAGTATTTTTACATTTCTGTTCAAGGTACAGAAGTCTCCAGAGTGCCAGCGGCTGCTTACACCCACTCTTTGGCCAATATTTTACCAGGCCCTGAGTCATAGCTCTGAAATCAATTCTGCCCTTTACCGCAAACATTACAGGGCCAAGAAAAATGATCCTTGCTGTTTAATCAGCGGGGGTGCTGGAAAATCAGGAGACGTTGATACTGTACGGTGAGATAAGGGTCTGAATGAAGCATGCCAACCAGAGACGTGGAGGATGTGATCACGTTCACTCTCAAGCCTGGCTCTAAAATGAACTCAAAGGAAAGGGTGTTCTGATGCACTCTCTGTAATTCACAGAATCACACAATTTTTGCATGTTCAATTTCTCAGTCTTTTAAATCGTTCTTTCTCAAATAAAAAGAACATTCTAAAGATGAAACGTGTGATAATAAGAAACTGAAATGTCAATCTATTACCAATTTTTTCTTTTTGGTGTGCTATCCTCCTTACTTTAAAAAATAAAGTCCGGGGCTTCCCTGGTGGCGCAGTGGTTGAGAATCTGCCTGTTAATGCAGGGGACACAGGTTCAAGCCCTGGTCTGGGAGGATCCCACATGCCGTGGAGCAGCTAGGCCCGTGAGCCACAACTACTGAGCCTGCACATCTGGAGCCTGTGCTACACAACAAGAGAGGCCGCGACAGTGAGAGGCCCGCACACCGTGATGAAGAGTGGCCCCCGTTTGCCACAACTAGAGAAAGCCCTCGCACAGAAACGAAGACCCAACACAGCAAAAATAAATTAATTAATTAATAAACTCCTACCCCCAACATCTTCTTTAAAAAAAATTTAAAAATTAAAAAAATAAAGTCCGACTTCAAGAAAACAATGAGAGAGCAGAGAGAAAACATTCACCATGCAATCAGAAAAGGCGAAGAACTGAGGAGACCCCAGTAGGAAGACGTCATTGTCCTTGCTGTATCATGCTTGCCAAAGACTGTAAGACTAAGGCACCAGAAAGAAGGGAATTCAAGAGCTGTGGGGTGGAAATGGGTCCTTTTTTCATCTTTTCCTGGAGATCCTGACAGTGGTGCCTTTAGTGGAGGCCCTAACCGAGGGCTTGGTCACCAGTTTTCAAGCTCAGTACATCGGAGCCAGGATGGAAGGGCCACAAGCCTGATGGTTTAAATAAGGACCTTCTTCTGGCCTCTTTATTTGGGGGTAGTTTGGGGGCTGGTAGAGTCAGAGCCTGTGTGTGCCCACGGTCAGACTATGACTCCTTCAGGTTCAAGGGATTTCCTGCTGTTTTCATTGTGAATTACTGACACCAGAGTCTCCTTTACCAACCACCACGACTTTCTGGATTGTTCCCATTGCCCAGTCTCTTGCCTTGACCGACTTAGGGCCATGCAGCCAATGTTCATTTAGCATGCTATGGGACACACATACTAGGACCTAGGGGGAAGCAAAGACGAATAAGGCTTTTTTTTTTGCCCCTCAGTGGATTTGGGGTTGGGGGAGGTGAAGGGTGATCACAGAGAATTCAGTACAAGTACCTCTGTAACTAAGCCTCTTAGACTATGTATGCTCTCTCTCTCTCTTTTTTTTTAGTATTTATTTATTTTCTTTATTTTTCTGCCCGCGTTGGGTCTTTGTTGCAGTGCGTGGGCTTGTCTCTAGTTGCGGCGGGTGGGTTTTCTCTCTCTAGTTGTGGCGCACGGGCTTAGCTGTCCCGCGGCATGTGGGATTTTAGTTCCCTGACCAGGGATCGAACCCATGGCCCCCGCATTGGAAGGTGGATTCTTTACCACTGGACCACCAGGGAAGTCCCTATGTATGCTCTCTTACTGGCACAATGGGGATACTCTCTTTGAGAATCTTGTCCATGGAGCACATGAAGAGAGAGGCATAGTTAGGGTGGCCTTGTTCATTTCCCCTACTGGACTATGAGAGCCTAGTCTTGATTATCCTTATTGGTCTAGCTCTGTGGGCAGTGACTTCAAATAGTGGTCTCTCAGCAACTACTAGCAGTTGCTAATAATAATAATAATAACCATTTAATGAAAATTCACTATGTGCCCAGAACTTTTCATGCATTATTTTCAGCAAATCATTATGACAACTCCTCTGAGGTAGACAGTATTATTTTCACTTTTCAGATGAGTCTCTGAGAGACCAGGCACCAAACAAAGTACCTAAATATTATGTCCTTTCATCACAGACAAACCTAGGGTATGCTTTGGATAATAAAAAAAGCATTGCTTTCTACGTTCTTTCATCCATCTATTTATTTAGCAAACTCTCACTGAGCACCTACTATGTGCTAGGAGGCCCCAAGACAGGAAACAGAGACAGAAAAATGTGTTTTAAGACGTAGATCCTTGTTTTGAGAAATTCATTTTCATGCAAAGGAGATAGACACATGAACCAACAATTTTATTTCAAAGCCCTTAACAGGATTATTGAGAAGGACTATCTGCCTAATTAAGAAGTTATGAAACCACAGTATCTAAAACATTTGTGATGCTAATTATGAGACTATTTACAAAAGTACCTGAAAATGGTTTCAGATGTAAGGAGATAAGTCTCTATTTTAACAACAAATTTTTTGTGTGATGTCATTTTCTAAGATGATACAGTAGTACCACTGTTGATGTTTATTTCCTCACAGTGTTTTTGGTTTATAAAAGGTACTTAATGGAAACCCAATTGTTCTATCGCAACACTTACTATTTAAATTTTCTTTTTGCTGTTCTTCCAAATACTTTCTCTCAGCACATTTACTCTTTCAGATATTCTACGGTAAGCATTTTAGAGACAGCTTCCTTTTTAATTTGGATCTTGGCACCTTAAAAATAGGGCTTGATCAAGGAAAGAGCTGCAGTTCCTTCCCCAATCTTGAACTGCCTAAGACCGCCCTCTTAATAATACTTCACATTTATCTTAGCACTTAAGAGTTTTCAAAGTGATTTCCTATACATTATCTTAATTAACCCTCTTAATTACTTGATGGGATAGGCTGGAAAGTATTCTTACTGCCATTTTCATTAGTGCTACAAAAACAATACATGTAGAGGACAGAAAACCCCCCAACAATACAGACAGTTACAAAATTAAAAAGAAAATTACTGCTTCTTTATCTCTTTTCAGACCACTCCTCAGATGTAACCATTTTCAACTGTTTCTCTTTTCACTTCTTCTGACATTTCTCTCCATAACTCCAAATTATAGTACCTGGTCATTTCTTGGTTTATCGGCCTTAGGTAGAATCTAAGAATCTAAATTGATTCCTTTCTGTGAAAGTGAGAAATTTAGCTTATTCATATTACCTTCCTCTTTCATTCAAATTTTTGCTAATTATATATTTATTTTTAGTTCTTTCATTGCGTATCTTTATAATATTAAATAATACAGTGCTTAAATCTGGATTTCTTCATATCTCAACTTTAGAAAAAATATATATTAACTCCATTTATGGCAGATGAAGAATTTTTACTCTATACTTCCCTTCACCTCATCTCTCTCCCTTTTATTCCTAACTTCTATCAGCATTACCATTACTTTTATACTGTTACGGTTTTAATTTTAACCTTGTGTCCTATAACTATGATTCAGTCTTACATGCTTTGTTTACAGCTTGATTAAAAAAATTAAAACATGATACTTATGTTAATATGATTATGAAAATGCTCTACACTACAGGTCTAATTAGTGATTAGTTCCACAAAAGAGAAAATGTAGTCTTGTAACTAAACCTATGTAATTCAAAGGAGAATGTTTCAAACGTCAAAATCAAATGAGACTTAGGTAATGTTGATTGTCCAAAATTAGACTACAATGCTGCAATTTGCATCACATTTGGATCTATGGCTTTTAAGTTCAGCTTTTTGTTTTTCCTGGAATTTTAAATTACTTAACTTTTCCCCTATGCTGTTGGTTCACTTTACAGCCATGCCTCAGTTGCAATTGGTGTTGGCTTCTAATAGCTCATAGCTGCCCACTTTTCCAGAGAATTGCCCTGGGCCTAATGGAAACTGCCTTATCAGGAAAATTACCCCTTCTCATACAAGCCTGAAGCTGGCTGACTGCCTGAATGACTGACACAGGGGCAATAGACCAGCTTGCTTCAAGATGGGACCCATTCTCTGGTGCAGTTTGTGATCCCTATTTCCCTGTGGAGTCACTGTACAGCTCATATGCAGCAGAGCCACATTCTTGCTTAGCTTTTTTCTTGCCCTTTATTATTTCCCTCATTCCCCTTCTCCAAACAGCATGTCCTCAATAAATCACTTGTAAAAGAATCCTCAACTTAGGCTTTGCTAGCAGTATCAGCTAAATGTTTTTCCTCCCCAAATTTTATATTTTGAAGTCCTAATCCCCATTGTGATGGTATTAGGAAGTGGGGCCTTTGGGAGGTAATTAAGTTCAGATGAGGTCATGAGGTTGGAGCCCTCATAATGGGATTAGTGTCCTTTTAAGAAGAGGAAAAGAGACCAGAGCCCTTCCTCTCTCTCCATGCAAACACACCAAGAAAAGGCCATAGGAGCACACAGCAAGAAGTCTTCTGTCTGCAAGCCAGGAAGAGGGCTCTCACCAGACACCAAATCTACCGGCACCGCAGTCTTAAACTTCCCAGCCTCCAGAACTGTGAGGAATAAATTTCTGTTGTTAAAGTCACCCAGTCTATGATATTTTGTGATAGCAGCCCGAGCTGATGAAGACAGCTAGGAAACCCAACCTAAAACAATTGTTGATAGAAGATCATAAGTCTTCACCAAATCACTAAGGATTATACAGTTTTTTTACCTTACTATTTTTTTTTTACAGACCGACTTTCTTCTTGAATATATTTTTCTTAGAATCCTCTGACTTCCTGATAAAGTTTGGATCAGTTGCTCTCCAAGTACACTATGCATCTAAAATATTGAAATTTCTTTCATTACCTCACTTCTGGGTTAGATACCCTAATATTTGTATCATATATCTTTCTCTTCCTTGGATTCTCTTTGGTGTTAAAAACATGCAATAAAATTTAAAGCAATTGTCACAAAAGTTGGACAGGGGGTTAATTTTGTGAGTCACAACAAGTCTGAAAATCTGTTTTCACTAACTTTATGATTGACAATTTGGCTGAACATATAATTCTTGTTTCAAAATAATTTCCCTTCATCCTTTTAAAGGCAATTCTGCATTGTATTCTCGTTTCTAAGGTTGCTGATGAAAAATCCAATGTCAGTCTGATTCTTTCGGGGGTGGGGGGTACGTGGGTGGTGGGTAGGAAATCTATTATTTGTCCCTGAAGTTTTTAGCATATTTTTTTCCTTTGGGTTTTCTGAAATTTCATCTATTTGGACACTCAGTGGGCTTTTACAATCTGACAACTCCAGTCTTTCTTCAGCTCTAGGAAATTTCCCTGAATTATTTTTTTAATTGTTAAAGCTCCTTTGTTTTTTCTACTCTCTTTCTGGAATTCCTCTTAGATGCACAATGGCTTTATTTGTGGATTTATCGTCTATATTTCTCTTAGTCCCCCTCTCCCCCCTTTTTAAAATTATGCTCTACTGTCTGGGAGGTTTCTACAATTTTACCTTCATCTTGGTTCCTCATTTTGGGGCTGTTTTTTTTTTTCAGTTATGAGGAATCCTTGGCTTTCCATTTATATTTATGAATAAAGTACTAGATTATTATCATGAAGATCTAGTATGACTTTCCTCTGGGTGTGTGGGGTTCATGGAGAAGGACAAAATTAGTCTGTTTCTTTTTTTTAAAAATAAATTTATTTATTTATTTTTGGCAGCATTGGGTCTTCATTGCTGTGTGCGGTCTTTCTCTAGTTGCAGCGACTGGGGGCTATTTAGTCTGTTTCAACAGTGCATGGTTAGTGAATCATGCTTATTGTCATCCGCAGGTCACTTTTGCTCTCATACCTGCTAACTCTGGGCTTAGAGCCTCTCCTGGTCTTATAGGCAGAAACAACTTCAACTCCTGCATGGGTCCTGGGCTGTGACTTCCTCTCTCAACATGAATCAGTTCAAAGGCTTCAGTTCTCAGTACTGTTTTGGATGTGTCCCCTCCATACATCTTTATTGTTGATCTAAGGAATGGCTGGGAGGAGAGTGAGGTCAGCTCATGTGTGTCGCCTGCCCTCCTGAACCAGAGCTTGATCACTGCCATTTTCTAGTTCCTGAAACTTGGGCACATAGGAATTACATGCTTTGTCAAATGACTAGTAAGCTATGGAGGTGAAAACTAGAATCCGGTTTTCTGTCGCCTAGTCTAATGTTCTTTCCATTTCTCTGTACCTCTTCACCACGCCTTGTCCTCTCAGTCCTTATCAGTGGAATTCAAGACAGCTGAGCAGGAATGTTTACAAGCAGATTTTTGAGCATGTGTCTCATTAAAGCCAGATGTGAGGACAGATAATGCATTTGTATTTGCTCTGAATATTTTTCTCAAGTCAATGTCACTGTCACTCTCATCTTGGGCTTATACAGAAACGTCAGAGATAAAAAGATTTGGAAAGTTTTTAGTTTTAAAACCAGTGTAGGTCACTTGCAATAAAAGCTTTAAAATAAATTAGTTGACTAGGGGGGAAAAGCACTTTTAAAAATGCTCACTATGACCTGTGAACATCACATTTATTAGGGCCTACTTCGGTTCCAGTTTCTGAAAGCTGGTGGTGTGTGGGCTGAAGGAGAGACGTATCAATTACTTTTGTCTACTGTGGAGCCAAAACAGATACCTCCCTTAACCTCAATCACACCCACCTGTATTTTCCCTCTCGTTGCCAGTTTTTAAACCCATTAATCATTGAAAAACAGAAGCTGGAACATGGAATTATGGCCGTTATTACACACACAGGGCCTGATAACCAAACGGATTAAAATTTCTCACCTTCATTTTCAGAAAACCATAGTTAATATTAACTGAGAGAAATAGGTATAAAGTAGAGATTCCCTTTTAATTAGGAAATCTGAGAGCAGAGAGTAACAATTCACTCGTTCAGTGAACAAATTTCTATCAAGTACCTCCTACTGTATGCAGGCATTGTTGGAAATTTGGAATAAAAACATAAAATGGTGAGCATCTAGTGGAGGAGGGAGGCACGAACTAAATAATAGAAATACATGGTAAAATTATGAACTGGGAAACACCGTGAAGGTGAAGTCCATACACAGTACCATTGATAACCAGGGGAAGGCAGGCAGGGAAGGCTTTTCTGCAGGAGGAACATTTTTTTTTAAATTGGAGTCGAGTTGCTTTACAATGTTGTGTTAGTTTCTGCTGACACAGAAAAATGAATCAGCCACGTATACATATATCCCCTCTTCCTTGGATTCTGAAGGAGGAACATGTGAGGTGAGTTACATTTGTGAGGGAGCAGGGTCAAAAAGGAAGAGAATTTTAGGCAGAGGGAATAGAAGGTGGAAGGGCCCCAGAACACGAGAAGGCATGGTACAGACTGAAAAGAGACGGAGCAGCTGCAGACACAGGCAAAATCCAGAGCACAAGGGCCTGCAGGCTTGGGCACCATGGGAAGGCACTGAAGGAGGGGAGGGAGTCTGACTGGATTTGTATTCAGAAAAACCATCCTGCATGTATCATGAGGCACAAGCTGGAGACAGGCAACAGAGGACCTAGGAGGTCAGCTAGAAGACCACATTGGTAGCCCAAGTGAAAAATGGTGCTGACTTGGACAAAGGTTTTGTAGTGGAGTTAAAGAAAAATGGGTGGATTCAAGAGATATTGAGAGAATAGAATTTCTGGGGTTGGTGGTGGATTAAACATGGAGAGTGAGAGAGAGGGCATCTGGACGTCAAGGACAACTGGTCTCTCACAGGTGGGTGCATGCCAGAGGAAACACCATATTCTAGACAGTAGGCTCAGGAGATTAAGAAGATTAAAGTGAATGGAGCCATGGCTCCACGTTTTCAGGCCTGGGTGGGTAGGAGGCTGGTGGCCTATTATCAAGAACAGAGAAGCCAACAAAAACACATGAGTTAGAGTGGCTGAGAGGACTGCCAAGGAGAAATATTTACCAGGCGTTTGAAAATACATGACTTGAAGTTCAGGATTGGAGATGTGGATTTGGAAGTCACCTCCAAATAGTTAAAGCTGGGATGGGGAAAGAGGAAAGTTGATGAGATCACCAAGGACTTAAAAGTAAGGATTTCAGAAGATAGACCCAAAGTGAGCACCTTAGGAAATGTATTACTCGAAGTTCCATAAAGAAGAAGGGTTGTCAACTACAGGGGCAGAGAAGAAGCCATCAGAGAGGCAGGAAATGAGTGGGAGGAGTGTGACATCAGGGAAAGCAGGTGATTAGCTTTGTAGGAGGGGGAGCAGAATTGGAGGAGGAACAGGGTTAACAGTGTTAAACTGCTTACTCTTCAAGCCATAAGTTAATATTGAGAGATCTGGGGAAAAGCTCATTAGGCTTGAGGCAGAGAAACAGAAAAGACAGGACCAAAAAAAAAAAAAACTGTAGGGAGGGACAGGCTGGCTCAGGAAATGCTTGTTGAACAAAAGAAGGTTGAATGGGACTTCTCTGGTGGTGCAGTGGTTTACTTTTTTTAAGCTGAGAAATCCTTTCTTCAAGTGAAAATCTTATGGGGAAGCCTAATATATATGAGATACGATGAAGTCCACTGGAAGAAGAAAGAATAAGGGGGAGGAAGAAGAGAGTTTATAGCTCTGCCTGCTTCCCAGAATAACACCTTCTTCCTCATGATAGCCCCTGGGATATTCTGACTATTTATGGATTACAATAATACTAAGCAATATTTTCTGAATACTTACTACATACTCAGTACTTTACATGCATCATCTCATCTAATTCTTATAACGATCCTATGAAACAGATATATTATTATTGTCTGTATTAGGCAAATAAGAGAACAAGGTTTAAAGAACTAAAAATAAAAGCCTTTCCAAGGCCTTCATGGTAGTCATTTTCCAAGATAGCTGCCAATTCTCCTACCTCCTGGTGCTAGTACCCTTGTGAAGTCCCCTCTTACACTGAATCAGGGCTGACCAGTGTGACCAGTAGAAAGTGGCAGAGGTGATGATGGTATGTAATTTTCAAGGCAAGATCATAAAGGCACCGTGCCCTCTGCCTTGCTCCCTTGGATCACTCACTCTGGGGTGAGCCAGTTGCCATGTCATCAGAACACTCAAGCGGCCTGTGGAGCCCATATGGAATGAAACTGACCTCCCTGCCAATAGCCTGCAGCATCTTGCCACATGAGTGAGCTACCTCGGAAGCAGATTTCCCAACCCCAGAGAATTCTTCAGTTGACTCTAACCCCATGAGAGACCTTGTGCCAGAATCACTTAGCCAAACCGCTCCCAAGTTTCTGAACTACAGAAACTGTGGAAGATAAAAAATGATTATTACTGTCATAAGCCAGACAGTTTGGGGATGATTTGTTACACAGCCGCAGGTAACTGGTGTAGTCTTGTAGACAGTTCAATGGCAGAACCAGGATTTTATCCCAGGTCTGTCTCCAGAGCCTATGCTCTTAACCATGAATGCTCTATTTTCTTACACACTCATTTTTAACACAAATAAAAAACAAAATGAAAGTTATGCAAGCATCTTATAAACTCCATGTCACAGAAGAAAAAACTGAGGCTCACAGAGATTTAAAAATTGGCAATCCAAGATTTGACATCAGGTGGTCTAATTTCAAGACCTGTGCTCTTCATTATCATGCTAAGCTAACATCATAATCAGAACAATCTTTCAGTAAAATTAATCTGAAGTCAGAATGCTAGATGGAATGGAAAGGAAAGAGCATGGAAGTGTGGTCCTTGACTGGCAGGCTACTGTGCTTATCGAAGAGAATAGTTATTTGAGGGAAATCAAGACCTCTGTCATGGAGAGTAACTTCTAACCTATTTCTCAAAGTATCTTTGATTACTATTATTGGCTATTGAAGATTTGAATGGGCAGATCATTGGTCTTGAACAATAAATTATTTCTCATATTGCAATAATTTCTACTCACTGGTCAATATTCCAGAAAGAAATTAACCATGGTCATTGTCCAACATGACCTCCCAAATGGTGGGAGTTGGGGCGGCTGAAGATTGTTCTCAGCATTCACTATAATGTTTAGTCTCTGTTTTCCTGTAGCCCTTCAATATTTACTTTTATATCAAAACATGTACCACTGTTTTTAAAAGAGGAAGGAGAATGGACCAAGATTTTCTCCCTTTGAGGTAAGCTAACAGATCAGTGATAATTGAAATGAGAAATCCTGGTGCAGGAAGGGAGAAGCGATTGTGCTCTATCCTTGGTAGAATTTTGAGTCATTCATGCAGTATAGTGTATGGAGAGTTCTAGTGAGTCATGCATTACTAACTATGGAAGAAAAAATGTATTTTCTAAAGCTGTCTCTTATTACTCATGTCTTTCAGTGAGCATCAGCAGATGCTGGTACCCTACTGACTGGTGATCTAATAGAAAGTTTCTCAGAGACAGACAGATCTGACACAATTTCCCTCTAACTCTGATAAATTTGGGACAAGTCCTTTTATTTGGCTTGCAAGATGTTTGCATTAACATGTGACTTATTTTTGGCTTGGTGTTAAAAGGATTGTTTAGTAACAAAAATGGAGCATTTGGATTTGGTGGCAGCTGGGAGGAATGCTTTTATTTTATAATGAAACAACCGAACAAATGTTTTTTACAGTGATTCATTACTCATGTGGGAAAATTTTCTTTTTATATATATTCTCTCTCTATTGGATACATGAAGCTGTTCTACCTTCAATGTTTAGGCAGAATTTCTAGCGAGCGATTTGGGAACAATATCTGTAAATTATAAAGATAGGTTCCTCTGCAAAATAAGCAGTATTGAAACTATAGGATTGAATGTTAGGAACCACTTGGGTTCTATTCCTAACTGGGTCAGAGTTGGTGTATAACCTTGAGCTATTCACTTAATCTTTTTTAAACTTAGGTTTTCTGTCTAAAATAGACAAAAATTGCTTACCTATTTAGCCAAGGCAGAAACAATTTCCTGATAGGAAGATGACTCAGCCGCGTAGGGAGGTGATGTAGCCTCTTGCCCTGGAAGTCTTCAGGGAGACGAAGGCAGCCAGCTGCCTGGATGGCTTAAAGTGTGGTGCTTGAAGACTGGAGACCAGACCATACAAGTGAAGCCTGACCTTTAGGGACAGTAAAGAGATGCAGTCATTGAGGGCATGCTATTTGCCAGTCACTGAGCTAGATCCTGGGAGATAATGGTGAACCAGACGTACCCAAAGTTTCTGCCCTTATGAAGTTTACTGTTGAGGATGCTGTGTGCATGTTTGAGATGATTCAGAGAGAGGTTCTATTATTTTATTATCTGGATCTGAGGGGTTTTTATTTTTTATTTTTATGGGATCATGTAGGATCATTCTCAAGAAATACAATTGTGGGAGACTTATGGGAGAAGAGTCTGATGTTGTATGGGGTATTGTTAAAACAGGGCTTGACCGCCCCAGCTCAGACGGGAGCAAAAGAATCACACGGGCATTGCTTGTTACCTGAGATGAGAGTGTGGGGAGAGTTTTAACATATCTTGCGTGGATTTTGGGGTCAAAGTTAATGGCTCCTTCTCTCCAGTAGCCTCCCAGTCAAGGACCACACTTCCATGCTCTTTCCTT
This sequence comes from Mesoplodon densirostris, assembly GCF_025265405.1. NCBI lineage: Eukaryota > Metazoa > Chordata > Mammalia > Artiodactyla > Ziphiidae > Mesoplodon > Mesoplodon densirostris. The sequence goes on from NC_082677.1 coordinate 18,777,483, forward strand.
TCCATTCCACTGCCCCCAGAAGGGCTTTTTACCAATCTGCTGATGTCCCACTTGGATGATGGTGCTGCAGCAATTGAACAATGGATTCTGACTACACAAGCTGCTCCTGTTCTTCTGTGGTCAAGGGCACGACCAGTAGTGGTGTACAGGCAGTGGAGTGGCATCACTGGTCTTGCACCAAGATTTTGTTTATAGGTCACATCTTACAAAGCAGTGGTTCTTTCTACTGTAGGAAATTTGAAATGCTCCTTCTCTTGCCATTGTGCATGTTGCTCATGCAGGGGAAAAGCCGCCACAGGTGCTGGGATTAGGGAGGTGGAGAGACAGCTGCAGCATCACACAGTGGGTCCTTTGGGCAAATGTCAACTGTCTGGGGTGTCCCAAGTCTTTCAGTGTTATTGGCTAATTTGTTCCATTATAATTTTTATTTTTTAATTTTTAATTGCAACATTCACTTTATTGTGCTCTGGAACTGAACCCACAATATCTCAGATATTGCCTGTCTGCCTGTACCTAAAAGAATTGAAAGCAGGGTCTCGAAGAGGTATTTTTAAACCCATGTTCACAGAAGCACTATTCACAATAGCTTAAAGGTGGAAGCAACCCAAGTGTCCATTGACAGATCAATGGACAAGCAAAATGTGGTGTAAACATACAATGGAATATCCCTCAGCCCTAAATAGGAAGGCAATTCTGACAGCTGCTACAACATGGATGAACCATGAGGACATTATGCTGCGTGAAATAAGCCAGTCACAAAAAGACAACTATTGTATCATTCCACTTATATGAGGTACCCGGAGTAGCCAAAATCAGAGACCCAAAGTGGCTGCCAAAGGCCAGGGAGGGGGATAGGGAGTTAGGAGATAGGGGACAGAGTTTCAGTTTGGAACGCTGAGAGGTTCTGGAGATGGTGGTGATGGTGGTGGCAGCCCAACAACTTGAATGTACTTAATGCCACTTAACTGTACACTTAAAATGGTTAAAATGGTACATTTTGTTGTGTTTTTACAGTTTAAAAAAAGTCACATTTTCAAGTCATCCGTTCCGTATGCACCGTTTGTCTTTTCCTCTCTGGGGCTTGGCAGCCCTTACATTTTCCCCACTGCCTGACATCCAAACAAGAGAGCCTGGACCACGTCACCCCGTGGGGCTTACCGTTTCCTCTCCTCTCCGGGCTTCCAGGGGTCGGTGGGAAGTCCCTTCACCCGACAGGCCCAAGGCCAGCTGGCACCCGCTAGAGAACAGAATGTGCCTGCTTCTTCCCAAATCCATTTTTAGTGACATCACCTTGGCAGTTCTAAGTCATTGGGAGTGGGAGTGTTCACACCAGGGAAATGGGCAAGCGCCACAGACCAGGGCTTTCTGTCTGCGGAGCTGCTTCCAGCGCATCGCCGCCTCACCCTCGGTCTGACGGGTCCCTCAGCCAGAGGTGCGCCTTATTTGCCAGCAGGTGTTGGAAGGAATGCCCAGGCCACGCCCAACACACCCCACGTGCACCGCCCGCCTGGCTCAGGAGGGAGATGGGGTGCCCAGGTCCCGGCCGCTCGCCCTCCCGCCTTTGGAACAATGGACAGTCTTGACTGAGGAGGCTCCGAGAGCAGCTCACAGGCCCCCAGATGGTCAGCTGGGCCACATGGTGGGTCTACCCCACGAGACCCTTCTCCTGCTTCAGGAACACACAGGCAAGTAGGGACACAGGGCTCAGCCTCCACTGCCATAAAGCCCGTGCACATCAGGCCCCGCAGCACGCGGCCCGGCCGGCTTACCGCCGTCATGGTAGTTCTGCGTGGACTCCTCAAACGACCGGTAGTAGCTCTGCTAGGCGTAGGATGCCAGCTGGTCAGCATAATCGCCGTGTGGTCCAGGGGGTCTGTCCGGCTCATGGGCTCTGAGGTGGCCTGGCGGTGGCTGTACAGCTCGCCACAGTTGTTCTCCCCGCGGCACAGGCACTCTGGGAGGAGCCTTGCCGGGAGGACCGGTAGCGCCCTGTGGGCCGCTGCCCCATCACGCTGCTCCCCTGCCCGCTCCGGCCATCATGGCCATGGACTGGCCTGCGTAGTGCGGGCTCCCGCCCCGCACCCAGCTGTAGCGGGACGAAGCCGCCTGGGTTGGGCTGCCTGTTGACGTTGGCCTAAGACACGTCGTTGCTAATGGCGCCTTGGCCCTGCAAGCAGTACGCTCTGCGAGGCCGGTCCCGAGTGGCTGTAGACGGGCCCCGAGCCCTGGCTGCTGCCGGACGCGCTTGCAGAGGCACTGGGCAGCGCGCTCTACGCCGTCTGCCAGGTGAACACATGGTTCGGACCGATGTCGGGCGCGTGAGCGTGAGGCCGGCGCCTGCGTGAGGCCGGCGCCTGCGTGAGGCCGGCGCCTGCGTGAGGCCGGCGCCTGCGTGAGGCCGGCGCCTGCGTGAGGCCGGCGCCTGCGTGAGGCCGGCGCCTGCGTGAGGCCGGCGCCTGCGTGAGGCCGGCGCCTGCGTGAGGCCGGCGCCTGCGTGAGGCCGGCGCCTGCGTGAGGCCGGCGCCTGCGTGAGGCCGGCGCCTGCGTGAGGCCGGCGCCTGCGTGAGGCCGGCGCCTGCGTGAGGCCGGCGCCTGCGTGAGGCCGGCGCCTGCGTGAGGCCGGCGCCTGCGTGAGGCCGGCGCCTGCGTGAGGCCGGCGCCTGCGTGAGGCCGGCGCCTGCGTGAGGCCGGCGCCTGCGTGAGGCCGGCGCCTGCGTGAGGCCGGCGCCTGCGTGAGGCCGGCGCCTGCGTGAGGCCGGCGCCTGCGTGAGGCCGGCGGCGGCGGTATCAATGAGGCTCCGTCGGGAGTGCGGCCCCTGCCCGGAGCAGCTCCGGAACAGCCCTCCGGCGGGCAGGAGGAAAAATCAGGAAAGGGATTTTCCTGGTGGTGCAGTGGTTAAGAAAGTGGTTAAGAATCTCCCTGCCAATGCAGGGGACACAGGTTTAATCCCTGGTCTGGGAAGATCCCACATGCAGTGGAGCAACTAAGCCCGTGCGCCACAACTACTGAGCCTGTGCTCTAAGGGCCCGCGTGCCACAACTACTGAAGCCCACCTGCCTAGAGCCCATGCTCCACAACAAGAGAAGCCACCGCAAGAAGAAGCCCATGCACTGCAACGAAGAGTAGCCCCTGCTCACTGTAGCTAGAGAAAGCCCGCGTGCAGCAACGAAGACCCAACGCAGCCAAAAAAAAATAATAATAATAATAAAAATCAGGAAAGCTTTATCACACAATTCAGACATGTACTCAAAATTTTCCGTAATAGCCTATTATTGGGAAAAAAACGGAAGATAAATAAGATAGGTATGTGAAGTGGCCTGAGAGTGGTGACTGCAGAATTATAATAAATATTTTTTCAGTAGATTAGTGTTTGGAAATACATATGAAGTAAAATTGTCGCTGAAAAATATGTTATGTTGGGCAGTTATTTTATGCAGCTCTAAACATAATTATGATTGGGATCTAGAAAATAGAAAATAGCTTTGTTGAGGTAATATTGGCAAATAAAAACTGCATATATTTTAGGTGTGCAATGTGATATTTTGATATATGTATACACTGTGAAATGATTACCGCAAGCTGATTAACATATTCAACATTTCATATAGTCACCATTTTTTGTTTGTGTGGTGGGAACACTTAAGATCTACTCTCAGCAAATTTCAAGTATACAATAGTGTTTTATTAACTGTAGTCACCATGTTGTACATCATATCTCCAGAAATGAAGTCAGTGTGTTAACCACTTGCTTACTGATTGCATTTAGAAGTCAGTCACAACATCACCCACTTGGTTGTTAGGGCGGGGTGATGTCGCTGGTATTACTTTAATAAATGTGAATAAAATATGCTTAACTGGTACTGTAGGAATCATTCAAATTGTTAAAACAACTTATAGGAGGACAGGTCTGAGAATGAAAGGCAAGGACATCTAGACACAGGGTTTATTGATGGTGTTTATCACATGTGGATATAAATTTATAGACTGAAGTGAGGTGCCATCTTGGTGAAATAGACTGTGGCCAACAGGGTAGAGCCAAAGGTGGTGACTGATTTAAGGCACTTGTGATTTGGAGCAAATAACTGACCCACCAAACTGGAAAAACTTTTTCATAAATATGTGTGGGTAATGCTGAGTTAAAGTCACAGATTTCTTTGCATCTGACCTTCTCAGCCTCTTCACTACATGTTATGAACGGAATGTTTGTGACCTCTCCCAATCCATATGTCGAAGCTTTCACTTCCAATATGATGGTATTTGGAGGTGGGACCTTTAGGAGGTAATTAGGTTTAGCTCAGGTCATAAAGATGGGGACCTCATGATGGAATTAGTATCCTTATGAGAAAAGGAAGAGAGACCAGAGCTTTCTCTTTCTCTTTCTGCCCTGTAAGGACACAGTGAGAAGGCCGCTGTCTGTAAGCCAGAAAGAGAGCCCTCACAAGGGAACTGAATTGTCTGGCACCTTGATCTTGGACTTCCCAGCCTCCAGAACTGTGAAAAATAACTTCCTGTTGTTTAAGCCATCCAGTCTTTGATATTTTGTTTTGGCAGCCTGAGCTAAGACACTAATGTTTACTGTACTCCTGTACTAATGTTTACAGGCTTACTTTGGAGATATTGTGGGTTTGGTTCCAGACCACTGCATAAAAAAATATCACAATAAAGCAATTCATGAATTTTTTGGTTTCCCAGTGCTTATAAAAGCTATGTTTACACTATACTGTAGTCTATTAAGTGTGCAATAGCATTATTTCTAAAAAAAGTTGTACATACCTTAATTTAAAAACACCTTATTGCTAAAAAATGCTAACCATCATTAGAGCCTTCAGCAAGTCATAATCTTTTTGTTGGTGAAGGGTTTTGCCTTGATGTTGAAGGATGCTGACTGATCAGGATGGTGGTTTCTGAAGGTTGGGGGGACTGTGTCATTTTCTTAAAATAAGACAACAGTGAAGTTTGTCACGTCATTTGACTCTTCCTTTCATGAACGATTTCTCTGTATCATGCAGTGCTGTTTGATAGCATTTTACCCACAGTAAACTTCTTCCAAAATTGGAGTCAGTCCTCTCAAACCCTGCCACAGCTTTACCAACTAAATTTGTGTAATATTCTAAATCCTTTGCCGTCATTTCAGTAATCTTCACAGCATCTTCACCAGGAGTAGATTCCATCTTCAAGGAACCCTTTTCTTTCTCATCCATAAGAAGCAACTCCTCATTGATTAAAGTTTTACCAGGAAATTGCAGCAATTCAGTCACATCTTCATGTTCCACATCCAGTTCTAGTTCTCTTGCTATTTCTACCACATGTGCAGTTATTTCCTCCACTGAAGTCCTAAACCGCTTAAAGTCGTCCATGAGGGTTGGAATCAACTTCTTCCAAACTCCCGCTAATGTTGCTATTTTGACCTCTTCCCATGAATCATGAATGTTCTTAATAGCATGTACAATGGTGAATCCTTTCTACAAGGTTTCCTACTTACTTTCCCCAGATCCATCAGAGGAATCACTATCTATGGCAGCTATAGCCTTATGAAACTTACTTCTTAAATAACAGGATTTGAAAATCAAAATTATTCCTTGATCCATGGGCTGCAGAATGGATGTTTTATTAGCAGGCATGGAAACAACATTCATATCTTTGTGTATCTCCAACAGAGTTCCCGGGTGACCAGGTGCATTGTCAATGAGCAGTAATATTTTGAAAGGAATGTTTTTCTTCAGAGCAGTAGGTCTCAACAATAGTCTTAAAATTCAATAAACCATATTTTAGACAGACATGCTGTCATCCAGACTTTATTTTACCATTTATATAGCACAGGCAGAGTAGATTTAGCATAATTCCTAGGGGCCCTAGGATTTTCAGAATGGTAAATGAGCATTGCCTTCAACTTAAAGTCACCACCTGCATTAGCCCCTAACAAAAAGAGAGTCCTCCGAAGCTTTGCAGCCAGGAATTGACTTCTCCTCTCTACCTATGAAAATCCTAGATGTCATCTTCTTCCAATAGAAAGCTGTTTTGTTACAATGAAAATCTGTGGTTTAGTGTAGCCAGCTTCATTAATTATCTTAGCTAGGTCTGGATAACTTGCTGTAGCTTCTACATCAGTACTTGTTGCTTCACCCTGCACATTTACGTTATGGAGATGGATTCTTTCCCCAAATCTCATGATTTGGGGAAACTAGCACTCTGCTAGTTTCAAACCTTTCTTTTGAAGCTTCCTCACCTCTCTCAGCCTTCCTAGAATTGAAGAGAGTTGGGGCCTTGCTCTGGTTTACGCTTTGCCTTAAGGGAATGTTGTGGCTGGTTTAATTTTCTATCCAGACCACTAGAGCTTTCTCCATAACAACAGTAAGGCTGGTTTGCTTTCTTATCATTCATGTGTTCACTGGAGTAGAACTTTTAAATTCTTCAAGAACTTTTCCTTTGCATTCACAACTTGACTAACCGTTTGGTGCAAGAGGCTTAGCTTTCAGCCTATCTCGGCTTTCAGCATGCCTTCCTCACTAAGCTTAATCATTTCTAGCTTTCGACTTAAAGGGAGAGACGTGCAACTCTTCCTTTTAATTGAACACTAAGAGGCCATTGTAGGGTTATTAATTGGACTAATTTCAATATAGTAAGTCCCCTACATACGAACGAGTTCCATTCTGAGACCACATTCATAAGTCCAATCTGTTCATAAGTCCAACAAAGTTAGCCTAGATACCCAACTAACACAATCGGCTATATATTGATAGTACTGTATTGTAATAGGTTTAATAATACTTTTCACACAAATAATACATAAAAAACAAACACAAAAAAGAAAGCATTTTTAATCTTACAGGACAGTACCTTGAAAAATACAGGAGTACCAGCTACATCCCTACTGCTTTTATGCTTGCTTCCGGACATCCTGGGCTTGAAATAAAGATACTGTACTACTGTACACTATACAGTACAGTACAGTAAAGTACACAAAAGCACAACCACTTGTAGAGGATGTACGCACGTGACAGTGTCTGCCAGACATGTGAACTAACTTATGTGATTGGACATGCGAACCCATGTTCGCATCGTTGAAAGTTCGCAACTTGAAGGTTCGTATGTAGGGGACTTACTGTATTGATGTGTTTCAGGGAATAGGGAGGCCTGAGGGGAGAGAGATGGGGGAACAGTCAGAACATGCACAACACTTGTTGTTTAAGTTCACCATTTTATATGGGTGCAGTTCATGACACCCCAAACAATTATAACAAAATGTCAAAGATCACTTATCCCAGGTCGCCATACAAATATAATAATGAAAACATTTGAAATATTTCTAGAATTACCAAAATGTGACACAGAGATATGAAGTGAGAAAATGCAGTTGGAAAAATGGCACCATTAGACTTGCTTGACAAAGGAAACCTTTAATCTATTAAAAAAAACCAGTATCTGCAAAGGGCAGAAAAGTGAAGCACAATAAAGTGAGATACGCCGATACTATAAATTTCCAAGAAGAGTGTGCAATATCCAGTGTTTCTCAATCTTATTTGAATAGTAATCCTCTTTCTCAGAGATTCTGGAGGACAGTGTGGGCAGAATTGCCCTTAGATGAGGCAAGAAAGGCCGCTACCCTGGGATCTGTGATATAGAGGCCCTGAGTTGGCCCTCCTCTGCCTGTTCCCCTTCCCTAGGGCCATGGGGATAGCCCCACCCAGAATCACAGTTCACCCCTCTACATCATGCTCTGGGCCTGCATGCCTTTCTATCAATAGTACAGCTTGTCCTTCTGAGAGTGGACTCCCCTCACAGCCCAGCCTTGGCCAAGGGGCCCTGCTGTTTGCAGGGGTCTGGGGACAAAGTTTGGATGTCTATGTTACTGACCTGAGTTCTTGGCCTTCCCCAATCAATAGAAACTGACTAGAGGCCAGACAAGAAATTCAGGCAAGGCTTTACTGGGGCCCCTGCTGCAGCAGCGGGGAGTGAGAACAAACAACAGTTTCCCTTGCTTGCCCGCTCCCTGAGGGGGGGCAAGCTTGCTCCTTATACGGGGTGAGGGTAGAGGTGTGTCCCGGGGTCGGGCCAGAGGGGTGGCTTAGGTGTTTTGCCCACCCCTTAGGTGGTGTAGTGTGCACGGGGCATGTGCAGTACCCTGCTTTTGCTCCCACACCCTTTTTTTGCTCCCAGCTCTTCAAAAGTGGCTGTTGGGTTTTTTTGTATCTTTGTATCTTTTGGGTCCAGAATTTGCCCCAACTGGGCATGCACACAGTTATTTTTAGTCCCATAAAGTATCTTTGTATTTTGTTGCTTGAGGAGAGGTGTGTCCAGGTGCAAGCACTGCAGCACTGCAGCAAAGGGTCCCAGGTCCCAGCCCGTCTCATGTCAACTACTGTATCCACCTGTGAACACATGAGGCCTTTCTTGGTGGGCTCTGGAGACAAGCACGAGAAGAGAAAGGAATGGCAGGGAACAACTTCACTCCCGATGATCAAGTTCCAATGCAGAACGCTATGGAGTCTAGGAGTCCAGAATCTGAACCTGGCCTTCCAAGCTGTTATGAACGTACTTTTGCAACGGTAAGAGGATATTTTATTTAGCGGTTTGCTAGTCTAATTTATAACTTTAAAATATTTACACATATGATAAGTGGGCTTCTATTTATACTGTTATGTAACTTCAAGCCTTGCAAAAATTAGGAAAGAGCCTGGGCTGGTGTACCCCAGAACATGGGTCTGAAAAGTTTGCACTAAGCTTCACTCTGTGACTATTTCCCATCTACTACTCTATTTACTTGTGGCAGCCAGACTTACCCACGCTGAATGCTATGCCAGAAAGGAAGCTTCGTATATCAGAGTGGGAGGGAGGATTCCAAGTAATGGTTCTGTGAGATTCTCAGTTTCTCTTTTGTAAAATGGGACAGTATGAAAGTACATCTTTCATAAGATTGTTGGGAGGATTAAATTGAGTAACTTAGCACATTTAGCACAGTGTTTGGTGCATAGAAAGCTCTCAACAAATGTTCAGATATTTTTACTAGATATTTTAGATATTTTTACTATCGTTAATATTATCATCTTAGTTCAAAGTGGAACATTTCTGATCATTAGGTAACAGTGGCTATTGTAGTAAAAAGTGTGTCTTGTTTGACGGGTGAGAAGCAGGCTCATTTGGAGACAGACCTGCCAGACTCCCAGCTTCCTTGGGCTGCTACCCCCCTGAAGTCCAGGTGATTCCCTCTGCAACTGTGGGGAAGCATCAGGCTACATTTCTACCTTTCCATGCAAAGGGGGCTGGAGTAAAAGCGCAGGTCTTGTCTGGAGTTGGAAGTGAGCCAACAGACAAGAATGTTGGTCTTGATGGTCCCTCTTCAGAGTGAATCAGGCCAGGCAGAAATTCTCACCTACGTGTTAAAAGTCTGGCCTTCAAAATACCTATTAACTGAGAGAGACCCAATGTTTTAACTATTGTCGTTGGTGAACATAAGCATTGGGTTAGTTGTCTTAGCAGAGAGAAGAGTCCAGATGGATTGGAGGAAAGAGAGTACATTCCAAGGAAGGGAAGAGAGAGTGGGTGGTATGGAACAGTGATTCTCAAACTTTAGTGTGTGCAACAGAATCACCTGGAGGACTTGGTAAAGCACAGGTTACTGGGTCCCACCCTCAGAACTGCTGGTTGGGATGAGGCCCAAGAACTTTCATTTCCAACCAGTTTCCAGGTGACATTGATGCTGCTGGTTTGGGGACCGCAGTTGGAGAACCACTGATCTGGAGCATTAGGCGCTGTTTAGAAAGGCTACAATTTAGTGATTAAAGAGACAGCCATGGGGCAGGATAAAGGTCTATCCATAAGGACTAGCACTAATGATGAATGTGGCCTGCTTCCTAGATTAGCCTGGGAACGAGGCTTTCAAGTCTCTTGTTTTGTTTTATTTAGTGTTTGCTTATTGCTGCTCTGGAGCAAAACCTCTCTTAGGTGCCAGCACTTGGTGCATAGTAAGTGAATCAAGCATAGGTCAAACAGGATTCCTAGAGAGCAGGGAATTTGCACAAATACAAAATTAATAGGCATATCTACTGAAAATTTCATTTATTTGGAACTTTCAGAGAATGAGATGGGTTTTGCAAATAAGGTCAGGACCTTCCCCAAGGGTGAAGGGCCTTGGGCAACCCCATCAGTGTTAAGTTCCTAAGATAATCAGTCGCACTGGAAAGGAAACACTCTGCCAGCATCTTTCATAGGCCCCTTGGGTTATCTTTATTCAAGACAGAAAATTTTAAATTGAGTTTTAACAGTGTTCCAAAATAGAAGAGTGAGGTGCAGCACCACCATGGGGCCGAGGACAGCTGGGTCCATTGCCCTCCCTAAGAGATGGATCTAGCTGGAATTGACCTTTTAAAAGACCAAACTTGGGGCTTCCCTGGTGGAGCAGTGGTTAAGAATCCGCCTGCCAATGCAGGGGACACGGGTTCGAGCTCTGGTCCAGGAAGATCCCACATGCCGCGGAGCAGCTAAGCCCGTGCGCCACAACTACTGAGCCTGCACTCTAGAGTGTGCAAGCTACAACTGCTGAAGCCCGTGCACCTAGAGCCCATGCTCCGCCACAAGAGAAGCCACCACAGTGAGAAGCCCGCACACCGCAATGAAGAGTAGCCCCCACTCGCCGCAACTAGAGAAAGCCTGCGCGCAGCAACAAAGACCCAACGCAGCTAAAAATAAATAAATAAATAAATGTTAATAAATAAATAAAAGACCAAACTCATTTTACTTTAGCTATTGTTCCTACATTTCCTCCTTATTTCCTGTTAATTGCCTCTCTTCTAGAAAGAAGTGTCCTGAGAAGTTGAAATAAATAATGTTGTTCTAACCTGGCCAGTAAGCCCAGTTTCTTTTCACTCCAATAACCCAGCTGTGCTCAACGCATAAGTCAACCAACCTCACCCCCAAAAGGCCTTACCATTGATTCTTCCATAATTGCAATTTCCACACAGGGAACACTTTCAGATGTAAATTGCATTTTAACATGGGTGACTCTTTTCATTCATCTTAGATTACTTAAAGGAATGACTTAAAGTACATAGTCACTCTTTCATCTATTCCTCTTCATCTTTCCCAGGTGTATCTAGAGCTGTGAGGTGAGAGAATAAAATATTTGGGGGATGATGACTTGTCGTTCTGTGCTTCCTTTTTATCTAGCCCAAGTTTTCCATCAAAGGATCAAAAATAAGCTTTTGGGAAAAGAAGAAACGAACTCTGTTTGTTGTAGGTATTTAATAGCTCTTTGTTGGTTTGCATGATGAAGGATGTCAGCCACTGCTATATTTTTATAAAGAAAATGTCTTCAGAGTTAGAGAAACTATCTGATACTGGGTTGTGGTTGGTAGTGGTAGGGGAGCCTGCTCTATTCCCAGCTTTTGGGGAGGAGTGCGTATTTTACCTCCCCATACATTGCACAGTGTATGAGTTAAGAGTTTCAGATGACAGGAAGAGAAAGAAAAACTTCTGTTCTTTTCTATCAGGTATTCTTAGAAACGTCAATCATTTTTCTGGAGTATATATAGCACAAGTTAACAAGAAAATGAGTCACTTCCAGCCCTGCGTGGGAACTGACACCGTAGTAGCCTAGCTACCTTATTGTGGCCTGAAAGCAACATCCTCTTGAGTTTTTAACGTCACAATTGGATTACCAAACTGAGAGAGCAAGACTAGGAAGGGGGTTGTCATCAAAGTTAATTGGACACACGTTTAATAATAATATATGGAACTGTTATTGCACTGAAGGGCAGTTAGGTATAAATGGTGCTCAGTTCCATATATGAGTCTGCTTTGTCACAGTCAAGTCAAACATTTCTAGAATTCTGGTGGGTATCAGGTCCTTTGACTCCTGTCAAAGAGACTAGAGCTGAACACTAGTGAAAACAGTGAAGATAAATTATGTTTTTTTAAAAACCCAAAACTATTGCAATAGGAGGGAAGAAAGAGAATTCAGTATAGAACTGAATTCTGAATGCAGCATGGACAAGTGGGGATTAATAGCCAAGGATCGGGGTGGGGGTCAGTGGATGGAAAATCACTAAGAGGAAACGTCAGGGGTAAGGAGGGATTCTGGCTAAATCAACTTGGTAAGGTTTTTGCTGAAGGCAGGGCCTGGTGATTAGATACCAAAAGTGGGGGATGAAAAATTTGATCAGATATGGAGGGTGAGGATTCTTGCTAAACTGACATAGCAGGATTTTTGCTAAAACTAGGTGATGTAAAGATGGACACAGAAGTTCAGTGGTTGGCTCCTAGTTGAGAAGAAGGTTCCAAAGAAACTGAGCAAAGTTTGGTCAAGGAGATAGTCTTTGTCATCCCACATATCCCATCATCTTTCCCCTGTCACAGTTCTCTTCTCTCCAAGTCACCCACCCATACCTGCTGATGGTCCCCAGTCTTTGCATCAGTCCCAAATCTGGACAAAAGGAATCACAAGGATGGCAAACAGATTTCAGAGCTGCCTTCTCTGCTCGATTGGCAGTACCTACCAGCTCACTGCGAACAGAGTCTGGGTCTGGGTTAGTGGGACAGATGCCATAGGATAGGAAAAGACACTGTAGCCAGCATGCCCTGGGACACTCCAGGACTGATAAAGGTTAAGATGTGTACAATTTACAAAAATATGTGACCACGTGAATAGATTGCCAGGGCCTTGGAAGGGACCTGTGCAGAGGAAGCGTTTTAAAGCTTAGCTTCCTGGTAGAGCTGCCTCTGATTGAAGCACAAACATTCTCACTCTGATCCAGCACTTCAAATCTCAGTGGCGCATTGTTCTTGCAACTAATCCAACTTACCAGTTTCTTTCCTTTATGGCTAATGCTTCTTGTGCTCTACTTAAGGTATCTTTGCCTATCATGATGACATTTTCCATTATTTTCTTCTGAAAGCTAAATTATTTGACATTTAGAGCTATAACCCATCTGGAATTGATTTTTGTGTGGTATGATACAGCATAGTAGATAGTAGTCAAGATTCATTTTTTTTCTATATGGATATCCAACACCAGCACCATTAAAAAAAAAAGGATCATCCTTTCTACACGATAGTCAGAGTCATCTTTATTTTAATTAGGTAATATTCTATGTTTCTGGATTCTGTTCTGTTCCAGAGGTCTATTTGCCTATCCTGACACCAATACCACACAGTTCCAATTACCAGAAGTTGAAAATAAGTCTTAATATTTGTCAGTATAAGTCCCCTAGCTTTTTTCTTCTTTTTCAAGAAGTCTTAGTGTTATCTTAGTGTTCTCAGTTTTTTATAATTCCATATCAATTTTAGCTTGTCAGTTTACACACACACACACACAAACACACACACACAAACAATCCATACAGAAATTGAGATTGGGATTGTCTTAAATCTACAGATCAATTTTGGGGAGAGTTGGCATAGTCACAGTTTCAGTTCATAACTGAATTGAATTCAATTCAATTTAATATCTCATATTTCAATGAGATATCCTACCATTGACTTAAACCTTTAAAAAATTCTCTCAGTAATGTTTTTTAGTTTTCAGTATGGATGTTTTATACATCTTTTAGATTGATTCCAAGTATTTTATATGTATTTGGTACTATTGTAAAAAGTTTTATGTTTCAATATATTTTTCCTTTTTTAGGGATATATAGAAATACAATTGATTTTTGTATATTAACTTCTAAATACATAACTTTGTTAACTTATTGGTCTAATAGCTTACAGACTCTTAGACTTTATATGTGCACAATCATGTCATTCACCAATAATAACAGTTGTATTTCTATCTTTATAAACAGTTGCCTTTAATTTCACTGGCTAGGAACTTGGGAAAATGGTGAATCATCTTCTTTTCATTCCTCGGTAGAGGAGGAAAGCTTTCAATAATCTGTTTGATTTTATGTTTGATGTAGGATTTTTGTAGGTATTCTTTATCAAATTAAGGAGAGTCCCTTTTATTCCTAGTTTGCTAACATTTTTATCCCCTAAAGGCATTTAACTGTATAAAATGCCTAGTCTACACCTATCAAGGTGATCATAATTTTTTGTTTTAATCTGTTAATATTATGAGTTACATTGATGAATTTTAAAATGTTAAACAACCCTGGCATTCCTGGAATAAACTCTACTTCTTTGTGACATAGTACCTTGTTATATATCACTGTATTTTATTTGCTAATATTTTGTTTAGGATTTTTGGATCTATATTCATGAGAGTAAGTAGTTTGTAAACCCTGTCAGGTTTTAGAGTCAAGGTTATACTTGTCCTCATAAACATGTCCTTTTCTATTTTCTAAAAGAGTTGGTGCAGAATCAGTGTTATTTCTTTCTTAAATGTTTGGAAGAATTCACAGCCAAAGCCATCTGGGCCTACGGTTTTGTTTTGTTTCATTGGAAGATTTCTAAAACTTAATTAAGATTTTCTATTTCTGTTAGTTTTGGTAACGTATTTAAAGGATTATTCTGTGTTAAAATTGTCAAATTTATTGGCATAAAGCTTTTCAAAAAATATATATCTTTAATACCTTTTGATATCTATCAAGTATATAATTATGTCCCCTTTTCCATTCTTGATTTTAGTAATTTGTAATTTCTCTCTTTTTTTCTCTCAGTTTTCTAGAGGTTTATTTATTTATTTATTTATTTATTTTTTGCAGTACGCGGGCCTCTCACTGCTGTGGCCCCTCCCGTTGCGGAGCACAGGCTCCGGACGCGCAGGCCCAGCGGCCATGGCCCACGGGTCCAGCCGCTCCGCGGCATGTGGGATCCTCCCAGACCGGGGCACGAACCCGTGTCCCCTGCATCGGCAGGTGGACTCTCAACCACTGCGCCACCAGGGAGGCCCTATTTATTATTTTGATCTTTTCAAAGAACTAATTTTGCTTCTGTTGATTTTCTCTGTTGAAAGTTTGTTTTCTATTTCACCGATTTCTGTTCTTACCATTATTATTTTATTTCCCACCTTCTCATTTGTTTCATTTGATTAGTATGTTTTCCTAGCTTTTTGAGATAGAAGCTTAGAATATTGACTTTTAGTCTTCTTTTCTAACACATCTATTAAATATGTGTTAAATATGGCTATATGTTTCCCTCTACCACTGCTTTAATTACATCCCACAAGTTTTGATATGTTCAGAAAATTGCACAAGTTATCATTCAGTTAAAAATATTTCCTAGTATTTGTTGAGATTTCTTATTTGCCCTTATTTAGAAGTGTATGGATTACTTCCAAAAAAGTTGAGATTATCTAGTTCTTTTTGTTATTAATTTTTATCTTAATTTCATGTTAGTCAGAGAATATGCCCCTTCATGATTCCAATCCTTTGAAATTTGCTGAGGTTTCTTTATGATCAATTTTTGACATGCTCTATATGCACTGAAAAGAATGTGTATTCTGTCATTACTGGATGCAGTGTTCTATATATGTCAATTAGATCAAAATTTTTAATTGAGTTGTTTAGGTCTTCTATATTCTTAATAACTTTTGCCTTTTTAAAAAACAATAAACCATTCATCCATTGAGAGAGGTAAAATCTCTCTTTTAGTTCTGCTGAGTTCTGCTTTGTGTATTTTCAAGCTATGTAATTGAATGCATACAGATTTAGAATTGTGATGTCTTTCTGGTAGAATGACACTTTGATCACTGTGAAATATTCCTCTACTTTAGAATTGCAGTATGTTTCATGTATAGAAAAAAGACTGGATCATATAAAAAATACGTTACCCTGGATTACTCTGGGAGTTCTAATTATAGATGATTATTTTCTTTTTTACCTTATTTATATTTTCCTATTTATTACAGTGAGCAAGTGTAACTTTTATAATGATAAAAAATATGAAATTTACTTTAGAAAACACAATAGCAGACAGTAGCTTCAAGTTTCTCCTGTACATAACCAAGTAATTAAAAGGATGCTTGGGCATATGCAGCAGGACTTCCTTGGTTTAAATATCAAGCAATTCCACTTCTGCTCCTCCTGAGTAAATCCCTGTGTTTATCTCATCTAGATGCTCTCATATGGAACTCTGACAGATATAAAGGGTGGGCATGCACACACACACACGCACACACACACACACACATACACACCTCTTCTTGACATTTTTAACTCTGGAGCTTTTAGAAAAGTTGACAATAAGACTTAAAGAGTCATTAATAGGCATTTTGTCCCTTCTTTATTAGTAGATATTTTGGCATCATTTATATCATCTTTGGGAAGCAATCCAAACAAACAAACAAATTCCAAAACAGAACTCTCAATTATCATGCTTGAGAGAATATGGAATTAAAACTGATAATCAAAATATACAACTAAGTCTTCCCTGGTGGTGCAGTAGTTGAGAGTCTGCCTGCCGATGCAGGGGACACGGGTTCGTGCCCCGGTCCGGGAAGATCCCACAAGCTGCAGAGCAGCTGGGCCCGTGAGCCATGGCCGCTGAGCCTGCGCGTCCAGAGCCTGTGCTCCGCAACAGGAGAGGCCACAACAGTGAGAGGCCCGTGTACTGCAAAAAACGAACAAACAAAAAACAAATAATCTCATAATTTATGTAAGTAATAGTTGTTATATATTTCCCCAGTTAGCATTTACCAGAATCATCATGTTTGAAGGGGGAAAATCATAGCAGTTAACATTATTGAGCACTTAATTCTGTGTCAGCCACAACTGTAAGCTCTTAGTTAATCTTCACAAATCCCTGTGTCATAGATAATATTCTTGTTCCCATTTTACAGATGGGGCAATTGAGGTACAGAGGATAATTAACTTGGCCATGATTAAACATCCAGCAAATGACAGAGCCAGAATTTGAACTCAGGGAGTTTAGGGCATCCTTTTAATACTATATTATATCATAGCAGAATTATAGGAAGGAAATTAGTGTTCCATAGTTGGGAAGTCAAATAGAGTTGGGATTATTCGTTCTGGTGAAGGAAACATGGCTTAAGACTCAAATGAGGACTTCAGTCTGTGGCAGGAATCCCTGAGGGGCTGTGAATGGGTCAGAGAAAGGCTGGTGGGTCTGAGAGGAGCTCCAGAATGTGCTGGTCTGTTCTGGGGGACAGAGTCAGGGTGAATGTCATTACTGCCCAATGAGGAGACTTCAACTTGTCTTGGAAACCACGACACTTCAGGAATCCAGTTTTGCTGCCTTCCAAGGAACACTGAGGCTCCACCCTTATCGCCCCAACCTGTGGCTGCCCAGCTTGCTGCAAATTCCTTGATTTCTAGCTGGAATCTGCAAGGCATGAGTTAGGTAAAAACACTTCTCTTAAGGTCCTATCACCATTCTTCCTTTCCAATTTCCTTCTTCTTCTCTAATAATCAGATTACCCATTCATCATCATCCTCATCATCCTCATTATCATCCTAGTATTTATTAAACCCCTGGTGTACACCTGGCAAAGTATTAAGAATTTCTACTGCATTATCTCATTTAGCTCTTATAGCTCCCTTAGATGACTGAGTTAGGCACTGAAGCTTAGCATGGTTGGCAACTTGCTCAAGGTCAACTTGCTCAAGAGCTAGTAGTGGCAGAGCCAGGTTTTAAACCCAAGCTTGTCTGATCCAAAGCCTAAGTTCTTAACCCACCATGTTGTACTGCTATGGAATTTAAGGCAAGTACTGGAAGGGAGAAGAGATGTGATAAATCTAAAGTCCTTCCTTATCATTACATTAGTGGCTGCTTCCTCATGAGACAGTTTGTCCACACTTGAAATCCAAAGTACTTTCCTACCATGAATCTCAGTTATGGCTTCCATCATTTAGTATTATACTTTCAGTTTGTATCTGCCCCTTTTGATATGTCTTGAGCTCCTTGAAGGAGCTCAGTTATCCTCTATTATCTAATGGAGGATTTGGCATCCAGTAGGACACAAGATTTTGTTGTAAGAGGGCAGCATGGGAGTTCACAAGTGTTGCAATCAGAACATCTGGCTTTGATATTTAATCCTGCTGCCTACAGGCTTTGCGATACTGGGCAAGGCATTTAACCTCTCTGAGGGTCTGTGCCCCATTTCTGGAATACAGGTGATTATTTCTTTGTAGTGTTCGGGGATCTAAATGACCACATGTACATGAAGACCCTTCAAAATTTTAAAACTCATTACCTAAATGTGAAGTATATCATGAGTATCGCTGCTGTTTCCAATGTCAGCTGCTGACACTGTGCCTTTTCTGGCCCAGCTTCACAGCATCCTGGGCTGGTTGACAGTCTCCTAAGCTCATTTGTCTCCCCAGCACCCAGCAGTGTTCCTTCAGGGTAGTAGGTGCTACTAATCAGTATTGCCCATGTCATACAGAAAATCTGCTTCATTTAGAGTTGACTGTAACAAAATCGATAGATTTGAGGTTTATATTCTTTCATGTCTTCTGCCTACGTTTGCTCTCGTTCCTAAGGAGATGTTAAGTGAGCATAAATCTGGGTACCTGTTAGGAAGAGGAAAGAAAGGGTCTGCACAGCTCAGGTTGCAGATAATTGGCTTCCTAGCTATCGAAGGTTAAGTATAGTGACTCATGGAAGCAAAATGTTCTTCCTAACAGTCTTTGTCATCCACATTTAACCTGGTTTGCTAAATGCAGCCGAGGACATAAAAATCTTAGGAAGCTGACATCTTAAAAAGCTTTTAGAAAGGAATGAATCAAAGATGCAAGAATCTCTTCAAATTTAACATTCGCCACAAATTCAACCTTCTTGTGCTTTTATTTTTTCTTATTTTCAAGTTCTTCATTTGAGGGGAAAAATCTTTTTTTTTAAAATTCCTGTAGACATCTTCAGTCATAACAAATTCTCTCAAGATCTTCTGAAGCCTTTAAACACCTACTACTCTGTAAAGATAGATATGATTTCCAGCTGTTTTCTTTTCTTCTTTTTTAAAAAACATTTATTTATTCAAGTCAAGGTGATAGTTTTTCTGAAAGGGTTTTAGCTATACAAAGCTAACAAGGACATATTTAGTATAAACTCAACATTTTCTTTTGGCCAACCAAAAGAACAATATAAAGAACAATGCAAATACTTAGAATCATTAAATTGTATGTAGAAAAAATGTTTTAAAAACTTTAAAAGGTCATCTTGACCCTGTAATTTTGTTTCTAGTAAACAATCTTGAGGAAATATTGAGAGAAATGGCATTTCTTGTAACAGTGAAAAATTGGGAAACACTCAAAGGCCCAACATTAGGGAGATAGTTAAATAAATTATTGTTTATTAAATAATTTGCAGTCATTAAAATGATATTTTCCAAAAGATTAATTACAAGGAAAAATGCTAGCTAACATAATATTCAGTGAAAACCCAAGTATATATATATTTATGTCAGAGTCATCCCTTAGAAAATATATACATATTTATGTAGAAAAAAATGACTGAAAGGAAACCCACCAATATATTAACTGAGGTTAACTGTGGGTGATGGAAATGCGTGTAAGATTCATTTTGTACTTTTGTACTTAAATTTTAAATTGTAATTAATTTTAATTTTAATTAATTTAATTTTGGTATTTTCCAGATTTTCTGAAATGAGAATGTTTAAAATTTATAATCAGAAAAGGTATTACTTTAAACATGCCTAACACAATATTTATAGTTATTACACTGCCAGATTCTTACATTATGATAAATGTTGAAAACTTTATATTTCTACTGATTTCAAAGAATAACAAAAAAGGACTCGGGCAGCAGAGCCTTTAACCTGCCCTGGACCCCTTCCTATACATGTTTGTTTCCTGATTTTGTCAGTCCACTTGACTGGATAGACCACAGAATTTTCTGGAAGAGTTCCATAAATCCTTCAGGCTAGTAAAGCTCTTTCCGTGTCCCCCTGTGTTGGATCCTCAATCCCAAATAGAACAGACTGGAGTTGTGGATGGGGAGGGCAGGAGGGACCAGTGACCCAGTTTAGTGCCCAGAGTTTAGTGTAGCAGTGATTATGGTAGGTCATGCATTTCAATCCCAGCTGCGTCTGTCACTAGCCACTACCTCTCTGCAACTCAGTTTCCATGCCTGGATTAACTGGCATTACCGAGGTTAGCATGATGTCTGGCCCCATAGTAAGCACTCAGTAAAAGTTAGCTTTGACTGAACTTCAAAAGAGGTAGAACCCTTTCATCAACTCTGCAGGCCTAAGTTAGAACAGTCTCAGCAGGTGTAGTCAACTAGCTGCCTTCTTGGTAGGAAGGAAGCAATTAACAGGTTGAATCTTGTGTTTTGTTTTCTTTGGGGGTGGGGAGGGAGGTGGGGCTCCGAAGGCCCCAGAAGGGCTGTGTCGGGGAAGTGCAAAGTTGGAGGCAACAGATCAAGTGTTGTAAAAGAGGGTTCAATTTTGGAGGGGCGGTTTAGGGACAGACTTGGGCAGAGCTAGGTAACCACCATTTTAGGGGCAGCTGATTGGGGTGTTGGGAGCTGCTGCCGCTCCTGAGTGTCCCACACACCTTGGCCCAATGGACAAGGAGAGGAGGCCACCACTGCTCCCGTTACTGATACCTCCTGTCCAGCACAGTGGTCAGATGCTTCCTTCTCCTGACCCTGCAACCCAGAGAAGGCAAGGAGTAGATAATTCTGGCAACATTGATGAACTACTTGACCTGGGAACAAACAGTACCCTTCCTACACCCCTCACCAGGGTGGAGTGTCAGGGACAAGCAGGGGAAAGTGTCACTCCTCCACTTTTTGCTGCCAAGGGAGACAGATACTACCTCATTGGTGCAAACATGTGCTCCCATGCACTCAGGGGAAATGAGGCGGTGAGAATGGTTGGCTGGCGGGGTGGGGTGGGGGCAGAAAAATCAGGAATTTGGCATTTTGGGTTTTGAATTGCTTAGGAAGAAATTAGTTCCCTGAGTGGTCTGGAAAAGAGGATCCTTGTCCTGTGTGATGAGAAATTTTGAATTAGAAAGAAAAGTGAGGTGCTTTGGTAATACAACATCAGAGAGTGAATTTTAGAGAAACAGATAGAATTTCCCTTTCAAGGACGTCTAGGTGGTCCCACTGGTTTTCGGCAGGCCTGAGTGGCACAATGAGGCTAAAGACAGTTCTAGTCGTTTGCCACCTGACTGGAAGCTCAGGCTGACAGGAGAAAGGTGGTCGGCTCAAAGCCACCATTTGGCTTGGCCCATATGTGGTGCGGCAGGGACAGATTTCAGCCTAGGTTGACTCTGTTTATTTATTTTATTACTCTTTTTGTTTTTTTGTTTTTTATTTTTGCAGTATGCGGGCCTCTCACTGTCGTGACCTCCGCTGTTGCGGAGCACAGGCTCCGGACGCGCAGGCCCAGCGGCCATGGCTCACGGGCCCAGCCGCTCCGCGGCATATGGGATCCTCCCGGACCGGGGCATGAACTTGCGTCCCCTGCATTGGCAGGCAGACTCTCAACCACTGCGCCACCAGGGAAGCCCTATTTTATTACTTTTTTTATCTTTGTTTTTTATTCTATTTTTTTACTGAACTATAGTTCTACAATATTATATAAGTTACAGGTGTACAGTATAGTGATTCATAATCTTCAAAGGTTATACTCCATTTATAGTTATTATAAAATACTGGCTATATTTCCCGTGTTGTACAGTATATGCTTGTAGCTTATTTTATACCTAGTTTGTACCTCTGGGTTGACTTTAAACAGTCCCTGTTCCAGCTGCCAGGCACTGATTCTCATTCTCCAATCTAAACTTAGGTGTAGTATCGTTTTACATCTGGTAAATAAGAATTGTTTTTCCAATAAGAATGTGACGTCATGGGCCAGGATAATAATCCAGGAAAACTCAGGCCTCTGATGGAAATGGTGGATAATTGATAGAGGAGGACGACTTTACTTAGAGAAGGTATCGCCTTTCTGTGGTTTGTAAGTTTCGAGACAGGCAAGGTCTACCCACTCCCTGCCTCCTGGCTCTCCTACTGGCCTTTCCTTTCATCTGGAACTCTCTCTCCAGATTGTAAAAAAATACCTTGCATTTGAAAGAAGTCATCCAACTGGATACTAACTTCTTTGGGCCTTCAAGGCTTTTTCCAGCTTTAAGAACCCTCTATTAAAATGCAAACATTCCAAGAAGGAGTAAAGTCTGCAGTGGTGACAGCTGATGCCTTATCACTATCAGTCACTATCACTGTAGCAAACATTTACTGAGCCCTTACTACCTACTTATTTGTTTGTTTATTTATTTGTTCCTTTGTCTGTTTATTTAAAGTTGGATTTATTGAGGTATAATTTACATACAGTCAAATTTATGCTTTTTAATGTACAGTTAGTTCTATGCCTTTTGAAAAAACATAGCAGTCATGTAACTAACCCTACAACCAAGGTATAAAACATTTCACTTTGGGGATGTTCCCCATACCTGGCAACAATGGACCTGTTTTCTGTCCCCGTAGTTTTGCCTTTTCCAGTGCTTATTATTAATAAAAGTAAAAATGACCTTAAACTGTATTTGGCTCTGTTTACAATCTAGTTTATTAACCATTTCCCTTGGGGAGAGCATGGATAAGCTTTCAGACTCATTTCCAGTCTCAGCAGCTAGCTAGCCAAGCACTTGATAACTGGGGAGCCAGTGAATGGGAGCTGAGAAAGGAGAGAAGAGAACCAGGCAGGATGGGCATGTAGGGGGCAGGGCCATTGCTTTAGCAAGCACTCATCTGGCCTCCAGTCCTGCAGGTGGGCAAGTCACAGAACACCCTTCACCCAGGCTCCTGTTGGCCCACTCCTCCAAAAAATAAACTCAGGTCAGAGGCAGACTGTCAGCTTCCTAAGGATCATTTCCCCCTTTTGGTCTCTATTGTCCCCTTTTCTCACTTGGTGGCATCTGCTCCCGGTGACTCTGCTTGTGCAGGGTCAAGGACAGCAAAGACTAGAATTAGTCTCCCACATTTCTGGTCTCAGTCCCTGGGAAGGTGACGGTGCCAGGAATAAGGGAGGAAAAGGAAGGGAAATAATATTTTTTTGCACTTCAACTACATGCCAGGCACACATGATTTCATTTAGTCCTCTAGAGAATCAGACGAGCCTCTGAGCCAGAGACCAGCCCCACCCCAGCCCTGTTCTTCCACCCCTGTGACCCAGCATCAATCGTGACCCTCAATTTACCCCTTAACTCCTTCCTAACTCTCCCTTGATTTCCTCCTCACTGCTCTGTCTTCATTCAGTCTCATCATCTCTGAGAGTCTGGATGTTTACAATCATCTGTTAGGATTCTCTCCACTCCAGTCTGGTCCTGATTTATCCCTTTCATGGCTACCAGAGTTACTTTTCCTGAATGCAAATCGGATCATATTTGTCCCCTGCTCAGATTTCCTCTGTGACTCCCCTTTATCCTCAGCATAAAATGGCAACTCTGGCTCCTGGTAAACAAGGATCCCTGATCCAATGCAAGCCCCTCTCCCAACCTCCTCTGTTATGCCCAGAAATCTGCTGGTGGCCCTAGGCGACCACGTTAGTTCATGTTCATCCTCTTCCCCTCCCCCTCTCCCTCTCCCCTCAGCCATGACCTGGGCTGCATGGGTCTTTCTTGTCTAGATGCAACTCCAATATTACCCTCTCTGAAGAGTCTCCCCTGTTCCCTCTCCAAAGACATTCTGACCACTCCTTCCTTTGTTCTTCCCTAGATCCTGACAACATTCTATCGCAGCCCTTACCAGAGTTTATTGCGCTCAGGTGCTTGTATCTCTGGCTGGTGATCACTCTTTTCCTTGCCTTCCTGCAACGCAATTCTTAGTTAATGAGAAAGTCCCATTTTCAATTCTTATTTTCCACAACATGACTATCTCAGAGAGTTGAAGTTTGAACCTAGAAAATTGGCTGATACCCAAGCCCATGCTGTTTCTACTGCATAAACTGTAGAAGCACATTTGGGAAGAAAGATGATTTTATTTGGGCTGTGTTGTATTTGAGATTCCTGGGGTCACTGAGGTGACTGTGTGCAGTAGGCAATGGGAAAGGAGAGTATGAGCTCGGGAAGAAGTTTGAGGTTGGTTTTCGGTAAATAACTCTGTTTGGTAGACCTGAAGCACTCTTAGCTTTGGACGCTCTTTTCCGTATCATATAAAAATATATCAAAATATCTTATGTATAATATATTAAGTAGATAATCATATGAGTTACATTGCAGATGACTATTTCACATGACTTGTAGGATGTTGATTAAATATTTATTCATTTCATTTTTCACTTTTCCTCCCTTCCTCTTTCTTTTCCTCTCTCCTTTCCTTTCTTTCTCAAATATTTCCTTGACCTTTGAAAAGATATGGTACTTTTAGTACTTACTGGGAAAAATAGCCCATGTGTAAGTGGCAGCTGACCTCAGAGGAACCTCGACTTCAGAGGAACAAAAGGTGACTGGAGGTGGGGAGAGAATTAAGTCCTCCTATAACCTGTATCGGCACCCAACAAGCTGTCCCCAAAAAAGAGAGAATGCAAGTAAAGGTAGACTCCTCTGTAAATTCAGCTTCAAGGCAAATCTCCTAGCTCTCCCTGTAGAGAAATTCTGGTGTCTCTGCTGGGTTTGGATACGTGATGCTCCTTTGTCAAATGAGAAGATGGCTGAGAAAATGCAACAGAATCCTAACATTTGAAGTATCCAGCAGAGGAACAGGGGTCTGGGGAGAGGGCCAAGAGGCTAAGCCGGGAAAAGGGGTATACCAGATAGTAAAGGGTGGAAGGTTTCTAAAAAGGAAACAGTCAATAGACAGAGGAGTTCAGTAAAAAAAAAGAAAAAGATGGAAAACAGTCCATTGAAATAGGTAATTCAGGAACCACTGGTGGGCAGAGCCAGATCGTCGCAAGCTGACAAGGGAGAGGGAGCTAACTGAGCAGAGCAAGTGTAGACAATATTTTAAAGACCCTAGACTATTAAGGAAAGGAAGGAAAGATACAGGGCATAACTAGATGCAACTGAAGTTTGTTTCGTTTTGTAACGGGGAAGCCAAAACATGCTCAAAGAGGCTGAGGGGGAAGGAGCCAGTGGAAAGCACGGGCCATTGTCCGTACTCCCAGCTCAGGCCAATCCCTTTACTTCCACTCAGTCCCATCACTTCTGCACATTGCCGCAGTAATGTTCTTTTTCTCTTACCTCAGTAAGTTTTCTCCTTTCTACTGGATCTTTCCCATTCACATACAAATCCACTAAGATTTCTCTCATCTTAGCGATTTCCCTGGTGGTCCAGCAGTTAAGATTCTGTGCTCCCAATGCAGGAGGCCCGGGTTCCATCCCTGGTCAGGGAACTAGATCCCACATGCATGCCACAACTAAGACCTGGCACAGCTAAACAAACAAACAAATATATTGTATACATATATATTTGTTTTTGCGGTACGCGGGCTTCTCACCGCCACGGCCTCTCCCGCTGCGGAGCACAGGCTCCGGACGCGCAGGCTTAGTGGCCATGGCTCACAGGCCTAGCCGCTCCGTGGCATATGGGATCCTCCCGGACTAGGGCACAAACCCGTGTCCCCTGCATCGGCAGGCGGACTCTCAACCACTGCGCCACCAGGGAAGCCCTAAAGGACTCTTTAATGTACCTGGTTTGGGGTCCACTCTAGTAGCTTTTGATGCCAAATAGATTTTGAGCTTTAGGTCTCTCATTTCAGAGAGAAAATTCTTAGAAGAGGTATTCTCTTAAGGGTCATTTAGACAACTCAGGCTACACAGACCTTTCTCTGGATTCCAGTAATGTCACAGGAACACTCTGTGATTACTACCTGCTTATCTAAAGTTTGCCTGGTAGACCTAAGAAAATTTTTCTATTGACAGTACACTGTGACCATCCTAGTCAAATCCCTTAAAAATATACCAGATCAGGGTTTTATGTAACCCACAGTTTATTACTCTGGGCTGCCTCTTTTATGGAAAATGAGAAGATTATTTTAAAAACTCCTAAGTATAAAGGGCTATAAAGGTTTTATATTTCAATTTTAAATACTTAGACTCTATTCTGTAAGGATAGAACCCAGAACAAAGGTCTTAAATCCATAATTGTATAAAATGGAGGCATATTAAAGATTAATCTCATTCGCATTACTTATTGTGGCCCATGTTTTATTTCTAATATTCCTTCCTGTTTAGATGTGGTCAAAATACTAGAGTTCATTCTACAGTATATAGCTGGTCGGTCCCACAGGTTGTTCCCACTGGTGGTGGGTGGCTATGTGTTACTGTTTTTGGTCACTTCATACTCATATATAATCCGTATTATTAATGTAAAGAGGATATGGGGTCAAACACACACATTTAATGTTGTATTTGGATCTTGGAGCCTCCACAGGATTTGAAATATGAAATTTAATCTTTCAGTATTCTATAAAGGAAAAACAATATTGTTTCTTGTAAAAATACAGCCCGAATAAAAGTTGAAACCTCAGCTTCCTACCACTAAGTTCCCTCCCTCCATTAAAACATGGTTTCTTATCAAAAGAAATAAACTTTGAGAAGTTAATTTGGTTCTAGAGAAATCCTGTGGTTTCTTCTTATATTGTATACATGTTGAATGAGGTACTTGTTGAAAGGTATTGGATCCAAAATAACAAAAGAAGAATGGAAGTGAATTTATTATTTTTGGTTTTCTCTTTACTCTTCTTTCTGAGAGTAGGAAAGAGGGGCAATATCTCTGCATCACACATAAAACCAAATAGGTGAGTTAGTTGGACATACTGCTTTGAAGTAGCCCAAAGCCCAGGTTTCCCTGGAGAAACGCCCAAGTGAATGCATATCCCAGAGAATATGCTAGGATTCTAGAGGCTTTTCAAGTAAAATAACCTGGGGATCCCCTTTTCATGGCTCTGGCCACTTGGCACTTAGAAACAAAACAAAACAAAACAAAAGAGAAGCCCTCTTGTTTCATTTTGCCAGGGCTAAATGAAGCCTTAATTATCTCTTATTTCTAGCTCGTTGTATAACACCCACACTGTAGCTGTTGCTTCTCTTAGCAGTTTGCCCTCTCACACCCGCAGGGCAGGGCCTTAGGCTTGGTTCCTGACCCTAAATAAGCATTTGAGATGGAGTGGTTGATATATCAAAGAAATGGATTTTCCAGTGAAAAGGAAACTTATCCTTTCAAATGAATTTGGATTTTCCTTTCCTCTCCCCTGTCTCTGTTTAGAAATATGTTTAGTTTATTTTAAGAAACTTTACACTTGTATGTCAGTAACAATGACTTCTCAGTTTAGACTTGAGAAATGCTTCTGTGTCCCAACTTTTAGAGAAAAATTAGTCAACTTTCCATGAACTTGGGAGTAACGAGTTAGTGCAGTGGTTTTCCGGCTCCTTAGACTCAGGGCCTCCCTTTATATAACGTATTTTGAGATGCCCCTTTCCCGTTCTGAAATGAAATTCTCAGGTAATGCAATCTAACTATATGCATAATCAAAAATAAATATGAAATACCAATTGTAACATGAAAGAGAAATATAAAGAATATAACTTGAAACAATAGATATGTCAATATGTAAAGGGCTAAACTGGAAGATACATTCCACAAATTTCCAAAACACTTCACGGGGAGGAGAACTAACCTGGGTGAGACCACTTAGTGTTCCGTCCTCACTGGTGTCGGACGGTGCGATGAATGAGGTGAGAAATAAGTTCTTTGTGACTTAGAGCAGGTTACCTTTTCTCTCTGAGCCCGAGTGTCCTCATACTTAAATGAGGACACTGTTTATTTCATAGGAATGTTGTTTGTATTACCTAACCATTAAATATGAAGCACCTAGGACCACATCTAGCCCACAGCAGGATCTCAGTGAATATTGATTCTCAGCATTTCTTTCCCGGAGGAGTCAAAGTTACTGCCAGTCCAAGGGTTATTTGCCCTCTTTGCAAGGTTTACCCAGTAGGGCTTAGTGTTTTTCGACTGGGGGAAATGAGAAGTGGGAGTAATTCAAAGACTGAGCTGTTAAAGAAACACTGACTTTTACTGCTCCCCTCCAGCCCCGCTCCCGCCCCTTCTCCAAGTAGATGAAATAAATATGGGTCAGACTGCCCTTTCTTCTCTGCAGCCCAGCCTTTTCATGCTAGGGACCTTATGCAGATTCCAACTACCTGTCATTGGAGGTAAGGGCACTTTGCAAGCTGTTGTTAGGTGGCTGAGGACTGGATTGTGATTTGGAAAGCAGTCCCAAGTCTCTGCTTCTCTAGGATAATGGTTTATGAGGGTGAGCCATTTGTAGGGGCAGGTGGAACTGGTGGAGAAGGAAAGTGGTTAATTGTTCCTCCATTCTCTGCTATTCATGCTATTAGCATCCTATGCTAACTATAAAGCAGAAATCAAGGAGTTTTTCTTTTTAATCTCTAGAAAGAATTTGCCAGTTTCTTTTTTAAACTATTAGCCTCCAAGTAAAATCCTCTAAAATATCTTGGAGGTGAAACATGTAGTTCTTTTAAGAAAACAATTCAGGTATAGTCTAAGTTTGCAGTTCAGGAAAAGATTATTTTTTAGTGAATTGAGAGGAAATTTTAAAGGTAGACTTTTTTCCGCCTGTTCATTTAGAAATCCTTGCAAACAATGATGTTTTAACCACCGTGTTTTCACGTTTTAGAAATCGTAGCAGAATGAAGTCCTTATTCTGCAGAGCAAAATAAGATCCTTTAAAAATTATCTGGAGCAGCAAAATGTCATCCCCTATTTTATACCCTCATAAACAAGCTCAGTTGGATGAAAAGCATTTGCGGAGGGGCAGGCCTCTCTGGTTACTGCCTTCTAGGTTTCCCTTCTCAGTTTGATTCTCCTTTTCGATAAGAGATCAGGTAACCATGACAACACTGCACAGTGGAAGTCCTTTCATTTTTGTGCTTCACATAATCCTGAAAATAAATCTGCTATCTCTTTGACATTTGCTTCCGTTTCTTACAAACTTTTTTTCTTTAATCTTAGCACAGTATTTCCTGAAAAGAAACTTGCTACTTCAGAGGATTTGCTGCCACCGGTGTGACTTCCTATTAGTAGCAGGCTTGACTTTGCATTCTCTGGGGCTTGGATTCCCGCTGTAGATTCTCCCCGTACACACTTCAAACTAAATTGTAGCTCTATTATCCAGTTATTGAAGACTAGCAAGACTGTGATGGTTAACAGGGGTCTTTTCTTTTCTTTTTTTTTTTTTTTTTTTTTTTTGCGGTACGCGGGCCTCTCACTGTTGTGGCCTCTCCCATTGCGGAGCACAGGCTCCGGACGCGCAGGCTCAGCGGCCATGGCTCACGGGCCCAGCCGCTCCGCGGCACGTGGGATCTTCCCGGACCGGGGCATGAACCCGTGTCCCCTGCATCGGCAGGCGGACTCTCAACCACTGCGCCACCAGGGAAGCCCCCACAGGGGTCTTTTCTGATTTAAGACTCACACAGTTCAAGTCCATATCATCCAAAACGGTAGCCGTTGTCATTAGGCGAGTCCCTAAATCTCAGCATCCCAGGGCTGGTCTCATAAGGATAATCCTGGTAGGACACTTCCTAAAGTCCACGGTGGATATGGAGCACTGATCTTACACTCAAATTTTGACAGTGTGAAAAGATATCAATAGTTTGACCTAATATTTCTTGAAAAATCAAGACTCCAATATAATTTAATATATGAATCTTGACCATCTGCCTTTGAAATGAGAATGTGTATTGTACCTACCTGGAAATGTTAGAACTTCGAGCCATCCCAAAAGACTGATATATTCCTCCCTTCCTTCCTTTTTTTTTCTTCCTCCCTCCCTCCCCCACCCCCCTCTCTCTTTCCTTCTTTCTTTCTTTCTTTCTTTCTCCTATCAGTGAGAAGAAAGATTTGATTCCCTGCTGTAAATTCTGGAGACTTCCAGACTTCCATAGTAATGAAGGTTTCTCCTACAATAAAAGGAAATGACTCAGTTTTTTTGTTTTTGTTTTCTACATTAACGGCTTCATGGAGGTTCAGACAAGTCAAATGCTGTATAGTTCTTGGTTGGATGGGAGGGACGTTATCATTAGGGTCAGAATCAGGTCACTGTTCTGGAAGCAGACCTAGTTCCTACCATTACCCACTGGCTTGGATTGTGTTCAAGCAAACTGTTATTGATTTGATTTATTTCCCTAATGGTTGCTTTCTGCTCTCTCTCAGGATCTTTAATGTACAAAACACATAGAGCTTTCCCCTGCGTGTCCGCCGATTGAGTGTTATTGAGTTTAATGAGTCTATTCAACAACACCCAACTCTCCAGTCTTTATTCAGACAATCTCCTGGGAGTTGGAGCTCAGAGAAAGGACTGCGGGGAAAAAAGCTCACTAATTTGGTGAAAACCTTATATTTCCTTTTAAGGACAAGTTTGTTCTCCCTGGAACATGTGATAGTCCGTGTGTGATTACATGAAGTGTAATCATATCGCTGTCATTCGAAATGACTGGACGTTCAAACGACCTTTATTCAGAATGACTGGGATAAGCTCAGGGCCTCCATGTACACTGCAGAGGTTGTGCCCTAACTAAGGGTGGTAGCAGAGAGTGAGAGTAAATCCAGTCTGTTCAGTGTCAGCTCAGGGGGAAGGTGCCTTTTTCTAATTCCCAAAAAGACCCTCCCTATGGTGGCCTTAGGTGAAGTGGTTTCGGTACATCTCTGTCCATACTCGACCACCCGAATGAATAGTGTCTCACCATCAGGATGCTATAATGATGAGCAGGGGAAAAGAGTGAGAAGATAGGGCTTCCCTGGTGGCACAGTGGTTGAGAGTCCGCCTGCCGATGCAGGGGACATGGGTTCATGCCCCGGTCCGGGAAGATCCCACATGCCGCGGAGCGGCTGGGCCCGTGAGCCATGGCAGCTGAGCCTGCGCGTCCAGAGCCTGTGCTCCGCAACGGGAGAGGCCACAACAGTGAGAGGCCCGCGTACCGCAAAAAAAAAAAGAAAAAAAGAAAAGAAAAAAAAGAATGAGAAGATATAAGGTGGAAGTAAAAGGAAAAATAAATGCACAGACATCTGAGGATCTTAACCTCAGACTGTTAGATTACTGATATCAGATTGCGTTCCAGATTTGGTGTGACCTAGGGGGCCTCTTTGCATTACTTCCATCTCTGTGATTTTGATTCCTCATCTTCTGTGGGGATAATCCTAGCTTATAGAACTGTCTGAGGCTTCCTTGAGATAATGAACATAAAGCTCTTAGCACAGTGCTCAGCAAATTGTAAGTGCTCAATAAATGCTTTTAGGATTGTCACTCCCTTCTCCCAACCCCTGAATATAATTCTTAGTCTTTATTTGCCGCTTTGTAGGAACTGTTAATGAGTCTGTGACACCTCATGGGGTAAAGGGAGAAAAGGAAGAAGGGAAACTAGACTGTGGGTAATGAATAAACTACATTGGGATGGGACTCGAAGCATTTAGGGCTGCAAGGAGATTTAATCAGCAACACATTTAACCAAGAAGAATCTTTAAAACTCAAACTAGATTGATTAAGGTGTTTTTTTTTTTTTTGGATGTCACATCTTGTGATTCAAAATACAGATTTCTCTGAAGGTGGTGAAGAGCTTGCTTCTGATAATTACTGCTTGTGAATTCAAACAGGAGAGGGCAGGTCATATTTACTTCTCTGTCTCTGACTATCAAGACCATCACTTGCATCAAAGGAGGAGCAAGTCTCCTGTCTCTTGCTGTCCAGTGAGGTCATCTGATCCCAGTATCCACTATGTGCACCGACCTTCAAATACTCAAGGGAGCAGGGCCAAGGCCCTACTCTGTCCACATTTTAATATAGCATATGTATTTTTCTCTTTTCAACACTTAACTGGAAACCAGCTGGCTTTACAACTAGATATTCAGCCTTAATAGTTTCCCATGAATACTCTCTATGCTGTATTTATAATCTATTTAAGCTCTCTAGTGATGGGGAAATTCAAGGCTCAGAAAACATGCTTACTTGCTCTAAACAAAATACCACAATGCCATCTTCAAAGCCTCTGAGAGCCATCTGATGCAAATGTATCTAATTTGGTCATTCTTTGAACTTGCCGAAATGAAATACTGTATAGGAGTCCCTAGTTTTAAGCTAATTTGGTTTTTCGTTTGTTTTGGGATTTTTTTTTCTCTCTCTCTCTTTTTTTTTTTTTTTGTGGTACGCGGGCCTCTCACTTTTGTGGCCTCTCCCATTGCGGAGCACAGGCTCCGGACGCGAAGGCTCAGTGGCCATGGCTCACGGGCCCAGCTGCTCCGTGGCATGTGGGATCTTCCCGGACCGGGGCACGAACCCGTGTTCCCTGCATCGGCAGGCGGACTCTCAACCACTGCACCACGAGGGAAGCCCCTGGGATTTTTTTTTTTTTGACAGCTGCAAGAATGGCAGAAAAAGCACTGGCCCAGAGTTGGACCTGGGCTGTAGAACCTGGTCTACTAACTGTGATCTTGGGCACAATGTCTTCCAGCCTCAGTTTTGTCATCCGTGAAATGGGAGGTTGTACAGTTGTCTTTAACAGGGCTGGCTTTAGAGTATGTGAGGCCCAGTGTAAAACCAAAATATGGGACCCCTTGTTCAAAAAGCAGAAAAAAAGTGCTATTAAAGGTATATAAAATAACACATTTTCCTTTCTTCCATGGTCTCTCAACTTGTCATGGTGATCTTTTTGTTTTGTTTTTTGGTTTTTTGGTTGCACCACATGGTTTGTGGGATCTTAGCTCCCTGACCAGGGACTGAACCCGTGCCCCCTGCAATGGAAGCACGGAGTCCTAACCACTGGGCTGCCAGGGAAGTCCCAGTCATGGCGTTTTTTAATTTGCTATTTAATGTCATTTTAAGTACAGAAAAATCAGAATTTTAAATTATTAATATGAATTTTATCATTCATCTGTATATTATGCAGTTTTTCAATACAAATGTGAGAGCACTTAACTCCTGTGGAATCACTGATATACAATTAGTATTTCATAGCTGATACATGCGTATGTCTTTCATTCTTAGAATAGTGGAAACAGCGCACAGAACTAACTCAACTGCTTTCATTTCACTTATTAATATGTAATATTAATTACATTCCATCAACACCCTCTACTTTCAGTTTACTGTTGGGCAAAGAGGGATAGAAAGGAAAGGGAACCAGGGATTGCCCTTTCTTCTATGTCATCATTTTCAGCGGAAGTGGTTGGCTGATACAGGGAAGTAACACAAGTCAGAAGGGATGTGACAGTGTTTCTTGGTTGTTCCTACTTCTTAGAATTCCTTTGCCATCTTTCTGTGTTGGAAGCAAGTTCTATTTCACACAAAAAGTGTGGTAACTTGGGGGCTGTCATTCCCCTTCCCCCACCTACTTAGTTGTACAAGGAACACGGTTACCTCGTGTTCCCTCTGAGCCTTGTGGAACCCCCATGTGTCGTGGGTCACCAGAAGTCTGTGCTTTTAGGACATCAGGAGCGCTATCTGCTATATGTGAAGGGGCGACCAGGAGCTCTGGACACACGTACTGCACCTCCTTCCTCTGCTCCCACACATGTCTCATTATCCCATCGGCTTTCACTTACACAACACAGGTTCAAAGATGAAATAATTAAGAATTTCAAGATGGATGGTAATCACACAGCATAAAACAGAGGGAGGGGTCTTTCTGAGTGCAGGGCTCTGTGTGACTCCACAGGCCTCACAGGCCGCTGAAGGCTGCCCTGATCTTTAAATCTCTAGATCCCATATAATCATCTAATTGCCATCATGACCTTATTCATTCCTGGACATGTTTTATCTTTGTAGAGTGACTTTTTAGAGCGACTCCAACTTAAGGAATTGCTGATCTGGTCATAACATTAAGGAAAATCAGCCTATTAAAGTATATTTTACATAACTTTACATACATATAATTCACTCACTGCAAATGAACAGTTTGATCATTTTTAGCAGATTTAGCCAGTTGTGCACCCGTCA
Organism: Mesoplodon densirostris; assembly: GCF_025265405.1. Lineage (NCBI taxonomy): Eukaryota > Metazoa > Chordata > Mammalia > Artiodactyla > Ziphiidae > Mesoplodon > Mesoplodon densirostris. Next base: position 18,811,289 of record NC_082677.1, read on the forward strand.
CCTGAATCCACTTTTAGAACACTGCCATAACCCCCCAAAGTTACCTTGTGCCCACTGCAGTCCATTCCCATCCCCACCCCAGCCCAGGCACCACTGCCCATCATGACATATTTATGCAGCAACCTCCTCGGACAAAATATGCTGTGGCAGTTCTGGATCTATTAGGCAACTAGCAATTCAGACACAAGGGCAAAATTCCAGAAACATTGGCTCCTGTAAGGATTCCCAAGGCATGGGAATTGATCGGGAAGGACTTGAGCCACCAAGTGAAAGTGAAAGTGGGTGAAAGTGCTTTTGGGTGGATTTAAAAAGTGTGCCTTCTTCAGACAGAGGCAGTTCCATGGCTTGGAGAGCAGAGCCTGGGCTACATTTTCACCTGCACTTCACCCACCACCTCCACTCACGCCTGGGGCTCCTTTGCCGGATACAACCTGGAGGTATAACCCAGTGGTCTTAGGAAAAGTACTGGTATCAAGAGTGGGGAAGGACAGCTTAGACCCTCCTCTACACAAATGTGGGAAACGTATTAACGTCTCTGAGCCTCTATTTCCACATCTACACAGGAAAGACAGGAGAATTTACCTTGCAGAGTTGTCAGGGGACAGCGTGGCCTGAGGCATAATGCATTTAAAGACTCCGAAGTGTGCACAGTGCTCCAAACCATTAGCAGTTGTTTTTATTGGCTGAAAAGTATCACAGGTGCTAGGGTTTCCCTGGTGGCGCAGTGGTTAAGAATCTACCTTCCAATGTAGGGGACACAGGTTCGATCCCTGGTCCAGGAAGATCTCACATGCCGCAGAACAACTAAGCCCGTGCGCCACAAGTACCGAAGCCCGCGTGCCTAGAGCCCGTGCTCTGCAACAAGAGAAGCCACCGCAATGAGAAGCCCGTGCACCGCAACGAAGAGTAGCACCCGCCCGCTGCAACTAGAGAAAGCCTGTGTGCAGCAGTGAAGACCCAACTCAGCCAAAATTAAAATAAATAAATTACTTTTTAAAAAAAGTATCACAAGTGCTATTATTTTCAGCACTGTATCCCAGAAGCAACAGCACTCCAGGGGTGGCTGGCTGCCTCATTACCAAATGTTTTCACCTGAGTACATTGATAGACTATACCCCCAACTCTATTTCCAATTTTAGAACAAAAACTTAACAGGCACATAGAATTTCATTTAAAAAATTCCCTCCTTGGACAACTTTGCTGGAACATGGCTTCTCCACGAGTCTGTCCTTCGTTTTTTCCTTCCTAGTTTTCCTTTCATTTAACCAAAAAGCTTTTAAAATGCAGGAAAGGCTCTGCCAATAGCTAGTTTTTTCACTCTGGCCAAGTCATTTGACTTCTCTGGGTATCAATTTCCTCTTTTATTAAATGGAGAGGATAGACTACAGATATTCTAAGGGTTTCTTCCAGTTCTAAAATGCTGTGGTCAATGCTTACCACTGGGGAAAAAGGAAACACACTTATACAAAGAAAAGCCACTGTCTTTTTAAATAGGACTTCTTCTTACCATGTCTTTCTATTCCTTTTTTTTTTCTATTTGCAATAAAATTGGTAGGTATTGTAACTGAACAAATCGCAGCTGTGACCTCATAGTAGGAAGGAGCATCAATGTTTGGGTCCTTCCCTCTCCTAGTCTTTGAAAATTGATGGGAAGCAACCTCCTGGTTCAATGTGGCCCCTGGGTGTCATCATGGAGTAAGTAGGGGGTGAGCAGCAGGGAGAGCAGAGTCTGCACTGGGCAGACGATGCCCCCATGTGTATCCTGGCAGATGGAAGTGCTCTAATCATTCTTTATCCTTGACCCCGAATTATAACAGGATTTGACTGAATTTAGAGCCTTTTCTGGTTAAAAAAATAATTAAGGAAAGTTTTGCCCTTTTTATGAATGACATCTCTGCCTTTCTTCTTATAATGAGAAGTAATTAAAAAATAGAGATGACTTGTGTCTACAGAAGTGAAAGGGACTTTGAAAAAGATTCAAGTGCAATTATTTCTTTTTAAAACTTCTTACTATGGAATACCCAAAACCAGAGAGAACAGCATATAATAACAATCGGCCATCACCTATATTCAATAGTTATCACTCTGGCCAATCTTGTTTCATCTGCAGTGTTACCACTACTCACCACCACCCTGTAGATTATTCTGCAGCAAATCCCAGACATCATATCATTTCATCTTTAATGCTTTAGTATATATCTCTAAAATGTAAGTACTTTTTAATAAAAACACAATCAGAATATAAGTATCATGCCTAAAAAAAAGAGAACAACGGTTGATTAATATCAACAAGTAGGCAGTAGTCCTATTTTCCCAATTATATACCTTTTTTCACGGTTGGCTTAGGGTCCAAATAAGGTCCATATGTTGCAGTTTGTAAATTTGTCTCATAAGTCTCTAATCCAGTGGTTCTCAATGTGTGGTCCCCAGATAAGCAGCATCAGTACCACCTAGGATCTACTGAGAAATGAAGTTTCCCTGGCATTAGCCGAGACCTACTGAATTAGAAACTCTGGAGTTGGAACACCACAAGCTGCCCTCCAGGTGATTCTGATATAAACTAAAGTTTGAAAAGCGCTGTTCTAATCTTTAGGTTTCTCTCTCTCTCTCTCTACCTCTCAATTTATCTGTTGAAGAAATTGATCATATGTCCTATATACTTCTCCATAGGTTGGATCTTGCTGATTGTGTTTCTATAGTAATTTAACAATTCTTTCTTAAGCCAACTGAATAATAGTACATATGCTCAGTCCACATGGATCAATTCACATAGATGTTAAACAGTCAGCATGATGAGCTGCTATCAGTTGACAGTATTAGTTACTGTCTGTTCTGTCAGTTTGAAAGTGTGACGAAGAGAAACCAATGTATGTTTTGAAACTATTTAAACTCTGTTTTTGTTATTAGAATTAGAAATATTCCATTTTTGGACTTGATAGTATGACTACTAAGCCAAATTACAGGCTTATTAACACACTATTAAAAAGTGGCATGGTGGGAGGCCAGCTCTTTGTCTCCCCTCTTCCATCCCCCTGCCCCATTCCCAATTTATAGAGTCTCTTTGTTGTAAACACTCACCCATGGTTGATTTCAGGCTACCAGTGTGATGTCACTGACTTGGGAAGACACAGGCATAGTCAGAAATCAAAAGCCAATAGGAGCTGGCTCCATCACACCACTGGCACAGCCTTTTAGCATCTGTTTTTTTTTTTTTTTGCGGTATGTGGGCCTCTCACTGTTGTGGCCTCTCCCATTGTGGAGCACAGGCTCCGGACATGCAGGCTCAGCGGCCATGGCTCACGGACCCAGCTGTTCCACGGCATGTGGGATCGTCCCAGACCGGGGCACGAACCCATGTCCTCTGCATCGGCAGGCGGACTCTCAACCACTGCGCCACCAGGGAAGCCCTTAGCATCTGGTTTTAATGGCCACAATAACTTGGGTAGTTTAGGCAAAACCCACCATTTTCCTTCAGCTGTGTGAATCTAAACTAAGGTTCATGTGATAGTTAATTTTACTTGTCACCTTGGCTGGGCCACATGTCCAGATATTTGGTCAAACATTATTTTAGATGTTTCTGTGAAGATGTTTTTTGGATGAGATTAACATTTAAATCAGTGGACTTTGAGTAAAGCAGATTGCCCTCTACAATGTGGGTGAGCCTCATCTAATCAGTTGAAGAGCTTAATAAAATGAAGAATGACTTTCCCTGAGAAAGAGAAAATTCTGCCTGCAGTCTGCCTTTGGACTCAATCTGCAATACCAGTTCTTCTCTGTGTCTCCAGCCTGCTGACCTGTCCTGCAAATTTAGGACTTACCAAGCCTCCACAATCATGTGAGCCAGTTCCTTAAAATAAACTTTCTCTCTCTCTTTCTCTCTTTCTTTCCCGCTTCCTCTGCCTTCATCTTTCTTTCTCTCTGTCTCTCCATATGCATACACATATACATACATATACACATACATATACATACATATACACTCTGTTGGTTCTGTTTATTTTCCATAAAACTAGTTTTCCATAGAACTTAAATTTTTTTAAATAAAAAAAGTTACTTATAGCTTTAGTTTTATAACCCCCAATAGATTGAGATCTGCATTTGGACAAACCTAATTTAAGGGCCCTTCTCCCCCAAGTGACTTCCTACTGGCTTTTCTACAGCACTTGAAATTCCTACCTCACTTACATAAGGTAAGGCCTTGATGGCTCCTGTTAAAATATGGAGCAGGAAACAATCAGGCCAGTATCAGCTGTCAGCATCTTAATGGGCTACGCATACAGATTTTCTGTCCAGTCACCCCTGAGAAATCTGTGCAGACAAGTTCTAGATATGTTTTTGGGTCCTCTGGCAGCTAGAAGTCCTCATGAAGCTCTATCTAGGTCACAGGTGGGCCTCTGTTGACTAATTTATGTACTTAAGTACATCCTGACTAGCTCTGGAAAGGATTTAAGATGGTGTTCAAAGAAATATGTGGTGCAGCAAGGTCAGATGGATAAAAAAAGTGAGGCAAAGGGAAAATGATGGTAGAAGAGGCTGGAGCCAGGAGCAAGGCAAATATGCAAATTACATTTCTTGAAATTCTGTGTGCTTACAGAGGTGAGTTATGCAGTTGAGTTAAAAACTTCTAGGAGAATGTGTGAAGAGGACTAAAGGGAGTCACATAACATAAAAGATAAAGAATTCATCCATTGCTTAGGCAAGTCCAAGTCCTTCTGTCATTAAGACCAGAGTGAGATTTCTTCAGTAGATCTTCCAAGAGAGAACTCTGGGTAATATAAATAATAATGTCTGCAACATCTTTGGACTAAATGAAGTGACTCGCTTCACAGGGCCCCTTTTGATGATACTCTTCATTTAGCCAAGGGGATTATATCAAAGTGCAATTCAGTAGAAGTACTTCTGCAGGTACCTGCAATGATGCATCCCAGGTGTAAAATCACTGGTGATCTGGTTTCATCCAGGGATAAGTTATAAATTATCTAGTTGTTCTCAAGTGCCAGTCTGGCATTCAGTGATGAGAGTTCCATGGGTTCATGATGAAAATTAAAAAAACAGTGCAGTCAGTAGCGAATTTTCCATAAGACTAACTTTCCATAAAACTTCAATTTAAGAGACTGTCCTTTTGTTATATCCTTACTTGGTAAAGTAAGTTAGCAACCTATGTCAGTAACCATCATAAATTTTTTTTAACTAGCCTGTGAAATATAAAAATCTGGGAAACTACTGACCTAAGAGAATGGAAAGACACACAATCCTCCATGAATATTATTTTTCTCAGCAGGACTTTTGATGTCTTTATAACTTGCAGCAATATGCTAGAAATCATACCCTCTGACAAATATCTGGAATGCAGCTCTCCAATATTACAAGTTTAATACAAAACCATACGTTTTAAAAATCAGTCCATCTGAAGGTAGCATTGATATACTGTTATAAAAATTTAGGAACAAGACAAGGACCATGCCCGACTAGAAACCACCCCTGCTGTCCCTCTGAGTTGAGCCAAGGGAGGGGCAGGGCTGAGAGTGTCATCGAGATGTTATTTTGGATGTTCACTAACTCGCAGACAAATAGATGAGAGAGATGCCCGAGTTTTACACCACTGAGCACTGCCACAATAATTCTAATCCAAGAGCATTTTAAAGTAGGCATAACCAAGTGGACCATTAAACATTTGGACCATTCAACAACAACAACAACCAAAAACTCCAAACAAAAGCTACACAGTAATAATGCCTACAGAATCTTTAGCTTTGAGTAATTGAGCTGTTTTGAATTTCTTGAAAGATGAACAACTGTGTGGTAGTTGATGACATTATCTGGTAGACAGGAAGTGGCCATATATAAATAGTTAATATTTATTGAGCACTGTTTTAAGCATTTTATGTGTAAATACCTTTAATCCTCACAACAACCTTATAAGAATCATTGCTTTTATATTCCCAATTTACAGATGAACAAACTGAGGCCAAGAGCTATTAAATAAATGTCATCCAATGACTATGAGGTAGAACCAAGCTTGAAATTTGCAGAGAGATCCCAGAGACCATACTTACAGCAAGATGCTTCCACTGACTCCATACCTAGCTATAAGCCTAGAAGAAGTTGGGAGATGGTTGTCAGAAATGGTGCCCTTATCTTAGAACAGTTTATTTGTGACCATTCTTTCTGGAAGTAGCCAGATTACAAGGACAATTTTCTTGGAAGGCCATTTCTAGCCTGTAATAATAAAATTGTATCATCTTCAGATAAGAGGGTGCTTCTTGTACTATTCTTTAGAGTCCTTGGCCTCTAACTCATCCGAAGCAGCATCGAATTGTTTCAATATGAGCTGAAAACAAGGGGGATGGGGAGTAGAGTGTGACTCTGGTGCTCAGAACATATCTTCATTCTACACACAAAATTTTATTGGATTGGCCAGGTCACCCCTGAAATCTCTGGGTCATGGAAGGCACTGGGGAGCAATCTCTGTGTGAACGTAAATGTCTGTGGTGTCTCTATTGAATTCTGGTCCCCTTGCCCACAACAAATTCTACTCCACTGAGTCAAAGACCTAAGAAAGATGAAAAATAAACTGCAAACTGTCTTTTATTAGGCCTATCCGACTTCTTCCAAGAAAAGAGCGTAAGAATGGTCAACAGCAGATTAACTGTGACTAACGCTGACCTTCTGCGATGGAGGTAGAACCAGCAGTCAGCTCATCATCAGTGTGTTCCCAGAGCTTGAAGCTGCCATGATGTGCTTCCAGCCTAGAAGCCCTCCAATCTCTCACCCCAAGCCCCCACTCCAATTTGTAAGTTGTCATCATGGCAATACTCCATGCCCTTTGGGTCTCTGGCTGCTATAATAAAGGCTCTCTCCAGTCGGTGAGTCAATAGAAGTTCAAAGTATTTACAAGTGAGGAAATCACGGGTACCCAGAGCTAACAAGGATCTAGCTTTTGAGATCATTCTCCCCAGTTTCCCTGGGGAGAATGTGAGCCCACATATTGCGCTTCTGCCTCTGACCTTCCTGGCAGAGTTTAATCTCTTGGTTTTGGGCTGCTCAGGGGATCTGTTCTCCTTCTACCCAGATACTTCTTTTTTAACTCAAACTTTTCTCTGCTTTCCTAGCCTTTCCTTCTTTGTAACCAGCCGTGTGGAGTCTTTGTTCTTTTTGCACTGAAGATCTTTTAAAGTCTCCTCCTGGGGAAAACAACCTTGTTTATCCACAGTTATCTGTCCTGTCGTTGACACATCTACATACAATAGACTATCCACAAGAGGCCAGTACAATTAGTGGAGGATGAGGGGGCCAGAAATAGAGCTACAGGAGAAACAGAGCTACAGGGGCACAGAGGACATTGCCGGCATAATTTCCCTACTCCCCAAATTGTTACTTTTGACTTGACAGAGGAAGGTTAAATATTCATGCGCAGATTCATTCAACAAATGTTTATTGGTAAAGCACTGTCATAAAGCCAGTCATGGAGTTACTCAGGCTTTGCCTTTAAGGAGTTTTTGGTCTAGTAGGAAAGCTGTGGCATACATTATATGATCTAAAGATTATACTACAGGCAGAAAGTGATACAGCTATAAGAAATTTACAAATAAACTGCTGTGGGTGTTCAGATTACTGAAAAATCAGAAATGCATCAAAGTTTTAAAAAGTAGGAATAAGAATTTATAGTGGGAGTGAATGTAAAGGTCAACTAGTTCATCTGATTCACTTTATAGAAGTAACAAACAGAGCCAAATATGGTTTAAAAAGTAAAAAACAAGGTAAAGAGTTTAATTGTGACAAAATTGGTCTAAAACACAAGTCTCTGAATTCCTAGCCTGGAGCTATTTCCTCTATACCAAGTAGCTTTCCCCAGTAACCCAAGAATATGTGGACCACAAATTGAATCTAAATTAGCAATAGCCAGCAAAGCTGTTTCTTTTAGAAATGAGGATGACCATATTAATTGGAGAACGTCTTAGAAAAGACAGGAAAGAACTCTCTGGTTATATTTGGCATTGATTCATTTCTTGTTATAAGAAACTACATCCAAAAGAGAGCTATAAAAATAAAGGAATAAGAAATGAGATCCTAAGAAAGGTTATGGAAATCAGAGTTATTTAGTCTGAAAAAAAGAATGTTAATGGGGGAATTCTTTAGCCTTCAGGGATCAGGAGGTCCCCAAACAGCTGTTCTCCATTTCTCCAGAAGGCAGAAAACCAGAGAAAATAGACTTGACTATCAAGCAGAAAAGATGAAGTTAGATGTAAGGAACAGGCCCCTCCCTGATCTGAAGGTCTAATACACACAGAGAAAGGAAGGTGTTGGATGCTGTGTCTTGACTTTCTCTCTCAGTCTTTATACCTGGGAACCAATACCCTGGGAACCAATACCTTTCCTGGAAGTTCTGTAGACCTGCCTGGAAGTGAGGAGGGAGTCTTTTAAGCCTTTTAAGGATTCTTCCCAGATCTGGAAGATTATTCCAACCCTAACACCCCTGTTCTATTTGCTCTTATAAATTAGGGGAAAACAGAAAGATAAAAATAAAATGCTACATAATATTTCCTGGCAATTATAAATAGAATGGGATCCGGTATTTCCATAAGGTGTCTGATCTGAAAGAGCTAATGGAGGATCTTGTTTTGCAAATAGCCATTTTGGGGTCAAGGCTAAACAAGAGACTGGGAAGGAGCCATGTTTGTTTCTCGAGCCTTTCCATGGAATTTCCAAGCCTTCTCATTCCCATTCTCCCCTTCTCCCTCTCCTGGATTACCATTCTTCAAAACATCTCTCAGTTGCTTGTTGAAGAATCTCTGAATTATTAACTGAGGATGGCATAAGTCCCTGGTTCCAAAACCTGGGCAGAGAATCATCCAGAAAGTTGAAAATAAAATAGGAAAGTCCAGGTCCCGCTCCAGAGATTCTGACTTAGTAGGTGGAAAAAAAACTCTCCAGATGGTCCCAATGACCAGGATAATTTGAGGACAATTAAGTCGTGATATTTTTCCTCTCCTGGAGGCATTTTCACTTTAACAGGGATCTCTGGAAGACCTCTGAAAATTTTCAAATCCCCAGTAATTCTGAGAGGGTGAAATTTCTGATACAGGTGCTCAGAGAAGTAATTTTGGGGATTTCATCCCCTGAATTGTTCCATATGGACTCCACCTACTCTGCAGACTTGGTAGTGACCTTGGCTTTGCAAAGGGCAGTGTTGCCATTGTATGGGAGTAACTCTAAAGAAAGGAGCAGAATGTCAAATCCTAGGATATGTGGCAGCATCCTTAGGGAGGGATGAAGTGAAATGTGAGGCAGGCAGACCAGCAGACTGCTTTCAGGGCTCCCCATTGACTGTACAAAACACTCTTAACTCGTGTCTTGTATTTGTCACAAGAGAAGACAGAGGAGAGGCTCAGGAAAAAATAAACTTTGTTATACTCATAGGTCCACGGGGGCACACCACGCAGGGCCACGTGGGAAAGTCTTACCAGGGTGGTCAGAAGGCAGAAGACAGAAGGGAAGGGAAGCTTTAGCCCAGAGCCTTTATTGGAGTTTCCTTGGGAAGAGCAAGGCAGAGTAGGGTCAACAGTTTAGGACTGGCTACTTTGAATAATTTCTGCAGGCTTTGGGCTCTAGGGGTGGTCCCTAGTTGCCTGGCACCTGGCCCTGGGATGACTAAGGCAGAGGAATATTGTCCCTTGGGGCATATGGGCCCAATAGAGGAAGTAAGGCTCTGGACTGGTTAGTTTGCATATCAAGGGCATATTCCATGCTGGGTCCTTTTTTATATCTCTACGAATTTGCTAGCCTGGGCGGAGAGAGGTAGTCTCTCCCCAGCCAGAAAGATTTTCTAAAGATGTCAAAACATCATAATAAACAAAATTAAAGATATTTACAATACAGTTGGTTTCCTATCTAAGGGGCTTTATTACTATTATTTTTACTTTTTTACCACATCCCATGGGCTTGCTCCCGTAGTATTGTATGTTGCTGAAGTTGTTTAAAAATCTAGAAAATCTAGAAGATTTGACAGTTTTCCTCCCCTCTTAAGACATTAAAAAAAAATTAGCTAAGGAAACTAAAGGACAATAAGAAATGAGCCTGCAAGGAAATAGGCTATGAATTGTTTACTGACCCTTAAAGCTCCCTCAGACTTGCTGCACTGATCCTCCAGCCTGGACAGATAATAAAAGCTGTTCTGAGAAATTCCTTGCTTCATAAATTGGAGTACTTGAGTATCGCACTGACAGGAACTCAATATTTTTCTTGGAAGGATTTGGTCAGTCTGAACTGGCTGTCCATTACTAAATGGAGTTATGCCCAGGTAGTGATTACCAACTAGTGTTTATCTCAACTATAGTGTGCCAGAGCCACACTTCTAAAATCTCTTCTTCCTAGTAACTGCTTAGTTAGAGACTGGATTTCCCAGCCGACTTTGCAGCTAGGCATGTCTGTGTGATTAGATTGTCCCCCAATAAATAAATTTGGGGACGATCTGATGTAGGTCACTTCAGCCTAAGCTAATTGAGAGAAAATTGCTTGCCCAAGACTCTCTTTTATTAAGTGGAAAGCACACATACCAGGGAGCCAGTTGCAGCCATGGAGAAGAGGCTAATGCCCCACCAGAGCAGAGCGATGAGATGGAAGGAACCTGGGACCCTGAGGCATCTCCCAGAGTCAAGTCACCCTGCCAACCTGAAGTACTCCCCTTGGGACTTCCACGTAAGAAATAAACTTCTATTTTATTTAAACCATTGTATTGTGGGTCTCTTTGTTATGACTGCAGAGACATTACCTAATTAATATACATAATTATAAGTTGCCACTTTTTATTTTTCTAAAAGGAATTACGGTTTTCACAGAAACAAAGAACCTTAGAATGTAGAATAAATTAAAGGTCATCTTGTCCAACTTCCCTCCCATGCAGGAGCCCCCTCTACAGTATCCCCTCAGGAGGTCCCTCAGGCTCTGTGCCAACCCTTTTGTGATGGGATCTACACCACTTCACTAGGTGGGCCAGACCATGGGGCTGCTTTGTTTATACTGTGGATGAAGAAGGTCACCTACCAGGTCAGTAAACAAAGGATGCTGTGGCCATCAAGCCATCAACCTTTGCAGCCACCCCCAAGGGTGCACCCTGACGGGATTCAAGATGGAGAAAAGCAGGATACTGGCCCTAGATAGTTAAAGCGCATATCAAAGGAATAATTTCAATAAGCCCAGACTCTTGCATCTTCCCATGCATAGAAAAGTGCTAAATTCATTAACTTGAGATCTGGTTTTCTTTAATTAACAGTAATCTTTTGATGTTTCCACTACCTGTTCTTTTGTTTGGTTTTTTTGCAAAAATTCCTGTATATCCTGGGTCCTTCCTTACCTCTTCAAAATGGTCCCTCAGAACTATCTGAGAGGCTGTCTCCTGGGCTTAAGTCCTCAGTAAGTCCACTGAATGACACATAATTCTCAACTATGAGATTGTGCATTCTTTTTCAGTACACAGTACTTTTATATCCTCCCCCCATGACCAATGATGTAGTGTGTTGCTACAAAACTAATTGGCCTATGAATCGTCTAAACCCCTCCCTCCCCCAAATATGTTCTATGTAATAATGATTCTAGAAGATACTCCTCAAATGAAGCATTTTGGAGCCAAATAAATTTTGAAAATACTTATACTATACCTCCACCTGAATAGTCACAGTATATATTAATACTTTAAGGTGTAGAAAAGTCTGAAATAAATTTGTTTAACTTGGTTTAATCCAGAGCTTAATAAACATATTTGGCCATAAACCACCCCTAGATGCTTAATTTTTTCCTGAATAATATCTGTCACTATCATATAAAACTAGTGTGTTCTATAAAACACATTTAGGAAACGCAGATCTAACCCATGACCTGACCTTAACTGACACTGTTTCCTAGACCACTGAGCAGATCAGCCACAGATACACAGAATCTAACTTTACACTGAATAGAAAAATGTTGGAATTTGTTTATCTTGCTTGGTTATTGGATGTTAGCCCAGTCAGTAGTAAACAGGAAATGTTTTTATTTGAGAATATACCAAGAACTCCAGAGACAAAGGAAATACACACCCCAAATAAAATCCTTACGCAACAAACCATGAACACATAACTAAACTCTTCCTTCCCATAACTCCCTTTTGCAGGGCTTACTAATAGAGAATCTAGTCTTTACTGATAAGAAAACCTGGTTTCTCTTCTGTTTAATCTCAGCCTGGTTTAGTAGGAAGAGTATAGGTTCTAGAGTCAAACAGAGCTAGATTTGAATCCCACTTACTGTCTTTGTGATTTTGGAAAAAGTTATTTATTCTAACTGAGGCTTAATTTCCTTTTTTATAAAGTGGGAACAAAAATACCTCATTATGTTTGCAGGGATTAAGTGAGATAATGCCAGCAAAGCCCTAAGCAAAGCACCTAGCACATAGTAGGAGTTCAAAAAATGTAGAGTTATCTCTACTTCTCTACTCTCACCTCACCCTCCCCTTTTTAGATGTTTCTGACTGTTTCAGATTGACCTTACCATACATTTCATTACTATAGGATGCATCCCATATTCCTTAGCCAAATCCAAGAAATTTGTTTAACATCCATTTAAAACTAATGAATATAATTTGTTCATCTTGCTGCCCATATAATGTCTTTCTCTTCCTGATAGTTGTTACAGGATATGAATAGTCAGTCCATCTTCTTTTGTCCAATGAAACTTTTGAGTCCCATAATTGAGGGTGCTGTGGTGCCTTTTTACTATAATAATTGATTAATATTTGAAAAATATCAGAGATGGATATATTAACATTTTCCAACTAAATTGGGTTTTTTCCCCTTCTTTATGGGGACAGAATATTATGTCCATAATTAATTTTCATTTATTCCCCTTCAACTCTGTTTTAGCAGATGAGGGCACTAAGTGACACTGAAAGTCAAAACTACACTTTTAGTAACCAAAGAATTTTTCAGGAGCTGAAACAGGTCAAAAGGCTAACTAATGGTTAGGAATTTGTTTGAAGTTTTGTTGGTTCATCACATTTGTAAAAGGCAAAAGTTTTCTTTGTGGCTATCATTGAATAGCTTGTGTCAGACAAACCCTCCCCTGAGCACAATTATAAGAGCTTAATACCATTTTTTTTTAAAACCCAGCTATTTGAAGACCTCAGAGAATGACCAAGGCAGCCAGGACTTCAAGGGCTAAAATTCCAGAGATATCCCTTGACATAAAAATCTGATAAAAAATGGAACAAGAAAGGAATGTTACAGGCCTCTCACATTCATGAGCATAGGTGCAGAAATGGTAAACAAAATATTTACAAACAGAATTCAAAATACATATAAAATGATTAAATCATCATGACCAAGTTGAGTTTATTCTAGGAATGCATGGCTGTTTAACATTAGAAAAATCAATCAGTGCAATTCTCTGCCTTAACAGAATAAAGGGGAAAAGTTATATGATCATCTCAATCAGGGTAATTATTTGGTAAATTTCAGCTCCCAAAGGACTTGCAGAAAACTAGAAATAGAAAGGTAGTTATTTAATTTAAAATTAAAAATGTTTCTGCAAAAACCTACATCAAACTTTGTACTTAATGGGGAAATATTAAAAGCTTTTCCCCTGAGATCAGTAATAAGACAGAGATGTCTGCATCAGTTCTAATCAACATTCTGTTAGAGGTTCCGGGCAATGAAATAAGGCTAAAAATAAAGAAATATCAAAGATGTAACTGAAAGTGGGGTCCAGCTGCTCGCTGCCCAAAAGCCAACAAAGAGGCCAGGTTGGTGGAAAGGAAAGTTTGCTTTACTTTGGAGGCTGGCACCTGTGGGGGGGAGGGGGAGCAGGGAGAGGAGGGCAGACTCTTGTCCAAAGGCCGACTCCTCCCCTCTGACAATCAGGGGGCAAGAGCTTTTATAGACGGAGGGAGGGGGCTACATGCAGAAAACAGCACCGTCAGCTCTGACAGTCATCTTGAAATTGGTCATCGGTGTTCTGACCATCATCTTGATTGTTCTAGGTACAGTTAATCTTCAGTTCCAGAGTCCGTTTGTTCCCATTTCCTTGAGGCCAAATCTTGGAATCGTGGCAGCTTATGTCATGGCTATAGTCTGGTCATCATGTAGTTAACTTCTTCCACATGATGGGGGTTTCAGTATCTACAACAGCTCACAGGATACAGTTCAGAGTAATATCTATAGCCCTTGAGGAGGAACTAAAGGTCCTTTACTATGTTTAATAACTAAACTATTATTATCTGGTCTCCTTTGACTGTTTTCCTTTGTTTCTGCATTTTATCGCTTCTCTGATCAAAGTTATTCTTTGGCTGAAGTTTTTCTACAGACAAAAGGCAGGCTGAGGACATGGTGTGGGCATGGGGTTGGGCAAGGACCATAGGGTCCTGCTCCATTTCAAAGACTTGAAAGGAGAACATAAACCATCATAATTTGCAGACAATATAATTGAGTGCATCGAAAAACCATAAAAATAAACTATTAAAATTAAAAGGTGAATTTAACAAGGTCTCTAGATACAAGGTCAATATACAAAATTCAACTGTATATCTAAACACTAGAAACAAACAACTAGAAATAAATTTTTTAATGATATTTATATTAGCATAAAACATTAAATACTTACTTATTAAAATATGTGTAACACCTCTACACCTGAAACCACAAAACAGTAGGGAGAGAAATCAAAGAAGACTTAAATAATGGAGGAATGTACCATACTCATGGATTGGAAGACTCAATATTGAAAAGTTGTCAATTCTCCCCAAATTGATCTTTAAACTTAATGCAATTTCAATCAAAACTCCACAGGGTTTGTGTGTGGGTATGTGTGTGTGCATATGTATGTAAATTGACAGGTTGCTTCTAAATTTTACATGGAACAACTAAGGGCCAAGAATAATCAAGACAATCTTGAAGAATCAGGTTGGAAACTTACCCCAATGGATATCAAGACTTACACAACGCGGGACTTCCCTGGTGTCGCAGTGGTTAAGAATCTGCCTGCCAATGCAGGAGATGTGGGTTTGATCCCTGGTCCAGGAAGATCCCACATGCTGCAGAGCAACTAAGCCAGTGCACCACAACTAGTGAGCCCTCATGCCACAACTACTGAAGCCCATGCGCCTAGAGCCCGTGCTCTGCAACAAGAGAGGAAGCCACCGCAATGAGAAGCACGCGCATTGCAACGAAGAGTAGCCCCCACTCACCGCAACTAGCGAAAGCCCGTGCACAGCAACGAAGACTCAACGCAGCCAAAAGTAAGTAAATAAAATAAATGTATTTTTTAAAAAAAGACTTATACAATGCTACAGTAATTATGACAGTGTGGTGTTATGCAAGGAGAGACAAAGATGAAAGGAAAAAATAGAGTTCAGAAATAGTAAAACACCTATTATGTCATTTGATTCATGACAAAGATTACTACTGAAAAGCAGTGAAAAAGTATAGTCTTTTCAGTAAATAATACTAAGTCAATTGGATATCTAATTGGAAAAAATAAATATTGATTTCTACTTTGTACCATTCATTACACCAATTCCAAGTTGACTGTGGACTTAAATGTGAAGATAACATAAGAATGTAATATTGGAATGTGCCAAGATATCTTTCATGGGATACCAAAAGCATTAAGTATAAAGAAAAAAAGTGGATAAATTGGACTTATTAGAGTTAAGAACTTTATCAAAAAAGATGAGAGTGAAAAAGCAAGCCTCAAAAAGGGATATTTATAATACATATATCTGATATATCTGGATAGCAGATATATATGTATATGTAATAACTCGTATAAATCAGTAAGAAAAGATATGATTCACTCTTCCTTCCCCTACAATGGACAAAAATTTTCACTAGGCATTTCACCAAAGAGGATGTCCAAATGGTCAATAGATATATGAGAATGTGCTAAACATCATTAGTTATGAGGTAAATGCACATTAAAGTCATGGTAAGAAAACACCTCCCATGTACCTTTTCTTAGGAATTTACTAGAGGAAACGTTCTGCTGAAGTTGGAGGTTAAACCAAGAAAGAGGAAGATGTAGGATCCAGAAAACCGAAGATCCAACACAGAAGGCAGGTGCAGGGTGTTTCCCAGAGAATGGTCAATGGAGATCATAGTGGAGACCAGTGTAGGCCTTGAGAACAGCTGGTCCAGACTGAAGCAGATCAGAAGGTTCTGGGAGATCTGTCTTCAAGAAGATGAAATTTGCTCCACACCTACAGGAGTTTTAAAATATAAGATAGGGACTTCCCGGGTGGCGCAGTGGTTAAGAATCCACCTGCCAATGAAGGGGACACGGGTTCGAGCCCTGGTCTGGGAAGATCCCACATGCTGCGGAGCAACTAAGCCTGTACACCATGACTACTGAGCCTGCGCTCTAGAGCCTGTGAACCACAACTACTGAGCCCGTTAGCCACAACTACTGAGCCTACGTGTCACAAATACTGAAGCCCGTGTGCCTAGAGCCTGTGCTCCGCAACAAGAGAAGCCACCGCAATGAGAAGCCTGTGCACCGCAATAAAGGGTAGCCCCCGCTCGCCGCAACTAGAGAAAGCCCGCGTGCAGCAACAAAGACACAATGCAGCCAAAATAAATAAATAAATAAATAAACAAATAAATATATTAAATATATATATAAGATAGATACAACTCTAGGGAGTTTGGGTTGGATTTGTGATTATTCATAGAAAATTAAGCAAAATAAAACACGATAATTATTAACTTCAGAGAAAAGAAAACAGAAAGGAAAAGTAATCATAATATCCTTCATATTGTGAATAATGTTTATGTCATCAAATTAATACTGATTACCGATCTAAACAAAATTATGATACAACTACACAGGGAGAAGAGAGGGTTGAGAAATGCGTGTTTTGTGTTTTAGACTATACCTGAAGCTGAAACAATAAAATATTTAGAGATATTGAAGGAAGTAAGTTAAAAACATTTTTTTAAGTAGCTGCCTTTAGGCAGTAGGAAAAGGAGGGCCGGTGAGAACGACTGTTTTTCATAACAAGTCTTATGGAGCAATTTGACTGTAATGACATGCATGTTAAATTACGATAAAAATGGAAACAACAACAAAAAAGTAGACTATGAAAAGACTTGAATTTTCTGTGATCTTAGACAAGTAACTTCTCTGGACATGATTTGTAAAATAAAGGGATAAGTAACCTTCCATTCTGGATGATATCCGGCCCAATAAATTTAAGTGTTAAGCTGCTTAGTTCTAACTTTAAAGCTCATAAGATCCTAGGAAATGATGTCAAATTTTAGAGTTGGAAGGGCTAATGGTGTCAAGTAGTTATATCCCTCAGTTCCAAAGAGGAAACCCAGAGGGACTTCCCTGGCGGTCCAGTGATTGAGACTCTGCACTTCTAATTCCGGGAGTGTGGGTTCTATCCCTGGTTGGGGAACTAAGATCCTGCATGCCGCTCAGAGTGGCCAAAAAAAAAAAAACAGAGGAAAACCAGAGAAGCCAAGTGATTTGTTTACAGGCACCCTCTCCTTAGTGGCTGAGAACACACTGTGACACGAGTATCCAGCTCTTTGTCCAAATACTCTTTTTATTTTACCCCAATGTCAGTGAGGGAGGACTTTGTGAATGAGATAGACAAAAACCACATAGAACAGTGAAAAAAAAAAAAAAAACCAAACAATTCTTAGGATATTATCTCCTGTGGTTAAGCAGGAAAAGTCGTTTGATTGAACCTCTGCCATTGACCCCACTCACCTCCTTCTTGACAGAGTTGTATGCCTAACTCTAACTGCAGCAAAGGTCAAGGGCAAGAAAAGCACATTTCTAATACAGAGATGAATCCATCTTCCCAATACAGAGATTACACCAGAACCAATTTTATTGTGTGTCACCAAACCTTCCCTGAGGCCATTAGTAATTTTCCAGACTTCTGTCCCACACTGAGTCTGCAGCTGAATCAATGCTGGGGTTATAACAGAGACGCAGAGTGAGCCCATAAAGCACGAGGTGGTCTGCAAACAGTGTTACAGGTGACATTCTGCCTAGAGCACACTCTGCATGCTGCGAACCTTTTCCCTTCCCCCAGTCAATTTGCTGTGCTCGCCTGCATGCAAATACAAGAGGGACATCTAAGAGCAGTTACTAAGGAGACAAAACAGGTGCTTTGCGTGAGTCATCCTCTTTGGAGGAAATCTGGGTAAATTTTCTATGGTGGAAGCTTCGGTGGTGACTAATTCACTTTTGACATCCATTTCAATGCACAAGGGCTGAAGAATTAATTTCAAATGAAACCTTTTTTCCACAACACTGGCAGGTGAAAGCAGCAAATGATTCACCGTGGTCTGGTCTGAGGTTTCAGGAGAATCCCTGTGCTGTTCTTAGGGAAGGAGTGAGAGAGGCAGAAGCTTCTGGATGAATAGGTGGCTCTGCCTTGGGGCTGACGAAAACAGTGTGGGTGACAAATCAGTCCTTTGGCTCAGTAGAAAGAGCTGGAAAAAGGACTGGATGTTAAAATGCTCCTAACTTGTGCTAAATCCTACAGAACAGCCAGTCCCATTCAGGCAGTCAACCCTGATACTTCAGATAAAGGATTTGGGGTTGTGGGGAGGAAACAAGAGGGAACACAGTTTAGATTTGACTTTCATCCTGGGAGGCAACAGCTTGATGGAAACATCATGGGTTTAGCAATCAGACCAGTGATGATTGCCGTCTCAGGAATGCCACCTAATGGGTCTGAGTCCTTAACCTTTCTGAGCATCGGTAATATGGGAACAATGCTTATGTCACAGGTTACTGTGAGGACTTACACATAGCAAGCTCCTAAGAAATTTCGGCCTTCCCTTCTCTTCCCCTATGAGTTATAAACACAAGTTTAGTTAAAATCATAGAAACCCAGTGCTAGAAAGGGGCGTTTGGCCACTTGGGATGCTTGAAGAAATTCTAAAGCCCCCTAAAAGAAATCCAAAGGTTCTGCTCAAACACCTCTAGTAAGAGGGAATTTCCACCTCTAGAAGGAAGTTCTCTTATCTTCTGATAATTATTTTAGAAAGTCCTTTACCTATATATCTTAGTTTGAGTCCCTAGGACCACAGAGAATAAACTAGTCTAATCACTTCCACAGGAAACACAATACTTATTTTCTTCTGACGTGATATGTTCCTAACATGATATACAACTTTCTCCCGTCATATGATCGCTGTTTCTCCAAGAGTTTGTAGCAGAAAACTGTGATCTAGCCACCAAAATCCATTCTCCCTTCCCTTTGTTACTGTAGAATTATAGTTGGGTAGATGGGGTGTCCAGCTGAGCTACCTTTCCCAACCTGCCATGCAGTGAGTTATGGGCACACTGGGTGACAGTGAATGTGAGCAGAAAAGATGAGCGCCAATTCTTGGCCAGCACCTTAAGACAGTGGATACTTCTTCTGCATGTCCTTCCTCAACTCCTTCAACTGTAACCTGGTCATAGCAGTGACCCTGTTTGAACCCTGTAGTAGATGATAATACCCTGGTGGATGATGAAGCAATGATGGTGAAAGGAACTTGGTTCCCTGCATGACCACATGGAACAGAGCCACTTACCATCTTAGAACACTTACCTGGGACTGTTACATAGGAGAGAAACGAGCTTCTTCGTTCTTTAAGCCACTGAATCAATAGATCTCATTGTATCAGCGCCTAGACATACCCTAACTAAAACGGGTCCTCTTCAAGTGCTCCTGAGAAATGGGTGCAATAATCAGGTGGTGATGTGGTTTCACTACAGCAGACCACTTCTCTCTCTTTTGCCAGATACTATAGTATTTTATAAATGGAATCTAATTATTCTTGTGTAGTCACATCATATTGGCTGTAAAATAAGCTAAAACATTAAAACTTTTTTTTCCTGTGTTGTTGCTAAACCACATATCCTCCAACTTATACTTGTAGAATTGGTTTTTGAATGCAAAGGAAAGTCCTTATATTTATCATCTTTATTAGACCTCAACTTGACAGATAGAATCCATCATTCTAGTTTGCCAAGATCCTATTGTTTTCTGGTTTGTCATCCACTGTCTTGGTTGCTCCTCTCAACTTCCAGTGATATATTTTTGAGCATCATGTCAGCTATAGCCTTTGTTTAGCTTAATTTCATCTTTTGATGCTTGCGTTAAGGAATAAAATACCTTATATATATTTTTTCTGCTAAAATGGACCTAGAGTCGTCTGTCTGCAGATGAACAGTATGATTATGATCTCCTATAGTGCAAGTAATATTTACAGGGTTGCCCCTGATATTGGTGCATTGCAAGAAACAGTGCAAATATGTCAGCGAGCATCACTATGCTGGGAATGTACTCAGCCCAGAGCCTCTCTTCCCTATTCGGCAGCAGGTGTCAAAGCCATATTCACCCACAGGAGCGTAGGGCTTGTCTCTAAATGGAAAAAAGTTCCAGGTCTTCTGCTTCTTGGCAAATGAGTTCCCTTTGCTCCTTCTCATTTGTAGACATACAACTGTAGACAAAAACATATTAAAAATTTGTTACCATTTTAATGATCTGTCATCTGTAAATGGACACACTAATGTAGGAGACTAATTAAAAATTAATGACACAGCTAAAACCAAGTTTTAGCTTCTAGTAATTGTTTAAGATTAGAGTACAGTTACTGAATAAAAATAGTTTGATTCTGATTAATTTAGTAGAAATGAGGGGGCTGATAATACTTGCTAGATATAGCTGGAATTAGCATTTCAAATTACCTTACATTTCTGTATGTTTCTGTTGCCAAACAAAATGCCAGTGCTGCATGAACATTGGGTGGGAGGGCGGAGTCTTGGACTGGGACTTGTTCAGAGGCCCCTGCTGTGCTCTGTGCTTCTGCCGAATCCCTGCCTTCTCTTGAGCTCTACCATCCCCTCTTGAATTCCCAGGCTTATTAGGAAATTTCCAGCTGGATGTGCCCAGTACTCCAATTCTGTGCCAACTTAAGCTAGTGGCCTTTAGAAGGCAGATGTGATACATATTTATAGGATCAAAAACATACCAAGCTATCAAGGACATGGCAACCTGTGTTTTGAGTCCTGTTTGGAGTGAACTCAGCATCACACCAATTTTAGGAGTAGAATGAACTCCAGAGATCCTGGAGGGATTTGGTGTGTTCCCACAAACTGAGAACCTTATCAGCCATGCCCGGAGCAACGTTGATGGTCCATAGAGCCTGACCTCTGGCACCAGCTGTTATCTGTAGAGTCTTTAGCTTCTCTGCCTTACTTGGCCTCAGAGAAAAACATTTAAAAGTTTATGCAGGATAAATACTTGGGAAGCTCTTTCCATCTTAGGGCCTCTCCCACATTTATCTGCATAGCTTCTTTATGTGCTTTATTTTGTAGTCTGAATAAAATTGCATGGAAAATAGTAACTACCTGTGGTTTCCACTGAAGCCGTGTCTTTTCTCATTAGTCCACTTTTCTCTGTCTTGTTTTCCCACCCGGTTGCTACACACTTCTCTGTAGAAAGGGCAAAACCACCACAGTTCCTTCCCAGCCCGAAGAAAAACATTTCATCTTTAAAAGTTTTTCCATTGGATGATGTACACATCCAAGACATAATCTGGGCTTCCTCCTATGTTCTCTATCTTAGTGAATGGCACTATTATGAGTTTTTAGCTCAGAGATGAATTCTTTAGCCATGTCCAGTCTACCAATAAACCCATCAAAGGCATTCTTCATTTCTGTTACAGTGTTTTTTATCTCTAGCATTTCTTTTTGGTTCTTTCATAGGATTTCCATTTCTCTGCTTACATTGCCCATCTGTTCTTGCGTACTGTCTACTTTATCCATCAGAGCCCTCAGCATATTAATCATAGTTGTTTTAAATTTCCTGTCTGATAATTCCAACAGGCCTGCCCTGTCTGGTACGGGTGCTTGCTCAGTCTGTTCAAACTGTGTTTTCCTTGTAGTTTTACCTTGATGGGTGGACGTGATGTACCAGGTAAAAGAAACTGCTGTAAATAAGCCTTTAGTGATGAGGTGGTGATGGGTGTGTGTGTGTGGCTGAGGTGGGGTGGGATGCTCTACAGCCCTCTGATTAGGTCTCAGAATTTAGTGCCTGTATCTCTAAACTGTGAACTTCACACGTGTTTCTCGGGTTTTCTTCTTCCCCCTTTGGTGGGACAGGACGGCTTGAGCGGTCTGGAGTTGGGTATTTCCCTTCCCCCGGGTCAGTTAGGTTCTGATAATACCCCAGCAGGTTAGGTATGGTTAACTAGCTGCCCCTGAGGGCAGGTTTTGTTGAGAACAGAGTGCTCTGGCGTATTTCACAGTGGTTTCTTTCCTCCTCCTTCTGCTGGAAGCACAAGGGGATTGTTTTTTCTCTGATATTTATTGTGGGAACCTGATCAAGCTCCTGGAGGTAAATCTCACAGTATTTGGGGCTCAGCCTGGAGTTTTTAACTCTTGGAGTTGTTCCTGCTAAGCCTCCAGCAACTCACCCATTACAGTTCAGATTTTCCTACCCCACCACTGGCTTCCATCGGTTTCTGTTCATGGGTTTCTGGTCCCAGAAGCTGAACTCCCTGTATTCTCCCGTCTGTCTCTCTAATCTTGGGGCAGTGGTTTGCCCTGTATTCCCCTCTCTCACAAGGATCCAAGAAGAGTTGTGACTTGTTCATTCGGTTCAGCTTGTTGTTTTTTGTTAGGACAGACTGGGAACTCCCAAGCTCCTTACATGCAGAACTGTAGACACAGAGTCCTCCTATTAGGAGTTTTTAATGAATTTGGGATTCCATCTAGTTGTGTGATTCATAAACTAGAATCTCACCCCCACATCACCCACTGAGCTGTTGACACTTATCTTTTAAATATCCCTTAACTCTGTTCACTTCCCCTCCTTTGTCGTCTCCACGCTGGTGCAAGGCACCAGCGCTCACTGCTCTCACCACCCGCACTGTGGATTTCCTGTAACTGATCCACATACTGGAGCCAGAGCTATACTTTCAGAACAGAAACCTCTGTATTACTAACCATCTTTCAAAACCCTCGTGGCCGAACAACAGCAAGGCCTTGCCAATGGAAAGTCCCTAAATGGACACAGAGAATTCCCAGGTTCTGCAACAAAGATGCAGAAAAGATTAAAATATAGTCCAGCAAGAATTTCATCACTCAAGCCTGGGATTTCAGGCAGGGTACTGTGGACTTCTGAGTGGGCACAATTGTTGCCTTACATGGGGGGCAAATATATACCGGAAACCCCATAGTTCAGGGCCTTTCACGCTTAAAGGAGTGGCCTCTCTGATAGGCTGCTGGCCGCAGCTGACACCCTAAGATGCATAAGAAGCAGAGGGGGGAACCCCGGAGGTGTCCTTTGTCCACGTTGTTCTTATATGCGCCATGATGCTTCAAAGAGCTTGTGAGGGGAACTGATTGGTACCCACGGGTTTCATGGTCCCCATCTGCAAGCCCAGCCCTCGTCTGCTCGTTCCAGGGCCAAAGAAATCTTTCAGTGATTTCTCATGGCTCTTTTGATAAGGCAAACTCCTCAAGTGTGGTCCTTGGCTGGGTTTTCAGGCTCCTGTCCTGCCCTGCTTCCCCTTACTCCCTCTGTACAGACACAATGACTTTCCAGCTGTTTGTATTCGCCACCCCTCCTACCCCAAAGCTCTTCTCTTAGCCTGGGATGCTCTTTTCTGCTCTTCTCAGCTACATAACTTCCACTCATCTTTCTGATCTCAGCTCAAGCACCATTTCTTCAGAGAAGACATTCCTGACCTGTCTAGCTAATCAGATCCCATCCGTGTAGATTTTTATAGCATTTTGTGTCTTTTCCTAACATTGGTCACCACTGCAGTTTGCATATCTGTGTAATTATTTGATCAATATCTGTTGCTCCATGAAAGCAAGGACAATGGCTTGTTTTGCTTACTATCATCTCCCCTGTGCCTGGCCTGGTGCTTGGCCATGGGAAGCGCTCAATAAATGTAATGAGTGAATGAATGAATGCCCTTGTATTGGTCATAAACAGGAGTCATCGCGTAACTGACATTTTCTTTTCTTTTTGGATGGGGTTTGGCTGTTTTTCAGCAAGTATTTATTGAGCTTGTAAGAGGCAGAGACTATTGTTTGTTGTTATATTTTTTTATTAGTCCCATGGTATGTGGTATGTGAATACTGTGCTGTGATTCTAAGGAAGACAAATAAGGTATAAAAAAGAGGCTGATCTTCTTCATCTTCTTTATGAAATATGCTAGAGTAAGGTAAGTAACCAGAGACCAACAAGCAAGGGAGGAAATCACTTCCAAAAATAACACAGAAGACAAGTTAGTGATGGAGCTCAGAGTGATGGAAGGAAAGCTATCAACTGCTTCCTCTTCCTTCAGCCACTTTGTGCCTCTTTGTTAAGAATTTCTCGTTCTAGACAAGTGCAACGTGACCTGGGGACTCACTGCAGGTAGTATGGAGTGAACATTACATAATACATCCCAGAGAGCTAGTGTAAGCTGCTAAAAGTTTCTGTCTCCAGGAGAGAGAGAGAGAAGCCATTCTACAGCAGGGCCCTGGAGAGGGTCTGCATCTGCAGGCCTGTGGCCCAGAACGAAGGGAGAAGGAGTCTCATTCCCCTTCTGCAGTCTGCTGCTGCTTTAGAGATATGCCCTCTTTTCACCACTCATCTGTGTGGACTGCATTTCCTTCACTGAATGGTTGTGTAACAGGAAAAGTGATTCAAGGGGAATTTAAGGCAGCTGGCTTGTTTACCAAATGTTAACTTTGGTCAAAGCACCAAGTCACTTGGTGTGCCATATGTGTGACACCACAATTTCGTTAGCCGCCACTGTGCCAATGAACCTCTTCGGGGGTGGTGGGAGGTGGGAGCTTCTGGGAAGGAGGTTTGGCTGGTACAGAAGAGCCAGAAATGAAGGCTGAGCCTGAAGCCTTCCCTGATGGGCAGTGGAGCAATAGTGAAGCAAGGACTCACTTGGTAAATATCTGATGCCTGTTGAATGGCATGTGTGTTTTACTGGAGAAATATGTGCATATTAACAGCATTCTTGTGGAGAACGTGCTGTTTTGTTGACTCTTAAACCAGCAGCTTAAGAAAACACACACACACACACACACACACACACACACACACACACACTCTTATTTATCCCAGATGTCTACTGGAAACCCAATGTACTAAACTGGGGAGCCTATTTAATGCCTGGAAAGGTAATGTCTCATTTGGACTTGATTTACAGGGATGGTAATAGACTGTATCTTCACACTTCACATTCATTAAATCTTTTGCAGAGTATGAAATTAATTTTTAAAATAGTTTAAAAAAATCTCAAGTCATTGATGATTCAGCCCAAGATTAATACCCTTTCAAAAGATGTGGATTAAGAGGTGAAGCAAGGTAGATGAGAGTTTGTGAGGCACCATGGAAATGTGGAGTTGTGAGAATTTTAATATCAAAAGGATCAGTCATGGGTTTAAAATTTTTTTTTTGATGTGGAAATGAGAGAATTTATTTATTTATTTATTAAAAATTTTTTTAATAGATTTTATTTTGTAGAGTAGTTCAGCTTCATGGCAATATTGAGCAGAGGGTACAGAGGTTTCCTATACAGCTCACACATGGGTAGCCTCCCTCACTGTCAGTCAGTCATGGATTCTGAGACACAAGAAGATGTGTAGAAAATGGTCATTTGCTGCTTTTGACTGTCAAACATTAATGCCCTTCCATAGCATCCTGATTTCATCGGAGGGAATTGTGCTTCCCTCGCGGGTGTCATTCTGATGGCATAGAGAACACATCCCTTCCTCTAAGGAACCTGAAAGGAACCCATCTTCCCTTTCCCTGGGGGATGGCACATAATATGGGCTCAACCAATCAGACTCACTGTCTCAGGAATTGGAATCTTGAACAAGTGTTGAAGGGACATGAAAAACGGGCTGTCATCACCAGGACCGGGGGGCAGTGGCCAATCACCCCACCATGCTGCATGGCTGTGGCTCTTCTTGCACTTGGTCCTCTGGGTTCCCTCGGTTCCTGCCGATTTTAATGGTTCAATGCCTCCAGCCTCCTGTTGATTCTCTGAGCCCTTATGTCCTTCCAACAAATGCCTTTGGCTTAAGATCATCAGAGTTGGTGACTAATATACAAATGGTAAATTGGTATGAAGAAGGCTGTGGAGATGGCATGACATTAAAAAACTATTCAGGGGTGTACACACAGGAAACAGCAGGGCTGGGGAAATTCGGGGCCAGAGTCAGAGGATGTTTCTGGGTCAGAATTCCATGAGGCTGAGAGAAATGAGAGGTATGAAACTTCTTAGGTTCCGAGGTAGACTTCAGAGTCAGAAAAGAGCTGCCTTACCTCCCCGCACTGAGTGATCAAGGACACAGAGAAAAACAGCATTACTGTGGCAGCAACACAGAAAAGACCGAGTTTTTTTCATAATGGAATTAATATGGAAAATAAAATACATTGTGTTAAGAATGATTCAAAAAGTGAACAGGGGAAGGTGAGGCAACACAGAGATAAGCAAACAGGAAGCAGCTACCTCCCAACCCTGGCTAGAAGGACAAAGGAAGGAGGTGGTAGAATATGGTGGTAGATAGGTGGGGCATGTTGAAGCGGGGGTTCGCATGGTGGAGGCCAGGACTTCGGAGAGACATCCTGACTGGCTGGTGGGAGCAGGAATTGTGGAGATGCAGTGACTCCCAGAGGTACCATTTCCATGGCCCAGAGAGAGGGTAGAAAATACACTGGCTTCTCTCCCATCCTGCCCTCCAGTCTCCCAAAATGCCTCGCATTGGCTGAACCCTACTGGAAACCAGGTGATGGGAGTCTGGAAAATTCAGCCTGCAGGGGAATGCAGATAAGAGCAGATAAACAATGACCCCACTGAGTAGAGATAGGGGCAGTCTAGTCAGGAAGGGCACCGTGATATTCAAAAGCAAGATCTGGAGAGAGGTCGGCCATAGGTGTCTGGAAGAGACTGGTCCTATTAATTTCCTAATGCTTCTGTAACAAATTATCACAAATGTATTGGCTGAAAACAACACAGATTTATTCTGTTATAGTTCTGCAAGTCAGAAGTCTAAAATCAGTTTGAGCTAACGTCAGAGTGTCATCAGGGCTGGTTTGTTCTGGAGGCTTCAGAGGAGAATCTGTTTCATTGCCTTTCTCATTTCTAGAGGCTGCCTGCATTCCTTGGCTTGTGGCCTCTTCTTCAAATCACTTCAGTCTCTTGCTTCCATCATCACATCTCCTTCTTTAACACACAGCTCTGCCTGCCTCTTATAAGGACCCTTTGTAATTCCGTTGAGCCTGCCTGGATAACTCAGGATCATCTCTCCAACTCAGGATCCTTAATATAGTCACATCTGCAAAGTCCTTGCTGCCATATAAGGTAACATATTCACAGTTTCCAGGATTAGGACATGAACATCTTTGGGGACCATTTTTCAGCCTACCACATGTGACTACTTGGAGCTGAGTCAAACTGCAATAGGCAACTGTTTTACAGCTTGAGTCCTGAGACCCCGCTCATCACAGCAAAATAGGACATGTTGCACTTTTCACATGTGCTGTACTGCTGTGAAATTGGCATCACAGAAGAGAAGGAAGTTTGAATGGGACTCCCAGGGGGAGGTTTTTTGGATTAAACATTCCCTTTGGCCCCTCTAGGCTGAGTCACCCAGTGCAGCATCAGGGACAGAATCCACCTGCAAGCCCATCTACTTTGCTGCATTTCCTCATGTCTCAAATCAGCTGTAAAGTTGTAACCATACAGCACGAAGAAGGTGTGAGAGGAATGCAGAATCCAGTTGGATCTCATTAGTTTTGTGGTCTACAGACATGAATAATAAGAAAAGAATCTAAAATTCAACACAAAAGAAAATAGCTTAGCTTGGTAAGGGTTTGAAAATTTGAGATCATCACATGAAAGAATTATGTAAAGCATAATTTTAAACCTGGAGCAACTCAACTCATCTGAAGGATATAAGATTTGACATCCTTTATTGTCATAAAGGCTATCCCCAAAAGGCTCAGCATGTCTTTCATTGACTCAGAAAGAATCCCTTTGGGGCTTCCCTGGTGGCGCAGTGGTTAAGAATCCACCTGCCAATGCAGGGCACATGGGTTCAAGCCCTGGTCCAGGAAGATCCCACATGCCAGGGAGCAGCTAGGCCCGTGAGCCACAACCACTGAGCCTGTGCGTCTGGAGCCTGTGCTCTGCAACGAGAGGCCGCAATAGTGAGAGGCCCGTGCACCGCGACGAAGGGTGGCCCCCGCTTGCCGCAACTAGAGAAAGCCCTCCCACAGAAACGAAGACCCAACACAGCCATAAATCAATCAATAAATAAAAAATTTAAAAAAAATTGAATACAATATTTTTATTAATGAATGTTAAAAAGGATCTGATTAAGTTTGTAAATGGGATTCATTGTGACAAATGCTTAGAATCTTCAGTGTGAGTGGATCAGGTACCAATCAAAAGCCTTCTTGTTTTTATTTTACAAAATTTACCAGATTTATAAATAGCCTGATAAGATTTTTCAGTTAAACCTCAAGCCTTAAAAGTAAACCACATTTTAAATTTGTTATTTAATCAACTAGTTTAATTTTAAACCTGATAACTATAAATAATATTTTCTGTGTACCACTCCCACTCCAATATCAGAATACTCATAGTGACAGCTCACAAAACTATATCAGAAAGCTCGGGGCTGGATTAGCTTGGAGTTCTCCCCAGCAGAAAGCAATTTAACTGTATTATACAGATGGAGGTTTAGAGAAGGCTAACACACAGTTTTTCACGTTGGAGATTTTTAACATGCTGCAAATCATATATCTACTCCCAAGCATGGCCTTCATCCTTACCATTGTCACCTCTGTGTCAAGACCTTCCATACCTATCTCTTCTGAATTGATTTGTTTGGTTGGCTTTCCAGCCACTCCCCAAACTTGGTTCTCTTCTTTCCCATTGACGTACCTCATCATGCTTCCACTTTGTGGGTTTGGAATGACTGTTTGCTTTTCAGTTTTCCTATGAAGTCTGTGGTATAGAGATTGATTCAGTTTCACATCTATCTCTCCAATTTTGCAGCTTGCTTACGGTTACCTGCTTTGCATCTATTAGACTGTTGTCTTTTTACCTCATCCTCCTGTCCAGTTCTTGACATTCTGCTTTGTTTTGGAATCAATCTCTCAGGAAGAACTTTGTGAGATGGTGTGTTGATGCCATTAGATTAACGTGAACTGCATTTTGTGTTGTGGAGGAAAAAGAATTGCATTTGCATATTTTGAAGTAATACAAGGAAAGCTAGCTTCTGTATGATTGCAGGGTGAAAGTGACAGGATCTCTTCTAATTTTTAAGGCAGCAGGGAAAACAAATCTGGACTGAAATAGGCAGAATGGAGCTGAAAGGCATCCTATTACCTGAGCATTAGGGCAGAGAACTAATCAATCTCAGACAGCCCCGCCAGCTCACATTTTCCAGGTCATCTGTCTTATCACTCCATCGTGTAACTCAGGATAGTTTATAGCCTGCCTGTGGTTGCTTTGTGTTTATGTTTTTCAGAGTGTGTGCTGAAAAGCTTGAATTCAGCCCATTTTGCTGAGTTCCATATGTGTGCATTTGTCTTCTTTATTTTTTTGCCTTGATTATTTTGCAATAGGGAATTTATTCTGACTTTAGAGTCCTGTCATAGGCAGGTTATAGTTTGCGATCTCACTTGAAATTGATACAGAATATGCAAATATGGAATAAATGATGAAGTCTTAGGTGCATTATCTTCATCCTACTTCTCCATCTGGGAAAATCGATCCACATTATTTCCATACTCAAGATACTCTCCCACGTGTTATAGGACACCCCCAAATGAACTGCTTTTTCACAGGGAGCTCGTGTTTACATATGGAACATAAACAGTTCAGGAACCATGCTAACAAAATTATCACTCCAGGTACTTAGAAGAATGTATTCATTGGGAAAACCATATATTTTGGTTCAGAATTTTTAAATTATAACCCGTAAATGATTTACAATTTAAAAAATAACTTGAAGATGGTAAAGGAAATCTGTATTTTTAAAAATTCTTCTTGGGAATTCCCTGGTGGTCCAGTGGTTAGGGCTCTGTGCTCTTACTGTCGAGGGCCCTGGGTTCTGATCCCTGGTTGGGGAACTAAGATCCCACAAGCTGCCAAAAAAACCCAAAAAACTTCTCAAACCTAAAAATTTCCTCTAATCTCTTGTTAACTGTGGCAAAACCTGGGTAACTTTTCACTAAAATTCACATTCTCTTCTTCCTTGGCTACTACATTTCTTAGCCCCTTTGCATCTACATGGGGCTGTATGACTAGCAGCATTTGAAGGAAGTGATGGTGTCACCCCCTGACCAGGCAGTTAAGAGCTGGGGTACTTCTGCTATGCAGTCTTTTATTTAACAGCAGGCTAATTAGCAGAGGATCCAGTGATGAACTTCAAAGCTCTCCTAAGATGGCAGAACCACTAACTCAAAGGAGCCTGGGTCCCTGAATGATTGTGTGGAACAGAGCTCCCTGCTGGCACTTATTGGAGTGTGATATGAACAGTAAAAACATCTATTGTGTTAAGCCACTAAGATTTTGAGGTCATTACTGCAGTTAATCTGCCTTGATTAAGACATTGGATAAGCATTAGTGCCTGCTCAGAAGAATGATTGTGAATACTGATTAACTGGCTGACAATTCCAGGCATCCTTAAAGGTTTCAGGGTTTGTTTGTTTTTCTCTTTCTTTTGTTTTATACTGTAACAAAAACTACAAGTCAATGTGTCAGTGTTCAAGACTTCATGGAAGAAGCTATCCAGAGATACATATACAATGAGTTTCTTAACTTACTGTGTAATTAAAAATGTTCTCTTCTTGGCCAATAAACCCATAAAAAGATGCTCAACATCACTAATCATCAGGGAGATGCAAATCAAAACCACAGCAAGATACCACTTCATGCCCATTGGGATGGTTATTATAAAAAACAAAACAAAACAGAGGTGGGGTATCAGGGATGAAGGGGAAAAAAGAATAATAAGATAAAATTAGAGAAGACTTGGCATGATGTTATTACTGTATCATGAACAGAAAAGTTCAATCGATTCAACTCTCGGCAATTGATGTTAAAGTCTTAGGTATATCGATTGAATGCCGCTTACTATTTTACTTTCCCCAAGGTTCATCCTCTGTCAAAGAGAAAAATTAAGTTGATCTTATGTTCTTTTTCCCCACACTGATCTATTGATCAGTATTCAGTAGAAAACAACTTGGTTTGGGCATATTAAGAAGAGACCTTTTTTATGTGGTAAATATACATAATATAAAATTTACCATTTTAACCATTTTTGAGTATACAGTTCAGTGGTGGTAAGTACATTCACATTTTGTAACCATCACCACCATCCAGAATTCTTTTCATCTTCACAGACTGAAACTCCATACTTGTTAAACAATAACTTCCCATTGCTTCTCCTCCCAGCCCCTGGCAACCACCATGCTGCTTCCTGTCTCTATGAATTTCACTAAGTTATGTACCTCATGTAAGTAGAATCATACAATATCTGTCCTTTTGTGTCTGGCTTATTTTACTTAGCATAATGTCTTCAAGGTTCATCCATGTTGTACCATGTGTCAAATTTTCCTTCCTTTTAAAGGCTGAATATTTTCCATTGCATGTATATACATTCTGTTTATTCATTCATCCATGATGGACACTTGGGTGTTTCCACCTTTTGGCTATTGTGAATAAGGTTGCTGTGAACATTGGTGTACAAATATCAGTTTGAGTCTCAGCTTTCAACTCTTTTGAGTGTATGCCCAGAAGTGGAATTGATGGATGATATGGTAAATCTATGTTTAATTTTTGAGGACACTACATACTGCTATCTACAATGGCTATACTATTATACATTCTCATCACTAGCAAGGCACAAGTGTTCCAATTTCTTCACATCCTCACCATTTCTTATTTTGTGTTTTGTTTTGTTTTTTAATAAGACCCATCCTAATGCATATGAAGTGGTATCTCATTGTGGTTTTGATTTGCATTCCCCTAATGATTAGCATTTTAAAAATATTTATTTATTTAGTCATTTATTTATTTGGCTTTGTGGGACCCCAGTTGTGTCATGTGGGATCTTAGTTGCAGCATGTGGGATCTTTCACTGTGGTGTGTGGGCTCTCCATTGTGGAGCACAGGTTTCTCTCTAGTTGTGGCACTCAGGCTTAGTTGCCCCGCAGAATGTGGGATCCCAGTTCCCCAACCAGGGATCAAACCCGTGTCCCCTGCACTGGAAGGCAGACTCTTAACCACTGGACTACAGGGGAGCCCCATGATTCGTGATGCTGAGCATCTTTTCATGTGCTTAATGGTCAAGAAGAGAATATATTTTATATACATTATAAATATATGAATATATATTTATATATTTTAATATGTTTATGTTTTAAGTTTATACAATTTACATTATGCTATAGATCTCGCTCTGTTTACTTTTTTCACTTTACACTGATTTTGAAAGCTCTATTCGTGTTGCTTTATGTACCTCCAGTTTATTGGTTCTGACTGCTGTATAGTATTCCAAAAGGAGTTTCTACCATGTCTTATTTATCCATTCCCTTATTGATTGGCAGCTAGTTTGTCTCCCATCCTCTTAACACAAAATAAAATTCTGTGATGAGCTTTGCTTTTATTACCCTTGGATCTATGGATACTTTTCTCTGGGTTTGCACCCAAGAGTGAGTATGCCCATACTGAATTTCACTGAGTTCTGCTATTTTTTTTTTTCTCCAGAATGGTTGCTGTGGTCTTATGTCTCCACTAGCAGTGCATGAAAAAAAAACGTTTTCCCACATCCTTGCCAACGTTGACTATTATCCAACCTAGGTTTAGTATAAAGGGGTATTTTATCCTTTCATTTTGCAGTCCTCTCATTATTAATGAGGTTGAACATCTTATGCATATACAAGTTAACCATTCTGATTTTCCCTCCTATACATTGTTCATTCATATGGTTTGCCCATATTTTAATATTGGGATCCCAGTTTTTTTCTTATTAATTAACAAGAGCTCCTTGAAATGCTAATCTTTTATGATTTTTGACATTGCAAATATCTTTCCCCAATCTTGTGCTCAGTTAAGGTTTTCTATTGTGCTGTTTGTTGAACAGAAATCCTTAATTTTGATGTAGTCAATTCCGTTATTTTTGCCTTGTGCTTAGTACTTTTGAAGTCTCTCCTGGGAATCTATCTGTACTCCAGTGTGACAGAGGTAGTATCTGACACTTTTCTAATTATACTTTTAAGCAATCTGGAATTTTTTTTGCATATGGGGTGAGTGAGGTAGCAATAAACTTTATTATTCTCATTATGTGAAAAAGGCCAGAATTTCCCAAAGTATTTCCCATAGGAGACTAATTATGTAAGATGTTAAGTGGGTAGCAGAAAAAAAGAGTTCCATGGTTAAATAAATTCGAGATAAATCTTGTTAAACCATAGCAAGCACAGTTTTATCCTACATATCTTTTTAAAGACTTTAATGCACTAGTACATATTTTGAATATTCAGGAAGGGTCCATAACAAGGGTAGGCAAACTACCAGTTCAGGGGCCAAAAGTGGCCCCTGGTCCATTTTTGCACAACCCTCAAGCAATATTTATTACATTTTTAAAGGGTTGTGAAGAAGAAGAAGAAGAAGAAGAAGAAGAAGAAGAAGAAGAAGAAAAAGAAGAAGAAGGGGAGGGGGAGGAGAGGAGGGGGAGGTGGGGGAGGAGAGTATGTATCAGAGATCATATGTAGCCCACGAAGCTGAAAATATTTGCTATTTGGCCCTTTCTAGGAAGTTTGCCCAAGCCTAGTCTATAGTATGCAAGGTGTTCAAAATACATTGATCCCAGAACCCTCTGGTAGAAGATGATCTCATGGCATTAGATTTCTGCCACACAACACAAGGAAGCACTGACCTCAGCTAGATCGACACAGTATCAATAAAAGCAAAAAATCTGGTGATTTTCCAATTAATTTGAATGCTGTAGAGTCATAAAATTATTACAGATTTAATTGACCTTATTGGTCATACAATCACAACCTTCTACCCAATGTTGGTCCAATCAATAAAAACATCTGACTTTTTTCTTCATTGGCACAACTGCACAGAGGAAACACCTCTGGAAACAGCTCCACACACCATTTCTTTCCCCTGCAGCCATTCTGCCACCTACACTGACACTGCAGTATATTTGTACTTCTGCTTCAGCCCACTCACTCTGAACTCTAAATTCCATTTTTATTTTTCCATTGCTTTAGTTTTGCTGAAAATACTCCATTGATAAACCTTCTATTTCACAACCTGTCTCTCCTACCTTTTTTTTTCCTGAAACAGTTTTGTAAAGGATCTATCTAAAATCGTTTCCTTTTTTTTTTCTAAGTATGTGAATCTAGTTTTAATATTTAAAAAAAATAATGAGGGCTTCCCTGGTGGCGCAGTGGTTGCGAGTCCGCCTGCCGATGCAGGGGACATGGGGTCGTGCCCCGGTCTGGGAAGATCCCACATTCCGCGGAGCGACGGGGCCCGTGAGCCATGGCCTCTGAGCCTGCGCGTCCGGAGCCTGTGCTCCACAACGGGAGAGGCCACAACAGTGAGAGGCCCGCGTACCGCAAAAAAAAAAAAAAAAAAAAAAAAAAAAAAAAAAATGAAAGGATAATAATAGTAACCCCCTACTAGATTTTTGAATTTTTGAATTTTATTTTCTTTATTTTTTTATACAGCAGGTCTTTATTAGTCATCAATTTTATACACATCAATGTATACATGTCAATCCCAATCGCCCAATTCATCCCACCATCCCCCACCCCCCCACCGCTTTCCCCCCGCTTGGTGTCCATACGTTTGTTCTCTACATCTGTGTCTCAGTTTCTGCCCTACAAACTGGTTCATCTGTACCATTTTTCTACGTTCCACATACATGCGTTAATATACGATATTTGTTTTTCTCTTTCTGACTTACTTCACTCTGTGTGACAGTCTCTAGATCCATCCACATCTCTAAAAATGACCCAATTTCATTCCTTTTTATGGCTGAATAATATTCCATTGTATATATGTACCACAACTTCTTTATCCATTCGTCTGTCAATGGGCATTTAGGTTGCTTCCATGACCTGGCTATTGTAAATAGTGCTGCAATGAACATTGGGGTAAATGTGTCTTTTTGAATTATGGTTTTCTCTGGGTATATGCCCAGTAGTGGGATTGCTGGGTCATATGGTAATTCTATTTTTAGTTTTTTAAGGAACCTCCATACTGTTCTCCATAGTGGCTGTATCAAGTTACATTCCCACCAACAGTGCAAGAGGGTCCCCTTTTCTCCACACCCTCTCCAGCATTTGTTGTTTGTAGATTTTCTGATGATGCCCATTCTAACTGGTGTGAGGTGATACCTCATTGTAGTTTTGATTTTCATTTCTCTAATAATTAGTGATGTTGAGCAGCTTTTCATGTGCTTCTTGGCCATCTGTATGTCTTCTTTGGAGAAATGTCTAATTAGGTCTTCTGCCCATTTTTGGATTGAGTTGTTTGTTTTTTTAATATTGAGCTGCATAAGATGTTTATATATTTTGGAGATTAATCCTTTGTCCATTGATTTGTTTGCAGATATTTTCTCCCATTCTGAGGGTTGTCTTCGACTCGTTTATGGTTTCCTTTGCTGTGCAAAAGCTTTGAAGTTTCATTAGGTCCCATTTGTTTATTTTTGTTTTTATTTCCATTACTCTAGGAGGTGGATGAGAAAAGATCTTCCTGGGCTTCCCTGGTGGTGCAGTGGTTGAGAGTCCACCTGCCGATGCAGGGGACACGGGTTCGTGCCCCAGTCCGGGAAGATCCCACATGCTGCAGAGCGGCTGGGCCCGTGAGCCATGGCTGCTGAGCCTGCGCGTCTGGAGCCTGTGCTCCGCAACGGGAGAGGCCACAACAGTGAGAGGCCGAAGTACCAAAAAAAAAAAAAAAAAAAAAGATCTTCCTGTGATTTATGTCAAAGAGTGTTCTTCCTATGTTTTCCTCTAAGAGTTTTATAGTGTCTGGCCTTACATTTAGGTCTTGAATCCATTTTGAGTTTATTTTTATGTATGGTGTTAGGGAGTGTTCTAATTTCATTCTTTTACAAGTAGCTGTCCCGTTTTCCCAGCACCACTTATTGAAGAGACTGTCTTTTCTCCATTGTATATCATTGCCTCCTTTGTCATAGATTAGTTGACCATAGGTGTGTGGCTTTATCTCTGGGCTTTCTATCTTGTTCCATTGATCTATGTTTCTGTTTCTGTGCCAGTACCATATTGTCTTGATTACTGTAGCTTTGTAGTATAGTCTGAAGTCAGAGAGTCTGATTACTCCCGCTCCGTTTTTTTCCCCCAAGACTGCTTTGGCTATTCAGGGTCTTTTTTGTCTCCATACAAATTTTAAGATTTTTTGTTCTAGTTCCATAAAAACTGCCATTGGTAATTTGATAGGGATTGCATTGAATTGCTTTGGATAATATAGTCATTTTCACAATATTGATTCTTTGAATCCAAGAACATGGTATAGCTCTCCATCTGTTTGTATCATCTTTAATTTCTTTCATCAGTGTCTTATAGTTTTCTGTATACAGGTCTTTTGTCTCCATAGGTAGGTTTATTCCTAGGTATTTTATTCTATTTGCTGCAGTGGTAAATGGGAGTGTTTCCTTAATTTATCTTTCAGATTTTTCATCATTAGTGTATAGGAATGCAAAAGATTTCTGTGCATTAATTTTGTATCCTGCAACTTTACTAAATTCATTGATTAGCTCTAGTAGTTTTCTGGTGGCACTTTTAGGATTCTCTATATGTAGTATCATGTCATCTGCAAACAGTGACAGTTTTACTTCTTCTTTTCCAATTTGTATTCCTTTTATTTCTTTTTCTTCTCTGATTGCCGTGGCTAGGACTTCCAAAACTATGTTGAATAATAGTGGTGAGAGTGGACATCCTTGTCTTGTTCCTGATCTTAGAGGAAGTGCTTTCAGTTTTACACCATTGAGAATGAAGTTTGCTGTGGGTTTGTCATATATAGCCTTTATTATGTTGAGGTAGGTTCCCTCTATGCCCACTACCTGGAGAGTTTTTATCATAAATTTGTGTTGAATTTTGTCAAAAGCTTTTTCTGCATCTATTGAGAGGATCATATGGATTTTATTCTTCA
Organism: Mesoplodon densirostris; assembly: GCF_025265405.1. Classification (NCBI taxonomy): domain Eukaryota; kingdom Metazoa; phylum Chordata; class Mammalia; order Artiodactyla; family Ziphiidae; genus Mesoplodon; species Mesoplodon densirostris. Next base: position 18,848,491 of record NC_082677.1, read on the forward strand.
ATTTGTTAATATGGTGTATCACATTGATTGATTTGTGTATATGGAAGAATCCTTGCATCCCTGGGATAAATGCCACTTGATCATGGTGTATCATCCTTTTAATGTGTTGTTGGATTCTGTTTGCTAGTATTTTGTTGAGGATTTTTGCATCTATATTCATCAGTGATATTGGTCTGTAATTTTCTTTTCTAGTAGTATCTTTGTCTGGTTTTGGTATCAGGGTGATGGTGGCCTCATAGAATGAGTTTGGGAGTATTTCTTCCTCTGCAATTTTTTGGAAGAGTTTGAGAAGGATGGGTGTTAGCTCTTCTCTAAATGTTTGATAGAATTCACCTGTGAAGCCATCTGGTCCTGGACTTTTGTTTGTTGGAAGATTTTTAATCACAGTTTCAATTTCATTACTTGTGATTGGTCTGTTCACATTTTCTATTTCTTCCTGGTTCAGTCTTGGAGGGTTATACCTTTCTAAGAATGTGTCCATTTGTTCCAGGTTATCCATTTTATTGGCATAGAGTTGCTTGTAGTAGTCTCTTAGGATGCTTTGTATTTCTGCAGTGTCTGTTGTAACTTCTCCTTTTTCATTTCTAATTTTATTGATATGAGTCCTCTCCCTGTTTTTCTTCATGAGTCTGGCTAATGGTTTATCAATTTTGTTTATCTTCTCAAAGAACCAGCTTTTAGTTTTATTGATCTTTACTATTGTTTTCTTTGTTTCTATTTCATTTATTTCTGCTCTGATCTTTATGATTTCTTTCCTTCTGCTAACTTTGGGTTTTGTTTGTTCTTCTTTCTCTAGTTCCTTTAGGTGTAAGGTTAGATTGTTTATTTGAATTTTTCTTGTTTCTTGAGGTAGGCTTGTATAGCTATAAACGTCCCTCTTAGAATGGCTTTTGCTGCATCCCATAGGTTTTGGATTGTCGTGTTTTCATTGTCATTTGTCTCTAGGTATTTTTTGATTTCCTCTTTGATTTCTTCAGTGATCTCTTGGTTATTTAGTAACGTATTGTTTAGCCTCCATGTGTTTGTGTCTTTTATGATTTTTTCCCTGTAATTCATTTCTAATCTCCTAGCATTGTGGTCAGAAAAGATGCTTGATATGATTTCAATTTTCTTAAATTTACTGAGGCTTGATTTGTGACACAAGATGTGATCTATCCTGGAGAATGTTCCATGCGCACTTGAGAAGAAAGTGTAATCTGCAGTTTCTGGTTGGAATGTCCTATAAATATCAATTAAATCTATCTGGTCTATTGTGTCATTTAAAGCTTCTGTTTCCTTATTTATTTTCATTTTGGATGATCTGTCCATTGGTGTAAGTGAGGTGTTAAAGTCCCCCACTATTATTGTGTTACTGTCGATTTCCTCTTTTATAGCTGTTAGCAGTTGCCTTATGTATTGAGGTGCTCCTATGTTGGGTGCATATATATTTTTAATTGTTATATCTTCTTCTTGGATTGATCCCTTGATCATTATGTAGTGTCCTTCCTTGTCTTTTGTAACATTCTTTATTTTAAAGTCTATTTTATCTGATATGAGTATTGCAACTCCAGCTTTCTTCTGATTTCCATTTGCATGGAATACCTTTTTCCATCCCCTCACTTTCAGTCTGTATGTGTCCCTAGGTCTGAAGTGGGTCTCTTGTAGACAGTATGTAGATGGGTCTTGTTTTTGTATCCATTCAGCAAGCCTGTGGCTTTCGGTTGGAGCATTTAATCCATTCATGTTTAAGGTAATTATCGATGTGTATGTTCCTATGACCATTTTCTTAATTGTTTTGGGGTTTTTTGGTAGGTCTTTTCTCCTCTTGTGTTTCCCACTTAGAGAAGTTCCTTTAGCATTTGTTGTAGAGCTGGTTTGGTGCTGAATTCTCTTAGCTTTTCCTTGTCTGTAAAGCTTTTGATTTCTCCATCGAATCTGAATGAGATCCTTGTTGGGTAGAGTAACCTTCGTTGTATGTTCTTCCCTTTCATCACTTTAAGTATATCATGCCACTCCCTTCTGGCTTGTAGAGTTTCTGCTGAGAAATCAGCTGTTAACCTTATGGGAGTTCCCTTGTATGTTATTTGTCATTTTTCCCTTGCTGCTTTCAGTAATTTTTCTTTGTGTTTAATTTTTGCCAATTTGATTACTGTGTGTCTCGGTGTGTTTCTTCTTTGGTTTATCCTGTATGGGATTCACTGTGCTTCCTGGACTTGGGTGGCTATTTCCTTTCCCATGTTAGGGAAGTTGTCAACTATAATCTCTTCAAATATTTTCTCAGGTCCTTTCTCTCTCTCTTCTCCTTCTGGGACCCCTATAATGCGAATGTTGTTGCATTTAATGTTGTCCCAGAGGTCTCACAGGCTGTCTTCATTTCTTTTCGTTCTTTTTTCTTTATTCTGTTCTGCAGCAGTGAATTCCACCATTCTGTCTTCCAGGTCACTTATCCGTTCTTCTGCCTCAGTTATTCTGCTATTGATTCCTTCTAGTGTAGTTTTCATTTCAGTTATTGTATTGTTCATCTCTGTTTGTTTGTTCTTTAATTCTTCTAGCCTTTGTTAAACATTTCTTGCATCTTCTCGATCTTTGCCTCCATTCTTTTTCTGAGGTCCTGCATCATCTTCACTATCATTATTCTCAATTCTTTTTCTGGAACGTTGCCTATATCCACTTCATTTAGTTGTTTTTCTGAGGTTTTATCTTGTTCCTTCATCTGGGACATAGCCCTCTGCCTTTTCATCTTGTCTGTCTTTCTGTGAATGTGGTTTTTGTTCCACAAGCTGCAGGATTGTAGTTCTTCTTGCTTCTTCTGTCTGCCCTCTGGTGGATCTCATTTCCTTTCTATATATATTTTAAAACACCTTGAAAGAGACAGATTAAAAATTGTTTACTATGTGAATTTCTAATAGCTGCAAAAGAGATATGCGGTAGGGTAATGTGACAAGAATAAAAACAATTGACTAGTCTATAATATGCAGATGTTTTAAAGATGTTTATTCTATTGATTGAATCCATATTAAAGTATTATATTCCCTTTAGAGATGAACTTGGGGAAGAGGTATGGAGAATTTAGAAAGGTCCTCCCAAAATGCAGCAGAAATAATTATGTGGTCAAAAAGGAGTGTGAGGGGGCTTCCCTGGTGGCGCAGTGGTTGATAGTCCTCCTGCCGATGCAGGGGACACGCGTTCGTGCCCTGGTCTGGGAAGATCCCACATGCCGCGGAGCGGCTAGGCCCGTGAGCCATGGCTGCTGAGCCTGCGTGTCCGGAGCCTGTGCTTCGCAACAGGAGAGGCCACAACAGTGAGAGGCCTGCATACTGCAAAAAAAAAAAAAAAAAAAAAGGAGTGTGAGGGTACTTTGAGTGTGAGTTAGACATGTATCCAAAGAATAGAGTATAGAATGGGAAAAATATAAAATTTATAGTGGAGAAAACTGGCAAATACTACCTCAACCACATGACTAAGGTTAACATTCCCAGTGATGTCCTGTAGCTGACATGTATCCCCAATACAATGTGATGAGAGGGTACTTCACCTCTGTGGTATTCTTTCCAAAAACCACTAACAACAGTTTTATCATAAGAAAAGCAACAGATCAACCCAGACAGGGGGACATTCTACAAAATCCTTGACTAGTATGTGTCAAAACTGTCAAAGTCAAGGTGATGGAAAAAACAAGGAAAAACTGAGAATTCTCCCTGGAAGATAAGAACATACTAAGGAAACATGACAACTAAATGCAAAGTGTTATTCCAGATTGTTTCCTGGAACAGGAAAATAACTTTAAGGAAAACCTGATGAAATCGGAATAAGATCTGGAGTTCATTTAATAGCAATGTATCTGCATTGGTTTCTTAATTTTGGCTAACAGACTCTCATAGTGTATGATGGTAACATTGTGAGGGGGAGGCCACTGGAACTGGGAGAGGGGAATACAGGAAATCTTGGCACTATTTTGTAAGTCTCCTGCAAATCTAAAATTGTTCTAAAGGACAGTGAGATACTTATTTTAAAAATGGAATGGGAGGGGGGACAGAATCACATGTGGAACAGTGGTGAATAGTGATTGTATTAGGAAGTGTTAAATTGTGGAGCGGATTGCAGACCGGGTTCTTCAGGAGTTCAAAGCAGAGAGAGACTAGTAAGGGCTGAGATGGAAAGTTTCATGGAATGTTGGATGGGAGAATGAGCACATGACAGATGAGAGGGTCAACATGAGTGAAAGGAGGACTGAAGGTGTTCTGCTCAGGGACCAACACAAACAACCTCACCAGAGCTGTGGACGGAGGTGGTAGGAGATGGCTTTGGACAGGTAGGGTGAAGCCGAGCAGTGGTGGGTCTCGTGGGTCAGAGGGATAGCTCAAAACAGATTTGTCTATGTAAAACCATTGAGGAATTATTGGAAAGGAAAGATCTTTATTGGCCAGAGGAAAGAAAGCATGGTTAATAATTCTCTGCAGACACCTTAATCATTTTAATAAGTTGGAGATACAAATCATAAATGAAAAATAAACGTCTTCTAACAGATAAAGTGCATTTTTTAAAATGTTTCACCGTACCTCGTGGCTTGAGGGATCTTGGTTCCCTGACCAGGGATCGAACCTGTGCCCTTGGCAGTGAAAGCATGGAGTCCTAACCATTGGACCGCCAGGGAATTCCCTAAAATGCATTTCTGTGGAGGAGAACAAGCAGCCCTTTTGCATGTGCACGATGATCTTCAGCCAAGTAGGTTCTGACTGTTTGTGGTAAGGGAGACAAATTAGACAGGATACAGTGCCTTTTGATTGAGAAGCCATTAAGCCTTAGAATATGCTATGAAGGTCAGTGTAGAATCTCTTACAGAGAAGGGAATACAGATCAGGCTGGAGGGTTGGTGTGTATTCTCTACAGGATAACCCTTTCCTTCAGGTTTCTACCAGATCTATGGCTCTATGATTTGAAAAATAGTCATGGCCAAGGTCATGGCTCCTTGTGAAAAATCAATGACTGTACAGGGCTTTCCCACTTAGCTTTTCATTTTTACATTCTTAGGTCAAGCTGGTGACTGTAACACTCAGGAAAATGAGAGACTGCCCTGCTCTGAACCACAGGAAGTCCTAGGAGAAATATAGTGCGCATTCCCTTGCATGGCTGCCTCTTTGGACACGGGCCTGGCCTACAACACTACTGCTAACCTGTAAGGGCCCCTACGGACCTCACCATCTGTTGATGTGATACGAATCCAGTGCTTCTGATTCTGAATGTGTTCTTTGGTGTAGGCACTCTCTTGGCTACATGCAACCTGTTATAAAGAGCAGGAGCAGGCTTTTATAGAGGTAGAGAGGCCTCCATTTACATCAGCTGAGTCTCACAAGCTTCCTTTCCCTGGAGAAGGACATCATTTCTCAGTCACAGCCTCTGAGATTTTTTGCATTCATCAGATACAAGCAAGAATTTTTCTAGTAGCTTGTTTCCCTGGTATATTTTCTGGAAAAGTGGATAAAACTCTCTTATTTCTGTTTTACACATGCTGCTGAGACTATGACATAGCTTTGGTTCCTACAGATGGAGAAAGCCATAGACATGACAGAGGTGGTCTGGGTAGGAGCAGATGTGTTTTTACGTAATAGCTGCGTCAGACTGACAGGGACCTTGAGGCTGTCACACAAGTGACACAAGCTGATTTTTTTGTTATCCCACTGAGCTCTCCCCTCCTGCCGAACAGCATCCCTTGGCCATTACAGAAGGCAGATAACACTGTTATTTTGCCTCTAGTCAGAGCGCTCTCCCACTGGCTCCCCAAGAAATTAGATCTACCGTTAATGGTATCCTGATGGGTGAGGGGGGTTTTCTAGGAGGTGCAGATAGTGGGATCAGCAAGCTAAGCTCCAACTTGGAAGAGGGGTTCAGGCTCACCATTCCCCATGGCTCCTAATAAAACAAAAAGTGGAAGCTAACATCACCACCTACCTCCCATAACCACATCTATGATTCATAGAACCGCTTTCGTAGAGTAGACTGAGAGCAGCATATGTACATCAGCCACTTAAGTGGAGGGCAGCATTTCAGTGTTTTGTTTCATCTCCAAGTTTTTCTCCATCCTCCTCCCCACCCCCACTTCCAGATCATGAGAAAAGAGGGGTTTTTAAAGATACAACTGTAGAATTCAAGCTCTTGAAGGAAATGGAGCAAAATATCAATACAAGATATTGACCACTGAATTCAGGGACCACTTAATATGGCAAGATGGAGGCCACAGGTGGCCTTGCCAAAAGTAGTCTTAATGGAGTGGTGAGGAGAGGATCCCAGTTGAATTGGTTTGAGGAGGGCAAGTGTAGAAAGGAAGTGGAGACACTGATGATAGGCAAGTCTTGTAAAAAGTTTTGCTATAAAAGGGAATGAAGTCAAGGGAGGGTTTAAGATAGCGGTTACTAAAGCATGTCTATATGCTGGTGTTGATGTTGTTTGCTGATCCAGGAAAAAGAGAATTGATGAGAACCCTTCATCTCTTTTTCTTACTCTTAAAAGCAGAGTCCTTTGAGAAGGATTCAATTTTGCTTCATAGCCACTTTCTTTTCTACTAGTTTATGACTGCTTCAGGGTGGAAATCATATCTGATCCATTCCTGCATTTCAAAAAATGCTTTGATGTAATGTCCATAGGAGCAGGGATAAGGACTGCCTTTATCCTGTTGCATCCATAGCGGCCAGCACCGTACTTTGAGCATAACAGGTGCTCAAAAAACTGTTGTGGAATTGAATGATTGCTTAAGAATTAGTGCATGAGCATAGAAATGAGTGAACCCGACTACTTTCTGGAGTTTCTGTCGGAAATTTTGAATCATGAGACATCTTCCTTCCTCTGCCCTTTCCAGTTCTAAAAACTTGCTCTTTAAAACACAGACTCACACTCAGGAAACGTTAAATTTAATATAAATCTAGAAAAACAGATTCGTTGAAAGAACCTACCTACGTGTTTCAACTTCTCAATAGGAGTGAGGTGGGGGGTGGTTTCCTCCTTTTCAGAATAGCTTTTGGTTATAGTTTTCTTTTCTTTTTTTTTTTTCGGGCCCCATGGCTTGTGGGATCTTAATTCCCCGACCAGGGATCGAAGCCCCTTGGCAGTGAAAGTGCCAAGTCCTAACCACTGGACCGCCAGGGAATTACCTAGTAATAGTTTTCTTTAAAGTTATAATGTGCTTTCACACCTACCATCTCATTCTTTTATCAGCCCTGAAGGGAAGTTAGGGTAGAATATCATTCCTATTTGGAAATAGAGACCCAGAGGAGTTCAATTTACTGAAGGTCAGACAGCTCATTGGTGCAGAGCAGGACCTTGACCTCAAATAGTTTTGCTGTCAATTTAATGAATTAGTATTTAAGTTCTCCATTTAGTAAGCACTCTTCACCCACATCCTATGACTCAGAGTATCCACTTCTGGTTTTATTCCACTTGTTTCATTTCTGTGTAAAGCACTAACAAATCTGTATTTCTCCAGGGCAGGCTGTGTTTCATTAAGCTTCTGCAAAGTTTTAACCTTTTCTAAGACTCGAGGCAGATGGAACAGGCCATAATGAGGTTGACTTTACTTCGTGGCAGTTGCTGGGTTGGACTGGATACAGAGCATTAGGGTTTTGTGATATGTGGTCTTCTGCATCAGGCGGGCAGGGGATGAAACATTACTGTTTACCAAATCAAAGCAGATGTTCTACTCTTTGAAAGGTGAGATGGAGGTCCCTCCCTCCTGAAAAAAGATTGTTGAAACTGAATCTGCTTTAAAATGTGTCGATCTGGGAAATGTTGACTCCAGACATATAGACCTCGTGACTATGTTATGAAACAAGCTTGACAAACAGAGGATGTGGACCCGAATCAACAATGGACACAAGAGCCTATTGTATCTCCTGGTAAATGAAATAAATTTAAGGATAAACCAAAGACTTAATGCATATCACAGATACTAAGTTTAGATTCACTCATACATGTGTCTAGGACGTACTCTTGGTCAAATGCTGGGTGTTTGGCAGGGCTGCCATATGAGCATAGCAAATTCAATTTCACAAGCCACCCAGTGTTTACAGACCAGCAGATTAATTAAAAGACTTAAAATGTGAACAGCTGGGTTATATTGCTGAACTATACCAACTCCTAAAGGGATATGTGGTTCTGTTTCTTTTTTTTCCTTTTTTAATTTAATTTTATTTATTTATTTATTTATTTTTGTGGTGTGCAGGCCTCTCACTGTTGTGGTCTCTCCCGTTGCGGAGCACAGGCTCCGGACGCACAGGCTCAGTGGCCATGGCTCACGGGCCCAGCCGCTCCGCGGCATATGGGATCCTCCCGGACCGGGGCACAAACTCATGTCCCCTGCATCGGCAGGCGAACTCTCAACCACTGCGCCACCAGGGAAGCCCTCCTTTTTTAAAATTTCAGTTTTATTGAGTTATAATTGACATAAAATTGTAAGATGTGCATAGTGTACGGAGTGGTGATTTGATATACATATCCATTGCATTGTTTCTTAATCTTTAATCTATCATAAAATAGAGTTAGCCCAAATACTTGACATTGTCAGGAGTTGACAATTTCAGTGAAATAATGATGCACATAAAAATACATTGATACATAGTATAAATGATGTACATACATTTCTATCCACATTTTGTTTTCACATAATCATGAGGGAGCTAACGGAAGAGCTGATGATTACTGAGCTTTGATCAACTTATTTCCTCCCTTCCACCTTCTATCCTCTCACTGAGCATACACTCTGTGTTAGACCCTTTAAGTACTGGGGATACAGTAGTGAACACGACAGACACAGTCTTTGGCCTCATGGAGCTTACAGCTGAGGTGGGGAGAGTATGGAAGATGGGGTGATTGGAGATGGCAAACCACGAATTATGCAGATAATTAATTATAATGTTTATAAGTGCTGCTTAGAAATATAAGGTGCTTGAGCAGGGAAGACAGAGAGAAATGGATACATTCAATATCTATTTAATGGATATCTAGTAAGCTGAATCAACAGGGCTGGATTTATTCGATATGGGAAGGTGAGTGAGGAGTTAAAGAGATGACTGGATGATGAGCTGGATGGATGGTGGGGGAATATGGTGGGGGAAGATGGAGGAGGAACAGATTAGTAAGAAAAAATCCAAGGGAAATTGGATTTTTTTCTGGGTGAAAATGTCCTACACTGATCTCTCTCTCTCTCCCGTCTCTTCTTCCCTGCTCCCTCCCCAAAGAAAAGAGAATTTCTGAAAGTCCTTTTTTGATCCCCCAAAGAAAATTATCATCTTAATCAGCCAGGAAGACAGGTACAGAAAAAGCCTGTTTTGCAGGCTTTTCCACTCCTGATTGTAAAGGGCTTTCTAATCTCACCCTTTTAAGGAACCATGATGGTGATCTACTTTGACATTTAATAGCCTGCCATTCGTATGCTTGTCTTTTCCTTGTTATATATTATATTATGAGCTTCCTGAGGGTGAAGGTAGCATTCATTTTTTGTCTCCCTCAGTCTAATTAGTGCATGGCATTTAGTAGGTAACAATGATTATTTGTTGAATTGAATTATAACACAGTTGTATGAATGCTGGTTATAATGAACTTGTGTTCTTTTATGCTTGCCTAGGCTTTATGTGGTCTTCTCAAGCAGTATGAGTTCTGTGTGTGGCTCCTTTTAGGGAAAGGGTGTGTCTATCTTGCCAACCACTGCATCTCCAGTCCTGATACATGGTTAGGTTCAAAAGTACTTGTTCAAGGATGGTGGTTGCCAGAGGGGAGGAGGATTGGGGATAAAACATGTGAAGGGGGTCATGAGGTACAAACTTCCAGTTACAAAATAAATAAATCATGGGGATATAAAGTAAGGCATGATGACAATAGTCGATAATACTGTGGAGCATCCTTGAAAGTTGCCAAGAGAGTAAATCCTAAAAGTTAACTTTGTTTGGTGACAGATGGTAACTACACTTAACTGTGCTGCTCATTTCACAGTATACACACAGACATCAAATCATTATGTGGTACACCTGAAACCAATATAGTTCTATACGTCAATTATACCTCAATAAATTTGGTTTTTTAAAAAATTCTTGTTCAGTTTTCGAGAAGAGGAGGGCAAAGTTATTCAAAACCTTTGAAAACATTCTGCATATTACACAGCTAAGGGACAACCACAACAACAAAAAATATACCACTGATGAACCTGAAGAGCCTCAGAAGTTTTGCTGAGGTTCATTGTAGGGTAGAGCATTCTTACTCAAAGGCTGACCACTTTTAGATTAGCCAAGTTTGATTCAGATATTAGACCCTAAATTAATTTTCATAGTCAACAAAATTGGACAAATTTGGCATTTTGATACTCAAACTTGAAAGGATGGTGACTTTTATTTATTGGTTTTCAATGATGTTCCAAGGAGCCTTTGAGGTTTCATGGAAATCTTGAGCAAGCCAGTTGGATGGGGCTCTAACCTGTTACTTCTGCCTTTATCCATCACAGCCCATCTGTGGGTTTTTTTTGTTTACATGTCTGTAAAATTCCCTTTGAAGGACAAGTTCCATGACTTAAAAGAAAAAAAAAAAAACACCAAAAACTTCAAAAACCAATGTCAGATAACAACCTAACACTGTTCTCAAATAATTGTCATATTCCTACATGTAAAATTCCTACCTGAGAAGTGGTGGTGGCATCTGGTTGTCTTTGGGAATCAGTTTGGTCTCCTAGAAAGTACACAAATCTTTATCAGTTTAAATGTCAGAAAGCTACAGATGTGCTTGTAAAGTGCACAACACATCTAACCATTGCATTTATTCCTCTTTTAAAAAAAAAAAACTGCCTGTTTTCTTGTGTATACTTCCCAATGCCTTCCCAATGAAATTGTGAACTCTTAGAGAGCAATAACAATAATTTTTTGTTTCTATTAAGTTTAACACAGTGCCTAGCACAATAAAGTTATACTGAATGAATAAATGGATGGATGGATGGATGAATGGATGAATGGATGGATGACTTTGACTATTAGAAGAATGATTGTGACACAACACTAATACCTGGGACTTGGTAATTGTTTTCTAATCCTGCAATTTTGTTTTTGTAAGACCCTGAATAAATTAATTTTGTATCTCATTATGCTAAATATAAAATTTAAAAAGAATGTGTTTTGCAAATTAAGGATGATGAGTCATTGTTTCTTGGGAATAGAGGGTGCATGAGCAAATTAATTACAAAGGCTTCTGTTATTATCATTATAATGTTACTTATAAGATATAGCTGCTGTTGATGAAACTAGCCCAGGAAAGGAATGTAATATGAGCAGTTGGTTCAAATTTTGGGTGGACAAAATTACTGTTTATTACTCAGAGGACCTTAGACCAAAGTTTGATAGAATATAGCCTGTGTCGGGTTTCTGCACATTCAGTAACAGCAATGATCTAGTAGCCAAAGGAGACATTGAAAACCAAGGCAAATTTGAAGAGGAAGAACAAACACCATTGTGAAAGGTAAAGATTTCCACCTCTTGTCAACTGCTATGCTGGATGAATGTGTGTATGAATAAATTTAGTAGAACTTATTAAGTTGCTTTTCTGTGTAAGATCTGGTGCTGAAGGAAATTAGAGATGAATTACTAAATAAAGGGAGATGAGACATAAACATGTAACAAAGAAAGTATTAAGGGCCACAAGAGAAATAGTGTTCAATGATATGAGAATTCATGAGGAGGAGAATAATCTTTCTCTGAATATGGCTTATTGGATTACTTATGCCTTGGTTTTCAAATAAAATAAAACCTTTCATCTTCTCAATAGAGTCTTTAGCATAAATAAATATGTAGAGAGTATTTCTGGCAAAGGTATGCGTTCCCTAAAGAAGGAAGCCATTTCCATAAACATACTTTGTTTCTTTGTTGGGACAATCAGCTCCATTTTGTTTCCATCATGTGGCATGAAGCCTCTTGAAGTTGCGAAGCTGTCCCTGATTCTGGGCCAAAGTTGAATCATCAGATTGACTGACCTCACCACACCATGTGTTTTGTATTAAAAATTTGTGTGTGTGTATGTGTGTGTGTGTGTGTGTGTAGTTAGCACAAGAAAATGAGGACTCCCCAGGCCCTACATACTTTGTTATTCCTACGTTTACCAATGTTTTCACAATTTTGTGAAAACAATGTATCTCTGATATAGTCAAAGTACCTCATTTTTACAAGGCAGGATATTAATATAATCCAGAAAGACTAAGAATAAATTGGCATGCATACCCCTCCAAAAAACAACAGTAACTTTTGACTTTCACGTAAATCTTTAAATTTGAAGGGGTTAGGTCAATTTTCCAAAAAAATAAAATAAAAGACAAATAGATGATAGATCTAAAAGAAAGTCTGAAGAAAAAAAGACATGTATAATCTCATCCTAACTTGATACACAACTTTTTATTTTCGTGTATTTCCTTCCAGTTATCTTTATATTCATGTCATTACCTTCCACTCATTTCTAACTCACCCTACTCTGGATTCTACCCCCACCAGGCCACCGAAATTGCTCTTGTTCAAGTCACCAGTGGCCTCAGTGGATTCCTTTCAGTCCTTGTTTGCCTGGGCTACCAAGAGCCTTCAACACAGTCCAGACCCCAGCTCTCTCCTCCTTGTTCTCTGTATTCCAGGCACTGTGGGTTGACTGACTTTGGGTGCACACAGTTTTCTTTCCTTCCTCGGGCCTTTTGCATGTCCTCTGACTCCTCCTTGGAAGGCTCTTCCTCCCAGTTCCTCCTGCCCCTTCTCCCAGGTAACCTCTTCTCTTCTTTCAGAGCTCAACATAAATGTCACAAAGTTAGATAAGATCATGGCAATCCTGCTTCAAAATAGTCATCAGACATATAATTACAGGTTTCCTCTCTCTCCCTTACCCTCTAAGTTCCTGGATGACAGAAGCCATAATTGTCTTCACTATTGAAACCTCAGTGCTTAGATCATTGCCTGGCATATAGGAGATGCTAAAAATTTTTGTTGTGGTTAAATGGGTTTATGAATAGTTGCATCAATTTTATATCCTGCTTTTTCATACCAACGCATATCTCCATGTTGTTCCTTTCTGATTTTGTTTTACTTTTATCAAAATTATACATGCATACTTGTACAAGAATGCTCAAACTGGAAATAATCCAAAGGTCCATCAACAGGAAAACAGATAAATGAATTCTGGTGTTTTCATTAAATGGACTATTACAGAGCAATATTGTCAGTCTTGCTACATATAACAACATGGATAAATCTTACAAGCATACTAGCAAATGAAGCCAGAAACAAGAGTACTTACATATGATTCCATTTATACAGATTCCAAAAGCAGGGGATACTGATTTACGATGTCACAACTCAGGATACTGGTTATCCTTGGTGGTATGGTGGGGACTGGGAGGGGGCACAAGGGGACTTTCTGGGTACTGGTAATGTTTAATTTCTTGATTTGGGTCCTATTATATAATGTGTTCACATGGGAAAAAGGCATTGAACTAATTGTATACTTTTTTCCTACTTATGTAATACTTCAAAATGTTTACTTAAAAATTAAAAAATAGTGAATTTTAGGCGCAAATCTTTTAAACAAATAGTTCTACAAGGGTTTTTTTTAATTAATTTATTTATTTATTATTTTTGGCTGCGTTGGGTCTTTGTTGCTGTGTGCGGACTTTCTCTAGTTGTGGCGAGCGGGGCTACTCTTCATTGAGGTGCGTGGGCTTCTCATTGCAGTGGCTTCTCTTGTTGCAGGGCACAGGCTCTAGGCGTCCAGGGCTTCAGAGTTGTGGCACACAGGCTCAATAGTTGTGGCTCACAGGCTCTAGAGTGCAGACTCAGTAGTTGTGGCACACGGCCTTAGTTGCTCCGCGGCATGTGGGATCTTCCCCAACCAGGACTCGAACCTGTGCCGCCTGTGTTGGCAGGCGGATTCTTAACGACTGCGTCACCAGGGAAGCCCCTCTACCAGTGAAGCCCCTCTACAAAGTTTAAAAACAGCATTTCTGGGCCTCCCTGGTGGCGCAGTGGTTGAGAGTCCGCCTGCCGATGCAGGGGACACGGGTTCGTGCCCCGATCCCGGAGGATCCCACATGCCGCGGAGCGGCTGGGCCCGCGAGCCATGGCCGCGGGGCCTGTGTGTCCGGAGCCTGTGCTCCGCAACGGGAGAGGCCACAGCAGTGAGAGGCCCGCGTACAGCAAAAAAAAAAAAAAAAAAAAACAGCATTTCTTTGCTTCCTCCTTCCTCACCCTCACTCTGCAGTGTCCATCTCCCCACAGATAGACTCTTTCAACTTTTTTGGTTGATTCTTTTGCTCTTGACATCCATACCTCTAAATAACATGTTTGACTGTACCTCTTAATGTTTCAGTTTGAAACATTATCTAAGCATTATTTAAGCATGGAAGATGGGGATGTAGCCCTTTTTCCTTTACCTACTCCCTGTACTTATGCATATGCTTTCCATCTCTACATCCTCCTAATGTGGATTATTTATCATTTTAATCTCATTAATATTCAATGTTTATATGACATTTTCTATATAAGTGCTTTTGCAGCTGAGCCATGTAATAAACTTTGATCACTCCTCTTTTATTGAACTTCTTGTTTTCCCTGTTATCTTCATTTTGTCTGTTTGCTTCGTTTTCAGAGAATTTCAATCCCAAATACTGCATCACTTGTTTAAATCTTCCTTCAAGACCATCAGATATATTTGTTAAATTATTAATTTCATCTGGAAGAAATCTCTTCTAGAGTCTTGCGATTTGCTCTGTTCTGGGCTGGTTGCCCTTTATATCTCGTTCACAGCTCTTATCCTGAGATTTCCCTTCAAAAGTATTCTGGGGATTCACTGTACCTTCTTCTGTGTTCATTTTCTGGTCCCTGTTTTTTTGTGTAGTCTTCCTTTTCTTGGTTTATTTCCTTAGTTTTAATGGAGAGCATTCTTCAGTAGCTTTCTGGGAAAAGGGTACATGTAAAAATGTACCCTTTTTCCCAGATGGGTACTGGGAAATGGGATGTAAAATGTTAAGACTTTGCATTCATGAAAGTGTTTTTATTCTATTTTCACACTTAATTGATGGTTTAGCTTGGTATAGAATTCTATGCTCAAGATAATATCCTTTCAGAATTTTGAAGACATTGCTCCATTGTCTTATAACTTTATATGCTGATATTCAGAAGTCTGTGGCCATTCTTACTTCTTTTTTGCATATGTGACCTGTTTTTTCTCTCTTGTAGGAGCTTCTCTTTGTACCTAGTGATCTAAAATTTCAAATTGTCTTGTCTTGCTGTGTGTGTATCTAATTTCACCTAATATTCTGGTCACAAAGTGGGTCCTTTTTAATCTGAAAATTCAAGACTTTCGGCTCTGGGAAATGTTCTTGAATTTTTTATTAATGATTTCTGCCCTCTGTGTTCTCTGTTCTCTCTTACTTAGAACTCTTACTGTTAAATCTCCTGGATTAATTCTCTATCTAATCTTTAATGTCCAGTTTCCTGTCCATTTTCATGGTTGTGACATTCTCTTATCTCTCTGAGGATATCAATGATTTTTTTTCCTTCTCCATGCATAGTCTTTGTTTTCTCCAAGTTACTTTTTAACTGAGTATTTATTTTGGTCTCAGTATTTCAAGCTAATGACTGTCCAGATGTGTGTTAACCTAGATATTTTGGTAAGTTTGTTTATAGCTGAGAGATTGTGAGCTCTGAGAATGTGGGTGGTACTTATGATGACCAACCACCATGGTTTGCCTGGGACTATGCCAGTTTTAACACTGAAAGTTCCATGGACCTGGAAACCACATCAGTCCTAGCTAAGGTCACCCTATTTGTGATCATCTCTATAGAGTGAACAGTCTGGAAAAGTTCCCAGGGAGCCCAATGTCAGTCTCTTCAGCGCTTTTCCCATGAGCTGGCAGATTCCCCAAAGAATGCTATTCCAATTTCCTGCATGGAGGTCAAAGTCCTGCCTTTGAACATTCTTGGGCTTTAGTTGGGGGAGTACAGCAGGGATTGTCAGCTTGAAATATGAAAATATCCTCTTAATCTCACTTCAGCTGTGTCTGTTTTTTCCTATTCAGTCTTTACTGAGTGCTTGCCATGTGTCAGGCACTGTTTTAAGCACTGGGGAGGCTGCAGGGAATAAAACATAAAAACATCTG
Organism: Mesoplodon densirostris; assembly: GCF_025265405.1. Classification (NCBI taxonomy): domain Eukaryota; kingdom Metazoa; phylum Chordata; class Mammalia; order Artiodactyla; family Ziphiidae; genus Mesoplodon; species Mesoplodon densirostris. The sequence goes on from NC_082677.1 coordinate 18,864,623, forward strand.
CTTCTGTGACTCATGTAGGAAGGCAGGCAATTGATCAATTAATTTTTTAAAATTATGATTTGTCAGAAAGTGATAAATGCTATGAATAAAAAAAACAGGAGAGAAGGAAAGACAGAGCTAGGGTAAATGGGTTATTTTAAGACTATTTTATTTATTTTTATTTTATTTTTATTTTTATTGGAGTATAGTTGACTTACAATGTTTTGTTAGTTTCTGCTGTACAGCAAAGTGAATAGTTATACATATATCCACTCTTTTTTAGATTCTTTTCCCATATAGGTCATTAGAGTATCGAGTAGTGTTCCCTGTGCTATACAATAGGTCCTTATTAGTTATCTATTTTATATATACTAGTGTGTACATGATTTTAAGACTATTTTAAATAGAGTGATCAGAAAAGATCTTACTGAAGGGATGACATTGGGCAAAGACCTAAAGGATATAAGGTGGATATTTGGAGGAAGAGCCTCCCAAGCAAAGGGAACCAGCAAGGTCCCTGAGGCACGAATGTGCATGATATCTTTGGAGAAGAGCAAGAGGGGTATGGCTGTAGCTTAGTGAGCTAGTGAGTAAGGAGGTGCCTAGTTATTCTAATTGCTGAGTGGAAAATAGAACATATGGGCTCAAGGGAAGAAAAAGGAAGTCCAGTTAGGAAGCCATTGTATCAATCCAGTCAAGTCATGGTGGTGTTTTGGACCAGGGCTATGACCAAATTGCTGCTGAGAAATGGTTAGATTCTGTATATGTTTTCTGGATTTACTAATGGATTGGTTATGAGGTGACAGAGAAAGGAGGGAATCAGGGATGTCTCCAAGGGTCTTAGTCTGGGCATTTGAAAGTATGGAATTGCCATTTACTGAGATGGGAGAGATTTTGGAGAGACATCATGAGTTAGATTTTACACATGTCATATTTGAGACATCTATGGAATGTATGTGTAGAGTAATAGGTGGCTATATGAGTCTGGTGTTATTTGGGTTCTGCACCCAATTCCAATGTGTGGAGGGGCAGCTTTCCCACAACATCACCAAGGAATGCTGGGGGCATCAACAGGGTGTCCTGTAATTCAACTCAGTTCTGACCCAATTTACCCAGAGATGGCATCAGACTCTAAAGTCAAAGAGCTCATTCCTGCAAGACCACCCTCCACTTCAGATGCCAGTCACAAGCCCTGTGCTTCTGACCAACTGGCCATAAATGAGAGGTTCCCATGACCCCCTCCTTGGGTTCAATTAATTTGCTAGAGAGGTTCACAGAACTCAGGAAACCAGTTTACACACTAGGTTACCTGTTTATTATAAAGCATATTAAAGGATACAAATCAACAGCCAGATGAAGAGATACATAGGGTAAGTTTCCAAATACAGGAGCATCTGTCCTCATGGAGTTTGGGGCCCAGCACAGTGGCTCGTGGAAGCGTTCTGTTTCCCCAACGTGAAAGCTCTCAGAAACCCTTCCTTTTTGGTTTTTTTTTATGGAGGCTTAATTACATAGGCATGATTAATTAAATCACTGGTCACTGGCGATTGATTCAATCTCCACCCTCTCTCCTATTCCTGCAAATCAGTCCTAATCATCTATTTCTGGTTGGTTACCTTGGCAACCAGCCTCCATTCTTAGGTGCTTTCCAGAAGTCACCTCATTAGCATAAATCCAATTGTGGTGGAAAAGCCTTTTTATGTGAATAATTAGACACCCATTTCACCTTTATGGCTCTGAAGTGTTTTCAGGAACTGAGCACAAGAGACCAAATATAACAAAAGATGCTCTCATTGCTCTTATGGCTCGGGAAATTCCAAGGGTTTAGGAAGCTATGAGCCAGGAACTGTGGACAAAGACCAAATAAATATGAAAAAAATATTTTTATCATCTGAATGACCACATGTAAATTTCTTATAAATCGCAGTCCTCAAGGTGCTCAAGGAAGAGGCTGGAGACATAAATTCCGGAGATGGTATTTAAGGTCATGAGGTTGGGTGAAATTGCCTAGGAAATAATATAGATTGAAGAGTGAACCAAGCATAGAATCCTGCAGTACATCAACATTTAGAGGTTGAGGAGATGAGAAGGAACTAGAACAGGAGACTGAAAAGAGGGGTCAGTTAGAAAACAGAGAATCAAGAGGGAGAATTATCTGGACACCAACTGAAAAACTGTTTCAAGAAAGAGAGAGTGATGAATTGTTTCAGGTGCTGCTGGAAGAGCCCTCTAGTTCAGAGACACTTTGATCCATCTAGTGCAGAAAGCTTGTGTAGCATCTTCTCCAGGATCAACCCTCCAACCATTTGCAGGGTTGGAGGAAGGATAGTCTCCTGGTTGTGCAGAATAGGAGAGGATAATGGGAAATGGGATATCAAAGTGCTTCTTAGACTGTCAACACTTGCCCCTTATTTTAGTTGCCCCCTCCCTTCATTCCACTCTTAAGTGGATGCCACCAATTTCTGAGCCTTTAAAGAAGCCTCCAATATAAATTAGATTGATTCATACTTTGCCCCCACGGCCCGTTTACGAGTCCACTTTCTCTGACGTGCTAAGTCATTTACTTCTTGATAATCCACTGCTTTCAGGCTTTGCAAATAAAATTGCTATTGTCTCCTCTTCTTTTACTCTTGTCCTTGTGGACTTAAGCCTCTTAAAAAGATCCTTTCACTGTCACTTAGGGAAGGAGTAATAGTAGATGCATATATTCAATCCATCTTCTTTATGTGGAAGACATGACCACCATTTTTAATGGTGTGAAGTTGTCAACTATCTGGACATACATCATTTACTTAATTGTTCCCCAATGTTTGGACATTTGGGTTGCTTCCAGTGACATATAATACTATGCAATAAATCTTCTTGCATATAACATTGTTCATGATTAGGACTTTTTTTTTTTTTTTTTGCTCTGGATTGATTCCCAGAAATGTAATAACTGGGTAGAGAGATATTAGAATTTGATACAGTAGAAGGCAGTATAGTGAATAGTTTAGAGCATAGTCTCTGGAGTATAAGTCAGTGTGCTTTTGTTTAGATTCTTGATCTGCCATTTGCTAGCTGTGTGACCTTGGGCAAGTTTTTTAAACTCTGTGTTCTACTTTCCTCATCTGTCAATAGGAATAATAACAGTAGTACTACTGAGGGGAGTGTGTTAGGTTAATACACGTAAATTACTTGCACAGTGATTAATACACAATAAATTAACAGTCAATAAATATAATCACTACCATCATCATGATCACCATCATGACACTTGATAAGTATTGCCAAGCTGCTCTTCAAAAGGGGATCAACTTCAACGCCATCAGCAACATATAAGGGTGCCCATGTAAACACTTCTTTGCCAACCAAACTCAGTAATTATTTTAAAAGGCTCTTAAACGTGACTCTATTAAATTTCTCTATAGTTTTTGTAATAAAAACATGGACTGCAGGACTTCATCATTAATGTTCCAGCCCATAAAAGGGAAATCTTAGCAAATTCTGTGAAAATTCTGATATAAAGGCTTCAGATAGGGGAAGTCACATCATACTTGGATTCGACTTGAGCAAAATCAATTATACCCCTGGACGGGAGGAGGAAAGAGAAAGAGAAAAAAAAATTTTTAACCTATAGTGATTTTTTTCTGACCATTCCACTCAACGAATATATGTGAGTTTTAGATGAAAGTTGAACGTGCTTTTCCTCAGTTGGTCTGAGTTTTAATGTGCCTCTTCTAGTGTGAGCATCTCATTCATGCAGATTGTGATTCTAGAGTTTTAGAGTGATTTTCGTACCACATGCCAAGAGCCAAGACAACACTGTTGGCCATTTTGAGAGTTGCTGTATCAGTGTATTCCTAAGTGATGTTAAACACTTTGATCATATGCGAGACAGCCTCCATATCCAAAAGTTTGTGCACAAAAAGGATCACATCATTTTTGGTCTGTGACTAAAATAAATGGTATCGTCCAACATTTTTTTCTGTTTGAGGTTTTTGATTTTGCCGCCAGCTAGGTGATTTTCACTAATGCTATGCATACTGCTCCTTTGGATTGGGACAAGCTTCCAATCTTTGTTTGCCTGCCAAATTTAGACCCATCCTTCAAGGCTTAGCCCAAGCCGGAAGACTTCCCAGTTTCCTGTTGGTGCCTTAGGCCACTGTGTCTAGAACACCATGAGTGGACCTCTAGTATAGCAGTTATCGTGTCGAGTCATATTTGTCTGTATGTCTCTCTCCCCACTGGTCTGTGAACTTCTCTAGAATAGAGACTGTGTATTAGTAATTTTTGTAATCCCAGTGCCTAGTAAAATGCCTGGCACATAGTAGACATTTAATTAATATTGTTGAATGAATGAATGAGAAATGGAAATTGAGATAGAAAGAGAACCATGGTATAGGGGTGCCACAATATCCAAGGGAAGAGTTTAAAAATGAAAACTCGTCAACAAGCGCAGTAATAACTACTCATTATCAAAGACTATCTGTATTCCAGTAGCTAATATATGCATTATAATCTTCCTTGTAAATCACCTTACTTATCTTACAGATGAAGAAAAGTTAGTCTCAGAAGTTAAGTAACTTGTCCAGAGTCCCATGACTAGGAATGCAGGAGTAAAGATTTGAACCCAGTTTGTGTATTTCCATCACTCTCTCCCACATCCCTGATTCAATCCTGTCAGAGGTAGAAGAGAAATCAAGTGGGATGATTAGAAAGCATCTACTGAATTTGGTATTAGGAGGAAATGGGGACCTTTACTGATTTCAAGGGGTGCACGCCTATGTGTCCAACTTTATTTCTGACCATGGTAATGAAGTTCCTGATCACAAAGCATGCTGTCAGAACACAGCTGTTCATGAACAGAAGTGCCATTGAGTAACCTTCAAAAGACCATCATGTTCTCAAAAGGAAGCACAAGTTTACTATGGAGATATGGGTCATGATGCTGCTCAGGGGAACCAGACCTGGGACTCAGAGACAATTAGGAGACATGTCCTTGCATCAGGCTGGATGTGAGCCAGGGCCTGAACAGAACTTTCTGGAGAGGAGTGAGGGTGGGGGAGGAATGTGTGTGTGTGTGTGTGTGTGTTGGTGGAGTGTGGGGCAGGGATGTGTGTCATCCTTGAGATGAGCTCCCAAGGATTGACGACAGCAGGAAAAGCTGATCTCTGAGCTAGTGAGAACACATCTATTTACGTAGCATTGGGACAATGACTAAAGTCCACTTGCTTACTGGGTTAAAATGCTGATGCACTGCTAAATGGAAGCTTGCTGAGTGTGAGTCATGATGACAAACCACTGTAACAAGATATATTGAAACCCTCACCCTCCCATACTCAAAGTCACTGTTGGCTATGATGCTTCCGGACTTTAAAATCTCCCCAGTTCCTTTATTTATAACTTTCCTAAATCAAATGTAGCAGGGTGGTCTTGGCCAAACCTGTGTGGAAGTTGGAACTGTGGAAACGGAGAGTGCCTCCCTCTGGACCCCCAGTCAGTCATAGGATATAGGGAGAAAGACTTCCTTATGGCTGAAGGGAGGAAAGAGAGGTTGGGGGCATGGGCACAGAGTTTTTGATTCAGTAAATATGGACAGGATCCAAGAATTTGCACTTCTAAGTAATAACTTCCCAGGTTGTATTGATGTTGCTGATCCAGGGGCACTTTGAGAACCATTGATCTAATTGCTCTTGAATCCTGAGAACCAATATAGAGAAGCAGACTATAAGTTACTACTTAATTTGTAAAACCCCCCTGCCCAAACTCCAAGAATTATGAATAAAGGCTTTACTTTAACCACCACAAAATTGTCACTCTCTCCCACTCTATTCCCAGGTTGAGTCAGTTTACAGACAAGGGCCATGCAATCATCTGACACGCACTTTATTGTATGTCTTCCTTCAGCTTCTCCGAAGGGTCCTGTGGTCACTTACTAGGAGAAGAAGAAATACCTAGTCTATTCTGGACATTAGACACTATCCTTAAGCAACTTTAATTTCCAGGGACCCAGAATGCCACTCTTATCTACAGAATGGAGGTTTATCAGGGTCATGCAATAGATGGAGATTTAACCTGAGTTCACTTCACAGTAGGCTCAGTGAGACCCCATAGTTATTGCCCTAGTTTCTTAGAGTATTGATGGCATAGATTTACTCAACAATCTTCAGAATCCTCTCGCTGGGCCCTTGACCCATGGAATAAAACTATTCTAGTTGAAAAAGATCAATTAGAAACCCCTGACTCAGTAAATCAAAAGCACTGCCTCATCCTTGGTAAAATTGACGACATAAATGCCATTATTATGGACCTGAAAAGATATAGGAGTGGGATTATTTTCACATCCTTACTTGATTGCCCTTTTGGCAGTATTAAAAATGATAGATTTGGGATAATGACAGCAACTTGTTGTAAGCTTAATCAGGAAATATTGACAATTGTAACTACTCTTCTAGATGTGGTCTGTTTACTGTAGCAAATATATATATCTCATGGTGTAGGAATGCAGCTGTTGATCTTTATCCCCCCAAACAGAAAATACGTGAAGTAGTTTGCTTTCACCTAGTGAGGAGAGCAGTATACCTTAAGTGTATTGCCCCAGGGATGCATCCACTTCCTGTCCTTGCATCACACAAGTCAATCTGCAGGGACCTCAATTACCTTATCATCTCACAGAAGATCATGCTGTTCCACTACATTGATGAGATAGATTCCTGGGAGCAAAAAGTTGCTGGAGCTCGATAAGCATTGCTATGACTGAGGATGCCAGATGTAGGGAGATAGACGCCCATGAAAATACAAGGCCTGCTACATCAGGGAGGATTTTTGAGGATCCAGCAGTCTGCAGCATGATGGGATAACATTAAAAGCTGAGAACTTGTTTCTACACCTTGTAACCCCTGCCACTAAAGAAAAAGAAAATGCTTAGTGGAAATGTTTCAATTTTATAGAAAACATATACTACATTTGGGTGTCCTGTTTCTTTTGAAAGACAAGCAGCTTTGAGTAGAACCAGGAGCAAGAGAACTCTCTCCAGCTGGTCAAGGTTGTAGTGATAGAGCAACAAGCCTCCAAGGGTTTGTTGCAGATTATGATGTTGAATGAAGCCTGTAGAAGGTCTCAGTGGGATCATTACAGAGGAGATCCCTAAGGCTTTAGAGGAAGTAAAGGCACTATTCACCTTTGAAAAATATCTCCTGCTTGCTGGTCGACCCTGCTAAATACTGATGATGGATCAACAGGCAAGAAGACAGTCTCGACTCTTCAGAGTTATATTTTCTTTCTGTATTTTCTTCCCTATAGTGTCATGTTCATATTTTAACTATTTTTCCTCTTTCTCTCTCTTTCCCCCATTATTTTGTATAGAATGAGTTGGTAGTAGTTTCCTTAACTACTACCATACCTTTATTCCTTTAATATCTAGTCCGTAGGATATTATAGGTAATATAGAACATCAGTACAGTTATTCCTCTTCTAGAAGTAGAAGAGTCCCACTCAGACTTCCAGGACATGAGCCGGATGCAGTCCGTGATGAGATTCGGTGTTGCTTGTCTTTTTGAGGAAGGAGTGAGGAATTGTATGATTGTGTGAGGGACGGTTACATTTTGTCAGGCAGGAGCATTTAGGATGAAGAAGAGTGTCTGTTAATGTTGGACAGCCAAAGGGGTGGATGGTGGTGGGCATTTGTTATTCCCACTAACAATATCTCAAACTCTTAGTGCTTCTTGGTGCAAAGTGCAATACCTAATGCTCAGCAGCTGAAGAGGAATGTCTTCTCCATACCCGTTCTGAGGCATGATCTGGAGCCTTGCTCTTGCCTATGTACCTGAACTTGAGTCTATAGCCAATCACAATTCCAAATGTCCAATATAATTTCAATAAATTCCTGTTGTACTTACATCCATTTACATAGTTATTTTCTACCGCATCTGAGAACCCTGTCCAATCTTATTAGAACAACCTTCTGGCCATGATAATAAAGGGAGGGGGATTCCTTGGATAGTAGCTACAAATGTTCTTGTCACTGTAAAGGGATCTGTCCCATTATATATTAAGTAAATTGACATTCTAATTCAAATATTGATCTCTTGTAAGTTTGGTTTGCATGAGTCCATCCCTCTGAGCCTAGTCTCCTCTGGGTACACTGGGTATAAAATCCAGTAGCTTTGTGATAGTCGACTCTGAGGTTCTGTTTTAGTAGTTACCTCTGATCCCCTATGATCTCTATCTCTTTCACGCTCAACTCAAAAATCCTGCCGTCATCTGCCTCCTGGAGCTCACATCTCTAGGGTATGTTCAAGTGCGTTTCCTCATTTATTCCCCTACAACAAGGCAGGCAGGCATTTTTATCTACAACCTAGAAGAGAACAATTAAAGTTAAGCTTTCAACCAGCTAGAGATAAAAGAACTAAAGTTAAGAGAAGATACATTCAACAAATTAGTAAGAAGCAGATCAGAACCCAAATCGTGGGTCTTTGGACTCATAGACCAGCCTACTGCAGAGGGTGCTTTGCTTCATTTATCTAATCCAAAGGGGGCATAGCAATGGAGGGGTGCCCGTGTATGAAGCCAATGTCATCCACATCCATCAGCAAACACCTGTGGAGATTGTGAGAGACACCTAGGTGAGCATAATTTATTTCCAGGTGGCTTGAGGGTTTCTATACCTTGTGTCCTCTGCTTGTTTTGTTTTGTTTCTGCTTCTGTTGCTCTGAGCTCCTAAGTTGTCTTTGCTCTGGTGTCTGGTACCTTTAATTCTCATTTTCATGTAACCTGAAGGTTGCCCTTGCTGTAGCGAGATTCATACAAAGTGAATGCCATGTTCACCAGTGCCCTGGGATTGACACACTGAGCCCATGTAAGATGTGGGAGATTTCACTCTTTCCCGAATATAGATCAGTGAAGCACAGAGGCAAGCTGGTGCAAAGAGGTTCTGTGTCAGCTAGTGAGAGACTTTTTCATCTCTTCACAAATGATTTATTGCCAAGTAGATAGGAGCAAAGTTATGCAGATCACCACAGGAACAAACGTCTCATGAAAATAAACCTCTCATTGAAAGGCTCCTTTTCTGAAAGTCCACAGAAAGGGAGCCTAAACTTTCTAGGCTGTTCAGTTGCATGCTGTGAACATACATGGTTGTATCCCTTTTAAGTTTGCTTTTAACTCCCACTGTATGACTTTATTCTAGTACCCACCTCAGTCTTCTAAACTGAAATTGCCACTTAACTTACATTGCCACCTAATCTGAAATTTACCAACAGACCATACTGCTTACATTACCCTTTCAGAAACTTAGAAGCCCCAAATATTCCTTTTCTTATTTTGCTCTTTGCATAGCAAATCATTTCCAGAGTTTTTTATATTGTTGATACTTTAAAACCAAAATTAGTAGGCTTCTATGGTGCATGAGCTATATTGTTCATCCTCTAAAGAGAACCAATCAAGGTATTTTAGCAGCTCTTTACCCTTGCTGCTTCCTCTCAATGGCAGTGTTTTTCATTCATTCATTCATTCACTCTTTCAATCAATTGGCATATATTAATCTTCTGTTAAGGATTCAATCCTACATAAACGCCATTAATTGTGTTTAAAAAGTAGACAAAAATGATACCTTCTAATCAGGAGCTTACCACCTACTTGGGTTGCGAGATACAACTAGAGCTCCCATAGACTATACTGTAATCATATAAACACGTCCCTATGTGTTCAGGGAATATAAATTGCCTGTGCATGCTGTTACGTAATCTATAGGACACATCCTTTTAATTTGGGGGAAGATGAAGAATTTCCTCACTTGGCAGAATGCTTGAAGATCTAGAACAGGCTCAGTTGTTTGAACGGCTCACTAATCACTGACAACACTTGTTATCATATATTGGCTGTGAGTTCTCTGTCAACAACCTGGGGGGGCCCAGGACTTCCTGACTCAGCTGGTGGTCTCCCCACATTCCTGAAAACTGCTCTGACTCTCTTCCTTTCAGCCAGCGCTAGGAAGACAAACTTCCCAATCACGTGGCAGAAGATGGCAGAAGGTGAGCCAGCCACAGGAGCGCATCTCCATGAAACGCAGTACGACCACATGCTGTCTCTTTTCCAATCAGAGGGAGTAACTTTCTTCTCTCCAAGGGGCAAGGAATCATCTTTGTGGGGGAATCTATTAAGAATCTTTTTGGGTTTTTTGGTATCTTCTGGATGAATTTCGTTTCTAGTTTTACTTTAAATACTAGCATTTCTCTTAGCAAAATTACAGCCTGCAATTTAAATAAACTTGCTTCTGGGCCACACTAATAATTTGAGTTCTCTGAAATTGATGTGGTGGAAGTGGAAAGATTATCTATTCACATTTGAGGATTTTAACCACAAGCTGTAGACAGAAAACTTATTAGTTTAAATAAAGTTTTGGGGACTTTTCTGTGGTCCAGTGGTAAAGAATCCACCTTCCAATGCAGGGGACGTGGGTTCGATCCCTGGTCAGGGAACTAAGATCCCACATGCCGCGGGACAATGAAGCCCATGTGCCACAACTACTGAGCTTATGCACCTCAACTAGAGAGCCCGCATGCAGCAAACTACAGAGCCCATGCGCTCTGGAACCTGGGTGCCACAACTAGAGAGAAGCCTGCATGCTGCAATGAAGAGCCCATGTGCCGCAACAAAAGATCCTGCATGCCTCAACAAAGATTCCGTGTGATGCAACTAAGACCTGATGCAGCCAAAAATAAATAAATAAATCTTTAAAAAATAAAATATAAATGAATAAATAGAGTTTTGATGGGCCCTCGTACACTCTCCTCCAATATTACAGGTCATATGTTACTTTTATTTCTGACCTCATCAACCCATCTTCTTTCCTCTCCTCAAAGTTCAAGTCAAACCAAGGGGTGTGTAAATGAACTGTGGTTGACCACTTGAACCTGTGTTTCTTTCCTAGGGTTGACTCATCTAGCAAGACTAAATCATTTCAGATCTGGAATCTATTTTTTTTTTCATACAAGAAAGTCTGTTCATTTTTATAGTCTCCCTGAAAATGCCATTCAAATTCAGATAGGGCCCTCTGCTGCTAGGCTTTCCTTGCAAATGGCCTCAGCTGTTAGAGGCTGGTGTATTCCACCTCAGAGAATCCACAGCACATGCCATAATTCCAATAAAGTTGAAGCCAGTCTGTCTGTCTATCTATCTAATTTATCTGTCCATTCTCTGCTCAAATATGTATCAATCACAAAGCCATGCCAAGCATAGTGCTGGGCATATAGATACACAGATGAATAACATGAAAACAGAGGTACTAGTGTAGTAGGGGAGAGATATAGGAAAACAGACTGATTATAGTACAGTGTAGGCCTCTGTTTTTAACTATGTTTTCTGGCTTATATTTTGGTGTCTAAGACAGAGTAGGCACTCAAGTCCTTATTGACCAAATTGGATGATAAATCACAGAAGCAAAGTGAGTGAGAGGGAGAGCCATGGATGACAGCAGACAGCATTCAGGGTGGGACTGGGTGGGTGGGGTGTGGACGGCGTGAGGCTCTGTAAGGACTATGTGGCTTTTACTCCAAGAAACATGGGAAGCCATACAAGTGTTTGGGCGGAGGAGTGTCACACTCTGACTTAAATTTGAAAAGGGTCCCTCTGGTTACTGTGGGGAGAACAGACTGCAGAGGCCATAGGCAGAAGCAGCGAGAACAATTAGGATGCTACTGCAATAATCCAGAGGAGAGATGATGAGGCTTGAACCAGAGGTGCAGGCAGTGAGTGGCACTCAAATCTGGATGTATTTTGAAGGTATAGCCAATGGGATTTGCTGGTGGATTTGATGTGGGCTGTGAGAGAAAGAGAAGAAAGAGTCAGGATGTCTCTAAGCTGTTTGGCCTGAGAACCCAGAAGGATGAAGTCCTCCACCCCGAATATCTACCAGCTAGCTCTTACTTTCTTGAGTTTTCTGCCTAAGTGTCCCTTTATCATCAGAGAGGCCTTCCTCGACCACGTGTAGCAATCATTAGGGCTGTTCACACAAGCTCAGTTCTGTCTTCTTAGGAAGATGGTAGGATTGCCCTTCCACGTCCTGTTTAACTCAGGTGTGACCATGTGACTCATTTGGGCCAATGAAACATGAGCAGATAGGACTTGCACCATTTTCAGGTGAAACCCTTAATGCTGGTGCATGCTTCCCCTCCTTTTCTCTAGCTTCCGTCATAGCAATCAGAAATGTTTGCTTGGGAACTCTGCTCAGTATTCTGTAATAACCTAAATGGGAAAAGAATTTGAAAAGGAATAGATACATGTATATGTATAACTGAATCATTTTGCTGTACACCTGAAACTGTCACAACATTGTTAATCAACTATGCTCCAATATAAGATAAAAATTTAAAAAAAAAAGAAAAAAGAAACGTTCACTTGGGCTTATCTTCAGAGTGAGGAACGTGTAGCTAAGTCCCAGCTGACCTTCTGTGATCATGTAGCATGAGCTAGAAGCAAATCTTTGTTATAAAACTAAGATTTTAGGGGGTTGTTTGTTATTGCAACATAACCCAGCCTATCCTGACTGATACATCACCCTAAATACAATAGAATTCTCAACCCCTTCCTCAGTCCCCCATGCCCCCCACTTTTACTACATGCTAACATAGTATACCTTGATTTTCTTTCTTTTGTTTTTAATTTCCACCACCCTCTTATTTGAATGAATGCTCCATGAGGATGGACACCTGGTCTGATGTGTTCACTGCTATGTCCAGCACTTAGAACAATATCTGGTTGACAGCAGGTTGTTAGACTGCACCCTGCAGGCCTGCAATCCCTGTACTTGCCCAACCACAAGACCAAAGAAAGAGCCCAGAGTCAGTGACAGAGACATCAGTGGTTTAATGGATGGGGGATCTTACATGTCTGAAGCAAGGTCCTGGAGTGACACCCCACTGCGTGTGGCAGACGGTGGGCAGGACATGGCTGTGGTCTTCATTACCAGGGGAAGAGGGAGATGACCAGTTATAGGGGGAATTGACGTCAGGTTGGCTCATGGGTTGCCAGGGAACCCAGCAGAGGGGTGCACCTCACTGCCGCTTTGATAAACTATCATAGTGGAGATAGTTCTGATCTAAAGATTAGAACAATCACTAGCTGGGGCCGGGGGCAAGTACATAGGCATTTACTGATTAGGCTCTGTGATTTAGAGGGAAGGTTGGTCAGGTGAGTAGGGTGTAGGTGAAGCAGAGACTGGTCAAGTAGGGGATGTACAGAGAGCAAGAGAACAGCCATCTTGTGTGGCCTGCTCATACACAGATGCTAAAGAAACACTAGTTCTGTGAATGAATAAATGCCTGGGATACCAGGGATCACTTTCCAAAACAGAGAGCATTGAAGCTGTATCTCCGTGGGTGCATAGGAGTTTGCCAATGGGAGGAAATAGCCTATGCAAAGATCTGGCATGTCCAGGGAACCCTAAGGAGTTCAGCATTGTTAGCATGTCGGCTGAGTCAAGACAGCTGTGGAAGGAATTAGGGTTTGGCGAGATGCAGTGATGGAAGGAAGATGAGGCTAGAGAGATAGGTTGGATCCAGTTTCAGAAGGACCTTCTATGGCCTCCTAAGACTCTTGGACTTTGTATTTTGAGCAGTGAAGAGCCAGTGGAGTTTTTTTTTTTTTTTTTTTTTTTGCCAGTGGAGTTTTAAAATCAGGAAGTGACAAGATCAGTTTTGATTCTGCCTGAACAAATTACTTCCAGGGAGCAATCTTTGCCCAGCTAATATTTTCATTTCCTTTCCCCTACTGTAGCTATGTCACCCTTCATCAAATCATTCATTCACTATTTTTTCCCAACAAATGTTTACTGCTTGTTATGAGCAATGTACTCTGTAAGGGGCATGGAGAAGTAGCAGGAGAAAAAGACACTCCTTGCCTTAAATGAGCTTCCCCAATCTGGGGTTCAAAACTAACAAACATAAAGGGTGACTATACAAGCCCATGTGAGCAAAATCCTGCATTGGGGTCTCTGGCTTCTGTGAACCTTTCTTTCCATCAATACAATCACTCCTGTTCCACGTATGAAATACTCGAAAGCTCACTTCACCATTTCACATCATTCTCTTCCCAAAGAAACCATCATCATGACCATCACTGCTATCACCAGCCTCACCATCATCATATCATCCTCACAAAAGAGCAAACGTTAACATTCATTGAACAGCTTACAAATCACTTTGATATACATTACCTCATTTAACCCTTACAAGAACCCTATGAAGTATTATTATCTCCACCTTACAAATGAGAAACGAAACCAAAACAAAGCACCAGATCTGAGAAGTTGTAACTTGTTCAAAGTCACATACTCAGAAAGGCCTGGAATCCAGGTCATGTGAACAGAGAGAAGTACGAAATGGTCCACCCTCCACGTGCAGATTTCCTAGCCTCTAGGTTCCCACTTTGTTTCTCCCTCTGGACAACAAATATTTTCTGAGCATCTGTGATGTTTCAGACACAGCCTTGGGACTGCGGACGGAATGGTAAAGGAAACACACCCAGTCTGTGCTTTCTTGGAACTTAGCAGAGCTTATAGTCTGGCTTTCGGGGGTGGGGGGCTTTCCCTTGTACTGTCACTCCTGATAAATTGGTGAGGGAGACCTTCATCTCAGTTGGTCCAAGGACAGAACGGGCACCCTGCCACGGTTTCTCTACCTCTGCAGCGGCCCCCTCTTTAGCTGGTGTGTTTGTCTCCTCGATTCAGCACAAACGTGTTGGGTCCTGCTCTCCCTGCCCTTGTCCTACCTCACTAGCTACTAGACAGTGGCCCTCTCTCGCTGGCAGGGGATGTTAAGCTGCCTGACCCTCAGATGTCCTAACTGTCCTAAGTAACAGGCAGAAGTTCCTCAGAAAGTCTGTGTCACTTGTCCCTTTCCTCACCACACCTTCCTCTCCGTGGCCTGAGCTGCTGGAGTCTTGATCACCTCCCAGGGCTATTGCGCAGCCAAGGGGCAGAGCTCGGTCACCAAGGGGCGGAGTTCAGGCTGGAAGCACCACCGTCACTAGGCTTATCATTCTGCCCTGAAAGCATTTTGCAATTTTTTCCAGATGCCTCCTGGTCAGCAAGCCTAGTTCTCTGATCTACCCCCAGTGTCCCCATCTCTGACCCTGCTATCTCCTGGTCCTTAGTGCGTGTCCTCCTGCTCTTCCTTCAGGGCTGGGCTGCCCAGAGGGCGCCACATTCTGTAGGTACCCAGTAAATAACTCCTTATCACTGACATTCCTCATGCCCCTGGAGATGTCTGCAGGTGACAGCATAGCTTTCTGACTCCAGCCTGTGGGAAGCTTCCTCCCCTGCTATGAAGATACTATCTACAACAGGAATAAAGAGTTTCTAGCCAGGGACTAGACCTTTGATCTGAAAGGTGAAATTAAGGATGGCCAACGAAACCTGAATTGCCAGACTGTGGTAGGTAATTAAATGACAATAGCAGAGGGGATCTGTGGGTGTCCTTCCTTGCAGGGTTCTCATAGTCATCACAGCTCATGCTTTCTCACTTTCTGTTTGATCCATTTACTGACTTGGGTGGCTTCAGAAGCTGGGAACTGGGAACTCAACTGGATGCACTGGACAGCTCCTGACAGGGGAGGTGACGCGGGCATCTGTGGGGTTCAGGTTGTGCCTCGGTGTAGTTCTGCACCAAATAGTCTCTCCCTCCACCTATCCATGGCCTTTGCCAGTGGGATGAACTTTGAGCACCTGAAAATTCTCCATCCCTAAATCCTAAAAGCCTAATCTTCCCCTGGTGCGGGGGTGAGGAGTGGGAAGGGAGCTGCTCTCAACAGAAACAAAAGGATTTCAGACATGGAAAGTGAGACGGAAGCAGGCAGAGCAGAGCATAACTTCTTGTCTGGAAAATGAACGTGATGAAGAGAGGAAACTCCATACCACAGGCAGCAAGAGTGGTGGAAGATGGGACGGTTATATGTGTTTCTTTTTTAAAAATGCAAATGACTGTATATCTGATTGTCATGACAAACTCACTGTGGAAAATTTGCAAAATAAAAAAAGAACTACAAAGAAAATACCCATGGGACTTCCCTGGTGGCACAGTGGTTAAGAATCCGCCTGCCAATGCAGGGAACACAGGTTCGATCCCTTCTCCAGGAAGATCCTACATGCCATGGAGCAACTAAGCCTATGTGCGACAACTACTGAGCCCGTGTGCCACAGCTACTGAGCCATGTGCTGCAACTACGGAAGCCCACATGCCTAGAGCCCATGCTCTGCAACAGGAGAAGCCACCGCGATGAGAAGCCCGTGCACCGAAACACAGAGTAGCCCCCGCTCACTGCAACTAGAGAAAAGCCCACATGCAGCAATGAAGACCCAACCACGCAGCCAAAAAAATAAATAAATAAATAAGTAAATAAGTAAATAACTAAAACTAAAAAAAAAGAAAATACCCATAATAATTGTATGTAACATTTTGAAATGTTGCTTTTGACTTTTTCCTCAGTCCGTAAATACACAAATACAACTACTCTCCTGTTTTTGAATATATAAAATATTTTCAGTTTTATGATGATAAGTAACTTGGTGATGAACATCTTTGTTCCTAAATATTTCTCTAAATTATTTCATCGTGGTGTTTTTCTTCATAACAGAGAATGGAAACATCCCAAGAGGAGGTGAGAGTGGGTCTTTCAGGAAGTTGGGTGGAGGGGGGCACCCCCTGGGAGGAGGGCAGAAATGTCCGGGTTCATAGAGGTCAAAAGTGTGTGTGCGCTTCTTTCTCTTGTGTGCTTGTACTATTACAGCTTCAGACTATAGCTGACTTCGTGGAATAAGAAATCACACAAAAATCCATGTGATTCACACTTCCATTCTTTTCTCTTTAGCTTGATTTTATTTGGCAATTGGCCGAAGCCTTCGTTGTCTGGAATATTACTGTGTGTATCGGTAAGCTCCACAGTCTGCCCAGCCCTTTTCTATCACAGCAGGGGAAGACGGGAAGCTAAAATGGACATTTCCCAGGCTTCCAAGTACTTAGGCTTCAGGATGTGGTTTGGAGGCTGCCAATCAGACGCGCTCCTGGTAGAACGGGGTTTGGAATGAAGCAGGAAGCAGAGGGGGAGAAAAGGAGGATACAGGCGTCCGTTTTGCATTACAAATAAGGCTTAAGTTCCATCTGCTCCCCCAATCCTGGTTCCCATCGCACCCCAACCCTGGAGGGAACCAGTGTTATCAGTCTGCTGTGTATCCTTCCCTCCCCGTTTCCTTCCTTTTTCCAAATATACCTATATACATACATATACTCTATTTTTGTTTTGCTTCTCCATTTTTTTATTGTGATAAAATATGCATATCCTAAAATTTACCATCTTAACTATTTTTAAGTGTACTGTTCAGCGGTATTAAATACATTCATAGTGCGCATCCATCGCCACCCTCCATCTCCAGAGCTCTTTCCTTCTTCACAAACTGGAACTCCATATCTATTAAACATTAACTCCCCACTCCCCAAGTCCCTGGCAACCACCATTCTACTTTCCATCTCTGTAATTTGGACTATTCTAAGTACCTCATGTAAGAGGAACCATACGGTGTTTGTCTTCTTTTGGCTGACTTATTTCACTTAGCATAATGTGCTGAAGGTTCATCCACGTTGTAGCACGTGTCAGAATTTCCTTCCTTTTATTTTTTTGATAAATTTATTTATTTATTTATTTTTGGCTGCGTTGGGTCTTTGTTGCTGTGCGGGCTTTCTCTAGTTGTGGCGAGCGGGGGCTACTCTTTGTTGCGCTGTGCAGGCTTCTCATTGCGGTGGCTTCTCTTATTGCAGAGCACGGACTCTAGGCGCACGGGCTTCAGTAGTTGTGGCATGTGAGCTCAGTAGTTGTGGCACACGGGCTTAGCTGCTCCGTGGCACGTGGGATCTTCCCAGACCAGGGCTCAAACCTGTGTCCCCTGCATTGGCAGGCAGATTCTTAACCATTCTGAGCCACCAGGGAAGCCCTCCTTCCTTTTTAAGGATGAATAATATTCCTTTGTATTTATATACCACAGTTTGCTTCTCCATTGCTTGGGTTGCTTCCATGTTTTAGCTATTGTGAATAATGCTGCTATGAACATGGATGTACAAAACTCTTCAAGACCCTGCTTGCAGGGTATCAATGAGCTGAGGCCTGTAATGCTTATCACAGTCTCTGCATATTGTCAGTAACGTATGGTGGCCCTTACTATTCCTACTCTACCACTCTAAGCTCATCTATAGATGGGGTCATTCTATTACATTCCTGAGGGATTGAGATCATTTTGTTCCTACTGCAGGTTGTGTCCGCTTTTCAGAGATGCCAACACACTCTGTGCTGCATTTCTAAATGGCCTTTTGAAAGAAGCCTATCTTTGAGAAAGGCTCCTATCTCATAAGACCACTTGATGCTTTTAATTTAATATACTGAATATGTGCATGAGTCATGCTAAATTTTCCCTGAGAGAACCACTTCTCCACGTATCTGCAGATACCTACGTTTTTCAACGTTTTTGCATATAAGAGAATAAAATTCAGTTAATATCGTCAAAATGGCCATTTTCAAATGAAGTGAATTGTGCTCGTTAGCATGTTCTGTTTAAGGAAAAGGAATATCTGAAGGAATATCTGGTCCCATTTTATTTATTTATTATTATTTTTTCTTTATTCAGTAGTCAGGACTTCCTCTGACCACAACCGGGAAATGTTCTCTCTGATTTTTTAAAATTTATTTATTTGTTTGTTTGTTTATTTATTTATTTATTTATGGCTGTGTTGGGTCTTCGTTTCTGTGGGAGGGCTTTCTCTAGTTGCAGCAAGCGGGGGCCACTCTTCATCGCGATGCACGGGCCTCTCACTATCGCGGCCTCTCTTGTTGCAGAGCACAGGCTTCAGACGCGCAGGCTCAGTAGTTGTGGCTCACGGGCCCAGTTGCTCCGCGGCATGTGGGATCCTCCCAGACCAGGGCTCGAACCCGTGTCGCCTGCATTAGCAGGCAGATTCTCAACCACTGCACCACCAGGGAAGCCCCTGGTCCCATTTTAAAAGAGGCTTTTTGAGTAACTCAGGCTATCATGGAATGGAGAGAGAATGTGATTGGGAGATGGGAGCCCCACTCACCCTTGCCCATTATTAGCAGTGAAAGACCCTTAATATTTCTTCTATTTATATTTACCTCATAAGGTTGTTAAGAAGATTTAACAAGATGATGTATGGAAGTACTGTGCACACAGCCATCCTTAAATACTCTTCATTCCTGTCTTCCTTCTAGTGGTATTCTGAATTCACCATCTATTTCTCGAGCACCAGCTCTGTGATAGCTGGCACTTTTATAGGCTGTGGGGTAAAGGGACACATTGGAGAGCCAGTCCCACCTTCGGAGGGTATTTATTTATTTATTTATTTATTTATTGGCCTCGCCATGCGGCATACGGGATCTTAGTTCCCCGACCAGGGATCTAACCCATGCCTCCTGCAATGGAAGCAGGGAGCCCTAACCACTGGACCACCAGGGAATTTTCCAGAGCATTTTTAAACTAATGAGAAAGGCCATGGCTAAGTGAACTTAAGAGAATGATAAGTGCAATAATAATATTACAGCTAGGATCCACATGTCCCAGCAGAGGAAATAAGGGGGGCCTTCACAGGTGCTGCTTTAGCTGGGTCTTGAAGGATGAGAACAAGTACACCAGGCAGGTAAGAAGGACAGGTGTTAAAAAAAAGCAAAGACAGAAAGAGCATGGAGTGTTCTAAAACTGCTGAGTACTTTTCTTTCTTCTAGAGAATGCCTGGCCCAGAATTCTCACAGTCTTTCCTTTGGCTGGCATCTGTTCAAATCTCTGGGCATTGCATTCAATAGAAAAGCCAAGAAATATTAATGCCCATCACAGGCTGGAGCTTGGAGCTCCATACATGAGCCCAGGCCTTCATGTCTACCTGAAAAAGGCTTAGCTCGTCCTTTTCTTTCACCTTTTCACGGAGAGAACTAAGTAAATCACCATGGTGGTGTCTGGCAGTCCTGCCTGTCACTATTGATCATGAGAGATTTTTCTCTCTGGAATCAGATCATTTAATCTCATTTCTAAAAGTGGTGTTCTGGTGTTGGGTGGGTGGATGCTGCTAATAATAACAAATGATCAATGATTCTTCCAGCAAATATAGGAGGAAATCACCCAGTGGACAGAAAAGTCTGTTCCTCCAAGTCCATTTAATAAAGAAAATTCCAGAGCATGAATCAGTTTGTCATTCAAAGTGGCCATTCCCAAATATAGTTATGTCCCTAACTCATGGCCCTATACTCTCGTATAAACCTCTGGCATCTGCCAGCTGCCGCTACTGAGACAGGAATGTTTATAGCCAGGCAGAAGGACAAAAACATGATAGAAAATGAACAGGCTGAAACCAGTAAGAAACACTGGAAGAAAAAAAAGCACAATCAACGTCTGCTGTATATTTTAAAAGAAATTCCAGTCCAGTTGTAGCTGAGAGATGACTCATCCTGTCCACAGAAGCACCAAGAGGAATGAAGCAGGAGGGACGAACAAAAACAAGATTCTGTTTTACATAATTCTCATTTTCATGCAAAGAGCTCTTCAAACAGCTCATGAAATTAGCAATTTAACTACCTCATTATTTAGAGTGTCAGGCAAAGTGCACGAGATTTTTCTAGATAAGGATTATGACAGCTGGTCAGTAAGAAGACTGTCATAGACCATATCCTGCTATCCAGAACACCAGGGAAGTGTCAAAGCTCCTTAAAAAGACTGGGACGAGTGGTGCATACAAATCCTTCCGTTGCAGCAGAGACCGCTCAAATGACCTCGGAGAAGGGGGACTAGGGAGTTATCAGTGATTCTCAAACTTGGCTACACGTTCACCTCACCTGAGGAGTTTTTTAAACTACTGAGATCTGGCTCTCAGTCAAGTGATTTTCATTTATTCAGTGTGGGGTGTGACTTAGGAATCAGGATTTTTTAAACTCCCCAGGTAATTCTAATACACAGCAGTGTTTGAGACCCACTGATAGAAATATGTAACAACCGGAACTGTAACAGAAAGGCCAGGAAGCAAAACAATCAAGGCTACCGCATTGCACGGCTTCAGGGAGCATCAGTCACCAGGCGTTCTGTGTGAATGGCGCCCCCTAGAGCGCAACTCCAGATGTGTAAGCCTGCGGTGTATTGACAGTCCCTCCATCTCTTTCCTTGGGGGACAAACAGATTGTTACTCAAGTCTTGAACGCTGCCTCGTGCTCTTTCGCTATAGCTATGTTCCTAATCACCCAAGTCTCTCCATTTCCCAGTCTCAAATCCCTAAGAAAGGAATCTAATATATCCAGCTCAGCTTTTAAAGACACATGACAAAAATCACTTGCTTCTGACCACCCCAGTCCATCATGAGTGGGGCAACATGTGATGCTGGCCATTAAGGGACCAGAGATGGGTGTGGCATCTTTCCTCAGGAAGTGTGAGTAGGAAGGTGATGACAGGTATCAAATACAATGAGCTTGGTAGAGGCTGACGGACTTCATTAACAGATTGAAACTTGGGTGACTGTAGAATTAACTGACCAAATTAGGACACTTTGAGAGTGAAAGGCTGCTGTTAATAAAACTGGACAGGAGGTATAAACTGGAACAGTTCCAGGCAGAGTGGCACATATGGCCACCCTACTTTGGTTTAAATTTTGATAGAAAAGGGGGGAAAAAGACCTAGATAAAATCTCAGGGTATGGATATGGAAAGTAATCTTGTGTTATAGATATAGTCGGAAGAACCATAGTGAAGACGAGGATGTGAATAAATATACTCAGGGAACTTCTCCTATATAGGGTAGAAAGTCCTGGAGATGAGGGTCCCCTCATTGTGGCAGTTCTGGATATGCAAATTGCCCACCTAAAGTGTAGCAATTTCCTAATTAACAAATTACCACAAACGTGAGGCTTAAAACAATAGGAATTGATCCTGTCACAGTTCTGGAGGCTAGAAGGCCGAAATCAAAGTGCCCCTAGGCTCTAGTGATGAAGACTCTAGGGGAGAGTCCTTTCTTGCTTCTTGCAGCTTCTAGTGGTTCCAGGCAACCCAAAATTTGCTTCTGCCTTCACATGGCCTTCCCCTCTTTTCTGCCCATGTCGTGTCCTCTTCTGTCTCTTATAAAGACACTTGTCATTGGATTTAGGACCCACCCTGCTAATTCAGTATATCTCATTTTGACATTCTTAATTTAATTACATCGGCAAAGACCCTTTTTCCAAATAAGGTCACATTCACAGGCTCCAGATGGACATTTCTTTTGGGGAGCCACCATTCAATCCACCACAGCAAGTATGGACCTCAGAGTCAGCATCACCTAAAACAATGTGGCCTGAAGATGAGGGAGTGCTCAAGAATCCATTTTCAGGCACCATATGTCAGATTCTATGTTGCAAGTAGTAGGAAACCCATCTAAAATTGGCCTAAACAATAAAGCAAACTCACGGGCTCATGAAAAATCAAGACAGAGGGCTAGCTTCAGGTGAGGCTTGAATCAGCAGCTCAATCATGTTTCATTCCAAGCCTCTAGTTTGCCCTCTGTCGAGTTGCTTCCTCCTAAAGCTAGCTTTTTACTTGTCGTCCGACAATGGCAGCCTGTAGCTCCTGGGGCTGCAAGTATTCTTGTCCAGGATCTCCAGGAAAGGAGAGTCCACTTTTCAATAATGCAAACTGAATCACTGGAATTAAACCTTTTTGGCTTTCATTGGTCTGACTTGGCTTAAGGTGATGGAATAGTCTGATTGGCTTAAGTCAATTGGGACTCACCTCTAGAGTTGGGATGGGGTCAGTCCAACTCAAACCTCATGGCTGAGACTTAAGATACTATTAACAAGAAGGAAAGTAATGAAGATGCTGGAGACAAAACCAGCATCACAGAACCATTACAGGTATCAAATAACGAAAATGAGAAACTAATATTTCCTGAGTGCTTATCACACACCATGCACTACACGTGAATTAGATCATATGTTTGCAACAGCTGTAAGAGATACTATAATGATCCGCATTTTACAGATGAGGAAACAAAGACATGAGGTGTTAAGTAGCTTACTCACAGTCACACAGCTAGTAAGTGTATTATTCTGAAGGCAGGCGGATTCTTAACCACTGCTCCATGAGGGAAGCCCCTATAAATATATTTTTTTAATTTTATTTGTATTTATTATATATATATATCTATGTATGTGTACACATATTTCAATATAAGTATCCATGTAGAAATATGGAAAACAAAAGGCCAAGAAATTTTGAAGCAAGAGAAAAGGAAAACAAATGTAGGAAAATGTTAATAATTGTTGAAATGAAGTATATACATGTGTTCATTGCACCGTTTTGGCAACTTTTTCTGTAAATTTGAAATTTTTCCCATATAGAAGAGGCATGGACATGAAAAAATGGAAACTTTGTCATTGTTATTGGCCCTATAAATTGATATAACCATTTCAGAGAACAATTTGGCAATATCTAGTAAGGTCAAAGATATTTAATCCCCTAACCCACCAATTCTGCTCTTGAGACATTTTCTCAAATGGCACAGTAGATGTGTATAAGACAGTTCACTATGGTATTGTTTTTACAGGGAAAAAAAATGGAGAATAACTAAAAATGTTCACAAACCACAGAAAAAATAAAGAAAGCATCTATTCTTACAATTCAGTAGTTAGAGTGAAAGAGCTAGTTCTACACATATCAATATTTTTAAATCTCAAAAATAATATTATTGGGCTTCCCTGGTGGCGCAGTGGTTGAGAGTCCGCCTGCCGATACAGGGGACACAGGTTCGTGCCCCGGTCCGGGAAGATCCCACATGCTGCAGAGCGGCTGGGCCCGTGAGCCATGGCCGCTGAGTCTGCGCGTCCGGAGCCTGTGCTCCACAATGGGAGACGCCGCGACAGTGAGAGGCCCACGTACCGCAAAAAATAAATAAATAAATAAAAATCATAATAATATTATTGAGTGAACAAAGCAATTTACAGAAGGATCAGTGTCGTAGCATATCATTTTTATACTGCTAAAATAGTTCAAAACAGCACTAAGTCTTGTTTATGGATTCATACATATGTAGTCAATGTTTAAAAATATTGAAGATGATAAACATAAAAATTCAAGATAGTGAAGAGAGAGAGGAATGAGATTGTGGAGCCCCTGCCCCCAAGGAATCGTCAACCGTATCTGTAATTTACTTCTTAAGAAAACTAATTTGGGAACAATATAGCAAAATGTTAACACGTGACAAAGCCAGGTGACAGAGGACAGATGTTTGTTATATTACTTTACCATAAGCGTAAAATATTCACAGTATATTTTTGAGATCTTTGGCAAGACAGGACTGGGAAATATGCATTTTATTCTGCCCTCATAGGAGGCATGCCAGAAACTTGCTCTAAACTCAGGAGATGGAGCTTTCAGGAGAGGGTGATTTCAGAAGGTATTTCTTGTGAGACAGCAAGCTCGCTGCGGTGTTTTTGTCCCCATGGAGAGCACTAAACTGACACTATGAGCAGTGCGTTGACACTGCATCTCTATAGTTTAAAAATGCACACATCTAAATCTGCAAGGAATTTAGGACAGTGGGTGAGAGCTCCAGCCCTGTAGGGCCACGCGCCTAAAGGAAGACAAACAGCCTGAAGTTAATTGTGAGAAAAACAAACTTGCTGACAGCTGGGTTCCTCCCTGGACGAACCCCCAGCTATCATTGAGAACCAGAGGGAGCATCAAGATAGGGGCCAGAGGGACTGCCCCCCACTCCTTGCCTCAAACGAGGGTCTTCAGTCAAGTACCCACAGGCTCCTGAAGAAGCCCCGTGGGGGACATTGCAAATGTCCCTTTAACAGCTTCAGTGATCTCCAGGGCATCCCAGACTTGTGTTCTGTCTTGAAATGTAGCTGAGACTGGGGGCCAAGAACTGGGATTGCATAGAGCCCACTCCTGCTCTTAAATATGGGCAAGTTGTATGGTTTAAGGCAGGCGTCCCCACTCCCGGGGCTGCAGACGCCTACCGTCCGGGGCCTGTTAGGAGCTGGGCCACACAGCAGGAGGTGAGCAGCGGGCAAGCAAGCGAAGCTTCATCTGCCAGGCTCCCCATCGCTCGCATTACCGCCTACACCATCCCCTCCCCCCCTTCCCTGAAAAATTGTCTTCCATGAAACTGGTCCCTGGTGCTGAAAAGGCTGGGGACTGCTCGAAACTTTAATGTACTCCACTCTCCATCCTGAGAACAAACAGGATATTTAAGATTTCATTCATTCAGTAAAATTTGGAATGGTGAGCATCTCTTTTGCGCCAGGCACTGGGCTGGACTGCACAGCCAAGGATGAGCAAGTTGGGCCCTCAGGGAGCTCATCGTCCAGTGCGGGAGGCAAACAAATGGGTAAAATGCAGTAAGAGGAATGTTCCGGTGCTAGCTGTGACAGAGTCCCCTGGGAGCAGAGTGTAGAGCGCATGGAACACGGATGGTGGCCATTGGGGGTCCGCAGAGGAAGCACCGTCTGAGCTGATGACAAGTGGCTGGTAAGGCATGAGCAAAACCTGGGCATGTGGGAGAGCAGGGTGAGCTGGGACCCTGCTGCCCTTGAAAGAAGAAAGATACACAAGAGGGATTCCCAAAGCTTTCGTGGCAAGCAGTACTGTACTCTAACAACCACGAGCTGAAGCCTGTTTGGGCTGGAGAGTTCTAAATGTGGAGGCTTCCATCTTGGAACAGTGAAGGCCTTGGTTTGTACTCAGCCATGGAGGGCTGGCAGCCAACACCTGTTTGATGGAATTGTTTATTCTTTAATCCCTCCTCCTTCAGTGTAGCCTCAGGAGACACCTTAGCTCCTGGAATGTCCAGCCAGGCAGTTTGTTCACCAAGCGGTCTGGATGTACCCGGGAGGAGAAGAGGCAGGAGAGAATCTTCCAGAGCATTCAGGAGTCCTGCCGGCCACCTCAGACTTACTGTGCACTGTGGAGTTAGAATGCTGAGATCTGAATGCTGTCTCTGGCTTCTAGCTGTGTGCCTGGAGACAAATTATTTAACTTCTCTGAGCCTTAGTTCTCTTTTTGTCAAGTGGGACTATTAATAATTGGGTGGCTGTAAGAACTAAATGAAATAAAGCATGTAAGGCAGAGAGCGTGCATATTAAATACTTAATAAATGTTCATTATCATTGTTGTTGTTAATATTGTGTCCACGTTTCTGATACCTTTTTTTTTTTTTTTTTTTTTTGCGGCACGCGGGCCTCTCACTGTTGTGGCCTCTCCCGTTGCGGAGCACAGGCTCCAGACACACAGGCTCAGCGGCCATGGCTCACCGGCCCAGCCGCTCCACAGCATGTGGGATCTTCCCAGACGGGGGCACGAACCCGTGTCCCCCGCATCGGCAGGCGGCCTCTTAACCTCTGCGCCACCAGGGAAGCCCTGATACCTTTTTTAAAAAGTCCATGCCTTTTCAATGCTTTTTCACTCTATCTTCTGTGTACAGCCACTAGATAGACCCCATCCAGCTTTGCTTCCTGTGTTTGTATTATGAAAAAAGTAGGCATATTGGATATTCTTTCTCAAACCAGGGCTGCTCCCCTGGAGATCCTGATGCCAGTCTCCCTCCTTCACCCCCACCACTGGTTGAGAAACCCCGATGTGGTCACTGTAGGCTTTTAAGCAGGGGAGACACACAACTAGATGAGGCTGCTTGCAGTATCACTTAATTATCTTGGGATCAGTATCATAACATGTGTCTGAAATAGTTTATATGCTCTTGTGTCTTCATTGGTCAACCGCCTGAATTTTTTATTTCTGGGGAGATTACACTCAAGCTTCCCGTGTCTGTTGTATTACTTTGGGTCCAGGGACGTTATATTTTACACGCTGTTGAAAGAAGCCCTTGTCATTTTCTGGGCTAACACTCCCTGAATGAGTCAGATATTTGCTTCCAAGCACCGCGGCCTCTGCAAGCCCTCTAAGGGTCAGGCTGCTCTTCTCTCCGAGGGTCCCCGGCACGGCTGCCACCTAGTGGTGAGTTTTGTGAGTAAAAAATGGCTCTTGAGAAACCCTTCAAACGCGCCCTTGGAAATAGACCCTCCGTGGCTGTGAGTCACTCCGGATGACAGCGCAAAAGATACTTACTCATCTTTGTAAAAGATGACTAACCGGCTTCTGGCCGACTGGAGGCTGTCTTTGAAAAACAATCCGATTTTGTTTTCTTCAAATATGAATTTCAGGATTTTCGAAACAATTAATGATTTTTCTCTTCAAAATCCACCCTGGCAGAGAAAGGACTAGGCCAGCATTGGGGGAGGGGAGGGTGTATTGCTAATATTTGTCAAGCCTTTAGAAAGGGCTGAGTTCTGTTGTAAGCACTAACAACATCTCACTGAATCCTTATTTCAATCCTGAGGTAAGCCTAAGTACTGTACTAAAAACAAAGCTAATAAGTATTATTTACTGTCATTGTTGTGGTTCTTATTTTATAAATGAGGGAGTTAAGGCTTAGGGATGTCTAACGTCACTTAGCTAGTAAGTGGCAGGACTGGGATACTAACGCAAGCCCGTCAGGCACCAGTAGCTGCGTTCTTGACCATTCTACTCCTTAATGATGTCTTCACTTCTCGGCACCTGCCGGCTTCCAACATCAGCTCATCCTGAAAATATTTGTCAGGGCCCTAAATGTGCATTCTATTGAATATTGGTTATCAGCTATGATCCAGACACAGACTGTTCCCTCATGGAGAAAAGAGAAAACGTGATATAGATTGATAAATGCTATAGTGAGGTAAGCACAGGGTGCTGGGGGCCATATATATGAGTAGCTTGTGGTATCACCTGGGGGCAATCAGGATAGACTTCCTGGAGGAGGTGACCAAGGTAATTCCTATTGGATGAATGGGAATTAGGCAGGCACAAGGAAGGAGGGAATTAGAGAAGGACGTTTCAGACAAAATAAGCAGAAAACATGAGTGACCAGAGGTCCCATGTGCTGAGCACTGGGAAAACACTCTTATAATTAGAGAATTTCAGGGAGGGACCAAGGAGTTGGCTCATTTGGGGGCTGACTTTTGTTTTCTGTGTCTGGCAGGATGCTGGCAGCCTCATTCTGAAAGGAACACTGCTTTGCAGAGGAAAAGCTCAGAGAGAGAGGGAAGAAGAAAGCCTTTTCTTCCCCCTTGGGGACTGAAATGGATGTGTAAATGCTGTCCTGGCCCTCACCAGAAGCTCTGAGAAGCCTGATAAAGATGCTCTGTGATAAAGCTCCAGGGTCAGCCACGGTGAACCTGGTGGACTGGCCCATGTTGTGTGGTCAAGATCCCATGTTACACCCTGGTGCAACCTCAAAGCCAAAGTCTGAGAGGATGAATCTTGTTTTCCTATTAAACATAACTGCAGAGAAGAAGGAAACCACTGTGATGGAATGGACGGAAGAGAGGGTTCCCTGTTGTTGCTGTTAGTACCTTCCACAGATGGTGAGAAAGAACTACAGGCTCTTCTCTAAAATGTGAGACCTTGGGAAGACCACCTTTACCGCTGTTTCTCCATGGTACTGCTCCCCACCTGCCCAGTGGTCTTCAGGCCCCACCCCAGCTAACTCTGTTAGTTGGATGCTTATTGGGCAAAGCCACATTGCCAAATTATGAGTAAACCATAAAGAAGGTAATTTACAGGTATGCAATGTATTTTAGTTAACCAGATTTGCTTCACACAATGATTGGACTGTTGCCTGGTCAATTTGTCTCTCTTCTGTTTACTACCTGCCTAGTTGGGTCACTTCACCTTGGTGACACTTTGGACCTTCTTCTTAGACATTCTAGACTTAACCCTTTGATTAAGGTTTAAATGGTTGTTCAATAGCCTCCTGAATCCCAGCCTCCTGTTTTTTCCATATTTTGCTGTGTCTTTTAACCAAATCTCCCCTCCCAGGCCCTTTCTCTTCTCATGAAGAATTTCTCTCTCAGTGATTGCATTTCCTTTAAGTCTTTGTAGCAGCAATGGAAACCTTCCAGTCTTTTTTTTTTTTTTTTTTTTTTTTTTTGCGGTACGCGGGCTTCTCACTGTTCTGGCCTCTCCCGTTGCGGAGCACAGGCTCCGGACGCACAAGCTCAGTGGCCATGGCTCACGGGCCCTGCCGCTCCGCGGCATGCGGGATCCTCCCAGACCGGGGCACGAACCCGTGTCCCCTGCATCGGCAGGCGGACTCTCAACCACTGCGCCACCAGGGAAGCCCACCTTCCAGTCTTAATGGCAGTGACGGGGCCATAGTTGTAAGTCCAAAACAGGGGAATTTGCTATGGCAACTTGCTATGAAATGGGAGGACTTGGCACCAATTTTTCTATTTGTGGATCATATTTAGCATCCTGTTAAACCACTTTCATAGTGTAGTGGTTAGGAACATTGAATAATCTTGGACAGTTTACTTAACCTCTTCATACCTTACTTTCTTCATCTGTAAACTGTGCTGTGAACAGTGCCTGGCCCAGAGTAAGCACTACGGAGCCTTTTTTTGAGGGGGGTGGGAGTGGGGGCCATGCCTCGCAGCATGCGGGATCTTAGTTCCCTGACCAGGGATCGAACCCATGGCCCCTGCAGTGGAAGCACGGAGACCACTGAGCTTTTGCTACTGTTCCCTTTTCTGATTACTTCCTGTGGTCCCTCCAACTCTGATCAAATCATCATTTAATTCCCCTGTGTCGTATTTAGACAACATTTGCCTACAGAAACGAGTAGCTGAGGAGCTCACAATGTTCGTTCTGGAGTGACATTCCTCACAGTGAGTCCCCCCAGCTCAAGAAAGCCCATATCACAGCAGGAAAGACTCTGTTCACTTCACATCAGCTCCCAGCTCACTCCTCCTACCCCTCAAAATTATGCTCTAGATTTCTCTAGGGTCCCCTTCCAAATGCCCAGCTGTGGACTGTTCTACTTACTGTGCCCGTTTTCTCTTCTAGTATTAGTTCTAAACTCTCTCAAGTAATCTTGAGTAGCAGGTGTCACTAATTTCTATTAGATAGCGTTATATTAAAATTTGTAACACACTCGTGGAGACCAATGTTCTATTGTGTGCTCTTTTACACTTTTTGGTCTTGGAGACTGCTCCATTCCTCTGTGGGTTTCTGTGTGGAGTTTGGATAGACGTCTACCTTGGTGTTTTCAATGTATTCCATAAGCCTGAAGAAAAACCTGACAAGACACCGCATACCCATCATTTCCTTCTCTTCAGGAATTACTCTGTGCAATTATAAAATGCTATTCCTTTTAGTGATCTGTTTGTGACAAAAGAGCCAAAAATTATATCCTGCTGGAGAAAGATCATACTTGCCTTTAAAAACAAAATTCTGCGGGCTTCCCTAGTGGCGCAGAGGTTGAGAGTCCGCCTGCCGGTGCAGGGGACATGGGTTCGTGCCCCGGTCCGGGAAGATCCCACATGCCGCGGAGCGGCTGGGCCCGTGAGCCATGGCCGCTGAGCCTGCGCGTCCGGAGCCTGTGCTCCGCAACGGGAGAGGCCACAACAGTGAGAGGCCCGCGTGCCGCAAAAAACAAACAAACCAAAAAAACAAAATTCTATTTATTTCAGATATAATATAATTTGATTTGTCATTTTCTTCATGGATTTACATTTTCTTTGTTTTTCTGAATTCTATCGTGGAGGAGATGAGACTTCAAGGCAAAAACTCTCAATACTTAGGGTCAGTTTTACTTTATCTTTGCAAAGGTGTAAGGGAAAAAATGACCTTTCCTGGTGTTAGCTCCTCTGCCCTGTGGTAGGGACCACAATAGACGTAACTGGAAGCTGTGTCCTAGTGGCTTTGCACTTGGGAGATGTTAAGGGTGAGTTTACTGCCACGACTGTCGACAATAAGAAGAAATACTGAGCTATTAAGAAGAGTACATCAGCACAGTGGATGTGACATCTGAGCAAGTTGCCACAGTGTACTTTCTAGGACTGAGTCCCCTGGTCACTGAGCAATTTCAAATTCATATACACTACCTTACCATAGTTGGATGGGAAACTGGGAATCTCATATAGGGCTTCCTCAGTAAAAGGGCTCATGTGTCTCCTGCTTGTGAGATCCCAGGCCTCCATGTCTCTCTCTGAGCTGGTCGTGGCCCTGGGCACTCCTTGAGAACACTATGAAGTAGGTGGAGGCCATCTGGGGTACCTCTGCACAGTCCTCTCAGGGACGCTTTGCCCCATTCTGGGCTTGCTTCTTCTGTGGTATCTCTAACTTCCTGGAGCCCTTTGCTGCTGGGTCTTGCCCTTGGCATCTCTTACTTCTTTCCTTTCTTTCTTGCTGCTGTGGAGAGAAAAGATAAATACATAACATTGGCTTTTGGCACCTAATTCCATTTCAATATTTTTGAGTTCCCTAAAGTGTAGTCATACAGAGCAAATGTGATTAGCTGACTTTAGCCCCACCACTTGGGAGCTCTGTAACCTTGGGCATATCACTCACCCTCCTAGCCCTAGATTCCTCACTTTAAAACCAGACCGTTGTGAGCATCAAGCGAAATAACATATGTGAACATGCTTTGCAACATGGGAGGGTCTACGTCAATATGCCAGGGGAGGGGGGTGGATATTTCAAAGTGCAGGGTGAGTACAGCTATATTTACTTTATGGTTATAACGTTATTGATCAGAGCACTAAATACAGGTCATAGAATGTTGATGGCAGAATCTTGCTGGGGCTGTAAAGAAATTTGGACTTAATGCTATATCTCTATTAGTGTGTATATATGTAAATAGACACATAAATTGTATAGACATGTAATAATAAGTTGAACGATGCTATCCATTTCGTTATGCATCACAGAAATCCAGCAATAATTTGTCCTTTTCTTTTGAAGCACTTTCTAGCACCACCCTCGGGCCTGTCTGGGAATAAGTGCTGCTATACATGTTGACTCACAAAAATAAAACATGACACTGCAAGCTGGGCCACCAGACACCCAGGTGGAGCCCTGAGGACATAGTCGACTCTGAAGGCAGCGTGTCCCTGAGCAGGAGATCTGAAATGGCCAGGATGGGTATGAAAGCATTCGCAGACCTGGGCTTCCTCTGAGGCAACCGGAAGCCAAATCTGAAAAAGCCCTTGGAAAGCTTCCCCAGGCAAGGAAGATCAGGAATAGGCTGCGCAGAATGGGCAGTGCCTCTGAAGTTGTCTGCGGGTAGATGCTGGGGGCTACCGCTTCTGCTCTAGCAGCCCAGCTCCACCTTCCTGACCCTCATGGAGTCTAAAGGAAAAGCACTGTCTCTCTTCTACCCTCTCCCATCCACTAAAGCAACGCTGTTAGTGTTCATCTGTTTGCCACACATTCTTGAGCTGTGTTCTACTAGCGGATCCTCTTCCCTCCAGAGAATTTGCCAGTCTGGCCTGGCATCCCGAGCAGTTTTACGAGAAGTATATATAGCCTTTTAGGATGCAAACAAGTGCAAGAGGGAAAAACACAGATTGCTTTATGGAGTGATTGGCCAAGTGGATATAGTTAGCAGCTATCAAGCCCTTGAAATATGAGAATTAATTAAATTCAGCTTGATGAATGAGAATAATCACTTCAACAGGCTAATGCGATAAATAACCCCTTACATAAGGAAAACAAACATTTCAGTGCTGCAGGTGCCATATTTTGAGAATTGCTGAAATGCACAAAAACCCAAGTTTTGAAGTGAGTGGCACTGATGAGAATGAAGTGAGCCCTGAAGGTCCCACCAGCAGTGGGAGTACTCTGATCCCCAGAGGTATGTACTTCTCCCAGTATTCATTTCCTCTTGCTGCTGAAACAAATTACCATGAACCTAGGGGCTTCAAGTGATACACATCTTTGTTGTCTTTCAGGTCTGTAGATCAGGAGTCCGATATGGGTCTCATTGGGCTAAAATCAATGTGTTGACAGGGCGGTGTTCCTTTTGGAGATTCGAGCAGAGAATCCATTTCCTTGCCTTTTCCAGCTTCTAGAAGCCACCTACATTCCGTGGTGAATGGCCCCCTCCTCCATCTTCAGAGCCAGCATCGGAATAGCTTCAAATCTCTCTCTCCCTCTGACCCTTGCTTTCAGTTTAGCACACATGCATTTCTCTTACATACATTTGTCAAAACCCATAGAACGGGGCTTCCCTGGTGGCACAGTGGTTGAGAGTCAGCCTGCCAATGCAGGGGACACAGGTTCGTGCCCCAGTCTGGGAAGATCCCACATGCCGCGGAGCGGCTGGGCCCGTGAGCCATGGCCGCTGAGCCTGCACGTCCGGAGCCTGTGCTCTGCAACAGGAAAGGCCACAACAGAGAGAGGCCCGCGTACCGCAAAAAAACAAAAACAAAAACAAAAACAAAAAACCACCATAGAACGTGCAGCACCAAGAGTGAATCCTCAGGTGAACTATGGACTTGGGATGGTAATGATGTGTTGATGTAGATTCATCGATTGTAACAAGTGTACCATCTGGTGGGAGGTGTTGATGGTGGGAAGGCCGTGGATATCTGGGGAAAGGGAGTATATAGGATATTTCTGTACTTTCTGCTCAGTATTGCTATGAACCCCACAACAGCCAAAACAAAAATAAAATCTTGGGCATTCCCTGGTGGTCCAGTGGTTAGGACTCCGAGCCTTCCACTGCAGGGTGCACGGCCTCAATCCCTGATCAGGGAACTAAGATCCCGCAAGCCATGCGGCACGGCTAAATATACGCCTGTGTGTATATATATATATATAATTTTTTTAAAGTCTTTTAAGGGAAGAATGAGCTGTGAAATGTTTGTGAAAAGGTTAGGAACTACTGCATTAAACCTACCTTATTTCAACCTTACATCCTGAGAGCTGCCCCTGGTGGAAGGAGACCAGGGTGCGGTGACGTTTCATGCAGCTCAGGGTCACCTTCAGCATCAGCGTAGAACAGAAGTGGGCAACCAGAAACCAGCACTGTTTAGCCCTATGCCAATTACTTCTGCACTGTGCCACTTCAAGCTCACAGTAACCCTACAAGAGAAATATTAACATTTCCATTTTTAAAGTGAGAAAAGTGGGGCTCAGAAAGGTTAAGTACTTTGCCAAGCTACAGGTTGAAGGGCCTGGATTCAAAGCTAGGTTTGTGTGGGCTCAAAGTTCATGCCAGGCTTCCTCCTCAAGTCACAAGAGAGGAAAAGGTGGTTCTTTGTGTGTGTTCTGAGCTCTGGGTGTGGAAAACAGGCAGAAAAATGGACCTGCAAACCAGGAGTGGTCCCAAGAGCTGGTTCACTGGTGAAGGCAGCCTCTCATATTCATATAAAAGCCTGGTTGCCACTGGAGGAATTCCCAACCCTTGGAAGATGCCACTGGTCCCCGTGGGCTCTCACAGGAAAGAGGAACCTGGTCTAAGGCCACCAGACCTGACCAAGCCATGCTGGAGCGGAGAGGGGCCGGCAGAGGGCGCTGTGCAGACATGGTGGGCTCATGTCTTACCATAGGACTCTGCCTGGCGAAGACCGAGCAAGTGCCGAGGGTCAGGGATGGAGAGGTCATTTTGAACTAAATTTGTTTCTTTCCCTTGAGACAAAGTAACACAGCATACTTTTCAGAAAGCTTTGGAGAGTGAACTTTGCCTCTTGCAAAATCACTCATTGTTGTGGGTTTCTTTCTCTTACATAAGACTTCCTTTTGCCGCAATGGATGTCGAGGAGACACTGTAGAAAAGCGGGTAGAGCAAAGTGGGCATGTCCCATCCCAGATCTGCCTCTTGTTAGAGGTGTGGGTTTTCTCTGAAACTCGTTTGTGTTTTTGGATGCTGGAGATCAAAGGCTTTATCTTACAGGTCTGTTCTGAAGACTAAAGAAAAGGCACAGAAAGGGTAAGTACACAGTCTCACTCAGCTTACAATCATTTTGGTCTTATGATCTCTTTACAGTCTTAAAAATTATTGAAGACTCAAAGAGCTTTTTTTTTTTTTTTTTGCCCGTGCAGCTTGCAGGGATCTTAGTTCCCTGACCAGGGGTTGAACCCAGACCCACAGCAGTGAAAGTGCCGAGTCCTAACCACTGGACCACCAGGGAATTCCCTCAAAGAGCTTTTGTTTAAGTGGGTTCTATCATATTTACTACATTAAAAACTAAGATTTACTTTTCAATTAAATTTCTCATTAAAATATCTATTTCGTTAGGAAAAGAATATTAATTAGCAAGAAAAGTTGTAAAGCAACTATACTGCAATTTTAAAAAGAGTAACCAAAAATATGTATCATTTAGACCATCACAGGCTAACTTAAAAACATGTCTTTATGAAAAATAACTGTATTTTCAAAATAAAAAAATATTTAGTTAGAAGAGTGACAGTGCTTTGCATTTTTGCAAACCTCTTTAATGTCTGACATTCGTGCATATGTTCTACATGCAGACTGTTGTGATATCACACATCAGTAGCCTCTAGAAAACTCTACTGTACACTCATGGAAGAATGGGAGTGAAAAAATGCAAATAACATCCTTGCATTCTATGGAAATAGTGTTTTTTGTTTTGTTTTGGTTTTTTTTTTTTTTTTTTGCTGTACCCTGTCCTCTCACTGCTGTGGCCTCTCCCATTGCAGAGCACAGGCTCCGGATGCGCAGGCTCATGGCTGCGCATAAGCGGCCATGGCTTACGGGCCTAGCCCCTCCATGGCACGTGGGATCTTCCCGGACTGGGGCACGAACCCATGTCCCCTGCATCGGCAGGTGGACTCTCAACCACTGCGCCACCAGGGAAGCCCTATGGAAATAGTTTTGATCCAGGCATTCAATAAGTGATAGTGATTACACTGTTTCCCAAGAGAGTTCATGCCAGTTTTGGGGTGGCTACTCCAGCCCGTAACATAGGACGCTCTGTGTGCACAGGAGGTAAGCTGGTCCTTGGAGAAACCCATGAGGGTTATGAGAGGTTTTACTCAGCATGCAAAGAGTCCAATGAGAAGTCATTGGCGAGATGACTCAGGCCTTGCACAGTTAGAACAAGCCTGAGCTCATGGTGCTTCCAGTGAGTGATATCTATTTTCAACATACAAAATCCAGAAGTCATAAAAAAGAATGAAATTTTGCCATTTGCAGCAATGCGTTTGGACCTAGAGAATATTAAGTTTAGTGAAATAAGTCAGACAGAGAAAGACAAATACTAAAAATAGAACTACCATATGATACAGCAATTCTACTCCTGGGTATATATATGGGAAAGAATGAGAACACTAACTTCAAAAGATACACCTCAATGTTCATAGCAGCACTATTTACAATAACCAAGACATGGAAGCAACACAAGTGCCCATCAACAGACGATTGGATTAAGAAGATGTGTATATATACATATATGATGGAATATTACTCAGCCATTAAAAAAGAATGAAATACTACCATTTGCAGCAATGTGGATGGATCTACAGAATATTATACTTAGTGAAATAAGTCAGACAGTGTTTACTATATGATATCACTTACATGTGGAACCTAAAAAATATTACAAATGAATATATATATGCAAAACAGAAACAGACTCAGATATAGAAAACTAACTAGTGGTTACCAAAGGAGAGAGGAAGAGTGGAAGGGAAAAATTAGGGGTATGGAATTAAGAGATACAAAACTACTATGTATAAAGTAGATAAGCAACAAGAATACATTGTACAGCACAAGGAATTATACCCATTATTGTGTAATGATTTTTAATGGAACATAATCTGTAAAAATACTGAATCGCTATGCTGTATACCTGAAATTAATACAGTATTGTGAATCAACTCCACTTCAACTAAAAAAAAAAAGAAGTCATGGAAGCCACTCCGAGAGCAATTGGTTAACCAAACATTTTATTTCAAATGAACATAATATCTTCCTTTCAATGACTTCCAAAATGTTTCACTTCCTTCCTGCTTTGGATGATGAGATGCATTTACTGTGCTTCTCTCTCCTCCCCAGCAGGCATCTGAGCCTGATGAGTCCTGTGTTAATGAGCCTCTGCCTCCTGCTGAGACTTGTGTGACTTCCTTGGGCCCTAATTGCCCTGCGTCTGCCCAGGTGGGCATGAGGTCCCCCAGGCTGCCTTCAGCAGAGGGAGAACCAGAGCCAGTGCTTCAGCGGCTGTGCAGGTCGCGATGTCCCCGGGTCTCTCTCTGTCAAAGTCTCGGTTACCTCAGTCACCAGATGCCTCTTCCTTCCCTCCTCCCCTTTCCCTGTTCCCCCTCACTCCTGTCCATCCCCTTACAAAGCTCCCTCTCCTTGATCCTTTGGACTCTCTTAGTCCTCTCTGCAACCCTCATTTCTGCCCCTAGGTTCCTCTGTCCATCCAGCCTGAATCCTCTTCACAGACTCACGGCTCTCTCCCTGTCCTGTCCCACCTCTCCATTTAGGCCCTTCTTCCTCCCTCCTCTCTCTTCCGTGCCTTTGAGTAGAACTCCCTTCAAGTGCCAGGACCATGCTGGGCTCTTGTACATAATTAAGATGCAGTTGAGAATTCCCGGGCAGTCCAGTGGTTAGGACTTGTTGCTTTCACTGCCGTGGGCCTGGATTCAACCCCTGGTCGGGGAACGAAGATCCCACAAGCCCTGCGGAGCAGACAAAAACAAACAAACAAACATGCAGTCTACAAAGTAAGTAGCATTTGTACCCATTTTCCAGACCAGAAAAATAAGGCACAAAGGAATTAAGTAACTTGCCCCTGAGACCAGGCTGTGACCCTTCCTCTCCAGACTCTCCATCTCATCACTGTTGCCTCTTTAAGTAGCTTCTTCATTTGGATACTGTCCATCTTCACTGTCTTTCCCATGTGCTACCTTTGATAGGTCTCACCACACACACACCTACCATGTGCCCTCTAAACGTATCTTCCAAAAGACTGCAAATTGATGGAGTCCCTGTGATGTGCCAGGAACTGCTCTAGGGCCCGGGAGAGAGCAGTGAGCAGGGCTTCTCTCACGGAGCTTCCAGTCTCTTCCTTTTTTGCACTGACATTCAGACTCGTTCGGGCCCTTTTGCTTCATCGGCTGTCTTCTGCCTTTGTTCCAGAAACACTTTTATCTTGGGCAGATATGGACTGGACAGTGCTTTGCTTTGTGCTGTGTCTTTAGCAAACCCCTTCCAGCCTCTCCTCTCTCAAGGCTACTCTGCTGGCCATTCCCGGGTTGGTCTCCAACCTTTAAGGTGTCAGCTGGCTCTGAGACCTCAGCTTTTCCTCATCCATATACGCACCCCACCCCCATCCGGCCCTACCCTGTACCACTTCATGGGAAAGCCGCCATTTCAGGGAAGTTGACCTTTCTGGAACCTCACACACACTCACGGCAGCCCATCCCCCATTGTCTGCTGAAAGCAGGAAGCTGGCACGGCTGTAGAAGCTGCAGGGCGATGGCAGGTCAGGGCCTGCCTGAGACGCTAGAGCTTGGTGAGGCCAAGGGCAGGCCAGAGGCCCCCTGAGAGCTAGACCTAAGTGAGGAAGAGCCAGGTTAGAGAAGAGGAAACAGGTTAAGTGCTTCATTCATTCATTCATTCATTCAGAATATGTATTCAGTACCTTCTTTGTTTCAGGGACTATTCTAGGCCTGGGCTACAGCTATGAACAGAACCAACAAATCTGCCCTTGTGAAGTTTGCAATATATTGGGAAAGACAAACCATGAACAAATAAATATATACAATAGTGTCAGATGGTGATAAATATTATAAGGAGAAATAAAGCAGTGTCTGGGGCCAGAGCTGATGGAAGTGGGGAAAGGGTGATCTCTTAGATAGTGTCGTCACAGAAGAGCTCTTCTGGGAGGGGTGGCATTTAAGTAAAGTAATAAAATGAAGTAAGAGAATGGTCCAAGTGAATGCCAGATAGAGAGTATTCCGGGCAGAGGAAATAGCTGTCGTAAAATCCCTGAGGTGGGAGTATGCTTGTTGGCTTTGAGTGGAAGTAAGCAGGAGGACAGCATTGCTGGAGGGAATAAGAGAGAAGGCGGGTCAGGAGTGAGGGTGGGGAGGGGCAGGGGAGCCTGAGCCCCAATCACTAGGGGGCTAGGTCCCCGATAGAGTGCTCTTTATATGGCACCATGCTACCTCTTCAAGGAGTTATCCTAAGAGGGAGTCTGGGTTTGAAGATCAGCAAAAATGATGCTTTGGGCTCTCTTGACATTTTCTTTCCTCAGTTCATTTGCAAACCAACCAACAATCAGAGCGAAGGTTGTACACGAGATCAAGAATACAAAGAACAAAGCTTCCTAACACCTCCCTTATTCTTCGCAGAGGCGTACCCCAAGTTCTGAGTTCACATAGCCCATGTGGAGAGTGGAATCTGCCATCAAGAGGAGCCCAGAACCGTTGGGCTGAGGAGGGTCATGTTACCTTCGGGGGCTCTGCTGCTAATTTATTGGTGCATTCTCCTATAGACTGAACTGTGTCACCCCCAAAATTCATATGGTCAAGCCCTAACCCCAATGTGGCTGTATTTGGAGATAGGACCTTAAGGAGGTAATTAAGATCATAAGGGTGGGGCCCTACTGTGATATGACTGGTGTCCTTATAAGAAGAGGAAGAGATACAAGAGGCCCTCTCTCTCTCTGTGCAAACAGAGAAAAGGCCATGTGAGGACATAGTGAGAAGGTAGTGGTCTACAAGTCAGAAGGTGAGGCCTCACCAGAGTGAAAGATGAAATAAAATGGGGTCGCTCATGTCAAGGGGTTTTCAGTGGAGCTGGGAGGACATATAGGAGGTGGGCCTTATGCACGTCCTCACTTGGGTGGAACTGTGAACTTTTGAACTGGGCCAAGTAGCAAATATTCCAAGAACTCTACAAGAACACCTGCAACTTGCTCCAGTAATGGGCTTCTGCCTAGTGACAGCCTTAGCAACCAAAGCATGTGTAGCCAAGGCAAGCTTTCGGCTGTCAACACCAATCAAAATTCTTTGTAAACAGCTTATGCATTTCCTTTTGTCTTTAAAACCTCCTGACTTTCACTCCCTAAAGGGACACTATTTTGGTTGCTACTCAAATCTGTGTACCCTGAATTGCAATTCTTTGATCCTGAATAAACACTTTGATTGATTGCCTCCTGAGAACTTAAAGTTGACACCGGGAACCAACCCTGATGGCACCTTGATCTTGGATTTCTAGCCTCCCAAACTGTAAGAAAATGTCTGTAGTTTAAGCCACCTAGTCTGTGGAATTTTGTTATGGCAGCCTGAGCTCACTAAAACACGTTCCAGTGAGTTACTTCTGTATTCTGTTTATTATGCATCACGGGACCTCTGGCAGGCCTGGCAATGGCCTACCTCACCATCAAATCAGAGAGGAAGGCTCCCTCTGACTTCTAGGAAGGGGAGATTTGCTCACAGGAGGGGTGAGCAAGAGGTAATTTGGAATCTGAGATGCACTTGTTTATCCCTTTATTTCTTCACCTATAAAATGGGGAAGATAATACCAGTGCTTTGAGGGAAGTTCTAAATATAAAATTCAGTTGAATAAACAGCTGTTGACATCATTTATGCATAAGGCGTTGTACTGGGAAGGATGTAAGGGTAAATATGTATGCTTCCCTTATGGGAAATTTTTCTCAATCATAAGGTATATGTGTTTAATAACTGTGCAAGTATTTTGCGACCTTTTTAAATGAGGAGGGTTTTTTTTCATAATGCTAACAATCTTGTTACTTGTTTAATGTAAACGTACTGATTACGTAATCATTATAATAGTCTAAGTACTGTCTCAAGGTGTTAAAACATTTACAAGACTAATATATTTGTGAGTTGAATTTAACATTTAGAAGTATTGGATTATGTTTGCAATGTTTAAATATTTGGGACAATTCACTCTTAAATTTATATATTTTGATTTATTAGTTGTGTAAGTAGTCTGAGAGTATTTAGAGGATTGTTGATTAGTTAATGTTCAAAGAAATGCTAATCATTTAATAAAAGTGTGTGTAAGATTACTACATTATGTATCACCCCTAGGTAACAAAAAGTTGGGGAGAAGTGGAGGGTATTAAGAATGCAGCGTAAGGACTTGCCTGGTGGTCCATTGTTAAGACTCTGTGCTTCTACTGCAGGGGACACGGGTTCGATCCCTGGTGGGGGAACTAAGGTCCCACATGCCAAGCTGTGCAGCCAAAAAAAACCACAAAAGAATGCATAGGGGGCTGTAGAGGGACTCTAGAGCAGCTGCCTGATGTTTGAGAGATAATGACAGAGAGGAGAGAGGAGGAAAACTGCTATATGCTAAGAAAACAAATCCTCTTGGGCATTTTCTGGAAGGGTTATAATAAAGATTCTAAGTGCTTAATTACTCTTTGTTTGCCAGGCTGTGTTTCTTTAAATACGACCCCATGCTATGATTGGACCAAAAAAAAAAATACCTGACTTTACACAAGTTACAGGAGTAAATGTGCAAGGTTAATGCACAGAATGATTTAAATGAAGCAGCTTTCTCTGCAGTATCATCCAAATTGACCCAAAGACTTTCCTTCAGGAAAGTACAGACTAAACTTAAAATTCCTGCAAAATGACTGTGTCCAAGTTGGTGTATAAATAGAGGATGATGTTATTTAGATCAGAGTACCTCAGAAAACCCACAAGGCTGGAACTTACATCCAATGCTTGAAATGTTTCCCTTTTGACCTACAAATGACCTCACAGACAGACAAGCGCGAGCGCACACACACACACACACACACGCACACTGAGCTGGGATTTTTTTTTTGGTTCTCTTTCATGACTATTTTGTATGACTGTAATAATTCAAATTTTCTGACCCTGTGGTTTGATGGCATTCAGGACACACCATCTCAAAATATGGCCCCTTGGCGTATTGAATATTTGGGGCTGAGGGAATCTGAAAGAACAGCAGAAGCAGGAAGGTCACTCTGACCCTTCCCACCACCCCTCTTCCCTGAAGACAGGTCATAAAACCTTCATGTGAGGCGTGCCCTCCCTATACCCAGAGGAAAAGAGTATCCTTATCTCAGAAGACCAAGAGACTCCAAGTAGAATCTGAACAGGCCTTGCCAGGTTTTCCCCAGTTTACTCCACTCACTTTATATCCCTTAAGCTGTCAATTTCTACCTGACTGCCCACTCTTCATCAAGCCTAGCATAAAAACACTCAGGTCTAACTCTTTCTTCCAGGTCTTCATTTCCTTATTAGGGCTCCTGTGTCATGTAAAATTTATATTAAATAAATGTGTATGCTCCTTTCTTGTTAATCTGTTCCAGTGTGGGTTTTTCCAACACCACCAAGCAGTTAACTCAGTTCTGACACTATCTACCTGGAGAGAGCAACAGATTTCACAGGTTAAGTGTCCAGTCCCATAGACTGCCCCCCCTCCTTCATGTTAGATGCCAATTGCAACTCCAGGTTGTTACCTGTGCTTCTGACCAACTGGCTATACATTGGAAGGTCCCCTGACCTCCTCCTTGGGTGTGGTTAATTTGCTAGAGTGGCTCACAGGACTGAGAGAAACATTTACTTACGTTTACCAGTTTATTATAAAGGATATGAGGGAATTCCCTGGCGCTCCAGTGGTTAGGACTCCGTGCTCTCACTTCTGGGGCCCGGGTTTGGTCAGGGAACTAAGATCCCACAAGCCAAAAGGAGCAGACAAAAAAGAAAAAATAAAGGACAGATTTTTGATAATAAAAAAATATATTAAAGGCTATGATGAACAGCCAGATGAAGAGGTACATAAGGGGTCCAGAAGGGTCCCA
This sequence comes from Mesoplodon densirostris, assembly GCF_025265405.1. Taxonomy (NCBI): domain Eukaryota; kingdom Metazoa; phylum Chordata; class Mammalia; order Artiodactyla; family Ziphiidae; genus Mesoplodon; species Mesoplodon densirostris. Next base: position 18,907,243 of record NC_082677.1, read on the forward strand.
AGTGCAGAGCTTCTGTCCCCTTGGAACTGTGTGCACTACCATCCCAGCATGTGGCTGCTTCATCAACCCAGAAGCTCAGCAACTCTTTTTTTTTTTTTTTTTTTTGCGGTATGTGGGCCTCTCACTGTTGTGGCCTCTCCCGTTGCGGAGCACAGGCTCCGGACGCGCAGGCTCAGGGGCCGTGGCTCACGGGCCCAGCCGCTCCGCGGCATGTGGGATCTTCCCAGACCGGGGCACAAACCCGTGTCCCCTGCATCGGAAGGTGGACTCTCAACCACTGCGCCACCAGGGAAGCCCGCTCATCAACTCTTGATGTTCAAGGGTTTTTACAGAGCTTCATCTGTAGCCCCCGCTTCCCCTTCCCAGAGTTCAGTGGATGGTGCTGAAAGTTCCAATCCTCTAATCACTTGATCTTTCTAATGACCCACCCCACCCTGAGGCTATTGAGGGGTCCCACCCTAAGGCACCTCATTAGATAAACTCAGTGTTCTTGAAGGGAAAATCTTGTGAGAAACGAGAGAGACACTCCTATCACTTAGGAAATGCCAACGGGTTTAGGAGCTCTAAGCTAGGATCCGGGGACAAAGCCCAAACAGATTTCGTATTTGACTACATCTATATTTGTCAGTTTAATTTTCAGATGCTGCCAGGGACCCTAAAAAAAAAATCTCTTTCCTCCCCTACAGGTTCTCCCTACTAAAATAAGCAAGATTTATTGAGTGCCTACTCTGTACCCAGTACTTTCCTGGCTGCTGTTACATACTTTAGCCTGTATTATCTTCACAACACTGTGAGATAGATTTCACTATTTTCATCATTACAGATTAGAAAATCAAAGCTTCTAGAGATTGCCTTCCTTGCCTGAGAATCCAGAGCCAGAGTTCAGATGCAGGTCTCCCAGACTGTGAGTCCACGACCTCCCCACTGCGCTAAACTGCTTTCTAGAAACTTAGCCTAGAGTCTTGTATGTGACCTGTAGCCTAGTCCTCACTATTCTGTGGCTTTCTCTTTTTTGCAGCCTTGTGGCAAAATGGAAACAAACCAACACAAAATAAACCCCATAACCTCTGGTTTAAGGCAGTGTATTTCAAGCTTCCCTAAAGAACAGATGGTCAGGACTGAACTCAACCATGTTTGGATTACTCTTGATTTCTAGCACACAGCTTTAAGAGTCTAACCTTTCTTGTTTGAGGTGACGGCTTTCTTCCTGTATTTCTGGAAGTGACTATGTTACCGAGTCCAAGCTCGCTCTGCTCGCCGCATGACAGACCAATGAATCAGAGACGAGGTGCTCTGGCAAGGAGCATGGCTTTCTTCGGAAAGCCTGCAGATAGAGAAGATGGCGGACTAGTGTCTCTGAAAAACCATCTTATTGGGGTTTGGATGCCAGTTTCTTTTAGAGGGGGAGGAGATGAGGAAGTTAAGTAAAAAGGCCATAAGTTTTGCAAATGTCCCCTGGAATGGCCAGCCTTGGGGAGGGGATGTGTTCATTTCTTCTTTCTTGCAGCCACGCGCAGGTGGACAGGGTCAGGATGTACAAAGGCACTTGGGTTTAACATTCCGGCAGAGGGGCGGGGTTCCCTGAGGCAAGCCCTTCTGTATGATGATAACAACAAAAGCACCGAAAAGCAAAGGTTAAAGTCAAAGAAACAGATCGATTGTGGAATCCGATTAGCTCTTCCCTGTTACAACTATATTTAGGAAAGAAGTTGTTTATAGATGTCAGCATTTGAGAGACAGTTAAGGAGACCCAGAGTGCCTTTGAGTCATAATAAATTAGGCTTCTGTGACATCACTTCTTATGTAAAGAAGACTGAAGTCATTTGTTCCGGGAGCCCTTGGGGGGCATGTGGAGGTGTTCCAGGAGGCTTGCTTCTCCCTCATCACAGGAGCGAATGCCAGCATCTGAGCTCCCTCTGTCCAGCTCTGCATGCTGCTCAGCATAATCACTGTAATCTTCTAAGTAAGGACACAAGTACACCCTATTTTCAGAACACTCAAAATAGCAAAATTCAAATACAAAGAATGGACAAATAAGGGACCAGCTCATCCCCAAATAATTATTTGCTTTAAGTAAACATTCACTGCATGATTTCATTTGCAGGGCAGACCCCCCAAAGGCATTTAACTCGTAAGGTGATTAATATGAACTCTATTTATACAAAAACCTAGTAGCATAGAATAGCTGGCATTTCTGTGGGGTTTTATAGATTTCAAAAGGATTTGACGTGTGTTTTCATATTTTATTTTGTCCTCAGGACCGTTTTGCAAGATGGGGTGAGTATTGTCATTCCCGTGTTACAGATGAGAAAACTAAGGCAAAGAGAGCTAAGTCCTTGGCCGGAGGTCACATAGCTGGAAAGTATCTGAGCTGAGGCAAGATCCCAGCTCATGTGACTCTTTGTTAAAACACTCTCCTTTATTTGTTAAAACACTCTCCTTTATAAGCATACTTCTTTATTGGATTTATTTTTTCTTTTGAAGCAGGACTCAGATACTTAGGAGTTATTTTGGAGTATATTCAAATTTGAAATGGAGAACTGTTTGTAAAAAATGACTTGTCTTCTTCCTAAGAGGGTAGCTGGATATCTGTACGATTCTGAAAAGAGGATCTAAAAATATACCTCATCGGGATCACCAGTGAAGCTTTAAAAAAAGCACAGATGATCACGCTGGACTACAAATATACTCAGTAAGAATTTCCAGGTGTGGGTTTCTTTGTTTTTCTTTAAAGCTAAAGAGTCGAGTCAGCCAAAACTAAAAAGCACAAGTTCAAATGTGGCCAGAGTGAGGCAATCTGAGGACTGCTAATGAGGGTCATAGATTTTCAGAGTGAATGGCTCCCATGCTCAAAGATTTATCCCATTTCCTTGCAGGCAAACCTAATAAAATTAATTCGTACTTAACTCCTCTAGCAGAGAAGAGAGAATGAATCATTTGTAATTGAAAATAATCAAGAATAAGTTGTTTAGCTTTAGAACATGGTTCTGTATTTATGTTGAAGATCTAGCCTATAAGCTCTTTCTAGAGTAATGTTCTTCATACATGGATGATTCTAGTCATTATACTACTCCGCTCAGAGGTCTTCCATGGTCTCCCATTGCCGCCCCCCTGAATACCTGTAGGTCCACCAGTCCACATCAGAGTGCTTACAATTTTCAAAAAGCACTAGATTTTGTTTGGGTCTTTATCCATGTCCCTCAACTTGAAATTCCCTTTACTTTTCTCTTCCATAATGTCTGCCTGCTAAATTCTGCCCATGGGTTGACTGGGTTCAGCTAGGAAGCTCTCACTTGGGGAGTTTCCTGGGGTGGTAGCTAGAGGGAAGCTGGGGCTGGAGTCATCTGAAACCCTAGCTGTCCACCCAGGAGGGCTCACTCACATGGCTGGCAGTTGATGCTGGCTGTCGGCTAGGAACTTGGCTGTTAACCAAAACATCTTCACGTTATCTCTCCAGGTAGCTTGGTCTTCTCATAGAACAGCAGTCACATTCTTAGAGGGAGCATCTCAAGAGCAAAGGTCCAAAACACTCAGGCAGAAGCCTCAAGGCCTGTTGTACCTGAGTCTTGGAAGTCCCAGAATGTCCCTTCTGCTGTATCCTGTGGTCCAAACAGGTTATTAAGCCCAACCCAGATTCAAGAGGAGGGGAATTACATTCTACTTTTTTTTTTTTTGCGGTACGTGGGCCTCTCACTGTTGTGGCCTCTCCCGTCATGGAGCACAGGATCCAGACGCGCAGGCTTAACGGCCATGGCTCACGGGCCCAGCTGCTCTGCGGCATGTGGGATCTTCCCAGACTGGGGCACGAACCCATGTCCCCTGCATTGGCAGGCGGACCCTCAACCACTGTGCCACCAGGGAAGCCCCCACATTCTACTTTTTGATGTGTTGAACATCATGCAATTATAGGTAGAGTAGGACTCAATGGTGACCTTTTTTGGAGAACATCTACATTACCTTTGAATAAAGCTAGAACACTGTAAGTGATGCCAAAACTTGGCCTCTGTACACCAGTGCCAAGTCGAATGAATCTTGGAGACGGAGTTTTAGGTGAAGTAGAAAAGAATACCTTTATTGCTTTGCCAGGCAAAGTGGAACACAGCTAATGCCCTCCAAACTGTGTGTCCCAACTTGGGGGATTTGGTGAGGAGTTGTATAGCAATGGTTCAGGGGCAGGGTTGCTTATAAGGATCAGGGTGTGTGCAGGGCCTGCATTCCTTTAATCTGGCCTCAGGTGATCTCTTGATGAGCTTCTGTGGTTCTTGAGGTTATCAAACTGTGACCTCTTTGGAATGAAGAATGCTTCATCCATCAAGTAGTTAACATCTTCCATTTGTTGGGGGTTCTGCAGAAGAGCTCAAAGATATTGTTCTATTTATCCATTGAGGTGGAACCAGGATCCTGTCCCAAGGCTGCACTATTGTTTCTCGACTGCCCCTCCCTTGTCCCTGCATCCCCTCCCTTCCCTGATTAGCAACTGTTTGAACCTGCCCTTTGGAACTCAGGGAAAGTCATGGAGGCTGAAGCCTACTCCCTACAAAAAAGAAATGAGGAACACAGAAAGGCTTTCATGCCCAGGAGCCCAACAGCATCCTCCTTGGTTTCATAGGCTCCATCCTCAGTGTAAGAGCAAATGAGAAACAAACACCAGAGAGAAGGAAAGAGAAAAGGACTTTGCCTTTCTGGACCCCTCCTTCAGGTGCAGGTGGAAAATTTTAATCACAAGCTGATTCTTGGGGAATTATGGCCAGAATTTTCACTATCTGTGTGGTGTAAAAAAGAAAAAAGAAAAGAAATCAAGTAATGAATTTAATCTAATATGGTCACAGGATTGTAATGCAGCCAAGATCCTGGCAGAAAATAAGTACAAAACCTCTCTGGAGGAAAGTCAACATGAGCCTCAAAATTTTTTCACTGATAAAAGTCTAAAGAATAGGGGCCCATAGTAATGATATCCCCTGGATTACCCTCTCCCCACTCCCATTCTCCGCCAACAGGGTCTCTATTTTCAACCTCTTTTCCAAGAAGAAAAATGAATTATCTGTAGAAAGCCATCTCCCTTACTGATCTCCCTCCTAACCCATTTTTGGCCAGTTTGATATCATCTCTACTCCAGAATAAATTACTAATCAGCTTAATTAAATCCAAAACAGAGAACTGGTCATTTAAAATAGTTACAAAATATAATGGCATTTGCCTCTTAGGTCCCACTGAAAAAGCACAGTTCCAGTATCATAATTCTACAAAAGTAAATACTTGCTTGAGGGGATACTTAATCTCTCACACAAAAAGAACTATATTTAAAACACCAGATGCTTTTGGCTTTCACTTTGGTAAACAAGAGTCCCTTTTGGTTTAACTCCTCAAGGACAATTTCTTCTCCTTGTTCCCAAGGTTCTTCACCCAGCTGGGAAAAAGAAGTCTTGGAAGAAGGAAAAGTAAATCATGAAGTTCCTCTTTCTCATAGACCCACCCCCACACACATACACACCATAGACTTAAAGACACTGATAACTCACAACCCCTTCATTACTGCTCATCCCAAGGACCTTGGTTGCTCCCACCCAGAATTCCCAGCTTTATCTGGGCTCTCTGACGCTATGAAAGTTATTGAGATTTCTAATTGCCATTTGAAAATCTCTAGGACTCTATGCTACAAACACATATTTTATCTTTCACCCTTCTTTGAGTGCATCACTCCTCCTACCCTCTTCAGTTGCTGGGCCTGTTGAATGGGTCCAGGCCATGCCCATTATAGATGCCTGGCTAACTGGTGCTTCTCTTTCTACCTCACTTGCAATGCAGAATATGTGGCCTCTGCAAGCCCTATTTCACACCCCCTGCAGCTGAGATTTCAATGGGTTTAACTCCAACCTCCACTTTATTTATTTATCAATCCATCTATCTATCTATTTATTTTTATTGAAGTATAGTTGATTTATAATATTATATTAGTTTCAGTTGTACAGCATAGTCATTCAATATTTTTATCAATTATATGATTACACTCCATTTAAATTTATTACAAAATAATGACTATATTTCCCTATGCTGTATAATATATCCTTGTTGATTATTTATTTTCTGCATAATAGTTTGTACTTCTTAATCCCCTACTTCTATCCTGCCCCTCCCCACTTCCCTCTCCCCACTGGTAACCACTAGTTTGTTCTCTATATCTGTGAGTCTGTTTCTGTTTCGTTAAATACATTTGTTTGATTTGTGGTTTCCATGTCGAGAAGACCCTATAACATTTCTTTTAGGGTAGGTTTAGTATTGATGAACTCTTTTAGTTTTTGCTTGTCTGAGAAGTTATTTACCTCTCCTTCTGTTGCTGGGTAGAGTATCCTAGGTTGCAGGATTTTCCCTTTCAGCATTTTAAATATATTATTTTAATTTTAATTAAATTTTAATATTCTGGCCTGCAAAGTTTCTACAGAAAAATCAGCTGATAGCCTTCTGGGAGTTTCCTTGTACATGACTCTTTGTTTTTTTCTTGCTGCCTGTAGAACTCTCTCTTTATCTTTAACTTTTGCCGTTTTAATTATGATATGTCTTGGTGTGGGTCTGTTTGGGACCATCTTGCTTGGGACCCTCTGTACTTCCTGTACCTGGATATCTGTTTCCTTCTTCAGTTTGGGGAATTTTTCAGCCATAATTTCATCAAATACATTTTCAACCCCTTTCTCTCATCTCCTTCTGTGACCCTTATAATGCGAATTTTGGTACATTTGGTGTTGTCCCAGAGATCACTTAAACTGTTCTCATTTTTTAAATTTGTTTTTCTTTCCTTTTTTTTTTTTTTTTTGTGGTATGCGGGCCTCTCACTGTTGTGGCCTCTCCCGTCACGGAGCACAGGCTCCAGAGGCACAGGCTCAGCGGCCATGGCTCACGGGCCCAGCCGCCCTGCAGCATGTGGGATCCTCCCGGACCGGGGCACGAACCCGTGTCCCCTGCATCGGCAGGCAGACTCCCAACCACTGTACCACCAGGGAAGCCCTGTTTTTCTTTTTGCTGTCCTGATTGGGTGATTTATATTATTCTATCTTCCAGCTGACCTATCCATTCCTTCTTCTGTATCACCTAGTCTGCTCTTAATTCCTTCTAGTGTGTTTTTCATTTCAATTATTGTATTCTTCAGTTCTGACTGGTTCTTTTTTTTTTTTTTTTTTTTTTTTTTTTTGCAGTACGCGGGCCTCTCACTGTTGTGGCCTCTCCCGTTGTGGAGCACAGGCTCCAGATGCGCAGGCTCAGCGGCCATGGCTCACGGGCCCAGCCGCTCCACGGCATGTGGGATCTTCCCGGACCGGGGCACGAACCTGTGTCCCCTGCATCAGCAGGCGGACTCTCAACCACTGCGCCACCAGGCAAGCCCTGACTGGTCCTTTTTTATATTTCCTGATTCCTTGTTAAAATTCTCACTGGTTTCATCTATTCTCTTTGCTAATTCAGTTAGCATTCTTCTTACTAATGCTTTGAACTCTTTATCTGATAAATTGTTTATTTCTGTTTCATTAGTTGTTTTCTTCAGGGGGTTTCACTTGCTCTTTCAATTGAAACAAATTCCTCTCTCTTCTCATTTTGCTTAACTTTCTCTGTCTCTATGAAATTAGATGAAACAGTTACCTATTGTGGTCTTAAGGGGGTGTCCTTGTGTTGGAGCATCCCTGTACATACTGCATGTGCCAGTGGCTTTGGTGGGAGAGCTGGATCTGAACACAAGTCCCATCTTTCCTCAGGGTGTGCTGGCAGCTATCATCTTGGTAGGAGGTGGAGCTGGAGATGGAGGGGGGAGAGCCGGAGCCGGGTGTGAGCAGGGGCTTCTTCTCTGCTCTGTGGCTGTCACTGCCCTATTGGGGGTGGGGGTGGGTCCCAAGCTGCTGGAGCAGAAGGCCTGAGGGTCGGATCCAAGCAGGCTCTCTTCCCTGTAAGGGTGTGCTCTCCCCACTCCCAGCACCAGCACCCCGCCCCAGCAGGAAGCAGTGCTGGAGCAAGAGGGCTGGTGAGAGCATTCAGAATGGCTTGCAGCGTGGGCTGTGGCATCTGGCTAGGGTCAGAGACCCAGACTGCTTCTGATGTGCTGTCTGTGTAAGCCCCAGTAGTAGCTGCCTCCCCACCCTGCTCAGATACTGCTTGGAATCTCAGCCTCCTTTGTCCCTCACAGCTGAGCTCTCCCTTGGCCTTTGCCACCCTTACCCTGGTGTGGAGCTGTACTGCAGGTCAGGTGGGATCAGTGTGGGTGCTTTGCATGGGTCAGGGCATGGATTGTGGAGGTCTGGACCCAGACAGAGATCAGAACTGCTTCTGATATGCTGCCTGTATACGCACCAGTAATGATTGCCCCAGTCTTGCTCAGACACCATTTTGGGTTTGAGCTGCTTTTGTGTCTCATAGCTGAGCTTTCTCCTTGGCCACAGTAGCCCTTGCCCCAAAGTGGAGCTGCATCTTGAAGCAAGAGGGGCTGGAGCAGTTGCTTGGTTCAGGCTGGGACACATGCTGGGGCGGTTGCGGAAAACCGGTCACCCTCTCCACCTTGTTTTGGAAGTAAGTAACCGTGTCCGTGCTCCTCATGAGTGGAGTCCAGGCTTCCCATAGCCCTCCTTTTAGTCCCACTGGCCCTCCAACCAGCCGAGGGGACTCGTCTTCCTGGTGTCAAACCCCAGCTAAGGGTGCCCAATGTGTGGCTCTTACTGCTCACTCCCCAGGGAGGATCTCTACCTATGTAATCTCCCTTCTCTGCTGAGTCCCTTCCCAGGAGCACAGGTCCTGACCCAATAGCTTCTCTTCCCTTCCTACCTGATTCCATGTGGATCTTTCTTACAGCCTTGGTCGTGCAGGAGTCTTCTTGCCAATCCACTTTGTTTTCAATAAGAATTGTTCCACATGTAGATGTATTTTTGATGTGTTTGTGGGGGGAAGTGAATTTTGCATCTTCCTACCCGCCATTTTGATCTTCTACCCACAACTCCGCTTTAGGTGTAGACTCTGATCATCCCCATTCAGCCAGAGTAATCTCTTCTTCCTTGGTCTATTAGGAGCTGGTGTGCAATCTGAGTAGGTCTGATCAAAAGGAACCCTGTGACTTTTGTTAGATGGCTTGGGCAGGAGATAGCCTGTTTCTTCTCCTGGATACAAGTAAGGAAACATGTAGCCTCAGGCTGCTTGCAATCAGCTTGTTTCCATGAGGTGATTCAGCCATGGGACCAAGACAACACTTGGAGAGAAAGGCTCGCAGAAATCCTGGTTGAATAGGGCCTGAAGTCCAACTTCCCTTTGTATGGTTCAGTTATGCAGTATAGTGGTTGTTTAAGCCGCTTGGAGTTTGGTATTTTGTTACTTACAGCTAAAAAATCCTGACATACCAAATCACCCCTCACCTCAGAAAGTGACTCCCCTCACCCAAGAAGGGAGCTCCCTTTCCATGGCAGGGCTGGGTGGGCTTCCCTCAGGGTCCCAAATCCAAATGTAGTCCTTTTCTACTTTCCTTTCTTCTCTCAGTGCACAATTTCCATTTCTGGTCACCTTTCTTTTCTTCCTCGTCTTTTTTTTTTTTTTTTTAAGGCAGAATTAATTTGAATTTTAAAATTAATTTTCAACTTAATTTTAATTTTATTTCAGCAATACATATTCACAAGTTAGACAGTTAAATAGTTATTAAGAGGAAAAAGGAAACCCCCACCTTATCTTCCCACACCCAACTTCTCTCCAAAGGCAATCCCTGTCAATGTTTTTCACTGTTTCTTCTGGGCTTTATCCTCTATTGTTAAATAACATTTTTATACAGATATTTGTCATTCTTTAGCTTTAGTTATTACAAATTTTCTGTGATAAAATATAGGAACATAGATTTATTATACCCCTTCCCCCTCATACACATCCTCTCCCCCTCATTTCCTGAAAAAAGTGATATCACGGTATTTTGCTATTTACATTCTCTATGTAAATATTGTTCACAGCTGAGCCATGTAGTGTACTATGGTTATATTTCCTTTCTTAAACAACAATTTCTTTTTTCTTAGCATTTAATAATTGCATTGTCTTTTCACTTGTTTATCTTCCTATGTGTTTTTACTAGTTCATCCCAGCTATCCAAGAAAAATACAAATCCCTCCAACGTGTGCAGATCAATTAGTTTCTTGTTTTTCTGCTATGCACAAACGTGCTGGGAATTTTCTTCATCTTACTCCTTGTTTGCTAGATGTCATGTTTTCCTTTATCCTAGTTAATCTCTTATTTTAGAGAAGCAAATTCTCCAGTAGGTTTCTAATAAAATGTATGAGAGTGATAAAAATGTTGAGACCTTTCATACTGAAAATATCTCTATCTACCCTCTCATTTATTGTTGGTTTCTCATGTTCAGGCCCTTTCCTCTGATGTGTGGTTGTCATTGACTGTTCATAATAAGAGTGAGGCTCTAACAGGTTGATTAGATGCTCTCTATGAGTAGAAGCGATTAGTTGCAGTGTGGGCTGCCTGTAGGGTAAGTAATAGGGCCGGCACCAGCTTTTGTGTTTGGGGAATCCCCAAAAGTCTGTGTCTGTTGGTCTTTTTCCTTGAGTCGGGCAGTTTCCCCATAGGAGGAGCCTCCAGGCTTCTGTCTTGACAAGGTATGAGTCTGTCAGCATTCTTGTAGCTGAGTGAGGGAATGGCTCTGGGGCTCTTGTTCTCTATGAAGACTTTCCTTCAGTCCCTTGCTAGCTTCAGAACACCACTCTCCCACCCTTTACTCTACCTTGGGGTCAACAACACTCCAAAGAGAAAACTTCAGTCTTCTCATGAGAGTGAGAAGCAGTAGGTACCTGATGGGGGAAGAGAACTCTTACTCAGACTTTCAACTAATCCTTATGGAGGTTTGCAAGGGGAATGGAAGGGAAAGCACCCAGCCAACCTCTCTGCACAGAGGTTTTTAAAGCTCTTGCGAAGTTGTGTGAACTTGAACAAGTTCCTTGATTTCATCTGTAAAATGAAGATGAAGGGCTTTGGTGTGAGGGTTAAATGGAATTAATGGATGGGAAGTGCCTTGTGCAGTCTGCCCAGCACAGAGAGGGTACTCAGTTGTTGGCAGTACAGTGGTCATGGTGGTAGCAGTAGGTAGTCTCCTTGGCCTTGTTTCACTGGACAGAAAGGACCTCCCTCCCACAATCCAGTGCTTTGCTACACTCTCTCAAAAGAAAGCCACCCTACTCATGTTCTGCCAAAATGTTAATGGAATTTTAGGGGTACCACAATCTTTGCAACTTGCCTTCCAAGCCACCCTCTCTCTGAGTGCCCAGCCAAACCCTTAGCACCACCTCCTCTGTTCTGGCTCCCATCCAAATGGATTAACCTGCAGGATGGGAACTGCAGTGAACAGCCCGAGCCCAAATCTTAAGAGTAAAATGGATCCCCTCCTCTCCTATTCCACACATAATCTCTCCACCTGCTAGGGCAGTGCCCCAGGTCTTCCTCCTACTCTTCCTGTTTTCCTCACCCCCTGACAAGAGAGAGGCATGCCCTTTGCCTTCAGTGTGCTAGAGACCCTCTCTTAGTGCAAGATGAAATTCTTTTTTCCCCTTTCTCTCTTCTCCCTGTTTTTGTCCCACTGTTCTTGTTGGGGACCTTGACTCTGCTTTGCTAGAGGACAGCCTTCCTCTTCACAGTCTAAGTCTTTCTCCTGAATTCTAAGGATGCTTTTCTTATCTGCTCTGGGGCCTCCAGTAGCTTTGTTAACTGGTTATGTCTCAGGGGATTGAAGAGGGAAGAGGAGCTGGAGAAGCTAGGAATGTTGGGGTGGTCTTAAAATTAAGAATTTAGAATGCCTAGTGGGCCAGAGTTCTGGTACAGGATCTGATGAGAAGCAGCAGTCACCGTGCTCAGCATTTTTTCCCAGTCTGACATTTCAAGTTGCAAGACTCTAATAGGGATTTTTCCTGCTATCCTCTCTATTTAGACTCAAACACTGAAGATACACTTAATGAACATTTTGAAGTAGGTCTTATTAACAAAAGTCATGGTCAATTAAATCTTGGGAATCGACCTTTGTTGGGAATGGTATAAATACACAGTCATTTGGAGACTACGTGTGAATGAAGGTGGACCCAAGGACACAGGAACAGCCTCACCTAATAACCCCTTACACTCTTGTTTCCTTTTTTAACCACACACACACACACACAAGAAAGCTGCACTTTGTTTGCTGTGAATGATATTTCCTGAGTGTAGACTTTAGTCTGTCCTTAAAATTCTCGCCAGCAAAGTAATAGAGCACAGGGTTGAAGCAGCTGTTGGCCGCTGCCAAAGCCAGTGTGATGGCCACAGCTTTATGCAGACTCTCTTTGCATTTATCCACTGTCCACTCGACCAAGTGGAGGGTTCTCAGTATATGATAGGGCAGGAAGCACAGGAGGAAGATGATCAAGGCAATGACGATGGTGGTTAGTGCTTTCCTGTGAGAAGGACGCAGCCCTGATTCTGGGACCTCCGCCTTTAACAAAGCTCGAATGATCAGCAGATAACAGATGCTGAGCGTGCAGAATGGCAGCAGAAAGCCCACCACCAAGGCAATGTGGTTCATGGTCTTCAGTTTAATAAATTTATTGGGATTCAGCTCCAAGCACGATGTGACATTGCCCTTCAGCTCAGAGCCATTTTTCAGAAGCACTGTTGAGGAAGCCGTGATAAAGATCCATATGACCCCACATAAAATCCAGGCGTTCTTGATGCTAGGGGCATGAAGGAGCCGGAAGGGGTGAACAGTTGCCAGGAAACGCACAACACTCAACACAGCCAGGAAATAAATGCTGCTGTACATGTTGACATACATAGAAAAAGACATAATTCTGCAGGTTAGGTCCCCAAATATCCAGTTGGAGCCTCTGAGATAATAGTCAACCCTGAAGGGCAGTGTGGTTGTGAACAAGAGATCGGAAATGGCCAGATTTAGCATGAAAACATTCACAGATGTGGACTTCTTATAAGGTTGCAGGAAAACATATATGGAAAAGCCATTCCCCAAGGCTCCCCAGATAAATATTAACAGGTACACGATGGGGTAAAATTCTCTCTTGAAGGTTTCAATTGTACAGTTCCTGTTGCCATTGTGATTGCTGAAGTTGCCGCTGGGCTCCATTTCTGATATGGAGGTGGACGGAGGTAAGGACACAGGTTTTCTCTCAATGCTGAATTAAAAAGAAACAGATACAGAAAGTTACTTCCTGTTTACATTTTTCCAGGTTTTAATGAAACAGAGAGAAATACTAGCTTTTCTTTGAAACGTGAGTCAAAACATATTGGCTATATTTTACTATATGCTTACACTTTTACTGTATGCTTATACTTTTACTATGTCTTTATGCTTCATTACATTTCATGATAAATTTCTGGAATGCAGAATAAACATTAATTTATTTGGTTGAAGCTGAATCCTCAAACTGGGGGGACTTTTGCCTAGTACCCAAATGAGGATCATCCAAAGCTTGTCTCTGACCCTGGAGAAAGTCATCAATTGCACAGCTTCTGCTCTGGAAGCTGACAAAGATTCTCTTCTTGATCAAACTCTAGCCAAGCTCTTCTGAGTCCTCTTCTCAACCAGGTGTCAACCTTGGCCTACACAGACTTGAATGACAGCTAACATAAAAGTGCTAATATGGTTTTTAACAGCTCAAGGCTGCATCTCTAGGATGACCATACCCTCCCCTTCTTACACAGCCTGAGAAAACTCAAGCCTGCTGAAAGAATTTTCTGTCTGTTCCAGCCCACACCTGGACACAGGGCCTCTGCCTCCAGCCTCCGTGGAAAGAGGTTACAGACTAACTTCTATAAGTGCCAGTTAGCAAACCCAGATGCTTTTCACTTGGATCAAGCTTCCCTTCCTACTTTCTGTAATTTTTAAAAATTTTTATTTATTTAATTTATTTCTTTTTGGCTGTGTTGGGTCTTGGTTGCTGTGTGCAGGCTTTCTCTAGCTGTGGGGAGCAGGGGCTACTCTTCATTGTGGTGCGCGGGTTTCTCAGTGCGGTGGCTTCTCTTGTTGCAGCGCATGGGCTCTAGAGCGCAGGCTCAGTAGTTGTGGCACGTGGGCTTAGTTGCTCTGCAGCATGTGGGATTTTCCTGGACCCGGGCTCGAACCCGTGCCCCTGCATTGGCAGACGGATTCTTAACCACTGTGCCACCAAGCCTTACTTTCCATAATTTTTTAATTCCCTGGCTCTACTGAGCCCCTGCTCACTCCCCTCCCCTTTCCTTCATTCTCTCCCTTTAAAACATCCGGTTACCTCTGAGTTCAGTTCATATTGGCCTCTTTTCCCTATTGCAATAGTATATTACTGAATAAAATCTGTCTTACCACTTTAAGTAGTGTGCAGCTTTGTTTATCTTTGACCAAGCCTTGGTTTAAATGTAAATTCATTAGGCAGAGTTGTCATGGATAATCACATGGCTCTTAATTTCTTCTTTGCTAGCCAAAGAGAAATTTATACTAGACATTTCTTGCCTCACCTAGATAAACACTACAGAACAGCCCATGACTGCAGAGGTAGGGGGAACCTTCTGGATGTCTAGGAAAAAACAGGTAGATTGTGTGTGGGGGGGTATTTTCTTTGTTTGGGTATGATAGTCTGGATCCCTGTTTTTCAGAGTCTAAGAACTAATAACCATTTTCATTTCTTCAAAATCCTGCTTTTTTGAATCTAACCCCCAAATTACCCAAGCACGAATCCTATAATAATTCCTTCCTAACACTCTCTTTCGGAGATGTCCTAATTTCCCATGGTGTGCATTCTGCATTGATACCACAAATCAATAAACCCAACTGTGTTCAACTACAGGTTTGTTCCTATAGGCCTTTGACTAGAAGACACTGACTCTGAGAATTCACATAATGATCTAAAAACTAAAAGAAGTATGATAAAACATTAGTTAAATTAACCTACCCAAATATATGGTTTGTAAATACACTTCTGATGCAGTAAATATGTTTTTCAATTCTCCTTCAGAGACCCGTGTGGAAGTGCAACTCAGAAAACACGGTTGGCATGTAAATAATGTAAAAAAAAAAAAGTTTTTTCTTTAATTCAGCACTTCCCAAATTATTTTCCATAAACTACAAATTCCACGAGATGCTTTGTGTAAGAAGAGGCTTCTGTGTTCAGATCAGCCTGAGAAACACAGCAAGCTTTAGTGTCCCTCTCTTGGGGATTCATGACTCATGTTAAAGGCTCTAAGAGGTCCTAGAAGAAAAAAAAGTCTTCTTAATATAGAGTATGCCTCCTCTTTTTGACTCTGAAAACTTTTTTGCACACTAACACAATCTAATATCCCACAAATGTTCTACAAAATCTTCCCTGTGAAATGCTGATGTTATTATGTAATTTATCTAGAAAATGGTTTTGATAGAAAAGGAAGAGGATCCCTACTTAATGGGCCAGATCAGTCAACAAAGGTTCAAGTATCTGAAGTCAAGGGGTTCTAAGCATTTCCCACTGGGGAAATGAGCATTTCTGGGCATCCATTATGTTGTTTGTAAAAACGGAGATTGTATTCGTTTTCTAGGGCTGCCTTAACGAAGTACCACAAACTGGGGGGCATAAAACAACATAAATGTATTTTCTCAAGTTCTGGAGGCCAATAAGTCTGAAATCAAGGTGTCAGCAGGGCCAGGCTTCTTTTGAAGGCTCTAAGGAAGAATTCTTTGCCTCTTCCAGCCTCTGGTGGTTACCCCCAGTCCATGGTATTCCTTGGCTTGTAGATGCATACTCCACGTGACTCTGTCACATGGTATTTTCCTTCTGTATCTGTCCATCATCTTCCTCCTGTGTCCGTGTCTGTATCTTCTCCTCTTCTTATAAGAACACTAGTCACACTGGGCCTAGGACCTACCTTAATCCAATATGACCTCATCTTAACTAATTACACCTGCAAAGATCCTATTTCCAAATAAGACCACAGTGCTTATTTGGAACCTGGGGTGAGAACTTGGACATATCTTTCAGGGGACATAATTCAACCCACAGTAGGGATATGTAACATATAGAGTTGTTGTCAGGATTACATGAGAGATAGAGTCTTACAGGGTACTTGGCACCGAGTAAGTGCTCCCTAGCTGCTCCACTCACATGAATCAGCACAGGAATGATCTAGCTTCAACGTTTGTTATCCCACTGACCACAGGGAAGAGTTGATGACCTCAATTCTCACATTCATATGAAAAGTAAAAAGTACACTCCTCTTGGTGTTTACTACAAAGGTATACCCTACAGAAACACTGATTACTCAGATTATTCTGACCTTTTTATTATGAAAATATCTCAAGTCTTCTCCACTCCTTTGCTCTCAGTCTACCAGAGAACCTTCTGATGACCCATCAGCTTAGTCAGGCCTGTCTGGAAGTGTGGACTGTGGATCGTGAATGGAAGATTCCAGTAAAGTGAAATCGCCCTTTGTAAATATACAAATCAGAATTCTGGGTAAAGGAATTCCCTGGTGGCACAGTGGTTAAGAATCCACCTGCCAATGCAGGGGACACAGGTTCGAGCCCTGGTCCAGGAAGATCCCATATGCCGTGGAGCAACTAAGCCCATGTGCCACTACTACTGAGCCTGTGCTCTACAGCCCACGAGCTACAACTATTGAGCCCGCATCCACAACTATTGAAGCCTACCTGCCTAGAGTCTGTGCTCCACAACAAAAGAGAAGCCACCGCGCTGAGAAGCCTGCACACCACAACGAAGAATAGCCCCCGCTTACCGCAACTAGAGAAAGCCCACGCGCAGCAACGAAGACCCAACTCAGCCAAAAATAAAGAAAGAAAGAAAGAATTGTGGGTGAAAATTTAGACCCCTGTGAGTCTGGTTTGTGTAAATTGATTTTTTGAGACCTAGGAGTAGACTGGCCAGATGAAATTTCTCCTATGCAAAGCTGATATGTCACATCCTATTTCTGAGATGACTCCAGGGCCTTAGTTCCGACTGCATGGATGATGGCTCTCCCTCCCCTTTTGATCTGTCTCACCAGCAAGTCTGAGGTTTCTAGCTTGGGTTGCAGGGAGAATGGTGAGGTCATTAGCTGGGCTTGGAGATACAGTTCAGAGAAATAATCACATGGAGGCTGGAAGTCTGTAGGCCTGACTTGGGAAAGGGAATACAGCAAAAAGAGAAGCTTGGAGATTTTGTCTTAGCTCAACTTTAGAGAGAATTAGAGATTCTATTGGTTGGCGGGGCCAAGAAAGAGGGATCAAACCCCAAATCGGGTAGTACAGAGTTGAAATGCTAGAAATAGTACAGGCAGCATGCACAAACCAAGTCCATGAAGCCAACGTGGAGTTGGATTAGGTGTCACAATTATGTGTCAGCTCTGGATCGGGAGAGCACTGGAACCAGGGTTAACACAGAGCTCAGAGGACAAAGAGACAGGCAAGGGAGCTAAGCCTGATACGTGACCAGCCAGAGGAATTCTCATGATGTGTTCCATTACAAACGGCCTTTTTGGAAATGGACAGAGTCTTGTCCACACAGCCCTGACTTCGGAGCCAGGATTCGGATATAATCTTAGGAAAAGCTTATATCAGGAAAGGGTCTGAAAAAGTAGAAATAGACTTGAAAGCAATCACGTCCTTAAACTTTTTGACCATGAAGACCTTAAAACCACTTCTCCCATCTCAAGACCAACAGAGCCTGTAAATTGCAATGAGAAGGGCAACCTGGGACCCCGCCCTGCACTCCTCCTTCACTGGGGGTGGCAAGCGTGCAAGGACAGCTACAGATGCTGGGGAAAGTCCTTATCCCAGGCAGAGCATGGGATCCAGCAGGTATGAGCACAGACAAGAGATCATGAAAAAGATGGTAACAGTTGCTCCACAAGGGCATTGAGGGATAGGGGGGGACCAACAACAGACCCTAGCCACAGGGACTTCTTGAGCAACTGGGGAGGAAGGCAGAACTCACGAGGGAAGGTCGGTCTACAAGCAGCAAGGCCCTTGTACTTCCAGGACATGATGGAAGAAGACGACTCTGGATCTGAGAGGCGGGTTGGCCATTGCAGGCAGGCCCTGAGCTCTGGAGAACCTCAGTGCTGGACAATACTTTGGGCACAGAGACGCAGGCCAGGGACGCCAAGACAGAGGCCCTTTTCCTCTGTTGAGGTGGGGACCAAATCTCGGGAAAAAGAGAGATGCCCAATTTTAGAATCGAGGCACCAGATCAGGATCAGATCTACCTCAAGGGTAACACTGAGTCCCAGAGTTACTTCAATTCCTCTGCCTCAGATTGGGATTGGTTCTGGGCCCTGGAGGGGCTGGAGGGGGATGGGAGTGGGAGTGGTCCAAGGCTATCAAACAGCCCCACTTGTAGGAAGAGGATAACTACAGAAGCTGGGACTTGGATTCCAAGAGCATCTTAATCCTTGGAAAGCTAAAGAAAGAAAATACACAAACACCCTTCCTAGAAGGCTCATTTAGCTAACAGCCACAGGCTAAAAGCAGGGCCAGCTCAGATCCAAAATTCCATTAAGCTCGCCACTTTCTCTTGAGAAATCTTTAAAACACTTTGATTGTTCTTTTCCGCCCATAAAAAATACACTTGACTACACCACACTGCAAACTTTCACTAGACTGTTAAAAAAAAAAAAAGAAAAGAAAAGAAAAAGAAATGGCCTGTTAGAAGTGTCTGTACAAATCAGCCAGACCAATTAAGTATGTGACAGGAAGCTGAGAAATATATAAAGAGGTAAATTCAAGGAAAATTAGGAAATAAATTGACAGCGTAATTTGCACTGCCTTAGAGGGAGAGCACAGCTTCCCGGACTGAAAGCGGTCTTGGAACAAAGAAAGAATTGAGGCTTTGTCTCCTGCAGCTTTACTGATAATAAAACAACAAAGAAGAAACAATGCAAAGCAGCAGCAGATGGAGATTCCAGATTTCAGTTATGAAGAAAACTAAACATGCTGCGTGACCAAAGTCTAATGAGGCTGAAGAGCTCATGTGGATGATTAGAATGTTTTCATGGTCACTACAAAGCTGCAACTGTTCAAAACCTCACAGAAGTTATTTTTATTTATACTTAGAAAAATATATATATTTTGATGCCTTGCCAGGATAGACCTTGTCACACATCCTGCCCCCATCATCAGCACTGACCAGGACTGTAAGTCCACAGGTGTGCTTACCTTCGGTTCTCAGGTACAAGCCTGTGACCTGGCAGCAGAGCCTAAAGACTGAGGCCCTAAGACGCAGTGACACAGTTTGTGGAACTGCAAATATGATAGTCTAGGTGAGGCATGAAAGGAAGGACAAGGCAGGCAGAGGGTAGTTTGAGAATGACTTACATCCACACTGGGGAGTTTGGGTTTTATCTTGAGGGCAGTGAGAGCCCTTGAATTGTGGGGAGCAGATCTGCATTTTAAAGGTGTGATTCTGGCAGCGGATGGAGGACCTTTTGGAAGAAGGCAAGCCTAGGTCCTGAGAGACACGTGGGGATGCTCTTGTGATTGTCCAGGAAAGAGGGGGTGAACATATCTGGATGAGATTGAGAGTAGAAAGGAGTGAGAGTTGACTGGAGTTGGGGATGGACTAATTATGGGGCAGCTGGAGGTGGGGATGGTCAAGGACCCTCTCATGTATTTTGAGGGGGAGAATGGTCCATTACTTTGATAAAAAGAACAGAAGAGGAATAAGAGGAAGTTGCTGTTTGGGGTGGTAAAATGAGTTCAAGTTGGGACATTTTGAATTTGAAGCATTTATGAAACTGTCAACTACAAATTGGCACTTGCCATCTACCTCTACAAGGATTAAATCAGGTGCCACTGCAGCTGCTGAACTTCAACACCCCGTGAAAGGAATTCAGCGTGGAGATCAGGAATGAGGCGCTCGGTGCTCTGAGAAAAATTGGCAGAACAGGTCTTCAGCTAGTTAGATATTTTCAGGAGCTGATTTTATGAGCCCAATTCTTGCATCTCCTCGTATCCAGAAAAGCACTAAATTCCTTCATGGTGACATCTGCTCCTCGTGACTAGCAGAAACCCTGATGAGAACTTTTGCAAAAATACGTGCTTGATTGCGTGTATTCCCGCCACCTCTTTGGAGCAGTTTCTCAGAGCTATCTGAAATGCTGTCTCCCGGGCTGCAGTCCTCATTTTGCCCCAACTAAAACTTAGCTTGCAACTCTTACATTGTACCTTTTTTTTTTTTTTAAGTCGACAAAACACATGCAAGAACTGTCCCATTGCAGTCTACAGCCTGATGAATTTAGGGGCCATCAGCACTTGGTACCTGAAGCCAGAAGAGTGGACGAGCTCCTGCAGGGGTTTAAGAGCAGAGAAGGAAAGAGGGTCAAGAACAGAACCTCGGGGAACATCAACAATTAAGGGACAGGCAGAGAGAATGGGAGGCTGGAAAGACGATTCAGAAAGACTGGCCGAATGATAAGACACGAATCAAGAAGGCAACTCCTGGTAATTCCCTGGTGGTCCAGTAGTTAGGGCTCCACGCTTCCACTGCTGAGGGCCCAGGTTAAAAAAAAAAAAAGGGCTTCCCTGGTGGCGCAGTGGTTGAGAGTCCACCTGCCGATGCAGGGGACATGGGTTCGTGCCCTGGTCCGGGAAGATCCCACATGCCGCGGAGCAGCTGGACCCGTGAGCCATGGCCGCTGAGCCTGCGCGTCCGGAGCCTGTGCTCTGCAACGGGAGAGGCCCGCGTACCGCAAAAAAAAAAAAAAAAAAAAAAAAAAGAATGCAACTTCAAGGAGGGGGGAGTGGTCAGTGGGGATAAAAAGTGTCAAGTGTCAGGAGATTTAGCAGTAAGCTTATCAGTGTTCAGAGGGCGTGGGGCGGAACCCCAAGGCCAGGAAGCTGATAAAGGAGCAGGGGTTGAGAAGGTGAGCACTTTCTTAGAGGAGAGAGAGAACATCTCAGCTCAGCTTCTGTGAAGGGTTTGTTTTTGGAGGAAGTCAGGGAGGGAAGATGCATTCTTTTCTCTTGAGACACCTTACTTTCAGCCCATCTCCTACAAATGACTTCAATGTCTTCTGTTCATTTCTTGTCCTATCTTTTCAACATCAGACACCTGAACAGGGCTAGAGTAGAATGTACACCGAATCTGAAGTCCAGTAGACGTGATCTGACTCCCAACCATCCCACTTTCTAGCTCTAAGACTTTGCACCCCTTGTCCCAGCAATACCTGTATTTTCATAAATGAGATTCAGCTAGTGGAGCCTGCCACAAAGTGACAGATGGTGGGAAAAGTACAGAAGTCTGGGTCCTGGTCTGCCAGTTTCTAGGTACACATGGCCTTGGCTAACACATCCCTTAGCTTCTTTGGGGAAGTGTGTCTGTAAAATGAGGGTAATGCTGCCCCTGGACTCCATATCAGAAAAGAGCTCTGAGAGGAGCAAATGCAATAATGGATGTAAAAGCACTTTGAAAACCGTAAAGCTGACATTAGTGCTATTATTTTGCTGCTTCTTAACGCCAGGCAGCGGAAACCTGGATTTGCACTTCTTCGGGCACGTACCTGTGCCATTCACCCTGCTCTCTTTTATCTCTGCCTTTCCCCTCTTCTCTATCCCCCTCCTCCCCGATCTGCAGGGTGCCCAACTCTAGTCAAGCCAAATCCTCTTCTTCAACACCTGTATCACCTCCTGCATGTCACCTTACCCAACTGATACTTCTCACGGGTCTCTCTCTTTTTTATCACTCCTGCAGCACTTGTAAATCAACTACAGCGGCCTGAAATTAATTCTTCATGTGCTTTGATAGATACATCTTAGGCAGACATTACACTGGCCTCTCCAGAGTATGAGACTTGCAAGAGGAAGGGACTGTCCTCTACTGAGTTTGCATGTACCTTACTATGCCAAACACATATTTGAGGGAACTTGGTCAACCCTTAATCACTAGACAAATGACTTACCATAGCAGGCTCATAAAGTGCATGTGTTAGACACAGATTACAGAATCTGATGGTCCAGGTGAATTCACAGCCCCATTAGTCTCCTTCTCCTCCTCACTTATGTCTATGTCCAACCGCCATGTCCTCGTGGGTTTGAAGTTCTCCATAGTGGGAAGCGTCTGTTTTAATAACCCAACCTGCAAATCACAACTCTCTCCACAATAATGCTCTGTATCTTCCCTAATAACTTTAGAGCATAACTTGGATTTTAGCTCCCAGAGCTACCGCATACTGTGCAATGGCAAATAGAACATTCTTTTTTTGTTGTTGTTTATTTTTGGCTGTGTTGGGTCTTGTTTCTGTGTGAGGGCTTTCTCCAGTTGCGGTGAGCAGGGGCCACTCTTCATCGCGGTGTGCGGGCCTCTCACTATCACGGCCCCTCCCATTGCGGAGCACAGGCTCCAGACGCGCAGGCTCAGTAGTTGTGGCTCACGGACCCAGTTGCTCCGCGGCATGTGGGATCCTCCCAGACCAGGGCTCGAACCCGTGTCCCCTGCACCGGCAGGCAGACTCCCAACCACTGCGCCACCAGGGAAGCCCAGAACATTCTTTTTGAAGTTCATAGAAATGTTGGTGTAAGGTCATAGAGCCAACTCTGCCCCTTTCAAACTCAGGAATCTTGCACAAATAACTCATCTTCTCAGAGTCTCACTTTCCTTATCTGTAAGCGGCATAATGAATGTGAAGTATTTTGCACAGGGTGAGCACACAATGACGGTTACTATGATTAAATCTCCAAGTGTGGGCTTAGGCATATGATTAAAGAGGCGAAAAGGATCTCAGAGCATTTGTAAAAATATAAAAGCAAAGGCTGAGAGATGATTTAATGATTAAAATGGGGAAAGGAATGACAAGCGTTCCTCTCTGCTGCAGGGAAGCAGTAGGAGAGTAGCAGGTAAGAAGACAAACTCTGGTTTGAATCCTGGTTCTTTCACTCACCAGCTCTCTGTGACCTTGGACAGCTGCTTTTATCTCCCTGCCTCCAGTTCAGTATCAGTAAAATGGAGATAATGAAGACAATAGTCCTTACTTCTCTGAGTTGTTACGAGGATTAAGCAAGAAAACACGTGAGTGGCAGAGCCTGAACCAGAGGAGAAAGCAGCATATGTTAGTGAAACCTGGCACAGAAGCCTTTCTGTCCCCCTTTTCTTGTAGGGAACAGACTCCAACCTCTATGACCTTCCCTGAGATCCAAAGGGCAGATTCAAACAGTTGCTAATCCGGGAAGGTAAGGGATGCAAAGTCAAGGGAGGGGCAGCCAAGAAACAATAGTGCAGCCTTGGGACAGCATCCTGGTTCTGCCTCAAGGGATGCACATAACAATGTCTTTAAGCTCTTCATAGAATTAAAACCCAACAAATGGAAAATGTCAGCATTCTTCATACCAGAGAAGACCACCTGAGGCCAGATTAAAGAAACCAGAGAAGCTCATTGAGAAGATTACCTGAGGAACTTGCCTAGCAGTTCAGTGGTTAAGACTCTGTGCCCCCAATGCAGGGGGCACAGTTTGATCCCTGGTCGAGGGACCTAAGATCCCACATGCCACATTGGTATGGCCAAAAAAAAAAAAAAAAAAAAAGAAGATCACCTGAGACCAGATTAGGACTGTAGATGCTGAACACAGGCTAATCTTGTTCAGCAGACCCATCCTTGAACCGTTTGCTCTAAAACTCATCAAATCCTCCTGGGTTGGGGCACACAGTTTCAATTGCAGGAGTCCACTGTGCCCCCCGTTGCCTGGCAAAGCAATAAAGCTATTCTTTTCTACTTCACCCAAAACTCCGTCTCCGAGATTTGGTGCAGCACCAGTGCACAGAGGCTGAGCTTTCAGCATCATTAGCTGTGATTATTGCAAAGGCTCACAGACTTAGCCCCCTGAAGTTGTGCAGAGAGGAGTCCACCCTCTGAATTGGAAGATTCTAGAACCTCAAAATCCCAGAGGCCCTGGAGCGCAAAACTAATATGCCCCACAAAACAGAGAAGTATCAGTGAGTGCCTCGTTTTTGAAATCCAACACTGCTGGCCCAGCCCTCAGTTGTAACAGGCTCCAAATGTCCTGGTGGAAGCGTAAAGCTTCGGAGACTTCTTTAGCCTCCCAGGAACAGTCTTGCACTTTTAGAATTTTTTCAAGGGATAAAGTGAATTAAATGCTTGGAGACCAAAACAGAAATACAAATGAAAAGATCTGAGATTACAACATCTTTTGAATGAGGAACTGAGCTGGTCTCCAGGCTTCCAGAATAAATAGGAAGCAGGGGTGTGAACAACATGGGGCCCTGTTTCCATGCAGTCAGCACCTCAGAGCATTCTGCTACTCTGATCTTCCACCCTGTCTCTCCCAAAATGCCTCAAAGTGCAAGTCACGTCTCACACCACCAGCCTAATGCTCCTTTGCCTTCTGAATGCCTTTTACTTCCCCACACCTCATAGCTGTGAAGTCAGCCCATTGTTGAAAGGGGTGCTTGCAGATCTGCTGTAAACCAGTAGGTGTTAAATAGCATTTATGACTTTGGAAGTCCCCCAGGAGCAAATTCCCCAATTTACTTTCTCTGTGCTGCAAAGATCTCTTTAACAGCTCTGGGCCCCAGAGGGACTCCTCAGCCAGGGTCCTGGGCCTGATAATTCTCCCTGCAGGATGACCATGAAGTTTCCCCTCCAGGGCCTATGGCCTAAGTAGAGTTTCATTGTCTCATATCTGTCCTCTGGCTAGGAGTCCACATTTGGAAGTTGCAAAGCTCGTAGGGCCCAACCTCTCCTCCCAGATCCCAACCTAACTGTGACAGACTTGCCCCAGAGCTCGGCAGACAGAAAAGTCAGTGTGTTCTTCCTAAGATTTCTGGGGGTTCCTGGGTAGCTTGAAGCCCTGAGGAACAGTCTTTGGGCCTGGTCTGTTTTCCATCAAGGGGAAGAGCTGAGTGAGTCCTTGCAGCCAGGGCGGGAATAGTCCCACCAGGCAGAGGATCCCTTGGGGGACCGAGTGCTCTGAGCAGTTTCCCGCTTGTAATCGCCTCCTCTCACTGGCTTCTTTCACAAGGAAACTGTCCAGCCCCCCTTCACCATTTCTCCCCAGATTCCTCAGGAACCCACCAGGATTGGGCCAGTAGGAGGGGGGATATTGGTGATTAATCAGTCTTTCAGCCCAGCTTCCTGACTAACTTCTAGAAATTTCAGATGAAGTTCAGAACCCTCCCAAATAACTTCTGAATTTCACGATCTTGGTTTTCTATTTTATTTCTAAAGACCAGACACACTCTATGGTATTAAGCTTCCTAATTAGAATCTTTTCTTGAAATCACAGTTATTGGGTTGTCAGCTTCCTAGCGATTTCTAACTGCTGCCGAGCTACATGTGCCCTTTAGCTGGCACCTGACTCTCTCTCCTTCTAGCACTTTCCCTGATGCCTGAGAACCCACCAAAGCCTTCCTTGCCTGGACCCTGCCTCAGGCTGCTGGGCCCGCTTGAAATATTGCCTGTCAGGCCCCGTGTGGGGTGAGGCTGGACACGCAGGCACAGTAGCTGTGGCCTTCTCCCACTAAAAGGAGAACTTTGCTCAGACCACAGAGTGTGTGGTAATGACATCCACCACCCCAAATGCACGTGGGCAGATGGAGGAAGAAGCACCTCAAGAAGAAGTGTATTGCCAGACCTGCCATCGGGACAAAAATCAGCATGGGTGGAAACTGATAATCTGGAGACCGTTGGTATGGTCAAAATATCAGATCTTTTTTTTTTTTTTTTTTTTTTTTTTTTTTTTTTTTTTTTTTCCGGTACGCGGGCCTCTCACTGTTGTGGCCTCTCCCATTGCGGAGCACAGGCTCCGGACGCACAGGCTCAGCGGCTATGGCTCACGGGCCCAGCCTCTCCGCGGCATGTGGGATCTTCCCGGACCGGGGCACGAACCCACATCCTCTGCATCGGCAGGCGGACTCTCAACCACTGAGCCACCAGGGAAGCCCCCATTTATTCTTAATGGAGCCCATGTACTGGGTTGCCTGCAAGGACTCCATCCTCAGGCATTCTTCATCCAGTAGAAGGAATGAGACTCACACGTTAAGTAATTCCAACACAAAGAAGGCAGTGGGAAGCTCCCTGAGAACAGCATAGATACAGCGCTGGGGGTTCTGTTAGGGATTTGATAAGCCTCTACAGCAGAGCTGATCAACCCAGGCCAATTCTTGCCTTTCTCTGCATTACCCAGCTTGGCTGCTGTGTTAACCAGAGCTCACTGGGTAATTTCACAATCCCTTGTTAGGCTTTCACCTTCCAGGCTTAGCCTTGGGGGATTAGCACGCCTCAGATGTCTGGTGTGCATGACAAACTAGAAAAGCAGGAGGAGTCCCTGAGTCTAGAGCACACGCAAGGTACTCAAATGCCCAAGGGGATCCTGACACATGGAAATGAATACACCGCAAAAATATATCACCTTTCTTCCAAAACGGGTGTTGCTTATGTGATGAGGGTACCCTTGATGATCCCAGGTGGATAGGCAGGAAAGATGGTATGGTGAATGAAAACATGTGTTTTAAGTTCGATGGGACCCAGGTTCGACCCTCAGCTCTGCCTCTTGGTCCCTCTTATTCCTATACTTCAAGACCCTCATCTGTAGAGGGAGGAAGGGAGGGAGTATTGCTGAGGAAAATAGCTGTAAAATGATTAACTTGGTGCGTGACACTTGGTAAGTTTTCAGTCGATGCGAGCTAACAATAACAGGAAGATTCATGACAAGTATGAACAAAACTCATCAAGAATTAAATGACTGGCTTCTTTATGGCCAAGGAAAGGAGCTGGGACCATTTCATCTGGAGAAGAGCCAACCAGAAAGACAAGAATGATTCTATTTAATTTACTTTACATTTTTATTACACAAGCAGTGAATGTGGTTAAAACAAACAAAAACAAGGTAATACAAGCCGAAATAAACTTAAATTACAAGCTTCAACCAGACATATATAAATGTTTGTGTCTTTGCTTCCTTTCATCTTTCTTCAAATATACATACTTTTAAACAAAAATGAGTGCATATTTTAATGCAGTTTTGTACCTTGCTTTTTTTCTTATCACTAAATCATGATCATTTTTTTGTGCCAACTAGTAAGCATCAATGTCATGTAAATAGCTAAAAGAATATTCAATTATATAGACATAACAAAATTTGAACAAATTTTTTACAATAACCATTACTCAACCTGTAAGGAAAGGGCCATGTATGTGCCCTGAACTGAACCAGATTGGGCCAACTCTGGTTCTACCCTAGGAAAGATCCTGTGTTCTCTTGGTCTCACTTTCTTATTTTAACATAAGAATTACACACTCCAGCACTCAAAGCTATTCTGTGGATGAAATGAACTACTGTATGTAAAGGAGTTTTGTAAACAGTGAAGTACTCTGTGATGTTTATGTTCATCAAAGAAGGTGCTAAACAGATATTCTCCTCCATCAAGTCAAAACAAGAAGAGATTTCACTAACGTGCTCTTGATCAAGTTAGGTTGAATCAAAAGAAGTACATCCCTTCTGTAGGCTAGGAAAGCAGCAGTGGAGGCTTCAACTTGGTTTAGCTGCCTTTGTTCTATTCTCAATTCCTGACTGGAGAAAGCAAAGCAACAGCTCTGGTTCGGAAATTCTGTCCACTTTTCTTCCAGGGATACAGGGTCCAGAGAGGGTAAGTGCCAGGTCTATGCTCCTGGAAAGGCAGGGTCATCCACCTGCTGCTCCCCAATTCAATCCCATCTGTCTTTGCTTTTTAATATTAATGAAATTTATACCTATTAATAAAATTTAATGGCAGTGGTCAGCTATTAAATGCTCACCTTGTCATTCATTGATCCTTGAAGAGTTTGCAAATGAAAGGAAGGCTGACACCTTGGCGGAACACTAACAGACGCTGGGCTTAATTCTGATACTTTGAGAACATTCTGGAGCCTCCACCTCTCTAAGTTCTAACCACCAGTGCACTGGAAACAGACCCATCTCTTTAAAGCATTAGTAAATTGGAACTCTCAAGTAGATTCTCATCTCAAGGGTTTATGGGATTGAGGTGGAGAACAGAAATTGCTAGAAGTTTGACGTTTCACCCAAACTACTTTTGCATTATTTATACAGTATTGAAAGGAAGATTTGGGCGGCTTGCCTGATAGTGTATCTCCCTTTCCCTTACAATGTATTACTCTCAGGTATGGATCAGAGACAGGAAAAGAGTTCAGATAACCTAGGTCGGCTGTTATCATGCTTGCCACCCATTAGAACCACCTGAGAAAGTTTTGAAAGTTAAAAAAACAGACAAAACCAAAAGCAAACCAAATTAAAGCAAAAAACCTACAGATGACTGGCTCATCACCAGAAGTTAATTTTCAATTAATCTAAAGGTAATTTTCTAATCTCCCCAGGTGATTAGAATCAGGTGATTCTGACGGAATGTACAGCCAGAGTTGAGAACCACTGATTGTGGTCCCAAAGGTTATAAGCAGATTATAAACACACGCTCCCACAAACCCTTTCCCTCTCATTGTGCCTCTCAGTAAAACTGCTGAAATCTACATTCTCAAATCTAACCTCCTCTCCTCAAAAAACAAGACTCTGAATGGAAAAAATATATATCTTATGTAATCAAATGACCCACTCTATAAAAATAGGAAAAATGGGGCTTCCCTGGTGGTGCAGTGGTTGAGAGTCCGCCTGCCGATGCAGGGGACACAGGTTCGTGCCCTGGTCCGGGAAGATCCCACATGCCGCGGAGCGGCTGGGCCCGTGAGCCATGGCCGCCGAGCCTGCGCGTCCGGAGCCTGTGCTCCGCGACGGGAGAGGCCAGAACAGTGAGAGGCCCGCGTACCGCAAAAAAAAAAAAAAAAAAAAAAAAAAAAAAGGAAAAATGCTTTATGGCCCCAAATAGGGGAATGCTTGGGTAAAGTACAGTAAATCTCCTCAATGCAATACTATGTAGCAATTTTAAATTATGATTATGAAGTATTTACAGCAATGTGGGAAAATGTATGCTCTAATGGATAAAAAAGGAATATAAATGTATCCATTGTGTATGAACACAACTATGAAAATCAACTAAAATCATAAGCAGACACCCAAAAAAGAATGGAAAGAACTACCCTGAAAATATCAGTAGAAGCTGTGGTTTTTGCTTCCTTCTACTTCTTTGTAGTTTCCCAATATTTAAAAAAACATCATGTATCTGGTAGAAAAAAGTTTATAGTAGAACAAAATAAACTTACTTTTTAAAAATTATTCTTCTTACTATGAAGTAATAAGCAAAGCATAATTCTTAACAATGAGTTAACAAAGCAAAGAGTAAAATGCTCACCTGAGTTTTCTTTCTTTCAGCTGCGTTGGCTCTGTCTCTAGCTCTTTTGTCTTCCTCCTCCAAGTAATTCAGCTTGCTCATTTAAAAAAAAAGTGAAACAGCAAATTGTATTATGAACAGTGTCAGCCAATAGCAAGAGAATAAGGAGCTCTGGTCAGAAAGTCATCTGTGCTTTATAGAACTTTGGTGTGAGTGCGGTGCTGGCTTCCTTCTCAAGATGAAGAGGGTAAGATTTCCACTTGGGGACTACATCTAAAGGAAGAAACCTGCATTAGCCCTGCCCCTCTAATGACTGTTTTTATCAGCATGTTTCACAACATATCAAGGGGATGTGATGGGCTAGACTCCGGGGTTTTAAGTGGCTTTTAGTTCTCCTAAATGTTTTTGTTTCCACACAACAGTAACATCAGCACCACCTTATAAGTACAGCACTTCAGAGCTATTTAGAGCAATTTCCATCCCCCACTTGTTTTTCAACTTACTTACACATGGGTGGAGGCCTTACCCATTCTGTGGAAAATGCTGGCAAAAGTTATCAATGGCATCCTCACTGCTCACATTAAAGGTCCGTTCTCAGTCCTCAACTTCCTTCCTCAATTTGTTTTGTGCAGTTAACCACTGCCAGTTCTCGTTTCTCTCTCTCGGTTCTTATTCTATCCCTTGGATTGCTGCTTCCTTGCTTCCCTTTCTTTCTTTCTCTCTTGCAAATAAATGCTTTATCTTTAAAGAAATTCATGGAGAAGACCCTGACAAGTACTTCAGAATGCAGGTTTCTGATAACTTTAAGATCATAACACTGAACTGAATAAGAATTTCTAAAACTCTGATGGAAAACTGATGAATTCATAAAACTGCTAACAAAAGATCAAGATAAACAAGAATTAATTACAGGATAATAAATGAACTGATGAGGATGATTATAATTTTTATGACTTCATTTAACACACTGCTGCTTCTTTAATGTTTTCCTTTTGAGATTCAAATAACCCCCATTTCTCCTCTTTAAAGCTATCTATCTATAACTAACAACAGTTTGGTAGAGTATATCTTGGCAGCAAAGGTTAAAACATGTATCTTTTTCTCTCTGCCTGATCCCTCCAGAATTTCTTAGTAAATATTCTTATTTTTCATGACAATGTACGTATTTGTCTATGTTCAATAAAAATCTAATCTCTTTATAATAGGACACAGTTAGACAGGTCCTTGTCTTGGCTTCCTGTCCTTGAGAGGCTTTTGAAAGTTCAAGCTGAGATTCCTTATGAAAAGTTCCAGCAGAGATTTAAAACAGTCAATATAGTCAGTCACTAGACTTCCCTGGTGGTGTAGTGGTTAAGAATCTGCCTGCCAATGCAAGGTACACGGGTTCGAGCCCTGGTCCGGGAAGATCCCACATGCTGCAGAGCAACTAAGTACGTGTGCCACAACTACTGAACCTGCGTTCTAGAGCCCACAAGCCACAACTACTGAGCCCACATGCCACAACTACTGAAGCCTGCCTGCCTAGAGCCCGTGCTCCGCAAAAAGGGAAGCCACTGCAGTGAGAAGCCCATGCACCTCAACAAAGAGTAGCCCCTGCTCACTGCAACTAGAGAAAGCCCATACACAGCAACGAAGACCCAAAGGGGCCAAAAATAAATTAATTAATTAAAAAAAAAGACAGTTAAAAAATATATATGTATATATAGTCAGTCACTATTCTTGCTGCACTTATATAAATAATCAGGCCAAGTTTATTGAAACTAGACTTAATTTTCAAACAAATTAATCTTGTGATTAGCTTTGATAAAAAAGGGGAATGATTATAGAGAAAAATTGTATTTTAGTAATACACCTTTGTGGATATCAGATTCTAGGGCTGTTAATTGTCTTTCAGGTTTTGTTTTCTACTTGTTAACTGGAATTGAAACTGAATTCTTCTAGTTTCCTCCAATATTTGGCTTGAACTTTCCAAACAAATATTTCTGATTTTTTCCCACTATTTTGGCTTGGACACTAAAACTGTCCTTTTCCAAAGCCATGCAAGCTAAAGCAGACGAGTTAAAGTAAACAAGAGAAATCGTCACAACAGCTCATGTGGGGTCAATTTCGTGCCTGTTGTTATGTGACCACTCAGAAAAATCACCCGAGACTTTCACAGGAAAGTGAAACCAGGAAAATCTATCTGATTGCCACTGCTTGCCCTCCCTCCCCCTGAAGATGCTCAAACTTGACATCTGGAAATTTTCCCAGCTGGCTGCTCTCCAAACTCAGAGACTGAATTTTTTTTTTAACATCTTTATTGGAGTATAATTGCTTTACAATGGTGTGTTACGTTCTGCTTTATAACAAAGTGAATCAGCTATACATATACATATATCCCCATATCCCCTCCCTCTTGCATCTCCCTCCCACGCTCTCTATCTCACCCCTCAGAGACTGAATTTTTAATTTACTCAGAAACGGAATTTGTAATTTGCTATTAACCTCTGTTTTTCTTTTGTTTCCATGGAAATGCCTCTCATTAAATTACCTGATTGCTCACACCATATAGAAGCGTAACTTAGGTGGAAGCTCACCTGCAATAACATCTCCTGACTTAAAACATCCTCGTGTTCATCTTGTAACCATGAGGATATAAGGATATGTTTGCTAATACATCATGTTTTGTCTATGTAAATAATTTTTAAAAATTGAAACCCAATTACACATTATCCAAAAAAAGTGTAGATTGATTTAGAGGTAAAACCTGAATCTGATTATAACCCATTTGAGTTATTTAATTGTTTAAATCTTGTCTCCTGGGGATCTCTGCACCAGGGAATTTTCCAATCCTTGGGTTGGCCGAAAAGTTCATTTGGGTTTTTCCGTACAATCATACAGAAAACCCTGAACAAACTTTTTGGCCACCCCAAAATTTTCCTTATAGTCATCATATTAACCTCTCTAGGGCATTGCATACTCTCAAGGGTTTTTATTGCCTGTCAGCAGCCACTCTCATGCCAAGTGGTATCCACTGTGATCAGACTACTGGGTGAAATCAACAATAACTGCATAAACAATGAAGATGATGACTACATGGCCTTCTGGCCCGATGACTCAACTAATGGACACAGTGAATATGCCATTCTTTTGCCTGATTATCCATCAGTGAGGGGTAAATGAGAATAACCTTATACTAGTTGGTGATACTCTCAGGCTGCTGAAAGAATGACCAAAAAGAGGAATTGGTAAAATCAAAAACAAATGGAGATCAGCCTTGAAAATTCCCTGGGCAGACAAAACCAGTTTAGTTACACAACTAAAGCTTAATTTAGTTTACTTGCAAGGCTAACACTACCTGGGTCGTTTCTTGCTCATGTATCTGGAAATCATAAGCAAAACCTGAACTATTTCTGAAGGTTGATATGAGGTAATCACTGAAAATTCTAATATTATAACCAACTGCTGTGAAGAATAAACAGTCACTGCTTTCTCCCTATATAAGCTGCTTTATAACAATATACTTCTGAGCCTCATTCCATGTTTTGGTTTGAATACTTCCACTTTGCAAAGTATCTTTTCAGTATGTGCACAATAAACTTTTACATCAGGGATTCACTGGTTTTGCTTCAGCTATTTCTGAACTTTTGACAATGTGGAATCTAAAGGGACCCCCAAATAGCCAAAACAATGTTGAAAGATAAGAACAAAACTGGAGGATGAACACTTCCTGATTTCAAAACTTACTACAAAATCACAGTAATAAAAAAAAGTTTAGGCTTAGCATAAAGACAGATATATAGCTTAATGATGAACAGGAGAGAGCTCAGAAACAAATCCTCACATATATGGTCCAATAATTTTTGACAAGAGTGCCAAGACCATTTATTGGCAAGGACAATCTTTTCAACAAATGGTGCTGGGAAAACTGGATATCCACACATAAAAAATTAAGTTGGACCCTTCCCTAACATCATATACAACAATTATCTCAAAATGGGTCAAAGACCTAAATATAAGAGCTACAACTATAATACCTTTAGAAGAAAGCAAGGGGAAATCTTCAGGGATTTGTCAATGATTTCTTGGATATGACACCAAAGGCACAGGCTTTGGACTTCATTCAAATTTAAACCTTTTGTGCATCAAAGGACTCTCTCAACAGAGTAAAAGGGCGAATTACAGAATGGGAGAAAAATATTTGCAAATCACGCATCTGATAATGGATTAATATCCAGAATATATATAGAACTCCTTTAACTCAAAAGCAACAAAAAAACCCCAATTCAATTTAAAAATGGGCATAGGACTTGAATAGACATTTCTCCCAAAAAGATGTACAAAGGATCAATAAGCACTTGAAAAGATGCTCAACATCACTAATCATTAGGGGAATGCAAATCAAAAGAAAAATGAGACACCGCTTCAAATCCATTAGGATGAACAAACAACCTAATCCAAAAATGGGCAGAAGACCTAAATAGACATTTCTGCAGAGAAGATATACAGATTGCCAACAAACACATGAAAGGATGCTCAACACCACTAATCATTAGAGAAATGCAAATCAAAACCACATTAAGGTATCACCTCACACCGGTCAGAATGGCCATCATCAAAAAATCTACCAACAATAAATGCTGGAGAGGGTGTGGAGAAAAGGGAACCCTCTTGCAGTGTTGGTGGGAATGCAAATTGATACGGACACTATGGAGAACTGTATGGAGGTTCCTTAAAAAACTAAAAATAGAACTACCATACAACCCAGCAATCCCACTACTGGGCATATACCCTGAGAAAACCATAATTCCAAAAGAGTCATGTACCACAATGTTCATTGCAGCACTATTTACAATAGTCAGGACATGGAAGCAACCTAAGTGTCCATTGACAGATGAAAGGATAAAGAATATGTGGCACATATATACAATGGAATATTACTCAGCTATAAAAAGAAACGAAATTGAATTATTTGTAGTGAGGTGGATGGACCTAGAGTCTGTCATACAGAGTGAAATAAGTCAGAAAGAGAAAAACAAATACCGTATGCTGACACATATATATGGAATCTAAAAAAAAAAATAGTTCTGAGGAACCTAGGGACAGGGCAGGAATAAAGACGCAGACATAGAGAAAGGACTTGAGGACATAGGGGTGGGGGAAGGGTAAACTGGGACGAAGTGAGAGTAGCATGGACATATATACACTACCAAACGTAAAATAGATAGATAGTGGGAAGCAGCTGCATAGCACAGGGAGATCAGCTCGGTGCTTTGTGACCACCGAGAGGGGTGGGATAGGGAGGGTGGGAGTGAGACACAAGAGGGAGGGGATATGGGGATATATGTATACATATAGCTGATTTGTTATACAGCAGAAACCAACACAATATTGTAAAGCAATTATATTCCAATAAAGATGTTAAAAAAAAAAAAACTATGGCTTCCCTGGTGACACAGTGGTTGAGAGTCCGCCTGCCGATGCAGGGGACATGGGTTCGTGCCCCGGTCTGGGAAGATCCCATATGCTGCAGAGCGACTGGGCTCGTGAGCCATGGCCGCTGAGCCTGCGCGTCTGGAGCCTGTGCTCCGCAACGGGAGAGGCCACAACAGTGAGAGGCCCGGGTACCGCAAAAAAAAAAAAAAAAAAAAAAAAAAAAAAAAAATCCATTAGGATGGCTATTATAAAAGCAAAAACAAAAACAAAAAAACAAGTGTTGGCAAGGATGTGGAGAAATTGAACCCTTGTGCACTGCTGACCAGAATGTAAAATGGTGCAGCCACTATGAAAAACAATATGGCAGTTTCTCGGCAATTAAAAATAGAATTATCAGGGACTTCCCTGGTGGCGCAGTGGTTGAGAACCCACCTGCCAATGCTGGGGACCCGGGTTTGATCCCTGGTCTGGGAAGGTCCCACAAGCCGCAGAGCAACTGAGCCCATGCACCGGAACTACTGAAGCCTGCGCGCCTAGAGTCCGTGCTCCACAATAAGAGAAGACACTGCAGTGAGGAGCCCTTGCACCGCAACGAAGAGTAACCCCCTCTCGCCGCAACTAGAGAAAGCCTGCGAGCAGCAACAAAGACCCAAAGCAGCCAAAAATAAATAAATAAATACATTTATTTTTAAAAAGTAGAATTATCATATGATCCAGCAATCCTACTTCTAAGTATATACACCAGAGAATTGAAAGCAGGGTCTTGAAGAGATATTTCCATACTAGTGTTCACAGTAGCCAAAAGGTGGAAGCAACCCAAGTGTCCATTGATGGATGAATGGATAAACAAAATGTGATATATACATACAGTGTAATATTATTCAGCCTTTAGAAGGAAGGAAATTCTGTCACATGCTACAACACAGATGAACTTTGAGGACAATATGCTATGTGAAATATGCCAGTCATAAGAAGATAGGTACTGTATGATTCCACTTACATGTAATATCTAGAGACAGAAAGTAGAATGGTGGTTGCCTGGGGCTGAAGGAAGGCAGAAATGAGGAGTTGTTATTTAATGGGTACAGAGTTTCAGTCTTGTAAGACGGAAAAAGTTCTAGAGACAGTGGTGATGGGTGCACAACAATATGAATATACTTAATGCCACTGAGCTGCACTCTCAAAAATGGTTAAGATGGTAAAGTTTGTGTTATGTATATGTTACCACAATTTTTTAAAGTAAAAATATTTTTGTAAAAAATTGGAAGTATAAAAAAAATGAGGGCTTCCCTGGCGGCGCAGTGGTTGAGAGTCTGCCTGCCGATGCAGGGGACATGGGTTCGTGCCCCAGTCCGGGAAGATCCCACATGCCGCGGAGTGGCTGGGCCCGTGAGCCATGGCCGCTGAGCCTGTGTGTCCGGAGCCTGTGCTCCGCAACGGGAGAGGCCACGGCAGTGAGAGGCCCGCATACCGCAAAAAAAAAAAAAAAAAAAAAAGAATGCTGTAGTAGCAGCCTATCTAGCTGTCTACATGTTTCCACTCTTGCTCTTCTACAATCGAGTTTTTTTGTTTTTTTTTTTTTTTGCGGTACGCGGGCCTCTCACTGCCGTGGCCTCTCCCGTTGCGGAGCACAGGCTCCGGACGCACAGGCCCAGCAGCCATGGCCCATGGGCCCAGCCGCCCCGTGGCACGCGGCACGTAGGATCCTCCCGGACCGGGGCATGAACCCGCGTCCCCTGCATCGGCAGGCGGACTCCCAACCACTGCACCACCAGGGAAGCCCGCCGAGGGACTTTTGACAGAGCCCCACAGAGAAGGCTGCCTTAGGTGGACAGAGTGGGGTAGCCATAAGCCAAGGAGTACCTGAAGCCACTAGAAGCTGGAAAAAGCAAGGAAGCATTCCCCTAGAGCCTCCAGATGGTGGTCTCTCAATACCTTGATTTCAGAAATCTGGCTTCCAGAACTGTGAGAGAAGGAATTTCTGTTGTTTTAAGCCATCAAGTTTATGGCAACTTGTACGGCAGTCCTAGGGAACTCATACACCTACCTTCTCCAGCCGTGAGGACCTAAAATTTAAGGAGAAAGTGATTCGGTTGCCATGAACCATCCAGTGGGTTTAAACCACAGAGGACTTATTTTATTTTTATTAAAATAAAAACTCTTTTGTTTTAATATTTTGATTTTTAATCTCCCATGTTTAATTCTTCCTCCAGAGGAACAACGAAGCTTTCCAAGCACTGTCAGTTCCCTGGAGAGATGCTGAGGCTGGAGTGAGCATTAATGGCCACCCTAGTCCAGTCCAACCAGAAGGCAGGAGGAAATGGAGGAGAACTGTACTGTATGTTGGTCATGTGACACATACACTTCCTCAACACATACACACTTAGCCCTTTATGAAGTGCTTTTTAATTTAATTTTATTTATTTATTTTATCTATTTATTTGGGTGTGTTGGGTCTTTGTTGCTGCAGGCAGGCTTTCTCAAGTTGTGGCAAGCAGGGGTTACTCTTCGTTGCGGTGCGTGGGCTTCTCATTGCAGTGGCTTCTCCTGTTGCGGAGCACGGGCTCTAAGAATGTGGGCTTCAGTAGTTGTGGCACATGGGCTCAGCAATTGTGGCTCGCAGGCTCTAGAGTACAGGTTCAGTAGTTGTGGTGCATGGGCTTAGTTGCTCTGCAGCATGTGGGATCTTCCCGGACCAGGGCTCGAACCCGTGTCCCCTGCATTGGCAGGCGAATTCTTAACTACTGTGCCACCAGGGAAGTCCCAGAGGTGCTTTTTTAATACGTTGAGCAAATTGGTGATGGGTTGCCAAGTTGAGAATTCTAACAGGCAGTGAATTTCTCTTGCAGAATATTGCTTGAGAATGAGAGTCAGGAGACTCCAGGTCTAGACCTTAAGGGGACCAGCTGACAGCCTTGGGGAAGGAGCAAGTCCATTTCCCTTTGTAGGATTTGTACAGTGGAGTTACCCAGAGCTTTCTCTGTGGAGGGTGTAACCATGGAGAAGCCCTCCCACTCTTCACTCCCTTATCAGAACCCTTCCCCTCCTGTTCAGGTTCCTCTGCTTCAGACTCTGGAAATCTCTTCCTGCCCATCCTAGGCCTTTTAGGGGAAACAAATAGTCAAGTCACTTAGGATAAATTAGTGCCTAAGAACAGGGGTCCCCAACGCCCCTGGCCACGGACCAGCACCAGGCCTCGCCCTCTTGGGTACTGGGTGGCACAGCAGGAGGTGAGTGGCAGGCAAGGGAGTGAAGCTTCATCTGCCCCTCCCCATCGCTCCCCACCGCTCCCCACCGCTCCCCATCGCTCCCCACCGCTCCCCACCGCTCCCCACCTCTCCCCATCGCTCCCCACGGCTCCCCACCACTCCCCATCGCTCGCGTTACCCCCTGAACCATCCCCCACCCCCACCCCAGTCCATGGAAAAACTGTCGTCCACAAAACCAGTCCCTTGTGCCAAAAAGGTTGGGGACCGCTGCCTTAGAACATAGTATTCTGGAAAGGGTCCACAGAATTAGAGCCTGAACAAAATGCTGGTACGTAAGAGAATCTGAACTTGCTTGTTTAGTTTTAAATCTGTAATTGCTCATCATTCACTTCTGGTTTCTTCCAAATCCCAACGATGGTGTCATGAGCCCAGCTTGCAGCTCTCAAGACTCTCTCCCTGTCCTCTGCGGCTTCAGTCCCCAGCAGCTGAGTGCCTTCTTCATTCTCATCTTTGCCTGAGGTGGCAGGTGGCCAGGTAGGAACCTCCAACAGAGTCAAGAGATAGACTGGTCTGATGCCTGCAGGCTAGTTGTGTGGTCTTAGAAACACACTGGGACCCCTCCATGGGGGAAGGGGGAGGAAGGAGGATACAAAGATAAGTACAACCAGTTACTGAACACAACGAATTTCTAAACTAAACTTAGTTTCTTTCCACAAAAGTCAATCATACTACCAATTGCCAAAACACAGCATTTTAGTGCACTCCCTTCTAGACGTTTTTCTATGCCGTTTGCTCATTTGTTGCTTCCTTTGTTTGCCATAAAATTTGCATCCTGATTTTTCCCACATACACTTTAACAGATTTTCCCACGTCAGCATAAACATTTTATTTTATTTTACTTTATATTTATCTATTTATTTTGGTTGCACCAGGTCTTAGTTGCGGCATGTGGGATCTTTAGTTGAGGCATGCGAACTCTTAGCTGTGGCATGCGAACTCTTATTTGCAGCATGCATGTGGGATCTAGTTCCCTGACAAGGGATTGAACCCCTGGTCCTCTGCATTGGGAGCTCGGAGTCTTAGCCACTGGGCCTCCAGGGAAGTCCCAGCATAAACCTTTTAATGATTGAATTCTAATCCATCAACAGGATGCACTGTAGTTGGGAGAATAAACTGCATTCATTGTGATTTTTTTTCCCCTGATGCATGAAGCTTTTCCCAAATTTGGGGAGACAGACAGCTGTGGATGGCTCTGGGTTAGTTTCAATAATAGAATGTAAGGAGACAGCTTGTAAACATGAAGTTCAACATGGCAGATAATGGGCGGGCTCTCGAGATAAATGACAAATGAGCCACCAGAAAATCCTAAAGAATGTTCTGTTCTCCAACTTCCCTGGCTTGAGTCTGAGTTTGAGGCCAGGGCCTTAAGAACTAATATAGGTGACTCCCCTGATATCACACCCCAAGACCAGGCTCAGGGCCAGAGCACCTGGGGATCCGAAAGAGCCCACTTCCTCCCAGCTCTGGGCAGAGTGCATGAGCAGAAGGGGCACAGGGTTGTGCTTGGCTGGCTCAGAGGCTGCACGTGCAGGCATTTAAACAGCAGGTGTTGACCTGATGGTGCCGTGGCCTTGCTGTCTTTCCTCCTTTCCCATCTGTAGACAGAAGAATGACCCAGCTTGAGCAGAACACCTCAGGGACATTTGGGAAATAGAGCTATGGGAAAGACTGGGGACAAGGACAAGAGAGGAAGAGATGGGTTGGAAACAAACTGTCACCCCAGATGAAGACCTAGGAGCCAGACCATTTCACTTGGTCCCTCTATCATGGAGGGTCCAGAGCCCACTGGGCAGCCCGGGGTCTGGGCACATTTACCCCCAGCTCTGTTCCTGCCTCTCCCCTGTTCTTGCTCTCAGTGGTGTGGGTGGGGAGGGCTCTCCATTAAAAGCTGCACAGCTCAGACTCCCAGGTCCACCAAGCTTCTGGCTTGATTTGGCACTAATGGAAGAAAGGGAGAATTTCTTCCCGTCTGATCCTCGGGTGGCATTTCCGATGGCATCTGTGTCTCCTCTGTGGCTCCAGCTCCTGCCCCCAACCTGCCATGAGCCCAACTTCTGCTAAGTGAACCCCGAGTTTGGGGAAGGCCATGTTCTCCCTCTGTCCATGAAGCCCATGGTGGCCATAGCCTCTCGCTGTACTAATCTCTGTTACCTTAGTCCCTCTTTTGGTCTCTCAGCTCTTCCATCACCTGTGCAAACCTTCCCTGTTTCTTTTTTTCTCATGTAGTGATTGCAGTGACACTCTGATACGGTCCCATCTGATAATACCTAAATGATGAGGATGCTACATTTCAGAGATGTTGAGTAACTATGCATCCTCCTACCATTAGCAAATGCCAGGGATACCAACCATAGTTCCTTTGGCTAATATAAACCCCTCCTGCCCATATTAGGGAATTCCTACTTACTAACAGAACAAATAGCTCCCCATAGCCTTGCCAAGCATTTATGTGACACTCATATTCATTTGGCACCAGTGTTTCCTCAGTTTATCAGGCTTCTCTCCATCTTAACAGCTTGAGGATGGGGGCAGCAAGGGCCTCTTGGGTATGCCAAACTAAAAGGAAACTGGGCATGCTCAACAGAATAGATGGCCCAAGAAAATAAAAACACAAAATGCATCAGGCATTTAAGTACCGAAACGGTACTTTGCAGTTGCTCTAATAGCTGGAGACTTCAGAATTCTGCAGAGCCCAGGAAGTTGTATTATTTCATGCAAGTCATTAGGGAGGTCCAAGTACCAAGCCCTTGGAACTGCCCAGACGAGCCAATTTACTTTGCTTCTTGTAGATGAGCCATAAGGCTCCTGTTGATGAGAGCCCAGGGTACAGTTAGCACTACCCTCTGCACTGATGGGGAGGGGGCAATTCTGTGGAAGGAAAGGAGCCTGGGCTCCATCCTGGTGGCATGGAGAGAGGCGGGTTTGGTAAAGGAGTGGGTCCGCAGATAAACAGATGAGAAATGTGCAGTGGAGAAGGCATTCTGAAATCTGAATTTCTCACGCTCCAGGAACGTCAGTGTTTATAAATTCCTTCCTCTGGTGCTTATAGAAAGACTCTTCTGTTAAATAATTAGGAACCTGGAAAGATGAGACCCCAGGAACCTAGTAGGGTGCATTAAGGAACTTGATGTAAGGCTACCATTTTTCCTTGTCCTCACGGGGCAGACCCAAGAGCTCCAAGGAAGCCTCAGGACCAGACTCCTGTGGGTGGACCACACACAGAGGTGGGGATAAAACCAAAGCTGAACCCCAGGGATGGGGTGACTAAGGAACAAGATCAAAAATCTTTCCATCCTCTGTACAAGCTGCAGATTATATCCCCATGATCAGCTAGGTAGACCCTGCATCTATGGAATATCTGAGCAGACAATGAGTGTTCCCACAAACGAAAATGGTCTAGCTCTGGCAGCTGTGGACTTTGGGGGCAGCACACGCAGGAACTGGGCTAGATCAGAGTCTGAGTGGTCCCCCAGCCCACAGAAGGTCCAGAGACCAGCCCAGAGGCAGAGGAGAGCCTCTTGGGGAGGTGGAGGTGGGCTGTGGCTCACAGCGTGTGCAAGGACACTTACAGCAGAGACCCCAGGGAAACATAATTATTACTACTAATTTTATTATGTTTTGATTCATTCTATTGTTTGTTCTAGCTTTTTTTTTGGTTTCTTCTTTTGTTTATTGTTGTCGTTTTAGGTTTTTTATTTTTAATTTAGTCTTTTGGGATCTCTGTGTTTTATACATATTTTCATTTTTTATTTTTTTATACTTTCTATTTTTACTGTTTTTCTGTTGTTCTCTGTTCTTTTCCCTTTTTTGTCCTCTTTTTCTTTTATATATACATTTATATATATTTATATTTTCATTTGTACTTTGTTTTTCTGTTGTCCTGTTTTTTCCCTTTTTATTTTATTTTATTTTTATTTTTTAAATCATTTTTATCAGTTTGTTCTGTTTCCTTGCTTTATTCTTCAGTTGGCACACTGTTTTGGTTTTGTTTTTAGGTTATGTGTTTTTGTTAGTTTTAATCCTAATTGTTTGATTTCATTTTTGAGTTCTTCTATTTGTCTGGTTATTGTCTTGCTTTTTGTTTTATTTGGCTCTATTTTTGTCTCTTTTACATGTGTGTGTGTTTCCTTGTTTCTGTTTTTGTTTGTTTGATTTTACCATTTTTCCTGAGTTTTGTTTGCCTTTATTAAAAATATATTTTCTATTTTATTTTTTTAATATTTCTGTTTCTACGTTGCTTTTCTATTTTTCTGTCTTCTTTCCCCTTTCTCTTTCTTTTTCTTTTTTTAAAAATGATTTTTGTCAGTTTGTTTTGTTTCTTTGCTTCATTCTTCAATTGGCACTCTGCTTTGGTTTTGTTTTTTGGTTCTGAGTTTTTGTCAGCTTTCTGCTTAATTGTTTGATTTCGTTCTTGGGTTCTTTTGTTTGTCTGGCTGTTCTATTGCTATTTGATTAATTTTGTTCTGTTTTTGTTTCTTTTGTGTGTGTGCGTGTTTCCTTGTTTCTGTTTCTGTTTGTTTGATTTTACTTTTTATCATTTGTCTGGGGTTTTGTTAGTCTTTTTTTTTTTAATCCCCTTTATTGCCAGGACGAGAGACTTGTGGGGTCTTGGTGCCTTGACCAGAAGTCAGGCCTGAGGCTCTGGAGTGGGAACACCGAGTCCAGGATGCTGGACCACTAGAGAATTCCTGGCCCCAGGGAAGATTAATCACTGAG
Source organism: Mesoplodon densirostris (assembly GCF_025265405.1). NCBI lineage: Eukaryota > Metazoa > Chordata > Mammalia > Artiodactyla > Ziphiidae > Mesoplodon > Mesoplodon densirostris. Next base: position 18,949,850 of record NC_082677.1, read on the forward strand.
AGCTCTCACTGAGGCCTCTATCTGAATCCAAGACCCAGCTCCACCCAACTGCCAGCAGCTCCTAGCACTGAACGCCTCACACCAAACAACAAACAAGACAGGAACACAGACCCACCCATCAGCACACAGACTACCTAAAGTCATACTAAGCTTGCAGACACCCCAAAACACACCACCTGACACGGCCCTACTCATCAGAGGGAAAAGACTCAGTTCCACCCACCAGAATGCAGGCACCATTCCCTCCCATCAGGAAGCCTTCACAAGATGCTGGACCAACCCCACCACCAGGGGCAGAGAACAGAAGCAAGAGGAACTACGACCCTGCAGCCTAGGGAAAGGAGACCACAGATACTGTAAATAAGACAAAATGAGAAGACAGAGAAATATCTTACAGGTAAAGGAGAAAGATAAAAACCCACAAGACCAAATAAATGAAGAGGAAATAGGCAAACTACCTGAAAAAGAATTCAGAGTACTAATAGTAAAGATGATCCAATATCTTGGAAATAGAATAGAGAAAATACAAGAAACACTTAACAAGGACCTAGAAGAACTAAAGAGCAAACAAACAGTAATGAACAACACATAGCTAAGAAACTAAAAATTAAACTAAGAAATTAAAAATACTCTAGAAGGAATAAATAGCAGAATAACTGAGGCAGAAGAACGGATAAGTGAGCTGGAAGATAGAATGGTGGAAATAAGTGCCACAGAGCAGAATAAAGAAAAAAGAATGAAAAGAATAGAGGACAGTCTCAGAGACCTCTGGAACAACATTAAATGCACCAACATTCAAATCACAGGCATCCCAGAAGAAGAAGAAAAAAAGAAAAGGTCTGAGAAAATATTTGAAGAGATCATAGTTGAAGACTTCCCCAACATGGGAAAGGAAATAGTCAATCAACTCCAGGGAGCACAGAGTATCCCATATAGGATAAACCCAAGGAGAAACATGGCAAGACACATAATAATCAAACTAACAAAAGTTAAACACAAAGAAAAAATATTAAAAACAGCAAGTGAAAAGGAGCAAATAACATAGAAGGGAATCCCCATAAGGTTAACAGCTGATCTTTCAGCAGAAACTCTACAGGCCAGAAGGGAGTGGCAAGATATTAAAAGTGATGAAAGGGGAAAAACCTACAACCAAGATTACTCTACCCAGCAAGGATCTCATTCAGATTTGACAGAGAAATCAAAAGCTTTACAGACAAGCAAAAGTTAAGAGAATTCAGCACCACCAAACCAGCTTTACAACAAATGCTAAAGGAACTTCTCTAGGCAGGAAACACAAGAGAAGGAAAAGACTTACGAAAACAAACCCAAAACAATTAAGAAAATGGTAATAGGAACATACTTATCAATGATTACCTTAAATGTAAATGGATTAACTGCCCCAACCAAAAGACACAGACTGGCTAATGGATACAAAAACAAGAGCCAAATATATGCTGTCTACAAGAGACCCACTTCAGACCTAGGGACATATACAGACTGAAAGTGAGAGGATGGAAAAAGATATTCCATGCAAATTGAAATCAAAAGAAAGTTAGAGTAGCAATACTCATATCAGACAAAATATACTTTAAAATAAAGATTGTTACAAGAGACAAGGAAGGACACTATAATGATCAAGGGATCAATCCAAGAAGAAGATACAACAATGGTAAATATATATGCATCCAACATAGGAGCACCTCAATACATAAGGCAAATGCTAACAGCCATAAAAGGGGAAATCAACAGTAACACAATAATAGTAGGGGACTTTAACACCCCACTTACACCAATGGACAGATCATTCAAACAGAAAATAAATAAGGAAACACAAGCTTTAAATGATACATCAGAACAGATGGACTTAATTGATATTTATAGGACATTCCATCCAAAAAGAACAAAATACACTTTCTTCTCAAGTGCACACAGTACATTCTCCATGATAGATAATATCTTGGGTCACAAATCAAGCCTCAGTAAATTTAAGAAAATTGAAATCATATCAAGCATCTTTTCTGACCTCAACCTTATGAGACTAGATATCAATTACAGGAAAAAAAACTGTAAAAAATACAAACACATGGAGGCTAAACAATACGCTACAAAACACCAAGCGATCACTGAAGAAATCAAAGAGGATCTCAAAAAATACCTGGAAACAAAGGACAATGAAAACACGATGACCCAAAACATATGGGCTGCAGCAAAAGCAGTTCTAAGAGGGAATTTTATAGCAATACAATCCTACCTCAAGAAACAAGAAAAATATCAAATAAACAACCTAACCTTACACCTAAAGCAATTAGAGAAAGAAGAACAAAAAAAAAAAATCCCCAAAGTTAGCAGAAGGAAAGAAATCATAAAGATCAGATCAGAAATAAATGAAAAAGAAATGAAGGAAACAATAGCAAAGATCAATAAAACTAAAAGCTGATTCTTTGAGAAGATAAACAAAATTGATAAACCATTAGCCAGACTTATCAGGAAAAAAAAGGGAGAAGACTCAAATCAATAGAATTAGAAATGAAAAAGGAGAAGTAACAACTGACACCGCAGAAATGCAAAGGATCATGAGAGACTACTACAAGCAACTATATGCCAATAAAATGGACAACCTGGAAGAAATGGACAAATTCTGAGAGAGTACAACCTTCCAAGGCTAAACCAGGAAGAAATAGAAAACATGAACAGACCAATCACAAGCAATGAAATTGAAACTGGCTGGGATAGGGAGGGTGGGAGTGAGATGCAAGAGGGAGGGGATATGGGGATATATGTATATGTATAGCTGATTCACCTTCTTGTACAGCAGCAACTAACACAACAATGTAAAGCAATTATACTCCAATAAGGATATTAAGGAAAAAAACCTGTTCTCTCTGAGGAATACAGATTCAGAGCATTTTTGAAGGGGGCGGTGTGGACAATTACCAAGCAAACGATCCAACTCTCTCAGTTTGAAAGTTTCTGATTTGTGGCCCCTTCAACCTCCGTCCCACACTGCATTAAAGCAGGCCTTCCAGAGACTCTACAATTTCAAACAAACCTCTCAAGGAATTTACTTCACTGTCTAGAGTAGGTGAGGCTATTTATTTACAGTTTGGCACTTACCAGAAGCTGCCTGACATTTTAATGCATGGTTCATGCCCTCTCTCCAACTAGAGTATAAGCTTCCCTAGGTATTCTCAGTGTAGAGCCTGCCATTCTAAACACAGTAAGTGCCTAGTAAAGTTGGTCACATTGAATTGAGTTAAATATGTCTTCCTGTGGACCTCAGATTGCTCCATTAGAGGCTATTAAACTCCCACAAATGGCAGCACTCTAGACAGAGCCAAGGGGACAGGAGATGATTTAGAAACTGCTCTTCCGTCTATTGCTTCACTTCTCTACACCCCTCCACACTCATTACTAAACCCATCCTTGCTCCCACTTCCCCTCTGTACCTGGCCTCTGGCCCAACATTTAGTCAACAATTCCCAAGGTCTGGTGGGATGTAGAGCCATCTGCTTGATGCCTGGTGGGAGAGAAAAGGACCAGAACTCCAGCCTCTTGGCTTCTTGGCTCCAGCGGTCACTTTCTCCAGCCCATCGCAGCCAGCCCCAGGGCACAGCCTCAGCTCCGTCTACACCATTAACCACACATTCTCCAAATCCTGTATTTCAACCAACCTGCTCATGCTTGGCCACCACCTCCTCACCTCCTGACTCACTCACTCGAGTTCTCCCTTTCCAGCTACACTTCAAAATCACAAGGCACTCTGACACCCAGTACACAGGTGGACACACACACGCACACACGTATGCACACATCATACAAAGAGCTACCCTCTCCGTTCCCTCTTTCCCCAGCTCAGAGTCCAGCATTCTAGTCCCTCTCCTACAAACACCCTTGGTCTCCTATCTCTCTCTTGCCGCTGAAGTCACCTGGCAAAACTCTAGCCCTAGTGCAGCTCAGCTGTCTGCCTACTTCATGCCTGCACTCCAGCAGCCAAAATTAAATAAAGGAAATCAAACACCCTACTGCTTTTTTTTTAAATTGATGACAGCTCTTAACCAGACCCTACATTTCCCTGGTAAATCCAGTCCGCTCTCCTGGAGCGTATTATTTGGCATCTTCTCCTCCCTCTTCAAACCTCCAAGAAACTTTTCCCCTCACTTTCAGCTTGCATACTCTACTGAGTAAATATGTACAATTAGATGAGAACTACCTCATCTTCCCACGACCAAACCCACACCTGTGTTGGGACCCACACATTTTGCTTTCTCGACTGATACAAAGGAGTGAAGATTACCACTCCTCTCCAAAGCCAGCCTCTCTCCTGTGCTCTCCATCCAGCCATCTCTCCCTACTCAAGCTCTTTCTCCTACAGCATCAATTTCTTCATCGTTCCAATCACCATAGTGATAGGTCTTAATACGACCTCTTAAACAAATTCCGTGACCCCACGCCTTTCTGGCTATTCCTTCATTTCTCTGTTCTCCTTTAGAGCAAAGTCATTGTCTATCTTTTTATTATTCTACTCCTTCATCCTCCATTCTCTTGCACAAACCCCCTTCCAGCCAGGCTGTTGTGCTCATCCATCCACTGAATCACTCTTAACAAGATCAGCAGTGACAGCTGTCTTACCAAATCCAGTGGTCAGCTCTCTGTCTGCATCTTCCTTGCCCTCAGCAGCACTGCCCATTGACCACTGCCACCTTCACGGACACATTCTCACTAGGTTTCAAGACACCACAATATTCTTAAATTTTATTTATTTATTTTTGGCTGTGTTGGGTCTTCGTTTCTGCACGCGGGCTTTCTCTAGTTGCGGCGAGTGGGGGCTATTCTTTTTTTTTTCTTTTCTTTTTCTTTTTTTTTTTTGCGGTACACGGGCCTCTCACTGTTGTGGCCTCTCCCTTTGCGGAGCACAGGCTCCAGACGCGCAGGCTCAGTGGCCATGGCTCACGGGCCCAGCCGCTCCGCGGCATGTGGGATCCTCCCGGACCGGGGCACGAACCTGCATCGGCAGGCGGACTCTCAACCACTGCGCCACCAGGGAAGCTCTACGAGCGGGGGCTATTCTTCATCGCGGTGCACGGGCTTCTCATTGCGAAGACACCACAATATTCTTATCATGGTTGTCATCTTACTTGTGTGGTTACTTCCCACCCACCCACCCACCCCCTTTTTTTTTTTACTTTTTTATTATAGAAAGTTTTAAATAGGTACAAAAGTAGACAGAAGAGTGTAATGAACTCCCATGGTCTTACTGCTCAGCTTCTATTCATGACCAGTTTTGTGTCACCTATCTCCTACCCCCTTCCTCCTCCCAAATTATTTGCAAGTCCTAGACATATTATGTCATTCATAAATATTTCAGTATGTTTCTCTAAAGAAGGACTTTTGATGAGAAACATAACCACACCATCATTATCACACCTAAAAAAAGAATGAACAACACTTAATATCATCAAATATCAATGGCTACTCCCTCTTAGCTGCCTTTGCTGTCTCCCCTTCTCTACCAAACCTCTAAATGTTGGAGCATCTGGCTGTGTACTCTATTCACATCTCCTTTTATACTCATTCCCTAGGCGATCCCATCCAATCGTAGAGCTTTAAATGCCATCTATAGGCTAAGACTCCCCTGAGTTCCAGCTTTTTGTGGTCAATGACTTAAATTTTTAAAGAGAATATTAATTTTGACATGGCAAAACAGGATCTTTGATTCTTTCTCCATCCATCCCTACCCCAAAACCTGCTGGACTCCCAGTCTTACCCATCCTTATAAATGGCACCACCATCTATATTTTTTGCTCAGGCAAAAATCAGGCAATTAGCCTTGATTCCTTGATTTCACTTCTAACTCATGTAGTAGGGACTGCTGTTTGTCTCCAGCATTCAATTTCACTTTCTTCCATAGGAATGGAATTTTTTCTGGGCACCTGTTCAACCACGATAAAAACTACATTTCTCAGTTTCCCTTGCAGCTAACTGTGGCCTTGTGACTTAGTTCTGGCCAATCAGATGTGAATAGAAGTGTCAAGGGACCACTTTTTGTCTCTTCTTTATCATTTCCTCTGTTTTGATGTCTTGAATGGAGATGCTGCCTTGGACCACAAGGATGAGGGTCACATCCTATGATGTCCTAACAGTGAGCTATTAGGATGTGTATCATTCAGTGTCCAGTCTGGAGATAGAATTTGAACAGGCAAAGTTTAATATAAAGAATTACTATTTAAGGGAGGAGGGGAGCTCAGAGCCTCTTATGTTACCACCCTGGACAACTCTGATTTCCCTTAAAGGCTTTCTGTGACTTTTCAGTAAAGTAGGAGGCTAGGTATCTTGTTTGCTGATGAAGATGGATGAGCAAAATCTTCACTTTAATTTTTTAAATTGAATTATGTATTGAGGAACAAGACAAGAAAATGTATTGGATGGGGCTAAGAATAAAGAAAGAATCTCTGCCCACTTCCACCAGGCTCTGAAATTAATTGGAGTTCTACATCTTGACAAACGGTCTTGAACCTGCCCCTTCCAATCTCCTTTTCCTTCCCAACCCTCCTTACTCCAATACTGCTGTCAAATACCCTGGATATTTTATCAACAGTGGGCAGTGCACATAGATTTCTCTTCTAGGAGCCTTAACATCTTAAACCACAGATTTGGCTCAATTTGACGACCAAAGCCTTGTGTATGTTTGTACAGAGGGGTTTATCTAAACAGGAAGGCAACAAAAAATTACCATGATTATAGAAAGTTGAGATTGAAGGAAAATTACAGGTTGAAAATGACAGGTTATCTCACCTTTTTCAGCAGCACTATTTCTTTTAATACACCCTCATGTTTGTTGATCAATCTAGTGGTAAATGCTTCACATGTGGCATTTCAATCTTTCCCAGGAGTCCGAGAATAGCACTTATAGCCCAAAAATATTTTTCCAACATTCAATGTCATTTCCTTTTCTCAACCCTATGTTTCTAACCCAGATGTTTTTAGGCCTTTTTATTTATCCCAACGTCTCCTAAGGCCTCATGGGGTCTTTGGCTATAACCACCAAGCAAACAAATAAATCTTTTCAGAAGTTACTTGGCCAGGCTAGCTGCCCATCACACGTGGGTTTGGCGTTCCCCAGGAGTCACTGGTTGGCTGCAGCACAGGACATGGGGGACGATGCTTTACCCCACTGACATCCTTCATGATCTCTGACCTGAATGACCTTCTCCCCCAGGAGTCCATTAAGGTAGAAACAAGGGTCCTAGAGCCAAGCCTGTCCTACCAGGTTTCCAAATATGCTCAACATTTTCTGACCCCTAGTGGTGAATGGAACTTAGGATCCTGCTAAATTCAAATCACCCTGTAAAGTTGGTCTCATTACTCTCTTCTCATAGATAATGAAACAGGCTTTGGGGAGATTAAGAGATTCGTTCAAAGTTCTATAGCAATGTCTTGATTAATTTTAAAAATAAATCAGTTAATTAATTAATATTGTTTTGCAGTAGAAGTTCTGATTTCAAAACTGGTGACTAAGGGGCATTGGAGTAGGAGGTGGGATTTAACGAGAGATCTGGCTTTTGGGACTTCCCTGGTGGTCCGGTGGTTGGGACTTCGCCTTCCAGTGCAGGGAATGAGGGTTCAATCCCTGGTTGGGGAGCTGGGATCCCAACTGCCTGGCAGCCAGGAAACCAAAGCATGAAACAGGGGCAATGTTGTAGCGAATTCAATAAAGACTTTAGAAATGGTCGACATGAAAAAAAAATTCTTGGGCTTCCCTGGTGGCACGGTGGTTGAGAGTCCTCCTGCTGATGCAGGGGACACGGGTTCGTGTCCCGGTCCGGGAAGAGCCCACATGCTGTGGAGCGGCTGGGCCCGTGAGCCATGGCCGCTGAGCTTGCGCGTCCAGAGCCTGTGCTCCGCAACGGGAGAGGCCACAACAGCGAGAGGCCCGCGTACCGCAAAAAAAAAAAAAAAAATTCTTAAAAAAAAAAAGAGAGATCCTCCTCAAAGGGAGATACTACCTCCACCCGAGCAGATTCCAAGCTGCCATTGCATGTTCGCACACCTCACGCCACAATGGGTCAAACTTGGGCCATGTACCACCCCCGCCCCAGTAGCTGCTGAAGAAGCAGGAGAAGCACCCACCTGTCTTTTCAGCTTGCTTACTGGGAGGTGGAACCCTGATTCCCAGCAGATAATTCCTCTGACACGGGAGGGGAGTTCAGATAATTGGTACCCACTGTACTTGTTTCCTAGGGTTGCTATAACAGAATACCACAGACGATGGCTTAAATGACAAAAATTTATTTTCTCATAGTTTTGGAGGCTGGAAGTCCAAGATCAAGGTGTTGAGCAGCTTGGTTTGTCCTGAGGCCTCTCTGCTTCTCACTGTGGACTCATGTGGTCCTTCCTCTATGTGAGTGCCACTGTGCTGTCTATCCAAATTTCCTCTTCTGATAGGGACATCAGTCAGAGAGGACTAGGGCCCATCCTAATGACCTCATTTTTTTTTTTTTTTTTTTCTGCGGTACATAGGCCTCTCACTGTTGTGGCCTCTCCCGTTGCGGAGCACAGGCTCCGGACGCGCAGGCTCAGCGGCCATGGCTCACGGGCCCAGCCACTCCACGGCATGTGGGATCTTCCCGGACCGGGGCACGAACCCGTGTCCCCTGCATCGGCAGGCGGACTCTCAACCACTGTGCCACCAGGGAAGCCCAAATGACCTCATTTTAACTTAATCACAGCTTTAATGACCCTATCTCCAAATATAGTCATATTCAGAGGCACTGGGTGTTAGGGCTTCAACAGGTGACTTTGGAGGTAGACACAATTCAACCAACACTCTCCCAAACCAAAAAATTGTCTACCCCTGTGAGTAAAAACAGAGACAATAAGTAGGAACTAGGTTGAGTATGGGTTCAAATGCAGAAGGACTAATCTAGTAGAAAATTTCTCTTAGCTGAAACCCTGCAGTTGACAAGCATAATCAAGAAGCAGCTCCCCTGGGTCCTGGCTTCTCAGTCTGGTGGACTAGCAGCAGCTTCACCAGCTGGGAGCTTGTGAGGACGACAGGACCCAGGCTCCCCTCTGCTCTGCTGAGTGAGCGCCTGCATGGTCTCTGCATCCCAGAGGACCCTTCTGCACATTATAGCTGGAGACACTCTGCTCCAGGCACTACTTCTGTTACCAGAAAACTGAGTTGCCTCTTGGTGGGTGTAGAACCAAAGGCCACAACCAAGCCAAAGAGCAGGAGAAGGAAGCCTTTCTTACTTGCAGCAAGGAAGGAGAACACAGGGGATCTTTCCCAAAGCAGTCGTTCCCAACAGCAAAATTGAGGAAGTTTTAAGCTAAGCGTCCACGCATATTCATGAAGGGGCTTGGGCCGTCGACAGAGCCCAAGCTTTAGTTGATTGAAGTCATGAGGGTCAGAGAGGGTCAACATCAACCTCCCTTAGGTTCCACTTGATCTGATGGCTGAGACCTGCAGGCTAATCTTTACCATTGAAACAGAACTGGGAGTCTTCACAACAGATATGTTATCTTTGCTAGTGTTACTTCTATTGCCTTATAACAGTCATTTGTTTCTGCATTCTTTTGTTCCCTTAGGGTCATTCATTACTAAGACCCATTCAAGCATAAGAACTGTGGCCAGGTTTGGATCACAAAACGGCTTAGGCCAAAAATGGCTTCTCTTCTGTCAAGAAAGCCATGCCTGGTTCTCTTTCTCTGGGGACCTCTTAACCTATCTGCTGACACTTTAAGTAAGATTTGCTTGCTGCAGATGAGATGATGCTACATGTCTTAGTAGCTCTTCCTGAAACCAGATGCAGAAAAGGGACCAAGGCCTCCCACCTTAGGACCTGGCAGGTTCAGAAAGCCTTCATTTGGGGCCACCATGACAAGGGTGGGAGGCACCCTCTCAAGTCTATTTCCTGGCGCAGGAGGGCAAACTTTATAATATTTTGATACTTATTTTAAAATTTTCTGCAGCCGTCCCTGAACAACTCCCTGGGTTTTCACCATTTCCTTTGGGCAAGTTTCTTAATCTCCTCCTGGATAATTGTTTCTACCTCCTGAGGCTATGTGAGGATTGAGTGGGTTAATCTTTGCAGAATCTGAGAACAGTGACTGACACACAGTAAGTGCTGCATAGGTTAGCAGTTATTACTTTTATTTCAGGAAAGGTAAAAGAGATCTCATGACCTCCTTTGGGGTTTTATTTTATCCTTAGAAAGAGTTAACATTCAAGGAAAGAATTAATTCCCCATGACCCATCCACATACCTAAACTTTTTGCCAGAATTTATTTACTTTATAATTTATTAATCAATTAATTTATTTTTGGCTGCATTGGGTCTTCGTTGCTGCACACTGGCTTTCTCTAGTTGTGGTGAGCGGGGGCTACTCTTCGTTGCGGTGTGCAGGCTTCTCATTGGCGGTGGCTTCTCTTGTTGCAGAGCACAGGGCTCTAGGTGCGTGGGCTTCAGTAGTTGTGGCACGTGGGCTTCAGTAGTTGTGGTTTGCAGGCTCTAGAGCGCAGGCTCAGTAGCTGTGGCGCACGGGCTTAGTTGCTCCACGGCATGTGGGACCTTCCCTGACCAGGGCTCGAACCTGTGTCCCCTGCATTGGCAGGCGGAATCTTAACCCCTGCACCACCAGAGAAGTCCCTTTGCCAGAATTTAAATTATTCACACAAGTATTTTCAAACTATACAAGCTCCTCTGGCTTTAGGGCCAGTTTTTGAAAGAGTTATAGTCTGGGTGGTGAATAAATTTACTTGTGAAAGTTGAGTTACTTGCTCAGATAATCAACCCCTAGCCTGAAAGCAGGAGAAGGCAGAGCCTTGATAGGAAGAGAGAGATAGAGATAGAGATAGAGAGAGAGAGAGAGAGAGACTCTTAGAGCAGGAACCAAAGGAAAAAGACACACATTTTTGCTCTATAGATATACCTGAAATGCAAAAAATTACTCACCTTTAGTTAGCATGGACGCTGCCCAGCCGCCCCTCGCTCAAGGGCGTGAAGGAAACCTGGAAACTTCAGACTACAAAGTTGGTCAAGGAGAAACCAGCCTGTCCTGCCTGAAGCCTGATGGCTGGCCGAGAAGAACCCAGCATGTCCAGGAACGCTGTTCTCCACTGCAGGGCGAGGACTGTGCATGGTCAAATCTGAGCTGCACGGAAGATGGGAAACGTTTTTGGTAGGGTTTTGTTTCGTTTTGTTTTCCTTGAGCTCTGAAACCTCAGGAGAACGGAGAAAGGCAAATTCAGAGTCAGGTGCGTCCTAAACCAGAGGCTCAGGAGCCGTGAAGGAGGCACAAAAGGCAGCGGGGTCGGGGGTCGGGGGTAGGGGGGACGGAGGGGTGCCACCCTCTCTCATTCGGATGGTCTGGATCTGGGGATGCCTCACTGTGAGGACAGCCTCTGCCTTGTTTAGAAATGGGTTGGATCCTGTCCATTAACTATAATCTCTAGTTTTAGACATTTTCCAAGGAAATGACTAAGTCGAATCATCAAAGTCTCAATCATCTTCTCTAGAACTTTTGAGCTTTGTCTTTTTTCCCACTGTTTTCCTTAGAAACCTGCCTTGGTGTCCAGCTTGGGAAGTGGACAAATGTCTTTGCTTTGGAACCCAGCTGATTAGCTTTGGGACAGAAAAGGGATTGATCCCGTGTCACTCGATGCCACAACCCTGGTTCCACTGAAGGACCAGCTGATACTCCCCTTCTGTTATTTACTGACCTTGATGGCAGGTGAAAGAAGGAAGAAAAATACAACTTGAGGGAAGGTGACACTAAGGCCAGGTTCCTCTGCCTGGAATGTCCCTTTCCCTGCCTGATTTCTCCTCATCCTTTAGAGCTCAGTTTAAATTTCACCTGCCCAGAGTAGACTGCCCAATCGCCTGTCTGCTGTGGATATAGCCCCTGTGACAGGTGATGGTGGGCCACGGTCCTCAGGTGTGGTCAAGCACTATTTTGGATGTGTTCTGTGAGGGTGTTTTTGGAGGAGCCATACATTTAGATCAGTGGACTTTGACTAGAGCAGACTGCCTTCCCTAATGTGGGTGGGCCTCAACCAATCAGTTAAAGGCCTGAATAGAGCCAAAGGCTGACCTCCCAGGAGCAAGAGGGAATTCTGCCAGCAGATGGCCTTGGGATTTCATCTGCAACATCAGCTCCTCCTGGCTCTACAGCAGACGGCCCGTGGACTCAGAACGCAGCTGTTTCCTGAGTCTTCAGTCTGTTGGCCCCCCATCAGATTCTGGACTCACCAAGCCTTCACAGTTGATTAGTCAATTCCTTAAATAAATCTCTCTCTATATACACACATCCTATTGGTTCTGTTTCTCTGGGGAACCCTAGTACACCCTGCACCCACACACATGCTTATTCTTTTCCTCATTCCTTGTTCACATCCTTCAGAAGCCTACACCAACATGCAGCCATTTTGCGCATTGTTTCATCTGTTTCTTCAGTGTCTTTACCGAACATAAGTTCCCCCAGAGCTGGGCAGGTTTGCCTGTTCTCCCTGCTTTGTGTTCTCAGAAGTGCTGGGTGCACAGCAGTTGGAGTAAACCTTGGCTGAATGAGTAAATGGTGAAGCTTATCTGATAGACTATGGGCTAGGGGAACTCCTAGATGCAAATCATGGTCCTAAGGTGTCTGAGAATATTGTTTTAAAAATGCTCACAACCGTAGTGAGATGCCACTTCACACTGGAGTCACACACACACATACAAACACATACACACACACACAATGATAACTGTTGGTCAGGAGATCAGAACTCTCAGATATTGTTGATGGTGCAGCTATTGTGAAAAACAATTTCCTTATTAAATGAAATATAGAATTATCCTATGACCAGCAATTCCACTTCTTGACTATACCCAAGAGAGATGAAACTCGTGCACAAATGTTCATAGCAGCATTAGTCATAATGGCTAAAACTACAAACAACTCAGTGTCCATCAGCTGTTGAATGGATAAACAAAATGTGGTATATACATATTTGGATACATCTGTGATGGTTGTACAGCCTTGTAAGCTTACTAAGTGCCACTGAATTGCATACTTTTAAATGGTGAGTGTTATGGTGTGTGAAATGTCTCAATTTTTAAAAATAATAAAATGCAAAAAAAAAAATGCTCTCAAGAGATGAGGTCTGTGAGCTCCACGTGCAGAATGGAGCCTCAAGCTAAGTGGAACGTACAGCATCCCAACCCCTCCCTTAAGACCCTCCACTGTGGGGATTCCCTGGTAGTCCAGTGGTTAGGACTCTGTGCCTCCACTGCAGGGAGCATGGGTTTGATCCCTGGTTGGGGAACTAAGATCCCACAAGCCCGTGGCATGGCCAAAAAAAAAAAAAAGACCCTCCACCATGTAAGCGAGGGCATCTCTAAGCGAGGGTTATCCTTATTAGCATAAGGATAGTCATATTAATACTATTCTCTATTTTTCTTTTTGGCCTATGAATATGCTTAGAGGTGAATTTATCATTCTTAAAACTCACTTAGCCATTATTTAAGAAACTATAGCTGTAGCCCCTTTGAAAACCATGAGTCAAAACCCACTATTCCCTTTTTTTTTTTTTTTTTTTTTTTTTTTTTTTGCGTTACGCGGGCCTCTCACTGCTGTGGCCTCTCCCGTTGCGGAGCACAGGCTCTGGATGAGCAGGCTCAGCGGCTACGGCTCACGGGCCCAGCCGGCCGCTCCGTGGCATGTGGGATCTTCCCGGACCAGGGCACGAACCCGTGTCCCCTGCCTCAGCCGGCGGACTCTCAACCACTGCACCACAAGGGAAGCCCAAAACCCACTATTGAATATAGCAGTATCAAGTGTGACTAGTAGGAAATGACACTTTTGGCTGCCAAGAAAAATAAAATGAAACTCCCCACTTTGTCACCTTCCTGGAGGGGCACTGGAGACATTTATCATGGGTCCAATCTCAACCACAAAAGCCAGATTCCCTTCTTATCCCCACCTTCTCGGCTGTGTGCGCTGGCTAGAGCACTTCCTATCGCTGACGTCTGCTCCATGGTACCTTGTCTCTAAAGGCAACCGAGGACACACTGAGTAGGAGGGACTCTCCTGGGCACCGCGGCAACCCACAGATGAAGCCATCAGCACCTCACAACCCAGTGTCACCCCTCCACTCTTGGGGAGCCCCTGGTGCAGAGAGAGAGAGATTACTCTGCAGAGGATGCGCTAGACCACATCCTACACAGAAGGTGTGAAGCCACTTGGGGTGTCTGTTTCTTTTATTGAGATTTTCAGAAGAAAGAAAAGGAAACATTATGACTGGCTCTCATCGCCCAGAACTCTGTGTGAGTTCAGTAGAGCACCTCAGAGCCCCTTCCTCACCTAGGAAAGCCAAGTGCACAGAAGCTGGTGTTGGGAAAATTCCTTCTCAAGAGGAGCAAGGGTTAGTCTCGGAAGACTGTAGCTGACTTCCGAGCACATGCACATGAAGTCCATTTCTGGCAGATCTAGATGAAGGTACCTGATCAGAAGGACAGTGTGTGCTTTAGAAATGAAAAAATCAGCCAATCAACTCTGACTGTGACTTTTCGCTTCCTAAAAATGAAAGATGGGCACTAAAATCCTGTTTTGAACATTATTCGGGAACAATCCCCAGAAGCCTGAGTTTAGCAGGTGAACTACTCTTGGGTCATCTTCTGAACTCTGAGCAGGGCTGTGGGACACCAGGAATAGTGAGTGGGAGGTGGGAGGACTGTCCATATTTGCAGAAACTTCTCCCCAAAATTAAATGAGTAGAAATAGATCTGGTTTTATTAACTGAGTCTTGAGCATCTGCCCTCCATTCCATGCTGATGACCAGCTTGCTGAGTTAGGGGGTGGGGAGGAGAGAAATGACCTTCAAGGTAGTCAGCACAGAGGCACGACTCTGGCAAATCCTGAGTGTGGTCACAAAGCAGCAGAGGCAAGGGGCTGTGAGTCAGTCAAGCTCATGTTAGAAATTGAATTCTCTGCCAGGAATCGGCCTCGGCCTCAGGTGTGTCCTGATGGGAAGTGCTGAGCAGTGTGAAGCTGAACCTGACCACCAGGGAACATCAGCCAGACTCAGATCGAGGGACTGTCTGCAAACTCCCTGCCCTGTTATCCTTAAGAAACGTTGATGTCGGGACTTCCCTGGCAGTCCAGTGGTTAAGACTTCCACTGCAGGGGACACAGGTTCGACCCCTGGTCAGGGAACTAAGATCCCACATGCCGTGGGGTGCAGCCAAAAAAGAAAAAAAAAGAAACGTCGATGTCATGAAATCCAAAGGCAAACTAAAGAGATGTGGCAACAGAATGCAGCATGGGATCTTGGATTTTATTTTACCGTAAAGTATACTATTGGGCCAACTGACAAAATATGTATAACGTTTGTAGATGAGAGAATAATATTTTATCAATGTCCATTTCTGGGTTTTGATGATTATACTGTGGTTATGTAAGGAAATCCCTTGTGTTTAGAAAATACACAATGAAATATAAGGAGTACAGGGCTACCATGTCTGTGTCTTATTCTTAAAAGATCCAGAGGGGCTTCCCTGGTGGCGCAGTGGTTGAGAGTCCGCCTGCCGATGCAGGGGAAACGGGTTCGTGCCCCGGTCTGGGAAGATCCCACATGCTGCAGAGTGGCTGGGCCCGTGAGCCATGGCCGCTGAGCCTGCGCGTCCGGAGCCTGTGCTCCGCAACGGGAGAGGCCACAACGGTGAGAGGCCTTCGTACCGCAAAAAAACAAACAAACAAAAAATAAAAACAAAAAAAAATCCAGAAAAATAATGGAGGGAGAGAGAGAGAGAAGAAAGAGGAGGACTTCTTCGTGAATAAAATCTCAGTTCTGCTGGCAGGGAGGAAGGGAAGAATGGATGCTGGACTTTATAATAAGCACATGGATCGTAATAAGGTTGTCTTTTATTGCTGAAAAATAACTTGGGTAAATTCCACACTAAACTATTTAAATGTGCAATTACATGTAATAGGACATCAAGTGAGATTTTTCCTGTGGTCCTGGAATTAGCCAGAAACATTAAACACCCCACATTCAGGGAGCAGCCCTCAGTTGACGTTAGTTCTTTACCAAGGGCGAGAGGCCCCAGTTCAGAGCTAATCCTACTTTCCCTCCCTCACCCCATCCCATACCCACGGACTCTAAAAAGAAGCCTGGGAAGTAAAGGAATCCTTGGCTTTTTGACTAATATAGTGTTCATGAGAAAAAGATATTTCCTCCCATTCTCCAAAGGCAGGTAGAAGACTCCAAAGATTCGCAGGGGGGAACTACAAAAAGGGGAGAGCTGCATTTCATTCCCTGGTTGAACATCAGCTTATCTATTAGAGATGCTAATTTGCCCCTGTCCTGCAGCTCTGACGGCTGCCCTGGGGTTGTGGAAACACCTTGGGGACAGGCAGTGTGACCAGGCTGGAGACTATTCTTCTCTGGCCGTTTGGGTCCAAGCAACCATAGTTATCTCCTCCAGCTGGAGGCTGACAGGCCCTGATGTCACAGCTTGGTTAGCATTCCTTCCTGAACAGAAAATGGTTTAAACTCACCTATGGGAAATGCAGACACACTGTCAGAAATGAGGGGTTGAGGGTAATCATTAGTTAAGTATAATAACCAGAGTTGTGATGGCTGGGCCTGATGTAAAACTAGAAGAAGTTGGAGGTAGTTTGAGAAATGTACTCCAAATGAGAGGTCCTTTCCTTGGACAGTGCTACAAAATGAATACAGACACTTGTGAGGTTAAATAACACAGCCCCCAGCTTCTCAAACCTCATCCTCAGACAAACGTGTCTTTGAATCTCCACCGTGTCGCTTGGAAGCTGGATGTCTCTGGGTGATTTACCTAATCACACTAAAATTAGGATTTCTCCTCTGTAATTTGGGGCCAAAAATAGTACCAATCTCAGAAGGTTATTATAAGTGTTAAATGAAAGAACTGATGAAATAAATCTGGCAGATAGTAGGAGCTCAATAAATTTTACCTACTGTCTTAAGTGACCACATTTCTTTGGCATATTCATTTCCTATGAAAGGGTAAGTGACTTTGAGGGTTATGCTAAGAAGCCTAACAAATCCTTTTTCAACATCAGAATGACTCCCAGATATCCAGTTATAGCGTCCATGTAAATATTTTTCTGATATAGTGTCTATAGAATGGCCAAGATGAGTTCACCATCGATATGCCCATGACTCCCAATTACGTCTCTAGCACAGACCTCTCCCTGAATTACCATAGATTTCTATATTCAATTTTCTACTCAACATCTTCAGTTGGATGTCTGAAAGACAACTTAAACATGTTCAAAATCAAACATCTAGCCTTCATATCCCAATCTGCTATGCCCACAGCCTCCCCATTTCAATTAATGACTACACTAACCTTCCAGGTTTTCAGGTCAAACACCTTGAGACCTCCTCGATGCCTCTCTTTTTGACTCCCAATATGTCAGGAAGTACTTTTACTCAGATTTCAAAATGCGTCCGGGGTCGGGCCACTTCTCACTACTCTTCTATTACAACTCAGGTCTAAGCCACTAACATCTCTCTCCTGAATTGCTGCCACTGCTGCTTTTTTTTTTTTAACATCTTTATTGGAGTATAATTGCTTTACAGTATTGTGTTATTTGCTGCTGTATAACAAAGTGAATCAGCTATATGTATATGTATATCCCCATATCCCCTCCCTCTTGCACCTCCCTCCCACCCTCCCTATCCCACCCGTCTAGGTGGTCACAAAGCACTGAGTTGATCTCCCTGTGCTATGCAGCTGCTTCCCACTAGCTACCTATTTTACATTTGGTAGTGTATATAAGTCCATGCCACTCTCTCACTTCGCCCCAGTTTACCCTTCCCCTTCTCTGTGTCCTCAAGTCCATTCTCTACGTCTGCGTCTTTATTCCTGTCCTGCCCGTAGGTTCTTCAGAACCTTTTTTTTTTTTTCAGATTCCATATATATGTGTCAGCATACGGTATTTGTTTTTCTCTTTCTGACTTACTTCCCTCTGTATGACAGTCTCTAGGTCCATCCACCTCACTACAAATAACTCAATTTCGTTTCTTTTTATGGCTGAGTAATATTCCATTGTATATATGTGCCACATCTTCTTTATCCATTCATGTGTCACTTAGGTTGCTTCCATGTCCTGGCTACTGTAAATAGTGCTGCAATGAACATTGTGTACATGTCTCTTTTTGAATTATGGTTTTCTCAGGATATATGCCCAGTAGTAGGATTGCTGGGTCATATGGTAGTTCTATTTTTAGTTTTTTAAGGTACCTCCATATTGTTCTCCATAGTGGCTGTATCAATTTACATTCCCACCAACAGTGCAAGAGGGTTCCCTTTTCTCCACACCTTCTCCAGCATTTATTGTTTGTAGATTTTTTGATGATGACCACTCTGACTGGTGTGAGGTGATACCTCATTGTAGTTTTCATTTGCATTTCTCTAATGATTAGTGATGTTGAGCATCCTTTCATGTGTTTGTTGACAATCTGTATATCTTTGGAGAAATGTCTATTTAGTTCTTCTGCCTATTTTTGGATTGGGTTGTTTGTTTTTTTGATATTGAGCTGCAAGAGCTGCTTGTATTTTTGGAGATTAATCATTTGTCAGTTGCTTCATTTGCAAATATTTTCTCCCATTCTGAGGGTTGTCTTTTCATCTTGTTTATGGCTTCCTTTGCTGTGCAAAAGCTTTTAAGTTTCATTAGGTCCCATTTGTTTATTTTTTATTTTATTTCCATTTCTCTAGGAGGTGGGTCAAAAAGGATCTTGCTGTGATTTATGTCATAGAGTGTTCTGCCTGTGTTTTCCTCTAAGAGTTTGATAGCGTCTGGCCTTACATTTAGGTCTTTAATCCATTTTGAGTTTATTTTTGTGTATGGCTTTAGGAAATGTTCTAATTTCATTCTTTTACATGTAGCTGTCCAGTTTTCCCAGCACCACTTATTGAAGAGGCTGCCTTTTCTCCACTGTATATTCTTGCCTCCTTTATCAAAGATAAGGTGACCGTATGTGCGTGGGTTTATCTCTGGGCTGCCACTGCTTCTTAGCTGGATTCCCTGCTGCCACCCTTGACCCTTGCTGAGGGGTGGAACTGTGTCCCCCAAAAAGATTTGTTGAAGTCCTAACATCCAGTACTTGTGAGTGTGACCTTATTTAGAAATAGGGTTTTTGCAGATATCATCAAGTTAAGATGAGGTTATATTGGATTAGGGTGGACCTTCATCCAATGACTGCTGTCCTCAATAAGGAGAGGGAGATTTGGAGACACAAAGATATAGGGAAGAAGGCCATGTGGAGACAGAGGCAGAGATTGGAATTTTGCTACCACGAGCCAAGGAACATCAAGGAAGGCTGGCAACCACCGGAAGCTGGAAGCGGTCGAGAAGGATTCTTCCAGGGAGCATGGCCCTGCTGACACCTTGAGTTCAGAATTCTAACCTCCAGAACTGTCAAGGAATAGATTTTTCTTTTAAGCCACCCAGTTTGTAGCACTTTGTTAAGGCAGCCCAAGGAAGTGAATACAGTCCTCTACGGTCTAGATCAACACAGACCCAAGAGTGATCCTTTTAAAAGGTGATTCCAGGGCTTCCCTGGTGGTGCAGTGGTTGAGAGTCCGCCTGCCGATGCAGGGGACACGGGTTCGTGCCCCGGTCCGGGAAGATCCCACATGCCGCGGAGCGGCTGGGCCCGTGAGCCATGGCCGCTGAGCCTGCGCGTCAAGAGCCTGTGCCCTGCAACAGGAGAGGCCACAGCAGTGAGAGGCCCGCATACCGCAAAAAAGAAATAAAAAGAAATAAATTTTTTAAAGGTGATTCCAATCATATCACTCCACCAGTCAAAACCGTCTAATATCCTCCGTGTCGAAGTGCTTACAGTTGCTAACTTACAGTTGCAGATCCTCTACAATCTCCTCTTCCTGCCTTAACCTCTCCCTTAATCCTCACTAGCTGTATGGCTTCTTACTGTTTCTTGTACAAGCCAAGCATGCTCCCACCATAGGGCCCCTGCCTCTGCCTAGAAGGCTCCTCCCCAGATACCCATATGGTTTCTCCCTCACCTGCCTCAAGTCTTTGCTAAGGTGTCATTTTCTCAGTGAGGTGTACCTTGACCGCCATTTAAAACTGTAATCTACTTGGGAATTCCCTGGCAGTCCAGTGACTAGGACTTTGCGCTTTCACAGCCAAGGGCCCTGGTTAGGGTTAGGGTTTGGGCCCTGGTCAGAGAACTAAAATCCCACGAGCCTTGTGGCCAAAAAATAAATAAATAAATAAAATTGTAATCTACCAACCCCTACACTCCCCAAACTTGTTATTCTTCTCTATTTTTTCCATCTTGCACAGCATCCTTTCACATATCATATAATTTTCTAATCTATTATGTCTTCTCCTCAAGCTAGCATATAAGTGCCTCAGAATGGGGATTTCTGCCTGTTTTGTTCATGAAAGATGACACGCAGAAAGAACTTAGTAAATATTTGTTGCATGAGTGAGCCAAAATGAATGAATGATTCTGTTGGGACAAAACTGTGATTCCATAACAAGGTGTCTTAAGGTAGATAATCCTCCTCCCAATGGCCTGTGAAGACTGAATTCTTGGGTCAATGTATTTTTAGGCCATATCCCCCAGATCCAATTTAAACTAGGATCTTTCCAAGTTAATCAAATGAGGATTAAATGAGAAAATGTACATAAATGCAGCTAACATTGTTCCTAGCACAGAATAGTTTCCAATAAATTAAGTTTCTAACCACCCCCCCTTTCTGATAAGCACAGGATTTGATTATCCTGAAGGAGGGTCTAGGACTTCTTTAATATGAGTCCTTCTAGTGACAACGACAAATTTATGTGGCGCCATGGCATCAGATGGCTCCTGGCACCTACACCAGAGACTGCTCTTCTAGACTTGAGGGTAAGCAATGACATGCTGGCATGCCAACATGAGGGACAGGCAGAGCCATAGTGGTAAGTTATGGAAATTCTGTTCCTGCAGCAACAGGACTTCTTGCTCCATGGGGGGATAATTTTGCTGTTAAGGATCTAGTCCTTGCCCCTCAGTGCCTTCTGGCATTTTGTGTCAAAGCACGGCATCAACACAGAGGACCCAGAGGAAAGAGACAGTGGTTCTGTTCACCACCATGCACGGGCACAGTGAGTGCCGCTAGACACAGCCTCCCATTGTGGGACCCCCAGCCCCTGGAACTGACCTTTCCAGGAGGCAATGAAGTCACTCAGCCATAGCTGTCTTAGTGGAAGGACATGTGTATCTCTTAAAGGAGAGCTTAGGTAGCTAACTTATTCTAATTCATACTTCTCTCTTCTTATCCTTTTGCACTGAAATCATGCAAGATTTCATAGAATCTCTCTCTGAAGTTCATCCTCCATTGAGTTCATGGTCACCATGTTGATAAAATATAAAACCATACCCTGGAACCCCTGAAAGCAGTACAGTATCTTGATGAAGCATTTACAATTGTCTAGGAAAAGAGAAATTTCAAATTAGAAAAAATTCTCACTCTTATGTATGTGTTATCTCATTTAATCCTCTCAGGAGGTGGGTATTACCATTTTATAGATGAGAGCAATGGACTAGATAAATTCAGAAAATAGCACAAGTTTGCTGTCTTAGTTTCCTAGTGCTCCATATAAAACTGCCACAAACTTAGTGGTTTAAGACAACAGAAATGTATCCTCTCACAGTTTTTGAAGCCAGAGGTCCAAAATCAAGATGTCAGCAGGGTTGGCTGCTTCTGCAGCATCTAGGAAAGGATCCTTCCTTGCTTCCCTCCTAGCTTCCGGTGGCAGCAGCCAACCTAGACATTGCTTGGCTTGTAGATGCATTGCTCCCATCTCTACCTCCCTCTTCACAAGCCTGTTAAATCTCCCTAGTCTTTCTCTTAGAAAGACACCAGTCATTGGATTTGCATCTTACTCTAAGTCCAGGATGATCTCATCTCTAGATCCTTAACTTAATAATATCTACAAAGACCTTATTTCCAAATAAGGTCACATTCGCAGGTATCAGGGGTTAGGACTTGGACGTATCTATGGGTGAGGGCACAAGTCAACCCACTATAGTCACTAAGAAGTGGCAAAGCCAAAGACTCAAAACAAATTCTATCGATTTTAGTATTCTAAGTCCATATAGCCTTCCACAGTGATCCCAGAGGAACTAGCATAAATCACTTTAGATTTGTAGCTGGCTTGAAGACAAGTGCCTCTTACGAGTGGTCTTCCTCTCCTGAGAGAAAATTTTTATTTTAGCTTTTCCCATTATTTCTCTGGATCCAAATGGAAGGTACTTGGAGTCAAGTCCTTCTGAAAAGTTCTTGGGAAATATGTGGGAGGATTATTGTAATGTTAAGTGTGCTTTGCATCATCTCTCTTCCTACAAGGTTTTGAAGTTATTCTGAGAAAGAATCCAAGTGCACATGACAACAGAGATTCTAGCTGCAGTGCTCTGGTGCATGCTGAATTTGTAAAGATGCTCCTGACATGGGAAAGAGTGCTTTAGAACTACCTGTCATGTCTGAAGTTTTTGAACAATAAGAATTCATTTGGGTACTGTGCAGTAAAGGATTAGTTCAGTAATTCTAGGTTGTCCAAACCCTGCCCATTTCAGAGAAAGCTTTCATTCTTGCTCAGCTCCTAGGAGATAACCTCTAAGTCATTGGAATATCCTGTCAGATAAAACTGTCTTTGATTACCTAAGGGTCTTTGGCCACACCAGATAGTTTATGCTAACAACGTGACTTATGAGGGGACCCTTGGGCCACGTGGTATCAGGTTGATCTCTGGAGTTAAGTCAACCACACAAGCAGTCAGCCATGCCTATGTGATAGAACCCCAATAAAAACCCTGGACCCCAAGGCTCAGGTGAGCTTCCCTTATTGGTGATACTTCATGTGCATTGCCACACATTTTTGCCTACAGAATTAATTGTCCACATGACCCCACTGGGAAAGGACAACTAGAAACTTGTGCTTGGTCTCTCCTAAAATCCATCCTATGACCCTTTTTCTGTTGTTGATTTTAGTCTATATCCTTTCACTGTAACAAATCATAACCATGATTATAACAGCTTTGCTGATTTCTGTGAGTCTTCTAGTGAATCACTGAACCTGAGGGTGGACCCTGGAAGACCCTCTGGGAACCTGAAGTGGACCCCCAAACACAGGAACTATTGTCTAATAAAAGTCTATAATTTTTTAAACAATGCATGGTTCCACTAACATTCAGTTCTGTCAAAGTCCTGCTGAATTATAAATTCCATTACAGTGAAAACTCTGCCTTTCTATGTTGATCTTTACATCCCCTCCTCTCCACAATACACATACAGAGCTTTGCACGTACTAGGTGTTCAATGAGGAGCAAATGGAAATGACGTTGAATTCTGCAACCAGACTGAAGAAGACTCTCCTATAACTGGAGCTGACTCATTGGGCCATTGGTGAGCACCGTTGTCAATACACTTCTAAATGGGATTCAACTCACACAATGAAGATGTGTGCCTCCATTGGATGGATTTTGAATGATAAACTCTCCTAAGGTGGCTCTTTTCCTTGAAGTCTCTGTTCCCTGCCTCTGTGGCTACGCAGACAGCACTTAAACCATGGGCAAGGCTGGCATGTCTGAACTGGGCCCGAGTTAGGGAATACACATTCCCTCTTCTCTTCCCTATGAACAGGAGATCTCTGACTGTTTGTAATGGAACGTATTGGAGTTACAGCTTCTGCAATGTCTGATGTATGTAGTGAGGCCACACCATTCTTATAAGTGGGCAGTCTCCTGAATTGAGGAGTTTAGTGGGAAGGTGATCCTGGGACTGAGCAACTCCTTAAATCGCAGCCTTGGAACTGATTCCATGACTGTTCAAGAAAGGCAGCGATGTCCTCAACAGCTTTTTATCTTACAGCTAGAATTTTAGTGGACTCTTCCAGGTTGGTCAAAATCCATAGTTTTAGAAGAAATAAAGCTGGTTTACTGTGGCAGATGTTAAGGTCTCTCTAGTCATCTAGAGCTAGCATACTTCTCAGGGGTCTCTGTTCTTTTTGTTTTGAGATAGAATAAAATGTTTTCAGCACATGATGCCAAGCAGCAAGCTGATGAGCAAATTGGCCAGTGTGCACTAAAACAGACAGTAGAAGCACTTAACATAGGGTGGAGGCTGTACTCTGCTATCCAGAAATAGTTTAATACTGTTTGCTTTGTTCAACGTGTTGGTTTGTTCATCTGTTTGTTTTTTCTTGTATCAGCATCTTCACCAGCAAAATTGTTGTGGGTGAAAAATTAAAACAAAACAAAATGAGTCAATCAACTGATTTTTGACCAGGATGCCAAAACAATTAAATGGTTTTTTTCAACAAATCGTACTGGGACAAATGGATATCCACATGCAAAAGAGTGAAGTCAGACCCTCACTTCACACCATCACTAACAAAAACTAGCTCAAAGGATCAAAGGTCTAGTGTAAGACTTAAGAATATAAAACTCTTAGAGGAAAACATAGGGGTTAATCTTTGTGACCTTGGATTAGGCAATGGTTTGTTAGCTATGACACCAAAAGCACAAGTGACATTAGAAAAAATAGATTAAAAAATAACAGCACCCAAACTAAAATTTGGGGGCATCAAAAAACACCATAAAGAAAGTAAAAAGACAATCTATAGAATGGGAGAAAAGATTTGCAAATCATATAACTGATAAGGGACTTGTATATATAATATATAAAGAACTCTTACAACTCAATAATAAAAAGAAAAATAAGCCCATTTTAAAATAGGAAAAGGACCTGAATAGACATTTCTGCAAAGAAGATATACGAATGGCCAATAACCACATGAAAATGTGCTCAACATCATTGGCCATCAGGGAAATGCAAATCAAAACCACAATGAGGGCTTCCCTGGTGGCGCAGTGGTTGAGAGTCTGCCTGCCGATGCAGGGGACACGGGTTCATGCCCCGGTCCGGGAGGATCCCACATGCCGTGGAGCTGCTGGGCCCGTGAGCCATGGCCGCTGAGCCTGCGCATCCGGAGCCTGTGCTCCGCAACGGGAGAGGCCACAACAGTGAGAGCCCCGCGCACCACACACACACACAAAAAAAACCACAATGAGATACCACTTCACAGCCACTACATGGCTAGAATCAAAAAGTCAGGCAGTACCAAATGCTGGCAAGTATGTGGAGAAACTGGACTCCTCATACACTATTGATGGGAATGTAAAATGGTTTAGCTGCTTTGGAAAATAGTCCAGCAACTCCTCAGATGTTTAAAAATCGAGTCATCTACCATATGATTTAGCAACTCCATTTCTAGGTATAAGCCCAAGACAAATGTGTTTACATATGTGTTTACATATCTTAGTTCATTTGGGCTGCTATCACAAAATACCATAGCCTGGATGACCTAAACAGCAAACATATCTATTTCCCATTGTTCTGGAGGCTGGAACTCTGAGGTCAGGATACAAGCATGGTTGGGTTCTGGCGAAAGTACTTTTCCTGGTTTATAGATGGTATCTTCTTACTGTGTCCTCGCATGGTGGAGAGAGAAAAAGAGAGAGAGAGGGAGTGTGCTATGGTCTCTTCCTCTTCTTATAAAGGTGCTAATCCCATTAATGGGGCCCCATCCTTATGACATAATTATCTATACCTCCCAAAGGCCCTACATCCTAATACTATCACTTTGGGAGTTAGGGCTTCAACCAATGGATTTTGGGGGGAAACAAACATTCAGTCCATAAAGACACACATCCACACAGAAACTTGTATGCAAACATTCATAGTAGCATCATTCTTAACAACCGAAGTAAAACAACCCAAATTTATCAACTGATGAATCAATAAATAAAATGTGATATATCTATATAATGGAATATTATTTGGGAATAAAAAGAAATGAAGTACTAATACATACTATACAACATGGATGAACTTCGAAATCATCCTGAGTGAAAGAAGAAAGTCACAAAGGACCATATGTTGTATGATTCCATTTATATGAAATGCCCAGAATAGGCAATTCTATAGAGACAGAAAATAGATTAGATAGACTGCCTAGGACTGGAGGAAGTGGGGCAATGGGGGCAGGGTGGGGGGGTGGTGATGGCTATGGGACGTGAAGTTTATTTTTAGGGTAATGAAAATATTCTGAAATTGATTATGCTGATGGATGCACAATTTTGTGAATATACTAAAAGTCCTTAAATAGTGCACTTTAAATGGGTGAATTGTACAGAATGTGATTATATCTCAAAATTATTTCTAAGCTGCTTTTTAAAATAACAAAGATTGAGCAAATTTTTCAGAAAACCAGTGACTTATGCAAAAAAAATCACATAAGTTAATCCCTCCCCTATATCTCCCAGCCAAGGAGAAAAGAACCAGCCTTGTTGAGCCAGGCAATGGGTACCAGTCATTGGTGCCTGTCAGACAGACCCGGCACCAGCCATTGGTGCCAGGCAATTCTTGTTCTAACTCTGCCGAGATCACTCAACCAGTAAAAGGGAAGGTCAGGTCCCCTTGAGGAAGGACCCTACTACGCTGCTAAAAATGTATACTGTTACTCTTTATCCCAGCCTTCTCCAAAGGGACCTTTGGCCTTTTACCAGGTGACTGTGCACTGGGGAAAAGGAAATAATCAGACATTCAGGGATCACTGGACACTAAAGCCCAACTGACACTAATTCCAGGAGACCTAACACATCACTGTGGTTCTCCAGTCAGAGTGGAGGCTTATGGAGGTCAGGTGATTGATGACATTTTAGCTCAGGTCTGTCTCACAGTGGGTCCAGTGAGTCCCCAAACCCATCCTGTGGTTATTTCATTTCCAGAGTACGTAACTGGAATAGACATACACAGCAGCTGACAGAATCCCCACGTGAGTGGGAGTGTGCACTGAAATCTAGGCCTGGCTGACTCCAGAGCCTGCGTTCTCTCCACTCTGCCAAAAGTCAGGAAGGCAGAAGATCAAATTACTCACAAGAGGCTCCAGCAGCCCTGGAATTGACTCCTACTTTCTACATAATGAAGTAGGCTGTTGATCTGCTTTCTCAGTACGGAGCAGACTGAAGCAGCAAAATAGAAGGGATACAAATTAGACAGAGGCATTCTGCAGACAGCCTTGAGGGATAAACATTGACAGCCCTCAGTGAGACAGAACCTACAGAAAGGTAGCAGGAGCTCCTCCCGCAAAAGGTGAATCAGCTGCCCCGCCCTCCCTCCCGCTCCTGCAGCCCAACGCGGCCCCCAAGGGCATCCCCATATCAGCCCTTCTCAAACTTGAGTGAACTTCAGAATCACCCGGGGGGAGGGTTAAAAAAGAAGATCCTGGGCCCCACCCCCAAAATTTCAGCTTCAGTCGGTCTGGGGGAGCCTGAGAATGTGCCTTTCTAACACGTTCTTCTGGTTATGCTCATGCTGCGGACCCAGGACACATTTTGAGAACTGCTGACCTAGATCCTAGCCCAGCGCATTACCCGGTGTTCCCAGTAATTGCTTCTTTTTAAGAAAAGATGCGATTATGCCGGGTTCCTGTGTTATAAGGCAGAGGTGTACGATGCATCTAAAATAATTGTGGTCAAAACTAGTTAGAATAAAAACTTTTCGGCATTTAAAGAGGTCAGGTTTGGAAACTGGGAAGATTCATTCCTAAGGAGCCCTGCAC
Source organism: Mesoplodon densirostris (assembly GCF_025265405.1). Lineage (NCBI taxonomy): Eukaryota > Metazoa > Chordata > Mammalia > Artiodactyla > Ziphiidae > Mesoplodon > Mesoplodon densirostris. Next base: position 18,977,514 of record NC_082677.1, read on the forward strand.
ACAGATCGCCTGAGGAGGGGGACAGCCTTCCCTCATCACCTTAGCCAGTCTCCCCTGCATCCCTGGTCCCTAGTCCCCAGCCTTGCTTTACTTCATCTCACAGCATTTACCACAACTGGATGTTGCATTGTATATTATTTGCTTATATGTTCATGGTCTGTCTCCCACAGAAAGTAAGCTCCACGAAGGCAGCTTCGATTTCTTCTGTTCACCATGGATCCCCAGAATCTAGAACAGGCTTGGCACTCGGTAGGGTCTTAAGAGTTACTGACTGAGAAAATGAATGATGAAAACATAACATTTTACTAAAATGTTGGTTAAAGGCAGGGTGTGTGTGTAGTGTGTGTGGTGTCTAGTATGTGTGTATAGTGTGTGTAGTGTGTGTTTGTGTAATGCGTAGTGTGTGTGTGTAGTGTGTGTGTCTGTGTGTTTCGAGAGGATCCGGGCACAGGAAGAGGGCTAATTGTTGGGTGGCTACAAGTCAAGGAAAAAGACCCTCCTCTCTGCACCTGCTTTGAGAAAATGGCATTTGAGGAGAGAAGTAAAGGAGCGGAGGGAAACTGCAGATTGTGAAGAAGCTGTTTCCCTTCTCCATCCAGATGCTGAGAGGGCAAGCCGAGCCTGGGGAAGGGGCGGGAACCCCCCTCGGAGACTCCAGTTCACCTCCGCCTAACCCTAACTTGTTGTCAGGGCCTGGAAGCCCTGCTCAGTTTATCCGTCACCCAGTTTATCCATCACCTGGTCCACCATCTGTTGGCAAAGACAGGAGGCGCTCCATGGCAGACCGACCGTGACTCCTCAGGACTGCTGAGGAGAGAGGAAAGCTTCTGGTGGTGGAAAAATACAGAAAGAGCAAAACCCCGCATCCTTGCCCTTCTCCCCTTGCCTTCCACACAGCACACTGTTTTCCCTCTTGGTTACTCTCCAGACGGTCCCACCTTCCTGACACAGAAAGTCAGGGGCTCAGCTAGTCCACCTTCTCCATTGCAAGTGAGATCACGAAGGCCCAGGAAGCAGAGGTCTCTCTCCCAAGTTAGCCGCAGATCCAGGACTAGAATTCAACTCCGTCCATCAAGAGAGCTTTCTTCTACCTATCCTGTCATCAGCGGGACTTTGAGCTCCTGTGGAGAGAAACTGCCGTGTTCATCTGATGGGCACAGTGTCTGGTATATAATAGATCTCAAGAAATACTGGAGAATTAAATATATGAAAGTTCTTTTCTTCTATCTTTTCTTCTGTGTGCTCAGCAAGAGACAGTGTGATTACGGATGACCTAACGAACATCTCTGTTGAGGTTAGAGAGAGCAAGGGACACGAGAGAGAAACTACGGAGGGACATCCAGGCCTGGGGTAGCTAAGGAAAATCAACAGTACGGGGTCAGCCCTTTCCAGGCTTTTCTCATATGTCCTTTGTGTCTGGAAACCCAATCTTGAAATCACCTCAAGCTAACCAAACTCACAAGAGACCAGAATGCAGGTAATTAATATTTAGTGTACCAAAGGGACTGGGTATCTGAATTAGCTCATCAACCATTCTCTCCTTATGGGAAAATCTAATTGGAAAACCATATCCACTAAGTGTGAGTCCCTAGGGGGCCAGTATGAGCCCTTATTACTCTCACTCCAACCCCTAGCACTGTGAATGATCACTCAAAAAGTTATTCCTTCATAGAAAGTAAGCTCTGGGAGGACAGGCATCTTGCCTTTTTTTTTCACCAGTGCATCCCAAGCACCTAAAAGAATGCCCATCACGTAGCATATGCTCAATGAATATTTGTTGAATGAATGAAGAATTCTGTAATCAACATAAAATTAGGACAAGGAAAATTGCCCTATTGGCGGTGACAGGCTTAGGTGGAGTGATACAGCCATCTCTGCTAAGAAAGTACAGCTGCCAAGCAGATATGATGGGCACGTGCCCCCCCTGGCATCTTCACTGGAGGGTGCTGAAGACACCGATAACACTTAGCTCCATGACCTCCCTTTACTTGGCAGATCTGCCCTTGGGGTGTCACATTCTCTCTTTGGACAAGGTACAAGCCAGTTCTAGCACACACCTTCCAATCACCGCACCTGGTGACTACACCTGGGCACCTGGTCATCTTGCTTGAGAGTGGGTGAGGCTTGCTAGAGTCTCCCCAGCTGCTCCTTTGTATCTCTTGGGGGGAGTCAGTCCTTTGCAGCATATGTTGATTCATCCTTCTTTCCTCCCCAAAGGGCAACTGAGTTTCCAGGTTCAAGGCTCCCAGTAGTCTAGCCATTGTCTGTAGCAAGTATTCAGAAGGAGTCATGGAGGCAGCCAGGAAATAAAACACCCCACACTCTGCCTCCAAACATGAGATCCTCCTGAGCAACTAGCTGTCAGCTCTACGTTCACTGTCAAGTCTAACTAACACGTTCGTAATTCTTAACAGTTTAACAACACTCTTACACGTGACATCACTCTTTTTTTTAATTATTAAAGTATAGTATATGTAGATATATATATATAGCTGAATCACTTTGCTGTACACCTGAAACTAACACAACATTGTAAATCAACTGTACTTTAATAAAAAAAATTTTTTTAAGGAAACAATATAGTTGACTTACAATACTGTATTAGTTTCAGCTGTACAACACAGTAATTCTTTATTTTTATAGAATACACTCCATACAAAGTTATTATAAAATATTGACTATATTCCCTACACTGTACATTATGTCTTTGTAACTAATTTATTTTATACTTGTAGTTTGTACCTCTTAATATCCTTCACCTATTTTGCCCCTCCTCCTACCACTCTCCCCTCTGGCAACCACTCGTGTGTTCTCTGTATGCACATGATATCTCTTGGTCTGATGCTCATAATGACCACCTGGCACAGAGGTGAGACAGCCACGTCACAGAGGAGGGCATGGCAGCAGTGAGATTTAGTGCCTGGGTTAAGCTGACCCTGCTAATGAAGAACAGAACTGGAGTTTGAGCTGATTTTGTAGGACCCGAATCTAGAAATCTTCCATTATATCCTCTCCCTCTATAAACTGAGGATGAAGGGGAGGGGAGTGACCGAACCCAATGGTGTGTCTAGGTCCTATGGAATACAGAGATCAGCAACAAGATAGAAACAAAACCAGCCGGTAGCCACAGTGTTGAAACCTCCACTCTGACCCTATCCCCACCAACGCTGCTCCCCAAAATCCTTCTTCTGAAAACCCCTACCAAAGTGATAGTCAAGGAATTTTAAAAGTATAAATGCACAAGGATCAAGAGAACACAAGAGGAAACAATGATGGACAAGAAGTGTCCGCACAGTTTTAGAAGGTGCTAAAAGATTGTAGAGATCCAGAGACTTTTATTTGTGTAGAACTTAGATCAACTTAATATGATGACACAGAAAGTAGCACAATAAGAAAAAGAGATAATTGGGAAGGGGTAAGAAAATTCGGTATCATGTGGTATAACACCTTATTAATAGGAGATGGGAGAAAGGGAGAATGGAGAAAACACAGGGAAAGAAATTTCAAGGAACGAGTACAAGAACATTTAACCAGGCTGAAGGAAATAAGTCTCTGGGTTGAAAGGAGCCCACGAAATACAGTGAATGAAAAGGACCCCTACAGCACAGCATCATGACATTTCAGGATCCCTGGTGTTAAGAGAACTACCTGAAAGCTTCCAATCAAATGTAAAGAACTGAGAATCAGAATGACTTTGGATTTCTCAACAACACTGGAAGCTAGAATATGTCAGAGAGATGTTTCAAAATTCTAGGAACTCAATCTATCAATTGCTATGTAGAATTGAGACATTTTCAGGTGCACAGTAAGTCAAAAATATTTATGTCTCATGTCTGCTTTCTCAAGAAGTTACCAATCAAGAGAGCAAATGTGAGAAGAAGGGGAAAGAATGACTACAGAAGGAAGAAAGGACAAGGCAGTAGACCCAGAACACTAGGCTCCCACACAGGAGCGCAGTAAAGAGGGGCACCAGCAGGCCAGCAGGGGAGCCACCCGAATGGCATGAGATCACCCCATTTCCCAACAGGGCTCCAGAGGGAGAAAAGGAACAGATAAATTGCCTGATGTCTTTGATCATGTTCTACAGATTACTTGGCCTCTTTAGGAAACATTAAAGCGTGGCACAAAAAGATAACTAAACAAATATTCAAAGTGAGACAAATATTAACTCTGGACAATCTAAATATTGTATAAGAAGGAATGTAATGGTTGACCCAGCGTGGACATTTCCACAGCACTAATAATGAACATTCTAAATATAGACTTAAAAAAAAAAACCCAGAGCTTATGATATAACCTAATTGGCAGCTGGAGCAGAGAGGAGAAATAAGGTGGGGATGCCAGGCAGCTAAATCTTCATCTACCACAACAGGACGACAATAGCTACCATCGGAAACTGACAAGTCGGGAAATAGCTGTATGTGTATATTCCTTAGAAATATTCAGTTCAATACCAGAAAAATAGAAGGGGCTTAGAGGAGTTGAAGGTGATTGCCTTCAAGGAGCAGGAATGCAGAGCCAGAAAGACAGAAATGTGAAGCAGGGAGCCACTGTTATTTCTCTTTATCTCTTAGTACTATTGGACTTAATATGTGTGTGTATACATACCACTGATAAAAGTTACAAATGCCCAGAGATGGCTAGGGAATGTGGTGCATTATAAAGAGATTTCCTTCAAAAATGGCTGGCATCAGCAAGCACCCATATAGGATTTAAGATGCAAGCTTCAGCTGTTTGAAAAATGCCCGCACATGGCCCCCGTCGTCCACCATGCTGAGTCCCCAAGCCCTCACCACGAGATGTCCCCTCACACTCCACCTATTCAGTTACCCGGGCAAACTGTTTGCTCTGCATATCTGGACGCTGAGCGCTTTCTCCAGGAAAAGATTTGTGCTTTTCCATAAATGATGAACAATATCTCCTACATACCCTCAAGGGATATTTTGTTGGCTCGGTCCCTCCGGCCTTTGCCAAAAAGCAGCCCAAGCTGCCAACTCTTGTGAGTTCTAGAACCTGCAGGACTGAATTACGACTTTTGAGGACCCAAGGCCCTTCACCTTCGTGGCTCCTTCCTTCATAAAAAAAAATTATATTTGATGACCACACTGGTATAAAGATTAGTATCATACAGGTTGGATTCATTGTTATGTATTCATTAAAATGTGTTTCTTCTTCTGATTTGAAGAGCAATTAAACCATTTTCACAGGCCCTGAGGAATGGCAGGAAGAAAGGACAGCTTACCTTAGCACTCTGCTGAGGTTCTGGGAGAAAAGTGTCGAAAGAAAATAAATGATAAACACCAAATGGAACAGAGTCATGGTCAAGTGTAAGCTGGTGTTTGTTAAGCAGTTATTATGTGTGTTGTGCTAAGCAATTTGCTGACACATACTGTTGAGGTCCCTCAGCCTCCCCCTGAGGCAAGCCCCGTGTCCGCTGACGTCCAGTGGCCCCAGAGGTTAGGTTTGGTGCCCAAGTTCACCAAGCTGTGAATGGCAGCCCAGTGAGGTGTGACCGCCAAGCCTGGCTCTGCCCGCCTTCCCCTCAACTTCTCTGATGAGGTGGAGGACGGGGGTCTGCATCTATTCCTGTCACTCTCTGAGTCCTTGCCCCGTCGCACACTTTACCCTGCATGGAAAAGAAAAATAAACATCAGTTTCCAGTAAGAGTGAGGTCAGAATCTGATACACGAGAAAACTCCATAAATCCGTGTTCCTTTGTATCTACAGAGATCAGAAAGTCGGTGACATGTTTTCTCCTTCTGATCTAGAGTCCTCACTGGCACCCTGTGTTCCCATTTCAAGCAGTGTCATGAGCCGGCCTTGGTGGCAAAAGCTGAGCCTCCACCTCAGGTGGTCACCTTCTGTGATGTCTAGACTGTGGTGACAAGGCAGTAGCACAAGCAGAGTCCCCCTACTCTGAGAGACCACCATTTCAGATGAAGTCACCACCAGCCAGTAATTGCAACTCCACATCATTTTCCTCAGCGATACCCCATTTTTGTTCGTGGGTGAGAGGAGGTGTGACCATCTGCATTTATATAGAATCCCAGCTTTCAGTTAATTAATCAAAACACTTGGCTACCATGACAAATCCTTCCCTGAAAGCCAGAAAGCTAAACCCTGGTGCGCCTTCTTTGAAAGGATGATTTGGGTTGCTGCAAAATCTCACCACAGACCTCCTAAGCCTCACAAGCTGAGGAACTCATTCTCTGTGGGAAGACTCATTCATTTATTCCAACAAGGTGATTTTCCTTTCCACGTTTCCTACCCCCCTGTCCACCTCTGTACCCACTCCCCAAGTAAAAACACTATGATCAAAAAGGAAAAAAATCCCCAGGAACAGAGAGACTTCTCCTGACGTAAATGAGAAACCACGAGAGGGTAGCTTGAGTCCTTTCGAGGGCTGAGCCAGGCCCCAAGACAGTGAACACACTGGTGTGACACCAGCTGTGACGAGGAAATGATCAAGTGAAGGAAAGGCAGCCCTGAGGCAGAAACTTGGTAAGAGACAGAAAGCTTCAAGAAATGAATCACCGCGATGAATATTGGGGCTGAGCCCCACACTCTGACGGGTGACCTCAGAGAAACGGTTCAGAGAGGGAGGCTGTAGGAGAGGCAGAAATCTCCACTTTATATTCTTCTGGAGGTTTGAAACATATGTTAAACAAAGAGCATGTATTTGCTTTACCACGCACACAAAAGGATTATAGAAAATACATTATTACTTTCAGCTACTGCATAAAAGAAATTAAATGATAGCCATGGAAGACCTCCAGGCAAAAAAAAAGAAAAAAAAAAAAAAAAGATAAGATCAGAGAAGCGGGAACCAAGGACTTGAATTCCTCTCTCAGCTTTCTGCTTCTTAGATTCTTCATGTGAAAAATGCAGAAGTTATGATACTTATCTGCCAGGGTCACCGCAGGAAGATTACAGCGGATGGTAAGTGGAAGAAAGCGCAGGTGTCTTTCCGTTTAGCCTCTTATCTCTAAACCCCCTAAGTCTGTGGAGGATGGAAGTTTAAATGCTATGTCCCCAAACACAATTTGCCAAGCGATTTTCCTTCAGGCTATGTCCCGGCAGTCTGTGGCCAACAGCTCTGAGGATCTGCCCAGCAGACACAAGACCCAGCTTCTGGCCTGGCGACCTCTCAGCCAGGAGCCAGGACAAAGCTCACAGGCCCACAGACACGTCACATAAACAGGTATGTACATGCACCCTCGGGTCGAGACAAATGTGGACACGTTACCTGACACCCTCATTAGGTCGCAGAACGAGGCGACAGAGAGGTCAAAACAGGTGTGTCAAAGATATACACAGGGGGCTTCCCTGGTGGCGCAGTGGTTGAGAGTCCGCCTGCCGATGCAGGGGACACGGGTTCGTGCCCCGGTCCAGGAAGATCACACATGCCGTGGAGCGGTTGGGCCCGTGAGCCATGGCTGCTGAGCCTGCGCGTCCGGAGCCTGTGCTCCGCAACGGGAGAGGCCACAACAGTGAGCGGTCCGCGTACTGCAAAAAAAAAAAAAAAAAAAAGTCCTTGACAAGTATTATTAGCATACTAGCATCGAGGATGCTGGAAAACTTCAGGCCCTGTGGATCGTCACTCAATAAAACGTTATGAGGCTGCTTCCCCCATTCCACATACCACCCCAGGAGCTCTGTGATGGGAAACTTCCTCATTGTGGCCTGTCTTGGGAGGAGGTGTGGAAAGAACAAATGCTGAGAAACAGCTGAAAAAGACTTCAAGAGACCATCCAGGCTAACTCCCTAACTTCTGACAGGTAGGTGTTTTTGTCACCAATTTATAAGTGAATGGTAACTGGGGCTGGAGGGGTTCAGTGACTCACCCAAAGTTACATGTCCAGTGATGAAGAAGCTAAGGTGAAAACCCTTAACTCATTTCTGCCTTCTGTGCATGCTCTTTCCCCTGCTCTGTGGCTTCCCTAGCCCAGGGAGAACTTAGGAGTGGTTTCCTGGTCAGTGTGGATTTCTACCACTCAGCCATTACCCACAAATTCATCCATCCAACCACCCACTCACCCATCCATCCACCCATCCATCCACCCATCATCCAGCCATCCAGCCATCCATCCACCCATCATCCATCCATCCATCCACCCAGCCATCCATCTACCTAGTCCAACAACAAACATTTACTAAGGGCCTACTCTGTTCCAGGTTCTGTACTAATCCAGGAGATGTAGGTAGAAAAATAGGTGAAGAGGCAGCTCCTTCCTTTAGGTGTTTGAGGCTCAATGGGGAAGGCCCACATATACTTACCCACCTGCTAGATTCGGGTTCAAGCGAATAAGAACAGAGCCTTGGATGGGGCAGACAAGATGGGGTGGGTGAGGGAGGGACTATGTAGAGAGAGCTGCAAAGGAGAGGGCTTTCCTATTACAGGCATGGGAGGAAAAAGCACCAGGAGTGTTCTGGGAATGCAAGGAGGCCATGCTGCCTGGCTAGGTGGGGTATACAGTAGATGGTCTGGGTTAACAGAGCACCAGCAGAGACAGATTCAATGCCCTGTGACCTCCTGGCTGACCCCACCCATTGGCAAGTAAGAGAGATCTGAGGGACAGGCTGGGACATGTGCGGAGCTTGACTGTTGGAGTTGGTCGTTGGGACTTGATCCTGTGAGAGGAGTCCTCTCTCTTGTGTCTGAGTCATGGGTCAATCCAGGGAGATTTGTGTAATTGATGTCCTGTTCCTAAGTGTTTCTAAAATGTTCTTTCTGCCTAGCTTGCTTCTAGTACCCCCCGGGGGATTCTGCTTCTCCGTCCCTCATGTCTTGTGCCCCAGTATCTACCCGTGTTCCCCTTCTGGTTGTTGTTTTTTTTTTTTTTTTTTTTTTTTTCCTTTTTGCGGTATGTGGGCCTCTCACTGTTGTGGCCTCTCCCGTTGCAGAGCACAGGCTCCGGACGCGCAGGCCCAGCGGCCATGGCTCACGGGCCCAGCCGCTCCGCGGCATATGGGATCCTCCCAGACCGGGGCACGAACCCGTATCCCCTGCATCGGCAGGCGGACTCTCAACCACTGCGCCACCAGGGAGGCCCTGGTTGTTGTTTTTTGGTGGTTGTTTTTGAACTTTGTGTGTGGCCAAGTTATTTCATTGAAGAAGTCAGAGTATGCTTACCCGCTTCATCCTATACATGCTTATCTCTGATGGTACAAACACTCCCCTGTGATTATACCTTCCTGTTGCGTCTCCCCACGCAGTTAATCAGGAATAAGTCCACCCTTGACAATGACCCGTCCTGCTGGCTCTGTCTCCTCTGTGTAATCAGCTCCCTGTCGCCTCCCAGAGTGTGGCACTAGCTCGTGTTAGGCCAGCTAACCCAGAGACTGTCAGCAGGTTCCGACACAGACTCAGCTGCAGCCAGAGGCTGGCTGGAGGCCAAACTCTGAAGAGGGACTGCAGCCTTCCTGTGGGTGGAAAAGCTTGACTGTGACAACAGTCAGGGCAGAAGACAGCGGTGAAGACTTTGGTTTTTGCTGATTCCTAAACCATCCCCCAGATTATTAGGTGAACTCAGAAAAAGGAAAATGAGGGGTCTTTTCCAAATATTTAAAATGTAAGGGCTACCTTTACTTCATACAAGTGCTACTTAGCAACAGAAAGAGTAGGTACCGGGTAGCTCTTCTATTATTGGATTCAGAACTCAAGGGATTCCATAGCCCACACAAATAAAGGGTTTGAGAACCACTGTCCTTCACATCCCATGGTTGAAAAAAAGCATTTTTCTTTTTTTATTTAAGAAAGTGAGACAAGTGGTGACAGAGATGGAAATGAGGTAAAGACTGAAAGGCAATCATTTTAGGAGTTATCAGAGAAGAGAATACACAAACCTCAGGACAGTCATTAATGAAAAATGTATCTATTATGTGTTTTTGATAACTTTTGAGGGAGGGAGAGTGCATATTCTTTTTAGGTAAGTAAAGTAGTCCTGGGTTATGTAGCATCATTTTCTGATATGAGAGAGAAACAGAAGAAACAAACATTCCAGTGGATATGAAAATTAGGACGTTTGAATCCTTGTATAGAGTTGCCAACAAGATACCTCATTATATTCAACTTCAGAAAAATAATGAATAATTTTTAGTGTATGTCCCAAATATTGTAGATTTAAAAATTCCTTGTTGTCTATCTGAAATTAAAATTTAACTGGATATCTTATATTTTTATTTGTTAAATCTGACAACCTTACTATTGCAGTAAGAATGAAAACTCTCAATAAGCTTGGCATGAGAATGGCATTTAGAACATACAAGAAGGGTCAGCAAGAGGTCATCCAGGGAATACCACAAAGGGTTTTTATAGAAGATGTTGGATAAACACTCGGCAAACTGAGAGCATCTTGCTCCTGTGAAAGGCTGGCTTTGTTTCTTAGCGGGATGGAGGCTGCCTTCAGTAACCCCAATTTATAGCCAGATTGGAAAACTCTCCCGGAGTAGAACTGGTTTCCATGGGAACACCCTGGCTGTCAAATACTCAAGTGCCAGGCGTGCAGAGCTCGTAGTATGTGCTCAGGGAAGAGGCGCAGGTTGGGTGAGAGAGTTGGTAGATGAATTCTCTTAACTTCAGCATCTAAAAAGCGGCTGACTCTTTAATAAGACTAATTAGCCATCCAAAGTGTTCCTACCTGCACTCACTGGCCAGTGTTCAGTTTTTTAAGTATAAAAATGGGCAGACCTTCAGGCAAAGTCAACTCAGCTGGTTAGCGGCAGAGCTGGGACAAGAAGCCCCCAGGCAAGAAACAGTCATGCTGTGCCATATGACTTGGCATATATTTCCATTCAAAAATTTGCTTTCTTACTTGGTGACTGAGATTTTCATTCTCTCAGGGTCAAATAAAACCACACTTTTCCGAGGCACCATTCTTTATGCTTTGTGTATAAGACAATTTACACAGCCTCCATTTTCTCAACTTTTTGGTTTGACTGAGCTGATTTATTTTGGAAAACCATCACAGAGCCATTCCAGCTACTCTCCTTTTTATCTGCAGATTTATCAATATCTAAATGAGCTTGGTCCCTGCCAATTTAGACACAATTTAGGTGGAAATTTTTTTATCACTTCTATTTTTCATGTATCCTGTCTCCATTAAGTGATGGTACATGACCATCATTTAAATCTAATCCACACATTTAGTTGGGGGTTAGAATATGCTTAGGGCATTACCCTGAAGTTTGATTTCTGTTTATTTTATGTTTCTATGTCTTTTTTTTTTTTTTTTTTTTTTTTGCGGTACGCGGGCCTCTCACTGTTGTGGCCTCTCCCGTTGCAGAGCACAGGTTCCGGACGTGCAGGCTCAGCGGCCATGGCTCACGGGCCTAGCCGCTCCGTGGCATATGGGATCTTCCCGGACCGGGGCATGAACCTGCATCCCCTGCATCAGCAGGCGGACTCTCAACCACGGCGCCACCAGGGAAGCCCTGTTTCTATGTCTTTGATAATGTTTGGAAACATTCCCAAAGACCTTTGGGTAATTGGCATGTTTTAAAAACTACCTAAATCAACAAATGAATCTGGGTCTTGAGCAGAATATCTCCTATAGGAGAGGGGGTAAAAAAAGCATGAATCAAATTGAGCTTCCTGGTTTTCCTTTGATGCACAGCCCTCCATCACTCAACTCAGGTCTACTGACCTAGAAGCACCAGGCAGTGCTTTACAAATGTCACCCAAAGTGTGTCATCATCCATGACAAAAATCCCTGATCACACTCATAACTCCCCTACTCTCACAGATGCCTTTGGCTGGAATTCCAGAAGAAACTACTAAGTTTCAGAACTTATCCAGTCATCCTTTAGATGTGTGATGAGAAAAAATGCTTGCTTTGATCTGAAGAAACAAAATCTGCATTTACTTGGAAGGTGTATTTTATAAACTCACATAGCAGTGGTATGGGATGGACCTGGAGCTGGAAATACTTTCTGAGCCCCTGCTCCATAGCAGATGTGGGCTAGACAGCTGGGAAATATAAAGATTAATTTGCCTCTCTCTCCTCATGAGACGTGTAGTTAAATAATTATAACACAAGGCTAAATATAATGCATGCCCTAAAAAAGTACAGAATGTTATAGGATTAAGAGGAAAGAGAGAGGCTGGACTGGGGAATAATCGGGAAACAGTATTTTAGCCTTGAAAGTGAATTTTGATGACCAAGACAAGGATCCAGGCAAGCCAGACAGAGGGGACAGCGTAGGGTGTGTAAGGAAGCACGTGCCAGTTCCATCAGTGGGATGCAGGGGAGTGCAGGGGCTGAGCCTGGAAAGGTACGCTGGGGTCAGGTGGTGCAGGACCTGGAATGGCTTAGTCTGACATTCAAGGTGCCCTGTGGCAGAGAGCAGGTTATCCATAACATCCCCACTCTCACCCAGGCCCTCTGGCTTCGTTATCTGCATCCACATCGGGCTCTTTATCCAGATGGCACCCCTCTTGCCCCATCTATAGGTGCAGAGAGCTCCTGTACAGTGGCATTTACTTTTGACAAGTAGCTCCTGGGGACCAAAAATTATCTTCAAAACCTCAAGAGAGACAGAGAAGGAAAAGTTACTTTCCAGGAAGCCTAACCTTTAAACAATGACAGAGACACACCACAGTCCTGCCCTCCAGGTGACCCTGAAGCAAAGTCATTGTCTGTAAAGGCCAAAGCAAGCGTGGAGGGATAAGAGGAGTCACTTGAACATAAGTGACCTGTTGGACCCCGGCTGTGGCCAGAGTGTGACACTCAGGTGGCCGTGCTCCTCGGGTGAATTAGGACAGCACACTGGAGAACGTTACCCCTTAGGTCAGCCTTCAGAAATCATCTCCCACATCTTCCACAATCGTGTTCTCCCTCTGAAAACTGCCCCAGAAGAACCTGTGGTAGCTCAGTCGGTGGGTTGCCCTCACTCTTGTGTATGCCTCCCCTTTCCCCTTTCTCCCACTTAACAAAAGAAAGACACACAGGGCTTCCCTGGTGGCGCAGTGGTTGAGAGTCCGCCTGCCGATGCAGGGGACATGGGTTTGTGCCCCGGTCCGGGAGGATCCCACATGCCGCGGAGCGGCTGGGCCCGTGAGCCATGGCCACTGAGCCTGCGCGTCCGGAGCCTGTGCTCCGCAACGGGAGAGGCCACAACAGGGAGAGGCCCGCGTACCGCAAAAAAAAAAAGAAGAAGAAGAAAGACATACACCTCCAACTGTCCCACATCTTACCACACACACGGTGCCCCTATGTGAAAACGTGCACCAAACAACAGTGCAAAAGGAAGCTTCAGACCTAAGAGAAAAGTCCCATGACAGCCAAGCAAAGGGAACTTTCTCGAAGAAAATCCTAATGGGGCAATGCCACAGTCACCAGTGCTGCCCTCGTATCAGACAAGAGTGCGATGGTTGCCACCAAAACACAGTTTCCTGAATGGAAAGCAATCAAGTAAACGTTTTTCTCCCGTCAGAAAGCAATTCTAGTTTGACCACTGGCTTGACAGTGAGGGCTGGCTTTGCCCACGATGAGATACGGAGAGGGAGAGCATTATTCATCCACTGGGGGGGCTCAAGCTGCCATGACTTAAAACACAGAAAACATGTGGGAAAGTTCATCCTTTACAACTATGACATTGAGGATACGAATCTAGATGTCATCTTTGAAATGTACAGGGAGCACATAATTGCTCACAACTAGTTTAGGGGGGTTATGAGCGAAGTCTGAAGATCCCTGGACCTTCAATGTCTCTCCAAACTGACCCGTGTTGGGGAGTTTGTAGGAACCGCTGAGCTGAGATTCTAGTTTCACCCTGCAGAGGGCAGCGTTGGTATAATGTTACAGGGTTGAAAAAATTTTTTTTCTAGGGATTCTTTCTGGGCTAACTTTCCTTATGTGCCTTCAGGTAATTTTAATTCAAATAAGAATGAGTTTTAGCATTTGTGGGCTTGAGAAGAGAGTAGCTGTTTGATCAGAACAGAAAGGCCTCTGTGTCAAGCAAATCTTTTCAGAGCTGAAACAGTAGTTTTTTGTTTGTTTGTTTACCAGTTTCTTGATTTCCAGAGTCTAAAGGTGCCCAATACTAAGTAGGTGCTCAAAAAAGTGTTGGATACTCGGACAGTCACGCTACTTCCAGCTCCAGGGAAGCTTTTAGTTAAACACACAGGACAATTGTGTGTCTACAAGACTCACCCACATGCCTGAAAGCCCACTTCACTCAGATTGCTTGAGCCTAACAGCACCCAGAAAGGGCAGGCACCATCTATAATTAAAGAGGACTTTGGCACTGGTTGACACGAAATGACCTAAATGTGACTATAGTTGTTTACAGTTCTCAGTGACTCCAGGGAATTATTTTCTGGTGCCATTTCACTAAGAAAATCATGTGATTTCCTGATAGCGAGTTAATTATTGCCAGGTCTTGAATAAATGGTCGAAAATTTACATTTCAAGCACAGGTAAAGCATGTAGGCAAATAATCCATGGCTCGCATGGGACACTGCTGTGTCAGGAATTGAAAGCTTCTTCAAAGATGAGACAGGGAAGGAAGATGAGGTTGAAAGAACAAGCATGAAGTAATGAGTTTTGACTCTGAGACTCTCAGTTCCTCTTTCCAAGAATGTGTCTACTCCCCATGGTGTCCCCCTCACACCCCCAGCTAAGTGGCTACACACTTCTCTTTCTAGATGTAAAAACTGCCTTCAGGGAAGTTTTAACTTGTGAGTGTTGGTTGCCTCCACTAGGGTATTTGATATTTGTTTAATTAGAACTGAAATAGAAACTTTTGCTCCCGGTGGAAGAAATTCCAGCATCAGGGACTGGTGTGGGAGGTGGCTTTTCCAGAGGGTGGGCCCTGTTGCTGAGACGTCTGGACAGGTGTAAAAGGAGCACCACAGACTCCACTCAGCCCTTCTGTCTGCTTGCCTGCACCATGGCACCACCAAAACAGAATGTCAATGTCAAGGGATTTGCTACTCTCAAGGGACTGAAAGTTATGAATATAACCTACAACAATAAAAACCACAAGATTGCTTTCTACTACCAGTCCTCTTGTGTTTTCTAAAATTGTCAGCATCTCAAAGGGCTTACATGTGTGCCTGTGTCTGATATGTGTATATATATGTGTGTGTGTATATACACATTCATAAATATTGTACTATATATAGTGTATTAGGTATACATATATTTAAGCACACAGTTAACTGCAAAAATATAAGGCTTACTATATCAGGAACTGTATATCTTGCCAGGAAAGAATCTGTCATCACCACCACCAAAGGCAAAGAGTTATTGATTAAATGCCCATATTCACATGACATTTCTCTGTGCATACAAAACATCCAGCAGCTCTCCCTGAGTTTACCATGTGTATTAAACACCAGCCTGGGCCCTTCCCTAGAGGGAAAGGCAGGCAGGGAAAGGCAGACTGAGAAATGAACGGCGAGGACTAAGCAGTTGACCAAATTAATACACACACACTCTGTGGTTTGTGGAGATGAGCGTCCACACTGCATGACATCATGGCCTTGGTTGTGCCCTATTTTTTCACTTAATATAGGCCAGTTATGATCCTGACCCACTGGTAAGCTGGCTTATTCAGGCACTGGCTTATTCCAGACTGAACCATTGGCTTCCTATTTCCAGATGGTAACACCAAATACAATGGACTGAATATTTATGCCCTCCAAAAATTCCTGTGTTGAAATTCTAACCCTCAGTGTCATGGTATTAGGAAGTGGGGCCTCTGGGAGATGGTGTTTCTCTTGCACGGTCATGAGAGGGAGTCCTCATGAAGGAGATTACTGCACGTATAAAAGAGAATCCAGAGAGTTCCCTCACCCCTTCTACTGTGTGAGGACACAGCAAAAAGATTGCCGTCTAATGAACTAGGAAGCAGGCCCCCACCAGACACCAGATCTGCCAGTACCTTGATCTTGGACTTCCCAGCCTCCAAAACTGTGAAAAAGACATCTCTGTTGTTTAAGCCATGCAGTCTAAGGTATTTTGGTCATAGCAGCTCAATCAGACTAAGACCCAAGGTAAAGGCAGTGTTTATTGTACATAAGAAGCCACTGCTGTCACCCAGGTACTGACGAAAGTGACCAGGAAACTGGTGAACTGGAAGGTTACTGGAAAGTTCCTTCCAGTTTACTGTTAACTGGAAGACTCAACCCTAGCCCACCTTAAAAGGGAGCTGTAGCCAGGGTGTTCCCTAAGTCAAGAGGGTGAGAGGAAGGAGGGAAGGGAAGACGCTATCATCCACGTTCCCTGAGAGTCTTTCTGGCCTCTCTTTACCCTCAGTAAGAGTATTGCAGAGGATTAGGACAGCATCGAAAGCTCTCAGGAGGGAACTTACAAGGTTAAAAGCCACATCCTAAGCCTCAGCAGCAGCCAGGCCAGGCTGGGATAACACATGCCCCCAGGAAAGAGCATCAGTTACCCCAGGAGCCCAGAACTTCACTCTTCCAGGCACTTCCTCAGTGATTCAGATCCCAGGAAGTTTGGTGACCCTTGGGTAGGATAATGGTTTTGAAGCTTGTGAAAAATTAGTTGAAGAGGAAAAATGTCAGCCCCATACACCCCTTCCTCCGAAGAATTAAAGGTCTTGGAAAGGGCTCTAAAGAATACAAGTAGCAAAGAGATGACCAGCCACAGAGCTTTAGCTTAGTGTTTTGATTCTTACTTTTTTTCAGATATGCATCATTTCTTTTACAGTCTCAAAGGGAGTCTGAAATTCACCCGAATTCTTAAAGTAAATCCAATTTAATTGTATCAGATTTAGAAAAATTAACATGTTTTACAATATGTTCAGAAGAAGATTGCGAACGATCTATCTTGCTCAAAATAACAATAATAAAGTGACTGAATTAATTAAAGACCATGAACCACCTATTCATACCTATCATGTATAGTATATACCTATAGCTATATTTCTATTGGTATCTATATCTATCTAGCCTGAAGAGAACGGATGCTAACGTGCAGAACTCCCACTTACCTCTGCTAGGCATTTTGCAGCATCAGTTCCCTTAAACCTCCCAGACAATCACATGAGGAAACCAAGGCTTAGAGAAGTTCTGGGTTTGCCAAGGTCCAGCAGCTGATAAAGTCATGTGGGATAAAATCTAGATCTGGTGAGCCAGCCAGAAGCCAGTGTTCTTAACCAACTCTTCCATCAACTCCCTGGATGCACTCAACAAATGTTTGTTGAGTGAAAAAAAAAAAGATTCCATGAAAATCTTCAAAAAGAAGAGAAGGATATTGTATCCTACTGATATCAGCCTTTGTAAATAAGTATCACTGGTAAATACAATATCCATGGTTATAGTTAATATATTGTTTCCATCTGTGTCTTAAAGGGAGGAAGGGAAGGGAGAAGAAAAGAGGAGAGGAGAGGACAGGAGTTAAAGCAGCTTTGAGATCTTTGACACATGTCCACTTTCTGTCCCACTGGGCAAAGGGAGAACATGCTTTCTGGGAAAAATGTCAAGTCATTCCCCATTTCTCCCCAAGAACAATTGGTTACTTCCTTCAGAGGGAGATGTGTGATCTCTGCCAGTGGGGTTAAACACCTGGCTGCAGGAAGGATTAGACATTTGGAGATGTAATCTACCTCATCCTGAAGACCTGGGCAGGGCAACTGTATGAAGCAGTTCATTGCTCCATAAGCCCCAAGGATTTGAATGCTGGCCAGAATGATGCTGAGAAGCTTTCCTCTTTCCTGACGGCGTGGCTGAGAGCCCTCACTCCAGGGACTGGCTTCCTGACCAGATGTTTCTCCTCCACACCTGTGGACCTTAGGAAACCTAGGGTGATCTCAGTAGGCGCAGCCTTGATTTCCTTCCCATCACCGCCCTTGAGATGTGGAAATTGAATGAAAACCCACACTGGGGCCACCCACTCAAACAAGCAGATCAGGGAGAGGAACTTCCTCACTTTATGGTCAGCAGGTCAGGTGTTGGGTCACCTCCTGGCACATCTGATCAAAGGACAAGATTATCCCGGCAGTGGGTCAGGCTGTTTCTTGCAGGATGGTGTGGCTGGGCTTATATTTCATGGCTCGTCCAGAAGGAGATGGTTTTGATTCTCTAGTGATACCCCCAGAGCCTGTGCTAGAGTGAGGAAGCCACCCCACTGGGGTCTTGGGACACTGGATTAAGCCAGACCATCAGACAGCTGACTTTGTGCCCTGCATTTTCTTAGCCTCTCCTAAAAGTACCATTTCTGAACCAGCTTTTCATAGACTGCCACTTTTTGCATCAAGGAACATTATGTCAGCTATAGGAACATTTCTGTGATAGCCACTGTACCGGTGCTATTGAGGATGTGGTCTAATCCAGCTGACAGCATTGATTCCCTTTTTCAGGCATCTTAGGAGAAATGTCTCTCGGTTTGAATAACCAGGAAAATGTGTATTTCTCCTGAGTGCTAGTGTGTTTTCTCTTCCGGGCATTATGAATCTTGCATCTCATAGAATTTGCCTCTTTATTTTGGATGCTGGGAAATTCAAAGCCAAAAATGTTGCCCACTTCCAACAACTTGTACAGTCCCACAAGACATGTAGTTTCCGTATGTGCTTTGCACTTGTTTTCATCTTATTTTCCTACCCTTGTTTTCTTTTTGCCCTAATTGCTTCCTCTCTAAGTGGTTGTTTATCACATTGGATGTATTCTAAAGGTTACCTGTATTAGTCAGAGTAGGCCTACTGTAGTCACAAATGACTCCAAAATCTCAATGCAATAAGAGAGGTTGACCTCTCACTTGCCTTAAGTCTAATGCAGATATTGGTGATTCCCCTGTACATGGGGGATGGAGGAAACCAAGTCCTTTTCAACTTGTGGCTCCAGTGGGTAGAAAGAAAGGAAGCATATCAGATAATCGACTCCTTCAACCCGGAAATGACACACACCATTTCCTCTCACATTCCATTGGCCAGAACTAGTCACCCAGATGCGAAACTTCGGGGAAATATATTTCCCAGTTGGGTAGCCTCTTCCCCAAAACAACTCTATATGGGAAGGAACATGAATCCTTTGTGGTCAGCTACACTTTCTCTGCCACACTCCCTAAATTCCTTCTTGGAACAGGAAAATAAAACTAGCTCAGTAGACTTTAGATAAAAAGGAAATATCTTTTCTCCTTGCCAAAGAACAGAACTATCAATCAAGAAAGAACCAAGATTGGTGAAGACCTATGGCTGGATCCTATGCTGGGTACTGTAGGTGGCACAAAAGTATAAGTTATATAGTTCTTACCTTCAAGTTGACTCTAGTGTTTCATGTACACCTCCCACACTTCTGCTTCCATGGTTAAGTAGAGATGT
Source organism: Mesoplodon densirostris (assembly GCF_025265405.1). Classification (NCBI taxonomy): domain Eukaryota; kingdom Metazoa; phylum Chordata; class Mammalia; order Artiodactyla; family Ziphiidae; genus Mesoplodon; species Mesoplodon densirostris. The sequence continues at coordinate 18,996,798 of NC_082677.1, forward strand.
AGCAGCCATCAAAACCATTCTGTGGTAGAGACGTCATTCTACCAGGTCTCTTTCCTGCCCTTATCAAACGCTGTAAAGGGAAGGGTCAGATGCGGCAAGGAGCTAGCTCTTTCTGTGAAATAAAAGAAAGCCCTTCTGTAGCTACCTTTAGGGTGGCCAGTGGAAAGTAAGGAGGCAGGGACTCTTCATTTCTGATCTTGGGTAAAGGGTTTAATTTCCTCTTGCCTGGATTCCTAACCATTAAATCAGAGATAATGATGTTTGCCTACCTTGCACTCAGAATTAATTAGTGGCTGTGTTGCACCTTTCGTCTACAGATGAAAGGCTTTAGTGTGAGCACAGTGGATCATCCTCATCCTCATCCTCATCCTCATCACCATCATCACCATCATTACCTTGTAGCCTGAAGATAAAGTGATGGAATTCCCACACAAAGCTTCCAAGAGACTTGACCTTTCTAACCTTTCTACCTCTCCCTCTACACTTTTTAAGAGAACTAATCCACTTTCCATTTCTTTGTGACCCTGCTGTCAAGGACTGAGAAAGTGTGAGTTAGTCACAATTTCTTAGAGATCCGTGTTTCATACACCTGAACTTGATGATGACATTCTTCCAGCAATCAAGCCTAGACATTTCAACCATACCCTGAATCCAGATGTAAGAGATATATCAGAAGAAGAGGGAAGGGAAAACGTTTAAAGAAACTGTTTAAAACATCTTGGAACTCTTCAAAAAATTATTTCATGTTTTTCTCCCAGAATGTCTCACTATATAAGTTGACCTTTTCTGTTTACTTGATGATATTAGAAGGAGGAGTGTTATTTCCTTTGAACTTAGTGCTCTGGGCTGGATCCCAAGTCCTTCGGGAGCTTTTCCGTCTCCAAACTCAATAAAAGATCAAATTCTGATGTGAAAACTGGGGTCTTCCTGGGGAGATGGAGAGGGCTTTGGACAACATCCTGCTTTTGAAAGTGGGAGCTAAGACCAGAGGTAGTGTGGGATATGAAGTGATAGGAACAGAGGCAAGCAAATAGGGTCAGGTTCTCAGAAAAGAACCTGAAGTTTCTTTTAAATCTGGTACCTAGATTTAGTGTTCCCGATCCAGTACTGACTTGGTACAATCCAATGGGGACCTTATAAACAGTCCTAATTCCTGGGACTAGTTTAATTGGAGCCTTGATACTTCTGGGAAGTCACTAAAATGGAGTAGTTTGCTAAAGTTGTGTAAACCTTTTCACTTATCATTGATGCAGGTACTTCTTCATTCTAAACTAGCACTGAAATGTGAAAGCTTGTCAGGATTGGAAGAGCTGGAATGATTCAGCTACCTCTGTGATTCCAGCCCCAGCTTGTCTTGTCTCAAAGTGAACAATGACCAGTTACACAAGGGGATTGAAGTGATTCTGAGTTTTTGGTGACTCACATGCTTAGTCAGGCAGTAAGGATAATAGCAAACATGTTTACACCTCTTCCTGTGTGCTAGGCATCATTCTACTCCTTCTGCATGAAATAAGTCACTTAATCTACAAACGACCCTGGGAAGCAATTTCTATTATTACTTTCTATTATTATTCTATATAAAGAATATTATTATTTCTATTATTTCTATAAGAAAGGTTTAAATGTCTTATCCAAGCTTTCATGGCCAGGCAGAGGCAGAACCAGGATTTGAACCCAGGCTGTCTATACTTGGAACCGCTAAACTACGGTGGCTCTCTGAGTGCCCTTTTCTGTGTGTCTCTGTGTCATTTCAGTATTTCTCTGTGTCAGGAAGTCAGTCCCTATTCTTGGACTGAATTTAAATAATCTATTTTCTCCACAAGTTGGAATTTTCATACCTACGGAAGACCTGCCAATATGATCAACCACAAAGTAGGAAATAGGGTGGAGCCCAGTAGGATGGACATCACATAGTGACCATGAGGTACAGATAGAAACACATGCTGATGCTGGCGGTTAAAGGAGGGTGCTGAAGGCATGGGTCCAGTCCTTCCATGGCCAAGACAGGGTTTGGTTTTTTTTTAAAAACTACTCTAAGCCAAGATGGAGATATCTGTTGCTGATGAGAAAATCTCTCAGAAGTAGAATAAACAAAGAGATCTTTTCAACAGATCATGCTGAAACAACTGTATATCTACATGCAAAAGAAAAAAAATTAATCTAGGCATAGATTTTATACTTTTCACAAAAATTAACCCCAAATGAGTCGTAGACCTAAATGTAAATGCAGAACTATAAAACTTCTAGAAGATAACATAGGAGAAAATCTACGTGACCTTGGGTTTGGCAAAAATTTTTAAATAGAACACCAAAGGAGAAATCCAAATTGATGTCAGACTTCATTAAAATCAAATCTTCTGCTACACAAAAGACACTGTTAAGAGAATGAGAAGACAAGTCACAGATTGGGAGAAAATATTTGCAAAACACATATCTGATAAAAAGGACTTGTATTCAAAGAACTCAAACCCAGCAATAAGAAAACAAACCACCTAACTTTTTTTCTTAAATTTATGTTTTTGGCCACACCACATAGCACGTGGGGTCTTAGTTCCCTGACCAGGGATCAAACCCGTGCTCCCCTGCAGTGGAAGCACGGAGTCTTAACCACTGGACCACCAGGGGAGTCCCAAACCACCTAATTTTAAATAGGCAAAAGATCTGAACAGACACCTCACCAAAGAAGATATACAGATGGCAAGTAAGCAAATGAAAAGATGCTCCATATCATATGTCACTAGGGAATTGAAAATTAAAACAAGTATGAGATACCACCACACACTTATTAGGAATGGCTAAAAATCCAAAAAAACTAACACCACCAAATTCTGGAAAGGATGCAGAACAACAGAAACCCTTATTCGTTGCTGGTAGGAGTGCAAAGTAGTACAGCCACTTTTGGAGACAGTTTGGCAGTATCTTAAAAAGCTAAACACAGGGCTTCCCTGGTGGCGCAGTGGTTGAGAGTCTGCCTGACGATGCAGGGGACACGGGTTCGTGCCCCGGTCCGGGAAGATCCCACATGCCGCGGAGCGGCTGGGCCCGTGAGCCATGGCCGCTGAGCCTGCGCGTCCGGAGCCTGTGCTCCGCAACGGGAGAGGCCACAACAGTGAGAGGCCCGCATACCGCAAAAAAAAGAAAAAACTAAACACAGTCATATGTCAGCTATATCTCATTAAAGCTGGAAACACACACACACACACACACACACACACACACACACACACACACAGTCTTGCCATATGATTCAGCGATCGTGATACTAGGTGTTTACTCAGATGAGTCGGAAACTTGTGTCTACACAAAAACCTATATGCGAATATTTATAGCAGCTTTATTCATAATTGCCAAAACTTCGAAGCAACCAAGATGTCCTTGAACAGATGAATAGATGAATAAACTGTGATACATCCAGATAATGGAATATTATTCAGCATTAAAAAGAAACGAGCTATCAAGTCATAAACAGTTATATAAGGCAGAACCTTCAATGCATATTGTTAAGTGAAAGAAGCCAATCTAAAAAGGCTAAAAAGGCTACATACTGTATGGTTCCAACTATATGACATTCTAGAAAAAGGCAAAACTATATATATATATATATATATATATATATATATAACAGTGGTTGCCAAGGGCTTGTTGGAGGGAGAGAGGGCTATAAATGTAGCACAGGTGATTTGGACAGTGAAACTATTCTGTACGATACTGTAATGGAGGGTGCATGACATGTATTTGTCAAAACTCACAGGCCTGTACTACACAGAGTGAAGCCTAATGAAAACTTTGGACTCTAGTTAACAAAAATGTATCAATATTTGTTCATCAATTATAACAAATGTCTCACACTACTGAGAAATATTAATATTTCTATGTGAATCAGGAAAGTGAATCAGGAAAGGGACAGGAAAAAGGGGCATATGGGAACCCTTTATACAATCTGCTCAATTTTTCTATAATTAAAGTTACTTTAAAAAGTAAAGTCTTAATGAGAAAAATAAAAGATAAGAGGGGAAATATGAAAGATAAGAAAGTTAGAGGATTAATTCAGAGAATCCAATATCTGACCCACCATTATAAGGATACAAGTTTCACATGGGGAGGGATTTTATCTCTTGTTCACTCTTATGTCCCAAGAGCCTAGAACTATTCTTGGTATAAAGCAGAATTCTACAAAATATAAAACAATACTTGGTGTTCCAGAAAGAAAAAGCAAAGAAAATGGCAAGGACACATTTATTAAGGAGCTAATACATTTCTCAGAACTGAAGTATGCTCAGAAACAGAAAACTGAAAGACAAAAGGCCCAACAAGGCATGTTACTATGCAGCTTCAGAACACCCACAATAAGGATAAGATCCTGAAAGTTTACAGAAAGGACTAAGAAAGGATGACATTGGATTTCTCGACAACACCAAAAGGTAGAATGGAATGGAGAAACGTCTTCAAAGTTTTGAGGGAACTCTTCACCAACCTAGAATTCTCTGCCTTGCTACACTATCAATTAAATATGAAAGTAAAATAAAGGCTTTTTCAGGCCAGCAAGTGTTTCAAAATTTCCCTCTACCAACTCCTTCTCAGAAAGTTCCAGAAGGATGTGCTCTACCAAAGTAAGGAATTAGACCATGAAAGAGGAAGACACAGATTCTAGGAAACAGGGGCTCCAACACAGAGTGTGAGCAAAGGGAATTCCCAGGGTGCTGGTGAAGAGAAGTTGGAATCATAGCTGGGTAGCAGACCCCGTGAGCAACCAGTCCCAAACTAGATGTATCTCCAACTCAACCTCCCCCCAAATACCCATGGAAACCCACAATGCCACTGCCAGATGGGAGAGAATGATGGAAAGGAAATCAGAGAAGAAACAGGATCTTCACTGATTGTGGTTAAAATATCTCTTGCAAATTTTATGTTTTAAAAAACCATATGATCATAAGAACCTAGTTCTAGGGCCTTAGAAGGGCCAGTGCAAAGGAAGTGCCCTGCAGTTTAAGCTTCACTCCCTCTGACTGGTAATTAGGCAGGAAACTGGCCAGCACTCCAATCCTTCTGCCCTGATGTAAAGTGTTACAACTTTTGCCCTGAGGATGGGGCTGGGGGAGGAATGGGCTTGGGGAAGGTAAAGAGGTGGGGCTGGCACCTGGCTCACCCAAGCTGACCTTGGCTATGTGGCTTAAGGGATAAGAGCAGAGGGCAAAGGAAGGAGCATGCCCATCAGTATCACCCTGGAAGCACTTTCCCTGCCAGCTGGCAGGGGAGGGGGCAGGGTGGGGGAAACTGAAGGGAGACCGGAAAGAAAGGAAAACCAGTCTAAGTCTCCTGGTCCCCAGCAATTACTAGTAGGCACCAAAGAAGGTCTCTTCTGGCATTGAATCTTTGTTTCACATCACCAGGATAAATCAATTAATTGATTGATTACCAATTTTTCTAAAAACAGCCATCTCTCCAGTATTTGCCTGAATTTATTCATGCTGTGGATTGTGACCACGACAGATTGCCACAAATTGTCCTTTGGATGTGTCTCTCCTATCATCCATTGTATGTGCAAAAGAAATAAAAAGGATATTATTGGTAGGCCAAGGAAAATATAATGAGGAAAATGATTCAAGGCAGGAAGTAACATAATACATTCCATGGTCAAACAGAAATTATTCTTGAAAGTCTCTTTATTTCTGGCTCTTGGATGAGCAAATATTTTTAGGGACTTACTTTGTGCCATTTGTATTATCTCCTTTAATCCTCACAATAATTCTGAGAGGAGGTGTGATTATTTGTATTTTGCAGATAAGGACACAAGCCCATAGTGAAGTAAACCAAAAAGGTTGGGGGCCCTGGACAAGAAAACACACTAACAAGGGTTGTCTGACTCCCAAACTGTGTTTTCTCACCATCCCACACTGATAGCTGAAAACTGCCCATAACATCAAGTTCCCAGGCTGGCCAGAGTCCTCCCCGCTAAAGGTCTTGGTGTCCAGACCAGTGATGCTCTGAGCATCTGGACCTGAAGAAGGCAAAGAACCCAGCCGGATACCTCCCTTGTACTTTACAGGGCTGCTTGGTGCTTGCTGACTCATCCCGACCGACAACTAATGGATATATTTTATTCTTTTCCAGAAGAATTACCACTATCCTCAGAAGCAAACCCTAGAGCTAAGAAAGTCTGTAGAAACCTTATTTTAGAAACACTTAAAAAACTTTTTATTTATTTATTTATTATTTTTGGCTGCGTTGGGTCTTTGTTGCTGTGCGCGGGCTTTCTCTAGTTGCAGCGAGTGGGGGCTACTCTTCGCTGCGGTGCGCAGGCTTCTCATTGCGGTGGCTTCTCTTGTTGAGGAGCATAGGTTCTAGGTGCGTGGGCTCCAGTAGTTGTGGCACGCGAGCTCAGTAGTTGAGGCTTGCGGGCTCTAGAGCGCAGGCTCAGTAATTGTGGCACACAGGCTTAGTTGCTCCACGGCATGTGGGATCCTTCTAGACCAGGGCTCAAACCCATGTCCCCTGCATCGGCAGGCAGATTCTTAACCACTGCGCCACCAGGGAAGTCCCTAGAAACGCTTTAAAGGTCCATTTTCAAACTGTAGATTAGGGAGCTTTGAAGGTTAATAGTGCTGAGGTAGATGAGTGGGGAAAAAAAATCCTTTCATTTTTGAGCCATTGTAAGTACACAGAGGCATTTTTTCACTCTATACCCCTAGGAAACAGCAAAACGCTGGCTTCCTTCTCTGATTTCTTGTATCTGAAACAAAAGCTACTATTTCTTGCTTGTGTGCCTGGCTGTCGTTTCACAATGAAAGCAGAACTTTCCCAGCCTTCAGGAAGCTCCGGGAGCCACAGAGCGCTGCCAATTCTGCAATCACAGTGAAGAAGGGTAGGGGAAACTCCCAGCAGCTCCCCCACACACATCACATACTTCTTTTAAATGAAGCGCAAAATGAAGACTCAGAGAAACGCAACTGCAGTGACAGACTGAACTACCTGCCTGTCCCCGTTTGCAGTCCACTGTGTACGTGGTGCTGTGGCTGAGGAGAGGAAGAGGCCAGGGGCAAGAGCTCCTTGATGTCATCAGAGCTTTAGAGACGTTTCTCGAAGGATAAACAGACTGTCTTATTTTTCTCAAAAGAAATTATTTTTACATAAAGCATATGTCAGGGAATGGAGACCTTTGCTTTTTCCCACACAATCACATGTAGCTATTTTAGTCTCTGGCAGGAAAATGTCCTCGACCTGCATGTGTTGTCCCATAAGAGAGTAGAGGCAATCGTGATGCCGGACCCATGCCAGCAAATTTTGAATGACTTTTCAAATGCCAACAATAATCAGCACATTTGAGTGACATCTTTCTCAAAGGAACCCAATGAGTGATAGCCTTGTCTTTAACTCTGACCTTTCCCTCTAAGACCCTAAATCTCCTTGGCCACAGAACCGTGAGGCATCTGTTCCTGTGTCTCCCTCCCTAGGGCCCCCTCATCCCACTAGATGCCCAAAGGAGTCTGATGGCTCTGGGTTGCTCAGAACCCCCAAAGCAGGGCACAGGACTGGTACGGGTTTGCTACTCTATGGCTAGCAGGATTGGCCTCACCTGGGGGCTGGTCAGAAATGCAGCATCCTGGATCCCAGCCCTGACCTGCTGAATTGAGCCTGCATCCTAGCAGGACTCCTGGGGACTTGTGGGCACATGTGTGTTTGTGAAGCACTGGTCTACCCTATCCCCAGGGAGGAACAGTGAGTCTTCTCAGCAACTTGCGTGTGAGGCAGATTACGACACGTCTCCGGGCCTCAGTTCTCTCATTTGTGAAATGAAGAAGTAAAACCATCTTCAAGTGGCTCCAGAGTCAGGCCATACACTCACCTCTTTGTCAAATGAGTCAACCCCTCCAAGCCTTAGTCTACTCATTTGCAAAATAGCAATATTAAGTACCCATCTGATGGGACAGTTTTAAAGGGGGAGTGAGAAAACCTGTATTTGTTTCCTATTGCTGCTGCAACCTTACCCCAAAGTTAGTGGCTTAAAAAACCCACAATTTTTATCTTACAGTTCGGAAGTCAGAAGTCTGAAACGGGCTGAAATCAAGGTGTCAGCAGGGCCAGGAAGCTCTGGAGGAGAAACCATTTCCTTGTGTTTCCAGTTTCTAGAGGCTGCCCGCATTCCTTGGACTTTGGCCCCCTCCACCTTCAAAATCAGCAATGGCCAGTAGAGCTCTCACACCATATCACTTCAACCTTTCCTTCTGCCGTTACCTCTCCTTCTCTGACACTGACCCCTGCTTCCTGCTTTCACTTATAAGGACTCCTGGGATTACACTGATCCACCAGATAATCCAGGATGATCAACCCATCTCACAGTCAGCTGATTAGTAACCTTCATTCCATTTGCAGCCTTAATTCCTCCATTGCTGTCTAATGTAGCACAGTCATAGACTCCAGGGATTGGGACATAGATGTTTTTGCGGGGCCATTATTTGGCCACTACACAGCATTAAGGGGCTATTACTGTGCCTGGCAAGTAGTCAACACCCAATAAATGTTAGGTGTTTTTATCTGTGATTCTGCCCCACTAGTGTAGGAGCAGAGTAGTGGACTGGTTGTGTTTTCATGATGAAATGACCAAGATATTTTCCATAGAAGTGTCCTCTGATTCTGGCTTGTCTTACCCTCTCCAACTTTGGCTCCTGTGGCTGACACACACCCCTAACTAGGGGGCTCCCGCACCCCTGACAAACCAGCCACATTCCAGGTCTAAAGTTTGAAAAACTTTCATATATACACTATGCATGGATGATAAGTTACAGCCTCATGATGTAGTTACAGAATCCCCTGAACCCACTTATCTGAATTCTCTCCTGTAGACCACCTACCCTCTATCACATTCATTCATTCAGGCAATACTGAGTACCTCTCAGGTGCTGGGTGCCAGAGATGAAACAAGGTTGAGTGGGCTTATCTCCACCTCTTGGTAGAACCCTATGTCCCTGCACAGATGCCTTGAAAGGTGCCAGCAGGCTTCAGAGGGAAGCTGGGAGGCCCTGGGTTCTCCAAGCCTGGCTTCAACAAAGCAGAGACTTTTGCATGGCCTTCAGTGCAAAGACCTTAGATCAATTCTTTGTATTACACTTGGTTGCCTCTTGGCTATATAACTTCTGAGTGCAAATCACTGAACTCTTTCACAAAGTATTGTAGAGAATAAATCATAATGGGTTTTTAAAAAAAAAGCAGCTTCAATTTTTTTCTGTTTCACATAGCGGGGTTCTGTGTATGATTTTGTTTAAAAACAGGGTCCCCTTTCCAGTACCTGGCACACAGTAGACACTTGTAAATAAGTAAATCTCTAGGTGTCTGAAAACCACTAGTCTAGGATATGGGGCCCTTTTCCAGCTGATTCTCCAGGGTGGGCCCCTGGGGTTGCTGATGCCCTGGGCTCTCTGGTCCTGAGTCTCGAAATGCCTTCTCACCTCCCCTCAGTTGTGCAGCCGCCCCTGTGTGCCGTGAGCAGCTGTCCCGCCTCTGTCCTTATCAGTCTCGACTTCCTTTGGTTTTTTTTTCCACTTCTAGGCAATCCCCCATCTTTTGCTCCACTTCCGGTATTTCTGGAGCACATTCGGCCCCTCTTACCATCTTTCTGTCTCCTGTTAATTACATCCTGGTTCATCCTCATAGTTGCAGTCTCAAAACCCCTGTGATAATTCTTGCCTTCTTCAGAAAGTGATTCAGCTCTGCCCTCCTTCCTGGGGGAGAGGAGAAATCACCCTGGTCCCCTGGCCAGCCCTGCCCCTCTGCCCTCTTACCATAGAGCAATAACAATATCTAACCCTCACACAGCTCTCCTCGACCCTGAGTCCTTTGAAATGACTTAAATGAAGCTGTCTCATCATCTCCTTCCAACCACTTCTAATCACACCTTATATTTATAGTTCTTTAGAATTCACCAAGCTCTTTGACATTATCGCATTTAATTTGAGCCTCAAGCACCCTTATGAGGTAAGCAAGGTGGTGAATTTTATTCTCATTTTGCGGAGAAGGAAACAGGCTCAGAGCGAACGAGCGCTGCGCTCAAAGCCACTGCTGCCTTAAGTGGTAAAACTGGCCCCAAGTAGAGATTTTCCCAAGCACAGCACTCTCTGCACCGTGTATTCGGCCTCACCTTCAAAGATGAAGAAGGTTCAGGGACTGTTTCATTTTCGTTTCAGGAATGGATTTGGCAAAAGAACAAGACAGTGCAGTTAATCCTGGCTGCAGCAGCTGCGTGCCCTCCGTGCCTTAGCTGCATGTTGAATTTGGAACCTCAAACAAAACGCAGTAGGAGGACAAAGAAATCTTCCGTTTGCATGTTTGCATTTATATTGCAGGAAGCCTGCACTTCTGTCATTGTTATCATCACTTTAATTATGCCATGCCACTTGAAAATTAAGCCAGCTTTGTTATGAAAAACACATTTCTTTTGAGGAAATAAGGCAGCCTTTTGGAGCCAATGAAGATACAAAGTTCTGCAACATTCTCCACAGCACACCCTTGAGATGCAACAGAAAAGGATAGTTAAGACATTGTATCTTAATTATCTGGTAACAGAAGTCAACTCTCCTAGTCTCAGGACTCCAAGTGTTAAGAAATACAAATGTAGACTGTAAGAGATCATGAGACAGTCAGCCTGTGTCCTTTCTGTTCTCTCTCCTGTGCTCTCCTTGGAGAAAGCTATACAATTTGGGCTGTCCTCAGAACCTTAGAGACATGTGAAGTCCTTAGGATCTTCAAAAACTTTTTTTTTTTTTTTTTTTGATATTGATACTAAAAGAAGTAACAGATTGCACTTTCAGAGCCAGGCAAAAGGGATGGAAACTATTGTATTCTGCTTGGGAAAAGTGGTTCCCCTAAAAGCTAATCAGTTTTCACATCAGCTTTCCCTTTACTGAGTCAGGCTGGGAGCAGAATAAGAAATAAATGGTTCCAAACTTGAATGCCAAACAAGAAACACTCCTGACTGGGGGGAACTGATTTGAGTTAATGAATGTAGAATACCTTTCCATTAAAGGAAGAACCCTGAGGTTTGGATTAGGAACAGAGGCTTCAGTGTGATTCAGCCATGGCTTAAATAAATATATACCCTAACTCTCTGTACTGAAGGGCCCTAGAAACGATGATACCTCAGTAGCAATAAGCACACTCTGTGCCCAGATACTGGTTTCTAAATGCCATTATAATGGACTCCTTGAGAAAAGGAAGAGTTTCAGGGCTAGGATGCTGGGGGGATGGAATACAAGATGAGCCTGTGTTATGCCAGAAAGCAGAAAAACAAAGACTTACAGGCATGTGTAAAAAAGATCATGCAAAGACATGAATGAGTCTTCAATGCATATTGCTCAGTGAAAGTAGTTGGTCTGAAAAGGTTACATACCATATAATTCCATTTACATGACATTCTGGGAAAGGCAAAACTATAGAATGCTAAACAGAACAATTTGGGGTGGGAGAGAGAATTGAATAGGGAAACTATTCTGGAAAGTAAAGAATTCTGTGATAGGGCTTTCCTGGTGGCGCAAGTGGTTGAGAGTCCGCCTGCCGATGCAGGGGACGCGGGTTCCTGCACCGGTCCGAGAAGATCTCACATGCCGCGGAACGGCTGGGCCCGTGAGCCATGGCCGCTGAGTCTGCGCGTCCGGAGCCTGTGCTCCGCAACGGGAGAGGCCACAGCAGTGAGAAGCCCGCATACCGAAAAAAAAAAAAAAAAGAATTCTGTGATAATACAAAAAAACCACTTTGAGGGTTATCTGTTTCCCAACTTCAGATTTTACTGTATAGGATTTTCTAAAAGGAAAGAACACACCCTATACTTATATATGTATGTGTTATAAAATATATATGAAGAACTGAAAACTGCAAGTGTTGGTATATGGCATTTGTAAATGCACGTATGTAATCACCTTGATGAAAAGAGTATAATAAAGTTCCACTACATATTGCAATTTGTTTAATAGAATATTTGATTCAGACATCACCTTAGGTTTCATACTGCATTAAAAATAGACTGATTGAAGTTTAATAACAAGAGCAACTGAATTAAACACATAAAATTTCTGTCTCCATCATGTCCTACCCCATCGCAGCAAAAGACTTAAAAGTCTCGTAACATCTAAGGGACCTACGTGTCACAGACCCTGGGGCATGAAAGGCCAGAATATCATTGCTGAGACTATCCCTCTGCTAGCACCTATTCAGAAGTCTGGAAACCACCTGTAGTGTCTCTGAGAAGGGGGACATTTTGATTTAATATGACAAACTCAGAAGGGCCCCCTCAAATCTTAAGAGCCCATCTTTCATGGTCCCAGTTGTAAGAATGTCTACAAAATATGAAGAGATGAAATATCACCTGAAGTCTACAGAAATGAAAGTCTGAGGCCTCACGCTGTCCCTAGGCTAAATCTCACAGTCCTCTGAAGAAGAGCTTCCCCACCCACAAGCGTGCCTCATCTGGGGCACACGCACACACACCCATACTCACACTCACACACGCTCACATATGTTTCCCCCTTTCTTCCCTTAATACTCAATTCCAAGGCAAACTCTGCATTGCAGCATTTATTTTCATTTTCTTTTGCCTACATCAGTGGCATGGGGCCAAGCTTACTGATAACTGTAAACTTAGGCAGAGTCAGTATTTGTAAAACCTCTCAAAGTGTCTCTTATCACTATCAAATAGACTAGGTCAGCAGCCTGAAAAGGAAGTAAAACACCGACAAAGAAAGATGATCTCCTTAAACCAGCGTAAACATCCTTCTTTATTTGCCATGGCCTCTTATTATCATCACATTTCTTTGCTGAAATAGCATGATTTTTGTGTGTGTGTGTGTGAGTTGTTATCACCACTCACCCCAGAGAAAGGATAGCATTTATTTATCATTCTTTATTTCTACTTAAAAAACTTGAGGATCTTAAGAGTCCTTCTGCTTTTTTTAATCACAACCTCATTTTCAATCTCTTTCCAAGATGCTGATTGGCACCTTTGTATCATGTCTTCCCTTGGACAATTTTACCAGCAAACAGTCTAAAACACTAACAGAACCTATTACTTTTGTTTTCTTGGTGAGTCACACAGCTTATTAAAAGCATCTCAAGGCCAGTGCAAGCGTGGATGACTGGATAGTTGATGAAACAAGAAGTTGTTTAAATTAGGTGAAGGTTCACATGGCCTTATGTTAAGATTCCTTTGGCCACTGTCCCTTATAGTTCAAACACATATTTAAATTTGATACTTACCCTTAAACAATTCAAGCAATTTGGGTTTGGATACAATGCATCCAGAAGAATGGAATTGATAATTGGAAACCTTGTATAGCGCAGGGAGCTCAGCTCGGTGCTCTGTGGTGACTTAGATGGATGGGATGGGGCCGGGGAGGGGGGGGAGGGGAGAGGGGGAGGGAGGTCCAAGAGAGAGGGGATATATGTGTACATATAGTGGATTCACTTCATTGTACAGCAGAAACTAACACAACATTGTAAAGCGACTATACCCCAATTAAAAAAAAAAAATGAGGGAAAGTTCACTCCGTCAGTGTTCTACAGAATCAGGGAGTGTCAGAGAAGGGAGGGACTTTGTGGGGGGTTATCAAGGAGAAGCCTTTTATTTTATAGATGAGGAAGCTGGGAGCCAGGGAAGTCTGGTGACTCATCTAAGGCCAGCAGTTAGCTGCTGGACAAAACAGATTTGGCCCAGTGTTTTTCCATTAAATGATGGCTTTGTATTATTTTTGGCTATTTTGACAATAAAGAGATATATTTGTTAATTAAATTGCAACCTGATTATAGTCGCAGTGCTGGGTACCATATACATCTCCTAGAAAGATATGGGCAAAGGGCATATGGCTCTAGGCCTTAAACACTGATTTCTGGGAACATTTAGGTGCATTTAAATTCAGAGAGGGATTCAGAAGAAGAAAACCAAGTTCAACATTTTCTGATTTCATTGAAGAATAGATTGCACTAGAAACCATCTTGTCCAACAGAGGAGGCAGTCAAGTATTTCTGGGAACCAAATGTTTTCTGCCATTTACTCTTGGTTTCAGCAATCTTGAGATACCACTGAAGAGGGGGTCGATGGGAAGAATTCAAGGCAAGGAGATCATTATGGTTAAGCGGACAACCATTCTGGAGACCCTAATATCTAAGTCACCGCAGAGGGCAGGAATCGTGGTCAGGAACACTAGTTCTGCATCCTCCGCTTCCCAGTTTCAACCCACACCCACTGCGCATATTAATCTTACCCACCTTCTCCCACATTATACTACTACCATCAGGCTCCTCCCCTTCACCAAGTAAGGAACCATTTAAACATCATTTTGGGGAACTCCCTGGCGGTCCATTGGTTAGGACTCGGCACTTTCACTGCCGGGGGCCCGGGTTCATCCCTGGTCAGAGAACTAGGATCCCGCAGGCCATGTGGTGTGGCCAAAAAAAAAATAATTTTAGTGTTCTCCCATACTTTGTCCAAGTTTGGGCATATAGAAAGTCCTTAATTTGTGTTTTAAGTTTGGTATCAACTATTTAGTTGATCTGGAGAAACTGGAGAAAATTCGGGTCTGCGATTTGGAGCCATGAGGTTGACCACATAGCAGAACAGAAACCCACACCTGGAATCTCCCAGGTTGTCTAAATGTGAAGCCACACTCCTTGTGTGTAACTATTTCTGTGGCTCAGACCCAGTTTTCACTGCCTCTTATTGAATCCCTCGTGTATGTTTTTCTCTTTCTCTCAGGTTAGTGGTGCTTCCCGCAGATAAGGCACTAAAATATCTCAAGTCAGTATATCACTTTTTCTTTATAGGTCACATTCAGCAAACAAGACACACTGGTCAACATAAACTCTACTTGCGTTAGATTTGGTTTCTGATTTATCAGCATCAGCATCAGGATAATTATGGATTTGCTTTCAACAGCAGAATTTGTATATCCAGTGGGTCTGTAAATCCATTTCAACGAACATTCACTAAGCACCTTCACTGAACGCACTGTTCTGACAGGCACTGTAGAAAATATGGTCTCTTCAGGTGATAGAATCTAATTTATTTAACCTGTCGTGTTATTGTAATTTAGACGTAGTTCCTGTAATTTGCTCATTTTATCTTGTGTTTCTCAGTTTTTGAAAACATCGGAACAGCAAGTGGTACAGCATCTGCTTAGTTAATTTTTTATGCACGTTATTCTTCTGCTTAAGAGTTTGTAAATTTACCAGTTCATATGCTAATCTGCTATGGATCTGTGTTATTTAATAAAATATAAATCTGAAAATAGTAATATTTATCAATGTTTAATTGGCTAAAGTCAACCTTATTATGATCTTGTATATTTTTTACATTAAATATCACTGTAAACAATGAAACCATAAAAAGTTCCTGAGCATTTTGGGTCAGATTTTTCAAACCTGAAAGGAATGAATAAGCCTGGGGAATCAGCACTAATCTTTTAAAAATCAGGGTGCTTGAAGAAGAGCCAAAATTATAATGAGATTGAAGCAAATTATCAAATTAATCCTGGCTGATGCAATGACTGTCTTTAACTCATGAAGCCACCTGTCTCCATTTGAAGATGTCAACATCAAAAGTGAAACAGCATTTACTGAGTGCCCGCAGTGCTTCAGGCAGTGAAGAGGAAAGCAAAATGAAAGGGCCTCACTTCAGTGAACTTATAATTACAGGGGAAGTAATGGGGAGGGTATTTTAGGAGAGAAATAAATAGAAATAACAAGATAATATTGAATAAGAAGAAATTTTAGCATGAGCTCAGGAAAATAATTCCTATATCAAACTTCTCAGTATAATTGCTGGAGCCATTATGCTGCATAATATTGTTGGAGCTATTAGTATTAATCATAGTAATCATCATTTATTATGAGTGCAGCATAGAGAACAATTCTGCAGTAATAGGGAGATGGAACAGATAGACTTGAAGAGCTACGTCTCTTCAATTCCACGATGCTGTGCTTACTATGAATTCTAAGAACAGAAGGTCTTAAGCACTTCATTATCAAAGAAAAGTGCCGCCTGACCACATCCAAGCAAGTGTCTTCTTTGAAATTCTACTCCTTTAATTAAAGAAGACAATTCTTAATATAACTGACTCAGTTGAAAAAAGCACTAGATCCAAGAATGTTCTGTTTATTGTTTGTTATTTGTTATATGTATCCATCTCCCTATTTTTTTTCCTCTTTAAGAAATAATCTGGGGGACTTCCGGGTAAGATGGCGGAAGAGTAAGACGCGGAGATCACCTTCCTCCCCACAGATACACCAGAAATACAGCTACACGTGGAACAACTCCTACAGAACACCTACTGAACGCTGGCAGAAGACCCCAGACCTCCCAAAAGGCAAGAAACTCCCCACATACCTGGGTAGGGCAAAGCGGAGAGATTCCCGCACAGAGGAGCGGTGCCGAGCGGCACTCACCAGCCCGAGAGGCTTGTCTGCTCCCCCGCCGGGGCGGGCGGCGCTGGAGCTGAGGCTCGGGCTTCGGTCAGAGCGCAGCGAGAGGACTGGGGCTGGCGGCGAGAACTCAGCCTGAAGGGGGCTAATGTGCCGCAGCTAGCCGGGAGGGAGTCCGGGAAAACTCTGGAGCTGCCGAAGAGGCAGGAGACTTTTTCTTCCCTCTTGGTTTCCTGGTGCGCGAGGAGAGGGGATTAAGAGCGCCGCGTAAAGGAGCTCCAGAGACGGGCGCGAGTCGCGGCTGAAAGCGTGGAGCCCAGAGACGGGCGTGGGACGCTGGGGCTGCTGCTGCCGCCGCCAAGAAGCCTGTGTGCGAGCGCAGGTCACTGTCCACACCGCCCTTCCGGGAGCCTGTGCAGCCTGCCACTGCCGGGGTCCCGGGATCCAGGGGCGGCTTCCCTGAGAGAACACACGGCGCGCCTCGGGCTGGTGCAACGTCACGCCGAACTCTGCCGCTGCAGGCTCGCCCCGCACTCCGTGCCCCTCCCTCCCGCCGGGCCTGAGTGAGCCAGAGCCCCCGAAGAGGCTGCTCCTTTAACCCTGTCCTGTCTGAGCGAAGAACAGACGCCCTCCGGCGACCTACACGCAGAGGCGGGGCCAAATCCAAAGCTGAGACCCAGGAGCTGTGAGAACAAAGAAGAGAAAGGGAAACCTCTCCCAGCAGCCTCAGAAGCAGCGGATTAAAGCTCCACAATCAACTTGATGTACCCTGCATCTGTGGAATACATGAATAGACAACAAATCATCCCAAATTGAGGAGCCAGGAGTCAGTGCTGTGCCTCTGAGGTGGGAGAGCCAACTTCAGGACACTGGTCCACAAGAGACCTCCCAGCTCCACATAATATCAAACGGCGAAAATCTTCCAGAGATCTCCATCTCAACACCAGCACCCAGCTTCACTCAACGACCAGCAAGCTACAGTGCTGGACACCCTATGCCAAACAACTAGCAAGACAGGAACACAACGCCACCCATTAGCAGAGAGGTGGCCTAAAATCATAAAAAGTCCGCAGACACCCCAAAACACACCACCAGACGTGGACCTGCCCACCAGAAAGACAAGATCCAGCCTCATCCACCAGAACACAGGCACTAGTCCCCTCCACCAAGAAGCCTACACAACCCACTAAACCAACCTTAGCCACTGGGGACAGACACCAAAAACAACGGGAACTACGAACCTGCAGCCTGCAAAAAGGAGACCCCAAACACAGTAACATAAGCAAAATGAGAAGACAGAAAAACACACAGCAGGAGAAGGAGCAAGATAAAAACCCACCAGACCTAACAAATGAAGAGGTAATAGGCAGTCTACCTGAAAAAGAATTCAGAATAATGATGGTAAAGATGATCCAAAATCTTGGAAATAGAATAGACAAAATGCAAGAAACAGTTAACAAGGACCTAGAAGAACTAAAGATGAATCAAGCATCGATTAAAAACACAATAAATGAAATAAAAAATACTCTAGATGGGATCAATAGCAGAATAACTGAGGCAAAGAACGGATAAGTGAGGTGGAAGATAAAATAGTGGAAATAACTGCTGCAGAGCAAAATAAAGAAAAAAGAATGAAAAGAACAGAGGACAGTCTCAGAGACCTCTGGGACAACATTAAACGCACCAACATTCGAATTATAGGGGTTCCAGAAGAAGAAGAGAAAAAGAAAGGGACTGAGAAAATATTTGAAGAGATTATAGTTGAAAACTTCCCTAATATGGGAAAGGAAATAGTTAATCAAGTCCAGGAGGCACAGAGAGTCCCATACAGAATAAATCCAAGGAGAAATACACCAAGACACATATTAATCAAACTGTCAAAAATTAAACACAAAGAAATCATATTAAAAGCAGCAAGGCAAAAACAACAAATAACACACAAGGGAATCCCCATCAGGATAACAGCTGATCTCTCAGCAGAAACTCTACAAGCCAAAAGGGAGTGGCAGGACATAATTAAAGTGATGAAGGAGAAAAACCTGCAACCAAGATTACTCTACCCAGCAAGGATCTCATTCAGATTTGATGGAGAAATTAAAACGTTTACAGACAAGCAAAAGCTGAGAGAGTTCAGCACCACCAAACCAGCTTTACAACAAATGCTACAGGAACTTCTCTAGGCAAGAAACACAACAGAAGGAAAAGAACTACAATAACGAACCCAAAACAATTAAGAAAATGGGAATAGGAACATACATATCAATAATTACCTTAAATGTAAATGGACTAAATGCTCCCACCAAAAGACACAGACTGGCTGAATGGATACAAAAACAAGACCCATATATATGCTGTCTACAAGAGACCCACTTCAGACCTAGAGACACATACAGACTGAAAGTAAGGGGATGGAAAAAGATATTCCATGCAAATGGAAACCAAAAGAAAGCTGGAGTAGCAATTCTCATATCAGACAAAATAGACTTTAAAATAAAGACTACTAGAAGAGACAAAGAAGGACACTACATAATGATCAAGGGATCGATCCAAGAAGAAGATATAACAATTGTAAATATTTATGCACCAAACATAGGAGCACCCCAATACATAAGGGAAATATTAACAGCCATAAAAGGAGAAATCGACAGTAACACACTCATAGTAGGGGACTTTAACACCCCACTTTCACCAATGGACAGGTCATCCAAAATGAAAATAAATAAGGAAACACAAGCTTTAAATGATACATTAAACAAGATGGACTTAATTGATATTTATAGGCCATTCCATCCAAAAACAACAGAATACACATTTTTCTCAAGTGCTCATGGAACATTCTCCAGGATAGATCATATCTTGGGTCACAAATCAAGCCTTGGTAAATTTAAGAAAATTGAAATTGTATCAAGTATCTTTTCTGACCACAATGCTATGAGACTAGATATCAATTACAGGAAAAGAGCTGTAAAACATACAAACACATGGAGGCTAAACAATACACTACTTAATAACGAAGTGATCACTGAAGAAATCAAAGAGGAAATTAAAAAATACCTAGAAACAAATGACAATGGAGACACGACGACCCAAAACCTATGGGATGCAGCAAAAGCAGTTCTAAGAGGGAAGTTTATGGCAATACAATCCCACCTTAAGAAACAGGAAACATCTCGAATAAACAACCTAACCTTGCACCTAAAGCAATTAGAGAAAGAAGAACAAAAACATCCCAAAGTTAGCAGAAGGAAAGAAATCATAAAAATCAGATCAGAAATAAATGAAAAAGAAATGAAGGAAATGATAGCAAAGATCAATAAAACTAAAAGCTGGTTCTTTGAGAAGATAAACAAAATTGATAAACCATTAGCCAGACTCATCAAGAGAAAAAGGGAGAAGACTCAAATCAATAGAATTAGAAATGAAAAAGGAGAAGTAACAACTGACACTGCAGAAATAGAAAAGATCATGAGAGATTACTATAAGCAACTCTATGCCAATAAAATGGACAACCTGGAAGAAATGGACAAATTCTTAGAAATGCACAACCTGCCAAGACTGAATCAGGAAGAAATAGAAAATATGAACAGACCAATCACAAGCACTGAAATTGAAACTGTGATAAAAAATCTTCCGACAAACAAAAGCCCAGGATCAGATGGCTTCACAGGGGAATTCTATCAAGCATTTAGAGAAGAGCTAACACCTATCCTTCTGAAACTCTTCCGAAATATAGCAGAGGGAGGAACACTCCCAAACTCATTCTATGAGGCCACCATCACCTTGATACCAAAACCAGACAAGGATGTCACAAAGAAAGAAAACTACAGGCCAATATCACTGATGAACATAGATGCAAAAATCCTCAACAAAATACTAGCAAACAGAATCCAACAGCACATTAAAAGGATCATACACCATGATCAAGTGGGGTTTATTCCAGGAATGCAAGGATTCTTCAATATACGCAAATCAATCAACGTGATACACCATATTAACAAACTGAAGGAGAAAAACCATATGATCATCTCAATAGATGCAGAGAAAGCTTTTGACAAAATTCAACACCCATTTATGATAAAAACCCTGCAGAAAGTAGGCATAGAGGGAACTTTCCTCAACATAATAAAGGCCATATATGACAAACCCACAGCCAGCATCGTCCTCAATGGTGAAAAACTGAAACCATTTCCACTAAGATCAGGAACAAGACAAGGTTGCCCACTCTCACCACTCTTATTCAACCTAGTTTTGGAAGTTTTAGCCACAGCAATCAGAGAAGAAAAGGAAATAAAAGGAATCCAAATTGGAAAAGAAGAAGTAAAGCTGTCACTGTTTGCAGATGACATGATACTATACATAGAGAATCCTAAAGATGCTACCAGAAAACTACTAGAGCTAATCAATGAATTTGGTAAAGTTGCAGGATACAAAATTAATGCACAGAAATCTCTGGCATTCCTATATACTAATGATGAAAAATCTGAAAGTGAAATCAAGGAAACACTCCCATTTACCATTGCAACAAAAAGAATAAAATATCTAGGAATAAACCTACCTAAGGAGACAAAAGACCTGTATGCAGAAAATTATAAGACACTGATGAAAGAAATTAAAGATGATACAAACAGATGGAGAGATGTACCATGTTCTTGGATTGGAAGAATCAACATTGTGAAAATGACTCTACTACCCAAAGCAATCTACAGATTCAATGCAATCCCTATCAAACTACCACTGGCATTTTTCACAGAACTAGAACAAAAAATTTCACAATTTGTATGGAAACACAAAAGACCCCGAATAGCCAAAGCAATCTTGAGAACGAAAAATGGAGCTGGAGGAATCAGGCTCCCTGACTTCAGACTATACTACAAAGCTACAGTAATCAAGACAGTATGGTACTGGCACAAAAACAGAAAGATAGATCAATGGAACAGGATAGAAAGCCCAGAGATAAACCCACGGACATATGGTCATCTTATCTTTGATAAAGGAGGCAGGAATGTACAGTGGAGAAAGGACAGTCTCTTCAATAAGTGGTGCTGGGAAAACTGGACAGGGACATGTAAAAGCATGAGATTAGATCACTCCCTAACACCATACACAAAAATAAGCTCAAAATGGATTAAAGACCTAAATATAAGGCCAGACACTATCAAACTCCTAGAGGAAATCATAGGCAGAACACTCTATGACATAAATCACAGCAAGATCTTTTTTGACCCACCTCCTAGAGAAATGGAAATAAAGACAAAAATAAACACATGGGACCTAATGAAACTTCAAAGCTTTTGCACAGCAAAGGAAACCATAAACAAGACGAAAAGACAACCCTCAGAATGGGAGAAAATATTTGCAAATGAAGCAACTGACAAAGGATTAATCTCCAAAATTTATAAGCAGCTCATGCAGCTGAATAGCAAAAAAACAAACAACCCAATCCAAAAATGGGCAGAAGACCTAAATAGACATTTCTCCACAGAAGATATACAGACAGCCAATAAACACATGAAAGGATGCTCAACATCTTTACTCATTAGAGAAATGCAAATCAAAACTACAATGAGATATCATCTCACACCAGTCAGAATGGCCATCATCAAAAAATCTAGAAACAATAAATGCTGGAGAGGGTGTGGAAAAAAGGGAACACTCTTGCACTGCTGGTGGGAATGTGAATTGGTACAGCCACTATGGAGAACGGTATGGAGCTTCCTTAAAAAACTACAAATAGAACTACCATATGACCCAGCAATCCCACTACTGGGCATATACCCTGAGAAAACCATAATTCAAAAAGAGACATGTACCAAAATGTTCATAGCAGCCCTATTTACAATAGCCCGGAGATGGAAACAACCTAAGTGTCCATCATCGGATGAATGGGTAAAGAAGATGTGGCACATATATACAATGGAATATTACTCAGCCATAAAAAGAAATGAAATTGAGCTATTTGTAATGAGGTGGATGGACCTAGAGTCTGTCATACAGAGTGAAGTAAGTCAGAAAGAGAAAGACAAATACTGTATGCTGACACATATATATGGAATTTAAGAAAAAAAAATGTTATGAAGAACATAGGGGTAAGACAGGAATAAAGACACAGACCTACTAGAGAATGGACTTGAGGATATGGGGAGGGGGAAGGGTAAGCTGTGACAAAGTGAAAGAGCGGCATGGACATATATACACTACCAAACGTAAGGTAGATAGCTAGTGGGAAGCAGCCGCATAGCACAGGGAGATCAGCTCGGTTCTTTGTGACCGCCTGGAGGGGTGGGATAGGGAGGGTGGGAGGGAGATGCAAAAGGGAGGGGATATGGGAACATATGTATATGTATAACTGATTAAATTTGTAAAATAAAAAAAACAAAAACAAAAAAAAGAAATTATCTGTAAAATAAGTTTATCTTGTTATTGTGTATAATTATTTGTTTATCTTGTAACTCTGTGCAAAATAAATCAGGTAAAGGATAAAGAATGGAACTATAGTAGAAAAATTAAAGAAATTTAGATTATTTAGTAAATCGATTTAGTAGGTTACTTTTAATTGAATTTTTTTATTGAGATAATTGTAGATTCACATACAGTTATAACAAATAATACAGAAAGTACCTTCTACTCAGTTTCCCTCAACACTTTGCAAAACTCTAATATCACAACCAGGATACTGACATTGATACATTTCACTGACCTTATTCATATTTCCCCAGCTTAACATGTACACATTTGTGTGTACTCAGTCTTATGCAATTTTATCACATATGTAGGTTCATGCATCTATCACCACAGTCAACATATAGTACAGTCCATCACCACAAGGATCCCTCCTGTTGCTCTTTATTTTTTATTTTTATTTTTTTCATTACACGGGCCTCTTACTGTTGTGGCCTCTCCCATTGCGGAGCACAGGCTCTGGACGCGCAGGCTCAGTGGCCATGGCTCACAGGCCTAGCCGCTCCGCGGCCTGTGGGATCTTCCCGGACCGGGGCACGAACCCGTTACCCTGCATCGGCAGGCAGACTCTCAACCACTGAGCCACCAGGGAAGCCCAAGAGCAGCTAAAAAATTTTTGAAGGAAAAGGTATAAGAAAGGAGAGAAAAAATATAAAAAGATATCAACACTTATTATAAAACTGTAGAAAGTACACCAACAAGGCATTGACAAACGGGCAGAAAAATAGACCAATTAATCAGAAAAAAATGTCCAGAAAAAAAGCTTGGCAAGTGTGGAAATTTGGTAGGTAACAGAAGTGGTTACAACTCAGTGTAGACAAGATGACTATTCAATAAATGATGCAGGAACAATACGTTACTATAGGGAGGGAAAAGGTTAGACCTTCATCTTGTACCATATACATGCTCGATCCTAGACGGATTAAAGACTCAAATGTGAAAAGCAAAACTTTAAGACTTATAGGAGACAATGTAGGAGAACACCTTTGTGACCACAGGGTAGAATGAATTCCTATACAAGACTCAAAAAGCACAAATCATAAAGGAAATATAATTAAATTTGAGTATTTTCAAATTTATAACCTCTGTAAAACCAGATATTGCAAGACAGGCCAGAGATTTGGAGAAGATATTTATAATGCATGTCTAACAATAATTCAGTCGTCAAACTGTATGAAGAACTTCTACAAATCAAGAGGAAAAGTCAAATAACCTTTAGATAATTAGGAATGATATAAAGAGTAAATTCAAAGAGATGTATTAGTATAAATACAAAAAGATGTTCAAACTGATCAGTAATCAAGGAAATGCAGATTAAAACAAGGAAATATCTTTTCAGGCCCATAAGATTGGCAAGATTTTTGATAATACCACGTGTTGGTCAGGATGAGGAAATTCTCATACAGTATTGATAAATGGAAACTGATATAAACACTCTGAGAAATAATTTGGCATTATCTGATAAAATAAAGTTGTGCATACCCTAAGACCCAGCCATTCTAATTTTCAGTACACAATCTAGAGAAAATTTTGCACAGTACTTACGGAGGTATATAATTGGATTTTCATTACATCATTGCTTGCAGTAATGAAATATTCAAAATAATTGAAATAGTCATCAGTTGGAAAATAGATAATTGTGATATTTTTTTGAACCATATGAAATTGCTGCTATTCAACCATTTGGATATGGTTCAACTTAATAAATTTATAAAACTGAGTATTATATATGAGCTAAAATGAATGAACTAGACCAATATGATTCACTGTGGATAAATCTCAAAAACAAAATATTAAGTAAAAAGTGCATGCTAATGAAATTGAAACTGTGATTAAAAATCTTCCAACAGGGCTTCCCTGGTGGCTCAGTGGTTGAGAGTCCACCTGCCGATGCAGGCGACATGGGTTTGTGCCCCGGTCCGGGAGGATCCCACATGCCGTGGAGCGGCTAGGCCCATGAGCCATGGCTGCTGAGCCTGCGCGTCCAGAGCCTGTGCTCCGCAACGGGAGAGGCCACAACAGTGAAAGTCCCGCGTACCGCAAAAAAAAAAAAAAAAAAAAAGAAGAAAGAGACAGGAAAAGTGAAGGAGAAAGTAAGTTGGCTTATAAAACTGGGAAGTGAGGGATGAATTTGGATTTAGACATAATAAGTAATATTGTTTTCTCTCTCACTTTCTTGTCTCTCCACCCCCGCCCCCATTTCTATCTTTTTCTTTCCATGTCTGCCTCTGCTTTCCTCTGTCTGTTGGTCTCACTCTTTTGCTTTCCACTAAAGACAGGCTTCCTCCATGCAGCTGTGAAGGCACCCACTGGCATCATGAGACTCAGATTGTACACTTAGGAACTTCCCTGGCTGTCCAGTGGTTAGGACGCCATGGTTCCACTGCCAGGGGGCCCCAGTTAGATTCCTGGTCAGGGAACTAAAATTCTGCAAGCCACAAGGCAGCGGTCAAAACAAACAAATAAATTGTACACTTTAAATATGTGTAGTTTATTGTTTGTTATACATGTATAATAGGTATATAATGTATATAATAAGTATAATATTATACTGCAATAGAGCTGTATATTATATAGATAGATAGATAGATGGTAGATAGGTAGACAAACTGAGTGCTTACCTTGTGGTGGGCACTGTTTGAATGTTGGAAATTCAGCAGGGTCAAAGTTTCTGCCCTCATGGAACTTTGCTTCTAGCAGGGAGACATTACTTCCCTGCCAAAAGTAAATAACTGTATAAATAACATAGAAATGGGCCACCATTATGGCTTTTCTTCTATAATGATGAACAGCACAAATGAAAATGGCAAAATTCAGTGCAGCAATGTGATAGTCATATTTTCCATAATATCAGAAACAGATTGCTATTTTATTTTATTTTTTTAAATAAATTTATTTATTTATTTTTCATTTGTTTATTTTTGGCTGCATTGGGTCTTCGTTGCTGCACATGGGCTTTCTCTAGTTGACGTAGGCTGGGTCTTCTCTTTGTTGCCGTGCACAGGCTTCTCACTGCAGTGGCTTCTCTTGCTGCAGAGCATGGGCTCTAGGCACGCGGGCTTCAGTAGTTGTGGTATGAGGCCTCAGTAGTTGTGACTCGCGGGCTCTCGAGCACAGTCTCAGTAGTTGTGGTGCACAGGCTTAGTTGCTCCGTGGCATGTGGGAACTTCACGGAACAGGGCTTGAACCCGTGTCCCCTGCATTGGCAGGTGGATTCTTAACCACTGTGCCACCAGGGAAGTCCCAGATTGCTATTTTAATTGTTAAGGTACTCAAGTAAAAACTATCAACCAAGGGTTAAGTACTCCTTCCCTCCAAAAAAAAAAAAAATCTGTTGATCTAAACTTACTTCTAAATACCTTCTGGGCCAAAGAAGAAATCAGAATTGAAATGATACACTTCAGAAATGATAAAAATGAGAACATTCTGTGAGATGTAGTCAAAATAACACTCAGAAGAGAATTCATAGCCTTAAATGCATGTATTAGAACAGGCACAACAGAACATAAGAGATCTAAGCCATTGACCCAAGAAGCTAGAAAAAAAACAACAACATAAATTCAAGGAAAGTTGAAGGAACAGATGAATAAAATAAAAGCAGAAAATAATAAAATAGGGAGAAAAGTAGACTACCAAAATCGAATTCTTTGAAAAGAACAACAAAACAGACAAACCTATGAGAAATCTTATTGTAAAAAAGTTGAGAGTGAGACAGAGTGAGAGAGAGAAAATGTGTCAGATGTTGGATTCAGAAAGACCTTGACGTGAAGCCCAGTTCATCCTGAGCAAGTTACTTAACCTCCTTAAGCTTAAGTTTCTCATTCATAAAATGAGGACAATAATACAGTGCTTATTTCATGGGGCTGTTGTGAGGATTAAATTAGGTCGTACATAAGGGCTTAGCACACTGCTTATATATAATATGCATACACTAAATATTATCATTATGATTAACTGCGCCTGGTACCACGTACGTTGCAGGTACTCCATAAATGTCAGTTGCTTTTCTCCTTGTAGCCCTGGTTCCACACGTCAAATCATTGTCCGTGTTCATGTCTTATCATTAATTTATATTCTAAAGTCAGATCAGCTCAGGGCAAAGGAGATGCCCTGAGACTGTAGTTTGGGGGACGGTGCCAAAAACATCAACGTGGCATCGAAAAATAGTTTTTCCATGAGATTACCTGCTCTGTGCGTGAACAGAAGAGAGCCCCACAGCTCAGCGGTGTGGGCCTCCTGGCATGATCACCAAAACACAACTCTCCACCCGGGATGCATTCAGTCAGGGAGCCATCGACCTGTATCCTCTGATGAGGGCTGGAAAGAGTATCCCTGGCATCAGAATAATCATCTTCAAGTCCCAAGCACTGAAAACAAAGTACTGTATGGAGCCAGTGGGCTTTCTCAGGATTGTCTATTTGGGGCAAGGATTTCTCTGAGCTTTAAGGGAGATGCGGGGACATGTCTGAGCCTTGAGCTAGTTTGAGTGGCCCCAGTGGGGAAAGGAAAGTGAAGGAGGATTTGAGGCCAATGGAACCAGGAAGACTGGTTAAACCAGGGCTTGACATTCCGGTGAGTTTAGTAGGTGGTAGAGCTCAGTCACAGGTGGACCTATCACAAGAGGTAGCACTGCCATCAGAAACGAGGGTTGGTGAGAGACAAAAAGGACACTGAAGCCCAGAGCTGAGCCAGGGAAGAGCTACTATCAAATCCTAATCATAGAGAAGAGCAGAAGGGATTGGAGTTAGAAGTGGGTTGAGGTGAGAAGGGAGTTTCAGAGATCATGGGGCACAGCCAGAGGCAGGCAGCATTGCATCACAAATTCCTGGTTTCTTTCTTTTTTCTTTCTTTCTTTTTAATATATATATATATATATATATATATATATATATATATATATATATATATATTTATTTATTTATTTATTTATTTATGGCTGCATTGGGTCTTCGTTGCTGCGCGCGGGCTTTCTCTAGTTGTGGCGAGTGGGGGATACTCTTCATTACGGTGCGCAGGCTTCTCTTGGTGCGGAGCATGGGCTCTAGGCATGTGGGCTTCAGTAGTTGTGTCACGTGAGCTCAGTAGCTGTGGCTCCTGGGCTCTAGGCGTGTGGGCTTCAGTAGTTGTGGCTCACAGGCTTAGTTGCTCCGCCACATGTGGGATCTTCCCAGATCAGGGCTCGAACCCATGTCCCCTGCATTGGTAGGCAGATTCTTAACCACTGTGCCACCAGGGAAACCCCACAAATTCCTGGTTTCTTGATGATGTATTTCCTGCGTCTTTTGAAGCCTTGTTGTAAACCACTGACTAATAATCGACTCCTAATATGTCTAAAGCCTAACTGTTCATTTCTCCTTTTACATGGTGCCTAAAGTCCTCTGGGAATAGGATAGATAGCCATTTGGGTGGTGATGTTGGGACAAGGGCTCAGGACATCGTCCATATACCAGGCTGGGTAGGTCCAGGGAACAGGGCCAGAACTTTTCTACAGATCTCTCTCCTCATTTTAATTTTAGGAACCTTGAAGGTGGCCTTATCACAACCCATTTCATGGGTAATTTGATTTCAGTGTACAAAAAAGTCAGAAAATGGGTGAAAGGGATCAGTTGTACAGTGATGGATGCAAAGTAGACCTTTGGTGGTGATCACTCTGTAGTAGATACAGATTATACATATAATTACAGTGGTGTACACCTGAAACTTATATAACAGAATATAACAATTTTACTTCAAGTTTTTTAAAAAGCTAAAAAAAGAGTTAGAAATTTCATTTTGTTCTTCATTTCACTATGACCATCAGTTCAGACTATACTATCAAGCTTTGGAAACATTACACCAGACCTTGCAATTTGAGATGATGAATTGGTTTCCAAGTTTTCTGTAGTGACTTGGGTCTGAGGTGCCAAACCCTAGCTAGGAACTAGCACACTAGATAGGAATCTCAGAAGGGGGAGGATTAAATAGACACTGGTACTAAGCAATAAAGTCTCCACAAAGTTTCTTTGAGGTGGGGCTCTTAAACTCTCTCACCACTGACCCATGTCTTGTATTTTTACCAGTGGGGATAGCATTCTTGACCCAAAGCAGACCTGAGATCCTGAATCTTGAACAGCTTGGTGGGAAGACAGTCTCAACCTTTCCTCCAGGTTGCAAATTTCCTACAATATTTTCTCCAGAGGCACATTGGCTCGGGCTTGAGTGGCAATGTCAGTTTTGGGTCCTTGATGTTGCAGAGAAGCCTTAGGGAAGCCTTGTCTGACCTCTGACCAGATTTCAGGACAGTCTGTCCCCTAAAAGGCAATTTGAGTGAAGAGCCAGTTGTGTAGGAAGATTGTAAATGACCAGGCCCAATCGAGAACCTATAAGAATGTTCCCAGTTGAGGTTATGAGAGACATCCCCTCACTGAAAACTCAGGACAGGACGGGGAGAAGATACCAAGGCTATAATATGGCCCTGATTGATGGCCTGTTGTATTGTACTGGGCTCAGGGCCGCATCCCTGTCTGTATGGGGAGGTGAGTTCTACTGTCAATCATCAGGTGACAGGGTGGATCTACTGCACCGAAAAACAAACCTGCGGATAACCTGGCTCAGAGTTTCACCACTGCCATGCTGGCTTCCAGGAGCAAGCTGTACCTCCTTCAGAGCTCTGACCCAAGTGTGGATGGAAAAAACCTTGCTCTCCGTTTCCCTCACTGCAGCTGAAGTAAATTGAATCCTGCTGAAGCCTCCACTGATGTTAAGAGAGAACAAGAGAGAAATGACAACAGAGACGATAGAATGTAAGTATTAGCTTAATCCCTCCTTTCTCCGCTCCATCCCCAAACCCTCTCAACTTGATGCTTGTGTTGTCTCTCATCCGGACTCCTGAAGCACTTCCCAGTTTGTTTCCCTATATCCATCTGGCCCTGTCATGCCATCCTCCAGACCATGCCTGACCTCTGTTTAAAATTCACCCATGCCCTCAAGGAACTGCCTTTCTAGACTCATCTCCAGCCTGTCTCCCCACATGTCTTCGTGGCATTTCCCCACTAGTTCATGAAGTCCGGGAATGCAAGGTTATCTCCCTCACTGAATTTGCCACAGCATCTGTGGTAACACGGGCACACAGCACGTGGGTCATAGACACTTGTTGATTCCATTTCCTTTGTCCACTGTACAGTCAGCACGGCCGTG
Organism: Mesoplodon densirostris; assembly: GCF_025265405.1. Lineage (NCBI taxonomy): Eukaryota > Metazoa > Chordata > Mammalia > Artiodactyla > Ziphiidae > Mesoplodon > Mesoplodon densirostris. Next base: position 19,026,831 of record NC_082677.1, read on the forward strand.
GCTCCCTGCGATAATGGCCTCACAGAACAAGCCACACAAAGGGGAATTAGCTGAAGGAAGAAAGGCCCTTTTTCAATTTTACTTTAGATGCCTAGACTATTCTTAAAGCCTAAAAGATTTTAACATCTTTTTGGCTTTAAGCATATGCAATTTTTTTCGAGAATTAAATGTGCCAAAGAAATTAAAATTTCTTAAATGTAGGCTAAAGGGAGACTACTTATTTTTACCACTAGGTGAAAATTGTGCCAGTTTTATTTTCTTGGTGACTGGAAAATGTCTCTCTAATAAAACTCATGTTTTTCTCAAAGTTTTTTTTTTTTTTTTTTTTTTTTTTTTTTCCTGCAACAGGTTGATTCTGTCCCACTGGGCTAGAGAGTATTGTTAATTATAACAATAAGATACACAAAGAAAAAAAATCTCAAAAATTTTCAGATCAGGAAATGCTTAAATGTTTCCAACAAATGTTTGTCAGGAAATGTTATTCCAGAATCAAAACATTTCCTGTCTGATGATTATGCCATGGAGAAAAATCATGTGATACCAGTTATGCGGTCTTATAAAAAAGAATTTTTATGATGAGACATATTTGTTTGGAAAAAAAATCCATTATAAGTAACATGAAATAGATGAGAATTGCCCAGAATCATACTTTTTAAAAAAGTTGTTTATTCACATTAAAATCTAAACCTTAAACCTTACAGAAAAATATAAGGAATAAAGTAGAAGTTCACCAACATCTCACTACTCAGAGATGACCACTCTTAATATTTAAATGAACATAATTCCAGGTAGGTCTTGGTGCATATATACACAATTGTGTTCAACTTTATGTAGATAGTTTTAATGTTACATATCATGTCAGCAACATATCATAGATATCTTTCCCTGTCAATAAGTCTAGAACTGCAGTGTAAGTTCATAATTGTGCATATGTATCATGTGTATCCATTGGGACATTCCAAGCATCAGCAGCAGCTCTCCAAATATCAAGTCCTCATGAGACAATATGAAAAAAGCCTGAAGAGAAGAAGGGAGCAGCTGAGTGGGTGGAGGGGTCTTTCTTCAGTGTGACCTTCCTCATAAGTGTCTTCATCGGGGACTAGTCACCTGCCGACCCCAGACACTGCCAATGAGAATGGATTGATAAGACGCGCTCACACAAGCCAGGATTTCTTCTCTGTGACTGACCGCATCACTACCTAAACAAAAACAGGGTTCCGTGAGCAAGAAAAAAAGGATGGAACACATGAAGCAAGTTTAAACCCATGAAATCACAATGATACCAACAGACAAACTCATTTGGTCACCGTTGGAGACTGTTAGTGAAACAACTCATTATTAGCAAATTAAGAGAAAGAATTAAATGCTTATCCTGCTCTCACTGGGAAACCAAATCATCGAGGAAAGTAGTTTCCGTTTATAAAAGTATTCCAGCTAATAAATGGAGGAGAAATGATGGAGTTAGGAGATCACCATTTATAACACTGGACATTAATCTAATTCAGTTGACTGTACTCAGTATAGTATGGATATAGGCATTGAGCATCAACAATTACTAACTTCACAGAAAGAAACAATCCAACATCACATGCCTCCTGATGGAAGGACATGCCACCATGTAAGAAGTCATCTTGCCAAGAAAAAAAGAAGAACCCAAATCTAACCAAGACTCTAGATTACCAGTTTATGGAAAGTATGAAGACTGCATTCAGCCAAAACCAGATTTCGGAAAATCCAGAGGACAAATAACCTGGTTTCTTTAACAAATAAATTTCAAGGAAAGGAAAGGAACTGAAGAGGGAACCTATGGATTAAAAGAGACTTAAAAGACATATCAACCAATTGCAATGAGTAGTCTTTATTTGAATCCTGAGTCACTGAAACTGTTAAGAAATATATATGGTACTTGTGAAAGTAATTAAAAATTTGAACTCTGAAAGGATGTCTCATGATCAAGGAATTCATGTTAGTTTTTGAAAGTATGATAATATTTTGGTTATGCTTTTTATGAAAGAGTCCTTATCTTTTAGAAACATCCATTGAAATATTTACAGATGAAATGATAAGATGCTTCAAAATAATATGGTGGTGGAGAGAAATATTGATAAAACAATTTTGGCTGTGAATTGCTAATTGCTGAAGCTGAATGATGAGTACTTGGGAGCTTATTAATCATTCTGCCTATTTTTGTATATGTTTGAATATGAGATATCACCTCACACAAGTTAAAATGGGAATCATCAGAAAATCTACAAACAACAAATGCTGGAGAGGGTGTGGAGAAAAGGGAACCCTCTTGCACCGTTGGTAGGAATTGATACAGCCACTATGGAGAACAGTATGGAGGTTCCTTAAAAAACTAAAAGTAGAATTACCATATGACCCAGCAATCCCACTACTGGGCATATACCCTGAGAAAACCGTAATTCAAAAAGAGTCATGTACCACAATGTTCATTGCAGCACTACTTACAATGGCCAGGACATGGAAGCAACCTAAGTGTCCATCAACAGATGAATGGATAAAGATGTGGCACATATATACAATGGAATATTACTCAGCCATAAAAAGAAATGAAATTGAGTTATGTGTAGAGAGGTGGATGGACCTAGAGTCTGTCATACAGAGTGAAGTAAGTCAGAAAAAGAAAAACAAATACCAAATGCTAACACATATACATGGAATCTAAAAAAAAAAAATTGTTCTGATGAACCTAGGGGCAGGAGACAGGAATAAAGATGCAGATGTAGAGAATGGACTTGAGGACACAGGGAGGGGGAAGGGTAAGCTGGGACGAAGTGAGGGAGTAGCATTGACATATATACACTACCAAATGTAAAATAGATAGCTAGTGGGAAGCAGCTGCATAGCACAGGAGATCAGCTCGGTGCTTTGTGTCCACCTAGAGGGGTGGAATAGGGAAGGTGGCAGGGAGGTGCAAGAGGGAGGGGATATGGGGATATATGTATATATATAGCTGATTCACTTTGTTATACAGCAGAAACTAACACAACATTGTAAAGTAACTGTACTCCATAAAAGATGTTAAAAAAATAAATAAAAAATTTTTAAAAAATAAAATAAAAAACAGTATGCCTGTCAATTTTGCCTTCCTCTGTCTCAGTAGTTTTATAGTTTTCTAACTGATTGCTGTATATTGAGTTTGTAACTGGCCACATCACTAAACTCTATTATTTCTAAAAGTTTTTCAGTTTATATCCCTGGGTTTTCAAGGTATATTTTGGTCATGCCAAAAGTAAGAGCAATTAAGGTGGTGTTTGACAAAGAGATCCAGAAAAACTCAAATCCAGCTCTTGACCTGCTTTTCTTTAAGGTCCCCAAGAAAAGTACATGCACATGCACACAGAAACAAAGCAAGGCAAGTGATCACTGTTATTATCTGATAACTTGCCCTGGGCGCTAGTGTTGAACTCAAGGAGATCAGGCTACACCATTACCCTGTATATGCCTACATGACGGAACCAAAGCAGGCCCCGAAACCTGTCCTGGATCTTGGCTCTTGCCCCTGCAATGCGGGCTAAGGACAAGCCAGAGCACTTGGCCAGGAGAAGCATGTACTAGAGCAAACAAGCATTTGCTACAATACTTGGGGGCAATTGGATTCTCACTGAGCTTGCCTTTCAGGCACAAGGAATGTAAAGTCACAAATGGAGTTAGTATGTTGGCTGTCTCACAAGAGGAAGCTCTGACTTTTTTTCCTCAAACCTTAAAAAAATGGAGCCACAAGAGCCACACTCAGTGCCTCCCACTAGACAGGATGGCACAATAACAGCTCCTTTCTCTGGGGGCAGGCAACTGTAAAGTGCCTTTGAACTTGATCAATCCAAAAAGTGGAGTGGAACAATGGGTTAGGGAAAAGAGGCTGTGAGCACCCCTTAGCCAAAAAATCTAATTGCATCATCTATAAATAATGATAAATTTTCTGTATCTTTTTCAGTCTTCAATATTCCTTACTTTACTTTCTTATCTAATTGCATTAGCTGGTACTTCCAGAATAGCATTATAGCATTAATTAGAGATAAGTAGTACCACTGTTTTATTACTATATTTAATGAACATGCTGTTAGGATTTCACCATTAAACATGAAGCTAGTTTTCAGTGTGTGTATGTAGCCGTTTAGCAAAATTTCTTTTATCAAAAATGAGTATTGACAATTGAATTTTATCAAAGATGTTCTCAGCATCAATCAAAACATTCCTATTGCTTTGACCCATTTTTAAAAATTGTACTACACCTTCATTGTGCTTCGCAGATATTGTGTTTTTTTACAAACTTAAGGTTTGTGGCAACACTGTGTTGAGCAAGTCTATTAGCACCATTTTTTCCAACAGCATTTTCTCACTTCTTGTCTCTGTGTCACATTTTGGTAATTCTCACAGTATTTCAAACCCTCCATCAACAAAAAGATTACGACTCACTGAAGGCTCAGATGATGTTTGTCATTTTTTATCATTTTTTATTTCAGGTATGTACATTTTTTAGACATAATGCTATTGCACACTTAATAGACTACAGTACAGTGCAAACACAACCCTTACATGCACTGGGAAACCAAAAAACTCATGCAACCCACTTAGGCATACCTTGGAGGTTGGGTTCCAGATCACCACAATAAAGCAAATATTGCAATAAGGTGAGTCACATGCATTCCTTGGTTTCCCAGTGCATAAAAAAGCCATGTCTACACTATACTGCAGTCTTTTGACCTATTATTATGGAAAACTATGTGAATATTTTCTCAAAATCTTCTCAGATCCATCTTCTCCTCTGTCTTTAAGCCCACCCCACTGTCACACTGAGTTCAAGGACTCCTTGTGTCCTGCCTGGGCTGATGCAATAGAGACTTAACATGGTCCCCCTGGCCTCAGGCTCACCATCCTCCCCACTGCACACTCTTGGCACCTTGACCTCTCACTTCCAGCCTCTAGAACTGTGAGAAACAAGTTTCCATTGCTTATAAACCATCCAGTCTATGGTACTTTGTTAAAGCAACCAGAACTGACTAAGACAGTAGATAAACTTGACAGATGTGGTGATGGGAATTTTAATCTCTAAAATAGTGACCTATAATGTCTCAGAGTACAACTTTCTAGTCCAAAGAATTTAGCAATACTAAGTCAATAGATCAAAGTAATCAAAGATTTTGGAAAGGAACTTATGTGTGATCTAGTCATCTTTCCCGCCTGCTTTTAATTTTGAACTCCCTGGGGAAAATTATTGGTCCCAAATAAAATGGAAATATTTAATGAAACACACTCTTTTGTACATAGATTTTCTAAAAGGAAACAGTTTAAAAAAATTTTTTTTAGTTGATTTACAATGTTGTGTTAGTTTCAGGTGTACTAAGTGAATCAGTTATACATATCAGTTATACAATCAGATATACATATATATATATCCATTCTTTTTAAAAAGAAACAGTTTTAACTTCTGAGAAAATATTCACATAATTTTTAAAAAACGATAATAATACAGAAAATGTTTTTATTGTTAGATAATTGTCAGGATTCAGCTGGAACACAGTGTAAGGAATGTATGACCTTCAACTGTCCATAATGTGGAAAAAGTGAAACATGCAAGGCAGGAAGATCTGGCCTTGAGAGTTGATAGGAGTGACTTAATTTGTTGGAATCTGAGTTGCTTACCTGTAAACTGAGGATAACCTCTTGCCTTACAGGACTGTTGTAAGCTCTAAATGAGGTAATATAGGTAAAGCTGCTGGTATAAAATAGGTGCTTAAAAAATTGCAGCTCTCATTATTAAATCTATCAGTTTGAGCTTTTTCTGAAAACAAACATATGAACTGATAAATTTCCTCCACTTACAAAATATAACTAGGGGGAAAAATGGGGCAGACACATGGGACCTCTCTGTACTATCTTTGCAACTTCATGGGAATCTATAATTACTTTAAAGTAAAAAGTTAGAAAGAATTTCTTCTACTTAGAGTCCTATGAGAAGTACCTGTACCTTCGCATCTTGTTCAATGCCGTTGCTATTATCGTTCATGTGGTAGATAACAAAATCCTGCTATTTATCCTATGAGTGACAGGATGGATTGGAAGAAGTACTGCAACTATGATTCCAAGGACTTGAGACAACTTACTTCACAATCAGAGCATCTATAAAATGAAGATTTATATTTAATCTCTCTCAGCTCTATGATTTTCTAAATCTGATGGTACAAAGCTACAGTTACTGCAAAGAAACATTATATAAATTAGCAAGATTTGCTGAATAAATGTCTGTTAAAAGTGACTAAACAATAAACATTTACTTATTGCATAGTAAAAGTTAACATAATATAAAGGTAAAACAAATATATATTTCAAGATTGTAATATTTAAAATGTTATATAAATCCAAATTATTGTATTTAAAATATTACTTAAATTCAAAACATGTGGTGAAACCAGATGCCTGCCTGCAGAGCTGATGGTACTCTAAGGAAGTTGGTTTCTACACATTTTTGATCATGTACTCTGTTCACAAAAAAATACGCACTATTGTCATTCTCTGTATTAAATACTAGTAAAGTTTGATTTCTTAATTTAGATAAAAATAGAGATATTCTAACAATTTCTTCCCACATTCCAGCTGCTCTAGGGGTCAGATTTGTTGCAGGAAGTTTCCTATTCTATATTCTAGGACTGCACCTGTTGAATCCTCTGTTCTGATCATTCTTGCTGTAATCACATCTTTTTTTTTTTTTTTTTTGGTTGGGGGTAGGAGTTTATTAATTAATTAATTTATTTTTGGCTGTGTTGGGTCTTCGTTTCTGTGCGAGGGTTTTCTCTAGTTGCGGCAAGCGGGGGCCACTCTTCATCGCAGTGCGCGGGCCTCTCACTATCGCGGCCTCTTGTTGCGGAGCACAGGCTCCAGACGCGCAGGCTCAGTAGTTGTGGCTCACGGGCCCAGTTGCTCCGCGGCATGTGCGATCCTCCCAGACCAGAGCTCGAACCCGTGTCCCCTGCATTAGCAGGCAGATTCTCAACCACTGCGCCACCAGGGAAGCCCTGTAATCACATCTTAACATTAAGTTCCCCATTAGCAATTGGTTTCAGTGGTAGGTATCAGAGAAAGTCTATGCTATTAACTGTCTTCTCATTTTTCATCATTTAGGAGTAATCTCAGGACTAAAAACTTCAGGACTTTTAAGAAGTATCTATCTTATTTTAAGAATACCCTAATTTTAAAAAATAAATACTGATTTGTAAAGTACATTATTTCTGCAGGGAAAGGATTATTATACAGGTTGATTTGTAAATTATGTGTGACATTTTATATGAAAGTGGTTTTCTATAATTTTGCTCTCTAAATGGTGACTCAAACCCCTTAAAATACCTTAAATATAATGTAGTCTGGATACAGGGACAAAGTGGAAGGAAATATTGAATGTTTGAATTAGAAAGAATTCCTAAACTTGTTTAATGATGAATTTTAGCTTTGATGGTGATCAGAGGAAAAGTCTTTTCCTGAACAGAAAAATAAGTGATTTTTTAACGTGGACTCAGTGTTATGCTGCTTTGCCACAAGGAAAGGAGGAAGAAGAAAACTGGTTGATCAGGGTATAAAAAAAGGTGACTTAAAGCCTTTCTGGATTAGTATCAACCACACTTAAGAGGTGCATCTATACAGGCTGTCAGGCCCAGAACTGGCACAAATCATCCAAAATGAAAGTAGACTATGGATTCATGCTTCTATTTAGGTCTTTTAATGCAATAGGAAAGCATACTTGAGGAACTAAAGGCACATAATCAATGTCAATTTGATTCCACAAACAATTCTTAAGCATTTTGTGATACAGATATTAATAAGGCATGATCTGTGCCCTCAAGAGTTTCACAATCTAGTGAGATAGACATATCACAAATAATTGTTGTATAAGGAAGGTATGTTTAAGTGATAACCCCACCTCATCTGACTACTCTCCTTAGTCTGGCCACCCTTCCCCTTAGATAAATACTGTTGAAGGAGTTCCTTTTGATTATTCTTTTCAAATGAAAACTCTAAGCTGTCCTTTCACTTATGGCTATATCACATTTTATACTAAAAGGCCAAAGGATAACATTGTTTCAGGGGAAAAGTTCTTCGTATGCAATGCCATGCATGTTAGATTTCTGCCCGGCTTATATCCTATAAAATCGAATAAATGCAAGCCTCCTTCTGGGGCTCAAAGGACTATGTGCTGATGATAGACATAATTATCTGCCAACTATAGCAGGTGCCATAAAAGCAGCTAGACATTCTGGAATGATGCTTTTCCAATGAAATGACAAAAGCCAGACCAAACAAAAGACTGACACGGTCATTCTGGGTTGAAATCTGTTATTCCATCCGGCTGTTCTACTTTTGGCAAATCATCTGAACGTTGAACCTGTGTCATTAAAAAGCCAGTGTGAAAGCAGTCAGCTTTACTCCACAGGAACAGCTAATAACACCAGCTGTGGAGCATTTTACCAAAACCCACTGGGGCCGAAGTAAGTGTAGTTAAGTGGGAGAAATTATTGCACATTATCAAGCTGTGATGCATTTTACTAAAATCTACTAAGGCCAAGAGAAGTGCAGTGTAATACAAGAAATCACTGCAAATTAATAGAGAGTGTGGTTGTTCCAGAAGACCTTGGTCCCCAGGTAGGCAGGTCACCCCTTCAGCACCCATCACGCATTATTTCGGCCTCTGTATTAGAAAGGTACAGCAGTGAGGGGAAAGCAGGGAAACCGTGGGGAGAAGTGATCTGAGCTCCTTGATGGAGGGACCACCAGTAGAAAAGCTGGCACAGACTCGGGGAGAGGGACTGTGTAAGAGCTTGCCGCATCATCCGCGCGCCTCACCCTTCCGGGTCAGGCATCTCCAAATTCCCAAGACTCTGGGGACCAGAACCCTGGAGAAGGTGGGGGTTTCCCACGGCGGAATCCCCGGGGAAAGGGCGGAGATGGACCCATTGGGAGAGCCAGTGTCCAGTCCTAGGGGTCTGATCGGAGTCGAGAGAGAGTCGGCGAGAAAGGGGCGGGGGCGGCAGGGGGCGGCAGGGGGCAGCGGAGAGGAGGGGCGAGGCGCCGTCGCCCGGCCCCCTCCCCTCCCCTCCCCTCAGGCGCGCACCCCTCCTCTTTCCCTCCCTGGTCGGTCACCCGAGCGCGTCCCGCCGAGGCCGGGCTGCTTCAAGGGGAGGCGCCAACTCATCGCGGCGGCGGGCAGTAACGGCGACCTGGGAGGCGGAGCGGATGTGGCTTGGGCCTGCGTTGTGGTAAGGACATAGGGGATGGCGTAGGAAGTCGGGTGGGGGGGGGGCGCCAGGCTAGAAGCCGGCCGCTCTCAAAACCCCCCCAGCGGCGAGCCGCCTCTCCCCACACCGCCCACACCGCCCCCGCCGCCCGAGCTCCGGGCGAGGTTTCGGTGAGGAGTAGCCCCTGGGGCGACAGCCCCACCCGAGCCGCGAGCCCAGGCGTCTCCGCGCGTGCGCAGGTCTTCTGGAGAGGGCTGGGAAGGGGGGCTCTGGGGCGACACCCTCGCCCAGGCCTAGGGCCGAGGTGTTGCCGCGCGTGCGCAAAGTCGCTGGCTGGGGCTGGGCGCGCGGCTCCCGGATTGTACCCCGACCCAGGCCGCGGGCCGAGGCGGCGCTGCGCATGCGTGATTGGCTGGCGGAAGTGGCGCGTCGGGGCGAGGGTTGCCTCTGCCGGCGCACCAAGGCTGTTTCCTTCATGGAGGCTTCTCCTTCGGCCAGCGCGGGGGAGGCACCCGCCTCGGAGTTCCTTTCGCACTCTCCGACCCCGTTAGGCTGCTGATTTCGTTCATGTCGCCTAGACCCTCGGCTCCCGTCCTGTGTATCTTATCTCTATTCACCCAGCTTCCGGCCCCGAACCGGCTCGCTAAACTCATTATTATGCCTTCGACATTTGGTCCTGATGTCGAGGGATAGCGCAGAAAGTTTGACTAAGCTCGGCGAAGCTGTTTTGGAACTGCTGTGGAGGGATGGGGAGAAATCACCATAAATCTTTATTTTAAGCCGGAAGATACTGCCCTGCTTAGCCCCGGAAATAGGGATTTTCAGACGCTGAAAACTTTCCAAGTGCCCTGCCCTGGCTGAGAAGGAACTTCCTGCCGGAGTTGGAAGGCTAGTTCAGAGTGAACTTTTTGCTTTTGTTCTTTGGGAAATTACATACTAAGTCGAAACAGTTGGAGCCCAGGACTGTAACAAAATGCATGTCGTAGAGCTGCCTGCTGCCGCGCTTGGCGACTAAATTGGAACGACGCTCTTTCCCCCAGACTGGCAATTGACAGTCCCTGTTTAATGTTTATTGAGCCTCCTGGCTTTGCACCCTTCTCGTACTACGTTCCTGCTTGGCTTTACACCTTCCTGGGCAGTGGTACTTAGTTAAGTCAGTTTCGTGACTCCTGGGGATGTTCTTGGAATGATTTTTAACGTCATTACTCTGTGCTTTGTAATCTTATATGATGTGATGATACGGACATTTGGAGGCTAGAATAGAAGAAGCCCTTAACTGTCAGAGAATCTGAGTACTCAAAGGCGAAATGTAATCTCTCTTTCCCAGGGCACTAGGCAATATACACGTTATTAAGTAGTAGGTAAAGGCAAGTGGAATGCTATATTCTTGCACACCCCACTCCTTCCACGCAGGCCTTAACTGCTGTTACTGGGTTTACCAAGCCGGCCTCCACCCTTAGGCCTGTGCATTTGCTATTTTCTCCATGCTCAAAGCTCACTTTCCCCCTCCACCCAAGTCTGCATGGCACCCAACTTCATTCAAATCTCAAATTAATTGCCATCACTTCAGAGGTGACTGCCTCGTCTAAAATAGCCACTTCTCTCTCCATCTCCTTATCCTGCTCTATTTGGCTTTGTAGCATTTATCACTATCTGATACCATGGGTTTGTATGTGTATGTGCTCTCTCCCCCATAATGGCAGCTCAGTAGATATTTGTTAACTGTATAAATGAAATTGGTATTTGGCTCCAGAAGTACTTTATACTGAAGTCGCAATGTGCATTCATTCATTCAAAAAACATTTACTGAGTGACCACTTTGTATCAGGTTGTGTCTAAGTGTTTAGAGTATGTCAGTGAACAAAATAGACAAAGATCTCTTCCTTCTGGAGCTTACATTCTAGCAAAGAATGATTAACAGTAAACATTATTTATTGGGTTAGAAAATGATAAGTGCCATAAAAAAATGAAAAAAGGAGAGCAGAGGAAGGGGACTGAGTACAGGTGTGCGTTGCAATTTTAAACAGCATGGTTATGGTGGGTCTGAAGGATAAACTGAAGGTGATGTTCATGATGGAGAACTGGTTTTTAGAATTCACTATCTTTCTAGGAGAACTTTGTTTGTTTTACCATTCTCTGCTATGTGTTTCATGGGACCGCACAGCATGTCCATTGTGACAAATGTAACTGTCCTTTATAGTATATAGGTGAAAAAATATTTTTTCCAAAAAGAGTTCACATTATTCAGGATTTTAGTTTAATGCAGCAAATCAAATGAAGAGACTGGGCTCTTGAATGGAAAAGACTAGCCAAACGAATACTACAGATGGGTTGAAAAAAAACATGTATATTTTCTTCACGTTTTACTGCACTTTGCAGTTGCTTCTTAATGTCCCTCTGACTGTGGATGACTAGGTGAAGTTGTTTTCTAAGAGTGGTTGTTGATTTTCTTTATTTGGAACTGTGTTGAAGATTCACCTGGTATGATGTCATGCTTTAAGTTACTAAATTATTGCTCTTTGAGATTTCTGAATGAACCAGACAAGCCTAGCCAAATTGCACTCCGTAATTAAAGGATGCTTAGTGAAAGAGGCTGATAGGAACAATTTTAGAAAGTGAAGTGTTTTTCCCTTTGGGTCCTTTACTTAAGTGGATTACAAACACTGTGTTTAAATATCAAAAGCTATTAATCTAAAACTATAAATGTAGAGTACCCATGAGATTTGCTTATGACTTTAGGAGTTTGTCATATTTAATTTTGGTTTTATCACGTGGTTAAAGTGAAATTAAAATTCCCCTAAGATACTGTTACTTTTGAGGTTTACTGGAGTTGACTTACTATAAATCAAAATTGACCAGGAAAGAGATATGAGAATCTCTTTGGAAGAGAATGGAATTATGGAATGGAATGATCAGGGTTGCAGGGTGGCATCAGGGACTCCTGTTCAAGGCTGAAAATGGAAGGCTAAATGAGGGTACTTACTTAAAAGGAGCAAATACCTTGCCTCCCTGAAAGGGATATTCATAGTGTCCTTCAATGGAAGGCTGATATGATCCTTCTCGCTTTCATTATCTAGAAGGAACATGTGTCTTAATTCACACAGTGATCTCATCTTAACGTGAAAGTCTCCAGGGAATTTAAGGTGTAATAGTTTCTTTCAGCATGACTGTGACACTGGGGTGTGTCTTCTGTGTGTCTTCAGCCTTGCTAATCTAACCTGAGATCATATCTACTGGGTTGGCCAAAAAGTTCATTTGGGTGTTCCCGTAACATCCTATGGAAAAACCTGAATGAACTTTTTGGCCAACCCAATAGTACCTCTGTCTCCCCATGCAAGACATTGACAAGTACCAGTATGTGAGTGAATCATGAATTGTGACCCCATTATAACATGTTCTGTATTACGCTGAATGTATTTGACTGAACAGTTTGAATCATAAATGGAAATGAGCCAAGACTAAGAGGGGCTACCATGTTGAATGAATATTTACATTGTGGGGCAGAGATGGTTAACAGTTAGTATTCTGTTTAATAGGCATGTTAAGGGCTTTAAAAAAATTGTATTAGATATATAAGGATCTAAAATTCAAATGGATTTACAAATGTCTCAAGTATCAGTTCATTTTAGCTAGTATAACAATCTAAAAATATTTGTATAGTTTATGTTGATTATTTTTCATATTTGAAAGTGACACTTCTTGCTGTGCTTGGCCGAAAAGACCAACTTCAATGAGCTCAGTAATATTTTCAAACTAAATGCAACTTTGGTTTGGATTGAAGGTCTACTTCATCACTCTTGGCGAAGTTTGGAAACCTTTGTACAGTGAAATCATTAAAATAACAACTATGTTTCTGTGTTTCATAAGTCAGTTTGCTGTTTATCATACACATATGGCAGTACCATTCCCACTGAGGTTGTGCTTTAGTTTTAGTTGGGCTTTTAGTTTTTTAGTTTTGTCCATCCTGTTTATAACTGTCCCACTTTAGTTAGCAGCTGTGTAGGGTATCTTACTGTTATTTGTCATTGACTTATGGCAGCTCATTCAAATGGAGGTAAATTATGCCTGTCATCCTTTTTTGCAAGCGATAATTGGGATCATGTTTAATTATTTTATATTACATTTATACATATTTATATTATTTCTGGCTTTCTGATGACATACCATTTAATGACTCAGCTAAGCATATAGGTGGGAACCATCATTATCCCACTGACATGTACTTGGTCTGGAGCTCATTAACACACTGATACTGTAAACTGTATGCTGGTGTCCTAAAAGACATTGGTTTTCCTTCATGCCTTGTTTCTTTGATTATAAAAGCATCATCAACTGTGTTGCCCAGATGGGAGAATTTGTTGAAAGCATTGAGTTCTGTATTGCAAGAAAACTTTTCTATACATTATGTGTCTCAAGCATAGCTTTAGATTTGACCTCATACTGTTAAGTTGAATTTTAAAACATACATGACACTGGACTTTCTCTGCAAAAATTCTTCTTTTTTTTTTTCTTTTTTTTTCCTTCTGGGATCACTTCTAGAAAACAGATACCAGCATTTAGAAGCTTCTAGTTAATTGCAAGATAACAATTTCCATGGAAAATGCCTTCTCTCAAATACAGTGTATCTAGTTTATTAGCTCTTAAGGCCCCTGCATACTACTGGGTTGGGGTAATATTGACACAGGCAGCTACCCACTGGATATCCTTTTGCTCCAAGTTACTTCTTTTTTTTTTTTTTTTTTTTAACGTATTTGCTTTCAATTTAGTGCCCACTGCAGGCACTAAGTCAATATTTGTTGAATGAATTAGGCAAATGAATGTCCTATAATCAGTTTAACTCATTTAGGTCAGAAGTATTATCAAGTAATATGATACATTGTCATATTAGCAGACACACTGATTAATACTGATTACTTTACCATTAATAACATGTAGAGACTGCTTATTGTATGCTTTGTACAGGGAAATGAATTATTTGTTCTTCAAGAGGATTAGGGATGGGTATGTTTATCTTGTTCAATTACTGAAAGACTGTCGTCTTGTCCACTGATCTTCAACTGTGTAGTTATTAAGAGTATAGGGAAAACTCTCAAAATACAATATGTACGAAAAGGAATTATCTGTCCCAAGCAGGGATAATATGGAAATAAATTACTGAACTCTGCAAGTTTAGAAAAACAGTCAAAATAGGAAATGTCATGCAAAAGATTGCCTTAGTTGATATATATTTGGTTTTGAAAATTACTCTTGTGGGAAGTCCCTGGCGGTCCAGTGGTTGGGACTCTGTGCTTCCACTGCAGGGGGCATGGGTTCAGTCTCTGGTCAGGGAGCTAAGATCCTGCATGCTGCATGGCATGGCCAAAAAAAAAAAAAAAAGAAAAGAAAAAAAGTTACTCATGTAAAAACTTGGAACATTGGCTCTTGAGTGTCCAGTTTGGAGCTTCTGAAGGCAGAGGTCAGTGCCAGGAGCTTCTGACTGAAGAAGGTACCTATTCTCCCATTTCTTTTTATATTGTAAGGCAAATATCAGTACAGTAAGATTCTATAATAACATAGTTCTTTTTATTACATTTAAACAAAATGAGGAAATGCATAAGAAACTACTTTTCAAAACACAAGGCACTTTTTAATGTGAGTAATTAAGTATATATATGAACCAAGTTATGTATCCCAAAACACATGTAAGGAAAAAAAAACAATAAAGTAACATACAGTACGTATCATATGGGATGTTCTTATGCCATGACACTGTCACTATGAAGAAGAGCTTCCCAATACAGATGCCAGCCTTTGCCCTGGGTCTCCCTCCTGTGCAGAAAAGGGGGAAATTTGTAAGCAGATTAAGACAAGAAGTAAGAAACACATTCTGATACACTTTTTTCTGTTTCGTATTTTTCTTCCATGGCATTTAAGATACTGTACTTTTCCTATGTTAATGAGTTATTGTCTTCCTATGGTGTTGGTACAATTTTATTTTACTGACGGTGAAAGAAATTGTGGTTTATGAGTTGTCATTATCAAGCCTCTATTGAATTCCTACGTTCGCAGTAAAGGCAGTATTAGAATGGTGGTATTCTAATAGATTCTATAGTTTTGTTTTCCTTAATATTGGGCAACCTTATCCTCCCATACTCAGATGATTAACTTAAGCTTAAAATCTTGAAAACTGTCTTGTTAATTTGAAAAGCCATATCACACCAATTCATTGATAGAATTACATTGGCAAATTTTGCCTTTGACATTATCTCCATCAAAACTTTCTTATGAAACATTACTATCAAAGTCCAGCCATGTGTTTGTCAGTATCCATTACACATTAAAATAGTATTGTTGGGCCTCCCTGGTGGCGCAGTGGTTAAGAGTCCGCCTGCCGATGCAGGGGATACGGGTTCGTGCCCCGGTCTGGGAGGATCCCATATGCCGCGGAGCGGCTGGGCCCGTGAGCCATGGCCGCTGGGCCTGCGCATCCAGAGCCTGTGCTCCGCAACGGGAGAGGCCACAACAGTGAGAGGCCCACATACCGCAAAAAGAAAAAAAAAAAAAAAATAGTATTGTTTTCTGCATGTTTTAAAACTTTATCAAATAGTGTATCATATGCATCATTCTGTGACTTAGTGATTTTTGATCAGAATTGTTTTGGAGACTTATCTGTGTTGATTCTAGATAATTTATTTTAATTGCTGTGTGGTATACACATTCCATAGTTTATAAATTCTGTTGATGGAGTCTGTTGATCAATTCTATCCACTATTTCTAGTTTTTTGCTGTTGCACACAATTTTGTATATGCACTAGAGCTCATCTAGGCCAGTGTTTTCTAAACTACAAGACATGACTTATTAATGATATTGAAATTATCTTAGTGGGCTGAAACCAACATTGAAAAAATGAAATAGAAAAGGACAAGATAGGGTAGGATAGAATAGAATAATGTAAAATAGAAAAAAATAGGAAAGAGGATATCCCTTAGCATCTCATATAGGAAGGGTAAGAATTATTTTGTGAAACTCTTGTTTCAGGTACATGTATGTATCAAAAAAGATTGAAAGACACTGCTCTGGCCTAAATATTGTTGAGTTGCTCTAAAAGTGATTGTACCAGTTTACATTCCTTCTAGCTATATGAGTGTGCCTTCTGATCTTCATCCTCACAAACACTGTGTATTATCCCCTTTAATTTTGCCGATCTGATTGGTGAGATCTATCTGATTGTGATTACATTTCCATGATAAATTCCATGGATATGTTTGTTAATTTCTTCTTCTGTGAATTGCTTGTATCCTTTCTCCATTTCTAAATTGGATTGCCTTTTTTGTTCTAATTTTTAGGTGTTCTTTATATATTATGGATACTAATTAGGTATCAGTTATATATGTTGAAAATATCTTCTCCCATTCTGTGGCATTTGTTCATTTTGTCTTTTATTATGCCAAAGTTTTAATCTTTAATGTAAAATTTACCAGTCTTTCCTTTGTGGTTTATGCTTGTGTGTCTCATTTAAGAAATGTTTCCCTGCCCTGAGGTCATAAAGATGTTTTCTATACTTTCTTCCAAAAATTTGAAAATTTTGCGTTTTTCCCTTTCCAAATGGTTTCCCTTGCATTTTTTATGTTGAAATACTATAGATTAGACGTTAAGTGTTTTTTTGTAAGTTTCAGCGTCCAAGTTGTTGAATCCCTTTCCCCAAACTTATATAATATCTGAAAGTTATATTTTATAATATTAATTCTTTTTATAATTGAGCACCTCTGCTGCTGACTTTCTAACAGTAAATAGAGCTGATACAATTTTTAACTGTATTTTTCTCAGATAAATACTGGCTTGTTAAAGTTTCAAGATGGTATATTCTTGTTCTTTTCTTTTATTCTCTAATAGAATTTATTTATGTATTTCCATTTCAGTCACATTTACCTTACCCTAGACGACAACTTCACAAGGATCTAGAAGGAACAGGGTTAAAGATGACTGAATACTGGGCTCCAGAAATTTAGAAACAATCAGGTACAAACATTTTTGGTGGGAATGTTCCCAACCAGTCAGTACAAAATAAAACCATCTGGAATGTACACAGGAAAACTTAAAATATCCCTTCATTACAGGGGAGGGTCCAAGAGCAAGCACTTTGGAATTAGTCCTGGCTCTGACCCTGACTGACTGGTGACTGTTAGTCAAAGTATTGAAATATGTCCATTAAACAGAGGCAATGATTATACCTGTTTCTTTCTGCTATTGTAAAGATTAAATGAGATAATATAAGGCACTTAGTGCTTGGCACAGGGTAACTGTTTATTTTAACTGTTATTATTGTTGCTGTTATTTAGAATTCATGTTTATCACATCATGGATGTGGTATTCTATATGCGTATTATGGATTTTTAAGACGTATATGTTGATATATTACTATAACATTGCTATAATAATAGCCTGGTGATACCACATATAACAGGAGGAGATAACTATAATCCTCACATATATTCCGCAAACTATATTCCTCAAGTAGTACAAATTGGGAAAGCTAGTTTTCTCTATTTTATTTGTATCACATTGGAATAATGTTGAAAAAAAGCCAACCAGGGAATTCCCTGGCAGTCCAGTGGTTAGAACGCCGTGATTTCACTGCCGAGTTTGCAGGTTCAATCCCTGGTCGGGGAACTAGGATCCCCGCAAGCCAGCCGCACAGCACAGCCAAAAAGGGAAAAAAAAAATAAAGCCAACCATTTTCCACAACGCTACAGATTTTGACATCATTTTTTTCACAGTACTGTATAATAGTAATTAATCATGAAGCATTTTAAAATCTTCAAGGACTTTCTGACTGACAAAAATGAAATGATGTTAATATTATATTTAGTGTTAATTGAATTTTACTGAATGTTATTTCTTTGAATATGGTAATTTTCATATGCCATACATGTAATTATGTCTTAACCTGATTAGTCAAATAAACGGAATGACCTGCTTTTCACCATTCTAATTTTTAAAGAATTACTCTACTTAAAACTGATCAAAGACACTGAAAAGAGCTATTTATTTTTCTCCTTAAAAACCCAAGATATGCAGGTGTTAAAAAATTTCTATTAGCTGATATAGAGTGCTTTCCAGGATATACTGTTAGGTAAAAAAAAAAAAAGCTTGCAAAAGGGTATGTAAAGTATGCTATATTTTGTACAAGAAAGAACTGGGGAATAAAAATACATACATATGTCTGCTTATTTTTGCAAAAAGAAACAGAAGAAGAAACCAGAAACCAGTGAAATTGGTTACCTACAATGGTAGAGGGATGGGGTGGGGAAACGAAACAAAACAAACCCCAGGATTTCAGTGATCTCAGCATATTAGCAAGATTTCCCTTCTGCTAGGGACACAAAGGGGTCCTAAAGTCCAGCGTGGGGCAGTCACTTCTCTAATTAGATCCCTTTTCCTTCTCTTGTTTGTTTCCTTTTTTCCCTTTGAATTCCCTTCCTCCACTCTTCTACTTTCTCTTCTCTTCCTCTTTCTTCGCTTCCCTCTCTTATCTTTTTATTTTTTATTCCAGTAAACTTGGGGCAGGTATGGAAAAGGTATTTCCAGTTAAGATGAGGCAAAAAAGAGAAGAATCCCCAATGTAGGCTGTCTGCAATCTACAAAAAGCTGTATTCAGAAGATGCTTTCAACGAATATCTTGTGTTCTACTCTGAGCCATGTGTTGTGTTAGTTATAGCAATGAATGAGTCATGGTCCTCTCTCTTAAAGGGCTTGAAAATTAATGGAGAAGACAGATGATATAGGAATAGCTGCCGCATGAAATTATTTTTCCATGTTGGCAACCAGATCAAGTTTTAGAAATTTATAAGTGAGAAAAGTCTAAGTGATCCTTTTCACAACAACCACATCTTTTCCAAACATTAGAAATAATGATTTGTATTAATTGCCATAGTTTGAGTAATAATTCTGAATATATTATTTATTATTCCTTATTATTCCTATTATTCCTTATTATTCCTTATTATTCCTACTCTTCACAGTGATTTGAAACTGTCCAATCCCAGGGGAAATTTGACCAAGGTCTAAAATTTATTTTTTCTTATCTATAGGAAGTCAACTCTGAAATGAAAATTTTCTCCTCATTCCCTAATAGATTTAAGAATATAGGTTTATCCTGGGATTATTTTTCCACACCTCAGCAGGAGGATTCTCATAGGAGAACAACAGTTAAAACATCTTTTGGGTTTTACAGCTGTTAACTCCCATGCCCCAAACTTAATTCCCTTATTTTCCCTTCACCATATTTGAGCTTAGCTTATTTTCTCTGTTAATTAGAAGTAAAGTAATTTTAACCTGCCCAGTTTCACTCGACATATGGGATCTTGATTTTACCACATACTTTTTCCCCAAGGACTGCACAGGACCATGGAAGACCATATGGAAGAAGAACTTTTCCTTCTCTATGGAAAAAGTGGCAAGGTTAGAAAAATCATGCCCTTGGAGCATATATTTTCTGTCACATAAAACATACTTCATCAAACCTCTATTGGTCATCCAATAGGAAGATCAATGAGATAGTGTCTGTCTTTGAGGGGCTCTCAGTATAGTGACTGAGATGCTGGCCGATCACTGTTATGGGTGTAGAGAATGCCAGAGGGACCAGCAGGGGACTCTGGGGATTGTGTGAGGAGTAGAGAAAGGGTCCCCAGAGGCGGTGACGTTTGAGCTGAATGAGGAGCCACACCACCCCTACTTTCACAGAAAATGCTGTCCTGCAAAAGGGTCTGAGTTGAACAATGTTTGCTTCACTGCCAGAGATTTAAAAAAAATGACAAAATACTTAATCTTAGATGACACGTTCTTAATTCATCGCAGATATTCTTTATTTCATTTCCATCACATACAGTCAGCCAGCTTAAGTCCGGTCAGTGTCCAATTGATGTTAAAAGTTTCACATCTTTCACATGTACATCGATCTCTATCTTGTGTTGATTTTATTAAATTTACGAAATATCTGCTCTTCACTCTTGACAGCTTAATATTAACTGCCACCATTAACTTTCATTTTTCTGTTTTCCACTTTTTAAAAAATAAAATATGGTCAAAATTCAGTAAAAGATGTAAATCATCTTCACAGCCAGCGTAGTGTACAAAAACAGCACACCTTCTGAACCTGAACCATAGTATTGCTGTGTGCTGACTTGAAGTGCTCATTTGTGAGCTCCTGTAGGAAAGTAGCTTACAAAAGCAATGTATAGAACCTGAAAGTCTTATAGAATGTTCATAGAAAATTTCATTAATTTTTTCTGGGAACAGATTTTGTAAAATAAAAGACTCATGGAATTAGCAAAGAAATTACTTTATTACATGGTGTTATGCTGCCAGGAAATTCTCAAAACGTGAGGTGTTGGCTGTTGTTCTTTAAGAATTTTTTTTTTTTTTTTTGCTAGGCATGCCCAACATGTAATTTTAATTCTGTTTTTATATGCGGTATTTTAAATTGAATTGTGACAACTTAATAGTTGTCCATAGTTAAATGAAGTATCATAATCCACTTGGTTCTTCATATGGATGGAGAAGCAGAGTTAATACAGGGAGCACACACTCAACGCAATGATAAAATGCATTTTGGTCTCTAACTTTATGGAGATGTATGTCCTTAATTATGTTTTCCTTGAGCTAATATTAAAAAAAATTACTGCTTTGCATTTCCCAAACAGATGCCAGTGAAAGATGAGAGAGGTGGCTTGGATGTGAGCAAAGTAGTGAAGGTAAGCTGGCCTGGGGTTAATTCTCACCTATGCTGGTGACAAGTGCAGGAAGGGGGCTCCAAACTAGGATGCAGATTCCAGGGACACGATCTTGATGACATGTATTGCCGAGCTCTCGCTCCCTGGTAGTGCTTTTTTCCCCTACAGTTTTTTTATTGCCCACTCCTGGCTTCTGCTCAGCCAGTCCCTTACTTAATAGTTGGGCCCAGAGGTAGTTGGGTGCCTTCTGCAGAGATGCCTGCTATCATGCAGGCTGGCTGTGGTGTGATTGAGGCTCCTAAAGTGTGTGCATCCTTATATTATGTACACGCTTACTATATACAATGTATATATATACAGAGTATACATATATGCTATATACGTACATATGTATACAGTATGTACAATGTGTATAACTATATATGCTCAAGATTATGCCAGACAGAAGAATGTATTTTTCTTCTGTGAGAGAAGATACTCAATTCCTGGAGACTGATATTAAATATTTACTTCAAAAAAGTATAAACATGTGCATTTCATAAATGAAGTCATTGGTTCCCTATGAAGAAGTTTCCCCACAGACTTAGAAACATGAATTTTTGATGACTAACCTCCAGTAGCCAGCCTTCTGGCAGAGGTTTAAAAAGCAATGTATTCACACCTGTTGTATTTAGGTTATATTGTAATTATTTGTTTTCTATTAAATTGTGAGCTCCATGAAGGAAGACAACCCACGGTGGGCATAACTGCCCTGTTCATTAAGGACTTCATGAGCACAACAGCCAAAGCCCTACAAATGCAAGCAAACACTAGGCCTGCCAGGAGTTATCACTTTTTATGTGAACTTTTTACTTAGCAACAGCTGATTTGTGGAAAGAAATCTGGCTTACCCACTGAGAAGCTGGTGATCTTGGAGTATTTCTCAGTCTCTCTGGCCCTCAGGTTCCTCATATGTAAAATGGGGATAGCAATATGTATGTCCTACACTTGTGAAGATTAGAAATACTATGTAAGGATTCTTTTAACTAGCACGTTAGCACGTCTACATGAAATATTTGATGCCACATCCCAAACATTGTTCTTTCTGAAAATTATAGACTTAAATAGGAAAAAAATATTAAAATGAACACCTCCCAGAAAATAAGATTCCTTCATAATATAAGGAGGTGGGTAATTTAAAATAGAAGTTTAGGCTAAAAGGTAACAGAACAAGATTCTGTCATTAGCCCCACAGTGGCCTTAGGTGCTGCCCAAAAGGTAATAGAAGACATCATTCTCCAGGCAGGGTCTTACAGTTTGGTGGTGTCATGGGGGCAAGTAGCCAGACTTGGCATTAGGGGAGCTTCCCCTGGTTCAGGTTATGCCACTCATTGAGGGTGATGCTCTTAGCAGTGACAAACTGCTTCCCCTCTGCGTTAGTTTCTTAGTATTAGTTTCTGCCCTGATGAAGTACCACAAACCAGGTGGTTTAAAACAACAGAAGTCTACTCTGTGACAGTTGTGGAGGCCAGAAGTCTGAAATCAAGGTGTCAGCAGCGCTCTCTGAAGGCTTGAGGGAAGAAGCCTGCAGCTTCTGGGGGTTCCCGGCATCCTTGGTGTTCCGGGACATACAGCTGCATCACTCCAGTCTCTGCCTCCATCTTCACTGTGTGTCTTCACATAGTTAACTCTACATGTCAGCTTGAGTGGGCCCCCGGTGCCCGGGTTAAACATCGTCTCTGGGTGTGTCTGTGAGGGTGCTTCCAGATGAGAATAGCACTGGAACTGGTGGACTCAGTAAACGGGTGGCTCTTCCTGCTGTGGGTGGGCATCATCCAATCTGTTGAGAACCTGGATGGAACAAAAGGCAGAGGAAGGAAGAATTCATCCCTTTTTTCCTGCTTCGCTGATCTACCTGGGACATCTCACTTCATCCTCTGCCCTCAGACTGGGATTTACATCATTGTCTCCTCTGGTTCTCAGGCCTTTGGACTCAGACTGAATTATTCCACCAGCTTTCCTGGGTCTCCAGTTTACAAATGCAAACATAGGACTTCTGAGCCTCCATAATCTTCTTTTTTTTTGTTTTTTGTTTTTTTTTGCGGTACGCGGGCCTCTCACTGTTGTGGCCTCTCCTGTTGCGGAGCACAGGCTCCAGACGCGCAGGCTCAGCGGGCATGGCTCACGGGCCCAGCCGCTCCGTGGCATGGAGGATCCTCCTGAACCGGGGCACGAACCTGTGTCCCCTGCATCGGCAGGCGGATTCTCAACCACTGCGCCACCAGGGAAGCCCCTAGAGCCTCCATAATCTTGTGAGCCAAGTCCTATAAATGAATGAATGAATGAATGGATAAATAAATTTTTCCCCGACTCCTAAGGTGGAAAGCACAAATATCCTTTCTAAAATAAGTAGCTAGTCTGATCTGCTCTCTACTAGACATATATCTGGTAAGACTGATTTAATATCTGATGGGAAAGATAGGGCTTAGAAAATCCTTTGCTCCTTTAAATTAAGCTAGAGTTTGGTGATTATTGAGGGAAACGGCTAGACATGGCATTTGATAGGCATGTTGGCTATTTAGGCATCTTATTTATAATCTTAAAAAATTTTGGAAGTTGAAAAGTATGTAAGTAAAAATGTTTCCAGTGTAGCAAATAAGTAAAAGCTCTCTTTAAAACAGCTTTATCTGTTTTAAACACCAAGGACTTCCCTGGTGGTGCAGTGGTTAAGAATCTGCCTGCCAATGCAGGGGACACAGGTTCGATCCTTGGTCCGGGAAGATCCCACATGCTGCGGAGCCACTAAGTCCGTGCGCCACAACTACTGAGCCTGCACTGTAGAGCCTGTGAGCCACAACTACGGAGCCTGCGTGCCACAACTACTGAAGCCCACACGCCTAGAGCCCATGTTCCGCAACAAGAGAAGCCAACGCAATAAGAAGCCCGCGCAGCACAACTAAGAGTAGCCCCTGCTCGCTGTGCACAGCAACGAAGACCCAATGCAGCCATAAATAAATAAATAAAAACAGCTTTATCATGTCCACATTGAATGCTCTTATGGGAGTGCAAGTGCTCATGATCTTAATGCATCCTGTTGTGGGTTTGATTGTATCCCCCCCCAAATTCATATGTTGAAATCCTAACCCCGAAAGGTGATGGTATTAGAAGGTGGGGCCTTCGAGAATTGTTTAAGTCCTGAGGGGAGAAACCTCATGAATGGGATTAGTGCTTTATAAAAGGGGCTCCAGAGAGACCCCTAGCCCTTTCCAGCATGAGAGGACACAGTGAGAAGACTCTGGCTCTGAACCAGGAAGGGCACCTTCATCAGAACATGATCATGCTGGCACCTTGAGCTCGGACTTCCCAGCCTCCAGAACTATAAAAAATAAATTTTTGTTGTTTATAATCCACCCAGTCTATGGTGTTTTGGTTTAGCAAGTTGACTGAGGTACCCCATTATTTTTGAAGGTGACCTTTTTTGGAAATGGGGTCACTGCAGATGCAGATTGTTTAGTTAAGATGAGGTCATGAGGGTGACCTAATCCAGCATGACTGGTATCCTTATAAAAAAGGGGAAATTGAGACAGACAGATGCATGTGGGGGAAGATGATGTGAGAGACACAGGGAGAATTGGGCCGTCTGCAAGCCGAGGGGGGAGGCCTGACAGATCTTCCCCTTACAACCCTTAGGCGGAACCAGACCAGCTGATACCTTGACTCTGAACTTCCGGCCTCCAGAACTGTGAGAAGATAAAAGTTCTGTTGTTTAAGCCACTCAATTTGTGGTACTTTGTTACAGCAGTTGTAGCAAACGAATACATGTACTTTCTGGGTGTTTTCGTCCTACCAATCCCCAAACCTGAGTGGGGGGGATGAGGGAACCCACCAGTTGCTCAAACTGAATGGTCAGAACTGACCCATGAACTGAAACCTTCTGGACTTTTTCCTTGGTGTCACCTTTGGCATTGTTCTTTCCCAAGGACTTGTTTTGCTAAGATTTAGGCAGCAGATGAAACAGCAGTCTTCTCCCTTTTTTCCTGCTTTCACAAGCAGCTTAGTTTCCAGAGCTACATTTAAGATATAACCGACACTGAAAGTGCTACATTTAAGACATAACCGACACTGAAAGTGCTTGCCAGACATTCACCTCCCCAAGGTTCAGCCTTGGATGATTCCTGTGTCCTTAAGGAAAATGAATAGGTGAGATCTGATTCCATCCAGGACCTCTGGCCCTTGGTTGCAGTGAGAGTGGTCCTGACGCAGTCAAGCTTGTAAAGGCAGTTCCCCAAACAGACAGGATTTGTTCCTCCTCAAACCCATGCTAACTCTTCTGCAGAAATGAAGGGGACAAAGAAAATGTATGTTTTATTATTAGTCAATATATATATATCTTTTATTTACCTATTTTTTTAATTCTTTTTCAGCCAGTACAGGCTACTCTGTCATCTTTGAAGATGTTAGATGTGGGCAAGTGGCCAATTTTCTCCCTTTGTTCTGAGGAAGAACTGCAGTTAGTTCGTCAGGCCTGTGTCTTTGGCAGTGCTGGCAATGAACTTTTATATACTACAGTAAATGATGAGGTAATGTTGAAGAAAAAATTACATTTTCCGTAATGGATTTGCTGAATTGAAGATCTTGGTGGGGGAACTAAGGAGTTAAGGAAGGAATTAAGGTAAAAAAAATGCACGGAGAATAGATTCTTATTTATTAAATAATGAAGCAGTTTCCCTAGGGGAACTGTGCCTGTTTGAATGTACAGGTTTGTCAGAAATAGAACTGCTTGAACTAACTGTGGCTTTTCCCACAGATTTTTGTGCTTGGCACCAACTGCTGTGGCTGTTTGGGATTAGGTGATGTCCAGAGCACCATTGAACCTCGGAGGCTGGATTCTTTAAGTGGCAAAAAAATTGCCTGCCTCAGCTATGGGAGTGGTCCACATGTTGTCCTTGCAACAGCAGGTAACCTAGGAACACAGGGTGGAATTTTAGCCATTGCTTTCTTTGTTGAGAAACAAGACTAGGACCACCCCTTACACTGAGAACATACTTTTTGATTGGCTTTCTGGCTCTGCCCTGGGAACTTGACTGTGCTTTGGACAATATGAAATATCAATATCAATATCAAAGTAAGATAATGTAGCAGATGGAAGCTAGCAGTTATTGGCACTTTGGGTGTAAGAATGACAATGCGATAAGCCCAGTGAACTCCTTTTGTTTATATGTGTAATTATTTTGCATTAGAATGCTGAACTCAGGACGTTTTGAACTTGAGATTCTTGATCTATGAACAGAGCGATGAAAGCTAGATTCCAAGATCCCCTCTAACCGTTAGCGTTCTGTGATCCTGACTTTAAACAGTGACTGATGGCTCTAGTTGGTATTCGTAGTATAAGGAATTAAATATTCTCATGGCTATTTCATGCATTCAGACTGATAAGACAACATAATTAAAACATACCTTAGAGCTTCCCTCAAGCTGGGTATTCATTTTATTAGTGTTCTTTAAATGGAAACTAAATTTTATAAATACTCTCGTATATTTATTTCACATTTTAAAAATAAGTTTTAGGGATTTTTGGTTGCCAGTAGTAGCAGGCTGGATTATTCAGACCATTTCTGCACTAAAAAAAAATACAAACTCTAGATAAAATATTTTTTAAAAATTTCTAAAAGCATCAAAACACTGATAAGGCAGAAAGGAATTATTAGACCAAATATATTTAAGAGAAAGTATGAACTAAGAAGTTAGAGGGGACCTTGAAGCTAATTTTGCCTTAAAGCCATCTGCCTATGCACTTAAACAGTGTTGTGGTCTGATGTACTTATGAGGTGAAGGGGTCACAAGTCAAAGACCTCACATGTTAGGCTGGGACCACAAAGGGCTACACTCTCAGGGCAAGGATGAGTCAGTTCTTTCATCTCTAAGGGACTCAACAGAAGAATTCCTTGGCTCTGAGCAAAGCAAGGAGAAAAAAAGAAAGAAAACCTCTCCCTGGGGTGTTGTATCCATGGATTTGTATTCCAATTCACCTTAGATTGGATGGTCCAAGAAATCTCAAGCCTTGGATTTATCAAAGAGGTACCTTTAAAGTGCCTTAAGAACATGAGAGAAGTTAATGCAAATTCTTTCTAGACGAAAGTAGCTTCATTCTAGGCCTGAAGGAATATAATGCCATCAAAAAATAATTTTTCAATGGCAATTAGTAGCACATAGTCAAAGATAAGCAGGTACAAGGAAACAAGGCCCCCTGAATAAGAACCTGCAAAAAAGACAGCAAAAAACAACTACTAAATATCAGATATTAGAATTACCAGACACCACTTATAAGATGGCTGTATTTATTACGTTTGAAAAAATAAAAAATGAGCTTGAAGGTACCTGAAGAGATCATAGAAGACTTGAAAGAGAACCAAATAAACAATATAATTATCAAAATGAAAAAATCAGTGGACAAGTTTTGCAGCAGTTTGAACACAGCAAGAGAAAATTAATAAACTAGAAGATAGATCAGAAGAAATTATCTGGAATGTAGCACAAAGAGACAATAGGGTAGAAAAATACAGATGAAAGGAGTTTATACTGTATTATTCCATTTATGTTAAGTTCAAAACCAAGAAAGACTAAATCCTGTTATCCAGGATGTATATGTGGGGGGGCTTTTGGGGTGATCATAAGATTGTATTTCTTGACCTGAGTGGTAGTACATGGATGTGCACTTTGCAATTATTTATAAAACTGTGTATATATATTTTAAGAACTTTTCTGAATATGTATTATACTGCACAATAAGTAATATAACAAAGATTCAAAAAATTTACTTGGAGATCATTTTATAGATAAGGAAATTAAGGTTCAGAGAAGTTAAATGACCTTACAGTCTTTTGAATTTCAGTCTGTTTTTTTTTTCCTCTTACTCTTAGCAGCCTTTTCTCTGTTGTTTATTAAAAACCTATCTTCCAGCTATTATAACTGCATCCATTTAAATTTCATCTTGTTGCTTTGAGGTAGAATGTAGTTAAACTTTCCAAATGTATTCTTTTATAAAATGAGTTTTGTGGAATAGGGAAGTTGATTAGCTTTTGCATATGAAGTTTTAGTTTCCATTTGTGGAAGTGTGTAATATATATATTTTCATATAAGAATAGATGTTTTGAAAGTTGGTTATGTTTCTTTTTATTTTCAGAAGGAGAAGTCTTTACCTGGGGTCACAATGGTTACAGTCAGCTGGGCAATGGGACAACTAACCATGGTCTAGTGCCCTGTCATATCTCTACTAATTTGTCAAACAAACAAGTCATCGAAGTGGCCTGTGGGTCTTACCATTCTTTGGTGCTAACATCTGATGGAGAGGTGAGAATAGTCAGCATAAATCTCACTGATCATAAGATTTCAATAAGATTTTAATTTCAGTACATTATATAGATTCCTATAGCAGTCCTGAAAATATGATCATTTGATTAGAATAACCACCTACCTCAAATTCAGTCTTACTCTTGTTAGCAGTTCATAGTCATGGTGTTTATATTATGAAGTGTGCCTGTATGTAGTAAGGATTTCTATAACTGCAAAATTTAAAAGGCTGTATTGTTACTTCTATGTTGCTATACTCAAGGGGATTATTTGCAAAAAGAAAAATCCCAAAATGCTGGAAAATATGGCTGAAGCAAAGTAGATATTTTTATAAGGATTATATGATATTTGCTTATAATCATTGCTGTTTGTATAGGTAATGCCAGTAACCTAATTTTATAAAGTAATATGCTTTGGGACTTCCCGGGCGGTCCAGTGGTTAAGACTTCGCCTTCCAATGCAGGGGGTGCGGGTTTGATCCCTGGTCGGGGAGCTACGATCCCACGTGCCTCATGGCCAAAAAACCAAAACATAAAACAGAAGCAGTATTGTAACAAATTCAATGGAGACTTTAAAAATGGCCCACATGAAAAAAATCTTAAAAAAATAATAAAGTAATACATTTTGTAAGAATGTGTTCTGTGGAAACTTCCCTGCTTATGTTGTGAGCATTTATGGATATCAGCGCTTTGAGGGCAAAGATGAGGCACCGTAAGTGCCAATTGAGACACTTTATATATTAGTGTGTTTCATTTATTGATCTCTTCTTTCAAATAGGTATTTGCGTGGGGTTATAATAACTCCGGGCAGGTAGGGTCTGGATCAACAGCTAATCAGCCGATCCCTCGAAGAGTCACTGGCTGCTTACAGAATAAAGTAGTTGTGAACATAGCCTGTGGGCAGATGTGCTCGATGGCTGTGGTGAACACTGGGGAGGTAAGAAAGTTATTTTCTGTGTCACTTAAAAAAGCCTGTCTGCCTTCTCAGTGTCGTACCGACATGGAATGCTTCTTTTCATCTTTCGTGGGCATTGAGTCTCTCATCTTCCCTCAGGTCTATGTCTGGGGTTACAATGGAAACGGGCAGCTGGGACTCGGCAGCAGCGGCAACCAGCCAACCCCCTGTAGGGTAGCAGCTTTGCAAGGCATTCGTGTCCAGCGGGTACGTCCACTGTTGGTTCACGTGCTGCCTGTTTGTAAGGCTACGGGGGCAGAGATACCAATGTACTAAAAACTCAGTTGTCTTAGCAGGCTGAAAAGGTCAGCTGCTTGGCTATCTTGACTGAAGTAAAGGTTAAAGCTCTTTTCCTGAATTTAGTTGTAGATGTTGATCAGAAAATTTATATTTCCTGTGCACTCTCATACATAGCTGTTGGGATGTAAATTTTTATCATCTTTTCCAAGGAAACTTTGGCAGTATGTATCAAGAGCCTTAAAAATACTCATACCCTTTGATCTGTAATTCTACTTAAATTTAGGGCATTATCCTAAGGAACCAAAGAGAAAGTGACTTGCAGAAGGTGTAGTAAAGATATAGCAGGAAAAAAAAAAAGAAAAAAAATTGATAACAAATAATAGCACAATTTAATCAAACAGTAAGTTAATGGTTAAATAAATTAATATCAATACTAAATCGTATTAACAGAGATGATGCTTACAAAGATTTTTAATGGTAGGGAGATAATGCTATATGCAATGTTAAGTAAAAAGAAAGATACAGGACTGCTTATACAGATATGAGCACTTTTTTAAAAAGCTATCAGTGCATATCTCTCCATATATAAATAGAAAAAAATCCTGATCTTGAGATGACTTTCATAATTATACTTTCCTATATTTTTTTCACATTGAACATCTTTTACTTTTATAACAAAAGGAGAAAATAATTCTTAAAAAATAGAAGTGTCTATTTCTTATTCACTTCACACCCCTTGATCTCTGTGAGCATAATGAATGCCGTATTAAAGGTGAATAAACTGGACTCTTGTCACTGAAGGACTCATGTTGATCTCACTGCAGTTTTCACCACACACGGGGCCTAAGCTAGGTCTGGAGGGATGTTGCTTAACTTAATGCCGCCTGCCTTTCTGGCAGACTGCCTCTTCCCTTTTTTCTTTTTTTTTTTTTTTTTCCTTCATTTTTTGATTCTTAACCTATCTTGTGAAACATGTTTCTTTCTGTTTGCAGGCCTGAGTTTTGGTTTTTCTCTTTCCAGGTTGCCTGTGGCTATGCACACACATTAGTATTAACAGATGAAGGTCAAGTGTATGCTTGGGGCGCAAATTCTTATGGCCAGTTGGGCACTGGCAATAAAAGTAACCAGTCCTACCCTACTCCTGTTGTTGTGGAAAAGGACAGGTAATATGTGCATTTTCAAAATAAGTTCAGTGTTCTTTCGTGATTAAACTAAACTTAGGCATTGTATAGAATTATGGGCAATTGACTGCTAGTATGAGAATATTCTTGAACAAGACTATTCATTCCTTTTTAAAATTAGCTTTAGAATTTTGGGGCAAGTTGATTGATGTTAAATAGTTTGTTTTCACATACCCGTATTTCACCTATACCTCCAATAGCTACTATACACAAACTACAATGACTAAACCTCCAACAGCTTTTCCGCATTATTCTTCTCGCTCAAAAAAGACCTTTTCTCCCCCGTTCTCATTTTTTTCTATTTCACATTCTTAAGAAGGAGTTGATAACATTGGAGGTCTATCTTCTATGGTTTAGGAAGATGAAAGTATCTTAGATGGGGGCTGCTACTTATAAAATTTGCCAGTTGAAAAGAATAGGGCTGTTTCATTACTTCAACTCCCAGGCTATCACCGTGACGCAGAGCAAATGGTTAAAAAATTAAAACTGAGTTGTGTGCCCTTGTTTGCAAGGTTGTATTAAGTGAGTAGCATATCCAGAGTTTTCCCCCAGATTATCCTACTATTTTTGAAGGTCTCTTGAAATTTCTCAAACATGGCTACATCACTGCCTTTTCACTCTTCATTTCTTGACACAGAAGCACGGAACAAGAACATTTTATTATTTGTTCTATTAGGCCAGGGTTAAATCATTGTGGAAATTAATATTGCTGTTTTCATTTTTATTTTACATATTAATTTTTGCTATATCTGATTTTAAATAAATATATGGATAAATTATTTTGCATTTGTGGCAGTTCTTTTATATGTTTCTATTGGAATATTTAACAATGAAAATGAAGAACCAAATGGTCATTTTCAGCTCCCTTGATTTTCATTTGAGTATTGTGAACCTGGCTGCTTTTATTTAACCTATGTTAAATTGGTTAAAAAACCTTTTTTCCCCCCATATCTTACAGTAAGACCCTAGACTCCTTAAGAATTGGGGAAGAGGAAAGATAATGAAGGTCACGAGCTGGCAGGCACACAGGAGATGCAAGCAGCCATGTTACTTTCATTTCTCTTAAAGGTGGTTCAGAGCCGCTCAGTAAAAAGAGAAGAGACAGTCTTGAGGCTTTGAAAATGCCTCCAGCTAGCAAATCCAGTCAGTGGGGACTTTTAGTGTTTAGACAAAATAGCTAAGAAGTGCTAAAGGATCAGAGGTCACATGGGTATAAAAACAGACTGTCTGTATGGCACTTTACCATTTTTCTCATGCTGCCACATTTAAAATAAACTTGAACTCCTCTATCTGGACTCACAGAGTCCGCTGCCATCTGCCCACCAGCGATGTGCCCCACCTTGCGCCGCTGGTCCTGACAGTCCCAGAGTGAGTGCCAGGTCTTCTGACTGTGGTCACGCTGGGACAGACAGACCGTAGGGCAGCTCAGTGGGAAAGAGCAAGAGAGGCAGAGAAGCAGGGCACGGAAGTTATGTGAGGGTCAGGGCACGTGGCACTGGAGAGTTACCTGTTGCTTTCTGTCTTTTTCAAAAACTTCAGAACTCAAAGCATTTTTTTGAATTATATATGTAAAAAAAAAGTAGAAATAGCTAAATACTTGCACCCTTGGTCTTGTCCACGTAAACATGATTTTGGCTACGGATATCAGGGTTGAGTGTTTTGAATGAGATGGTCCTGCTTTTCTCTGTGTTCCATGCTTGAATTTCAGCTGGTGATTGCTGAGCTTGCAGGCTCTCCATCGCACAAATGTTGCAAGGGAGGAACCTATAGGTTTGCTGGGACTTGTTCAGCACCTACCCGCCCTTTTCAATGACTGAAACTTTGCAGATATGTTATGACTTATCTCTCAGGAACTCCTGACTCTTGGGGCCCATCACAGGGAGTCTTGGCTAATTAGAATGAACAGGATTGAACTTGGGGCGGGGTGGGTCATCAGGTCTTGGTTACGTGTTCACAGAAGCGGGAAGGGGAAATTTGTCTGCGTGGGATTATTTGCTCAAACAGCAACCCAAGAAAAACCTGATTAACTCCATTATGGTGAGGGATGCTAACACTTTATGTCACTGTTTATATTCACTTAGAAGTGATTTTAATAATTAACATGATTCTCTTCTCTAACCCAGTCATTCCAAATCTTTCTGAATTTTCAGTACTTTGATTTACCGGCATGTCTTTAAAGTCCCCTAAAAACACAGTTTAAGTTAGATTGATCTAAAACTAACTTTGCCTTGAATTTTTGTGAATTTTGTGACTTCTTGAGGTCATTTATCCTGTGTTGGCCTCTTACAGAACCAGGATTGGGAAACAGTGCTCTGGTCTTTTTATAATCATGATTTCTTCTCCATTATTCTCCTCCCTCACAAATTACCTTTTTTCTTTCCTCATTGTTTTCTGTTTTGCATTCTGTCTCACTCTCTGCTGTTTCCTGTCTGGTATTTCTTAGACATTAAGCTGTGCCATTGTTGCAGATCATTCCGTTGAGGTGATACTAAACCTGTTTATTATGAACATATAGTAATTTTTTCCCATTGAGAATGGCTACAAAATAAAGTGTGAAATATGCCAGACATCCTGACAGTAAAGGTTAGCTCAGTTTATAGTCATTGTCTATTGCATGTATGACTGGAAAATCTGAACTTCCGCATTTGCTTCTTGGTATGAATCAGATGTAAGGACAGATGACCTCAGGCAAAGGCAGGGCGCCTTGGCTGATGGTCGAGTCCCAAGCTGAGACCTGAAGGTTCCCTCTAAACCTTCTCCATTCTCGTTGCTGTAGCAGCTGCTGCCATCAGCCAAGCCTCAGCCCCACCCCTGACTTCACTGGGTGCTCCAGGTAAATGCCCCAAGGCCATGGTCAGGGAGGGCCAGCTTTCCCAGCTTTTCTGCATCCTTAACCCCTGTGCTGTGGAAGCAGTGTCCCACCTCCTCTAATGGATGGCAAAGGCCGTTCCCCTCTCCTGGAGGCTAATGGTAAACATTTCAGAAGTGAGTACATCTGTTGATTGGAACAGAGCGTGTGTGGGCAAAGGTGATTGGAGAGAACGCTGGACATAGATGGAAGGCAAATTAGGGAATGCCTTAGGGTCATGTGTCTGGATTTTTGTCTTATGGGAAGTCAACGAAGGTTTGAATGTAGTGATGAGAATGGTGTTTCAAGAGGATCATTAACATGCCAGCATTGTGCGATTTAGGTCAGAAGAGAAAGCCTGAGGTGGGGAGACCTAAGAGTTGCGTTGGTCCGGGTATGGGTGTGCTTGGTGAGGGTGTGGCAAATGGGAGGCACTACAAAGAAAGAATTGCTGTTACTCGTCAAGCGGATGTTCTGAAGAAAGAGATACATGAGGAGGGAGAAGTCAAAGATGACCCTGAAGTTCTGAGCCTAAGTCACTGAGGATGCTGGCACCATTGCCCGAGACAGAATCAAGATGGTACTTCACTTGGGGAAATTGTTTATTTTCTTTAAATCTGTATGGTGGCTTAGTCTGAGAGAAAATAATTATTTTCAACTCAACAAAACAGTGGTTTCCACTAGGAAGTGTTCTGAGAACTACCTGCCTGTCAGTCATGAACTTTGAAATAGGGTCTAACATGTGGTTGATCCCAGAAAACTGCTCTCTTGGGTTCCAGATGATATAGTCCAGTGAGTCAGAACCACTGCACTTACTGTTTGCAGTGTGAGTTGGGGTGACCCGCAGCAGGCTTCATTTAACCCTAAAATTGGTAAAGTTTTGATGAAAATATTTATTGACCCTGGGTGGAGATGGCCCAAATCTTTCTGATCTGCTTTAGTAAGTAATGTTTTAGAAAACAATTAAATCACTTGTTTTTTTTTTTGTTTTGTTTTTTGTTTTTGGTCTCTGCTCTCTTGGATTGTATTAATACTTGAATTTCAAAACAGGATGGTACATATTTTTATGGGCCTACTGGCTAGAAGCGGTAACAAGCAGACCTTCACGATACATAAGTGCCACTGAGGCATAGCTTACATATAAATAACTGTTGGGTGCCTGACAATTGAGACGCTTAGGTGTCTTAAGTCTTCTTTTTGTTTTTAATCAGTTAGACCTAAGGGAAGAAAAAATCACCTTGTTTCTTCTCCTGTTTACCGTGTTTACTTGGCGTGTGTTTGTGGACCTAGAATTACAGAGATTGCGGCCTGCCACTCTGCCCACACGTCTGCAGCCAAGACGCAGGGAGGGCACGTGTACATGTGGGGCCAGTGCCGGGGCCAGTCGGTGACCCTGCCTCACCTCACCCACTTCTCCTCCACCGACGACGTGTTCGCCTGCTTCGCCACGCCTGCCGTCACCTGGCGCCTCCTGTCCGTGGGTGAGCTGATCGCTGTCCATCGGGGTGGTGGCCTGAAAGCTAGGACGAGAACTTCTGCTGTTTTCATTTTTTGATAGTGAGGACTTTGTTCAGTGCAGTGTCAGGCATTTTATTTCCTTCTAATGAGCTCCTGTGAAAGGGAACTCACTAGATCGATTCATTTTTCTCAAAAGTATTAGAAATCAGTATCTCATACTAAATTAAAAGCCCTGGGCTTCCCTGGTGGCGCAGTGGTTCGGAGTCTGCCTGCCGATGCAGGGGACGCGGGTTCGTGCCCCGGTCTGGGAAGATCCCACATGTCGCGGAGCGGCTGGGCCCGTGAGCCATGGCCGCTGAGCCTGCGCGTCCGGAGCCTGTGCTCCGCAACGGGAGAGGCCACAGCAGTGAGAGGGCCGCGTACCGCAAGTCCTTTGGATTGCTTTCTGATGTGATTGGGAAACTATAGCTTTTATTTTTAGCTGGTATATTTACTCAGACTTTGAAAAATTTTATTTAGTGTGGTGGTTTGGGACTTTAGTTGTTTTGCCAGATTTATAAGCAGATATGCCTGAGGTTCTTATCCTTAATGATTGCAGCAGTGGGAATCTGTATTTAGGAAAATAGCGCATAGCTCAGTGGGGCAGTTATTTGGGGGAACTGGTGTTTTCGTGTCAGCAGAGCCGTGCTGGACCTGCGTCCTCCTTAGAAAGCGCTGGTGTCCCCCCCACCCTGCCCCCCAGAACCTGATGGCCACCTCACCGTGGCTGAGTCCCTGAAGAGAGAATTTGACAATCCCAGCACCGCAGACCTACGATTTCTGGTGGATGGAAAGTACATTTATGCGCATAAAGTCCTTCTCAAAATTAGGTAAGGAATCATTTATTCTGAGAATTGAAATAAATATGTTTGTTGTTTTCTAGTTCCAAGGAACTATGTTAGGCACGTCTGTGATTCTGAAAAAAGGTAAGGCTCTTTTTGCCCTTATGAGCATGCCGTGCAGTGGGGAAAACACATTATACGTGGCATTTCTTCTGTATTCTGTTTTCTTTTTTTAAATACATATCTTTATTGGAGTATAATTGCTTTACAATTGTGTGTTAATTTCTGCTGTATAACAAAGTGAATCAGCTATACATATACATATATCCCCATATCTCCTCCCTCTTGCACCTCCCTCCCACCCTCCCTATCCGACCCCTCTAGGTGGTCACAAAGCACCGAGCTGATCTCCCTGTGCTATGCGGCTGCTTCCCACCAGCCACCCATTTTACATTTGCTAACACTGAACATTTAGATGCTTGAAAAAAGAGAAGAGCAACAAGATCGGGAGTAAAGCTAACACAGATTTTTAAAAATCACTTTTATTGATGTATAATTTTTGAGCAACTGCATCCATTTAAAATGTGCGGTTTGAGGAGTTTTGACATTCGTATATTCGTGGGAAACCACTGCCCCAAATCAGGACACAGAACGTTTCCATCACCCCTCAAAGATCCCTCAGGCCCCAGCCCTGGGGCAAGCACTCATCTTCTTTCTGTCACTATAGATTAGTTCGCATTTTCTAGAAGTTTAGGTCAATGTAATTATACAATATGCATTCTTTTCTCCCTGGCTCCTTTCTCTTAGCATAGTGATTTTGAAATTCATTTTGTTGCTGTGTAACAGATATTTGAATCCTACTTCAATGAATCACAAACTCAGTATGGCATTTTAGTCTCAAGTTCACTTCTTAGTAAGGTCAGGCTGTGCAATATTTGTTCAATCTTACTGTAGCCCATAAACCTTCATAGAAGTGGGGACACTATGGTTTGCTAGGGCTGCTGTAACAAAGTTCTGTAGACTAATCTGTTTCAACAGAAATTTATTCTCTCGTGGTTCTGGAGGCTAGAAATTCAAGATCAGGGTTGTTCATGGAATGGGTTCTTTCTGAGAGCTCTAAAGACGAATCTGTTGCATGCCTCCGTCCCAGCTTCTGGTGGTTTGCTGGTAGCCTTCGGCAGCCCTTGGCTTGTGGCAACGTAACTCCAGTCTTCACACGGCATTCTCCCTGTGTCCAGATCCCCCCCTTTTGTAAGGATACCAGTCATACTGGATTAGGGTCCACCCTAATGACCTCCTTTTAACTTGATTACCTCTGTAAAGGTCCTTTCTCCAAATACTGTTATAGTGAGGTTAGGACTCCAGCATATGAATTTGGGGGATACAATTCAACTCATAACAGGAGGAGAAGAAACAAAATTACTCAGTTTATGAAAATAAACCTACCTGATTTCTATAAGTGCTGCTCCGCGGACGTGGGGTGGGAGGGCCCCTGGGAGTTCGTGGCCGCAGAGGCGGCCGCAGAGGCAGCCGCCCCGCAGCAGGTTAGCATTTGCAGCCTCGTCGAATAAACGACTACAGATTTCCGGCCGGCAGGGGAAGCGAGGGGCCCAGGCAAGGACACGAAGTTGCGTGATGCTGTGTTTTTCCTTTCTCCGTGTTAGTTGTTTCCTCTTTAACCACCACGAGCACACGCTCCTCAGGAAGGTCATTGGCTCTTGCCCAGAAGCCAGGACCTGACATGCTGCTTTCTTCCTTCAGGTGTGAGCATTTTCGCTCTTCGTTGGAAGACAATGAGGATGATATTGTAGAAATGAGTGAATTTTCATATCCTGTTTACCGAGCCTTCCTGGAGTACCTGTACACAGACAGCATCAGCCTGTCCCCCGAGGAGGCCGTAGGTAATTGCCACCAGACTTGACCTAGAGATTGGCAAAAAGGTGCTTCGTGTAGAGCCTAAAAGGAAGTGGCTGTGAGGGTAACCACAGAAGCAGTTCTCTTTTTGTGTGTTGAACCCAAATGCTTTTCCCTTGTTCCCACTTGACACAAAGGTTGACTGGATGGATAAAGTGAGATACGGATGAATTATGAAACCATCAGCACTGTGGGACAGGTGCCATTCTTCCTGAATTACTAGATACTGTACACGACTCTTTAGCTACCACACAGCTGCTGCCTTCAAGATATTTACATTACAGAAATGATAAAATGCATGTAACAGACAGCCCTGCTGGTCTCCATAACTGTGACTGTCCCTTTGGGACAACCCACTGTGATCCGGTGCATCACCGCACCTCAGGTTTACTGACGGTAGGAAAGCAACACAGGGCGTCCAGCGGGCACAAGGTGAAAACATACTAAATTTCAGTTGACAGCTGTCAGCAATATTGTTGGCCCATGGGACAGAATTAAGGAGTTACTTCTGTAAGGAACTGAAGAAAGAGTTCAGCTCTCAGATCTTTCAGTTAGATACTCAGTTTACATGGATAAATCCAATAACACTTTTTACCAGATCAGCATTTAATTTTCCTCAGGTAAACAAAAGTCTGATTTCTTAAGTTTTATAGTTTTCCTTACTTTCTCCCACACTACCTGAGCGCCCGGGACCCACTATGTGCCGTGCTCCCCTCGGCACCTATGAATGAGACAGACCGACACCCTGCTCCTGTGGAGCTGCTGCTGGGAGGAGGGAGGCCAGCCCTAAACAAAGAACTAAAAGCAGTCAGTTGGGAGGTCAGGGGAGGCCTCTGTGAGGACGTGTGCTGAGCAGAGAGCTGGGGGAAGCATGCAAACGCCCAGGTGAAGAGTGCTCTAAACAAGGGGGACAGCAGATGCAAAGGTCTGAGACAGGAACACATGTAGCACACAGAGGAGGGGGAGGGGGAGGAAGAGGGGGAGGGGGGAGGAGGGGGGGGAGGGGGAAGGCCCGGGTGGTTTGGACGGAGAGAATGAGACCGGCAGTCGGAGGAATTGAGGCCAGGCAGCTGGATCTGGGCAAGACCAGGTACAACCTTGGAGGCCACTGTGAAGGGCTCGAGTTTTATTCTTGGCGTGATGGACAGCCTTGGAAGGTTTTGAGCACCAGGGTTGCGTTATTTCGGATTTGCTTTAGCAGTAAAATGAAAAAAAGGAAGTGGCTTCAACATGACAGTTACTCTGTCACACAGGGATACAGTGCAAGGCATCCTTACATGTGGCCCCTGCACTCATGTCCAAGACCACATGTGCAATACAGGCGGCAGGATGGAGGAAGGGACAGTGACAAGGGGCAAAGGGCAAATCCCAGTGTTGGTTAAGGAAGTCCCACTTCTTTTAAACCATGGGCCAGAGATAACCGAGGCCTTAACTCAGCTGCGCAGGGAGCTGGGGGAGTGGTCATTTCTAGATGGTCATGGCTCAGCCACGTAGACTATGATTTTGGAAGAAAGGGAGAATGGGTTTGTGCGTCTGTGGAGGGAGAGGCACCAGCGGCTTATACTCCAGGGGTGAGAGGATTTGCTTTCAAAAGGTCAGGAACTAATGGTGGAGGT
The DNA here is from genome assembly GCF_025265405.1 of Mesoplodon densirostris. NCBI lineage: Eukaryota > Metazoa > Chordata > Mammalia > Artiodactyla > Ziphiidae > Mesoplodon > Mesoplodon densirostris. The sequence goes on from NC_082677.1 coordinate 19,066,152, forward strand.
TTAAGGCGGTGGTGCCCTGGGGTAGGGTGGTCTAGCAGTGGACATGTTGAAGGATCAGATTCCGGATATATCTTAAATAGGGAGCTGACAGGGTTTGTTGGTGGATGGGATGTGGGTTTTGAGGGCCGAAGAGAGAAGGAAGATTGCTCTGAGGTGTTTGGCTTGAGTGTGGAGAGCACCAGGCTTTGCTCTGGAGTTTGAAAAATCAAAGGAGTTTGAGCTGCTTTTTAGACATCTGCGTGGCAGGGTTTTTTTTTATGGGCCCGCCCCTAACATTTGCAGGGCCCTGGGCAAGAGTCTAAATGGAGGCCTGTGCACCATTTGTCTAAAAATTTAAAGTTATATGTCAAGCTAAAAAGCTTCAGATAAAATATGTTCAGTCCTCATACCTTGAAAAATATACCTTCATCAAGAACTGTAAGGCCAGGTAGGAGTTTCAGCTGGAATTTAGAGTTGTAGGACTCGTGGAGTTCTGTGCTGGGACACAGTGGCGCAGGAAGGACGGGCCTCTGGCCTCCAGCTCAGGACCTGCTCTCTTTCTTTACCCACCACCGGTTACATCCTGCATCCCAGGGGTGTATGGGCACCCAGCCTGCATGTCCGTGCTCCAGTCCACCCCCCACCCCGGCCACCCCTGGGCGCTGGGGGCCTGCACGTGGTCTGCAGGGGAGGAAATACTGACATATGTGGCTTCAGGGCTGATTATTCAGGGAACCCCAGGGTCCCAGGAGCACAAAGTGTGGTCTAGGAGTGGGCACTTGGCTCCTTGGCCAGCCTGTGGAGGGGGTTGCCTAGAACGGGTGCAGAGCTGGGCCTCCTGGAGCGGAGGCTCAGGGCAGTACCCGTGAGTACACGCATATGGGAGTCTGATGCTCGGAGTGTGTGGGGCTGTTGATGTGAATTTGGGAGTTGTTGAGAACTGACCAGAAACAATCAGGCCATTTACGACTCTCAAGATTTTAAAAGATTTCAGAGGGCCGTAGGCCTTTCTTCTATAATTTTGATAATATTTGTCATGTTACAGTGAAAGCAAGTTTCTACCAAACTTAGTAGAAATTTCTACCAAATCCTGCCACATGTACAAAACTTATTAGCAGATATAAAAACAGTTAATGTTGTAAGGTTGATGAAATCCTGGCTCTCTGTCCTTTGGGCCCTCTATGAAGTACCTTCCTTGAAAGGTTATTGTAAAGTAACCTTTACGTGAAGTAAACGTGACAATATTCTAGAATCAGGATTCAGCTAGCCTTTTGATCAGGTGGCAACCAGGACTGAATTAGACCCAGCGAATGTACCACTCCAAGGGTGGAGTAGGACTGCTGAGCCCATGGTGCTTGAACCCTGATCACGCAGGGGCCAAAGGCACCCTCACAGTATCTCTAGCCAAGCCACATAACCTGAGTGCCACTCATTTCACCAGTGACAAAGTGTTTGTAACATTCTTTATGCTAATTAATACGTCCTCTAATGAAGATTTAGGTAGCCATAACTGAAGCCCCTGACAAGGGCCTTTCAAATGCAAACTGACCAACCATTCTTTTTTTTTTTTTTTTTTTTGCGGTATGCGGGCCTCTCACTGTTGTGGCCTCTCCCGTTGCAGAGCACAGGCTCCAGATGCGCAGGCTCAGCGGCCATGGCTCATGGGCCCAGCCGCTCCGTGGCATGTGGGATCCTCCTGGACTGGGGCACGAACCCATGTCCCCTGCATCGGCAGGCGGACTCTCAACCACTGCGCCACCAGGGAAGCCCTGACCAACCATTCTTGATTAGAGTGCTTCATAGTATCCCTTGGGGTAGATTAAAATTAACTTAAGCATCTAAATCACTCTATGTTGAGTTATTGGAAAGCAGATGACAGATAACAGGAATCATCAGTTTTTACAGGTGGTATTTAAAACTGAGGGGCTGGAGATCATTTAGTGAAATAAGAATCTGAATATTGAACTCTGGGGCATTCAGATACTTGGAAGTTAGAAAAAATGGCCCAGCCAGGAGACTGAAGAGTAACTAATGAAGGAGAAGAAAACACGAGCAAGTAACAAGGCATTTCAAGAAGGGGAGCATCCTTAACCCCATCAAATTCTGTGTAACTGTTGAGGAAGATGAAATCAGAGGATAGCCCCTTGGATTTGGCACCATGGGAGCCATCAGTGACAATCACAGGTGTGGTGTCAGGGAGCAGGGGGGATGGGCTTCTGCTCAAGGTGAGGATAGGAGGTGAGAGAACAGAGGCAGCAAACAGAGACCTCTCTCCCCGGGAGGCTCGCTCAGGAGAGGAACAGAGAAGTAGGGCAGGGTCGCAGGAGGCCTGAAAGGCGTTTCTTTTCTTTTTGAAGAAGATGGGCACTATTACAGCACGTGTGAATGCTGCTGGAGAAGATGTTGATAATTCAGGGGGAGGGCTAACTGGAGGAGCATTTCTAAGGAAAAGACTAGGGCCATTTTCACTTGCTCCTGTTTTTCCACAGTTGCTTGTTTGTGTATTGCACTCGCTCAGTGCAGCTGCGTTCTCAGGTAGAGCCACGTGGTCAGAGTGTAAGTAAGCCCAAGTCTCTATTTCCACAGCCCTTCACGGAGGATTATATTCAAAATCATCTCTGACAGGCTGAGTGAGTTTAAATCAGGGTGCTTGAGATCACTCCCCTAAGAAACATCTCTTTCCACCAGGGTTGCTAGACTTGGCTACATTTTATAGAGAAAATCGTTTGAAGAAACTCTGCCAACAAACTATCAAGCAAGGAATCTGTGAGGAGAATGCCATCGCGCTGCTCTCGGCCGCCGTGAAGTATGACGCTCAGGTAAGAAGAGCATCCTTTCAGGGAGCTCACCTTCTGGAAGAAATGGTTAGCTGTCTACTTCATGCCTTAAACTAAAAGAAAGTCTAAGTAAATTAAAGATCTAAGGTATACAAATAAAGTACCAGAAAAAATATAAGGGAATGTTTATATAAAGTTAGGGTGGACCTCAAGGGCAGAAACCATAAAAAAAAAGGATTGATAGATCTGATCTCAAAAAACCAAAAATGTTTATACACAAAAAAATAAACAGAAAAAAAACAAAGTGAATGATACTCTGGGGAAAATATTTGTAATATCACGAAGCAAGTTCACCATAGTTAATGTATAATTCTTAAAAAAAACAAAAAGAAAACATGAGCAGTTTGATGGAAGAAAATGGACCAAATGGATTTATGAACAAATGAAAAGTATAAATGAAAATAAGGTATAATTTTTCAACTGTCAAACCAGGGAGTCTATTTTTAGAAATAGTATAGGCTTAGGATAATAGGTGTTCTCCTAAACTGCTGAGGAGAATGCAAATTAGTATAATCTGTCTGGGGGGCTGTTTGGTAAAATATGTATTAAAAGCTTTAAAAATGTAATTCTTTAAGGAATTCAGTTATAGAAGCTTATCTTAAGGAAGTAACCATGGATTCAGACAAAGTTTTAGCTTCAAAGATGTTTCCTGCAGTGTTGTTTATAATTTTTTAAAATTGGAAAAAGTCAGTGTGAACAGGAAAGGATTGTTTAAACTAAAAAATGTTAATACTATTCAACATATATCATTGACTGAAGAACTGTGCTCCTATTTTTTAAATAAGTATATTTTTATTTTTTAAATAAAAATAGTAAAAAAAATTTTAAGTATAAATAGCTGAATTTAAAAAGACCAAAATTTATTATCTACATAGGAAAAAAGACTGAAAAATACAGTCAGTGGTTATCTTTGAATGGTGGGATTGTGGATGATTTTTATTTCCTTATCTTTGCTTGTTTTTCCTGAAGTTTCTACAGTGACCATGTATTGTTTTGATAATAAAGAAAGGAAAGAAAACTTGTCTTAGAGTTAAATCTTTAGGAAACAGGCCATACTTTTTGGAGTCGATTTCCTTAAGGATATCCTTTCCTTTGGTCAGAAAACAGGGACATTTTAGTTGTGGGCAGAAAAAAGGTTATAACTTACTTTCTGCTTATATAAGTAATAATGTGCTTATTAAAGAAAATTTGTAAAATACAAAAAGTATGAGGAAGGAAATGACTCCTCAACCAGAGGACACTAACATTTTCATACAGCTCCTTCTGATTTTTTCCTAGGTTATGTATTGCATTGGCCAAAAAGTTCGTGTGGGTTTTTCCGTAACATCCTATGGAAAAACCGGGACGAACTTTTTGGCCAACCTGATATATATTTCTAAATACTAGATTTTTTTCACTTAACATTTAAAAAAATCTTACCCACCTTGAAGCATTGACATTTACAATCATAGTGAATGTTTGTCTTTCATCAAGGTGATAATACTTTGGGCACTTACAACACGCAGAAGGCTTCATGGCCAAACAATAACTGTGCTTTTTCAAGAGTTTGTCAGAGTCATGCTGATAATACTGAACTCTGGTGGGCTGCCTCAGATGATGAGATTGTGGGCACATAGTGTTTCCATCTGAACTAGAATTAATGTCCAAGACTTTTTCATATTTCCTGTTTATGTGAATTATTTGTATGGTTACCATTCAGCCCTGTTTTCTAGAAAGCAGGCTCCCTGAGCAAATGGCAAGGACTTTGTTTTGCTCACAACCATATCCCTAGTGCCTAGGATAGTGCCTGACACATAGTATGTGCTCATTAAATATTTGTTTAATGAATGTTCAGCTTTGCCTGTAGAGGCAGTGTATTTTACTACAGGCTGTCTAACTGTGGTACCCTAAATTAGTATAATAGACCACAAGTAAAATAGACTCATTGTATACTTAACATAAAAGTTTTTATAAATAAAGAACAGTATATTTGAGTTGACTAGTATTGTTACTTGCTGACTCTAATAAGCAAGAAACGGACCTTTTCAGCAAATTATCCCTCATGCTTGACTACACTTAATACGTAATTAATACACACCAGGGATTATTTGAAGCACAGTTCATGTCTCGTTTAGTTCTCAAAAGAACCTTATTAAGAATATATGTATTATTATTTGTTCCAGTTTACAAATGAGGAAGCTGAGTCTCAGAGAGATTAAGTAAATTCTTAGTAAGCTAATAATTGTAAAGCTGGAATGCAATCCAGTATTGGACAGATTTCAAAGCCACACATTTTACTACAATTCTCTACTGCCTCCATATTTTAAAATCAGCAATGTTTATTCATTGATTCAACAAATATTCCCTGAGTGCCCATTAAGTGCCTGGCGTGGTTCTAGGCAGTAAGGGTACAGGAAGTGAACAAAACAGACCAAAATCTCTGCCCTCCTGGAACTTTCTGGTGAGGGCAACAGATGACAAATACAATATATGGTCTGTTAGGTGGTGATAAGTGATATAAAAAAGTAAGTTAGAGAAAGGCAATGGGGCAGTGGCGGGGCAGGCTGAGATTAAAGCTGAAGTTTTCAGTCGTGGTCCGGGAAGGAAGGAAGGTCTCACTTAGAAGGAGACTTGAGCAGAGACATTGAGGAGCATGGCAGGAGCTGCGTCAGGAGGGCAGCAGAGCCCCGGGTCTGAGGCATATCAGAGTCTCCACAGGCTGGCCTGACTTCAGCTCTCATTTCTCTCCGACCAAAAAAGTGTCCAGCCACCTTATTTCTGATTCTCAAGTTTGCAGATTTAATCAAGAGAATCACTACAGTACTATTTTTTGGCCTGGCGTACATTACAGTAAGCCAGAAATCACCAATCTGTGGAGTTTCTCTTAGCAGAAAGTCATGATTTCTTCAAAGCATTTTCCCACTTCAGATTATTGAAGCTATATGTGATCTGATGAAATCTAATCATCTCAGCCTTTATCTTCTTGTAAAGGAAAAAGAGCAGTGGCCTGTTAATGACTTCAGAGAAGCATTTCCCAAGATGACTGTTTTATGGCTTAAGCTTTTCTCACAAACTCTTTACAGGTAAAACTATTTAAGCCCCTAGAAGAATATAAAAGAGGAGTGTTGGGCTCAACATAAAGAAAATCTTTTAAACAATTTACTCAATGCATTCATGCAATAAATAAATATTTATTAAACAGACAAACAAGAGGAGTGTCGTACTCTGCATAAATATTGAAAGTGGAATGCACAATACATCTAGGTGCCTATCTCTGGGAAGAAAAAGTCTCATTTTTTGCATTGGTTAGTGTGGAGGCACTTGAATGCTTTACTGTTATTTAAATTTGTACAAGCATAGATTGATATTAGCTATACAGTTTTACAACTATTCTTTAGGCATTGCTGTCCCATTTCTTTCTGCTGGTCATCAAATCCTTTTCCCTTGCCGATGTGTTTTAGGACTTTTTGTGCTACGTTGCATTGCATTGGGATATGTGAATTTGTTAAAACAAATTTGTTTTATTTGTTAAATTTCTGTTGTCGTTCCTAGGATTTAGAAGAATTCTGCTTCAGGTTTTGCATAAACCATTTGACTGTAGTAACACAGACGTCAGGCTTTGCAGAAATGGACCATGATCTCTTGAAGAACTTTATCAGCAAAGCAAGCAGAGTTGGAGCCTTTAAAAATTAATCCTCACCTACAGGAAAGAATTTTTAGCATTTCCATTTTCCCTGCAAAAGCCAGAGAATAATTCTCTTTAATAGTATTTATGATGAGCCACATCTGGCTGAATACTTAATGTTCTGTCAAAAGAAGGATGGTGGTCGGTCTTCCCCACCTTTTGAAATCCACAATCTAGAGAGAAGGCATTAAATGCTCTCTGATCAGAAGGGAATAAGCTCAAGGGAAAAAAGTTGAAATGTCTTACTATACTTACCATTTCCTCTTTCGAGTCACTTAAGTTGGAGACTTTTGGTAGGTACATGGGTCTAAGTATATGCTATTCTGGCCAAATATCCATATTCAACAGGCTGATACCACATAGATAGCTTGACAAGGAATGCTGTCACTACCACACTTGCAGCATCCAGCACAGTGCCTTGCATAGAGTAAGGCACTCAGCTTATTATATAAATCTTAATTATGCCCCGAGAACAGCTTTATTTGTGAGATACTGGATGAAGGAATAACTTTCACAAAATGAATTTAAAACATCTGAGGCTCATATTCTTCTGTACGTCGTTCTGAGAAATAGTGGCTAATTTAGAGCGTTAATTGGAATTCACAAAAGGCCTTAGCAATTAAATTGTCGAAGACCCAAGGGCTAATTTTAATTCTGTCTTTACTCTGAGTCATTAATTTCTCACACGGGGTTATCAACTAAGTGTACTATCTTTGAATGAATGTTGTTTCTGGGCTCATTTGCCTTACATCATTGCATAATGTCCTTTACTTTTGTGTTAAGCAAGATTTGCCTCTGTAAGTAGAAACGATTTTGTTTTTCTGGTAGTTGACTTTTATGTCACTATAAAACAGGTCTTTTAACTTGGCACAGTGTAATTATAAAGTACTAGTCGAAAAGGAACTATGCTTACATTTCATGGACAGCACTAGTAAGAAAGAGATGAATTTATACTGTTTAGATCAAGTTACCCAACTACAAATGAGAAACTGGAACAGAATGTAGGATGTAGAGTCTCCTAACATGTCTTTTCACAATATGATACTACGTAGAGAAACAAACCTCTTTTGGAAACCTTGTTCTGATGCTGAACTGTTTGATAATAAAGTGCTTATTTGCAGATAATAGAACAAATGTGTGTGTGTTTTTTAATTCTTCAGAAGCAGCAAGATTCTGTCAACCTTATGTCTCTTAGATATACACAGATCCATTTGATATAAGCTTATTTTTTAAAGCAGTTACTCAGATAAGGCATCATAGCGAAGCCTACCCTAAAACGTAAATGGCTTCTAAACAACTAATTCTAATCAACTGTTCATATGATTGCCCATGTTCTTTATTGGTGAGGTCACTTTTGAATCCTTAGTTTCTTTTTGTTTATCCGTTTTTGCAGAGCTTGTCTGGTAGAGGCAAAGGAGTCTGGATGCCTCCAGTTCTAAATCAGAATCCCATTTTTGGAACTGTGTAGTATTTGTTATTTTATTGGGTTGGCCAGAAAGTTCGTTCTGTTTTTTTTCCGTAAGAGGTTACAGCCTTACACCATTTGTCTGTATGTTTTGGTAGGTTAGCTGTTCTCTCCAGCAAAGAAACATTGAGGCCTGGGTATTACCAGTCGCCGTCAGTTCTCACTGTCAGACGTCCACAGGCTTCATTTCCGACTTGTTCTCCTCACCCCACTATGCTCGCTGTCACTGACCAAAAAGCCTTTATATTTTACAGTGTCTTCCCAAACCTTCTCTTCCTCTTTCTTGCCCTTTTCTGACAGGGTCTTCTGAAGTTCCTCAATGCCTTTTTCTTTTATGAACTCATTTCATGGAAATACTGGACCGCCCAAAGGGAACAGGTAAGTTTATTTAGGGATGAAAAATGGATTACCTTCCACGAGACTCCACAGTGGGTCACTGCTCTGCCAGAGTACACGTTAGTAAGAAGGGGTGGGTGGAGTTTTATCTAGATTTCCTCTAAGCTTGTTATGTGTAGGTTGCACTGCTCTGTATCTCCGTGCTGTTTATCTCTGGGCACAACAGAATAATCTATGAAACTTACAAAATATAGATTCAGGGATTCTAACTCAGTATGTTTACGAAGCTCCACAAGTAATTTTGATGTTTAGCCAAGGATGAGAATCACTGGTTTAGCTCTTAAAACCTGGGATGCCAAACAATAGGGAAGGGCTAATTTTAGACCAGTTGGAGATGACAGATGAGTCCCGTGGTTACATCTCTCTGAAAAAACATGCTTTCTCTCTGGTCTTTGAGGATAGGCTGGCCATCAGTGCTCCTATATGAAGGATAATATCACTTTATTTCCTTCATTTCTAACAGATGAGTGTTTGTAGAGCTCAGAAACCCTAAGTTTAGTCAGGGATATGTGAGAGGGAAGGTCGATTTTCATAATGACACTACATCAGAAGTCAATGGATCCGTTAAGTTCATCTTACATTTTCCATCCTTAAGTTTTGTTTCCTTTCCGCTCACACAAGAAATTCAGTGTTTTAGTGCTTCCAATATAATTTCACCCATACTTACACAGAGGTTTAGATTTTACAGGAATAAAGTAGCATCCTCATCTGCTGAGAGTGGTTTGTGAAGATACCATTCAGTGCTTTTTAAAAAGGGTTAAATGTTTTCATCTGAGACCTGAAGAAACTGCCAGTCATTCTAGACCATAACCTGGTGAGTGTTAGACACAGAATTCTTGACCAGTGATAATGAAAAAGGCAATTACAAACTGCATAGTCTTATCTAATGAGTCCTCCCTCTGCTATTATTACAGCAGACAGGTTGGGAGAACTGTAAAGAGAAAGGAAAAGCCATACTGTACTGTCATTTTTAATTCAGTCTTTGCCAAAGCATAAAAACATAAACCGTAATGACTTCCTCTCACTAAATTCAGTTAAAATCATAACATTTTCTGTTTAGAAAGTAACTGATACTGGTCTGTGGAATAAATTTAACTTTCATAGTAAATTGCCATCATACGTCAATACTAAAGTGTAAGTATAGTTCCAAGATAATGGACACAAAAAAGTATTTCTAAGAATAGATGACTATTCCAGCTTCTTATTAAAAGAGTTGTTTTAATTCCTTTCATACATTATACAGTGTTACTATATTTCTATTTAAGACCCCATACTTGTGGAAATTTGCTATATCTAGAGGCAAGGTTTCAGGTTGTCCTGTAAAACATTTATTTAGTCCAAAGGAAAATTCTACTGAATAAATCCTTGCCAATGCCATGTACGATGTCTGGCCCAAAAATGAGGAACAAAAATACGCTTCTACAGGCAAGTTTCTAGGAAATCATCCAGACGGTAATAGAACTGATACTCCCCGCCGCCCACCATTTGTACCAGAAAACTGTAATGAATAAAGTAAATACTGAATTTGAACTTGTCCCTTTCATTATAAAGAGCTTTAATTACTGAAATACTAAATCTCCAGAAGTGATCAGTTTTCTATCATCCAGACTAAACATTTTTAATGTTATAAAGGCTGCTTGATTCTTCCCTGACCTAAGAGACTGCATTTCATGGAAGATCCGCATCCAACATAAATACAGTCCACTGAGGTATGCTTGCTCCTTTTCCTGCTGGAACTTCTTTATTTGCCTTTCTTCCTTCAGGGACAAACATGCTGCTGTTCCAGAAGGAGGGACTTTTACTGTCCACCTGTTTTTGAGAAATCGTATTACTTCAACTCAAGATTATCCCTTGGTACCAGATGTGTTTCTTAATTTTTTTTGGAGTTTAGTATGATCATATGGTACATATATTACATAATACGTGATACCTAAGCAGGGCCTAGGTTAGATCCCCCAAATCAGTGCATTAATGGTGAAACGAATATTTCCACTAAGTGGGATAAAGCCTCTCAATAGCTCTATGCCAGTCTAGGTATGTTTTTGATGCCATATGACTTTTGGCACCAAACACACAGAACCACTTGGTTTTGAAAGCTTTTTGGATTTCACAACTGCAGATAGAGGACTGCAGACATATATATATATATATATATATATATATATATATATATATATATATATATATATATATATATATGTGAAGGATGCTTGGTAGGAAAGGCCTTTATAAACTCTGTGTTAGATGAAAAGAGATACTTGCCCCCCCGCCCCGCCCCGACTCCTTTTCTTAAAACTCTCCATCTTACTATGACATCTTATGTTTCCTCAGACACACCCGATGCACACCCACCTCTGAGCACTGGCTTTTCCTCTCTGTGTTCTGTTCTACCCGCTCTGGTGCCTGGCTCACTCCCTCACCCTCTGCAACACTTTGCGCAAATAGCACCTCGGCAAGTCTTGCCCTGACCACTCTCCTCTAAGTGTTAGAACTCTCCCTGCCTGACTCCCTGTCCTCCTCCCTGGCACGTCTTTCTCCACAGAACTTAATACAATCACATATACTATATTCCTCATTTATTTATTCGTTTGCTCTCTTTTCCCGAAACTAGAATTAGAATGTAAGTTCCACAGAGAGGGGGAATCTTAATTTGTTGTTGTATCACTTACATTTAGAAAGTGCCTGAAATACAGTAGGTACTCAGTACATGGCATTTCAAAGAGAAAGAGAATATCGTTTCTACATACTTGGAAAACATACAGAAAACATACCTTTTATCCCCCCTACATACGGGCTTCTTCTAGATGCTAGAACTACAGTAGTAGGTAAGACCAGCCAGGTTGATGCTGGGGTGGGTAAACAGGCAATAGGTAACCCGAGTAAGGCAGTTTCTGATGGTGATGAATGCCGTTACACTTTTGAAGGAGAGTGGCACAGTACAGAGGAAGGATTTTAGCTTGGGTGTCAAGGAAGGCCTCTGAGCTGAGCCCTGAAAGACAAGAGGAAACCAGCTAAGCAAAATCCTGGCAGAGGAGCACCCTGGACAGAAGGAACAGCAAATATAAAAGCCTGAGGTAGGGATGGGCTTGGCGTCATAAGAGCAGAAGGCCAGTGGGGGTAAAGCACAGTGAGCAGGGAGAAAGTAGCCTGAGAACAGGACGGAGAAGAAGGTAGGGGCCGCTTCCCAGGCTGCGATCAGGAGTCTGAATACTTCAAGGAGAGGAGCAAAGTGAATCAATTTAAAGGGGTCTTTAAGGAGTAGAAAGGTAAAGAGGAAAGAGAGGGAAGTGGAAACCAGTTAGAATTCTTTAACAGTGGTCCAGACAATAGCTAATAGAAGACTCAGGTTTTTATCTTGAGCAAGTGTTCAGTAACATGGGAAAAGACTAGGGTAGAAAAGGGTGTTTTTGTTTGATTTTGGTTTATATTTTGAGAAGTTGGGTGGGGAGGAGGGGTAGGAATCAACAGTTCTGTTGGCTGTGAGAGCTCTGACCTCCATGAAGAGGTCAGGGCTGGAGAAATACATTTGGGATTCATCAGCATATAAAGCCCATTCTTAAAGGCTAAGAACGGATGAGATACTAGGAGAGAATTTAGATACCAAAGAGAACATTAGTGCACTTAATACAAAGACCACATCAGACCATTAAGACTCTTAACAACTAATTTATTTAAAAATAGACAAACTATTGTTAATTGTAGAAAATAGTAACATAGCGATTTTAAATGTACAGTTTTAACCAATACAAAAAGCAATAAAGCAATATCTGAAGCCTTATTTAAGAAATCTCAATACATGATCTCTGAAGTTCCTTAAGTTCTGACACTAATTCTAACATGAACTTATTAGCAAAAGGCTCAGAAATGTGGTAAGCCCCTGACCTAAAAACTAACTGATTTGTTTGATATTCATGCAAAAATGAATGAGGAAATGAGATAAAGCTTTCTAGTGCCTTTGTTATCAAGATAACTGACAAAAAAAAATAAGTTTGCAAATTAACTGAGCACAAAATAAAGTTTTTTCTAACAAATAAGACCAGGTTTCTTTTTAAAAAGAACTCTGAGTTTAGACCAAGTAATTTTCCTAAAAGCTAGTAGATGCTACCTTAAATACCACCTAATTTAAATTATACCATCTCTAAATAAGTTAATCACACAAGATATTTAAATACACCTTTAGGTGTTGGAGGGGGGAGCGCCTCTTTTCTAATGCAGCTGTTTTAAATTGAAGCTTTTGCACAAAATCAGAGAGAAACATTAATGCCTAACCCAAAGACCTTTCGTTACCTGCATTTTGGATGAGAAATGATGCGGCTTTGAATATGCCAGTGTTAGACCATGCTGAATTAAGGAAAAAAAAAAAAAAAAAAAAAGGACAACTGCTAGTTCAAAAGATACATGGAAGACATGTACCATTCCAGAACAAACACACCCTCTTCCCGCATTCAGGAGGGCAGAGTAATTGCTGAGATGTAATTATATAACTCTCTAAGAAAAAAAATTAAGGCTCCTATAGTTAACAGTCTGTTTGTGGAGTAAAATTATTTTGTATCTTGATGCTTCAGGACCCAGAAATGTTAGAAAGTGCACTTGGGATATACTGTATTAGGGTCCTCTGTAGCAAAGCTCTAGCTGAACACTTTAGTTTCCAAGCACTAGATGGGTACTTCATGAATTCAGTGATCTGAACGGTATAAAAACCAAGAGTACTATTAATAACTCTTTATTTTAAAACATGAGTTGGATGAAGAATCAATAATTTTTTACAAGTCCTGAGGTATGAAATCTGTATCAGTAGTATGACAGTATCTCATATGTTTATACTTTGCTTTCTGTTTGTATTTAAAAACTAATATTTATAAAACAAACACACAGTACATCCATTTAGTTTCCATGAGTAAACTAAAATCTAATGTGTAAAAATTCGTAATTTTCCCCTAGTTTCTAATATATGTTTTAGCACAAGAGCTCAGGATCATTTGGGTGAATGGGGGCAGTCAGCCAAATTGCATTTGGAAGACAAGACGCATTTTCTAAGGGTGTTCATGTTAAGTTAAAAAAATAAATATAAATTAATAAAAATAAGAGCAAACATCACATACATGCCACAAGAGAAGACAAAGTACTCAGATAGGCACAGGTTGTGAGGACTCTCACTCCCAGGGGATCCTGCCACCATTTGTAAAGCAGAGCAATTATAAGTAAAACCCCTACATACGAACGAGTTCCATTCAGAGCGTGCTTCACAAGACCAATTTGTTTGTAAGTCCAGCGAAGTTAGCCTAGGTACCCAACTAACACAATCGGCTATATAGTACTGTACTGTAATAGCTTTATAATACTTTTCACACAAATAATACATTAAAAAACAAACAAACACAAAAAATAAAGAAAACATTTTTAATCTTACAGTACAGTACCTTGAAAAGTACAGTAGTACAGTACAACAGCTGGCACACAGGGGCTGGCATCGCCTGAAGAGGTTACTGAGAGTTACTGACTGGAGGAGGGAGAGGAGAAGGATCTGAAGGATCGTCAGCAATAGGGGACGGAGGGCAGGCTGCAATTTCACTCATGCCTGACATTAATGGCACAGGTTCTGGTTCCTTGCTGGATTTAATTGTTCGCATCTTTGAAAGTTCGTATCTTGAAGGTTCGTATGTAGGGGATTTACTGTATTTTGGAGACGGAAACATCTGCTACAGCTTTTTAAATGGCAGGACTGGCACAGGATTTTCAATCTTGTACAATAACAATGCATGTGCTAGTGACTACAATGTTGTAAGTGGCTTAGGAATCCCCTGCACAAATACTCAACTGTGCTATCCACAGAAAGAGCTGAAGGTATGTATCAAATGTGGCCGTAAACAGAACCTGGGAGAGTTCTACAGTCAGATCTGTGGGAGACGATGAAGCCGGAGATGTACAGGGTGCCCACCAAGGTTGCGAGGTCCTCACTTGTCTTCCCTGTTTGAGGTATCCGTGCTATCATTCATTTTCTGCTTTTGCATTCGTGTTCGAGTAGATGCTAAAACAAGGATGAAGAAATGTTAATAGCACTGATGGTGCTGCGTAAGCTGGTAAAGGGCTGCCACATATGTTATGCTTACGCCAAACTGATGGAGCCCAGGGCCTCGCAAAAGCAGTGGTTTCATTTTTTAGATCATACATCCCCATCAGCAAATTTTTTTCCAAGCATGTACCACTAAAGTATGTATGTATGTATGTATATGTGTCTAAATTATAAGACACACATACCCCAAACATTAAAATAGATGAGATAAAGACAAATATTCTAATAGTCTCTTTATGTACCCCCAAAAGGTGGTCTTACACACACCCAGTGTGCCCAACTTTGTAGACCACTGTTCTAGAGATGATACAGTTAAGTTTGGCACCTGAGCAAAACAGAATTCTGGGCTGGTCAGCTGAAGTGAGTGTTATTCTTCATAAAGCCAGGAATTCCCTTGTGTTTGGAGACCCACTGCAAGTACTGCAAACACATCAGCTCACGGCTCATTTAATTTGGATGTGGACATTTAAAAATGTATTATTAATTACAACACAAAACCAGAATGCTTCTCTTAAGTAATTTTTAAAAATCTTAACTTGATTTTAGAGGTGGGCAAAGGCTCTTCATAAAGCAGCACAAAGAACACTCACGCTTGGTAAAGAAAGGAGTGACTCTAAGTCTCCCCTTCCGGCCCTTCCACTCTGAGCAATCTAGCACTGTGCAATGACCTTTTTCTGAATACAGTTTTTTTGAGGAAAGCTGAAGAGCAACCTGGAGAATTCCTTATCCTTATGGGTTAAAACTCCTGCTACCTCTTCTCAATTTTCAGCTGCACAAAGGCCCTGAACTTCAGCCTGGCAGAGGGAATTCATGGTCATAGCTAATAAGTGTGTCACTGCGAAATGTACTGACTACAGCAACTGAGCTCTTCTATAAGAAAATATACACGTTTTTACAGCTTTCTGCTCCTTTTAAAATGCATATTTGTGGGTTCCAAAATGCTTCCACATGTTTTTAAGGTCTGATTTTGGTTATAAGCTTCATGTCTATTTTCATGTACTGGGGGGAAAAGCTACAACTATTTAAAAGTTAAAACAGGAGTATATTAGTTGATGTAAAATCCAAAAAGAGATCCATTTATAACCACCAAATTTAATTTAGTTTCAATAGTACTCTTCAAAATAATACACATAGAAATATGGTTTAAAAAATCAAAAGTTTTTTTTTTTTTTTTTTTTTTTTTTGCCGTACGCGGGCCTCTCACTGTTGTGGCCTCTCCCGTTGCGGAGCACAGGCTCCGGATGCGCAGGCTCAGCGGCCATGGCTCACGGGCCCAGCCGCTCCGCGGCATATGGGATCCTCCCAGACCGGGGCACGAACCCGTATCCCCTGCATCGGCAGGCGGACTCTCAACCACTGCGCCACCAGGGAGGCCCCAAAAGTATTTTTAAAAACACTTTATATTTCAAAGTTAGTATCTACAGAGACATATTGAGAGAAAGCCCCTTTTTAAAAAGTCACATTTTAATTGGTACTGTTCTTAATGATATGTCCTATGACCTAGGAATGACAGCTTTAATTCTTATTATCTCCTAAATATTTGTCTTCTTTCCAAGACCCAGCTCTGTTTCCTGTTAATGGGTCTGGCACCAGGTTATCGGGAAATGTCACCCTCACCCGCACGGCCACCTCTCTAAGACAACGCGTAGCAGTTAGTGCACACTCATCTTTTTCTGAATGTGCTCCCCACCTACTATGCTTGGGTTCATCTTTCGTAGTGTCAGAGCAGCTTAGGAGAGAAGTCCACCTGCCTTAACATTCCAAACTTACGTCACTCTGTATAACTTGGAAATTGCTCTTGTGTTCTTTATCAAAATTCTGATTTCCAGTAATGGAAAACTTTTGTTTAAAATAAGTTCTAAAACTTGCAAATTAGGAAAGTTCAGTAATAGCAGAATAAAAGATTATTCTTTAAATAAGGGTGATGATGTTTATATATGCTAAGTTTATAACATTCTTGCCTACACCCAATACTCTTAAATAAAGAGTACCTCATTACAGTTCTGCTATCCTAAAATATTTTCTAACCACAGCCATTCGTGTTGAAGATTTGGTTTCACTTCTTGGTCTTCCCGCACAGATTTTAGGAAGGATGAAGATGACCTTCACTTTGCATAACACATCTAATCCATACAGGCTAGTAAATAACACATGCTTGACCGAATTATATCTTGAACGCATAAGCAAGTCACTAATTGAAGAGATTCTATAAATTTATTCTTTTATAATGTGAAAAGGCTTTCTGCAATGTAAATGTTCATTTACATAAGGTGAAATGATAAGTACTTACTCATTTCTGCCAGTTTCTGTTGAAATTTGGACTCCCCTGGGAGATGTTTACTGCAGATTTAAAAAATGCAAAATATTTCATATGTATATGTATAAATGAAAACCTCAGATTTCCAATAACTATGTTTTCAATGACTTTTTATGCTCTTACTTTAGCGAGTAGCTTTTAATTTCAAAGGTTTATAAATCGAACATCTGAAATATAAATGTCACAAATTTATGATCCTAGATATTTTTTCAGTGGTTCTTATGAAACTCAGTAGCATTTTTCAAGAGTAAGCATTTTAAAATTTAATGTTAATCAAAACTAACAAAATTTTATCAATAGCTTTGTAAAAAAAATGACCAGATTTTTAACATCTGATATTTTCAATGAATTTCAGTAGATTTACATGGTGCTTGTAACTTTGGGATGCAGTCACACCTATTATTCTGAGCAATCCTCATAATTTCCAAATAAAACTGGCATGAGAAGAACTGGTGTAAGTCGGGAGTAGGGCTGGCACTCTGGGTTCTCCTGATGACCAGCTCAGCTACTGAAAAACATTCTAACGCGGCTCCTACCTTCCATCTGCTTCATCTGATCCTTCAATGTCAAAGCGCAGTTTTTTCAGTGGCTTAGGAGGGTTGCTTCCTTCAGCACTTCTTTTGAGCACACGGTCACTGTTACACACCATTTGATTTATTTTCTGGAACTTCTCAGAAGTCTGCAAATTATGGAATTCTTTATTTTAAATCATTAAATGCCGCCACTTTGCAGTTAGCAACCCCTAATTGTAGGTTTGAGGTGGGTCAAAAATCAGGCAGAGGTGATATCTGCATTTTAATTTTCTGCTTTTATGGACCAAATAAGAGATATGAAAAATGTTAAAATCAGACTAACTGCACCTAACTCTGCCCCAATTAAATACCTGCTATTTTCAAACTCTCCTGTGTCTTCCCAACAACTCTGATGACTACTCCAAAAGTCCTAGTTCCTCGTTTCCAGAACCTACTCACACACAAAACCAGGGCTACTTCTCAGAAGCATGCAAAGTTGGAACAGCTTCCTGGAACCTTATTTTTGACAGATTTTTTTTTTTCTTTTTAGAGCACAGCATAACCGGAAAGAATGTCACAGGAATTTAATAAGCGATGTTTAGTGAATAATAATTTTGGACTCACTTTATGGGTATCATGTTGACAAGTCATACTATATATTTGAAGCCATTATTGATGTAGTAGTATTTGTTGATATCCTAACTCTAAAAGTTTTAAAATAAAATATTAAATATCCAAAAAACTTAAGCATTTGAGTCCATCCAAGTATTACTAGAGATGATCTGAGATATTTATCTCCTGAGGGAGAATCCTTTCACAGCAAAGAAAGCTTTGGTAAGAAATACCAAAGAGGGTACAATATCTTATTTTATCCAAAGGACAAACACATGGAAGAACTCTATGTCTTGTCTATCTATTTCAGAACCAGAGTGAGGTGATAATCTCAGTGATGTGGATTAACACATTTATTTGAACTCAAGAATGAAGTCAGACTTTCTGATAGAAATTAAATGTGATTTGACTGATTTGACAGTAAGGATTAGCTTTGCTAATTATGCTTTATTTTCCAAAAATTAAATGAACTAAGTTTCAAAAATATTCAATGCAAAACCAGATATTGAAGGAAAATATATTTAGAGCACATGTACAATATGATAGAAACAAAATTCTGGGCACCTATTAAATTTATAAGATTTTCAGTTATCAGCTTTAAAATATGGAAGTACATATAACATTTTCTCAATTCTTTTAGAGGCTATGGCAAGCAAAAAAGTTTGAAGACCACTACTCTATACTTATCCAGATCCAATCCTATTTATGTGGTCCATATCCCCTTTGTGAAACCTGACAGCTGCAGCCTATGTTGAGCTAAATGTCACAGCATTTACTATTTGTAACAAACATTTTAACATTTGGTCTTTTAGTATACAAACATTTATGGTTCTCTAGTTATTTCATTTGGGGCAGTGCAGCAGGCAGATGCTAGAATGGCTCTCACTAATCCTCATCTCCTTGAGTGTGGGTTGGACCTGGTGGTGACTTGCTCCTGACAAAATAACGTGGCAAAAGTGATAGAAAGTCACTTCCAAGATTACAACAAGACTGACTTCCATTTTGCTTGTTTATCTCCCTCCTTCCCTGCCTCCCTCTCTTGGAGTCCTTGCTCTGGGAGAAGCAAGCTGCTATGTTGTAAGTAGCTTGTCACCCTACGGAGAAGCCCACGTGTCAAGGAACTGATGGCTTGGACCAGTAGCCATCAAGGATCAGCCAACAGCCATATGAATGAGTCTGTGAGAGGTCGTCCTCCAGGTGAGCCTGGAGATAACTGCAGCTCCAGGTGACACACTGACTGCAGCCTTGTCCAGAGAGATCCTGGATCCTAAGCCATGCCTGCTTACCGACCCACAGAAACTGAGATGAAAAAGGTTTAAGTTACTAAGTTTGGGGGTGATTTGTTACACAGCAATAAATAACAAATATAGGCAGAGGGGTGGGTGGTATGAAACATTAACAGTAATGCACACTGAATAAAAAACTGCTGAATTAGTGATGGTAATGAAAGGCCAGCTAGAGTAGTGGGTTCCCAGACTAGAATAACCATTTCAAAGCTAAGCTTTCCCCTGCATTCCTCTGGAACAAAGACCACCACAGACTCTGTCACTTACACTGGGGCATGTAACCAATTCCTTATCAATTTAACAGGGAAAGAATATCCTAGAATTTGGAGAGGAAGAAAAGCAAAAGTGTGTATATGTATAGAAGGAGACCAGTGGGTAAGGACTGGCTGGTGACATTTGGACACAGTGATTACATTTTGGAGTATCTTATTTCAAATTAGTGAATTTCAAAGCTGTTTTTTAAAACATTCCTTTGAGATTATATAATGCATATATTTGTATGTATATACATGAATGTATACACACACATATATAATCTCAAAGAAATGTTTAGAAAACAACTTTGAAATTCACCAATTATGAATATGATTTAAAATTAAATCTGATTTGAAAATAAATGATATGTCTTCTAAATTCTACGCAATATGCCTGAATGAGGTGCTTGAATAATAGCATTTGTAAATTCAATTATAGAAATTCTCGATTTCTTTTATAGTTAGAGTGCATACTATTGTATTTCACAGGAAAAATACTCACCCCAAATGATTCACCAATTGATACTAAGATTCTGTCAAGTTAATATAAAATACAAATTAGTAATGCAAATCATATACAACTGTGCAGAGGTGAACATACACACGTCATTCTGAACTATCAGGAATACCAAATCAAAGGTTTCGTCTACCCCTAGAACCACTGACAAATTATACTCATTAGAGACTTATTCTGGTACTGCTAGTCTAGTCAAACACTGAGCTGGTTCCTCAGATTTTTTAAAGCAAGACCTGCATGTCTGCAAGAACATATTCTGCCACTGTTCACATTTAAAAAGGGTAAAAGAAAATTTTAAGTTTATCCATACTTAATTCTTCATAAATCAATGACTAAGTTAGCAATTAAAATTTTTCACATTTTCTCATTAAAAATTCAAGTTACATTTGGCAAAAACTTATATGTGATAATCAGAATTCTAATTAGGATCTATATATAGTATAGTAAATATATTTACTATATATAGTAAAGGCTATTTAACAATATCCTAGAATCAGAAATCTCTTATTAGTTTGTCCTTGCTTGAACCATATAATTTACGCTCCTGATAATAAACGTGAAGAACAGCATTAGCCTGACACAACAAAGATTTGATCATATGTACACGGAATCAATAAATATATGGATTTTATTGTCCTCCAATTCTTTGATAAGTGGCCATCATTCTAAATATTGATATATTTGATTTAACTAAATATGCTGAATACGTGGAGTGTTAAGATGCTCTCTTAATACCTGATCAATGATTTATCAGGATTTTCAGAATGTCACTTTTTTGCTAAAGGACTCCAACCTGGAAGTGATTTAACTAAGATCAGCAAAAAGCCATCATTATCAGCATAACATGGGTTAATTATCACCATTAAAAATTCAGCTAAGGGCTTCCATGGTGGCGCAGTGGTTGAGAGTCCGCCTGCCGATGCAGGGGACACGGGTTCGTGCCCCGATCCCGGAAGATCCCACATGCCGCGGAGCGGCTGGGCCCGCGAGCCATGGCCGCGGAGCCTGTGTGTCCGGAGCCTGTGCTCCGCAACGGGAGAGGCCACAGCAGTGAGAGGCCCGCGTACAGCAAAAAAAAAAATAAATAAAAAATTCAGCTAAGTATACATTTTCATGTGTACAAATTAGACATGGTGTGGCATCTCAGCAACTTATAATGTAATTTGTAGATATCAGTACACAGATACTCAACTATAAGAACACCAAATAAACAGAAGACGATACAGGGGCACATGAGAGCATTTATATCATTTGCCAACTATTTTCTACTTTTTCTTTTACTGTAGAGTTTGAAATTTTTATGTGTGCATTATTTATATAATTAAACACACCACACGAATGTTTTCTATAGGGTTGATATATCCCCTTCTTGTTTTTCTTGCCCATTAAGTACAACTATATGGGCTAACATTTTCTGAGATTTTACAAGCTAATCTGCCTCCACTTTATTCAAATAAAGTCAGTTTTAAATAGCCCATGATAACACATAATGAGTCAACTGAAGTACTTCAAAAGCCAGAGAGCACTTGCTGTTGGATGTGGAAGATAATATACTGATTTGTAGTTGCACAGGACCTTTCATCTAAGAATTTAAAACAGTTTCACACTCATCATTTACCTGAGCCACAGCACCCTGAGACCTGCCTAAGTTAATACAGAGGTCACAGGCAGAATTAGGGATGGACTTCTAAAGACTTAACTTACAGTCACCTACATTTAATCAGTCATCTACATTTTTATAAGCAAGATGAACACATCCACAGAAAGAGTTCACAGGACATTCAATAAACTCCAGAATAAAAATTCTTAACCAAAAGTAATCTACTTTGTTTAGCAGACTGGCTACTTACAAAAACATGAGAGTGACTTGAAACTTATCATCACACTGGTGCTCAGACTGTTTACAAAAGAACAGACCCCAGCAGCCAGGAAAGCTGATGACTAAATGTGCAAACCTATCTAAGTAAACAGATTACCTCCCCACGGACCCCCAATTCTTATCACATCACTTAATATAAATGAGGAAATTAGGGTCTCAAATCTAGCTTATTTTAAATGAAGAAAGCTTTGTGTTCTTATGCTTGGATCAAAATAAGCCCCTCTTATTCTTTACCACTTCCCTAAAAAGAAAACACAAACCTTGATCTTGGAGTCATTTTTGTTGGCGTAGGCAGACCTTCTGAAATTTTATACGGATTCTTCAGGGGTGATATGTAGATGTTCCCCCCAGGAACCCGTAAAGGTGAGCTAGAAAACTTGTAAGGGCTTCGAGGAATGTGAGGAATCGGTGACAAGGTAGGGGGCTAGAGGAAAAACAAAAAAAGTAGATTACTTAACGTTTTAGTGAGATCCACTGCTTTATAATTAGATTTTCCCAAACAAAGGATGCTTTTTAACATACCCTGGTGGAAGCATACTGCAAAATATTTGTTTTCAGTCTCTGCATGAAGACTGAATTATAGAATACGATAATAGAATCATACTCCTCTTCTCTGATCAAAACACGTTTGAATGTCTGAGGAAGAAGAGCAAAAACACTTGTTAAATGAATTTGGGTATTTAACTCCTTAGATTTTCTTTCTTTTTTTAAAAAAATTAATTAATTTATTTATTTTTGGGCTGCATTGGGTCTTTGTTGCTGCGTACAGGCTTTCTCTAGCTGCGGTGAGTGGTGGCTTCTCTTGTTGCGTAGCATGGGCTCTAGGTGCGCGGGCTTCAGTAGTTGTGGCACACGGGCTCAGTAGTTGTGGCTCACAGGCTCAGGAGTTGTGACTCAGGGCTCTAGAGCTCAGGCTCAGTAGTTGTGGCTCACGGGCTCTAGAGCGCAGGCTCAGTAGTTGTTGTGCACGGGCTTAGTTGCTCCATGGCATGTGGGATCTTCCCAGACCAGGGCTCAAACCCGTGTCCCCTGCACTGGCAGGCGGATTCTTAACCACTGTGCCACCAGGGAAGCCTAGATACTCTATTTTAATAGTTCATAATACTATTTAAGAGTAAAAACGCATATTTTACAGGCAAAAACAATCCGAAAAAGCCATCTTAGGCTTGGATTATAGCTGCTCTACTAGCAGTGAAATGTCATAGATATATACAATATGTTTTTTATATATTTGTGTAAAAGTTTATTACAAATACCCTGCTTATTGTCAGGGATATAGTATTCCTTATTTACTTTATAATATGAATTTGAATACTAAAGTGTGTTAACTTCCCAATTACATTTTAGTTACAAATAATTAACCAATAATACGAAAGTAAAAAGTTGATATGTAAATTTATATAATACAGTCAGAACATATGATATAATTAATGACTGAAGCTATCCATATTATAGATATGTATATATCTGGAAAATTCTTACCATGGAAAATTACCTACCTCCTGAACAGCATGAGGAAGATCTTTGTATGCTGTTACAATGATTTTGAATTTAAGGTCTATATTCTTCACTTTGCATATGCCATACATGGAACACATCATAATCTATTAAATAAATGTGATATAAATATAGTCAGGATTTTGTTGCATGGTTGTACTTTAAAAAACACTGTTATCTTTCTTTTAGTTTCAAAAAATGGAAATTTAATTTCCTACAGAATTATCTATTCCTATCCTGAGCTCAGTTTGAATGTACATGTAAAGTATTTAAAGAACAGAATGCAAATAGCCAACTCTCAGTTGTTCAGGACTGATCATCTGGTTTGTAAATAACCCTAACTTTGGCTCCTGTTCCTTAAATGTTTCTCAGAAGAGAAAAGTTGAAACTGGAATCTATTAACTGTTTAACTAGCGCTTAAAAAAATAAAAGCCAGGTGTGAAAAGGGTTCAAACTATTAGATAAAATAATATTGACTATACTCAGCGGTGGTGTTAAGGGAGATGCAGTAACTGGAAGGGGGCAGGAGACAGTCTTCTGTTGACAATGTTCTGTTTCTTGATTTGCTTTCATAGATGAGTTCTGTTGATGAATTTACATTAAGATGTATCCTTATGATATATGGATTACTCTATACACATATTACATTTAAAGAGAAGGGTATTTTAAACATAAAAATAAAATTTGAAGTGATTTTCTGTGACTTTGAAACATCGAACTTTCTTAATTTGTCTGAATTTTACTACCTAGTTTAAGAACTGATATTTTCTGCAACATTCTTGCTCCCATCTACCGCCAAGAATACCTACTCAACATCCCTTGTTTAGCATCTTAAACAGCCCCAATACTACTATTTCTCCCGTTTAGAATGCCATCCAAGTATCCTCTTTGCTAATTCACACTGTTCTCCTATTTCAATACTTTACCTAAGGTACCTCTCACAAAATCTTCTTGATTCCAGATACCTAATCTCTTTAGAAATCCTTAGCACTACTGTCTATCTTTCTATATTACAGAAAAGCAGTAGACCCATAAGGCAATAAGTGCCTACTTAAAAAAAAAAATCCAACATACTAGAATTTAGAGTTCAAATATGCTCTTGTAAAATATACATATTTGTAGGTTATACATTTATACAATAATACATCTTTTGTTCAAAATATCATTCTTACTGGGAACAATACTACCAACCTTACCAAAATAAAAAGATTAAAAGGGAACATTATGAACAGCTGCATATCAACAAAATAGATATCTAAGATGAAACGGAAAAATTTAAGGAAAGACACGAACTACCAAAACGGACTCAAGAAGAAAAAGAAAATCTGAGCTTTTGAAGCACTAAAGCACCAAAAGCTTCAAAGGACACAATCAAGAAAGTGAAATGACAACTCAGAGAATGACAGAAAATATTTGCAAATCATATAAGGATTTGCATCATAAGGAACTTGCATGTAGAATATATAAAAAACCCTTTCGGCTCAACAATAAAAAGACAACCCAATGAACAAATCGGTAAAGTATCTGAATAGCTATTTCTCCAAAGAAGATATACAAACGGTCAATAAGAACACAAAAAGATTCTCAATATCATTAGCCATCAGGGAAGTGCAAATCAAAACCACAAAGAGATATCACTTCATGTCCACTAAGATGGCTATAATCCAAAAGGCAAATACGAAGTTGGTGAAGATGTGAAGAAATTGGAACCCCATACACTGCTGACAGGAATGTAAAATGGGTAGCCATGCTAGTAAACAATCTGGCCATTCCTCAAAAGGTAATACAAATAGTTACCATATGACCCAGCAATTCCACTCCTAGGTAAATACCCTAGAGAAATGAAAACATACATCCACCCAAAAACTTGCACATGAATTTTCATTAACATTATTCATAATACCCAAAAAGTGGAAACCAAATGTACATGAATTGATGAATAAATAAACATGATGTGATATAGCCATACAATGGAATATTATTTGGCAATAAAAAGGAATGAAGTGCTGATACAAGCTATAACACAGATGAACAATGACAACATAGTAAGTGAAGGAATCCAGACACAAAAGATAACATTATATGATTCCATTTATATGAAATGTCCAGAATAGGCAAGTCTATAAAGACAGGAAGTAGATTAGCGTGTTGCCTGTGATTAGAGGGGGTAGGAGAATAGAGGCATGTATGTTACAGGTACAGGGTTTCTTTTTGACATGATGAAAATATTTTAAAACTGACTTTGGTGATTGTTGCACAATTCTGTTAATATACTAAAAACTACTGAACTGTACATTTTAACTGGGTAATTAGCATGGTATATGAATTACATCTCAATAAAACTGTTACAAAAATATTATTATTCCATAAACAGAAGAAAGAGGAAGATATGAGAGATGGTCTTTGTAAATTAACTCAATCATTTATTCATTTGACACTGTTTTAGATCAACTATTCTTTTTTAGATCTTTTTTAGATCAACTAAGATCCCCGGGGGTTCTTAGTTCCCCAACAAGGGATCAAACCCGTGCCCCCTGCAGCCTGCAGTGGAAGCACAGAGTCTTAAGCACTGGACCAGGGAAGTCCTAGATCAACTATTCTTAAGTCTCATGCTTTTTCCACACTAAATGAATTCCAGTTTACCACAACATAGAAAAAGCCTATGATAAAGTTTCTTCAGTGAGTTTTGCAGTGAGATCTTTCATGCCATTAAATAAGTAAAGTTATTGAAATATTCTCAAGCTCTAAAGCTCTCATTTGTAAGAAATATAGCAAAAATATAAAGGGTAGCCAACAAGCAAATATATATTAAGTCTACTAAATCGACGCAGCTTCTCATTTGAATCTAACCTTTTCTTAAGAAATCAGTACACAGCTAACAAGTGAGTCGAGTAGGAAAAGTGCATAATTTTCTTACCTGGTCCAAATGCCTGTCTCTCATGAGTTCATACTCATTTTGCAGTGTGTGTTGGAAAAGGGTCCAGATGATATGTTCTAGTTCTGGGTGGTCAGACAGAAGGCGTGCACACAGGGTATTTAGTCGAAGATATGCTAGTCGATACACTGGAAAAATAAGGGGAATTAATCACATTTACTCTTAATTTTGTATCACAAGTGGATTTTTCAAAACATTAAATTGCTATAACCAAATGCTGTTAAATAGCATTTTAACATTAACTTCATCTCTACCACTGTTTTCCTTATGAATAAATGATTTGTAGCCTTAGCACTGTCCTAGATACTAGAAGGCAAAATAATACTTTGCTGAAAGCATTATTCAGCAAAAAATAATTCTTTTGCTAAATTATTACAGCATAAAATTGAGGTAGAGGGACTTCCCTGGTGGTCCAGTGGTAAAGAATCCTCCTTCCAATGCAGGGGACGCGGGTTCGATCCCTGGTCAGGGAACTAAGATCCCACATGCAGCAGGGCAACTAAGCCCGTGCGCTACTGAGCTCCCGTGCTTCAACTACAGAGCCTGCATGCCGCAAACTACAGAGCTCACGCACTCTGGAACCCACACGCCACAACTACAGAGCCCACGCGCCCTGGAGCCTGCACACCACAACTAGAGAGAGAAAACCTGCACGCCATGACCAGAGAGAAGCCCGTGCGCCACAATGAAAGATCCCGTATGCCTCAATGAAGATCCCGCATGCTGCAACCAACACCCAACAGAGCCAAAAATAAATTAAATAAATAAAATAAAATAAAGTTGAGGCGGAGGAAGAAAGATCCTAAGATCTTGTGAAATTAGACAATCCAAATAGGGTGTGTTTCAGTTCCACTGGTAATATCTCATCACAGATGTTGAAAATTCTCACTATCAATATTCAAGAGGGTAATTATTTTTTCAAATAATGGAATTTCCGAAGTCCCTCAATTTTTCCAATCCTAAAAACAAAAAACAAATAGTGCATTTCTCTATAAAAATACTAGACTTGTAGATTACCTAAGTGGTAATATGACTGTGATATTAAATTTAGAGAGTTTATTAAAAAATGCTAGTGGAACACAGGTTGGAGAAAAGTAATCCACAAAACTGAATTTTCCTCCATCTACTTTAAACATAATGACCCTTGGTTTAAATTTACTTTTCAAAGACTTGCATAAGGTAATCAGAATTTTTTAGTTAATAATTTATCCCAGTAGTCCTCAACTTTGGCTTATATCAGACTTGCATTGAGGGCTTGTAAAAATAATGATTTTTTTTTTTTTTTTTGGCCTCATCCTAGAGCTTCTGACTGAGTAGTTCTAGGGGCAGGGCTCAAACAAAAATTCTCATTTCTACAACTTAGCAGGTGAGGTGGATTCTGCTGGTTGGGGACCACACTTTGGAACCAACGCTCTAACGTAAGGGCTTATAACATGCCTATAAAGTTCAGTATATCTCTGACTTGAATAAAAATCAGAAAAATGATTTATCACAGAGGAATATGGCCTTTTACTTTCCTTCAAAGAGCTCCATGTGGGTGTGCACTTGCATGTATATACACATGCACAGACACCCAAATGACCTCCCTATCCCACCACATACACACACAATCAGAGAATGCTATACAACCTGGTTACCAGGAAATGCACCTGCACTAGGTCACAACACATTGTATAAACTCAACTCACACACCTGAACAGCATAAGTAATGTTCTGAGTGCTTACTATGTGCTAGGCATTGTTGGAAGCATTTTATGTATTAATTCATTTAATTATCTCAAAACCCATACAAGGTAGATTATTATTATTTCCATTTTACAGATGAGAAAACAGGCATAGAGATATTAAAGTTTTTTTCCTTTTTTTAAAAAAATTGGAGTATAATTACTTTACAATGTTGTGTTAGTTTCTGCTGTACAATGAAGTGAATCAGCTATATTTATACCTATATCCCTTCCCTCTTGGACCTCCCTCCCACCCCACCCCCATCCCACCCATCTAGGTCATCATAGAGCACCAAGCTGAGCTTCCTGTGCTTTATAGCATGTTCCCGCTAGCTATCTATTTTACGCATGGTAGTGTATATGTCAATCCTAATCTCCCAATTCATCCCACCCTTCCCTTCCCCACCATGTCCACATGTCCATTCTCTACGTCTACATCTCTATTCCTACCCTGCAAATAGGTTCATCTGTACCATTTTTATAGATTCTACATATATGCGTTAATATACGATATTTGTTTTTCTCTTTCTGGCTTACTTCACTCTGTATGACAGACTCTAGGTCCATCCACATCTCTACAAATGACCCAATTTCATTCCTTTTCATGGCTAAGTAATATTCCATTTTATATATGTACCACATCTTCTTTATCTATTCATCTGTCATTGGACATTTAGGTTGCTTCCATGACCTGGCTAATGTAAATAGTGCTGCAATGAACATTGGGGTACATGTGTCCTTTTGAATTATGGTTTTCTCAGGATATATGTCCAGTAGTGGGATTGCTGGGTCATATGATATTAAAGCAACTTGCCCAAAGTCATGCCTAGTTAAGCAGAAGAGCCATGATTTGAAATCCAGTCAGCCTCGTTTCAGAGTCCATGCTCTTGAGAGTAATCATCTACTAACCTTTTTTGTAAAAGAGTGAAAGGGAGGTAGATTTCAATGGCTTCTGAGTCTGGAAGGCTGAGGTTGCTTGTGCCTCTGAATTTGCAGTAGAATTTACACGTGTAGTTGACCCTTTTTTCTTTGGGGATCTTACAGGAGAAAGATACCTAGATATATTCAAAGGAAAAGACTTCACTTGAAGTTTGCTAAGAATCTCTCTCTCTCTCTCACACACACACACACACACACACACACACACACACGGCTGTACACATGCATCCAAACACATCTTGTCTATTTAATCTACTGTTCTACACCAAATTCCTCTTTAAATACAAGTTGGAAAAGAGAGATTAATAGGAAAACTAAGCTTGTCCTTATCATTTCTAACTCTATTTCAATAAATGGCTTTTCTTGGGAATTACTGCCTTATTTAAAAAATAGCTGCATATGTTTATATGTTCAATTCTAATAATTAAAGTGGGACTGAGTTCATAAAATGACTCCAGCTTAAAAGAACAAGCCACTGATATCAAAATATCAATTTCTCTGATTCTCTCCTAAAAACATTTCATTGATAACTATGGTTCATATACATAGGACTTAAGTTACACATACATACTCCCTCCTAAATTATATAGTACACGATTATATGAATTAATATTTCACGTAACATTATCAAGTCAGATTTACACCTGTATACTAAAAATATGTCAGGCAAAGATCAAGGCAGAGATATTAGTAAAATTATTTCTCAATTTCTGACCTTCTACTGCTCTGTGTTGCCCTTTATTTTAGAGGATAATCCAGGTCTACTTTCTTTTTTTTTTTCAAGAACACTTTTTATTAAGGTCACTATTAGTAAAAGGTTTACAGTCTTTTAAAAATATCCCAGGGCTTCCCTGGTGGCGCAGTGGTTGAGAGACCGCCTGACGATGCAGGGGACACTGGTTCATGCCCCGGTCTGGGAAGATCCCACATGCCGCGGAGCGGCTGGGCCTGTGAGCCATGGCCGCTGAGCCTGAGCGTCCGGAGCCTGTGCTCCGCAACGGGAGAGGCCACAACAGTGAGAGGCCCATGTACCGCAAAAAAAAAAAAAAAAAAAAAAAAATATCCCAGAATCTACTATGAAGAGCAAGTACTAGGGAGTAAACACCAAAGCATAACTTTCTAATTTTGTTTTAGTAGCTGAGAAATCATTCTGAGCAGGAAGTAGGATTTGTACCTTACTATGGATGCTTCTAGTACATGCAATATATTTACTAGTACACTAGGAAAAGGGAATCACCATCATAACTTTGTAAGTACCAGGGTCTAGTCTGTTATCACCCTTGAATTTCCCTTCAATTCACTAACTAACAATATTGTAGACTGACTTAACTTGGGTAGAAGTTAGTCTCCCTTGAATTCTAGGTGAACACATTACCTCCTGGACTCCACTACTTGAATCTCAGACTTAAGAAGGCCAAAATGGAGCTCTTGATTTCATTCCCATTCTTCCCATGTCAAGAAATGGCTCCACATTACATCCAGTTTCTTAAGTTAAAAACTTAGGAGGTATTTTTAATTTTTCTCTTTTCCTAATCTTCAAACCCAATGCAAAAGAAAGTTCTATTAAATCTTCCTCTAAAATACACCCCAGATCTTTCCATTTCTTTGTATCTCTACTGACATATCTTAGACCAAGTCGTTTACATCTCTCACTTGAACTACTGAAATTTTCTCCAAACTGGTCTTTCTACTTTCTTCCTTGCCCTGTGCCTTTCCCTCCTCCAAACCCACCTGTACTTCAAGTAGCAGCCAGAAACTGACCCTTTAAAAATACCAATTATAGCAAGCTGCACCCCTGCTTAAAACCTTAATGCTTTCCCACTGCCCTTCTAAAACCCAAACTCCTCCCTACGGCCTAGGAGAACCTACAAGGTCTAGCTCCAGTTTGCCTCTCCAGCCCCATCTTGTACCATTCTCCTCTTGTTTGCTTTGGGGTTTCTTTCTGTTCCTCAGACCAGCTAAGTTTGACCACCCAAGGCCACTGTACTTAATACTGTCTGCTGTGCCTATAATGCACATCATGCAGATTTTGCCTGGCCAGCACCCACTTGTTCTTGAAGTCTCAGGTCAAATAGCACTTCATCAGAGAAAGCTTCCCTAAACATTCTATCACTCTCTTAGCTTCTCTCTTTCCCATCATTCTGTTTCTTTCTATTACAGAACTTATTATATTCTAAAATCACCTTATGTATTAGTTTACTTGTTCACTATTTATTTCCTTCCTCCAGAGCGTAAGCTCTATGAGGGGAAGGACTTAGTCCATCTTATTCGCCTTTGTATTCCCAGTGCCTAGAACACTTCCTGGCACCTAACAGACAACTGCTTATTGAATTAAAGAAAAAGATAAGGCTTGACTTATTTATATTTATGTATTACCTAGCAAACAAATTTATACATGAAGGCAGAAGCTCCATATGCTAGAAATACTTTGGTACAAATTATCATGGAAATGACATCTCTGGAAAACAGTCCCTGCACTAATCACAGAACGCTGTAATGTCAATTCCTATACAGAACTGAACAGGAACATAACATTAGGCATATTTCTATGAAAGGCAATGTAGCTAGACTGCTTAAGAGCATGGGCTTTGGGGTCAGATTGCTTGAGTTTGATTTGTAATTCCTTCTTCATAGAGAACGGAGGCTGACAGCCGTGTCTATTATCTTACAGGGCTGTTAGGTCACTGTCCAGCACATAGTGAACCCTCAATAAATGTTAGTTATCACCTTCTTCTTCCATTACACCATCATGCACTAATCAACCGTTTTAGTCTCTGATCCCACACTACTCCCTTCGCCCCATCCTATGCTTCACTCCAGATGCACTGAGCTGCACTCCCTGAAAAATGTTTCCTGCTTTCCTGGCTGCTATACTTTGGGGTTCATGCTATTTCTGTCTCTTCCCTCCTCTCCAGTTTCCATGTTGAAATCCTGCTCTAACTTTGAGGACTATCTAAATTGCCATCTCTGTATGAAAGCTGTCCTCATTACACCAAACCTGAGTGATTTCAGTAGCACTCTGTATCACTGTATATGAACTTTATTTGGGTCATATATCTTATATTCCTGATCCCTGAAAGCAAGAAAACTGTCTTATTCAAAATTCTATTCCCTACAGCTTTTGTATAACATCTTGCATTACACTATACTCAGAATCTATTTGCAAGTTGAATGGATTGACACAACAGATACTCTACTTACATATCTGCTGCAGTGTGATTATTCTGGAGAGGAAGGTTGAGAGTACAAGCAGGTTCAAGGTGATCAGCCAGTCCTTCTCGGTCCTTTGCTTGTTTAATAAGATCAAATAAAGGTGAATCCTATATGAAACAAGATGACATTAAAACAACATTGGTAAGTATGATTCTCCAATGTATATATCAAAATCATATGGTTTGACATGGTGAGCATTATGAATTTAGTCAAAATTAACAATAGCAATTTTGAAGTCAGAATAAGATTCTTTTCTCCACCTTGAAAATAATGACTGCCAATTTTTGTATTACACATAAAATAAAGAACTAGGAATATGTATAACTTCAAATGCTTGTATTAGAAAAGAAATTAAAAGTTAGGGAAAGAGACACAGAGAAAGTAGAAGGAAGAAAATAATAAAGACATAAACAGGATTTAATGAAACTGAAAACAAAGATAAAATACATGGTTTGATCAACTAAGCTAATAATTGGTTCTTTGAAATAACTAATAAAATTAAACAAAACTCCAGTCAGATTGACTGAGAAAAAGAGAAGAGACCGATAAATAGTATTAGGAACAAAACTGGGGCCACCATTATGAAGATTAGAAAGATAATAGGGGACTGTTGTGAAAAATTTTATGTCAATTCATAGGAAAACTTAGACCAAGTGGAAAATTCCTAAAAAATATAAATTAACCAAACTCAATAAGAAATAAATAAACCTCAACAGTCCTATAAACTATTAAAGTATTTGGATCAGTAATTAAAAGTCTCCCCACAAAGAAAACATCAAGCACCACTGGTTTTACCAGTGAATTCCACCAAACATTCAAGGAAGAGATAATTCCACTTTTGCTCCAACTCTTTGGAGAATAGAAGAAGTAAAAACATTCTCTATCTCATTTTATGAGGCTAGTACAACACTGATAATAAAAACTGTCAAGGACATTACAAAAAGGTAAATTATAGCCTATTCTTGCTCATGAACAGAGATATAAAAATTCGGAACCAGAAATATTAGCAACCCACAACAGCAGTGTTAAAAAGAATATGTCATTTACCAAGTTGAGTTTATCCAGGCTGCAAAATTAGTTCAACATTAGAAAATCTATAATGCAATTCACCTCACTAATAAATCTAAGGTGAAAAATCTTGTCAAAATCAGTGCAGAAAAGTTCTCATTTAAAAACCCATTTGTCATTAAAAAAAAAAAAGAAAGAAAACTCTTAGTAAACCAGGAACAGAAGGGTACTCCAAATTTAATAAATGACATCTACAAATAAACAGAAAAACCACAGCAAACATTATATGTAGTGGTGAAACGTTAAGAGCATTTCCCTTAAAAAATCGGAGACAAGAGAAGCTTGTCCCATTATCATGCTTTCTATTCAGCATTATACATGAAGTTCCAATCTGCTCAATAAGTCAAAGAAAAAAGACTGGAAAGGAAGAAAGAACAAAAATACCGTTATTCACAAATGATTTATCTGTTGATAAAGAAAATTCAAAAGGATCTACAGTGAAATTATTAGAATAAGAGAGATTAGCAAGGTTTCTGTACTGTTATGAAATCAATATGAAAAATAATTATATTTCTATATACCAAGCAAACAGTTTAAAAGCATAATTTTTAAAATACCGTTTACAAAAAAGTAAGACCAGCAGTAAGAACCATTAAAAACCTCGATTCAAAAATTTTAACTTTCTGGAGGTGAGAGCTTGCAAGTACATAAAAATGGGGGCCATATATATTGTACTCTTTTAGTACTTGAACTAAAGGGCAAGAAAACAGACAGATGGCCAAGATGCTAGCTTTATTTCAAAAGGAAAAGCAGTGTATCCGTAAATAAAAATACAAAACACTGTAGAATATAAGAAGATTTTGTAAAAATATGAAGATACTCTATTCAATAAAAAGTGAAAAATTAGCTAGCAATTTGAAAAAAATTATTACACTTTCATAATATATAGAAAATCACTTACGTTAAAAAACAAAATTGAAAAAGTATGAGAAGTATATGAGAATACCTTTATAACTTTTTAAAAAATCTTTTTTCACCTTTATTGAAGTATAATTGACAAAAATCATATATATTTAAGGTGCACAACATGATGGCTTCATACATTGTGAAATGATCACCACAATCAAGCTAATTAGCATTCATTACCTCACATAGTTACCTTTTTTTCTTTTCATCCCTTCACCTCCTTCTTTATAACTTTTCTTTCTCTTTCTTTTATATTTTTAAATTTTTTTTTTTTTTTTTTTTTTTTTTTTTTTTTTTTTGTGGTATGCGGGCCTCTCACTGTTGTGGCCTCCCCCGTTGCGGAGCACAGGCTCCAGACGCGCAGGCTCCGGACGCGCAGGCTCAGCGGCCATGGCTCACGGGCCCAGCCGCTCCGCGGCATATGGGATCCTCCCAGACCGGGGCACGAACCCGTATCCCCTGCATCGGCAGGCGGACTCTCAACCACTTGCGCCACCAGGGAGGCCTTATATTTTTAAATTTTTTAATGTTATTTATTTTTTTATACAGCAGGTTCTTATTAGTCATCAATTTTCTACACATCAGTGTATACATGTCAATCCCAAACGCCCATTTCAGCACACCACCATCCCCACCACCCCCCGCGGCTTTCCCCCCTTGATGTCCATACATTTGTTCTCTACATCTGTGTCTCAACTTCTGCACTGCAAACCAGTTCATCTGTACCATTTCTCTAGGTTCCACATACATGTGTTAATATATGATATTTGTTTTTCTCTTTCTGATTTACTTCGCTCTGTATGACAGTCTCTACATCAATCCACGTCTCAACAAATGACTCAGTTGTGTTCCTTTTTATGGCTGAGTAATATTCCACTGTATATACGTACCACTTCTTCTTTATCCATTCATCTGTCGATGGGCATTTAGGTTGCTTCCATGGCCTGGCTATTGTAAACAGTGCTGCAGTGAACATTGGGGTGCATGTGTTTTTTTGAATGATGGTTTTCTCTGGGTATATGCCCAGTAGTGGGATTGCTAGATCATATGGTAATTCTATTTTTAGTTTTTTAAGGAACCTCCATACTGTTCTCCATAGTAGCTGTATCAATTTACATTCCCACCAACAGTGCAAGAGGATTCCCTTTTCTCCACACCCTCTCCAGCATTTGTGGTTTGCAGATTTTCTGATGATGCCCATTCTAACTGGTGTGAGGTGATACCTCATTGTAGTTTTGATTTGCATTTCTCTAATAATTACTGATGTTGAGCAGCTTTTCATGTGCTTCTTGGCCATGTGTATGTCTCCTTTGGAGAAATGTCTATTTAGGTCTTCTGCCCATATTAGGATTGCGTTGTTTGTTTCTTTAATATTGAGCTACATGAGCTGTTTATATAATTTGGAGATTAATCCGCTGTCCGTTGATTCGTTTGCAAATAATTTCTCCCATTCTGAGGGTTGTCTTTTCGTCTTGTTTATGGTTTCCTTTGCTCTGCAAAAGCTCTGAAGTTTCAATAGGTCCCATTTGTTTATTTTTCTTTTTATTTCCATTACTCTAGGCGGTGGATCAAAAAAGATCTTGCTGTGATTTATGTCAAAGAGTGTTCTTCCTATGTTTTCCTCTAAGAGTTTTATAGTGTCCAGTCTTACATTTAGGTCTCGAATCCATTTTGAGTTTATTTTTGTGTATAGTGTGAGGGAGTGTTCTAATTTCATTCTTTTACATGTAGCTGTCCAGTTTTCCCAGCACCACTTATTGAAGAGACTGTCTTTTCTCCACAGTATATCCTTGCCTCCTTTGTCATAGATTAGTTGACCATAGGTGCATGAGTTTATCTCTGGGCTTTCTACCTTATTCCATTGATCTATGTTTCTGTTTTTATGCCAGTACCATATTGTATTGATTACTGTAGCTTTGCAGTATAGTCTGAAGTCAGGGAGTCTGATTCCTCCAGCTCCGTTTTTTTCCCTCAAGACTGCTTTGGCTGTTCGGGGTCTTTTGTGTCTCCATACAAATTTTAAGATTATTTGTTCTAGTTCAATAAAAAATGCCATTGGTAATTTGATAGGGATTGCACTGAATCTGTAGATTGCTTTGGGTAGTATAGTCATTTTCACAATATTGATTCTTCCAATACAAGAACATGGTATATCTCTCCATCTGTTGGTATCATCTTTAATTTCTTTCATCAGTGTCTTATAGTTTTCTGCATACAGGTCTTTTGTCTCCCTAGATAGGTTTATTCCTAGGTATTTTATTCTTTTTGTTGCAGTGGTAAATGGGAGTGTTTCCTTAATTTCTCTTTCAGATTTTTCATCATTAGTGTATAGGAATGCAAGAGATTTCTGGGCATTAATTTGGTATCATGCAACTTTACCAAATTCATTGATTAGATCTACTAGTTTTCTGGTGGCGTCTTTAGGATTCTCTGTGTATAGTATCATGTCATCTGCAAACAGTGACAGTTTTACTTCTTCTTTTCCAATTTGTATTCCTGTTATTTCTTTTTCTTCTCTGATTGCAGTGGCTAGGACTTCCAAAACTATGTTGAATAACAGTGGCGAGAGTGGACATCCTTGTCTTGTTCCTGATCTCAAAGGAAATGCTTTCAGTTTTCCAACATTGAGAATGATGTTTGCTGTGGGTTTGTTGTATATGGTCTTTATTATGTTGAGGTAGGTTCCCTCTATGCCAACTACCTGGAGAGTTTTTATCATAAATTGGTGTTGAATTTTGTCAAAAGCTTTTTCTGCATCTATTGAGATGATCATATGGTTTTTATTCTTCAATTTGTTAATATGGTGTATCACATTGATTGATTTGCATATATTGAAGAATCCTTGCATCCCTGGGATAAATCCCACTTGATCATGGTGTATCATCCTTTTAATGTGTTGTTGGATTCTGTTTGCTAGTATTTTGTTGAGGATTTTTGCATCTATATTCATCTGTGATATTAGTCTGTAATTTTCTTTTTTTGTAGTATTTTTGTCTGGTTTTGGTATCAGGGTGACGGTGGCCTCACAGAATGAGTCTGGGAGTGTTCCTTCCTCTGAAATTTTATGGAAGAGGTTGAGAAGGATGGGTGTTAGCTCTTCTCTAAATGTTTGATAGAATTCACCTGTGAAGCCATCTGGTCCTGGACTTTTGTTTGTTGGAAGATTTTTAATCACAGTTTCAATTTCATTACTTGTGATTGGTCTGGTCATATTTTCTATTTCTTCCTGGTTCAGTCTTGGAAGGTTATACCTTTGTAATAATTTGTCCATTTCTTCCAGGTTGTCCATTTTATTGGCATAGAGTTGCTTGTAGTAGTCTCTAAGGATGCTTTGTATTTCTGCAGTGTCTGTTGTAACCTCTCCTTTTTCATTTCTAATTTTGTTGATTTGAGTCCTCTCCTTTTTCTTGATGAGTCTGGCTTATGGTTTATCAATTTTGTTTATCTTCTCAAAGAACTGGCTTTTAGTTTTATTGATCTTTGCCATTGTTTTCTTTGTTTCTGTTTCATGTATTTCTGCTCTGATCTTTATGATTTCTTTCCTTCTGCTAACTTGGGGTTTTGTTTGTTCTTCTTTCTCTAGTTCCTTTAGGTGTAAGGTTAGATTGTTTGAGATTTTTCTTGTTTCTTGAGGTAGGCTTGTATAGCTATAAACTTCCCTCTTAGAACTGCTTTTGCTGCACCCCCTAGGTTTTTGATTGTCGTATTTTCATTGACATTTGTCTCTAGGTATTTTTTGATTTCCTCTTTGATTTCTTCAGTGATCTCTTGGTTATTTAGTAACGTATCGTTTAGCCTCCATGTGTTTGGGTTGCTTACGTTTTTTTCCCTGTAATTCTTTTCTAATCTCCTAGCGTTGTGGTCAGAAAAGATGCTTTATATGATTTCAATTTTCTTAAATTTACTGAGGCTTGATTTGTGACACAAGATGTGATCTATCCTGGAGAATGTCCCATGCGCACTTGAGAAGAAAGTGTAATCTGCTGTTTTTGGATGGAATGTCCTATAAATATCAGTGAAATCTATCTGGTCTATTGTGTCATTTAAAGCTTCTGTTTCCTTATTTATTTTCATTTTGGATGATCTGTCCATTGGTGTAAGTGAGGTGTTAAAGTCCCCCAATATTATTGTGTTACTGTCGATTTCCTCTTTTATAGCTGTTAGCAGTTGCCTTATGTATTGAGGTGTTCCTATGTTGGGTGCATATATATTTATAATTGTTATATCTTCTCCTTGGATTGATCCCTTGATCATTATGTAGTGTCCTTCCTTGTCTCTTGTAACATTATTTTAAAGTCTATTTTATCTGATATGAGTATTGCTACTCCAGCTTTCTTCTGATTTCCATTTGCATGGAATATCTTTTTCCATCCCCTCACTTTCAGTCTGTATGTGTCCCTAGGTCTGAAGTGGGTCTCTTGTAGAGAGCATATATATGGGTTTTGTTTTTGTATCCATCCAGCAAGCCTGTGTCTTTTGGTTGGAGCATTTAATCCATTCACGTTTAAAGTAATTATCAATATGTATGTTCCTATGACCATTTTCTTAGTTGTTTTAGGTTTGTTTTTGTAGGTCCTTTTCTTCTCTTGTGTTTCCCACTTAGAGAAGTTCCTTTAGCATTTGTTGTAGAGCTGGTTTGGTGGTGCTGAATTCTCTTAGCTTTTGCTTGTCTGTAAATCTTTTGATTTCTCCATCGAACCTGAATGAGATCCTTGCCGGGTAGAGTAATCTTGGTTGTAGATTCTTCCCTTTTATCACTTTAAGTATATCATGCCACTACCTTCTGGCTTGTAGAGCTTCTGCTGAGAAATCAGCTGTTAACCTTATGGGAGTTCCCTTGCATGTTATTTGTCGTTTTTCACTTGTTGCTTTCAATAATTTTTCTTTGTCTTTAATTTTTGCCAATTTGATTACTATGTGTCTCAGTGTGTTTCTCCTTGGTTTTATCCTGTATGGGACTCACTGTGCTTCCTGGACTTGGGTGGCTATTTCCTTTCCCATGTTAGGGACGTTTTCAACTATAATCTCTTCAAATATTTTCTCGGGTCCTTTCTCTCTCTCTTCTCCTTCTGGGATCCCTATAATGCAAATGTTGGTGAGTTTAGTGTTGTCCCAGAGGTCTCTTAGGCTGTCTTCATTTTTTTTCATTCTTTTTTCTTTATTCTGTTCTGCAGCAGTGAATTCCACCATTCTGTGTTCCAGGTCACGTATCCGTTCTTCTGCCTCAGTTATTCTGCTATTGATTCCTTCTAGTGTAGTTTTCATTTCAGTTATTGTACTTTTCATCTCTGTTTGTTTGTTCTTTAATTCTTCTAGGTCTTTGTTAAACATTTCTTGCATCTTCTCGATCTTTGCCTCCATTTTTTTTCCGAGGTCCTGGATCATCTTCACTATCATTATTCTGAATTCTTTTTCTGGAAGGTTGCCTATCTCCACTTCATTTAGTTGTTTTTCTGGGGTTTTACCTTGTTCCTTCATCTGGTACATAACCCTCTGCCTTTTCATCTTGCCTATCTTTCTGTGAATGTGGTTTTTATTCCACAGGATGCAGGATTTTAGTTCTTCTTGCTTCTGCTGTCTGCCCTCTGGTGGATGAGGCTATCTAAGAGGCTTATGTAAGTTTCTATAACTTCTTGATAAGAAAGGACTTTTTATGTTTGACCATAACCCAGAAGTCATAAAGGAAGAGATGAACCAATCTGACTATACAGAACCTTAAAACTTCTGTATAACTAAAACCACAATAAACTAAGTTAAAGAAAGTCTTTAAAAAATAAACAATACTGATTTATTCTACAACCACCATAATGTACTAATTCCTGTTGTCAAGGCATTCTTTCCTGTATTCATTAGGGGCACTCTGAAGTGCAAGCTAAGTAATGGCTTTCATCTGAGTAAAATAATGCTAACAATTAACAGCAGCTAATGCATGTATGTCATACTCAATGTTTTACATTTTCTAGTCATTGACAAAGTGAATATCTTTACATATGGGATAAATGGAACAAATCCACATATATTCAGCAGGAGTGGCCTAATCCCACTCTCTTCTCAAACAAAGACGTTTCAGGAGAACTTGAGACTCACAAAGATATGCAAGTAAACCTGAGCCTTTAATAGGATTTAGGTATGCTACTAATCAGGTATTTTACTTTCTCTTCAGATATGGTTTAACCCGTAGATGTTTTACCTGGTTGTGCTTTAAATTAGCAAAATAGGATTATACCAAATTGAATGCCTCTTCCAAGGATGAAGGTGGCATTTTGTTTACCAACAGTCTTCATGTTTCACTCAAGTATAACTTTTATTACTCTATCTCCCCCAACCCAATTGGTCACAGAGATATATAGATACAGGTTTATGATAATGACTATGCCATGATAATAATAATGAGAAGCATGGTGCAGTGGATAGAAACACAGACTCTGGAGCCACACCACAAGGGTTCAAGTCCTGACCACTTACTGGCCGCATGACCCTGGAGAAAGTTGCTTAACCTCGTTATGATTCACTTTTCTCAACTGTAAAGTAGAGATGCTAATGACAATAATGCCTAGTTATCCATGCATCTATCCACCCATTATTCGTCATATGTCTATTCTGTAACAGGAGCTTTACTAGGAAGTAGGAACATAAAGGTAAACAACCCTCCAGTTGCCAGCTACTGATAGGGTCACTTCAGAAGCATCTGTCCTCTTCTACCTTATTCAACATGTTCATTTGAAATGAACTATAATTGTCCTCTATCACCAAAAAATTCCCACTCCTCCTCAGTTTTTCCCATATAATTAACACGTCTTATATACAGTTGCCCAAAGCAAAAAAGAATCATGTTTATTATTCTTTCTCTCACTGTCCAATCCATGCAAGTCATATTGGCTCAAACTTCAAAATACATCCCAAGTCTAACTTCTTCTCCAGATGGGACTTTTAGATAGTTCTTAAAATAAAAGCCCAGTGCCGGCAACTTCCCTAGTGACACAGTGGTTAAGAATCCGCCTGCCAATGCAGGGGACACAGGTTCCATCCCTGGTCTGGGAAGATCCCACATGCCATGGAGCAACTAAGCCTGTGAGCCACAACTACTGAAGCCCACACGCCCAGAGCCCGTGCTCCACAACAAGAGAAGCCACCGCAATGAGAAGCATGCGCACCACAACAAAGAGTAGCCCCCGCTCACCACAACTAGAGAAAGCCCATGTGCAGCAACAAAGACCCAACGCAGCAAAAAAAACAAAAGACAAAAACAAAACCCAGTGCCAAGCATATAGTGGACACTCAATAAATATTTCTAGAATGTTATATGACATAACCATACCATAGGTTTAATTAAACACAGCAAAGCACAAAGAAGAAAGTGGATGATAAGATTTGCTTTGTAACTGACACTAAATATCAACTGTGGCATCTGGCCTCCAAGATAACCCCTATAACTCCTGCCACTGGGTATTTACACCCTTATACACTGTCCTAGGGTTAGTCTCTGTGGTCAATGGCATATAGCAGAAGTGACAGCATGTCAGTTCTGAGATTAGCTTATAAAATACCTGCAGTTTCCGTCTTAGGCACACGGTCCTGCTTGCTCTCTCTCTCTCTCTCTCTCTCTCTCTCTCTCTCTCTCGGATCTCTTCTTGCTCTAGGCGAAAGCAGCTGCCTTGGAGTAAGCAACCCTACGGAGAGGTCTATGTGGCAAACAAATGAAGCCTCTGGCCAACGACCAGTGAAGGAATGAGGGCTGCCAACAACCGTGTGAGTGAACTTGGTAGCGGATTCTTGAATTCCAGGAAAGATTTAAGCTGACTGCAGTCTTTGTTGACAACTTGAGGAACTTTCCTGAGAGAAATGGAGCCAAAACCACACAGCTAAACCACTCCCAGATTCCCAACCTTCAGAAATTATATGTGAAGTAAAACATTAGTTGTTTTACTAAACTGTTAAGGTTTGGGGTAATTTCTTACACAGCAATAGATAACTAATACAGAATCTGATTTTTTTTAATCTAAAGAAAGTATTTAATAGAATATTTGACTTCTGAAAATTTATGCATTCATATCTATAGCACTGTTCGCATCCAGGACTCAGACAGAAGTTTACTCTTGGTCTCAGACAAGCTGTCTTATGTCATTACTTACTACTTAAAGTAACTCTCAGCATAATCACTCTCTGGACATTCCACTCTATTTTGCCACTTAATCATGTGAAGGAAACCAGACTCTCTCTGTCAGCAAGTAATATGGATAGAAAAAGCTAAAAGTCTACTCTACATGATCTTTCATATTAACATACATCTAGAGCAAAAATGTGAACTTCTCCAGAGAGTAAAGGACTTAAAGGCTATCAGGTCAAGGTGTTCCTAAAAGAGATTCTGATTATCCAAATACGTACAAGTTCTCCAGTGCCAGTAGAAAAATTAACAATAGGGGAAGTGGAAGACAGGAATTGATATTGTTTTCTGGGTATTTTAAGAAATATTATTGGCATTACATTACAGGAAATGTTTTTGTACTATCCTAAGCCAAATCATTATAAGACCATTCTACCTTGCAAAAGGAAACTAGAATACAAACATAAAATTTTGGGCAGGCCTTGACTTTTCTGACAGTTCTTTCCCATTCAACTTCACTACTTCTTTAATATTGATATTTCTCAGGATCCTTTTGCCAATATATATGCTGGCTGAGCCACTATCATGGCTTTAGTTATATTTCTACTTATTCCTAAATCTACATTTCTGACTAAAACTATTCTTTCAAATTCCAGATCCAGTATTTCCAACTAGATACCTTGGATCTCTACACGTATATGTGGCAAACATCTCAAATATTAACATGTTCAAACATTAACGTGAACTTATTACCCTCATCACCAATCAGCTATGACTCCTTCAATATCCTCTTTGGTTAACTGTTATCAATCACCTAATCACCCACAGTACAAATCTTAGAATTACCCTCAGTTCCATCCAGGCACCTAACCTTTTGATTCATGCTTTTACTTTTAACATATTTATGCCTTTATATTTAAAACTTGTTTCTTGTAGATAGCATAGAGTTGGGTCTTGCTTTTTTATCCACTCAGACAATCTCTGCCTTTTAATTGGGGTTTAGGCTATTTACCTTTAATGTAGTTATTGACATGGTTACTTTAAATCCTACATCTATTTGTTCCATCTGTTTTTTTTTTTTTTTTTGCGGTACGTGGGTCTCTCACTGTTGTGGCCTCTGCCGTTGTGGAGCACAGGCTCCGGACACGCAGGCTCAGCGGCCATGGCTCACGGGCCCAGCCGCTCTGCGGCATGTGGGATCCTCCCGGACTGGGGCACAAACCCGCGTCCCCTGCATCGGCAGGCGGACTCTCAACCACTGCGCCACCCAGGAAGGCCCCCATCTGTTCTTTATTCCCTTTTGATAAGGTGCAAAAGCAAATCAATGGAAAAAGAATGAACCTTGACCTAAATCTCAAACCTTGTACAAAAATAAATTGGAAATGGATCATGGACTTAAATATTAAATGTGAAGCTATAAAACTTTTAAAACATAGGGGAAAATCTTGGGGATCTAGAGTCCTTAGACTTGACACCAAAAGCATGATCCATAAAATAAAAAACTGATAAACAGGAGTTCATCAAAATTTAAAACTTTTGCCATGAGAAAGACATGTGAGTGGGAGGGAGGGAGATGCATGAGGGAGGGGATGTGGGAACAGATGTATATGTATGACTGATTCACTTTGTTATAAAGCAGAAACTAATAAAAAAAAATGGAAGAAAAAAAAAAAAAGAAAGACATGTGAAAAGGATGAAAAAAGAAGCTAGAGACTAGGAGAAATTATTTACAAGCCACATAGCCAACAAAAGACTAGTATCTAGAATATATAAAGAACTCTCAAAACTCAATGGTAAAAACCCTACAAACAATCCAATTAGAAAATGGGCAAAGACATGAAGAGACATTTCACCAGAGAGGAAATACAGATCACAAGTAAACAGAAGAAGATATTCAATACCATCAGCCATCATCCTGATGGGCAATGTAAATTATAACCTCAATGAACTATCCTCACATGATCAGAATGGCTAAAAGAAAAAATAGTGGCAATCCCAAACAATGGCAAGGATGCAGAGAAACTGGATCACCCATACATTGCTGATGGGAATTCAAAATGGTACAACCACTCTGGAAAATATCTGGCAGTCTCACAAAATAAAACACAATAACCACATGACTCTGCAATTGCACTCTTTGGGCATTTATCCCAGAATAATGAAAACTCATGCTTATATAAAACCTGTACACAAATGTTTATGGCAGCTTTACTTGTGATAGTCAAAAATATTCTTCAATATGTGTATGGTTAAAGAAACTGTTGTACATTCGTACTATGAAATATTAGTCAGCAATAAAAAGGTATGAACTATCAATACATGTAGTATCTTAAATGAATCTCCAGAGAATTTGGCTGAGAAGAAAGATAATCCTATTTGATTTCATTTATATAATATTTTGAAATAACAAAATTTTAGAAATAAAGGGCAGAATAATAGTGGCCAGGGGTTAGGACATGCATAGTGGGGCTGGAGAGATGTGAGTGTATTTCCTTCTATGATGCAACTGTTCAGTATATTTG
Organism: Mesoplodon densirostris; assembly: GCF_025265405.1. NCBI lineage: Eukaryota > Metazoa > Chordata > Mammalia > Artiodactyla > Ziphiidae > Mesoplodon > Mesoplodon densirostris. Next base: position 19,110,851 of record NC_082677.1, read on the forward strand.
TCTATGATGGTGGTTATGTGAATCTGCACACTGTCCCCAGGTCAGGCTGCCAGGTATCTCTTAGTTGAGGGCATTATGCTAAGTAAAATAAGTCAGACAAAGATAAATAGAGTTGGCCTTCCATACTGTGGGAGGAGGAACCTATGGATATAAACGGCTGATTGGGCTACGCCATTTTATATAAGGGACTTGAGCATCCACAGATTTTGGTATCTGCAGGGATCCTGGAGCCAATCCCCTGCAGACACCAAGGGACGAGCGTACAGTACAACCTCACTTATATGTGGGTTAAAAAAAAAAGAAAAAGAGCTTGTAGACACAGAGAATAGATTGAGGGTTGCCAGAGGTAGGGGGTGGAGGGTGGGCAAAAAGGGTGAAGGGGGTCAAAAAGTACAAACTTCTAGTTATAAAATAAATAAGTAATGGATGTAAGATACAGCACGGTGACTACAGTTAATAACACTGTAGTGCATATTTGGAAGTTGCTAAAAGATTAAAAATGTTCTCATCACAAGAAAAAAATTATAACTATGTATGGTGATGAATGTTAATCAGACTTACTATGGTGACCATTTCACAATATATACAAATATTGACTCATTATGTTATACACCCAAAACTAATATAATGTTATATGTCAATTGTATCTCAATTTAAAAAGTTTTTTAGTCTGGAAAATTATAAACAGCTGATTTATTAGAGTAGTAGAGTTATATTATCTTTTTACTGCTGATTTTATTCTATTTCTCTTATTGCTCTTTAAGAGCCTTAATAATATCTCTCCTACAATATAAATAAAAAATTTATTCCTAAAAAAAATTTTAAAAAACAAAGCTCATGGAATGATGTCACATGTACTTAGAAAGTAATGCAGTTGAGTCAGAGAAAACTGGTCATGTTTCCAGGTACGAGTAGGGCTAGATAATGGTCACATGTCAGAAAATGAGAGTAAGGCCAAGAGTTGGCTCTATGAAGGACAGACATGGTGACAAGAATCTGAAGGTAGATCCAAACTTAGGATACCATGTTATCAAGGAAAAAAGACAAGTGGGATAGAACTACCTTTAAGGTCCTAGATGTCCATTCAATCAGATGTAGGATAGATAATGAACAAAAGTAAAGAAAGTTGACCTAGTTGTGTCTACTTCAAAATAAAACCAAAAAAACCCACAACAAACAAAAAAACAAACATAAAAGCTGTGAGTCAAGTTTACTCAGTGTCTTACTGATGACTATAGCCCAGGAGATAACCCCTCAGCTCTGAGAAACTGTTCTGAAGAGGTAAGGGGAGAGGTCAGTATACATGTGATTTTGGCGAAGGTGGTACTTGCAACCAAGCACACATTTTGGTAGAAGGTTGCTGCTAGTCAGGAGGAGCACATATCTTAGTTAATGGTTTCCGTGCTTTTCTAAGTATGGAAAGATGCAAGAATCCAGGTTCATAAAAAATTTCCCCTGAAAACATCTAACTATCTGAAGGACTGTTCTGCCAGTTTTCCTAGAGCACAGAGTGCCTCATTCTGCCCTGAACTCCTTTCAGGGGGTGCTAAAGGTCAACAGCTACAGTGGCTAAGGACTTAACTCTTGTAGAACCTGGTGGCGAGTGACATTTTTTAACTGGCAGCTGTATCAACAAGTTAATAGAGGCTGTCAGATGTCACTGCTATTGGGAAACGGAACTCAGCAGAAGAAAATTCAGTCCCTTGAGGTAATAGGGTGCTAGCCAAAACATCAAGAGAAAAAGACAAACCTAATAATTGCACAGGGACACAGAAGTCAGGGTGGGATCTGACTTGAAATGCAGCTATTGACCTGGGGATCCTTTTAAGATAGTAAGTTTCCTAGAAGTATTCAACTTGAAGAACACTGTCAAGTAGCCAAAACCAAAACAAAACAAAACTCCCAGTTTATGATGTGTCATGCAAAACAAAAATCAGAAACAGATATGTGGAATTTTATCAAATTGAAATACTATTTAGAGATTTCCAGTTGCCATGAAAATCTTGGGGACATGAACCTGGTGAGTGAAGTGATGGAAGATGAGGCTGGAAATACAGATTGAGAAGAGCCTTTTATAAGACTGTTCAACAGTTAAAGGTTAATTCTCTGAGATACCCACATGATTTATTCCTTCACTTCTTTCAAGTCTTTCTTCATGTGTCCCCTTATCAACAGGCCCTTCCTAGAACTCCCTATACAGAATACCTCCTTTTTCCTCCTGAATGTATTTTTCTTCAGAGAACTTATCACCATACGGCCAACTGTATAACTGATTGTTTATTGATTTCCTGTCTCTCCAAAATAAAATATAAGCTCAGGAATTCTGTTTCATTTGCTGCTATACATCTATCACCTAGAAGAGCACTTGGCACACAGCTGGCACTCAGTAAATACTTGCTCTTGAATAAACAAATAAATATCAGCATACCAAAGATAAAGATAACATAAGCAGGAAAAATAACTTAAATGTGCTTATCCTATTTACCTATCCATTTAACCAGGACAACAAGCCAGCAACTTCTTTTTTTTTTTTTTTTTTTTTTTGGTCAGCCTGAAACAGTCCACTTCTGTTTAGCTAAAAACAAGAACAACAAAAGGCTTGGCTTTAAAGGGGGTCCTTTTGTAGAGTCAGTCGTTCCGGGCTTTGTTTGTAACCTTTCTGAGGCAGCACTGGTAACGTCTGGCGTTGACAGGAAATCCTCAAAATTTCCAAGAGTGGGAAGTCAGCTGCTTAAAATGAACATACTGGCAAAACCAATAAAAAGAAGTGATCACGGAAATTTTGTTCTGGGAATGGATTACTAGTGGCTTAGAATCTTACCGATTAATTCTTCCATATGCTTTTGGGTATTAATATCTGTTAAAGAGTCAATCTTCTTCTTTGAATTCTGGCTGGGTTAAAAGCAAAACATCTACATAAATGCTTAAAGTCAGATGTGTTTCTGCTTTTAAATGTATTTGCAATAGTGTTCACGGAACTAGATCTTAAAAATCTGTCACTTGTAAAAAAAAAAAAAAGGAAAAAAAGAAATTTAATCAAATGTATATATTCATTCCTCTTCTAGGAATTTAGAGTGAAACTAGTTATGAGGCATCCTTGAGAGAATTGAGGAGATAGTCACTCAAATCATTTTCTGTGTTTTTGGTTGAGAAAGACATGACTATACTAGTGGGACTATACCGACATTATTATCAGGCACAGCTCTAGTCTTTAAGACTTGAAATTGGAAACTTTTATTCAACTTTAAAGGCTAGCCTTCTCTAGACATCACCTTCTCTGAAGACCTTTTAATTGACTTGGGTGACTCTCATCTCCATGCTGTACAAACATATATTGTTAGCTGTATTGCAATTATTTCTGTGTTTTTTAACCCTAACTGATTGCATGAATATGTCTTAAAAGTAAGACATTTTAACTAAGTACTGTGGTAGTACAGAAAAGGAATTGATGAGATTGAAAGGTCTCCACAGAAAAATGGGATAAGATTTTAAGAGGGGCAGATGAAGGAATGGGGAGCAGGAAGACACAGGAAAAAATGAGGAAGGGACAACTCAAGTGCTGACAGTGATAAACATGCTTGCTCAAGTTTTAAGTCTTATACCGCATTCCTGCTTCTCTTAATTTCCTTTATCTCTTTGCTTGAACCTGCTACAACCATCATTCCCGAGCACTTTTACTTTGCTATAAACCATTATCTATTACCTTTTAAATCTTTCTTCTACTCCTACCCAACCCTACAATCTGATTCAATGCTTTGAACTTGGGCAGATGACTCATGCTCCAGTAAAGAGTAACATAAAGTGTTAAGTGTTTGCAGTAATGACCTAAAGGTAAATCATTTTCAAATGGTATCAATATAGTAATACTAAGTTTGTCTAGAATTTAATAAATCTTCGTTAGGCTAAAAGATCTTTTTATATAAAATAAACATTCTATCAAGATAAATTATAAATATTTTCTCAAGCTGAGAAAGTTTTGTTTCTAAATCTAAATAGAAAATTTATCATTAACAGGCTTCAGAAAAATCCAAAATGAGAAAACTGTTTTCATAGGTATAAATTTGAGATGGAAAAAGGCCCTGAAGAAACACTTCTCATCAAGGCAAACATTTGCTGCATTCAAAATGAATAAAATAAATTTAGAATATTTTTCTTACATGTAAAAATTTCACTGTTCCACACTTTCTTTTAAACTTGAACATATTTACTTCACATACTTTCTCATCCAATTTTTGTACGTATCTCATATTCTTAACGTTATTTTAGGTACAACTCCAATTATGGCCATCGAAATTTTTAATGAGAGAATACTTTAAAGTTTTGAACAATTCCTCTTTGATCAATTTTATACTAAAAGAACATAGTATCTCGTTTGTGTTTTGGAAAAGAAAGGTCTTTTATAGAAGAATGCTATAGAAATATAAAGGAAGGGCTTTTTAAAATGTTTAATCTTGACAGCATGATAAAATATTAACAAAGTTCTTCTCATACAATGAGACTCCTGGCTTAAGCAAAGAATAATTCTTGTACATATACAAACTGGTTTCAAAATTAGAAATCCTTAAACATAAAGAATGAAAAGTGACTTCTTGATTTGTTATACCTAAGAGTGAAAAAACCCAACCTAAAAGCTTAAGCATTCAAAGAATTGGAATCAGATATACAAACAGGAAAGCACGTTTGAACAGTCCAACTCCCTCACTGTACAGCCAAGAAGCTAGAATCCTAGAAAGGTCAAGTTAATGCATATTAAGCTTCTCTGATTCTCTGCTTCTGCTCTTAACAACACTTTCTTACTTTCCTATTTAAAATAAAAATAGAGGACTTCCCCGGTGGCACAGTGGTTAAGAATCTGTCTGCCAATGCAGGGGACACAGTTTCAAGCCCTGGTCTGGGAAGATCCCACATGCTACGGAGCAACTAAGCCCGTGCGCCACAACTACTGAGCCTGCGCTCTAGAGCCCGCGAGCCACAACTACTGAGCCTGCATGCCACAACTACTGAAGCCCGTGTGCCTAGAGGCCATGCTCCACAAGAGAAGCCACTGCAATGAGAAGCCCGTGCACTGCAACCAAGAGTAGCCCCCGCTCGCCGCAACTAAAGAAAGACCACGCACAGCAAAGAAGACCCAACGCAGCCAAATATAAATAAATAAAATAAATAAATTAAAAAGTAAAAAGGACAAAATAACCCCCCCAAAAATAAATAAATAAATACACAGATTAACATTTAATTGCCTACATACACACATCTTAACTTCATTTATAAAGAATCTGCATTAGCAACTAATAGTTTAAGATTCCTTTTAGGCTATCCATAGAAAAAAACTTTCAAAATATTTCAGATTTCCAGATACTTCAGTGGAATAGCATACAGGATTTGCTAATCCTTCATTTCTTTAGACTGTGGTTTCTTACCTGTTCTTAGTCATAATCTTGTTTGAGAATCTAATCAAAGCTACAAGACCTGTCCCCAGGAGAATGTATACGACAGGGGTTTCAGCGATTTTAAGGTCCTCAGGTGAGATCCTTTGCACTATATTGTCAAATTTGCTTCAGCATAAACCAAACTACCACATATATTTGGACTATCTTAATCTTCCAACAAATAATACATTCTCCCAGAACCACAATTTGACATTGGGTGCTTTTCCTAAATTGAGGGCCAACAAGAAATGGCACACGTTCTACCATTAGAACACAATCTGCTGTGGTTCATGTGTAAAGATTCACAATATATTTCTGAGATAAAGCAGTTTTTCCCTTGACACCCTGGAACATTTTCTTTCATTAAATGAAAACTACATAATCTACTATATTTTCCTTTTCTGCCCTGTGTCAAATGGAGCAGTTCCCCTTAGCCTAGATTTTTCTGCCCTTCTCACACTGCTCCTCCCACCCTTCTCTTTCCCATGTTGTACTGGCTTTTATTCTTTTACTAATGTGTTAATGAATTTGTGTGTTAAGATTTTTATTTATTGCTTTTTGCAAACATTTATTACATTCAAAATGAATAATTTTTAGGATAATGGACATGACTAATATTTAGAATAATTTTCCTCACATTTCTCACATTTAAAAACTTTAACTGTTCCACACTGACTTTCTTTTTAAACTTCTTAAATGTAGGTATAATTTCTATAAAATAAAAATCTTAAATATTTAGTTCCATCAGTTTGGACAGTTTTAAAATCATAATCTGCTTTAAATCCTTTTTGGAAGCAAGAAGGGTATAAATCAATAAATAGTTGATTCATTCATGACTTGATCTGTGTCTGTCTGGCAGGGGAAACTGGTGGGACTAGAAGTAAGACAAGATAAGACACCATAACAACGATATAGATAAGAGTGACAGGGTTAGTCTAAAAAGATAGCAGAGAGAATAAAAAAGGGACCAGATAAAACTGGTATTACTATCAAGGCTAGAAATAACCAATATGAAAAAGAATAGAAGGGAAGAATGGCTGAGGAGCCCACTTTACACATTATTTGTTTATAACGGGTGTTCAACAAAGCCTATTTTGTTTTGTTTTGTTTGATGCAAAATTGCCCATGTTTTATTTTATTTTTTTAACATCTTTATTGGAGTATAATTGCTTTACAATGGTGTTAGTTTCTGCTTTATATCCAAGTGAATTAGCTATACATATACATATATCCCCATATCCCCTCCCTCTTTCGTCTCCCTCCCACCCTCCCTATCCCACCCCTCTAGGTGGTCACAAAGCACCGAGCTGATCTCCCTGTGCTATGTGGCTGCTTCCCACTAGCTATCTATTTTACATTTGGGAGTGTATATATGTCAATGCTACTCTCTCACTTCGCCCCAGTTTACCCTTCCCCCTCTCTGTGTCCTCAAGTCCATTCCCTACGTCTGCATCTTTATTCCTGTCCTGCCCCTAGGTTCTTCAGGACCACTGTTTTTTTTTTTTTTTTTTAGATTCCATATATATGTGTTAGCATACAGTATATGTTTTTCTCTTTCTGACTTACTTCACTCTGTATGACAGACCAAAGCCTATTTTCAATCAGGGATGGAAAAAGTCAGATTTCTTGCCTTCTCAAAGCCACAGTTGTAGCAGAAGTTTAGATAAGAACTCAGAAGTTACTCATATCCTTAAACTTATAATAGTTAACAGAATACTCTCTCTCAAACTGATAACAAAAAAATTAGTTACACAACTAAAACACCACTATACCATTACTATAGTGATGAATAAAACATGTACTTTATAGGCTAGCTGGTTATTGACCTGGTTTCTTGATGTAACAAAAATCTGATGGGCCTCCCTGGTGGCGCAAGTGGTTGAGAGTCCGCCTGCCGATGCAGGGGATACGGGTTCGTGCCCCGGTCTGGGAGGATCCCATATGCCGCGGAGCGGCTGGGCCCGTGAGCCATGGCCGCTGAGCCTGCGCGTCCGGAGCCTGCGCGTCTGGAGCCTGTGCTCCGCAACGGGGGAGGCCACAACAGTGAGAGGCCCGCATACCGCAAAAAAAAAAAAAAAAAAAAATCTGAAAGTGATGAGTTATATAATGAGATTCATTAAATTTCAAATCAGCTGTAGTTATTTCAGCCCCTAAAAAAAACTCATTCAAGAAACCAACTGATTCCCAGACTTAACTTTTAGAAGTATACAGATCTCACACTAAACTGGTTTGGTCTCTATCAAATACAAAAGCAACTATTAAATATCCTCGAGTCCTTGGATTCATTTAACTCCCTTTTGTAAGTAGTTACTCTACGATTCTCAAATCTTAACCTAAGGAATTTTAAAGGTATCTAATTTCACTTTGGATCCTTAATTAGAAGTCAAATTAAATGTCTTGAAAAATCTAGCATTCAATGACCTTCTTCCTGTTAAAACAGATAGCCCTTCTGCTACTGCTCTTCCTCAGTAGAAACAACTCTCAATAAAATTCCAGTTTATCAGTATAATTCATGCCTCAGCAAACACGTGAGTATCCACCAAGGGTCAAGCATTGTGTAAAACTGGAAATACAAACGTATACTAATATACTGATAATAACAAAAAGTTTAATTCAACGAACAGTGATCTATTTTTAAGTACCAGTAACTCAAACATGAAAAAACTACAAATGAACAGTTAAGTGAGTATTAAGTCAAGTGAATGACATCATCAATATGTGGAAGAATATTCCAATGTAGAATTAGTACGTTTTATGGGACATTGCCATATTCAAAATGAAGGTAAAAGTAAACAAAGTCAGGGCATATAACTGCTTAAATTTAATTATTTAATGATGACTAGAGAAGAGATTATCAATCTGAAAGTCGATTACTGAGGAACTATAACAGAATTTTTTCTCCAGTGAGAACACAAGCTCATTAACTACTCTCCTCAATACTGTTCACTCTAGGTTTCCACCTGTCTTCTTATATGAACACACACTACCTCTTTTCCATACCAACGTGATACAAAGAAATTCAGCCCTTTAAGGTTTTAAGTTTACTGGTTGTAAGTAATACTCATATTTTTTTGTGTCACTTGATTATAGGTAAATTTCCTAGTCAAAACAACAAAAATAGATTATAATTCAGGGGGGATTCATCAACAAACAACAAAAGTTGCTAAGCATGAGAGTGAAGCCCAAATTAAAAAGGTACAAAATCAGAACAAAACACGTTACTGAAAAATATTAGTTTAAAATTAGCTAAGTAATTTATGAAAGAAAAATAAATTGCTCTTAAATTTCTCAAATTTCCTTAATTGATACCCGAAAGGAAGGGCTTCAGCCCAAATGAAACCAAACTAGAAAATAATAACAGTAAACCACAACTGGATATAGCCTTTTCTGAAAAATGGTAATTTAAAATAAAAGAAACATGTATGTGTCCACAGGTTGTGATATCCTCAATCCCTGAGGAAATAACATCTACATTCAACTACCCCTTTCCCACACATACTTTCTTCTGATTTCTTTGGGCTTTAAAAAATGAGTATACTTTAAATATATAAGAGAGAAACCACTCACATGAGCTTTTAAATGAAAACAAAATCTGACCCATATTCCAATACATAGTTAATGTCATATTAAGAGGGGTAAAGGGAGGGCTGGAGGGAATTAAAATTCCAAACCTAAAACTTAGCCAAGTAGTATAACTTTTATTTTCCAAAATTTATTTCAATGAATTTAGGGAAAAATTTTTTTGTTTAATAAGACACAATTTTGTTCTGTAAGATTAATACCACACCAAACATAAACATTTTAAAATTTATTCTTTGATCCGCCTGCCAATGCAGGAGACATGGGTTCGAGCCCTGGTCTGGGAAGATCCCACATGCCGCAGAGCAACTAAGCCCATGCGCCACAACCACTGAGTCTGTGCTCTAGAGCCCATGAGCCGCAACTACTGAGCCCGTGCGCCACAATTACTGAGCCCGCATGCTGCAACTACTGAAGCCCGTGCGCCTAGAGCCCGTGCTCTGCAACAAGAGAAGCCACCGCAATGAGAAGCACGCACACCATGATGAAGAGTAGCCCCCCACTCGCTGCAACTAGAGAAAGCCTGCACACAGCAATGAAGATCCAATGCAGCCAAAAATAAATAAATAAATAAACTTATAAAAAAAAATAAAATTTATTCTTTGGTGGAAGTGATTTAAAAAATTGGAAGTGCTATAAAATATTAATTTAATTTTATAGGAAAGAGGTAAGAATGTGAGAAAATTGTTTATCAAAAAGTAAAGAGATCCAGGATTGGAGCCACTCACAGTCATGGGAATTAAATTAAATCTTGAGGAGCAATTATGAAAAACAGAAGCCAAGAGTGGCAAAACTTGGTCTCTCAACTCAAATCCTTTTTATAACTAACTATTCAATTTCTCTCTTTTACAGTCAGTAAACAGATTTTTAAAATGTCATATTAAGATATCACTAACAATTTCAGTTTATAAATACACATACACATTTTAGTTCCAAAAAAAAAGTCATATCCCAAACACAAAAGCAATCACATACTGATTTTTGTCCTCTCTCAATTACTACTACCAAAAAGAAAGAAAGAATAAAAAGAAAAAAAAAGAAAGAAAGAAAGAAAGAAAACTCCCTGAGAGGTGGCCAACATTCCAGAGGCATTTCTGCATAAAAAGAGGTGATGGGCAGACTGCTCAGCTAAACAGTCAGTGGCCCTTTGCAAGCCTCCTAGGTGTATTCCCAGCAGACACGCTATCAGATTAAAGGAACTGCAAACAAACTGGGCTGAAACCTTTCTTTGTCCAAGTCCAGCCTCTTCTTCCTGTGATGTCATATTACAAATCTAGCACGGCTTTCTTTCTTTTTCTCTTCAGAGAAAGCCCATCTCACAATACAGCTGGTAACCGAGGAAAAGGCCTCGATTCAGCAAGAGCTAACACGCTTAGGAATTTATTCCGGAACCTTTGAAAGACTCCTCTGCTTACCACCATCTGGGATCCACTGCAGGAATACGGAAGAGGAAAACTTCATTTAGAAGGAGCAAGAAGTAAATGAGACCGAACTGGGAATGTTTAAGTCTCTGAAACTGCGTTGAAAAGCAAAATAAGATTGCTAACCTTAGCTTAAACATTCTGGAGCATAAAGAAACTTTCATTTTGGAATATTCATCTTAACAACTGAAACAGAAGTTTACCAGACGAATAGTTTTCTTCCACCTCAGAACACAGCTTTTATTTAAAATTTATAATCCAATGGGTTGGCTTCACTGACTGCGTTTTTTAAACGTAGCCCTGGAATCACGGATTTTCTGGAGATTTGAAAATGAAAATATTTTCTTATTGAAGAACCAAGTGGAAACTTTACAGCAACAAATTTCATGTCTCTTTTGGAGGAAAAAGAAATATTTATAAAATCACGCAAAGATCCAAAGGATTTGCAAATACATTGGAGGTTATAAAGGGGTCACAATCTGAATACCAAAGGAGACTGCAGCTGACCAAAGGACTTCAACACTGTAAACTGGACGTGCCTTTATAATGGTAAGCAATAACAGCTCCCACTGCGTCTACGATGACTCCTTTAAGTACACTTTGTACGGGTGCATGTTTAGTATGGTGTTTGTGCTCGGGTTAATATCCAACTGTGTTGCCATATACATTTTCATCTGCACTCTCAAAGTGCGAAATGAAACAACAACATATATGATTAACTTGGCAATGTCAGACTTGCTTTTCGTTTTTACTTTACCCTTCAGGATATTTTACTTTGCAACACGGAATTGGCCATTTGGAGATTTACTTTGTAAAATTTCAGTGATGCTGTTTTATACCAACATGTACGGAAGCATTCTGTTCTTAACCTGTATTAGTGCCGACCGATTTCTGGCAATCGTCTACCCATTTAAGTCAAAGACTCTAAGAACCAAACGAAATGCAAAAATCGTTTGCATTGTTGTATGGTTAACTGTGATGGGAGGAAGTGCACCAGCAGTTTTTTTTCAGTCTACCCACTCTCAGGGTAACAATACCTCAGAAGCCTGCTTTGAAAATTTCCCAGAAGCCACATGGAAAACATATCTCTCAAGGATTGTAATTTTCATCGAAATAGTGGGATTTTTTATTCCTCTAATTTTAAACGTAACTTGTTCTAGTATGGTGCTAAGAACTTTAAATAAACCTCTTACATTAAGTAGAAGCAAAATAAACAAAACTAAGGTTTTAAGAATGATTTTTGTACATTTGGTCATATTTTGTTTCTGTTTCGTGCCTTACAACATCAACCTTATTTTATATTCTCTTATGAGAACACAGACGTTTGTTAATTGCTCAGCAGCAACAGCGGTAAGGACCATGTACCCAATCACTCTCTGCATTGCTGTTTTAAACTGTTGCTTTGACCCTATAGTTTACTACTTCACGTCAGACACGATTCAGAATTCAATAAAAATGAAAAACTGGTCCACCAGGAGAAGCGACTCCAGATTCTCTGAAGTTCAAGGCACAGAGAACTTTATTCAACATAACCTACAGACCTTAAAAAATAAGATATTTGACAACGAATCTACAATATAAGCTGCCTTAAATAAAACCACTGGGACTTCACTGGGACAGAACTTCCAAGTTCCTTCAACTGTGAAAAGTGTTTTCTTGGACAACTACTTCTCCACCTCTGAAAGAAAATAAACATGTGGACATTTTAAGCTTTTAGTTTTAAAAAAATGTATTCGATGTGTTAAGCATTAAAATGTATTCTACTCTTGTATATACTCCATTTTATTTTTCTGAGCCATTTTGATTTATACCTTCCTCTTCATTAAAAAAAAAAAATCCCTAAAGTTGTTCAAACTCTAAAAGTAACTATGATGTAAGTCATGTGGTGACCATCTGTATGGTCTTTGAATGTTTTAGTAATTTTATACTGGATAATTAACAAATATTAAAAGTTTCATTTAAGTGTTTAATACTTTTATTCAGTATATATCTAATTTTGATTTCAATCTGAATTGAAACTACTAATCATGTTTCTTAAACTATAACAACATAAATGAGAAAGAGTAATTTGAAATATTCAATAAGCGTTTTTACAGCATTTTTCAAAAAACAGTAAAGAATGTAGTAGTGTTCTGTAGAATGACATACTGACACTATTTGAGGCTCTCAAGCAGTCACACTCAGAGATAATATTTAGGATTTTGTCTTTGTATGCAATTCGTAAAAAGCAGATGCTATCCACACAGTATAGTATGTTTTAAAATTACTCTTTTGATCCATTTTCTGCATTTAACAGCAGCCAATTTAAAAATGATATATGCCACAAAAACTGAGAAGGAGGAAACTAACAAAATGTTATTTTGCTGAGTAAATTAAAAAAAATACTATTACAGGTACACTTTAAAGGTGTATCACAATAAATAACCTGTATTTTAAGTATTTTAGATCAGAGAAGCAACCTAGAGTGAGCTATAATACTTGGCACTTAGAAAGTGATCAATATATATCTCTGGACCACTGAAGCCACTGAATAGCTGAATATATTATTTCAAGTAGGCAAAATGTTACTGTATGTCAAAATAATTTATGAAGTAAGGAAATAGTTCCTTCCATAAAAAGCAGCAAAACTGCAGGGCCAAATAACTAAGTACAATTACATTTTCATTTCACTAAACATAAAAAAGGTATTGCTTTGAGCTATAATTTAGATATAAAGTGCCAATTACACTGAAACTTTTTCATTTTCCAACATCTTTCTTTTTAAATTCAAGCAGTTTTCCAAAGTTAGCTAAAAAAATATTCTTTTTACTTGAGAAGAAAGACATATAATTAAATTTAGCATTCAATGTATCTGATTTTAACATTTTCAATCTTTCAAGTCCTGAATACAACTTTGGACAAACACTCCTTGTTTTAAAGATTTACATTTGATTTTTGCTGTTCTCTGGATTTGAGCTGCAATGACTTCAAATAAATTATAGTAAGTAAGTAAGCTAAATAAGCAAAACTGTTTTAAAAAAAAATAACAGTGGGGGATTTTCTTTAGAGAGCTATAACTTCCTTTAGATAAACCTAAAGCAAAATAAATCCTTAAAAAAAAAAAAAACTAGTGAAGAAATTAAGCATAGTTCTTTACATCCCAAGAGAAGTATATATGTTGTAAACATGTTTTCTTCAATTGATGCTGAAGTGCCTTTATTTGATATTCTTCAGAAAAAACAAATACATTAAGCACTCTAAAGATGTATTTTTGAGTTGGAAAGCAACTAACAACTTAACGATGTGGAAGAAAGGGGCAGTGAGTTTGTAACAGATTTCTCAGAACTTTCCTCTGCTTAAATATCTGTAAGCAAGATCTCAAAGCATGGATGTTATTTTAAAATACAAGCAAAATAGTCATCAGATAGTTGTTATTACTGTGCTCACTGGAGAAACTTTTGTTGCCCGCTTGTCAACAGGAAGATGAGTCAAAGGTTTTATAAGATTCTTCACAAAGTAATACATAACAGATAAGTATTAGTTTTCTCATCCAGAACTTCAAATCCTGGGTAAATCTTAACTACAGGGACAGAAAGGGTACTAAAGTTATTTTCCTCTGTTAGCACTGCACTTTAAAGTAAATTATACATTTAGAAGGTTTTCTCTTTCCCCTTTACCCAGAAAACCTGTATTTATGGAACTCTGAGAATTCACTTTTTGTTTCCTTAGAGTGACAATACAACCCCCCTCCCCGCCCCGCAGACACTGTGCCCACTGTTTTTAACATCTTTATAAAAGAGTAGATGATTTATCTCATCTTCCTTTCCATATTAACTTCCCTCAAAGGAAAAGAAGTAAGACGAAAAAAGTTTTGAGGCGTGGAAAACACCTTTCCAGCATCCTAATGATTGGTTCTGAACTCAGAAATGATCTTTTCTAAGAAAATATCAACCAAGTAGCTAGTTTACGAAAACAATGTATGAAGATATATGTATTATATCCATACATTAAAAGGAACGTAAGACACTACTTTATCAAGGAGTTTTGTCTTCATATTCTACATTCGAAATACCGAAAGTAAATTTGAGGTATAAATCCTAATTACAGAATTGGTATTTAAAGAATCAGTCACTCATTTGAGGAACATAAAATAGAAAATTGAACATCAGCAAATTTCATATACCCAACTGAGAAACATTTAATTTATGACTGGTATGCAGCCAGCAAGAATCTGAAGCAACTGCAATTTTGGACCTCTGATGAACGAGGTACCTGGTCTTTTGTCAATGTATTAAGTTACTATCGCCTTGCAGAATCTTAACTATCTCCCAACACCCAAACTTTTTAATGCCTGCATGCCAAATCTAACCGCAGATGTCACACATGAGGGAAGATGTGACCTGGGTGCTCTTAGTTGTGAATGAACTTTTATATATAAGATTTTATAAACAATGCTTCCTAGTGGATGAATCTTAAGGTAATCCTAAGGGAAATTGTTTTTAAAAAGCTCTTTTGAGCTATCCTGAAAACCAAATCATCCATTTATAACATGACTTCTAAGAAATAAATTCCAAATTAAAAAGAACAAATGGACAAATTTAAGGACACAGAACATATTTAAATCAACCAGATTATTTAATGATCAACAGTATTTCTTAAATAGCAGCATTTTCCAGAGATCAACATATACACTGTCCTAAAAATCACTAATTCTCAAATTTCTATTTTATCTCTTTCTTCATCTTTTTTTCTTGATGTCTGCTACCCATTTTTTGACAGTCAATTTTATAGAAGTACAAAGAATATCAATTAAACAGGGCAACAGACAGAGATAATTAAAGAGTATGAAATTAAATCCAGGCAAACTTTTTTAGCAAGTCTTTCCCCTTCCTCCATCTCTCAAAAAGATTTATTCCAGGGACTTCCCTGGTGGCGCAGTGGTTAAGAATCCACCTGCCAATGCAGGGGACACAGGTTCGAGCCCTGGTCCAGGAAGATCCCACATGCCGCGGAGCAACTAAGCCCGTGCGCCACAACTGCTGAGCCTGCTCTCTAGAGCCCGTGAGCCACAACTACTGAGACTGTGAGCCACAACTACTGAAGCCCATGTGCCTAGAGCCCATGCTCTGCAACAAGAGAAGCCACTGCAATGAGAAGCCCGTGCAGCGCAACGAAGAGTAGCCCCCACTCGCTGCAACTAGAGAAAGCCAGCGGGCAGCAACAAAGACCCAAGACAGACAAAAATAAATAAATAAATAAATAAACAAATTTATTAAAAAAAAAAAAAAGATTTATTCCAGTAACTCCTTAAAAGGGTACAAAATTACCAGTGCTAGAAGCAGTGGCCAAAACAGAATTCAAGATACAGGACTGCAGAAGTAGAGATAATTCATGAATTTAATAATCAGTTTTAAACTCAAAACTTGCTTTACTCATATAGATTCAACCAATCAGATACCTTTTGAAAATAATTAAAGTTAAATAAATATTTATGGCCAACAGGAACATGAAAAGATGTTCAATATCACTAATTATTAGGGAAATGCAAATCAAAACCACAATATCACTTCACACCTGTCAGAATGACTATTCTCAAACTGTGTTGATGAGGATGTGAAGAAAAGGGAACCCTCCTACAGTGCTGGTGGAAATGTAAATTGGTATAGCAACTATGGAAAACAGTATGGAGATTCCTCAAAAAAATTAAGAATAGAACTACTATATGATCTAGCTGTTCCCCTTGTGAGTATTTATCTGAAGAATACAAAAACACTCGTTTGAAAAGATACATACACCTCTATGGTCACTGTACCATTATTTACAATAGCCAAGATATGGAAACCACCTAAAAGCCCATCAATGGATTAATGGATAAAGAATTTGTTATATATTTCTTTGAATAAATGGTACTCAGCCATAAAAAAAAAAAGTCTTGCCATTTGTGACAACATGGATGGATCTAGGAGGTATTATGTTAAGTGAAATAAGTCAAATGGAGGAAGATAAATACCAAATGATTTTACTCATGTGGAATCTAAGAAAACAAAACAAATGAACAAACAAAACAAAAACAGACATAGATACAGAGAACAGACTGGTGATTACTAGAGAGAAAGGGCTAAGGGGTGGGTGAACTGGGTGAAGGGGATTTACTGTATGGTGATCAATGGTCACTAGATTTTTGGTGATGATCTTTTTGTAGTGTATCCAGCTGTCAAATTACAATGTGAAATTTATATAATATTATATACCAATTTTACCTAAATAAAAATATCTACAAAAAAAAAAAGAATGAGAAACAAATATGTGTTTTTACAGCAAAGTTATAGCTAGCTATTAGCCATAGGATGAATGTGCTGAGTTCCATTATCTTCCATCAAAATGAATTCTGGTAAATTCATAATTTAAAACGGAAAGAGTCTGGAGGTCATCTGATACAACTACTTCACCTTAGGTAGAAGAAACTGAAGAACTAAAAGGCTAAGTAACTTCATAAGGTCACATACAAGTTAAGGTAGAGCCAGATAAGAATCTGGTTTTTCTGACTTGTCTATTCCTTTAATGGTGGTAAGGGAAGTAGCACATGCAAAGGCCCTGCTGGAGAGAATGTGGTATATTGAAAGGATTAAACCAAATCCAAAGTGACTGAAGATCTAGGGCTGAGATCTTACATAGGCCATGATATAGTCACGTTAAGATCTGAGGAGATGTGGGAAGCCCTGAAGGATTTCAAGTAGAAGGAGAGACATTTGCATTTCAAAAAATCCCATCCCTCTGATTATAAGGTAGAGATGCATTTGTCTTCAGCAAAAAGAGAAAAACAATCACAATAAGAGCTATATTTATTCAATTGAAATTTAAAGAGATTCTCTTATCCTTTATTTTGATTATATCCTTTCCCCCTTATTAAAATGGACTTTTTTTTTTTTTTTTTTTTTTTTTTTTTTTGCTGTAGGCGGGCCTCTCACTGTTGTGGCCCCTCCCGTTGCGGAGCACAGGCTCCGGACGCACAGGCTCAGCGGCCATGGCTCACGGGCCCAGCCGCTCCGCGGCATGTGGGATTTTCCCGGACCGGGGCACGAACCCGTGTCCCCTGCATCGGCAGGCGGACTCTCAACCACTGCGCCACCAGGGAAGCCCTGGACTTTCTTTTTGAAACGATGGAGATGACGGATGGTAAGAATATTTTAATGTTGTTACTTGGCAAAATTAAGTGAGAAGCCCTTGTGGAGAAATTGATACATTCATATACTGCTGGTGGGAAACAAAATGGTACAACTCTAATGGATGGGAATCTGGCAATACCTAACACACACACACACACACTTACCCTTTGACCCAGCATTCCCACTTCTAGGTATTTACCCTGAAGACACACTTTCAATAATATAAAAATACATATGTACAAGGTGCAGCACTATTTGAACCTGCAAAACACTGGAAACTCCCTAGATGTCCAAGCATAGAAAATTGGTTGAATAAATTACTGCACATGTACACAGTGTAGTACTATGCAGCTTTAATAAGGAATTAAAAAGAGCTCTATGAACTGATATGGAGGAGTAATTTCCAGAAAGTGTTAAATGAAAAAAGTAAAGTGTAAAAGAGTACATATAGTATGCTACCTTTTTTGTAAGAAAAAGGCCAAATAAGAAAGCATACATGTATCTGCTTGTTTTACAAAAAGAAACACAAGAAACCAAATAAATAAATAAGGAACGGGATGGGAAACAGTATAGAAGAGATATGGAAGGTTATGACACTTATCTATGTGTAAGATTTGGGGAAGCATGTTAATATTGTACATCAGGAATCAGAAAACCTTTTCTTCAAGGGTTATACGTAAATATTTTAGGCCTGCAGGCTACACAATCCTGCTGCAACTTCTCATCTCTGCATCACAGTGCAAGAGCAGCCACAGACAACAGAAATGAGCGAGCATGGCTGCGCTCCAGTAAGACTGTACGTGCAAAGTCGAGTGGCTGGCCTGTGGGCTGTGTGTGCCACCTCCTGTGCTACAGTCAGAAAACTAAGGATAACACGGATGGGAGAGAAAGAGAAAATACCTAGAACTCCTCCTCTATTAGTGCCTGGCGCATAACAGGTCTCTGCAATTCACTGCTGAATGAATAAACCTTAAAGTTCTATTAAAAGATGGACCAGAGTTCTAGTCAGGGCTTTGCTACAAACTGTTATAACTATGTTGACCCCTTCATCTCATCTAAGAGGTCTGGACTAGATAACATGTAAGGTCCATGCCATGCCTCACATACTGTTTCTCATTCTAGTCAGTTAAGACGTCCATCCATTCCTTCCTTTTAATAACCACTATCACCACTGTTCCCGTGTAACACTGGGACTACTGCGGTTACTCCCTTGCTCAGCCTGCTTTCTAGTTTCTTCCCTCAACCCATCCAGGACAGATCAACCAGATTCACCTATTAAGTCACCACTTTATGCTGGTCACTTACTGTCCAGTTTTAAAAGGTATCAGATTCTCCATTGACTGAGAGGAAAAATCCAGCTTTAAAGTACAAGATTGTCCAAAATATAGCCCTGACCTACTCAATTTTCTGGTTTCTGTCTTCCAAGCATGATTCTTCCACTGCAGGTTGGTCCCCTACTTGTCCTGTATTTATTTATTTTTGCGGTATGCGGGCCTCTCACTGCCGGGGCCCCTCCCGCTGCAGAGCACAGGCTCCAGACGTGCAGGCCCAGCAGCCATGGCTCACGGGCCCAGCCGCTCCGCGGCATGTGGGATCCTCCTGGACCGGGGCACGAACCCGCGTCCCCTGCATCGGCAGGCGGACTCCCAACCACTGCGCCACCAGGGAAGCCCTGTCCTGTATTTATAACTCTCACTTTTTGACACTAGATATTTAGACACATGACACACGACTTGCTCCTCCCCCACCCCAGTCTGCCCCCTTCTCTGATGAAACCCTTTCCATCCTACAAGGCCCAGTTCAACTCCTAAACAAAACCTTTGATGATGAAGGTTTTTTATTGTCTTTATCACTTATTTGGTATCTTTTTTTCTTACTGCCTTTGTTAGCTATCTTTTTACATGGGCTATGTCTTATTTTCCTAACTAGCCACCTCAACCTCCTTGAGGAAAGGGATTATGTTTTGTACTTCTTTGTATTTTCCATAGCACATAACATAGGATTAAAATAGAGGGATCAGAGATTGAAACGAAGGGGCTTAGAGTTAAGAACAAATTAGATGTTACTTGCCTGCCAGACTGAAGATTCATTTCTAATAACCAATATTTACCTACACAGTACCTACTCTGTATTTATTCAATGTCGTTCTAATAAATGTCACATACGTACCCACACACAAAAATGCAAAGGAACTTTTATTTCACCAAACCTATAGTTCATTCAATTCTTCAAAAACCCAAGAAAAAAAAGGCAAATTTTCCTTTGTCAATAGTATTCTGATATAAGAATTCAACTCCTGTAGTTATCACCATAACTCTTATTACTCGATTTATGAATCTTAAACTGTATCTGTTGAATCCCCACCATTTAAATGAGGTTGTACAGTTGTTAAAAGAAGCTATGTCTTGAAGACATTCTTCATGGAATTATCTGACTTCTCTTTTGGCACCACTATTTTGTAGGCCTGCTGCATCCTAGGATTTTTCCAGTTTTTTCCTCTCTGCACTCTTGTGACAGATTCACTCTTTCTTAGGTCTCATGATTTCTCCCTTCTAGGATTTCTTTTTTTTTTTTAACTTGCTCAAGCATATTCTCTAGTAATTTTATTTTAAAACGGATGGTTAAGAGATGAACTTTCTAAGAGATGAACTTTCTAAGTCCTTGCATGTCTGAAAACTGTTTCACTCTACCCTCACGTTTGACGTGTAGGTCAGCTACAGAATTCTAGGTTATCAAACATCCAGTATTCCTGATAAGAACTGCAATGCTGATCTGGATCTTATTCTACTGCAAATAATTGACTTCTTCTCTCTAGAAGCTTTTTATAATGTTCTCATTGCCTATGGAATTCTGAATTTTCACCAAGATGTATCTGTATTTATTCATCCTGCTTGGTACTATGAGCCCTTTCCATCTGATGCCTCCCATCTCTGACTGGCTTAGAAACTGTTCTTCCATTAATTTTTTTTTTTTTGGCTGCATTGGGTCTTCCTTGCTGCACGCAGCCTTTCTCTAGTTCAGGTGACCAGGGGCTACTCTTTGTTGTGGTGCGCGGGCTTCTCACTGCAGTGGCTTCTCTTGCTGTGCAGCACGGGATCTAGGCAGGCGGGCTTCGGGAGTTGTGGCTCACGGGCTCTAGAGCACAGGCTCAGTTGTGGTGCACGGGCCTAGCTGCACCGTGGCATGTGGGATCTTCCCGGTCCAGGGCTCAAACCCATGTCCCCTGCTCTGGCAGGCGGGTTCTTAACCACTGTGCCACCAGGGAAGTCCCTCTTCCGTTAATTTTTTAAAAATTATTATTTTGTGTCCTCCATTTTCTCTGGTCTTTCTTTTAGAGATGAATACATAGATACTGAACTGACGTACCCCAAAATACCAAAATAAGGGGACTATACCCTAGCAGCACGGCGGTTTTACATATTTTCCTTTTAGGCAGAATCACCTTTCTATTTCTTTTTTTTCCTTCAGATCTATTGTAGAAGTCTGGATTCATCACAGTTTCTGCTCTGCTTCTCCTGCAGGCACCAGCAGGAGAGCACTGCACTGTATGTGTACACGGAAGCTGGGATAGGACCAGGCGTGCATCTATATAATTTGTGCACTACACGAAAGCACGGGGCTCCACTGTAAACTCTGCAATAGCAAGCCAGGGGTGGTTGCATCCAGAGGGGCATCTTTTTCTAATTCACTAGTACAGAGGGAGGCGGTTCATTTTCCTGATTCCTATAAGCTGGCCTGGCCTGAGGTGGGGGATTGGTCCAGATGTTTCATGGACCAGTGGTTCTCAAAATGTGGTGGCTAGACCAGCATTAGCATCACCTGGAAACACGTTAGAAATAAAAATTCTTGGACCCTACCCTAGAACCTTTGAGGTTAGGCCCAGGAACCTGCAATCTGTCTTTTAACAAGCCCTCCAGCCTTTTGATACATGCAAACGTTTGAGAGCCAGTGGCAGACAGCACTTTAGAAAAACTCTCCTGATTACTGCCACACTCTCTGTACCTTCTATCAATACTTTGAACTTAGAGGCTAAGAATCCCACTTCCACTGTGGGAGTCTTCGCCTACTGTATTCGGTAGTTTTCTCTACTTCGTTGTATCCATCAAACAGACACCTCTTTTACTTTTTATCCTCAAAACTGAATTAACCTTAAACTTCCCACTTCATAGTCTTGGTACTGCTGGAATTCACTGCCATGTGGTTTTTTTCCCCTTTTCTGTCACTTCTGTAGGGTTTTGGGGGAGAAAGGAAGTAAAAATGTGTGGTCATTTTGCTATTTTAAACCAGAGGTAGTCTTGTTTTTAAAAGCAATTACACAGTCTTAGTTACACAAGAAAAAGTTATACTACTTAAACCCTTTCATCGTTGCTAATAAATAACATGCAAAGGGCTTTTTCATCAAAACCAAACAAATCCTTATATTATGAACGATATAATCTTCAATTTAATTTTCTTTAAAAAATGATAATTTTCCAACTGTTTAATCAATTACTAATTGTTAGCTCATATTTTAATAGGGCATAAAAATCTATGAATCATTTTATTATAATTCTTTATTTTAAAATAAAGAAATGTATTTAATTACATGAGTTTAAAATATTTACACTGGACTAAAATTTAGGCTTTTCAGGAAAAAGGATTTTATGTATAGTACTTGATGAAAACAGAAGCAGCCATTTATTTAAATAAAAATGAATATTACTTAAAACATAGAACAAAAAAAATTACACCTTTTGGTTTATATGTCACATATGTAATTTTTGCTGATGGCCAAAATAACTGGTTTCAAAATTGTTGTGGAAAAATTGCTATACTTTGTGTTGTGGTCTCATGAGACTTCTTTAGACTGAAACACACATAATCTAATCTTAGCTACTTAAGAGAAGGAACAAATATGGACCTGTGCTAAAAAATAAAAAAGGCCATGTATAAATAGTTTGTCTACAAGAGATTACAGAGTTGTTCCTAGAGAAATAATTACAAAGAGCAGGGATATCATTTTTGCATTATTATGGTAATTTTTACCCATCTCTATCTACTCAGGCTATTCATTTTTCATTTGAAACTGAAATGTGAAAAGGTTTATGTTCAGACAACCCTGTTCGAATACGTGAGTTAGGTCCTGGTCTAAAAGTACACAGTATTAAAAGTGTCCAGTATGCCTATTACAAAGATAATGCAAAAGCTTATATTTTCAAGAACAAGTTTATATTTTCAGGAATTCAGTACTGGATTAGGGAATCCTATGTTCATTTTTGTTTATTACTCATGTATGAGTAAAAGATAAGTCATTTTACTTTACCTCTCTCATTTTAATGTTTAAGAGAAAAAAATCAAAATGGTAAAACTTAAGTTATAAAAACTAGCATTACTTAATCTGTAAATAAAACTTTTAGACTATTAAATTATCTTAAAACATGGAACGGGTAAGTATAATGACCAGATAGTAATATAAATAATACTTTTTATTACTTTATTAATGAGGATAAAAATGATCAGATATTAAATTCTAAAAAGGAAATAAAACAAAAGATAGCAAGATAGACTTACGTTAGTCTCTGAGAATTCTTAGAGTATAATCAAAATCTAAAAGACAAATGTTAGCTTTTGAGAATTCTTAAAGAGTATAATCAAAATCTAAGAGAAATTATCTGTTATAATTTAATGGAGGCAAGAAACAATGACACTGAGCAAGAATAAAAAGTTTTTTTGAAAGAGTGAGACACAAATACAGCTGTTTCCTATTGTAAGTTTTTTTAAATCATGTTCTAAATCTAGCAAGTACAGGAAGACACCAAAAATACTTTTGATATTTGGGTATTTCTGACAATAACAGAAAATACTAAGAACCAATATGTAAATAAAACCACAAATGCAAAGGTCACTCACATGCATTTTAAAACAGACTAGGTTGTGACAGTTTAATTTTAAAACCATGACCTAAATATCTGGAAAAGATAAATGCCAAAAAGTTGGATCTATTTTATAAGTAAAGGTAACTGAACTTAGATGGTTTCAGAACAATTGCCCTACAGTGGTTCTAAAATTTTACTAAACTCACCGTTAATAACAGCCTCTGATTTGGCTGGAGGAATTCAGAAAATACATTAAATAGAATTGAGATCTCATAAGATACTTCTACTTTTTGTTTCTTGCACATCTAGATTCCAGAGTCCTTCCTCACTATTACAGTCAGGATATGATATGATACAAGTTTAGAGACTGAAAATTCTCAGACTGTATTCAGGTAATTTTCTAACATCATGACCTTGTAGAAGATACTCTCTGACCAAGAGTACAAGTGCTTCCATTTCCACAGGTTAAGTACAGAGGATATTTCCAAGCTATTCTTCTACAACTGCTACAATCTCCCTTCTTGTCTGTACTTGAATAATGAACACTGCCCTCAGGGTAATTACTGACATGATTCATAACTAAAAGCACCATAACAAATTCCAACTGCAGTATAACAGAGAACACTGCCCACATTTAACAATGCTGGAATTCAGTTACACCTCTTTCTCCCTGAACTTATTCCATTTTGAGAAGGCAGTGAGGGAGGGGG
This sequence comes from Mesoplodon densirostris, assembly GCF_025265405.1. Lineage (NCBI taxonomy): Eukaryota > Metazoa > Chordata > Mammalia > Artiodactyla > Ziphiidae > Mesoplodon > Mesoplodon densirostris. The sequence continues at coordinate 19,134,987 of NC_082677.1, forward strand.
AGGTGCCTCGGGAGAAGAGAAGAGTTCTACATACTTGTAGTAAGCCGGGATAAACAGATCCAATACTGTTTAACCGTGTTCTCAGTTCTCTGTTCTTAGGAAATCACTGTATAGTAAAGACAAGGAACTGAAGGAAACTAACAATTAATTGTGATGTTTCTAAAATGTACCATTCTCATAAATGTCCATTTATTCCTCACAACAACTCTGATAAGTATTATCATGCCAATTTTACAGATGAGAAAATCTGAGATACAGAGGTATAACTTGCTCAGAATCACACCAAAGCAAGTTACCTGGCATCTTTGAATGAACCTCAGCTTTTCCTATCTGTAAAACAGGAACAGCAATGTTTACCTTCTGTGAAGATTAAATGAGATGTGGTGACGCCAAAGCCCAGGCTCCTTCTGCTACTGCACAGTGACACAAACACAGATAAAACATGAATAAAGAAACTAATCACGATAGTGCATATATGCCCAGCAGTAAACTAATACACACCGTGAGGCAGCATAGAGGTTACGAGCACAGTCTCTGGAACCAGATAGTCTGAGTTAAAATTCTAGCTCTGCTATCAACTTAGTTTTGTGGGTAAGGGAAACAGTCTCAATTTCTCTGTACCTCAGTTTTTTCATCTATGAAATGGTGATCTTCACAGAGTTGTGCAAAATAAATGAGTTAACACATTTCGGCACTTTTAATAGTGCCTGTATCAGCATACATGCAAAAATGTTACCTATTATGACTTCTACACTGAAATGTAATATGCGTAAGTGAGGGTCATTTTGATGCAGCTCTGTATGATGATCAGGAAAGATTCCAAAGACATAAGCTAGTGATGAGCTTTTTACAAGCACTGCTTTCTAAAGCAAGTTTCTATGAGCTACCTAAGGGACATTTCTGAGTTTGAGATTTTTTTTTTTTATATCCCTGAATTTCTTTAGTCCCTTGTGCCAATTCATGAACAAGGAGAATGTATAGTATGGACAATGGGGGAGGGGGAAGGGAGACATGAACAGACAAGTCTTGAATACTTCACTGTGTCCTCCACAGTGAACTCTAGCAATTTCTCATGTGTGTCAGAGTGTTCTAAAGAAAAAAGGAGACAAGTACATAGAGAAAAGAATAGACTGAGGGGTCAAGCACAGGTTTCAAGACAAGATGGCACTTGAGCAAAGTTTTAGATATGGAAAAGATTTCATGCTTAAAACCATAAACAGATCTGGATCAAGAACTCAGGCTCACGTAAACGTTCAATACAGGAGAAGACATGCAATAATTTATAACAGTTATCTATCTCAGTTTCTTTGGGTTTTCTGTTTGTTGTTTTTTAACATATGAAGAACAACATAAAAAAACATTTAATGCCTCACTGATTCTTCAATGGCTTAATTATGAAGAAGAAAGAGAGTTATTTTATTAAATTGAGCTTAGAGTCTTAGAGCTTTATAAAGCAACCATCTATTCACATTTTAGTGGATAATTATTCATATGAACTAAGTAAGTTACTATCCTTATTTTTGTACTTTTTCTGCATATCTATATTTTTTTATTTCTCTCTAGACCACTGGAGAACACAAGGTCACTATTAAAAATTTTATTTCTAAGATATTGCCTTCCTTTATTTTCCCTTCTTGGGCTTTACATTTTTTCATTCTTATAGAAGACTTTAGGCATACCTGGAATCTTTCATTAAAAACTCAGTTTTAACATTTCAGTCTACGAAAAGAGACCTGGTTTTCCATTGTACCTCACTCTCACCCTTCCCTTCAATCTCCTTGAGGGTTGATCCAAATATCTAATTTTATCAACCCTAAACTATCATGGATTCTAAAAATACTTATATTATTATATTAAAATCTCATTCTAAGAGTTACCTAAACGAAACATATAGACACAGCAGTAACTCCTTTTAAAATATAGTTTGCTCTTTTTGTAAAGTCTTCTAATCTTTTCTTCCTGAGGAATCCAGTAGATCAACAGTGAGAGTGCACTACACAAAGGCGCTGGTCAACAAAGGAGCTGCAGAGCTTGTGCACTACACAAAGGAGCTGGTCAACAAAGGAGCTGCAGAGCTTGTGCACTACACAAAGGAGCTGGTCAACCCCTTCCTATTACTGACTAGCTCTAGGGCAAAACACTCACCTTGTTACTCAAGATAAAAAATGTATTATATATATTTTCACTTAAAATAAAATTTTATACTGTCTCATATGCTTGACTACATGTTATAGTGGTAATAAAAAGTGTGAATGAATAAACAGAAAAAATGTGGTACAAGAGGGGCACTTTACTAGATCAACGTGGAATCTGGAATCAAACCAATCTGGGTTCAAATGCCAAGTGTGTGACCTTAGACAAATTGCTTAACTTTCCGGAGCCTGTTTCCACTTTTGTAAAATGAAAATCGTATTAGTGACGTCACAGATTATTATGAGAATTAAATTAGACAAATATTTTTGGTGCACAGCACATTGCAACCGGTCAAGGAGTATTAGCTGCCTTCCATCCATTGCTAATTAGCTGCCAGGTGGGACACAAATATTCTATGTTTCTCTTTCCTCATACGGGAAATTAGATTCATGGCTACACCTACCTTGCGGATTTAGTGTATAGAACCAACGGAGTATTTCATTTTAAAGCCCAGTAATGTAAGGTCATCTAGAATCTGGCTCTTCTAAAGAGTGGCCCATGGGCTAGCAACGTCAGAACCATCTGGGGGCCTGTGAGAAATGCTGAATTGCAAGCCCCGCCCTAGAACCACTTGGTAAGAAAGTATATTTTAATAAGATCTCCATGGATATTAAAGTTTGAAAACTACTACTAAGAAAATAACCCTCAGCCTGGAAGTAAGAAAAGGACTTTATCAATATCATTGTGCCAAAAATCCAAAAGGACAAAGGGCATTGACAATAGTGCGTATTGATTTAATTAGCTTAGGAGAGCAAGTTAGAGGCAACAGGCATCATGGTCGGGTAGAACTTGAAATAGTGAGAAATACAGAATAATTCACAAGTAAAGGGAGGGGAAAGGCAGAAAAAAGTAAAACACTAGGTAAAGAGCACAATATTTTCCATAGGCAAATGAGGAGTCTAGCCCATGAATAATATATTAATGTTTATAATGATGTCCCTGGCTCAAAAAGAAAAAGTAAAATTACTTTAAATATGCTCTTTCAAAGACGAAAGCATGTATTCTATATTAAGATTATTTCCCTCAAAAAAGTTGTGTGGGGCTTCCCTGGTGGCGCAGTGGTTGAGAGTCCGCCTGCCGATGCGGGGGACACGGGTTCGTGCCCCGGTCCATGAAGATCCCACATGCCGCGGAGCGGCTGGGCCCGTGAGCCATGGCCGCTGAGCCTGCGCGTCCGGAGCCTGTTGCTCCACAACGGGAGAGGCCACAACAGCGAGAGGCCCGTGTACCGCAAAAAAAAAAAAAAAAAAAAAAAAAAAAAAGTTGTGTGTGTCTACACACACACACATACACATACATTTTACTTTCAACTAGCACATAAAATTATCTGGTACATTCACTTTTGTATAATATCTCATTTATCAAGAGAGCTAGCTCTCCACTTTTCACAAGGCTAAAAACTCTAACTTTTAAGACTAAATTTCTAGTTTTAAATCAGTACTCATCTACCATTGCCAATGCTGGGCCATAATTTCCCCCCATTGTACCTCATGTTAGGCTTTCTTACTGTGTCCACATTTCCACACCTGTTGTTAAGTCTTTTCCCATCCACATATGATTGATCACTTCCTCCTTTGACCCTCATGGTTTATCTTATTTCACAGTATATTACAGTGAGTTACTTTTCTACCAAGTTCCAAGCCTCTTTAAGGATACGGGCTGTTTTCCATGTCCTTAGATACCTCACAGGAGAAAGTATAATTCCTTTAAAATATCTGATGTACAAATATCAGGTATGGCCCAAAAAGAATTGAGAAAAACTGAGCTAAAGGAGAATACGGAAATGAGACCTCTGTGTTACCTTTTTTTGAAAAATGTTTCTTCAAAATGTTATAAATTGTGAAGCAATCTAAAAGAATATGGATCCACCTTCAGTAGTGGCAAATAATTCTCAACATTTAAACAGTTTTGTAGACTTATAAAATATTTGAGCTAGAAATATTCAAACCTTTTGGTCTGTCTCAATTTACAAAGCAAGAAACTAAGACAAAGACATTAACTTGTACATGAAAGAGCTACGCCCTAATGCCAGGTCTTCTGATTCCACGTCCCACATTAGGCCATACTCACTCTCACTAGATAAATGTGGTTTGCTCAAGAGATGAAAGAACTCTCTGCACACAGTAAGTGTCTAAGGAATAGTGGAAGGCTAGCAAGGTTAAGACAGGGCCAGATGATCACAACCAGAGTAAAGAGGCTACATTTTCCTACATGGGAATGCAGAGCTACTGTAGGTTCCTGAACAGGAGTATGGCATGAATAAGCATTTAGGAATATTAACTTAGCACCAAAGTATAAAATAGAGGGTAGTGCCTAAGCTGGGAGACCAAGCAGGAGTCTATAATAATATGTTAAATGTAAGAACGTGATGATCTGATCTAGGGAAATGTAAACGAAAATAGCTCTTTAACATAATAATGAAATAAATATAAAGGACATGGTAAAGTTTTTTGGGTTTTGGTTTCTGCTTTTTCAATTACAAGACTATATCTAACTATAGAGAAAAAGAAGGACAAAATACTCAGTATTCAAGCCTGGATGACTTGAAAAGTAATATAAAAATATAGATATTGGGAAGTAAAGTTGTATTTAGAACAAAATAAAATAATTTCAGTTTTGAAAGGTAAAGTCAAATCTCCTAAATCACTTGAGAAGCTACTAGTTAGTTATGGGAATTAAGGGCAAGAAATTAGGAACATGTTGGGTCAGAGTGAAAAGTTAAAGCCTTAGTGATATTTTCAGAAAGAATCAGACTTTTTAAAAATAAATGTTTTCTCTTGCTGGCAAAGAGATAAATATATGGTGCCTTTAAAAAAAATAACTCATGAGGAGCTTTTAAAAACCCAACATAAAACATTTTTCATTATAGTAGCATGGCTGCTATATAACTATAGTATATGGTATCATATTACTTCACCATCCTTACCCATATTTTTAAAAAGTGTTAAACATGGTTTAATCATTATCTTACATTTCATTCACCTTCCTGAGACACAGTTCTCAGTAAAATATAACTTTTGAAAAAAATAATGTCTAATGGTAAATACTAAAACCATTGTGCAAAGTGCACCAGAGGTTAATGATCTACCATCCAAATATACAACAGATATCCTTTCTGGCTTTTTCAGAGCCACAGGCTTTTCTCCCTTTTGTGTTCATTTCCTGTCAAGTCTGACATTTCAAAGAATACCAAAGAAGCTTAAAAATTTGTTTACAAGTTTGTCATCAAATCAGGACTCTAAAGATACAAGCTATTCATTACAACTGTACTGACATGTGAAACTGGCCTTCATTTAAATTTTGGAAAAATAATAAAATGGAAACAGTTTTTTTTCCTACAAATTTAATCAGTTATACATATATATATACATATGTTCCCATATCCCCTCCCTTTTGCATCTCCCTCTCACCCTCCCTATCCCACCCCTCCAGGCAGTCACAAAGCACTGAGCTGATCTCCCTGTGCTATGCGGCTGCTTCCCACTAGCTATCTACCTTACGTTTGGTAGTGTATATATGTCCATGCCGCTCTTTCACTTTGTCACAGCTTACCCTTCCCCCTCCCCATATCCTCAAGTCCATTCTCTAGTAGGCCTGTGTCTTTATTCCTGTCTTACCCCTATGTTCTTCATGACATTATGGAAACAGTTTTAATCTTTTCTTTTGTAAAAGTGCTCTGGCCAAACATTTGTGCAACTGAATGAAGAAACCTGCTAATGTTTAGTGACTACAAGAAAAACAGTACGACAAAATCCAATTTAATGAGTCAGCTATATTTGACATTTAAAGGAGGCTCAGTTTTCTTGTGACTTATTAAAATTAAATACAACAGTTAATTACTAGTACTTCTATGCTCTCCATATAGTAAGTACCACTCCGAAACAATATTATTCAGAAGATGTGATGCATTTAATACAGGAAAATAGAAATGATACCCTAAATATTCTTTAAGTATACATATTTAAAAATACTTTATCAATCACTAAATACTATACATAACTCTTTCGGCTGTGATGAAGGAACAGAGACCAGATTTGTCTCAACTACAAAATCGAACAACATAAATGAAATAATAGTTTTCAGACAATGAACAACAAACAGTATAGGACAGTAATCTCTGAGAGAAAGAAAGCAAATGGTAAGCCCCACCTTTGCCGGGAGACAGTTCCCAGGCTACAACACAGGGAGGAGAAACTGAAATAGATCCCAGTGGTCTGCCTGGTTGGAGAAAACAGAGTTGAGAATTCAAGAAAGCTAAGGCAGCTAAAATTAGCAGGACAGAATAGCAGAGCAGAGAGTTACACAGAAAGGAGAGAGCTGCAAAGAGAGAGCTCCAGGAGTCTGCAGAGGGTTACTCTCAAGTTTTCACCCTAGTACTGATCAGTGCATGAAAACTACCCAACGTCAGAAAAAGAACCATTCCAGGAGCTGACATAGGGCCAAGAAGAGTTTTGATTTCCACCAGCCAGGGTGGAAAAACCTTGTAATATACGGGACATCAGGTAGAGTACTCAGAAGGGGACTGCCTCAACAGTGGGGAAAAATTAGCCATAAAGACTGCCCTGGCTTTGTCTATAAACAACAACAAAAGCCTTTAAAGGATCAAACTGTTTCCAAGTAACTAAACTGAGTCCCAAAACACAGCTCGAGAATAGTGAAAGGAATATAAAGATATCCAGGACCCAGTAAGGTAAAATTCACAATGTCTGGCATCCAATAAGAAGTCATCAAGCAGGCAAAACAAACAAAAAAACAAACAAACAAACCAGAAAAACATGACCCTTAAAAGGAGAAGTATCAGTTAACAGAAACAGTCCTAAAAAGACATAGCTGTTAGAATTAGTAAACGGGAACTTTACAAACAAACAAACAAACCAGAAAAACATGACCCTTAAAAGGAGAAGTATCAGTTAACAGAAACAGTCCTAAAAAGACATAGCTGTTAGAATTAGTAAACGGGAACTTTAAAACAATTATTATAACTATATTTCATATGTTTAAGAAGGTAAAGGAAAGCACAAACATGTTAAAGAGAGATATGGAAGATTTAGAAAAGGATTCAAGTCAAACTTCTAGAGATGAAAAATATAGTACCTAAGATTAAACATATAGTAGATGGAACTAATAGCAAATCAGACATTTTAGCAGAAAAAATTAATGAACTTGAAGACATAGCTATAGAAGCTATTTCAAATGAAACAGAAACAAAAACATCTGGAACCAAAAAAAAAAAAAAAAAGAAGAAGAAGAACAGAGCATCATGATGTGAGCTGTGGGACAACTTCAAGTGACCTAATACATGTGTGACTGGAATCCCTGAGGGAAGGGGTGGGAGGAGTCAACAAAAACATTTTAAGAAAATAATGGCCCCAAATGTCCAGATTTGATGAAACCTATAAGCTCACCTTTCGAAGCAGAACTCCAAACAAGATAAACATGAAGAAAACTAAACCAAGGCACACCATAATCAAATTGCCTAAAACCAGTGATAAAGAGCTGCTGTGTAAGAAGCACAAGTACTCTAAAACCGAAATGCTATAAGATGCATAGTTTCTCATATGAGAAGCCCAGAAGGATGAGATGAGGAGGGAAAAAGAAAGAAAGGGAGAGGTGAGCACATACCAAGAAGCAGCAAGGTTCCAGACTTGCGAGTGAAGAAGCATCTTGGAAGTGGATCCTGCCTCAGACACCAGCTGATACTACATGGTCAGGGATGAACTGCCCAGTCAAGCTCTTCCCAAATCCCTGACCCACAGAATCATGAGCAAAATAAAATGATTGTTTTAAGCCACTAATGTGTCATCCAGCAATAGATAACACTTCTAATGGCTCTTTACTGTCAATATTTAATCCTTCCTTTCCCATCTTAAAAACTAATCTTCCCTCCACCTCACATACCTCCAGCTATACGTTTACTTCCCTTCTCAGACAAGACTGATGAAAGCTATCGATAATGACTGTCTCCACTTTATCTCTCACTCACATCTCATCCAAATTCCACTGCAATCTCCTCCTGCCCCCACCACTTCTCGTAACAGTCCTCGCTACCTTCACCAGTGGCTTCCTTGTTGCTGAAACTAATGAACACTCTTCAGTTCTTACTGACTGCTCCTACACTATCTGAAACAGCAAGCACTCACTCAGACCTTTTAGTACCCTCTCTCTGAGAGACAGTAAGACACTGCTTCTGATACTCCTGTCTCTGAGGAGGAATATCGGATTCCCCAACCTCTTTTATAGGCTTCTCTTTTCTGTCTATCCCTTAAGTGTTGAAGCTCCTCAGGATTCTATCTTTAATATTACCAGATGCATAGGTCCCCTACAAAAGATTTTTATTTGAGCATAATTATTATGCTAATAATTATTAGCATAATGAGATTTGTTCTGCATTTATGAAAAAAATTCTCTGGTGGCTGTGAGAGCAATAGTATTAAGGCAGCAAGAGATGTGGGGAGATCAACAGGAAAAGTCCACAGTTGCCCACAAAAAAGTCCATTTAGAGAATAAAGTACCTGGTCTACTTTGGTTTACAAAGATTTTACCAAAAAAATCAGATACAGTTTGAATATACTGAAAGTAAAATATCCAAATCTCACCTCATCATCTGCTGGCATTATAAACTGCTTAGCAGATTTAAGAGGTCTAAACATCTGCAAGTCATTCAATCTAACGCTTAGGTATGGTTTATTTTAAACCACCTCTAATCCTCCAAATTTCCAGAGAACAAGATTTCACTAGGTTTTTCAATATTGTTTAGCATTTTACATTCATATATTGCCTGTTAATCTCTCTGGGGTCAAAAGAAACAGAAGTGTGCTTATTCCTTCTTAAAGTTATTCTGCTCTTATTATTTCTCAAGATTGTTAAGTAAAGATACTGAACCCTTTCCCTATGCAACCATTAAAAATACAATGATGTTCTTTCTTTCATTAAATTATCAACAGGTAAAAGTAAGTAATAATATCACTTGATGTTTCCCTAGGTAAACAACACTGAATATGTTCTTATAAATCACTACAGTTTAATGAGAGACTCTTATTATAATACAGAATCAAAAAACCATGAAAGCTTGCTCTGATCCTTGATCTGGATTTTGATATCATGGGTGTGTCAATTGCTCTGATTCTTGATCTACTGTATATGTTGGTAATGTGGGTATATTTAATTTGTAAAAAATCCTTTGAACTATAACTTGTGATATATACTTTTCTGTATATATGTTATACTTCAATAAAGAAAAAAATCCTAAAGCCTGTGAAAGCTCAAATAGATCTATAGTATGTCTCTTCTCTAAAATGTCAATTATTCTCACAGGAAAAATTCACATATTGTGTTTGTGTAGGATGACTTATCTTCACAGTTACCCACTACCACTCCATTCTTTACAATTAAAACAGTAGTATGTGTTGATTTTTTTTAAATCCAAACATTAAAAATCATCTATAATTTCATCCCCTAGAAATACCACACTTAGAATTTAAATTCAGAGGCTTATTATGACTTCCACATCATCCTATTATTAAAAAATTACACCCTTTTCCAGACTTTGTGCACGTCACTTTTTCTCCAAAAATTCTCAAAAATAAAGGAATATTGTTTTGAATCCTAGAACACCAGTAACTGAACTAAAGAGGCTTGAGCACAAGCAGTTGTTAAACCATACATTTCTACTATTTCCTCCACAATTTTCAGAGCCCATGTCTTTCCTATATCCTCACAATGTCTATCTCAATGCAAGGCATACAGCAGATGTGTACTGATGGAAATAAAAGTAGTTCTCTAAAAGAAATGAGAATAGTCACTTTCAGATGATACAGTGATGTCTTGATTTCAATTTCTAGGAAGAGAGGGCATAACAGCCTCTGAAAAGTACTCTATCTGCTTGTTTCATTTATTGATCTATTTATTTATTTTTGCTACTTTCATTTAACCCCCGGATTCTGAGAGTTTTCTCCTAACTACTCCTTTTCTTCTACAGTGGAAGCTCCTGTATAAAGGAGTTACCCAATTCAATCTTAGCAATACAATGTCTTTCTATCAACTTCCCATACTTCTCTCCTTTTCTATCCACTCTGTCTATACAGCAATACAAGAAAAGCACTAAGAAACAAGTTACTCTTAGCCATTACATTTTTAAAATATCAAAAAAGTAAAACTTGGTTTACATGTACAGATTAGGATTGTAATATAACTAAAGTCTTAATTTTTCTATTGCCATTTCTATATACTGATAAAAATGAAAAGATATGTGCTTAGCATGCAACAGTTTCAGAAGAAACCAACTCTATATTAATCTACAAACCTGATGATTAACAAAGTATTACCCAACTATGAAGATTTAAAGAGCATAACAGAAGAACTTCATATAAATATTTTACTATTACTACATAGGAAATGCCACCTTTACTAAAATAAAGCCTTATCAATAGGTTATATGCTATAAATAGACTACCTAGAGAATATGCTTTGTGCCCTTATAATGCTGTAAACAATAACTATAGTTGTGTAAATTTTTGGATTACTTTTAACAATGGGACCAAAAAAATCAGATTAAATTGAACTAAAAATCTGTATTTTTAAATCATCTCAATAGCATAATCTCAATTTTTTCATCATTTTGTTGAAATTTTAAGAGCAGACATTTAAATTTTCATACATGACACCTCTATTTTAAATAAAGTTCCCAAATACTTTAAAGAATTCTGCTTTGTTTTGAAGTGCCAAGCTTTAAGAAAAGCTATTCATAAATAAATCCCTGTATCAGACAGTCTGGGGAGCTCAAAGAAAACTCCATTCTAATATTCCACTTGCTTCTTGGGCTATACACTGAAACTACATTATTCATTAAATTTCATATTTGTTCTTGAGGTAAATGTTAACAAATACCTCTCACTAACAGATAACTGTTATCCATATGCATATGAGTATCTTTAGCTATTTTAGCTAGTTACTTACTGAGAGCCATGCAAGGGATTCCATGATTCGATGTTCACATCGTTCTAAATGTTTAATCATTTCTCTGGTCAAGTTGGCTTCTGCTTTGATAAAACTTTCAATCACTTTGTAAAAATCAAAAGCTTTTAAATTAAGTACATTCAGAATCCAAGGGAAGGACAAATCTGTTCCAGTATCCAGATTCTGAGATGTACTTCCTAAAAATGAAAGAAAAACGTAACTTAGGTATGAAATGTTAAGCCTTGAATGACATATTTTTCGGTTTGAAGGTTTTATCAAACAAAAAATTAAAACACAGTAGAAAGGCTAAACAAAAATTTTTATTTAGAACAGAATTTTTTATTCTGGGGTCCAAAGACTCCTAGGAAATAGCCTTCCAAAGTTTGAGTGTATGTGCATATATATGTCTTTCCTGGATAGAAGACTCACAGCTTATATCAAATTTTCAAAGGTTTAAACACCCTAAACTTTATCCGGGACACGTTTAACATCTAACCAGCAATGCATTAGCATATCCATTTTAACTGTCTCATTAATCCTCGATTAAGAGAGGAAGTGATTCTTTAAGATTTTTGACAATTTGATTGGTTAGAAAATATCTGTTTTAATTATGCATTTCTTGGTTATAAATGAGGATTCACAGTTGTCCATATTTGTTTACTAATTTAAGTTTCTCTTTTATTATATATTTGTATCCTTAGATAAATTTTCTTCTTTTGTTTTTTGCAAACAAAACAGTTTTTGACATTTGCAACATTATTTGCAAAATAATACATGTTTAAAATTATATTTTAAAAAAACCACTATTGGTGGCCTCTGTTCTGTTTATCTGGTGGAATCTAGCTCCAACCTCTGGTCTCATAACCACAGAATATATATGTAGCAGTGCTTCCATATCAGTGGAAGCTGCTCAGTAGTACTCCTCAGGCATTTTACAGTCTCATAAGTCTTTGAAGGGGTTTCAATAGGTACATTTCCTGGATTCAGGATAGCCCAGAATAGGAGTCTAGTGAACTATTCCTAAGATGACATGAAATAATTCAGGTTAATAAACCACTTTATGGTGACCACATTATGGTGACCAATTACATTCTTCAGTATATACTGATCTAAAATATGCATTTCTACTCCTTAACTCCTTAACTTCTCCATTCCCCCCACCACAAAAACCCATACCACACATTAGGTAAGTTTTTTTTAACTTTAAATTGAACTAAAATGTTTATTTACTAAAATTTAACTTACTGCTATATGTAGCCATTACAACCTCAAGAGCGCATGCCAACAAAGACATATGAAAGATGTTGTCATTCAGGAGTTTGCTAAAGGAAAAAAAAGAATGATTTTGTAACATTTACTTTTAAAAAAAGAAGGAATTGTTTTACTAAAACAAAAATTTACCTAAAATTTTGAATGGATAATCGTTCTTCTTCCTAAAACAGATTTAAAAAAAATTAACTGAAGCCTTCTTTGTGTCAGCATTAAATTTTTTTCTTTATGTTCTTTTTAACTTACTGATTTAAGCATGGATTCCATTACTCGGTAATACAATCGGACTCCAAGTTTGTATCGCTACAAAGAAAGAAAAAAAATTAGATCCCACTATTTTAGAAAACCATAACAATTACTAACTTTTTAAAAGTTTTCTCTTGAGACACATTCCTGATCCTTCTTAGGAATATGGCTACCAAGAGATCACAAAAGCTTGCTTGTCTAAAACCCAAGATTTAAGTATAAAATGATGGTTTTAACATTCCTGATAAATTTTCAAGAGGAGGGGTCCAGTAGTCGGTTTTCCATCATTCCACTTCAGTCTACATCATTCAACAGATATATGTGTACTAAGAATATATTACGTACCTGGCACTATTTTAACCATTTTACATACTAATGTAATACTTCTTGTGACCTAGAACACGTATTTTCAAGATAGCTCTCCAGGATTAAGATAACAGTCTCTTTCCATAAAACTGGTCAAAGGCAAAAATCAGACCTACCTGATCTTATAAGCAAAAAGTTATCAAACAACTAGTTTTCATTAGTCCAAAGAACAGTCAAATTTTAGATAAACACACACACACACAAACACACACCAAAATCTTTCATTCCAAATTATGAGTAGAAATTTCATATATAACCAAAAAGAACTTTTAAATATAATGGTTTAAAACACAGATGGAATCAAAATATAACCTCACTACACCGAAATAAATGTGTATAGTAGATAACAGTTTTCAAATGTATTTTATATATTACCTCATTAATGCCACAGAGCAAAGCAGAGCAAATATAGAAACTTGAATCTCAGAGAAGTTAGATGACAGCTCATATATGATAGAACCAGATATAAACCCAGGGCTCTGATCCAGAGCCCACTGGCTTACCAAATATTAGTTTTAGATTTTCTGAAATAATAATAGCAATAGTAAAAACAACATCATTTAATAATATCACTGATAAATGGCATGTATAATATGATTCCATTTGTATAAGTATATGCATACATGAATATTCATATATGTAAAAGTTAAAGAATATACACCAAAAACTTAATGTTAGCAAGATTTTGATTTTTTTCTTACTGTATTTTTTAAATTTTCTATAATTCTTCTAAAATTTTCTGCATGTTTACTTTTGGTTTCTGTAATGGAGTGAGGGGAGCTGTCCCATAAAGCTTTCCATAAATAGCAGCATACACAAGCAGCCTGGATATGGTATGTGCCAATATTTTATACTATTGGACAGATACTATTATAGCATTTATACAATTGGAACAGATGTTGTATTTGAAATTATTTACTATATAGTGGCACTAATCAAAATGAACTCAAGTTACCTGTGATCCAATTTCCATACATCCCTGTCCCACAGCTTTAGCAAATTTCTCTTTAAAGATGTATCCAATATCCTTCACTCTTTTCAGGATACTTTCCTTTGGATTCACTGTGCAATTCTTTAAGAAGGAAAAACATGAATTAACATTGAGGATACTGTTTAATCAGACAATTAACATTTTCTGTTCTATAGTACATGACTTATTACTCTCAATTGTTTATACTGTGGAAACACTTCCACAATAAACTAGGTAAATACAACTACTGAAAATATGAGGAACATAAAGGATTCCATTCTGGGATAACAGTGACCAAAAAATACTAGAGTACAACTAAAAAACTCTATTATCTAAATTTTCTGCTGGCAAGTTAGGGAAGAACAGATTTGTTAGCTCTTTCCACTATCCATCAAAAACAGCCTCACAGATATTACAATTGATACCACAGGAATACAAATGATCATAAGAGACTACTATGAACAATTGAATGCCAACAAACTGGACAACCTTGAACAAATGGATAAATTCCTAGAAACATACAACCTTCTAAGGTTGAATCATAAGGAACAGGAAACCTGAAAAGACTAATTATTAGTAAGAAGAATGAATAGGTAATCAGAAACCTCCCAATAAATAGAAGTCCAGGACCAGATGGTTTCACTGGTGAATTCTATCAAACATTCAAAGAAGAATTACTACCAATCCTTCTCAAGCTATTCCAAAAAAAAACAGAAGATGAGGAAACACTCCCAAACTCATTTTATGAGGCCAGCGTTGTCCTGATACCAAAACAAGGACACCACAAGAAAAGTAAATTATAGGCCAATATCCCTCCTGAATACAAATGCAAAAATCCTTAACAAAATATCAGCAAACCAAATTCAAGAATACATTAATATTCTTGAAAGGATCTTATACCATGATCAAGTGGGATTTATCCCAGTGATGGTTCCATATCTGCAAATCAATCGATGATATGCCATGTTAACAAAATAAAAGATTAAAATTATGTGATCATCTCCATAGATACAGAAAAAGCATTTGACAAAATTCAACATCGATTTATGATAAAAACTCTTAACAAAGTGAGTATGGAGGGAATGTACCTCAACATAATAAAGGCCATACATGACAAGCCCACAGCTAACATCATACTCAACAGTGAAAAGCTGAAAGCTTTCCCTCTAAGGTCAAGAACAACACAAGGATGCCCACTCTTGCCACTTTTATTCCACATAGTATTGGAAGTCTTAGAGCAGTTACGCAAGAAAAAAAAAAAAAGGCATCCAAATTGGAAAGGAGATAAAACTGTCATTATTTTCAGATGACATGACATTACATATAGAAAACCTTAAAGACTCCAAAAAAAAAAAAAAAAAACTGTTAGAACTAATAAAAAAAAATCAGGGGCCTCCCTGGTGGCGCAAGTGGTTGAGAGTCCGCCTGCCGATGCAGGGGATACGGGTTCGTGCCCCGGTCTGGGAGGATCCCATATGCCGCGGAGCGGCTGGGCCCGTGAGCCATGGCCGCTGAGCCTGCGCGTCCGGAGCCTGCGCGTCCGGAGCCTGTGCTCCGCAACGGGGGAGACCACAACAGTGAGAGGCCCGCATACCGCAAAAAAAAAAAAAAAAAAAAAAAAATCAGTAAAGTTGCAGGATACAAAATCAACATACAAAATCAGTTGTATTTCTATACACTAATAACACACTATCAGAAAGAGAAATTAAGAAAACAATCACATGTACAGTTGTATCCAAAATAAATCTAGGAATAAATTTAACCAAGAAGGTGAAAGATCTGTACAATGAAAACTTAAGACCCTAATGAAAGAAACGTTAAAAGACACACATAAATGCAAAGCTACTGCATGCTCATGGAGTGGAAGAATTAATATTGTTAAAATGTCCACACTACCCAAAGCAATATACAAATTCAATAAACTTCTTGTCAAAATTCCAAGGTATTTACACAGAAACAGAACAAACAATTCAAAACTGTGTGCAGAACCACAAAAGACCCCAAATAGCCAAAGCAATCCTGAGAAAGAAGAACAAAGCTGGAGGCATCAAACTATATTATAAAGCTACAGTAATCAAAACGGTTTGTTATTGATATAAAAACAGAGATCAGGGCTTCCCTGGTGGCGCAGTGGTTGAGAGTCCACCTGCCGATGCAGGGGACGCGGGTTCGTGCCCCGGTCCGGGAAGATCCCACGTGCTGCGGAGCAGCTGGGCCTGTGAGCCATGGCTGCTGAGCCTGCGCATCCGGAGCCTGTGCTCCGCAACGGGAGAGGCCACAACAGTGAGAGGCCCGTGTACCGCAAAAAACAAACAAACAAACAGAGATCAATGGAACAGAATAGAGAGCCCAAAAATAAACCCATGTACATGATCAATTAATTTACCACAAAAGAGCCAAGAATATACAATAAGAAAAGGACAGTCTCTTCAATAAATGTGTTGGTAAAACTGGAAAGCCAGTTTCAAAAAAAATGAAATTATACCACTGTCTTACACCACACACAAAAATTAATTCAAAATGGATTAAAGACTTGAACATAAGACCTGAAACCATGAAACTCTTAGAAGAAAACATGGGTGGTAAGCTCCTTGTCATTAGTCTTGGAGATGGTATTTTGGAACTGACTCTGGAAGAAAAGGCGGCAAAAGCAAAATAAACAAGTGGGACTATTTCAAACCAAAATGCTTCTGCACAGTGAAGGAAACTATCAACAGAAAGAAAAGGCCACCTACTGGATGGGAGAAGATATTTGCAAATGATATATCTGATAAAGGGTTAATATCCAAACATACAAAGAACTCATACAACTCAACACCAAAAAAACAAACTAGCTGATTAAAAAAATGGGCAGAAGAACTGAATACACATCTTTCCAAAGAAGACATACAGATGGCCAGCAGTCACATGAGATGCTCAACATCACTAATCATCAGAGAAATGCAAATCAAAACCATTATGAGATATCACCTCATGTCTGTCTAATGGCTATTATCAAAAAGAGAACAAATAACAAGTGTTGGCGAGGGTGTGGAGAAAAGGGAACCCTCATGTGCTGTTGGTGGGAATGTAAACTGGTGCAGCCACTGTGGAAAACAGTTTGGAGGCTCATCAAAAAATTAAAACCAGAACTACCATACAATCCAGCAATTCCACTTCTGGGTATTTATCCGAAGAAAATGAAAACACTTAATTTGAAAAGATATGCACCCCTATGTTCATTGTAGCATTATTTACAATAGCCAAGAATAGAAGCAACCCAGGTGCCCACTGATAGATGAACAGATAAAGATGTGGTATATATATACAATGGAATATTATTTGGCCATAAAGAAAAAACAAATTTTGCCATTTGTGGCAACAACAATAATGGACCCAGAGAGTATTATGCTAAGTGAAGTAGATCAGACAAAGAAAGCAAATACTGTATTATTTCACTTATATGTGAAATCTAAAAAAAAAAAAAAATGAACAAACACAACAAAATAGAAACAGAGTCATAGAGATAGAGAACAAGCAGGTGGTTGCCAGAAGGGAGGGATGTGGGGAAAGAGAAACAGATGAGGGAGATTAAGGGGTACCAACTTCTAGTTACAAAATAAATGAGTCACAGGTATGAAATGTACAGTGTAGGGGATACAGTCAATAATTACATAATATCTCTGTACAGAGACAAATGGTAACTAGACTTACCGTGGTGATCATTTTGAGATGTACAGAAATATCGAATCACTATACTGTGCACCAGAAACTAACCCAGTGTTGTAGGTCAATTATACTTCAAAAAGAAACAAACAAACTCATAGAAAAAAGATCAGATTTGTAGTTACTAGAGGTGGGGGGTGGGAAGGGGAAGGGGGAACTGAATGAAGGCAGTCAAAAGGTACAAACTTCCATTTATAAGGTAAATAAGTACTAGGGATATAATGTACAACATGATTAATATAATTAACACTGCTATATGTTATACATGAAAGTTGTTGAGTGTAAATCCTGAGAGTTCTCTTCACAAGGAAAAAAAATTTTTTTCTATTTCTTTTATTGTATCCAAATGAGATAATGGATGTTCACTAAACTTATTGTGATGATAATTTCATGATGTATGTAGGTCAACCCATTATGCTGTATACCTTAAACTTATACAGAGCTGTATATCAAGCATATCTCAATAAAACTGGAAGAAAAAAAATGTCTATAGCTTCTAAGATTTTACTTACACACAGAAGAAAAGATGGCATTAATTTTTAAAATGAAGACACCTGAACTAATAAAGAAGCAAATTCAAAGAAAAACTTAATGGTCTTCAAGATACGCCCACTCTGAGATAGGCCATTTGTAGTGTACATAAAACTTTGCAGTTAAACTGTTGCACTTCATTTAATATTAAGCTTTAAACTTAGCTCTGGAAAATGTCTTTGAGGCAGAATTTTCTACCCAACTGAAGTAGGTTAAAATAAATACTACATACTCCAAATGTTGGAGGAAATACTAAAAACAATATTTAAGAAGAGAGAGATTATCATTCTTTTTACTTCTACCATTATCCCTTCTAAAAGTTCTAAGTAACTGGGTAGCTATGTTTGAGAAATATTCTTGTGCTACAGATAACCCACAAATAAAAGCAACTTTATGCAAACTGGACAAACAAAATCAGTTTTGAGCCAACACAATTATGAATATGATGACAGAAAATACTCTGTTAATTCTTGGGGGGGGTGGAAATATAAACAAGAAGATAACAAAGAATATGACAAAACCACAGGCAGCTTATGATATTAAATGGAATGTTAACCACACAAAGCACTTACGGGATAAGCCAAATTTTAGTAAGTCTCCTAGCCTCATCCAACTGCCACAGATGAGCATTTCAGTGGCTCCCAAGCCTCACTTGATTTTAAAGGAGTAAAGGAGCAAACAAGGAATACAGACACTAGTTTTCATTCTCTCTCTTCCTCTCTCCCTTTTTTGAGGGGAGAGAGGCTAGCAGGGGTCCTTCAGATATCAAACTCAGGGTCCATCAGGAGTTGCAAACTGCAATGCACACAGGGCCACTCAAGAAATGTAAATGAAAGTGGGCTAAATAAAAAAAACTGTAGAGATATGGCAAATGTTATATCCTGTCTAATGTCACATTCAAAGAAAATATCTTAAAAGAGCCAGAGAGAAAAGATAAACTATAAAGGAACAACAGATGGACTGACAGAAAACATCTTAGTAGCAACGAGAGCCAGGAAATAGTGAAGTAATATCTTCAAACTACTAAGAGAAAGTAAAGGTCAGCCTAGAATTGAAGATCCAGGTAAACTACCTTACAAAAAATAAGAGTGAAGATATTAAAAAATATATTTATGAATGTATGTATGTATGTATGTATGTAATTTATTTATTTATTTGGCTGTGCCGGGTCTTAGTTGTGGCATGTGAGATCTTAGTTCCCTGATCAGGGATCGAACCTGGGCCCCCTGCACTGGGAGAGTGGAGCCTTTACCACTGGACCACCAAGGAAGTCCAAGACTAAAGATATTTTAAGACAAGAAACAAAAAGCTTGTAAGTTCATCCCAAACTAACCCCCATGAAAGGAATGATTAAAAGATGTATCTGAAGAAAGAAGAAAATAATTATGAAAGTGAGGTCTAAGTTGTAAAAAAGAATGGTTAGCAACACAAAAAGTAAATATGAGAAAATCTAAAAATAACACTGTCTAAATAAAACAATACTACTAATAATATCTAATTTGGAGAGTTAAAAAAAGCAAGAGGGCTTCCCTGGTGGCACAGTGGTTAAGAATCCACCTGCCAGGGCAGGGGACACGGGTTCGAGCCCTGGTCTGGGAAGATCCCACATGCCGCAGAGCAACGGAGCCCATGCGCCACAACTACTGAACCGGCGCTCTAGAGCCCACGAGCCACGACTACTGAGCCCGCGTGCCACAGCTACTGAAGCCCGCATGCCTAGAGCCTGTGCTCTGCAACAAGAGAAGCCACTGCAATGAGAAGCCCGCGCAACGAAGAGTAGCCCCTGCTCGCCACAACCAGAGGAAAGCCCGCATGCAGCAACCAAGACCCAACACAGCCAAAAATAAAAGTTAAAAAAAAAATTTTTTTTTTAAAAAGCAAGAAATAAGATAATAGACAACTACATGTTGGTTGGGAAATGGGTGTTTAAAAAAACACTCAGTATTTTAACTTCTAATTTCAAATTTATTTGCCAAGATATAATAAATAATGTTTCATATATGGCTTACATTAAAATAGGAAATCAGATTTTCTGACGGTTGATCACTTGCTGAATTTAAGATCATCATTAATTGCTGGATAGTATTCATGACAGTCCTAGAAAAAAATAGGAAGAAGTGTTAAGCAATGAAGGAATAAAAAGAAAAAATGATAAGTATCTATTTCATAAGTTACACGTATCTTCAATCTCATTGTCTCGTTTATCTCTAAGAAGTTCTCTGAAATAAGACTTTATAAAAGCCTTGGTGTACTGCTGTTTATGAGGAATTACATTTTACTTAAATCTTTAAGAAAGCATATTCGATCATCAGTAAGTTTATAATTAAAGAACTGATATGCTTATTTACTAATAGAACTAAATATCAACAAAACAATTGATGAAAGTAATGACATTATTTTAAGGATAAAACATAAACTGGCATCAAAATGGTAATGTTTTAAGAAAACATTATTACAATTAAATATTAAAAATTTTCAAATAAAGACAGTAAGATATTTAGTAACTCAAGTAGAGAACCAAGTGACTGTCCTTTACAGAGACCTTCAAGATGAAAGCATACATAATTTTAGAAGTCATCATCACTAAAACATAAAAGTAGGTCAGTCTCTTTAAGATCTCTTTAATTATATAATTGTGTGCGTGTGTGTGCACACGCGTGTCTGTGTATGGTATATGGTAAATATTAATGTTCCAATTTTGGAGTAGCAGTTCATTGCTACTCTGTAGGCGCTGTTTAATGATGCAAAAAACTGTAGAATGTTTATAGGCAAAAGGGTCTTTAAATATTATTTAATAAAACATGTTCAGTGTTCTCAGTCAGGCCTCTCTAAACTGATATCTACACTTCCTCAACTTTTAAATATATTGCTTCTATGATGTGTACATGTACTAATCTACTTAAGCCACAATGACTAAAGCCATAAGTGACCAACCGCTAAAACCAAAAGATCTTTTTTATTTGTTCTGATACTTGATTTTCTTGAGTTATTTGACACTCTTAAACACTGGCTCTCTTCTGAAACTCCCTTCCTCCCTTGGCTTCTTTGGCTTCATTCTCTGGCCTCCCCAATCACACCTCTCATTCTCTTTAATCTAACTTCTATCTCGTCCTTAAATGCTAGCATTCTTTAGGGTTCAGCCCTTAGCCAACCGTTATTGCTATTACGCACCCTCACTTCAGGCAACCTCATCTGTTTTTCTTTTTTTTTTTTGAATTTTATTTAATTTATTTTTTTATACTGCAGGTTCTTATTAGTCATCCATTTTATACACATCAGTATATACATGTCAATCCCAATCTCCCAATTCATCACACCACCCCCTGACCCTGTTTTTCTGATTTTAACTCTCCCTGATGATTCCCAAATCTATAAGATCCTTATATCCTACTACTTACTACATTATCTTCTTCATATCTCACAAATGCCTTAAGAATAATATTCTAAATATGAATTCATCAACTATTTATCAAACCTGTTCTTGCTCTTTCATTTCAACTGCCTATCTCTTGGTTCAGATCTTCAGCATCTCTCAACTGAATTACTGCAATGGAGCATTTTGAGATTTTGACTATGTCTATGGCAGCAGGGTCTAGGCATATGTACTTTGAAGAAAAAAAAAAACTCCTCAGGTTATCCTAATTTGCCTAACAACTGTGACAGACTGACAGGTCTCTCTATTTCTCACCACGCCCTCCTCAGTCCATCTCTTCACAAACTACTACCATGTAAACTTTCACAAATCAAGTCTGATTTTATCCTAGCCCTGCTTAATACCCAGGTATAGCAACAGGCCATATCCTGCACAAGCTAAAGTCCAAAGTTCTGAGTATGGAATATAAGGCCTTTCATGATCTAGTACCCACCCTCCTCTCCTGCCATTTCATCTTCCCATTTAGTCCATCAATACAGAGATGCTTATAGTTCCCAGATGCATCATGTTGTTTCATACTTCCATGCCTTTGCACATGCTGTCAGTCTCCTGTGACACAAACTTACATGTTTCAAAATTCAGTTCAAATATCACTTCATAAAGTCCCTTCTGTGCCATCTCATTAACTTGTCCTATGTCTCTTACTATATTTAAACAAAAATGTATTTTTATGTGTCTATGTAGTCATTTGAAAAAATTAATGATTGTTTTACTATGTACCAAGTATTCTCCTAGGTCCTAATGATTAAATGGTGAACAAGAAAGTCATGGTTCATGTGGTATGGACTTAAAGGCTATTGTGGGTATTGACAAAAACAAGCAAACACACAGATGAATTTATAATTACAAATTGTGATACATAATTTGAAGGAATAGAACAGGATGCTGTGAGAAAGAATAATAAAGGAAAATACTTCAGAGAGAAATAAGTCCTCAAAAAAGTAGTATTTGTGCTGAACCTAAAAGAAGGGTAGTAGTTGGCAATTCATAGAAAAGAAGGAAGAGTTTCAAGAAGAAACAAAAGTGGGGCTTCCCTGGTGGCGCAGTGGTTGAGAGTCCTCCTGCCGATGCAGGGGACACGGGTTCGTGCCCCGGTCCGGGAAGATCTCACATGCCGTGGAGCAGCTGGGCCCGTGAGCCATGGCCGCTAAGCCTGCACGTCCGGAGCCTGTGCTCCGCAATGGGAGAGGCCACAACAGTGAGAGGCCCACGTACCGCAAAAAAAAAAAAAAAGAAGAAACAAAAGCAAATGTGAAGGTCACTGAGTACAAAAGAAGATTTTGGAGAGTTCAGAAAACTGGTTAGCACATAATGAGCAGGAAAACAAGATGAAGTTGGAGAGGTAACAGAAGCTAGATCATATAAGGTCTTGTAGGCACTGTTAAGGAATTTGCACTGTATTTCAATTGCAGTAGGAAGCAATCACAAACTTAACAGCAGGGTGAACATGATCTGATTTACATCTCTAGAATATTATTCTGGGGGCTCTCTGGAGAATATATTTGGTGATAGGGAGACAGGAATAGTCATGAGAGTAGAAACAGCAAGATCAGTTAGTAGGCTACTGCAAAAAATCCAAGAGAAGGAGAGAGATATCTTGGACAAGGGTGGGAAGAGTAGGAATGGGAAACAGTAGATGAACTCAAATACTTAGGAGGTAGACTCAACAAGACTTGAAAACAGATTACATGTGGGAAGCAAGTGAGGAAAAGGACACTAAAAACTGGCTCCAATCTTTCTAGGTTATATACAGAGCAAATGGTGATACTTTTTTTCTCTTTTTTATATACTGAAATGGAACACATTCTCATTCTAGGCTATATACCTTAAGGACAGACAGAACTACGTCTAATAATCATATCCTCAGCAACTAGTAACATGTCTGGCATACAAAGAGCACTCAATATATATTTGCTGCATGTATATACAAATATATAATGAAACAAATGAATAAACCCAAAGCACTATAAAGTACTGAATAAATAATTATAATGAAAATCAAAAGTAAGAAAATTCATACCGAACTGGAGTCTGTGGAAGAATCACATTTACCTCTTCATCGGGGTTACTCTTTCGTGGTGTTCTCTGCAATTCAAAACTAAATAATGATAAACAAAGTCATTCAGACTGAAAACTTACAATTTGTGATTTATGAGTCAAAAAAGCAGTAAAGTACCTTCTGTTGACTCATAACATCATACAAAATGGTTAAGTAAATAATAGAAGTGATAGGAAATAGATGATCCAGAAGCTGCTTAAATAAATAAAATTTTATTTTTTTATCATAATTTTTAAGTTGGGTTTCTTTCCACTAGGCTTACAACGAACAGTGTACCAATCACTGAGAATTTTTTTGAAAGTGAAAGTTAGATGTTTGTTTTCTCTAGAATGTTAGATGTTGATGATATTACTAGCAAGGTTGTTCAGTATCAAAAAATATCAAAACTCAAGTTTTTCAAACATTACGTCTTCCAAAAACTTTACTTTGACTTAAATAAAATCTGAAACATTTTATTTGTGTTTAACTTCCAAATTTTATATATATACATATTTTTTTAGTTAATATTAAAAGATTTCATGCTGAAGACTTAAAATTAACCACACTTACAATCATTCAAAAATTTTTTACAGGCATATCTCATTTTATTGCACTTTGCTTTACTGTGCTTCACAGATACTGTGTTTTATTACATATTGAAGGTTTGTAAACTCTGCATTGTCATATGATGGTTATCATTTTTTTAGAAATAAGGTATTTCTAAATTAAGGTATGTACACTGTTTTTTGGATATAATGCTATTGCACACTTAACAGACTATAGTACAATGTAAACATAACTTTTACATGCACTTGGAAACCAAAAAGTTTCCATGATTTGCTTTATTGCAATGGCCTGGAACGGAACACACAATATTCCACAGGTGCCTGTAGTTACCGTCAACCATTCCTACTGTAGGATTCTATATGACAATTCAAGAGAATACAATTTTATACTAACTTTTTAAAAAATGAACCAGCATATCAACAAATAATAATATATCATGTATAATACCTGTCTGTAGGATCAGCCTGAAGAGTTTTATCATGATCCAGAAATAATCTTGCATCTATATCTTTGTTTTTAAGGTAAATTTCTTCATATTGTTTAGAGAGACTTTCCACCTCAAAGGCAAAAAATATTGATGATTATCCTTTTCATGTCATTACTTCTCAGTACACAGAAATACAGATTTAATTAAAGAATCTTCGTAAAAATATACACTTAATTTTACACTATACAGACTTCACATGGAATATAAATAAGGCATATCTAAAAGTGAAGAAAATTGCAACTTTTTTTAACTCAATTTTAAACCTATTTTATGCACATATCTCACATTTTATCTAGACAAGGATCACCAATGTTACAGAACAATACTGAGATGGAACCGTAAGATGAAAAGACATTATTATAACCACTTAATTGCCGAGATCCTCCATCCCATACATCACTCACTTTTAATCTTCTACTACACTTATCAATATAAAATAACTTTTCAAACACTGTAACAGACCTTTATTATGTATTCTGCCTATCTTTTCTAAATCCTTTGATTCACTCTGACTCCCTTCAGTTACGTATCTTGGGCAAGAGTATAAGCTCAATTAATTAGCCCAATTAACATACTTGCACTTTATTTCCAATCTTAGACACTTCTCCAAATGCTACAAACTATAATTCTTTTATCAGTTCTGATTCATAATTTTCTAATCATAATATAAAAACCAATGCCCAATAGAAAACCATTTAGCAGCCTTCTCCTGTGACTTTTAAAGCCAGAGTGTTTCCAACCTGAGAGAGTTAAAATTGCATTCTAAAAGGAGTGGTAGGAAAAAATCCAGTTAAATGTAAACTTTTGTTTGTTTGCATAAATTTTTTAGGCCGAACAGCCATTTATGTTTGATTAGGCTTAATCGTCATTCCTGCCCTATGTCAGTTAGGTATTAATTATCAATCATTTATTGACTGGCAGCTATTAGTGCTATATAATATAAAGTTTATCTTGAATTTTCTAATAATAACCCTGTAATCCTTTCAGAGGGAAAAAAATTATGAATGTCCAAGATTCTTTAGAGTTGTAAACAGCATATATTTTGGTATATAAGTTGGTAACAGAACTCAGAAATACAACTTTTGGCCCCTTCTTGTTTCTTTAGTACCATGTCTTACCACTCACTCTACAGAACAGAGCATACTATCACATATCACTGTGCCTTTAAATCTATAATTTCCAACCCCTGGAAATGCCACTTCTCATAAATCTTACTCAGCTCAGAAATCACATCACCTCCAAAGAATTTTCCGCAAAACCTATCTGGCCCACTTTGGATTAGGGAGCCCTCCTCTGAGATATCACAACACCCTGTGTACACATCTATTAGACTATTAGACTCTTGTAGACTCCTGTTAATGTTCTACTTCTATGTCCATCTCTTCCACTAGCACCTTAATGACAATGACTGTGAGTTAAATCTCTGCATTGATGATATCTAGGACAATGCCTGGCATATATTAAGCACTCACTAAATAACTGTTGAATGAATAAGTTAGTTAATTCAAGGAGGACTAGCTACCAACTCAGGCCATCAAATCAGCAATCTAGCTCTCTGATTTCATGTCTTTTGGTCTTGGTGACTGATACTAGGTGTGTCTGAAACGCTGCTTCCTCACTGAGTACTTGTTCTTCATCATTTATTTAAGCATTCTTTTCTCCACACATTACCACATAAAGTTCTCAGTTGTTCTGTTCTCACTGAAGAGCAAGACATATGAGGAAAAATGTGAAAAGAAAGAGATGGATGGATGGCACACCACTAAGGTAAAACATTTCTACCATATAATCACACTCATTTCAACCAAAGCTACATCCAATTAAGTAGCTTTTTAAAAATACTCCAAAGAGTGAATTCCCTGGCAGTGCAGTGGTTAGGACTTGGCTTTCACTGCCGGGGCCTGGGCTCCATCCTAGTGGAGGAACTAAGATCCTGCAAGCCATTCGTTGTGGCCAAAAAAAAGGCCTCAAAAGAGTTGCTCCAAGTACAGTAATGCTAATAATGTTGATGTCACTAATCATGGCTCCTATGCTTAAAGAAGCATAGCAAAGCAAATTAGAATCAAATTTGATTATAGATATTTACTTCTATTTAAATATTTAATGGCATTTAGAAGTTCAAAAGCCTACATTCTGATTTTTGAAAAATTTTAGTACAAATCAACTTCTAGTGCAAATTTTTTTTTTTTTTTTTTTTTTTCTTTTTGCGGTATGTGGGCCTCTCACTGTTGTGGCCTCTCCCGTTGCGGAGCACAGGCTCCGGATGCGCAGGCCCAGCGGCCATGGCTCACGGGCCCAGCCGCTCCGCGGCATATGGGATCCTCCCAGACCGGGGCACGAACCCGTATCCCCTGCATCGGCAGGCGGACTCTTAACCACTTGCGCCACCAGGGAGGCCCAAGTGCAAATTTTTAAATGCTGCCTATTTATACATTTGAGCATAAATGGGTTCAAAAGGGGTTTTTTCTTACTATATAAAGTTGATTCACCACAATTCTACTTAGATTCTTTCCTTGAGTAAAAAATATTTAATATACAGTAAAGTGATCTTAAGAAATTTAGGCAACTATTCCTCCCTCGCTAAAGTCCCGTAACACATTAATTTTTTATTACGTTTTCTTTCAGATTACCTCTGGAAGTCCGTTAGAAGCTACAATTCCAAGAGAATTCATAAAAGGTATAAAATTTTTGAAATAAACATTTTTCACCTGAAAAAGATAAAGTTACATGACCATTAAAATAAAAAAAAAATCTCTGTCACTATTAACAACAGAATGAAAGTGTTAACTGACATTTTGATCAATGAGTTACATTCAACCCAGTGTGATGCTTATTTATAATTAATTCAATTATTCACTTTTTAATTCATGTGAGGCAGATTTCAGGTCCTAAAATGGAGGTGCAGGGGGGATGAAATGGAATTATAATGAAATGGGATTTATAAGAAGAAAATCCATCGAAACCAACTTCAAAATCCCACATTTAACATATAGTGAAAACATGGGAGGCTCAAAAATATTAAGCGACTTCACCAAAGTTACACAGCTAGGAAGTGGCAGAGCTGGAATTGAAACCCAATCTGTCTAGCATCAAAGCCAAGACTCTTTTAACTTCTCTACACTGCCTCTGATTTCTCTCCAAAGCATATTTTTGGGCCACTTCACACACATATCTAGCTTAGGGAATATCAAGTCAATTACTTCAGTAAATTTAGGAAAATGACCTGCTTTTATAAGAAGATAATTTCACATGCAAATACCCAACAATTCTATTCAAAACCGAGTGAAAATGTTTTGGTCATTATGCAGTTTCACACAAAAAACCCTACATTTAACATGGATAATAAAGACTGTCCTTGGAAAACCTGGAGTTATACCCCTAACTATTTTACACTGGCAAAGTGTTATGGAATTTTAAACAATTTACTTTTCTTCATTTAACTTCCTTTTCCAATTTGCAGTCTACATTTATTAAGGTAGAATAATTTAATATCTTCCTATTAATAAGTTCCTATCTTCTGCTTCACAAAAATGCTTTAAGAATTAAGCTTCTGTAATACATATTAGTATTGTTTTCTAATTAATTCCCATTGAACTGGAATAATTATAAGGTGGGTAGTTCTATTTAACGAATTAGTGTGACTAACCAATAATTATATAACCATAAATATAACTAACCAATAGTTATATAACTATAAATGCTACATGTAAATAATCAAGTGTCAAATTAATATGAATTACCCCAAAAGTTATTAATCACCTACACTTTACAAATCGTTATTACATTCTAAATTATAGAAGAATTATTTAAAATAAAAAGGAAAAACATGAATTATTCCTGATTTTTGAAATGCAATTTTATAAGTAGTTCTAAAATACAGAGAACTAACAACCAGGAATTAGAAAACTGCATTTATTCCTATTCATTACCTTGAGGGAGTAAGCAACAGACTGGAGTAAAAAAAAATATTTCAACTACATTTGTCAGCTTATTAGCAAAGATAATTTGTTATTCTAGAAAAGTAAATATATTACATGTGTAAAGTTGATACAGCTATATGTCTGTATCTATATATTTGTTAAAATTAATAAAAGCCACGGTGCTAAAACCCAGATATCTTGATAAATCATTCCAACACTTCTTAAACTAGATTTTGAGATCATACCCCCAATTCCTTCCCATAGTTGACAGAGCAATTTCAAAGATGCAACATTTCACACAACTTTCTAGTGGTAGTGAATTGTGGACAATATAACAGTCTATGAGAGAAAGAGCACAGCACAGTGAAAGAAGCACTGGTCGCAGATGGTCCAAAGCATAGACTCTGTTAGTAATTCAGCTATCAGTCTCTAGAAGCTTGTTTATTCATTAGTAAAAGGAGGCCAAGTACATTACTTTTAAGATTCCTTCCAATTCTAACATTCCAGATTTTATTAACAAGATAAGCAATTCCTGGGTGTTCATGTATCCTCTACCAGTCATTAACATCTGGTGTGATATTTAGAAAAAGAGTAACTACAGAAGGCTAAACAGAAACTTAATGTTGGTATCACTTAGCACTAAACCAAAATGCTAGGGTTTTCTGAGCAGGATACTTGAAAACATTAGGTGTATCAGTAACTACAGAGGAATCAAAGAACAAATACATCTGAAAACTATTGCCTTAATCATGTACATTTCAATGATTCCAGAGTGAGGGAGCTATTCTCTTTAAAATCAAAGTAACTGAATATGAAAATAAAACTTTTTCTAAATATTTTGCTACTGCAAAAGAGTTGGCACTAATTACAAAAAGCAAGCTCATCATAAAAGAATTATATACTGTTAAGAAGAACTTACATCTAAATCTACTTTAACTATTTTAAAGAAATCATGAAGTTAAATTACCTCATCTATATTACATTCATGTTCTTTACAGAGAACTTCAATAATTCTTGTATCATTTTCTAGTTGTTTTGCTATCCGTGCACTCCTGTTCTGACCTCGCCTTGGTGTTCGAGGTGAACCATTAATAGGTATTACAGCTGTTTCTGTAAAAATGGTAAATTAGATAAGAACAATTGCACATTCCACTGTATAAAATAATGAAGTATTCTAATTATAACTCGGAAGGTCAGAAATAATCTTGGTAACATTCTGCTTTTATTATTAGGCTTCATTAAAAAGCTAACAGCTTTATTTATTGAATATCTACTGTAAGTTATATACTGGTAATAGTTGTTACCATCCCTATTCTCTTCTGCCCCCAACTAGCCCAAAAAGAAATTTAAAACCCCACAGACAAATATGAAAAATGCAAGGGAAATAGCCAACTTATAAACTAATATTAAGTGTATCCTACTAGTCTGCAAGGGGAAAAATGTTTTCTATCTTAAGAGAGTCTTAAAAATAATAAGCATGTATTTATGGATTCAATTTGTAGATACAGGATAAAAAATAAATTTTTTTAAGTTTTAGCAAATAAATTACGATGCTTTAAAAAAATTAAGCATACAAATATACTCATGTGACACTAAATTGTAATTTTTTAAAAATCCCCTGGATTATTTTGAGCATTTTCAATTCAAACTGAATGTGAATTCAGCTATTAAAGAGATTACAGATGACTAAGTATAAAAAGTATTAACTGCCTCTAGGCCCAACAAACACCTTACAAGAAACTGACAGGATAGAGGAACATGTTAAGACTACACCATAGGATGCAATCACTAAAAATTAAACCATGGAAAACTCAACAGAACAAGACCACCTGATTATTCAATAAATAAATTACAAGAAAAAAGAGAAAGATAGATGGAGGAGGAACTTTTTAAGTCTTAAAAGCATACCAACCAATCACAAAGTAGAGATCTTATTTAGATTCTGATTTAGTCAACATGTAAAAATTTTTTTAATTACTTTTATAAAACAATTGAAAATATGGACACTTACTAGATATTTGGTAGAATTAAAGAATCACTATTAATTGATTTTTAGGTGTGAGAATGGTACTGTCATCATGCTTTTTTAGAAGATTTTATCTTTCAGAGATACATACTGAAATTTATAGGGATGAAACAGTATGCAAAAGTGTGCTTCAAAATAATATAGCTGGTACAACTGAGCAGTAGATAGGACTATGGGTTGACCATAAGTTATGCATTGAGGGCAGGTGATAAGTACATGGAGGCTTATTATACGACTTTCTTCTTTTATGCTCACTGAAATTCTTCATAATAAAAAGCTAATTGCAAGTTTACCATAGCCAGTTAATTCAACATCTTATCCTGCTTTCTCTTTAACATGGCACTTACAGAATTAAATGTACATTATCCAAAAGAACAAAGGCTGTCAAGCTAAAGTTATATATCAACTTTTTAAAGTTATAACATTTATAAAAAGTGAGGAAAAGGCATATAAAGGAAATTTTTAAAGATTCAGAAATTTTTAAAATATATTGTCTTCTACTTTTTCCCCTCTGTTTTACATGTGGTTTCTGCTAAATGACCTGCCTTTTCTGTCAAGCCACGTTCAACATCTTTTCAAAATTCTGCTTCATTTTTCCAGGAAGTTATTGTTCACAAAGATTAATCAGGCTTCAGCTTTTCAGCCACTTCAACACTTTGAGACTTCCATGTTTTGATCTTTCCCCTATTATTTTCGGTATGACTAATACTGTCAACATTTTAGGAGCAAGGAATCAGCTAAGCCTTAGTTAAGTTTACATTTCTCTATAGTGTATTAAGTGATTTTAAATCCTACTCTACATGCCACCAAAGGGAGCAATTCCATTCTAAGAGGAATATACTTGTCTTTGCTTAATGCTATCTAATTATTTCAGCAATAGCTATTATTTAAATACACCTCCCATCTCATCACCCACAGAAGTGGATCAATTACAGTTCATATGCAAAAAAAAAAAAATCAGTCATTTAGTCATGATAGCTTCCAATAATAAAAATTTAGTTAATCCATTCCTATAGAACAGGTTAGTCTTCCCCATGCAGTCTCATTCATATCTATGCCTTGCCTCTTGATTTTCTCTTTACTGGGAGTGCAGTCTCCCAACTTACCACAACACTCAAACCCTAACTACTCCTTCAACATTCAGTTCAAATGCCACCACTTTTTTATGGTCTTCCTTGGTCTTTCTCAGCTAGGAAAACTTTCTCATCTCCTCAACTCCCATAGTATTTGCTATATTTTGGCCCAGACTATTTTCAACCATATACTCTAATTACTTGCTTACTTATCTCTCCTTCTATATCTTATACTACTTAAGGGTAGAACCCATGTCTGATTTCTTTTTTATTATTCCCTTGGCTCTAGAACCATGTTTTGGATCTAGTGTAAGTCCGTAAAAAACTGTTGAATGATGAAGTAGGAGGGGCACAAATTACTTAAAATACTTACTATATGGTTCTTTGAGTAATGCAGGAGGTGAGAGTTTGATAAAATAGTCAAGGACGCACAGCATTAACTGAAATGAGATCACCAGATCATCTTCCATTTGTAAAACTTGCCCTGAAAACAAAGAAGGTCCACATCTTAAGGTAGAGATTGAGGTCTTTAAGTCAGGGAAAATTGTGGGTATGGCTGTATCCATATACTCATTTATGCAACAATCACTAGAGCATGTTAAAGATCTTTTTTTTTTGCAAAAATTCAGTCAGATGTTCATTATATAAAAATATATAAAGTTATAAAATTATAAATGGGGACTTCCTGGTGGCACAGTGGTTAAGAATCTGCCTGCCAATGCAGGGGACACGGGTTCGAGCCCTGGTCTGGGAAGATCCCATATGCCATGGAGCAACTAAGCCCGTGCACCACAACTACACAGCCTGTGCCCTAGAGCCCATGAGCCACAACTACTGAGCCCACCTGCCACAACTACTGAAGCCCACGTGCCTAGAGCCTGTGCTCCACAACAAGAGAAGCCACTGCAATGAAAAGCCAGTGCACTGCAACGAAGAGTAGTCCTCGCTCACTGCAACTAGAGAAAGCCCACACAACAAAGACCCAATGCAGCCAAAAATAAATAAATAAAACAAATAAATTTACTAAAAAAAATTATAAATGAAGTATAAGTCTACCATGAGAATTTTACATTTAGGTATTATTATAATAATTCAGTCCCTATGTCTAAATTTATTTTGATTTTTCCTTCTTTAAACTCACTTCTGGTTTTGGTAAAAGTTATAAAATTTACTACCTCTGAAAATCATTTTGAAGAATGATACATGTTAGTCTTCAGTTCTATTTATTTATGAAACCTCATATATTTTCAATTTCAACCCACTCCAAAATATTAATAACCAAAGCCATTAAGAAATAATAAAATTAGTATATAATTGTAAAGTCATCTATAAAGCAATTATTTAGCATAAAATCCTAAAAGTTTATATAATATACAACTAAAGAGCTGTATATTTATTATAAAGAGCTGTATATAAGGAAATTAATGCATATAATAAACACCTAAGGAAAAAACAGTGTAGCTACACAAAATATACAAATCATATAGCTATGACATATTTGCTTATGGCTCTATGTTGTGCAGTATTTTTAAAAGAGAAGTTTAATTTGATTCATTTTCTATCTTATTGGCATCTGACTGCTAAACCACTAATAATCCCAATACTGGAGGTATAGAAACTTTCTGGTTAATGTATTAAATCTCAATTTTTAAAAAAAGGAATTCTTTAAATATTCAAGGAAGAAAATGAGGGGGGTGGTGGAAATTAAGCTAGTCTCAAATTTCTCAACAGCAATGTTCAATTCCAGAAAATAGTGTCCTGAGGGAAAAAAAAACATGATACAAGAACAGAATACTCAACCAAGTTGTGCTTCAAGTCTAAAGACTACGGACATGGTTCATAAACATGTCAAACATAGAAAACATGGCGCCAAAAAGGCTTTTTTGAAAAACTCCTTCATGGTAAAATCTAGTCAGCTAAGGATAGACCAACATAAAGAACTCAGAAATGGAGAAGCTATGATACAGGAGTGACAATAAGCTTAGAATCCATTTTAAATACATAAATGAGACAAAACAACTGTGATAATTATAATTACAGAACAGAATGTAAATATTATAATCTTTGGTAATGTAATGATAACAAAAAATAAGCAAATCTGAAAGTAGGGAATAGGAAGGTGACAGGAAGAGTGAGAATTCTTTTTCTTCAGAGCAGATTAATATATATTGCTTTAACTCAAAACATAAAGTTAAATACAGATTCTAACCTCTTAATGTTTTCATAATCTTAGAGAAATATTTTAAGAAATAATACTGCTTAAGTGACAAAACATATAAATTTAAGCAATTCTTTCCATTTCTCTTATTTTCTTCTATAAAATTTGAGTAAAATTAATTTTTATATTTTAAACATAGCACAATAATATGATATTATTTTTAGAAACTTATATATATGTTTGTGAGTACACTCACCCACCCACCTTTTTTAATCAGAATCTTATTCCAGATATATTTTTGTGCATACAACCACATAATTTTAATGATGATTATTTCTAGGTGGGTTTGGGGTAATTTTTCTAGATTTTTCTTTGTGCTTTGCTTTATTATTTGCATTCTTTATCATGAATATATATCACTTTTATAAAAACAGTAACATTATTCTTAAAAATAGGAAAGAATGAAAAATATTAGAAAAAGAAATGAAATGAGACATTTTCAAGGTTGCCTCCAGTATCAGAATTACAAGAACTTGCTAACAGTTAAAAAGTCACACACACACACACACACACACACACACACACAAAAGTCACACAAAGAACTAGGGGGAAGGAGGAACAATATTAAATAGAATTAAAATTTTGAAATTACTTGAAAGAATTATCAATTATTACATTTGAAACATTAGTATGTAACAAACATAATGAGTTTACCTTTAGCTAGTAAAAATGTGAGCCAAGAAACTTTTAGCACCAACATAGAATTTATTTCCGTAGATATCCTAATAAACAAATAGAAAGAAGAAAAAAAACCTCACTGTTTTCCATCTACACCTTTTTTTTCATTTTTTTACAATTATAGACCAGAGTTGATCGCATAATAGAATACAGTCCATCTTAAATGCACAATTTACACATGAATTCAATTTGTCTCAATTCAGTTAGTGTTTTTACCATGTTATTTATATTTTCCCAGAGTAGTATACATTTTTTAAAGAAAATATTGAATATCTTCTACTGTAATCTAAAAATATGCACAGAAAGTGGTATAATATGACATACATGGCTTCCAATTAATGCTTTTCTGCTCTCTTTTCTAATTAAAATCAATTTTCTGTAAGCAGAAAAACAGAGGTTTGGGTGACTCTACCAAATTAACACTATGTCTTCATAAACATTAAGTTATTCACTTGCTGGAATTAACAAGTGGAATTAATAGAGTTAATTAATTAATCACAATTTCCCTTTGTATCAATCATCTTCAGTATTATTACTTCAATGAGGCAGAAAATCTCACATGCTACTCGTTCTGTTTCCGAAAAAAAACTCTAGAGCTCTTACAATGGTATACTGTTGGAACATGTATCATACATTTAAAAAGACTACTTGGAAATTTTAATATAGACGTTCATGTTTATTCTTACTCAAAAGTTATGCTCTGAGTCTTAGTTAATAAAATGCCTACAATATACTCTGAAAAAAGATTTTGTCAATGAATTGGCATTTTTCCCAGAGCTGGTAAAATGTTGTTCTGAATTAACTTCAACCTTATTAGTTCTCCCTTGTAGTAAAAGGCATGTATTTCATATCATTTTCTTTGTGAAAAGATTAATAATCCGTGTATGGCTTAAATCTATGACCTTAATTTATGAAGTATGATAGAACAGTCAGTCAAACTAATCCTGAAACTATCAACATGTTTGGGATTATCCCACAAAAATCTCTAAAAAAAAAAAAACCCAAAGGTGAAAAATAACATACTCTGAGGTACTTACGAACTGCTGGGTTGTGACAAATATATAAGTTCACATGTTCTGAAAGGAAGAAATAATTATGTTAACATTATGGCTTTTTTAAAAACTTACTTTAAAATTTTTTTCATAATTTAGAAATCAGTTTTATCATGCTTTATTCATCTTATTTTAAGAAGGATACATTTTTTTCTCAAGTACAGTATTATAAAACAAAGTTAAAGTAGACGTTTCCAATTTATGACATTTCACATATCACTGTAATATCTAATTACAAAAAGACTGGATTCGATATGTGCATTTCTAACTTGGAATACATTCTGTAATTGAACCTTGATCTGGTTAGAATCTCAGATCAGGTCATAAAAGCTTATTTAACTAATAGTGTCACTGAAATAACACAACTGAAAGTACTACAGTAAGTCCCCTTTACACGAACCTTCAAGTTGCAAACTTTCAAGTTGCAAACTTTCAAAGATGTGAACGTGAGTTTACACGTCCAATCATGTAAGTCAGTTCACGTGTCTGGCATACATGTCACTTGTGTGCATACAAGTGGTTGTGCTTTGTGTACTTTACTGTACAGTACTGTATAGAGTACAGTAGTAGATTATCTTTATTTCAAGGCCAGGATGTCTGGAAGCAAGCATAAAAGTAGCAGTGACGTAGCTGGTACTACTGTACTTTTCAAGGTACTGTGCTGTAAGATTAAAAATGTTTTCTTTATTTTTTTGTGTTTGTTTATTTTTTTTTGTATTATTTGTGTGAAAAGTATTATAAACCTTTTACAGTACAGTACTATGTAGCCAATTGTGTTAGTTGGGTACCTAGGCTAACTTTGCTGGACTTTACGAACAAATTGGACTTACGAACGTGTTCTCGGAATGGAGCTCATTCATATGTAGGGGACTTACTGTATAAAACCTACCTATTTAGGACAATGACTTCTGGAATGGTGGAGTAAGGTTCTCTGCAGACCTGTTTCCTAATAACTACAATTGGTAAAACTATTTTTAAAAAACCATTTAAAGTCTCTGGAAATTTTCCTAAGGGCATACAACAAAAAAAGGAAATATTTCTTCTACTAAATCTTGGTAAGAACAATGACAGCCTGTAGAATTCAAAGCAAAACTCATTTCCTCCTCCTCTCTAGCTCAGCATAACAAAGCTCTACCCCTGCTAGGTGTAGCCAAGACACAGGGCTCTTCTCTCTCCAGCTCCCAGCCTAGAACTATCTCTCTGGGAAGAGTACGCTCCCAGAATTTCTCATCGCCCCCAGATCTGTGTTGCAGAAAGTCTATCCCAAGCAAGAGGAGCTGAGAGGTCTGGGGCTCCTGTCTTCCGCTTAGCCCCCACTCATAGGGTAAAGTTTTACTCCAGGCACAGAGCACATCAAAAATACTGACTTCTCTTGCTGAGCAGCTCATAGGACATAGGTTCCAGCCAAGAAAGGCAATCTGGGAAGACCAGGGGCTATCGCCTCTTCTCAGTGCCCTACTCTTAAAACAGAGGTATCACTCAAAGAGAAGAGACCACTGTCCCCATCCTGACCTCCCAAGCAGTGGCACAGAAGTGGTGCCTAAGGGAGAGGCAGGCCCTAAGAACATAGAGCCTTGAGCTCTCCCCAAGGGAACTCATTTGGAATGGAGTGTGGGGATGTTCAAGAATAAGAGAACTGTTGAAAGCAATACAGACTTTGGTGGAAGCAAGTAAGAGAAAGCCAACAGATCTTATGAGAGCAAAATGCTAACTCCTAGATCATCTAGGAGAGAACCAGGGAAAGAAACAGCTAAGAATAGCTCTCCTAGTATCAAAATAAGCCTCAAGGCTAGCCTCAAATACTACTCCTGCAGAGGGAGCCGAATTTAATTGGATTAGACTGTAAAGCAACTTGTGACCCAGAGCATTGTCAAAAACAATAAAGCAGGACTTCCCTGGTGGTGCAGTGGTTACGAATCTGCCTGCCAATGTAGGGGACATGGGTTCGAGCCCTGGTCCGGGAAGATCCCACATGCCGCGGAGCAACTAAGCCCGTGCGCCACCACTACGGAGCCTGTGCTCTAGAGCCCACAAGCCATGAATACGGAAGCCCGCACACCTAGAGCCTGTGCTCCGCAACAAGAGAAGCTACCGCAGTGAGAAGCCTAGGCACTGCAGCGAAGAGTAGACCCCACTCGCTGCTACTAGAGAAAAGCCCGCATGCAGCCGTGAAGACCCAAGGCAGCCAAAAATAAATAAATACATTTATAAAAAAAACAATAAAGCAATCAGTCGGCAATTAGTGAGAGGTAGCAACTAGGTGTGATATCAACAGAGGCAGTTAGCTTAAGAACAGGGAAAAGATAGTCAAAAGAGAACCCAGCGAAAACCACTGTCAGCTCTGAGTGACTATGCACCTGTCCAAGGCTACTCTAAGGAGCAAGATCAGAGGCTACACACTGTGGGAGAAAAAGACTTCATTGAGATAGTTCAGCTAAGCCACTAAACAAATAACAAAGACAAAACAACAGCAGCAAGCCCCACGAGAGAAAAGAATCAGCTCCCAGAGTTACTACAGTGTTATCAAAAATGTCCAGTTTTCAAAAATAAATATGAAATATGCAAAGAAGCAGGAAAGTGTGACCTCTACATAGGGAAAAAAGCAGATAACAGAAATTGTATTTAAGAGAACCAAAGTGTCAGACTTAACAAAGACTTCAAAACAGCTATTATAAATATGTTCAAAGGACTAACGGAAATCATGCTTAAAGAAGAAAAAAAGGTATGCTGACAATGTCTCAACCAACAGAGGATTATCAGTAAAGAGACAGAAATTACTTTAAAAGAACCAAATGGCAATTTGAGTTGAAAAGTATAATTACCAAAATAAAAAATTCACTAGAGGAACTCAAAAGTAGATCTGAGCTGGCAGAAAAAAAGAAGCACTAAACTTGAAGACAGATCAAAAGAGATTATGTGGTTTGAAGGAGATAAAAGAAGAAGAAAAATGAAGAGGCTCACAGAAGAGGCTCACCAAAAAATATATTGGTGTATTTTTTGGACACCAAAAGATACATGAATATATGTGTAATGGGAGTACCAGAAAAGAATGGAGAGAGAGAGAAAAAAAAATTTTGTAAATAATGGCTGAAAACTCCCAAGTCTACACATCCAAGAAACAGAACAACCTCCAAGTTGAATAAATGTAAAGAGATTCACACCTAGATATATCATAGGATAAATGTTGAAAGACAAAGAGAAAGTCCTGAAAGCAGCAAGAGAAAAATGATCCATCATATACAAGGGAACACAATAACATTAACAGGTGACTTCTCAACAGAAGCAATGAAGATCAGAAGGCAGTGGGATTACATACTCAAAGAAAGAAAAAAAATGTAAACTAAGACTCATATATACAGCAAAACTACCTTTCACAAGTGATGGTGAAATAGATAGTCTCAAACAAAAACAGAGAATGTGCAAACTCATCTTATAAAAAAATAGTAAAAGTTCAGGCTGAAAACAAATGACCCAAGACAGTAATTCACATCCACATGAATAAACAAAGAGCACTGGTAAAGGTAATTATGTTATTATGAAAGATGGTATAATTACATATTTCTTCTCCTTTCTTCTCCTAATTGATATAAAATATAATTGCATAACACAATATGTATATATTGTATTCTTGGGCCTCTAACACATGAAATGTAATGTGTTTGACAACAGCAGCACAAAGAGCTGGGTAGGATCAAAGCTGTATTGGAGTAAACACATGACACAAGATGATAAATCAAATCCATGGAAAGAAATGAAGAGAAGACAAAATGATATATAATAAAGTTATTATAACAATCTCTATAAATATACACTTGTTCTCCTTTATACTGTCAACTACGTTAAAAGACATACAACCCGGGGCTTCCTTGGTGGCGCAGTGGTTGCGAGTCCGCCTGCCGATGCAGGGGACGCGGGTTCGTGCCCCGGTCTGGGAAGATCCCACATGCCGTGGAGCGGCTAGGCCCATGTGTCATAATTACTGAGCCTGTGCGTCTGGAGCCTGTGCTC
This sequence comes from Mesoplodon densirostris, assembly GCF_025265405.1. NCBI lineage: Eukaryota > Metazoa > Chordata > Mammalia > Artiodactyla > Ziphiidae > Mesoplodon > Mesoplodon densirostris. Next base: position 19,174,722 of record NC_082677.1, read on the forward strand.
CGCAACAGGAGAGGCCGCGATAGTGAGAGGCCCGCGCACCGCAATGAAGAGTGGCCCCTGCTTGCCACAACTAGAGAAAGCCCTAGCACAAAAACGAAGACCCAACACAGCAAAAATAAATAAAATGAATTAATAAACTCCTATCTCCAACATCTTAAAAAAAAAAAAAAGACATACAACCCAAATAACTATAAGTAGATGAATGAATAAATAAAATGTGGTATAGCCATACAATGGAATATTATTCCATAATAAATAGTAATGAAGTACTGAAACATGCTACAACATGGATGAACCATGAAAACATGCTAAGTGAAAGAAGCCAGTCAGAAAAAATATGTAGATCAAAAATTTACATAGAGAAAACTACTATCTTATATTAAAAAAAAGCAGATGGTAATCAAGAGGGAATTTTTATAATTATAGAAAATATGTTTAATGTCAGATGCATTGTTTTATATCATTTTGTAATTTAATGTAACTCAGAATAGAATGTTATCATAAAGGTAATGACATACAATATAAATCTATGCTGTCTAATACGTGAACCACAAGCTCTTATGGCTACTGAACACCTGAAATGTTTTTGGCTAGTACAAATGAAGTTGTGCTGTAAATGTAAATTACACACCAAAATGTTAAAAAAAATACTTAGTATGAGAAAAAGAATGTAAAACTTCTCTATTGGTTTCATGTTTTCCTGGTGAAATATAATTTACCTAACATAAAATTCATCATTTTAAAGTGTATAAATTCAGTAGTTTTTAGTATTCACTTTGTTATGTAATCATCACTGTTATCTAAAATTTCCATCACCCCAAAAAGAAACCCCACATCTTTTAACAGATACTCCTCATTCCCTTCACTTCCCATTCCCTAGCAATCACTAACCTATCTTCCATCTCATGGATATGCCTGTTCTGGACATATCATAAAATGAAATATGTGGCCTTTTGTGTCTGGTATCTTTCACTTAGCTTAATGTTTTCAAGGTTCATCCATATTGTAGCATGTAGCAGAACTTTATTCCCTTTTATGGCTGAACAATATTCTCCCATATGGAAAGATCATATTTTGTTTATCCATTCATCAGCTGATGGACATTCAGGGTGTTTCCACTTTTTGGCTATTATAAATAATGCTGCCATGAACATCTGTATACAAATTTATGTGTTGAAATTTGGTATTTTGGGATATATGAGTTAAATAAAATGTTAAAATTAATTTCACTTGTTTCTTTTTACTTGTCACGCAGCCACTAGAATATTTAAAATATATGGCTTGGGCTTCCCTGGTGGCGCAGTGGTTAAGAATCTGCCTGCCAATGCAGGGGAGACGGGTTCGAGCCCTGGTCCGGGAAGATCCCACATGCCACGGAGCAACTAAGCCCGTGCACCACAACTACTGAGCCTGCACTCTAGAGCCCGTGAGCCACAACTACTGAAGCCCACGCGCCTAGAGCCTGTGCTCCGCAACAAGAGAAGCCACCGCAATGAGAAGTGCACGCAGCACAACTAAGAGTAGCCGCCGCTCGCTGCCACTAGAGAAAGCCCACGTGTGGCAATGAAGACCCAACAGAGCCAAAAATAATAAATAAATAAATAAATAAATATGGCTTGCATTTTTACATTTCTATGTGACAGCATTAATGTAGTTAATAATAGCTTTAAAAGCTACTGTTTATTTAGCACTTAGTATGTGCTAGGAGGTGAGCTAACCAGTAACATTATCTTACAATTACTCTGCAAGGAGAGCATTATTAGCTACATTTTACAGATTCAAATTGAGGTTTAAAGACGTTAAGTATGTTTCCCTAGCTCACACAGTCAATGAATGACAAAATTATTATTAATATCTAGATCTGTTTAGCTTTTTAAAAGTTATCATAATCACCACAGCACACTGCCATATATACACATATAGTCTACCCTGAAATAAATAGACTTTAGTATCACAGTTAATCTTCCCAACTGCTCTTCAAAAGAAGGTACATATAGGAGAGAAGAAATCCTATTGATCTACTTCAAGGCCAATATACACAAAATTATCTCATATAACTAGTCAATAAAAATTCCAAATCCCTTTTGCAAAGGCCTGAGTGACCTTTTAAAGGCCATATCTGACTGTGTCACTCCCTAGCTTAAAATCAATGACTCTCGATCTCCTGCTGGGTAAAGTCCAAGCTCACTATCAGTCTAATTCCCTCCTACCTTTTAGCCATTAGCAATATCAAAATACTTTACAATACTGCTCTGGCTTTGAACACATGCTAATCACTCTGCCTAGGATACTCAGTCCCAGTCTCCACATATTTTGCTTGCTGAGTTTCTATCTATCCTTTAAACCCTACTCAGACATCGCCTTCTTCTATAGTTTTTTCACCCCATAATTATTCTTCTTACCTTTAAACATACACAGAATTTTGCCACAACATAATTTCTACTTCTTACAAATAATCCTCTACAGTAGCGCATCAAATGATTATTGCACTTATTTTTATTAAAAGATATAATTTATTTATTTACTATAAGCTAATTGATGATCATAGTATCATATGATTTTACATCCCTAGCATCTAACACATAGCGGGTACTATCAGTCACTTCATTAATGCTTGTTGTAGTTTCTTAATTTATGTGGAATAAAACAGCTGATAGCCTGAAGTTTCTTAAAGGATATTCCACAAAAAAACTGCTTCTTCTAAACCACCGTGGAGAATACAAGTCATAGCTCAGTAGTATAGGTCACATACACCTTCCAGTGCCAACATGCTTTCTTTTTCTAGACATAGTATCACCATTAGGAAGAATTTTAAATTTAGGTCACCCTTCCGTTCAGAGCTACAAGTCTTCTGGCAGAGAAGGCTAAAGTGGAAACTAGCTTTAAGTTTGTTTAAAAAAAATGAGAACCATGAGTAAAACAAGTAATTTTGGAAGAAACATTCAGAATGAATATGATTGGACAAGTAAGAAAGTTAAGAATATTAAGGGGACAAATCTAATACTTAATAACTTTACTAAGAATGTAACAGTTCCCAGATGGAAACTAATCATGAACAATGATACGAAAAAGCAGGGTGTAACGCTAATTAAATTTGTACTTTACCTTTCTAATTTGCTGTAGAGTGCACACAACACATTATACTTCTTCAACAGCCTTGACATAACATTATCAACTTTGGTACTGGTATCGATTTCTTTTAGTAAGTCAAAAAATTTATAGACACTACAAAGGAAAGAATAGAAAAAAGTGAATCCATAACTTTAAAAATTCATTTTGTTTCATTTTCAAAGCATAGACATTTCAATTCAAAACACTTGTTAGCTCTACACCAAATCACTATTATACATCCTTTGGAAGGAACTTAGTTTTTGCATTTTACTAGAATTTAAAGAGGAAAAAAATCAACTAGTCTTCAACCTATATACCACTATATCTATATACCTATGCCTACATCTACTTATCATCAAGAACACAGAAAAAAAATAACGGTTATAACAGACATATACATATATTTATTTCTGTATCTATCTATATGTTTTAAAATCACAAGTTCACATCCATTTATCCAATTCCAACACAAAAACTACAGGGTTCCTTCCAGTGTTTCCCTTTCCATATTCATAACTCTTCTTTGACAGTGAGAAACCTGGGACCCACTTATCTTTAATTTACTCATTTAATCAATCCCCCTATATAAGTACCAAGCTACCCACTCCTCCACATGGGCACCCTCCTCTCCTGCTCAGACTGGCTCCCCCCATCCTGAACTGCCCTCCCCCCTCCACGTGGATACCGTCCTCATCCTAGTAGGGCTCTGACTCCTCACCCCAGACTGCCCTTACCTCACATGTGCCATGACTCCCTATACCAGCTGCCCACACACCCTGCTTGGTCTCTGACATTGTACAGCAAGCAGCCCATGTCAAGAAGCCCCAGGCCCCTGGTGGATGACCTCCTCATCCCACTTTGGCTCTGGCATCCTTCTCTGGGCACCACAGTGCTCCCCACCACAGATGCACACACCTACTTTCTTCAGCCCACCAGCGGTTTTAGGACTGAATTGTTGGGGAAGGGAAAAGGGAAACTGATTAAAAATTTTAAGTTGCTTAAATAGTAACTTTAAATCATTGTTTATTGTTTTCTATAAAATTAACCTATTAGAGGGCCTCCCTGGTGGCGCAGTGGTTGGGAGTCCGCCTGCCGATGCAGGGGATACGGGTTCGTGCCCCGGTCTGGGAGGATCCCATATGCCGCGGAGCGGCTGGGCCCGTGAGCCATGGCCGCTGGGCCTGCGCGTCCGGAGCCTGTGCTCCGCAACGGGAGAGGCCGCAGCAGTGAGGGGCCCACATGCCGCAAAAAAAAAAAAAAAATAAATAAATAAATAAAAATTAAAAAAAAATAAAATTAACCTATTAGAAATATCAATACATACATTTTTGACTTCTGAAAAATAGGGCACTACAGATAGCAATCATCAACTGCACCTCACATACTCACTTCTAATCAAGTTTGTCTAAGGAGTTATACCAAAGCAGCTAACTGAACTACAGGGTAGTCACTAGACCCATCCATAGGCTGTCTAGCAACCAGTGAGCTACAGGCTTCATTCCAAAAAGAGGGCTGTACCACTCAGACATTTATCTTGGGAATTGGAAAAATAAAAGCCTCAGCTAATCAGCAGGGCACAGAACACAAAAGAAGGTTATGAAAAGTTCCACTGATACAGAAGGGATTGGGGCAGCCATGACAAGCTTTGTGGGAAAGCAAATAAAGGAGGAATAGAAATGATACAGAGTAGATAATCATGATGCTGCTTAGAAAAGAAAAAGAATGGGGACTTCCCTGGTGGCGCAGTGGTTTAAGAATCCACCTGCCAATGCAGGGGACACGGGTTCAAGCCTCGGTCCAGGAAGGTCCCACACACCACGGAGCAACCAAGCCCGCACGCCACAACTACTGAAGCCCACGCATCTAGAGACTGTGCTCCACAGCAATGAGAAGCCCGCACACTGCAATGAAGAGTAGCCCCTGCTCGATGCAACTAGAGGAAGCCCACACGCAGCAACGAAGACTCAATGCAACCAAAAATAAATAGATAAATAAAAATCGATCCTTTAAAAAAAGAAAAAGAATGGAGCTAACATGCTGAAAAAAAGAAATCAAACTTAGAATGGCATTTATTCAGGACCCACTCTCACTTCCAGTTTTGAGATATATGGCAATACCTATCCATGGAGCACCATGAAAACTGTGAATTGTTACTAAAAAGCCTTCTTTTTCTGGGGGTAACTTAAGTGAGTCTCTATTCCTTCTGTAGTCCTCCTCTGAAGGAAAGAAGTGAAGGCAGGAAGGTGAGAGGAAGGCAGGCAGACAGGCATAAAAAGCCATAATTAAAACACAGATCTGTAGATAACTACATATTCTAGGAGCAGTGCTCCATGGATTGATAAGGGTCCATAAACTGTTTACCAGTCCACAATTAAGTACAGAAATTGAGGGTAAACACTTAAAAACTTTTATGGCAATTTGACACTAATTTTTTTTTTTTTTTTTTTGCAGTACGCGGGCCTCTCACTGTTGTGGCCTCTCCCATTGCAGAGCACAGGCTCAGCGGCCATGGCTCACAAGCCTAGCCGCTCCACTGCATGTGGGATCCTCCTGGACCGGGGCACGAACCCGTGTCCCCTGCATTGGCAGGCGGACTCTCAACCCCTGCGCCACCAGGGAAGCCCTTGACACTAATTTTAATGCCTGCTGAATCCAATAATAAAAAATTTAGTCCTGTGTTTAGTATGATTTTTGTTTCATTTTTCTAGTAATTAATTTATATTACTTATTTTTAAAACATCAGTCTATGACATACTGGGAAGAAAAGAAACTAGCCCTTCACCAGAGTACTTTTAAGAAGCAGTGGTTTAGATAACATTCCTGGATAGTTAGTTATCAGAACACTGAGAGATGCCCTAAGAAAAAGTTGTAGCAAATACATTCCTATAATTATTGTAGTGATATTACTTATGATATGCCCATTTTATAAATCAGAGTTGCTCTACGAATACTCAGAGAAAAAGTTTAGGAAAATCTTTTCCAGGAAAATTTTTTCACCTTATAGATAAAGGATATAATAGACTTTCTCTGTCATATTTATTTAGCAGTCTATGGATAGCTATATAACACTGTATTGCAGTCATCTGTTTAATTTAAACTGGATGAGTTTCTTGAGGTCAGAGACCATATCTCACCTCTATATCATTAGAACCTAGTAGAGTAACACAGCGCCTAGCAGTTGGTAAGTTTTGTTTCCTTCCCCCTTTTTGTTTAAGGGGGGTGGGCAGGTAATAGGAGGAATCTACAGAAAAAAAGAGATCAAGACCTCATCAGCACCTATGGTGTTACAGGCATTGACTAGAGAACTATTTAGTTAATAATTTTTACTTCGCAGGAAAGTAAAGGAACCTGAGACTTAATATGGATAAGCAATCTGCTCCAAGTCATATACGTTGTAAAATAAACCCAGTCTATCTTAACCCAAACATTCATTCTCTTTCTAATCCTCAGAGGTCACGAAAACATATGCTGAATAAATGAATAAATCAACGTAAAATTTTACCTCTATATTTAGATTATTTTTCAGCTATATAAAAACTATTTTGATTTAGTGATTTTAGTTAATAAAGTTAAACTGTGAAATATCTGAGAGGTAAACCAATTCATATTCAATAAGTTAAATATGAACATACAAGGCCTTTGTTTCCACATTTTATTTAGAGGTAATAAGAAAAAGTTACTAAAACATGCAATAATTTAATTTATCTCATTTACACAAAACACCAATTATGTCTAACTCTAGATGGTTTTATCCAAGAAAAAACATATACTACTATCTTTTTGGTAAAATTATTTACTGTTACATTTCATAAACATACTGCAAAAGAAATGACTGGAATTCCCAGAAGGCTTCTCTTGACTTGTTGGAAACAGTAAACTCCTCTTATTAGGCTTAGAAACTCAATACAGACGTTAATTAAGTAATTACAGGGACAAGTATTATAATAGATACTCAACTGAACATACAGTCTCAAAGCATATATAATTATAATATCTATTATATTAAATAATCTTAAACTTTAATAAATCAACTAAATTTCCTTTAAGATAGACTCACACTACTTTTACAAAGGTTTTAATATATAGTAAGTCTACTTCATAAATCTTTGCTTTTTTTGTCCACTTTATCAATAGCTACAATTAAGAAAGTTTACAGATAGTGAGAGACACAATGGAAATTTTCCCAGGACACAAACTGCTACATTTTTAAGAAAGTGTGGCATAAATACACCTTCATTAAGGGCTCTAATGGAGAACAGGAGTTCACTAGTTGACCTAAGTTTTCTATGTTTTATTTAATTTTAGCATTTCCCACTAATTCCCTAAAGTCTATTAAAATGACAGTTCAGAAATAGTTTTCTTTAATGGCAGAGGCCTATATTAATATAAGAAATTTTACCTGGTTTCAATGCTTTTCTGCAGCTCAGTGAAAGTGAACGGCATCTCATCTAGGTCAACTGCTGCAATAAAGATACAGATTCCCCATAGTTCCTTTTTCTTTTGAACATAACCTTCCTGGAAACAAAACAAGACAAAACAAAACAAAACAAAAAGGTTCAAATATTTCATTAAATCATTCACACACTGGATACTGTGCTAAAACTGTATTATATGCAACTTTTTTCTTATTCAGCGTAACAAAATTAATTTGTTACTAAATCTTTATGAGGTCATATACTTGAGAGCATTTAATTCTACACTAGTAACAAACAAACTAGTTACAAAATTAGTAACTAAATTTTATACTATAAGGCAAAAAAATTACTAGAAAGGTCAAAAAGTTAAATTACAATTTTCTATACAAAATCTAGGGGCCACTCAGTTCTCTGAAGTAAATATTTTCATTTTTCAGTAATCCAATGTCATCAAAGCCAAGTTGAAAGATTTTAGGCTCCATAAAATGGACTCCAAAATCTTTTTTCTTCTAATTCACTTGTTCTTTTATAAATCTATTGATTGAAGTCTTTTTTTTAATTTTTAAATTATTTTTATTTTTGGCTGCCTTGGGTCCTTGTTGCTGTGCGTGGGCTTTCTCTAGTTGCGGAGAGTGGGGGCTACTCTTCGTTGGGGTGCTCGGTCTTCTCATTGCCGTGGCTTCTCTTGTTGCAGAGCATGGGCTCTAGGGCATGCGGGCTTCAGTAGTTGTGGCACACGGGCTTAGCTGCTCTGCAGCATGAGGGATCTTCCCGGACCAGGGCTCGAACCCGTGTCCCCTGCATTGGCAGGTGGATTCTTAACCACTGTGCCACCACAGAAGTCCTGATTCAAGTATTTTTTAACCTTATGAAATTCATGTCTCTCAGTGCCCTAATTGCCTTCCTTGTAAAATGGAAATACATATTTCACTTTGTAAGAATTAAATGAGATTATATATATAAAGCCCTTAGGTCTGGCATATAACTAATATTCAATGAATGATGGTTATCACTATCATTAGAATATTTTTTCATTATCATTAGAATACTTTTTATCCCCAAAAATACATATCCCTATTTAAATATGTAAGTTTTATAGGTAAAATTTGGATTATATTAAATTGAAAACAAAAGAAATACCAAATAATCTGATGTTCTATCAAACAGCTGGAACGGCTTATTACTCTTAATTGGAGATTACAATGGAGCTGAAAAGTATGTGATGCATTTTTACATTGTTCTGAAATCTCAATTATATAAAAGCTTTAGAAAAAAGAATTATTCTAGATTATCAAATTTTATGGATAATATGAAGCTTATCACTATCCAACTCTAAACTTTTCCTTAATTTTAGCTACCTGGGAAATAAATATTTTAAAACTTATATTACAACTATACACCCACTAGAATTGTTAAAATTAAAAAGACTAACAATATCAAAGGTTGAAAAGGATGTAAAGCAATGGAACACTCAAACGTTACTGATGAAAACGTAAAATGGTACAACCATTTTGGAAAAGAAGTTTGGCAAGTTCTTATAAAGCTATATACCTGCCATAACACTTAGCAATTCCACCCCTAGATATTTATACCCAAGAGAAGTGGAAACTTGGTACCTGAATGTTAACAGTAGCTTCATTCATAAAAATCAAAAACTCAAACAACCCAATATCCAAAAACAGGTGAAGAGATAAACTGTGGTATATCCATTGAATGGAATGTTATCCAACAATAAAAAGGAAAAGTATAAATACACACAACATAGATAAATCTCAGTTATCACGCAGAGGGAAAAAAGCCAAATATAGAAGGGTACATGCTGTGTACACTTTGATTTCTACAAAATTCTAGAAAAGGCAAAACTAATCTTTAATGTCAGAAAGTAGATCAGTGGCTGCCTGGGGACAGGAGTGGAGGTGTTGGGGAATGATGACAAAAGAGAATGAGACAACTTTCTGGAGTAATAAAAAATTTTTAGATCTCAATGGTTAAATAACATTTGTCAAAACCTATTGAACTGTTCACTTAAAACTGGTTGATTTAGTGTATATAAATTATACTTCAATAAATTTGACATTGAAACTAGGCTACATACTTACTATTTCTGAAACTGAACAACAAAGTATATGTTGCTTGACTGTTATGACTATTAAGTATGTTTTAATAAAATGAATGAACATAAACTCTTATATATGTATATACACTTATAAGTATTTACATTACTATGGTTAATTTCTCAGGAACTACTAAGATGTAAAAGGTTGTTTGTCTCTAAAATAAACAACTTTCAAACTACCATGACTTTAATTTTTATGCTTAATTCTTATCATGATTTTGGTTTGCTTCTTTGCTCTCAGGCTATCACCTGTTGAACCTAACTTCTCTCAGTGTGTCTTCTTTCAGCAACTCCAATCTTTTTTTTACTCTTTTAAAGTTGGGAAATGAAGTATTAAGCTTGTTAAAATTGAGTATGTGCTTTATTCATTTTTTTAAATAGCAAATTTTATTAGGACATAGCAAACACGATTCAACACAAGCTCATTTGAAATGATAAAATGCCTAAATAAAATGTTGTATACATAGGTTCTGACTGTTAAGGACCCGAGGAACTTTCCTATAAGCGAAATGTGTGACCTTTATTTCAGATGATTTATAAATCTTGTTGTTTTTGTTGTTGATATTGTTGATGTTCTAGCTGCATCCCAATTAACTACATGTATAGATAAAGTGTTCTTTCTTCTTCATACATAGTTATCTATGGAAGAAAAATAAATGTACCTTCTAAACTTGAGAATATTAAATATTTTAATCACCTATATTTGATTTAGTTCTTTAGAGGGAACCATATTACAGATGAGATCAATGTTATAAAACCAAATGATTCATGCACAAATATTTTTGTTAATCTATGCGAAGAAAATAATCAGTTTCCAATTAAGAGAGTCCTAGAAGTAGAATTTCTAAATTAAAGTATTTAAGATTCTAGATATAGAATTATATAGAGAGATAGAGATAGATATGGAAAGGGCTTGCATTTTAGTTGTAACCTATAACATCCACTTGGTCTGATCTTATATCTGGATGCCACCAAAATTTGCCAGAGGGAAAAAATTTACAAAGCCATGAAAATGAGAATCAACTACAAAATCCTACTCTATAATCATTCTGTTCACTTTTTTAAATAGTAGATTATACTGGAACACAAGTAACATAATTTAACACAGTCATCTGATATGATAAATGCCTAAATGGAAAACATCAGCCTAACCACCATATTTGCAATCACTTAAAAACCATAGGGCTTCCCTGGTGGTGCAGTGGTTGAGAGTCCGCCTACCGTTGCAGGGGACACGGGTTCGTGGCCCGGTCTGGGAAGATCCCACATGCCGTGGAGCGGCTGGGCCCATGAGCCATAGCCGCTGAACCTGTGCATCCGGAGCCTGTGCTCCACAACGGGAGAGGCCACAACAAGTGAGAGGCCCGCGTACCGCAAAAAAAAAAAAAAAAAAAATCATATATCTTCATATAGTTTTCTTTGCCTCTTCCAGTTTGTTTTTTTATATCTTCCAAAATTTGATATCTCTAATAATTTTTAAAGAAATACTTTTTAAAAAGAAAAAGAAAAAAAAAGAAATATTCATTATGCAACTGCCATGGTTTTATGACTTTGGGGATACAGTGATGAAAACAGAAACAAACAAACAAAATTCCCTGTCTCCCTGGGACTTATACTTTTATTTATGTTAAGAACATGCTTTTTGGTGTCAAACATTCAAGAGTTTGAATACTCTAGTGGTGTAACTGTGAGCAACTTGCTTAAATCCAATTAGACCTCAGTTTCTACTAAAATAGGGATAATAATAATATCTAATCAGAGTCACTATGAAAATTAACAGTGAGGATGCTTTTTATTTTTATTTTTTTGGCCTCACGTGGCGGCATGCAGGATCTTAGTTCCCCAACCAGGGGTGAAACCTGTGCCCTCTGCAGTGGAAGTGTAAATTCTTAACCACTGGAATGCCAGGGAAGTCTCTGAGGATGCACTTAAGTAATCAGCATGGTGCCCGGCATTATACTCATTGAATCACAACTAGCAGCAGCAGCACTATTGTCAGTGAATCTAGCACTCATTCCTCTATATCGTATCTGTCTCAATCCTATCCGTAATCCAACCTTCTCCACACCAAAAACATCCATTCCTGGGAATGCTAAGGAATGCTGGAGGTGTGTGTGTGTGTGTGTGTGTGTGTGTGTGTGTGTGTGTGTGTGTGTGTGTGTAAGAAATCATGTTTATTGACTTCCAGCCCCTGGAAACCACTGATCTGATTTCAATTCCTTTTCCAGAATATCATACAAATGGAATTATACAGTCTGTAGCCTTTTTTGTCTGGCTTCTTTCACTTAGCATAATGCTTCTGAGGACTCATCCATATTGTTCTATCTATAATATTAGTATTTATTCCTTTTAATTGCTGAGTAGCACTCCGTTGTATGAGTATCCCACAATTTATTTATCTACTCCAACGGCTGAATACACTGCTATGAATAAGGCTACTAACCCTAGCCTTAAATATCCAACTACAGATCTTTAAGTGGATGTATGTTTTCATTTTTCTTGGGTGAATATCTAGTTGAGGAATGCTAAGTTCTATATTAAATACAAGTTTAGGTTTATAAGAAACTAGTAAACTGTTTTCCAACGTGGCTGTACCATTTTGCATTCCCACCAGCAACAAGTGAGAGTTCCAGCTGCTTCACATCCTTACTAGCACTTAGTTTTTGTTTGTCTGTTCTTGCCTATTTTTTAACCATCCTAGTAGGTATGTAATGGTACCTTTTCCCAAGGACTAATGACATTGAGTATTTTTTCAAATCTTACTTAACATCCATATCTCTTCTTTGGTAAAGGGTCTTTTCAAATCTTTTGCCAATTTTCTATTCAGTTGTTTGTCTTATTAAGTTGTAAGAATTAGTTATACATTCTGGATTCAAATCACTTAACAGATATGTGTTTTGCAAAAATTTTCATCCAATCTGTGGCTTTTCATTTTCTTAAATAGTGTATGTCAAAGAGCGTAAGTTTTTAATTTTGATGGAGCTCAATTTATTACTTTGCTTTATAGATCATGCTTTTGGTGGTGCTATCTATGAAATCTTTGCTTAACCCAAGGTCACGAGGATTTTCTCCTATGTCATCTTCTACAAGTTTAGATCTATGATTCATTTGAATTAACTTTTATAAATGGTGCAAGATAGGGATAAAAGTTCATTTTTTGCATATGGACGTCCAATTGCTCCAGCATCGTTTGTTAAGAGGAATATCCTTCCTCCACTGAATTACCTTAGCACCTCGGTGTGCAAAGACTCACCATATATGTGTGAATCCTATTTCTGGATTCTCTGTTCTGTTCCACTGACCTACTTGTCTTTCTTTTTTACTAGTACTACAATGACTTGATTACTGTAGCTATGTTTTGTTCTTTTTTAGTTCAGTTTGATTCAAGATTTTTAAATCCGTAAAGGACATCTGATTTATTCTCATTGTGCAGATTAAGAAATAAAGACTAGAGTGTTGAGACTTGCTCAACACAGCCAGTTGATGCCACAGACCTAAAACCCAAGCTTCTTAACACTCAATTTAGCATTGTTCCATTTATTTAAGAATATTTCCTTAATTACATTTCTACATTGATGTTCCTAACATTTTCACTACTGAAATCCTTAATCTCATCACCCCACTAATAGTCCTGTACTCTTAACTATTTTACTATTCTGTACTCTTCATTTCTATTTTACTGAGAAGGTTAGAGAATCACAATACCAAAAGCCTCAACATTTTTCTCCACATCAAATAATTTCTAAATACCATAAATTTCAGTCTTCCTCCAAATGTCTCTGCATCTTCAACTTCCTCTTCTGACTTTGACAAATGGACATTCTCCTCCACTCTCAAATTAATATATCTAATCTCTCCATACCTCCCACTTTGGATCATACTGCCTCTCATCTCCTTCAAGAACTAGTTTATTAATTCTTTCCTCTGTCTTCTGTAATTTCTCTACCAGTTCTTTCTAAACACTTATTTCCCTTTAGATAAGCTTGCACCACCTTAAAAAAAGAAAAAAACCTATCCCTGGACTTTATCAAGCTACTGGCCTAACCACACATCTAAACCTCTCACTACTCTCACTATTCACACACATACTCATCTGTACACTCTCACAGTCACACCTACTGCATCCACTGAACACATCTACCATATAAGCGCTATTCTACTGACACTATTCTCTAAGTCTCCAAAGACCACTCTCTTTCTAAACTGCATGGCCTTTTCTTTGGTTTCATCCACAAAGTCCTGTATACAACATCTAACACCACTGTAATGAAACTTTTTCCCTTAGCTTTTTAAACACTCTAACATCCTTTCTCTTTATTTCTCCCAACTTTTTCAGTGTTTCCTAACTCCAAGGACGTTTTCCCAGAACCTTCTCTTTTCCTCCACAATCTCATCCACTTCTATAGCACCCTCATCGCCTCCCTACAGTTGTTTCTCATATCTCATCCTGCTTTCCAGCCCTCACTGCTCTCTCAAGATCCAGGCCCTATTTTCCAATGGCAATTTACAACCTAAAATCTGTAACTGATTTGTTTTCTTGAAAATTTAGTTGAGAATTACAAAATGGGCTCAGTACAACACCTTAAAAATTGTTAAAACAGAGGAAAAGTAATTTTTACTCAGCCAAAAGAATGACCAATAAATAAATAAATAAATAGAAGAAAATAATGGGGAAAGGGTAAGAAAAAGCATTTTGCAAAAGAAAAAACAGTAATTTCCAATAAACGTATTTTGAAAATACTGAACCTCAGAATAGTGTCAGTTGAAGGACAATTTGCAAATATGCATCAAGATCCTTAAGAGTTCAGTTTTTGGGTTTTTTTTTTTTGTGGTACGCAGGCCTCTCACTGTTGTGGCCTCTCCTGTTGCAGAGCACAGGCTCCGGACGCGCAGGCTCAGTGGCCATGGCTCACGGGCCCAGCCACTCCGCGGCATGTGGCATCTTCCCGAACCGGGGCACGAACCCGTGTCCCCTGCATCGGCAGGCAGACTCTCAACCACTGCACCACCAGGGAAGCCCTGGAGTTCAGTTTTATCTCTAAGAATTTATCCTATGAAAGTAATTGGAGTGTTGAGTCAAGATTTAGTGTAATATATGTTCAAAGAATTATTTATAAGAGTAAAAATAGTGGGAAAAGGTTAAATATCTTTAAATAAAATGGTTAAAAAAATTATGATAGAGCTATATCATGGAATAACATAAAACTCTTAAAACATTTCAAAGATTATAAGGACATGGGAAAATACCAAAGACATGTTAAGAGAAAAAAACACCAGAATACAAAATTCTGTGTATATTTTGACTCCAATTTTGTGAAAAAATGTTAAAAGGAAGGAAAGGCAAATATATATCAAAATGTTAACTATTATCTCTAGGTGGTAGGATTTCAAATGATTTTCATTTTCTTCATTAACACTAGATACATTTTCTAAATTACCTAACAACTATAAAACGGGGGGAAAGTAAGTCAATTTAAAAGTACTACATTTATATAAAGCAGGAGAGAGAAAAATTAGGAATATTCTTGAGAAAAATCTTTAAAATATTAAAACTGTAATTACATATACTATAGTTTAAATAGAAATCTACAATCAACACTTAAGAGGCTCCCTATTTAAGCTGTCGTTTAATTTAGTTCACCTGAACCACCCAATTGACAACCCCGAATTAGTGATGACTTGTACTTGCTTTATCACAAGCACTAACCTATAAAAGAGCCCCACCAAGTGGTAACATAAACCATCTTGGAAACGTCTGAAAAGTAGGTTATCTTACTAGTCATGCTATCATAACCAACATGAAATCAAACTGAAATTTTAAAAGTTAAAAACACTACTCTCTGTTATCTTCCCTTTTAAAAATATCAGCCATGACCAAGATGGAAATAAGCCATAAGAAATATGCTCTTTATCTCAGGGTCAAAAGGATACATCCTTACACTAGATTCATGAGACTGTAATGCATGATTAGCCATAAAGTTACAAGTTAAATGTATTAGAGGAGTAGAGGGGATAAGAGCTGCCTTTATCTTCCACCGCTGGATTTCCTCCTTACCAAGGTTATATGTAGAAACAAAAGGGATAACATGCTAATATGCCAGAAAATCCTCCCTCTCACTTGCATAATATTAGCCCTCAGCAATTAGTGTTAAGGAAATTCTTTGATGTGGTCAGAAGAAGCAAAAGGCAAGAGGAGCACAGTCAGGAAGCATGTAAAAGCTAACTTTACTTGTACTCAATCATATTTTTGATACCATACTCAAGGGTGAATACCAACTGAATCAGCCATCCAGTGACACAACGCCTTTGTGGGGAGAGAGTGGACTCTACTCCCAGAACAATATGTACCTGGCAAGTTGAGATTCATCTAGCCTTCTGCCCAAGAATTGAGTACCTGGGGCTCCCTCCTTTAAGAGCTCTTACAGAACTGAATGGATAGGCCTATTTAAGCACTTAAGTAAACTTAAGTTCAGTTTACTTACTTGCTCAATTGTCCGTATCTCAACTAGTCTGTAAGCATTTTGAAGGCATAATTATATCTAATACACCGCTATACCCCCAAAAACCTAGTACAATGTCCAGCACTAACTTGATGTTAAATGCACATTTTTAAAAAGAGCAGTAGCAATAGTCATCCCCCTGTATAGGACAGAACGACTTTTTTTTACTTTCTCTTTTTCCTCCTAGTATGCTCAGAGAAACAAGCAGCAACTAAATCATGAGTAAAAAATATAAGGTAAGAATATTGGTTCTACTAGTTTCTTTAGCTCCTGATCACACATTGATAACCTAGTGAGTATCAGCAGGACTAACTCACACAAACAAACGATATTACAGACCTCATTTCCTAAACATGTGATACATAACTGACCTGGAATTTAGTTTCTAGTCAAGCTCTCTGCTTGCTTTATTGAGTCAAAGGCCCAAAAGATGACCCACCCAAGAAGATATAGCCACAGAGGAGAGAAAACTGCCGCCATATTAAAACAACGACTAATTAACTGGTTTCTCTGTAAAAGATCAATGAAATCGATGTCTACCACTCTTAGAAACAAAGATGAAAAAAACTGAGGAAGTCAACTCCTACAACTCAGATTCAATTATATGTATAAAAGGTATCTTCCAAAGTTTGCATGTCAACTCCTTCTACCAGTATCACATATAATACTTGAAAAAATGAAAACATAACTAATGAATAAATGAGTTGGCATTAAAATGAAAGAATCTCAATTGGAAGGGAAATGAAAGGGATCATTGATCATCAAGTCCTGTGGTCTGGGAGTTTCTAGGGTTCCAAATCATAAAATGATAATCTTTGGCAAATGTGCTGAAATTTTTAAAACTTAAGAGAACCCATGAAGATGGCGGAAGAGTAAGACGCGGAGATCACCTTCCTCCCACGGATACACCAGAAATACAGCTACACGTGGAACAACTCCTACAGAACACCTACTGAACGCTGGCAGAAGACCCCAGACCTCCCAAAAGGCAAGAAACTCCCCACATACCTGGGTAGGGCAAAGCGGAGAGATCCCCACACAGAGGATCGGTGCCGAGCGGCACTCACCAGCCCGAGAGGCTTGTCTGCTCGCCCGCCGGGGCGCGCAGCGCTGGAAGCTGAGGCTCGGGCTTCGGTCAGAGCGCAGGGAGAGGACTGGGGCTGGCGGCGAGAACTCAGCCTGAAGGGGGCTAATGTGCCACAGCTAGCCGGGAGGGAGTCCGGGAAAACTCTGGAGCTGCCGAAGAGGCAAGAGACTTTTTCTTCCCTCTTGGTCTCCTGGTGCGCGAGGAGAGGGGATTAAGAGCGCTGCTTAAAGGGGCTCCACAGACGGGCGCGAGTCGCGACTGAAAGCGCGGAGCCCAGTGACGGGCGTGGGACGCTGGGGCTGCTGCTGCCGCTGCCAAGAAGCCTGTATGCGAGCGCAGGTCACTGCCCACACCGCCCTTCCGGGAGCCTGTGCAGCCCGCCACTGCCGAGGTCCCGGGACCCAGGGGCGGCTTCCCTGGGAGAACGCACGGCGCGCCTCGGGCTGGTGCAACGTCACGCCGACCTCTGCCGCTGCAGGCTCGCCCCGCACCCCGTGCCCCTCCCTCCCGCCCGGCCTGAGTGAGCCAGAGTCCCCGAAGAGGCTGCTCCTTTAACCCTGTCCTGTCTGAGCGAAGAACAGACGCCCTCCGGCGACCTACACGCAGAGGCGGGGCCAAATCCAAAGCTGAGACACAGGAACTGTGAGAACAAAGAAGAGAAAGGGAAATCTCTCCAAGCAGCCTCAGAAGCAGCGGATTAAAGCTCCACAATCAACTTGATGTACCCTGCATCTGTGGAATACAGGAATAGACAACACATCATCCCAAATTGAGGAGCCCGGAGTCAGTGCTGTGCCTCTGAGGTGGGAGAGCCAACTTCAGGACACTGGTCCACAAGAGACCTCCCAGCTCCACATAATATCAAACGGCGAAAATCTTCCAGAGATCTCCATCTCAACACCAGCACCCAGCTTCACTCAACGACCAGCAAGCTACAGTGCTGGACACCCTAAGCCAAACAACTAGCAAGACAGGAACACAACGCCACCCATTAGCAGAGAGGTGGCCTAAAATCATAAAAAGTCCGCAGACACCCCAAAACACACCACCAGACGTGGACCTGCCCACCAGAAAGACAAGATCCAGCCTCATCCACCAGAACACAGGCAATAGTCCCCTCCACCAGGAAGCCTACACAACCCACTAAACCAACCTTAGCCACTGGGGACAGACACCAAAAACAACGGGAACTACGAACCTGCAGCCTGCAAAAAGGAGACCCCAAACACAGTAACATAAGCAAAATGAGAAGACAGAAAAACACACAGCAGGAGAAGGAGCAAGATAAAAACCCACCAGATCTAACAAATGAAGAGGTAATAGGCAGTCTACCTGAAAAAGAATTCAGAATAATGATGGTAAAGATGATCCAAGATTCTATTTCCCAGATCCAAAATCTTGGAAATAGAATAGACAAAATGCAAGAAACAGTTAACAAGGACCTAGAAGAACTAAAGATGAATCAAGCATCGATTAAAAACACAATACATGAAATAAAAAATACTCTAGATGGGATCAATAGCAAAATAACTGAGGCAGAAGAACGGATAAGTGAGGTGGAAGATAAAATAGTGGAAATAACTGCTGCAGAGCAAAATAAAGAAAAAAGAATGAAAAGAACAGAGGACAGTCTCAGAGACCTCTGGGACAACATTAAACGCACCAACATTCGAATTATAGGGGTTCCAGAAGAAGAAGAGAAAAAGAAAGGGACTGAGAAAATATTTGAAGAGATTATAGTTGAAAACTTCCCTAATATGGGAAAGGAAATAGTTAATCAAGTCCAGGAGGCACAGAGAGTCCCATACAGAATAAATCCAAGGAGAAATACGCCAAGACACATATTAATCAAACTGTCAAAAATTAAACACAAAGAAATCATATTAAAAGCAGCAAGGCAAAAACAACAAATAACACACAAGGGAATCCCCATCAGGATAACAGCTGATCTCTCAGCAGAAACTCTACAAGCCAGAAGGGAGTGGCAGGACATAATTAAAGTGATGAAGGAGAAAAACCTGCAACCAAGATTACTCTACCCAGCAAGGATCTCATTCAGATTTGATGGAGAAATTAAAACGTTTACAGACAAGCAAAAGCTGAGAGAGTTCAGCACCACCAAACCAGCTTTACAACAAATGCTAAAGGAACTTCCCTAGGCAAGAAACACAACAGAAGTAAAAGACCTACAATAACGAACCCAAAACAATTAAGAAAATGGGAACAGAAACATACATATCGATAATTACCTTAAATGTAAATGGACTAAATGCTCCCACCAAAAGATACAGATTGGCTGAATGGATACAAAAACAAGACCCATATATATGCTGTCTACAAGAGACCCACTTCAGACCTAGAGACACATACAGACTGAAAGTAAGGGGATGGAAAAAGATATTCCATGCAAATGGAAACCAAAAGAAAGCTGGAGTAGCAATTCTCATATCAGACAAAATAGACTTTAAAATAAAGACTACTAGAAGAGACAAAGAAGGACACTACATAATGATCAAGGGATCGATCCAAGAAGAAGATATAACAATTGTAAATATTTATGCCCCCAACATAGGAGCACCTCAATACATAAGGCAAATACTAACAGCCATAAAAGGAGAAATCGACAGTAACACACTCATAGTAGGGGACTTTAACACCCCACTTTCACCAATGGACAGATCATCCAAAATGAAAATAAATAAGGAAACACAAGCTTTAAATGATACATTAAACAAGATGGACTTAATTGATATTTATAGGACATTCCATCCAAAAACAACAGAATACACATTTTTCTCAAGTGCTCATGGAACATTCTCCAGGATAGATCATATCTTGGGTCACAAATCAAGCCTTGGTAAATTTAAGAAAATTGAAATTGTATCAAGTATCTTTTCCGACCACAATGCTATGAGACTAGATATCAATTACAGGAAAAGAGCTGTAAAAAATACAAACACATGGAGGCTAAACAATACACTACTTAATAACGAAGTGATCACTGAAGAAATCAAAGAGGAAATTAAAAAATACCTAGAAACAAATGACAATGGAGACACGACGACCCAAAACCTATGGGATGCAGCAAAAGCAGTTCTAAGAGGGAAGTTTATAGCAATACAATCCCACCTTAAGAAACAGGAAACATCTCGAATAAACAACCTAACCTTGCACCTAAAGCAATTAGAGAAAGAAGAACAAAAACATCCCAAAGTTAGCAGAAGGAAAGAAATCATAAAAATCAGATCAGAAATAAATGAAAAAGAAATGAAGGAAACGATAGCAAAGATCAATAAAACTAAAAGCTGGTTCTTTGAGAAGATAAACAAAATTGATAAACCATTAGCCAGACTCATCAAGAAAAAGGGAGAAGACTCAAATCAATAGAATTAGAAATGAAAAAGGAGAAGTAACAACTGACACTGCAGAAATACAAAAGATCATGAGAGATTACTATAAGCAACTCTATGCCAATAAAATGGACAACCTGGAAGAAATGGACAAATTCTTAGAAATGCACAACCTGCCAAGACTGAATCAGGAAGAAATAGAAAATATGAACAGACCAATCACAAGCACTGAAATTGAAACTGTGATAAAAAATCTTCCAACAAACAAAAGCCCAGGACCAGATGGCTTCACAGGTGAATTCTATCAAGCATTTAGAGAAGAGCTAACACCTATCCTTCTCAAACTCTTCCAAAATGTAGCAGAGGGAGGAACACTCCCAAACTCATTCTACGAGGCCACCGTCACCCTGATACCAAAACCAGACAAGGATGTCACAAAGAAAGAAAACTACAGGCCAATATCACTGATGAACATAGATGCAAAAATCCTCAACAAAATACTAGCAAACAGAATCCAACAGCACATTAAAAGGATCATACACCATGATCAAGTGGGGTTTATTCCAGGAATGCAAGGATTCTTCAATATACGCAAATCAATCAACGTGATACACCATATTAACAAACTGAAGGAGAAAAACCATATGATCATCTCAATAGATGCAGAGAAAGCTTTCGACAAAATTCAACACCCATTTATGATAAAAACCCTGCAGAAAGTAGGCATAGAGGGAACTTTCCTCAACATAATAAAGGCCATATATGACAAACCCACAGCCAGCATCGTCCTCAATGGTGAAAAACTGAAACCATTTCCACTAAGATCAGGAACAAGACAAGGTTGCCCACTCTCACCACTCTTATTCAACATAGTTTTGGAAGTTTTAGCCACAGCAATCAGAGAAGAAAAGGAAATAAAAGGAATCCAAATTGGAAAAGAAGAAGTAAAGTTGTCACTGTTTGCAGATGACATGATACTATACATAGAGAATCCTAAAGATGCTACCAGAAAACTAATAGAGCTAATCAGTGAATTTGGTAAAGTTGCAGGATACAAAATTAATGCACAGAAATCTCTGGCATTCCTATATACTAATGATGAAAAATCTGAAAGTGAAATCAAGGAAACACTCCCATTTACCATTGCAACAAAAAGAATAAAATATCTAGGAATAAACCTACCTAAGGAGATAAAAGACCTGTATGCAGAAAATTATAAGACACTGATGAAAGAAATTAAAGATGATACAAATAGATGGAGAGATGTACCATGTTCTTGGATTGGAAGAATCAACATTGTGAAAATGACTCTACTACCCAAAGCAATCTACAGATTCAATGCAATCCCTATCAAACTACCACTGGCATTTTTCACAGAACTAGAACAAAAAATTTCACAATTCGTATGGAAACACAAAAGACCCCGAATAGCCAAAGCAATCTTGAGAATGAAAAATGGAGCTGGAGGAATCAGGCTCCCTGACTTCAGACTATACTACAAAGCTACAGTAATCAAGACAGTATGGTACTGGCACAAAAACAGAAAGATAGATCAATGGAACAGGATAGAAAGCCCAGAGTTAAACCCACGGACATATGGTCACCTTATCTTTGATAAAGGAGGCAGGAATGTACAGTGGAGAAAGGACAGTCTCTTCAATAAGTGGTGCTGGGAAAACTGGATAGGGACATGTAAAAGTATGAGATTAGATCACTCCCTAACACCATACACAAAAATAAGCTCAAAATGGATTAAAGACCTAAATGTAAGGCCAGACACTATCAAACTCTTAGAGGAAAACATAGGCAGAACACTCTATGACATAAATCACAGCAAGATCCTTTTTGACCCACCTCCTAGAGAAATGGAAATAAAGACAAAAATAAACACATGGGACCTAATGAAACTTAAAAGCTTTTGCACAGCAAAGGAAACCATAAACAAGGCCAAAAGACAACCCTCAGAATGGGAGAAAATATTTGTAAATGAAGCAACTGACAAAGGATTAATCTCCAAAATTTATAAGCAGCTCATGCAGCTCAATAACAAAAAAACAAACAACCCAATCCAAAAATGGGCAGAAGACCTAAATAGACATTTCTCCACAGAAGATATACAGACAGCCAACAAACACATGAAAGGATGTTCAACATCTTTACTCATTAGAGAAATGCAAATCAAAACTACAATGAGATATCATCTCACACCAGTCAGAATGGCCATCATCAAAAAATCTAGAAACAATAAATGCTGGAGAGGGTGTGGAGAAAAGGGAACACTCTTGCACTGCTGGTGGGAATGTGAATTGGTACAGCCACTATGGAGAACAGTATGGAGGTTCCTTAAAAAACTAAAAATAGAACTACCATATGACCCAGCAATCCCACTACTGGGCATATACCCTGAGAAAATCATAATTCAAAAAGAGACATGTACCAAAATGTTCATAGCAGCCCTATTTACAATAGCCCGGAGATGGAAACAACCTAAGTGTCCATCATCGGATGAATGGATAAAGAAGATGTGGCACATGGAATATTACTCAGCCATAAAAAGAAATGAAATTGAGCTATTTGTAATGAGGTGGATAGACCTAGAGTCTGTCATACAGAGTGAAGTAAGTCAGAAAGAGAAAGACAAATACTGTATGCTAACACATATATATGGAATTTAAGAAAAAAAAATGTCATGAAGAACATAGGGGTAAGACAGGAATAAAGACACAGACCTACTAGAGAATGGACTTGAGGATATGGGGAGGGGGAAGGGTAAGCTGTGACAAAGTGAAAGAGCGGCATGGACATATATACACTACCAAACGTAAGGTAGATAGCTAGTGGGAAGCAGCCGCATAGCACAGGGAGATCCGCTCGGTGCTTTGTGACCGCCTGGAGGGGTGGGATAGGGAGGGTGGGAGGGAGACGCAAAAGGGAAGGGATATGGAAACATATGTATATGTATACTGATTAAATTTGTTATAAAGCAAAAAAAAAAAATTACTTAGTGAAAAAAAAAAAAGAGTAGTTATCTCCTCTCCATCAATTCAAACATAACAAGATGAACAATTTCAATGTTCTAATAAAATTTTCAATTCAAGGACATTAGGACAAAGAACACATTGAAAGTCTTTTTTTTTTTTTTTTTTTTTTTTTTTTTTTTTTTGCGGTATGCGGGCCTCTCACTGCTGCGGCCTCCCCCGTTGCGGAGCACAGGCTCCGGACGCGCAGGCTCCGGACGCGCAGGCTCAGCGGCCATGGCTCACGGGCCCAGCCGCTCCGCGGCATATGGGATCCTCCCAGACCGGGGCACGAACCCGTATCCCCCGCATCGGCAGGCGGACCCTCAACCACTTGCGCCACCAGGGAGGCCCTGAAAGTCTTTTAATGTAACAGAGTCTTGGCTCTTCTTCAGCTTTCCAAGTCTTGGATCATGCTCTGGGCCAGAGGAAGAAGCCAAGCACTCTTTCTATTCACCCACATAATTGGTGTCAAGTTTATATGTCAGTCTTTTACATTTGTTGTTCCATCTAAGCAGCATGTTTTCTCAGTAAACCCTGTTATTCATTTTGGGGGCTAGGGAGGGACAGAGACAAAAATATTTAAGTAGATCTTTGTGCTGAATGGGAAGTGGCTTTTTGGTATAAGCTTGATCTACATTGTAGGGGTTACTTATTTGATACAGGTGATCCCACCAGGAATTTACTACCTAATATAATCAAAAGGTCTAAGGAAGCACCAGGATGTGTACATATACACTGATATCATTAGGTCCAGGTTCAATATTTTTGAACCTGGGGTAAAGAAGCAGCCAGAAGGTAGTTTAAATTAAGGAAGACATTTTCTGACTATTGTCTCTGGGTATAACTTGAACGGACTTCCCTGGGCTAGTCAATTATTCCTGTGTGTATGTGAACATAAGTTGGATTCTCACCCATCAGGGATGTTGTGAAGGTGTTCAAGCTTTACACAGATGATTGGACCATGTAACTTCTGATGAGTCCATCCTACGATATATAGGATCAGAAAATCCAGAAGTCATAGAACATTACAGATTAAGGAAATATTTGTTCACTAGTATAGAAGAAACAGATTTTATTTTAAATTTGAAAAAAAAAAGCACTGTCAATTTGTAAGAACATATATACTTGGTTGAATTAAAAATCTCAAAGCACACAAAACACCAAACTGAATGTATTTATAATTAAAATATGCCCTCATACTTTGTGTTGCTATTTGTAACTTGGATGTAATAGAAATCTATTTCTGATTGGAAAACTTGATAAAAGAGCTACAATAAGAAAAAAAAATAGTACAATAACTATTGGGATCCTTGTTCTATGAAACCTGTGATTCAAAAGTGGGATATGGACTATTATAAAATTACAACTAATGGGCCTAATTGATATTCAATGTAAATGAAATCACCAGCAGCATCCTGATTGTCTTTAATTGATTTAGGCCTTATCAAAAACATAAAATTGGGTTAAATCAAGGATTGACTTTGAATGAAAGCTTTGAGTTTTGACAGTAAAGATTTTACCTATCAGGAGAAAATAAAGATACTAAAATGCTTTTTTTTTTTTTTGGCCAATGTGCCAGTTATAACTATTATTGCAGTAATAATATCTGTAAGAATTGTGGTATAAGATGGAGTTTTTTGAGTATCCTTGAGAATGTACAGAAACAAAAATAATAATGTCAACTCCTTTAACTGTAAGCTCAAGTCACAGTCTGAAAAGCCAGAGTTTATCTACAACAACTTCAAGCTGTCGTAAAGGCCCCACTAGCACTTGGGCCTTATGGTCCAGCAGATCCGATGGTATTTGAAATGTTTATGGCAAGTGGAGATGCTGTATGGAATCTCTGACAAGCACTAATAGAAGAATCATGGCTCAGTGTTCTAGGATTTTGGAGAAAATCTATGCTGTCTCTTATAGCTGTTTTGAGAAAGAGCCACTGAATTACTACTGGGCCTTGATAGCAATTGAATTCTTAACCATGGGACATCCATCCATGTGGCCTGAGCTTTCCATCATAAGCTGGGTGTTGTCTGACACATTTGGCCATAAATTTGGGCATGCTCATCATTAATACATCATAAAATGAAAATGGTCTACAAGAGTCTGAACTCAGATAGGTCCTGAAAGTATGAGTGATTTTCATATGCTGGTACCACTCAAAAGTGGGCAGCTATAGTGCAGGCATACCTTGGAGATACTGTAAGTTCAGTTCCAGACCACCACAACAAAATGAAAATCACAATAAAGCTAGCCACACAAATTTTGGGGTTTCTCAATGCATATAAAAGCTATGTTTATACCTCATTGTAGTCTATTAAGTGTGTAATAACATTATATCTTAAAAAAAGTACATACTTAACTAAAATATACTTTATTGCTAAAAAATGCTAACCATTATCTGAGCCTTCAGCAAGTCATAATCTTTTTGCAATAGTAATATCAAAGATCACTGATCACAAATCACCATAACAAATAGAACAATAATAATAAAAGTTTGAAATATTGCAAGAACTATCAAGATGTGACACAGAGACATGAAGCAAGCACAAGCTGTTGGGAAAATGGTGCTAATAGACTTGCTCAATGCAGTATTGCTACAAACGTTCAATTTATAAAAAATGCAGTAAAGCGAAGTGCAAGAAAATGATGTATGCCTGTACTACAGCTCCTCTCAGGGGTGTTCTCCGAATGACAGTAGTGAAGAGTTCCTCCCAGTTGAAAAAACTTCAAGCGATACATATGGTTGTCCACTATGCCTAGAACGAAGGATAGCTAGAGGTAAAGATTTTCATTAACTTATGCATAATTGCTAATGATCTGTCTGGATGGCCAGGGACTTGAAAGAAACATGATCTGATAGTCAGCAATAGGTAAGTCTGGGGAAGAGGTGGATGGACCTCTCAGAATGGGCACAGATTGTGAAGGTATTTGTGACCCATGTGAATGCTGATCAAAGTTCATCTACTCCAGAGGAGGTTCTTAATAATCAGGTGGACATAATGATCCATTTTGTGGATAATCTTTTTCACCACCATGTAATAAGTTGGTCTTTCCCCATAATTTATCAGCCAGAAGTTACAGCATTAATAGACATACGGAATGGCTTACTGAAGACTCAGTTTCAGTGCCAGTTAGGAGAGAACACCAGGAGAAGTTGAGGTTCTTTTATACAGGATGAGTATATACTTGGAAGCAGAGACCATTATATGATGCTATCCCTGCCAGAGCGAAAAGACATGGACCTGGGAGTCAAGGGATGGCCATGAAAGTGGATTTTCTCACTATTATACCCAATAAACCTCTTGCAGAATAATTACTTCCAGTCCCAACCACCTTGAAGTGTGCTGGTTTGGAAATCTTAGTCTCTAAACCAGGCATGCTTCAACTATGGGACACCAGATGGTTCCATTGAATTGGAAGATGTGACTGCTACCTGGCCCATTTGGGATCTTTATGGCACTGAATCAATAGAAAGAGGTGTTATTTTACTTGTTGGAATGCTTTATCCAAATTGCCGAAGGGGAATTGGGTTGCTGCTCCACAGTGGTGATATACAGGACGAAATCTGAAAACCAGAGGATCTGCTATGGTGTTTCCTAGTACTTCCATGCTCAATGATAAAGGTTAATGAGAAACTATGGTAGTGAAAAACATTAAACGTGGCAGCTTAATTGAGAACTCAGGTCTTTCCAGAAAGATTTGCCTCACTCCAGCAGACAAAGAACCCTGACCAGCAGAATTTCTAGCTGAAGGCAGGGGAAATATCAAATGGGTAGTGGAAGAATGGAAGGAATTTATCAATTATATCCTTGTGATCAATTACAGAGATGAGGAGTATAGTAGCTTCGTATACAAGTTTTTGCTTATTATACATATGCATTTATTGATATATACTTACAATTTTCTTCTTCTCTCGCCTCCTTCTTATTTTTATTTCATATAGAAGTTGTTGGAAGTTAACTTTAAAATTTAGTCTTTAGTTAACAGAATATTCCCTGGAACTGTGGTAGTATTTGAGGAGTATTTATTGAAGCCAGTAACTGATAAAATGACTGTTGGGACTGTTTCTCCTCATTTGGGGGAGCAAGTAAGAACTTCTTTACTTTTAAAAAGGATTAACTTAATTTTGTTAGGTGAAAATATAAAGCTGTTTTGTTATTGTTAAGAAGTAAAAATATGTGTAGAAAGGTGAATGTGGAAGCTGAGGAGTTAAATTGTGAACTGTGCCAGTTATCAATTTATTGTCTGCCAGTTCCCAAGTCACCCTCATTATTTACTGTGTGAGAACAGAGATGGGCCCTGTAAGTGCTTTTCTTTTGCAGCTGCTATGAGAAGGCCAGTAAATAGAGGGCACTGGGGAAGAAAGAGGCCCTGATGTGCTTCTCTTGACAGGCTCCTACAAGGTGCACTGCTTTTCTGTCTCCAGGCTCTTGAATTGTGTGTGGGTGGATTCAAGAGCATCAGGCTCCTGCAGTGAGGTGGTTTCTCCCCTGGGTCCTGCTGGACATTGTGATGATCAGTGCCCAGTAGCAAGCAGTTTTCCTCCTCATTCCTTTGGACACCTTTGCCCCAAGTTCCCAGGTGCAATCTTTCCCCATGGAGGACTTCCCCTGGCATTTCAAGTTCTGAGCATGTGGCAACTTAGTAAATATTACCATCTGTATCTCAAGCCCTGAAGGTGTTGGTGGCAGTGTATGTGTGTCCCTTCCTTGCATATTCTCCTTATATATGCTCTTCCTGCATTTTTAGGGTTTTCCTCATTTATTACTAGAAGAACCCTTTGGTGTGTCATTCTCCGTTTACAGTTATTAACATTTATATTAAACTTTCCCTGATTAAAAAAAAAAAAAGAGAACCCATATGTTTACTTTCAATAATGCCTCAGTAACTAAAGTAGCAAATACTTCACTTTTGCTAGAATTCAATGCAGCAAGGTAACACAATTTACCTTTACATTGATAAAAAAGCACTGGCTGGCAGCTTTGTATGCCTTGAATAAAACTAGGAAAAATTATTATTTAATAAACTAAGTTTGGTAAACTTCTTAAAACAGATCCAAGGTGGGGAAAGTTTGGTGGTTTCTGACTGCGATATATTGATAATTCTGATTCAACTTACCTTTAAAAAATCTGTAGAATGAGAAAATCAGAGCACATATTGAAAAGAGGTAAATTAAAACAGGAAGAGGAATAGGAAATTTTGATAAAATAATTCACTTCAAAGCTCTCCTAAATATCTAGGTCTCATATAAACTTGACTATCTGTTTATAGCTGAACATGTAATAGAAATAACTACCAATCTGAACATCAATAATTATGAATATCAGGCCTCTAAAACTATAATGCACATAGTAAGGAAAACATTAATTAATTCACTGATAGATCATTTACAATCATTTATTTCAAAACAACATCTGTTTTATCTAAATTATATTTATATAGGACATAAAGATGTTTAAAATACAGAAAAACAAATAGTCCTATTAAATTGAGATTGAAGATATCCTAGCAAACCTGGAAGCCTATAACAATCTCCACAGTCATTCCAATCCTTTGGAAAAGAAGATGCTATATAGTATGTGATGTATCCTTCTGGTATCTACTTCTAATATGGGGAATAAAACTTAGAGTTTGTCCCTATGTTTGTGGGGAATTGAGGGCGGGGTAGTTTTTTTAAAGTAATACATTATAGCTGGTTTCAGTCATTTATATCCTAATATGTACTAGAAAGAATTTTTTTTAATCTTAGAAAACTATATAAAATAAGACTCCCAAATCCAAAATATGTGGGTAAAGAAATTGGGCATTTTAGGAAAGATAATTTTGTACCTTATTCTCTAATTCATTTAATTTATTCAGCAAATATTTACTAAATGCCTACCAAGCACTAAGCACTATTATAACTGTTAGGAATATATCAGTAAACAAAATAAACACTCCTGTTTCCTGGAGCTGGTATTTTAGGGAGAAGAGAACGATAATAAACAAAAATCAGTATCTATAAGTAAACTATATACTATGTTTGAAAAAGAGGCCTTCCCTGGTGGCGCAGTGGTTAAGAATCCACCTGCCAATGCAGGAGATATGGGTTCCAGCCCTGGTCCAGGAAGATCCCACATGCCACACAGCAACTAAGCCCATGTGCCACAACTACTGAGATTGCACTCTAGAGCCTGTGCTCTGCAATGAGAGAAGCCACCGCAATGAGAAACCCGCACACCACAACGAATAGCTCCCACTCACTGCAACTACAGAAAGCCTGCACACAGCAACAAAGACCCAATGCAGCCAAAAATAAATAAAATTAATAAAATTTAAAAAGAAAGAGAGAAAAAAGAGCAGGGTATCGTACACTGTTGGTGGGAATGTAAATTGGTGCAGACACTATGGAGAACAGTATGGAGGTTCCTTAAAAAACTAAAAATAGAGCTACCATATGATGATCCTGCAATTCCACTCCTGGGCATAAATCTGCAGAAAACTCTAATTCAAAAAGATACGTTCACCCCAATGTTCATAGCAGCACTATTTACAATAGCCAACACATGGTAGCAGCCAAGTGTCCATCGACAGATGAATGGATAAAGAAGATGTGGTATATATACACAACTGAATATTAGTTAGCCATCAAAAAGAATGAAATAATGCCATCTGCAGCAACATGGATGGACCCAGAGACTATCACACTAAGTGAAGTAAGTCAGACAGACAAAGGCAAGTATCATATGATATCACTTACATGTGGAATCTAAAAAATGATACAAATGAACTTATGGACAAAACAGAAACAGACTCACAGACACAGAAAACAAACTTATGGTTACCAAAGGGAAAAGAGCTTGGGATTAACAGATACACACTACTATATATAAAATTATAAAATAGGTGGACATCCCTAGTGGCACAGTGGTTATGAATCCACCTGCCAATGCAAGGGACACAGGTTCGATCCCTAGTCTGGGAGGATCCCACATGCCACGGAGCAACTAAGCCCGTGCACCACAACTACTGAGCCTGTGCTCTAGAACCTGCGAGCCACAATTACTGAGCCCACGGGCCACAACTACTGAAGCCCACATGCCTAGAGCCCACGCTCTGCAACAAGAGAAGCCACCTCAATGAGAAGCACTGCAATGAAGAGTAGCCCATGCTGGCCACAGCTAGAGAAAGCCCACATGCAGCAACAAAGACCCAATGCAGCCAAAAAAAAAAAAAGAATTCTAAAATAGGTAAACAACAATGTTCTACTGTACAGCACAGGGAACTATATTCAGTATCTTGTAACAATACACACACGCACACACACGTACATAACTGAATCACTTTGCTGTACACTAGAAACCAACACAACATTGTAAACAACTATACTTCAATTTTTAAAAAAGCAGGGTAAAGTGAATAGAGAATGTGAGGGAGAAGTAGGGGCAGATTACAGTATTAAACAGTCTTAGGCCTCACTGGAAAAGTGAGATATCAGCAAAGATTTTATTCTATGAGCAAAGACATAATCTATTCAATTTTTTAAATGTGCATGTCTTCTGACCCAGTGGTTTCACTTCTAGGAATCTACACTACAGCAGTACTCTCATTTGTGCATTAAATGTATATAAAAAGCTATTCACTGAAGCAGTTTGTAGTATCAAATGTTCAAAAATAAACTAAATGTTTGTTAACAGGGGAATATATAAATAAATTACACATCCATACAGTGGGAAATACATCCACTAAAAAGATTAAGCTAAACACAGAGGGAGAGGTGCTCTTCAAGATACATCACTACATGAAAAAAGCAAGGTGCAGAAAAATGCAAAAACTAGAAACTTTTATTAGCTGCCTACGGAGGAGAAGCAGGCAGCTTAGGGGAAAGAATGAGAGAGACTTCTCACTGTTTACATTTTTATTTCTTTTGAATCTTGAACCATCTGAATCTACTGGCTATTTCAAACACACTGATAATAAATTGGCTAAAAAGTGTAAGTAAATAATAAGACCTCAGTGAGGTAAAATAAAAATCCTTTGTGTGTGTGGGTGTGAAAGGGGAAGTGAGGAAGGGTTGGAGGGATAGAATGAGCAAAAAATTTATCAGTGGTTATTTCTACAGAAGTGGGAATACAAAGAGAGCAATGGATATTCACTTTTCTCTCTATTACTATAAAATTTTTAAAACAAGTATATTTGAGTTTTGAATATATATGGGTGTGTGTTTATATATGAATATATATATTTTTGAAATGCTGAAAGGGAAATATAGAAATGGTGGGAAAACATGACAAGATGTTAGTATCTGAAAAACTACATACTATGCCTTGAAAGGTGGAATTCAAAACAGTAAACAATCAGTTATAAGATTTATAATGACCACAAAATAAAATAAAATAAAATAGCTTCTCAGAAGAAGCCTAGCTAGTCTTCATTCAGAGATGAGAGTAAAATTCCTTCCATGGATCCTCAGAAAGAAGAAAATATACTGCAGTAAACAATACTGGCCAACAGTAAAAACTTTCATGAAGAAAAGCAATTTTAAAAGTAGGAAGTCAAATTATATATTATTACAACAATTATATATAATTATATGTTGATATATCTGAGTAGTTCATGATGAACTTTAATAATGTTATTCAACATATATATTATGTTTAAAACATTAAATGGTAAAAAGGATAGGAAGGAAATGGTTTGATTAAATTTTTTAGAGAATAGAAGAGAAAAAACAATAAAACCAAAGACTGTTTTTTTGAAAAAAACAGGAAAATAGAGAATCTTTTAGTTAGATTGATCAAGAAAAAAGAAAGACTCAAATTAGCTAAAATTAGGAATGAAATAAGGACATTAAGACCAACATTACAGAAATAAAAAAAGAATTATAACAGGAATGCTATGAACAACTGCATGCTGACAAATTAGATAACACAGATGAAATGGACAAATTTCTGAAAAGATCTAACTCCAAAAGAGTTGGACCAAAACCAACTCAAAAAGAAATTGACATCTGAAAAGACCTCTAACAAGGTAAGAGGTTGGATTAGTAATTTTAAAACTTCTACACAGAGAAAAGTCCAGGCTCAGATGGTTTCACTGGTGAATTCTACCAAACATTTTTTTTTTTTTTTTTTGGTGGTACGTGGGCCTCTCACTGTTGTGGCCTCTCCTGTTGTGGAGCACAGGCTCCGGACGCGCAGGCTCAGCTGCCATGGCTCACGGGCCCAGCTGCTCCGCGGCATGTGGGATTTTCCTGGACCAGGGCACGAACCCGCATCCCCTGCATCGGCAGGTGGACTCTCAACCACTGCGCCACCAGGGAAGCCCTCTACCAAACATTTAAAGTAGAATTAATAACAAGTAACCAAATTGCTCCATAAAAACTGAAGAGCAGGAAACATTTCCCAACTCCTTCTGTGAGAGGTCAGTACTACCCTGACACTAAAATCATACAAAGACATTACAAGGAAATCTCTTATGAACATATGCATAAAAATCATCAACAAAGGGCTTCCCAGGTGGCGCAGTGATTAAGAATCTGCCTGCCAATGCCAGGGACACAGGTTCATGCCCTGGCCCGGTAAGATCCCACATGCCGTGGAGCAACTAAGCCCGTGTGCCACAACTACTGAGCCTGAGCTCTAGAACTTGCAAGCCACAACTACTGAGCCCACATGCCACAACTACTGAAGCCTGTGCGCCTAGAGCATGTGCTCCGCAACAAGAGAAGCCACAACAATGAGAAGCACGCGTACTGCAATGAAGAGTAGCTCCTGCTCACCACAACTAGAAAAAGCCCGCGCATAGCAACGAAGACCCAACACAGCCAAGAAAGAAAAAAAAAAAATCCTCAACAAAATATGAGGAAACCAAATTTACAAATATATAAAAAGAATTACAGACTATGACCAAGTGGGATTTTTAGGATAAGTCCCACTTTATCCTAAAAATGCAATGCTTTTTAAAATCTTAAAATAATATAATACATTATATCAATAAGGAGAAAAAAACATATGATTATCTCAATAGATGCAGAAAAATCATTTGACAAAATCCAAAATCATTTGACAAAACACTCAATACAACAGGAATAAAAGGGAATGTCCTCAACCTGACAAAGGCATCGACAAAAAGCCCGCATCTTAAGTAACGGTAAAAGACTGAGTGTTCTTCCCCCTGAGATAAGAAAAAGACAACAATATATTGAAGGTTCTAGCCAGGGCAATTAGGGAAGAAAAAGAAATAAAAGGCATCCAGATTATAAAGGTAGAAGTAAAACTATCTCTATTTGCAGACAATATGATCTTGCATTCAGAAAATCCTAAGGAATACATTAAAAAACTATTTGAATTAAAATACGAATTCAGCAAGTTTGCAGCATACAAAATCAACATGCAAAAGTCAACTGTATTTCTATACACCAGCAATGAATAAACCAAAAACCGAAAACGAATTCCATTTATAATAGAATCAGTAAGAATAAAATACTTAGGAATAATATTTTAATCGCAAGACTTGTACTCTAAAAACTAAAAATACTGTTGAAAAATTAAAGAATATCTCAATAAATGGAAAGATATTTCACGCTCATGCAACTGAAGATAATATTGTTAAGATGGCAATACTCCCCAAATTAATCTAGAGATTCAGTATAATCCCTCCTGAAATCTCAACTGTCTTTCTAAAAGAAACTGACAAATTGATCCTAAAATTCATATGAAGAGAGAATTCTGGGAAGACGGCAGAGTAGGAAGCACTAGAAATCTGTCTTCCCACCCAGACAACAGTTGCACTGGCAGAATCTGTCTGATGTAACTATTCTGGAACTCTGGAGTCTATTAAAGGCTTACAACTTCCAGGGGAAGGCAAAGAAGGTAAATGGTAGTTAATTTCTGTCAATTTCAGCTCTGAACACAGTAACAGGTACCCATGGCCAACTGTCACCCACATGGCAGGCAACTATGCACATGTTCCTGGAACAGCCTGCACAGAATCTGCAGGAGCCAGGGTGGGCAGAAAGGACCCAGTCCTCCAAATTTCACAGATCTGTGCTCTGATCACTTATCGCTGCTCATCATGGAAGAGCAGGCAAAGAGGTGGGGGCTACTGTTGTTGCACCTCCCCCACTGTTGCAAGCACTTCTCCCTCTAGTTGAAGTGACTGCCAGGAGATTTAAAAAGTTGGCACCTTCCCCCTACTCTTCATTTTTTTCTCTTTTTCCTCTTTGGGAGCCAGACATTGGACTAAGACATTCAAAAGCAACCAAATAAATGGAGGAAATTAGAAAGTCACAGTGCACACCCAAGAAAGGCATAGAGTCAGAAAAGGCCTGAGAAGACCTTAAGTTTATACTTCAGGCTGATCCCTGGCACAGACATAGCCTACAACAATCAAAAGCAAACCAAACAAAAATGAAAACAAACAAACAAACAAAAAAACAGCAAACTCTAGGGAAGTGGGAGAATGTGATATCAGACTTACCACATTATTAGATTCAAATGTACAGTTTTCAACAAAAAAATGACAACGCATACAAAGAACAAGAAAGTATGGCTCATTTAAAGGAAAAAAAAGTTGGCCAACAGAAAGTGTCCTTAAAAAAGATTTGATGGCAGATTTACTAGATGAAAATTTTAAAACAAGTGTCTTAAAGATGCTCAAAGAACTAAAGGAAGATATGTCAAGAAAATGATGTACAAACAAAATGGAAATATCAATAGCTAGAACCTAAAAAAGAAGTCTCTAGAAATTCTGGAGCTGAAAAGTATAATAAGCAAAATGAAAAATTCACTACAGAGATTCAGATAGATTTGAGAAAGCAGAAGAAAGAAACAACAAAATTGACGATAGGACAATGTACTGAGTCTAAGAAACAGAAAGAAAAAATCTGAAGAAAAGGGAACAAAGACTAAGGGACTTGTGAGACACCATTAAGTGGAACAGCATATGCATTATGGGAGTTCCAGAAGAAGAGAGAGAAAAAAGAACAGGAAAATATTTTTTTAAATAATGGCCAAAATTTCCAAAATGTGATGAAAGACATGAATATAAGTATCCAAGAAGCTTAAACTCCAAGTAGGATGAACTCAAAGAGACCCATTCCAAGACATATTATATGTAAGCTGTCAGTCCCAAGGACAAAGGGAGAATTTTCAAAGCAGCAAGAATGAAGCAAGCCATCATGTATAAAGGATCTTCAATAAGATTTCTCAACAGAAACTCTGAAGGCCAGAAGGCAGTGAGCTGATACATTCAAAGTGCTAAAAGAAAAAACTGTCAGCCAAGATTGCTATAGGCAGCAAAACTGTCCTTCAAAAGTGAGGAAAAAATTAAGACATTCTTAGATAAACAAAAGTTGAGGAAGATAATTATCATTACCACTACACATATCCTATGAGCAATGCTAAAAGGAGTCGTGCAGGTTGAAATTAAAGGACTAAAGTCAGTAACTCAAAGCCATATGAAGAAATAAAGATCTCAGTAAAAGTATATACATGGGCAGGACTTCCCAGGTGGTGCAGTGGTTAAGAATCTGCTTGCCAATGCAGGGGACACAGGTTCAATCCCTGGTCCGGAAAGATCCCACATGCCTCGGAGCAACTATGCCCATGAGCCACAACTACTGAGCCTGCGCTCTAGAGCCCGCAAGCCACAACTACTGAAGCGTGCGTGCCTAGAGCCCATTCTCAGCAACGAGAAGCCACCGCAATGAGAAGCCTGCACACCGCAATGAAGAGTAGCCCCCGCTCACCACAACTAGAGAAAGCCTGTGCACAGCAACAAAGACCCACCGCAGCTAAAGATAAACAAAATAAATAAAAATGTTAAATGGGCAATTGCAAAAGATTTTATTATTGTAATAATAATGTGTAACTTCACTTTTTGTTTTCTACATAATTTAAGAGACTGATGCATTAAAAATTATTAGTTTATGTTTTTGGACTCTCAATATAAAAAGACATAATTTTGTGACATCAACAACTGAAAGGAGTATGGACAGGACTGTTGAAGAAGCATAATTTTCTATGTTATTGAAGTTAAGCTTGAATAAATTCAAATTAGAGTGTTAAAACTTTATGATGTTAAATGTAATCTCCATGGTAACTACAAAGAAAACAATGAAAATATACACAAAAGGAAATAAGGAATTTAAACATTTCAATTAAAAAGCCAGTTAAACACAAAAGAATTAGTGAAAACAGAAAATCAACAGAAAAACCAAGGAAACCAAAATCTGTTACTTTGAAAAGATCAATAAAATCGATAAGCCTATAGTCAGATTAACTACAAAAAGAGTGAAAGAGAAGACACAAATTACTCATAACAGAAATGTATGTGACTGTTTTTCTCTAGCTGCCTTTTCTCTCTTTAACTTTTGCCATTTTAATTATGATATGTCTTGGGTTCATATTGTTTGGGACTCTGGGTGTTTCCTGCAACTGGATATCTGTTTCGTTGTCTAGGTTTGGGAAGTTTTCAGCCATAATTCCAACAATTACATTTTCTACCCTTTCTCTCTCTCTTCTCCTCTGGGACCCCTATATTGTGAATTTTAGTGCACCTGATATTGTCCCAAAGGTTCCTTAAACTATTCTTCTCATCTTTTAAAATCTGTTTTTCTTTTTCCTGTTCTGACTGGGTGATTTCCGTTATTCTATCTTTCAGATCCTTTATGCATTCTCCTGTATCACCTAACCTGCTGTTAATTCTCTCTAGTGTGTTTTTCATTTCAGTTATTGTGTTCTTCAGTTTTTTGTTTTTTTTTTTTTGCGGTACGCGGGCCTCTCACTGTTGTGGCCTCTCCCGTTGCGGAGCACAGGCTCCGGATGCGCAGGCTCAGCAGCCATGGCTCACGGGCCCAGCCGCTCCGCAGCATGTGGGATCTTCCTGGACCGGGGCACGAACCCGTGTCCCCAGCATCGGCAGGCGGACTCTCAACCACTGTGCCACCAGGGAAGCCCCCGACTGTCTTTTTTGTGTGTGTAGTTCCTTGTTTAAATTCTCACTGTGTTCATCTTTTCTTTTCCCCAGTTCTGTTAGCATACTTATTACTATCGCTTTGAATTCTTTTTTTTTTTTTTTTTGCTGTACGCGGGCCTCTCACTGCTGTGGCCTCTCCCGTTGCGGAGCACAGGCTCCGGACACACAGGCTCCGCGGCCATGGCTCGCGGGCCCAGCCGCTCCGCGGCATGTGGGATCCTCCGGGATCGGGGCACGAACCCGTGTCCCCTGCATCGGCAGGCGGACTCTCAACCACTGCGCCACCATGGAAGCCCCGCTTTGAATTCTTTATCAGGTATTTACCTCTGTTTCATTAGAGTCTGTTTTTTTACCCCCAGGGTTTTTTTCTTGCTCTTTCATTTGAAACATATTCCTCTGTCTTCTCATTTTGTTTAACTTTCTCTGTCGCCATGAAATTAGGTGAAGCAGTTACCTCTCCCAGTCTTGAAGGCATGTCCTCATGTGGGAATGTCTCTATGCAGCCTGCATGTGTCCAGTTGCTTTGGTAGGAGCGCTGCTGGATCTGAAGTGAGCACAGTCTGGATTTTCCCTCAGGGTGTGCTGGCAGCCAACACTTTGGTAGGAGGTAGGGCTGAAGTTGGAGTGGCTAGTCAGAGCTGGGTCTTCTCTGCTCAATGGCTGTCACCGCCCTGTGAGAGGTGGGGCGGGGCTCAAGGGGCTGGAACAGGAGTCCTGAGGGAACTGGATTTCGACTAGGTGGGTGGCAGTCCCTGTCTTGGTTTGGGGCTCATCCAGGGCTCGAGGGCATGGGGCTGCACTTCTGTGCTGGTTTCACTCTCCCCACTGTCTGGTGCACATGCCTTGGTTAGAGGCTGAGTCAGGGCTTGAGGGGCTGGTGCCATGCCACTGACCTGGTTTTGCTCCCTTCTAGGTGTGAGCAGGGGCACACAATCCTGCGATGGCAGTCTCCACCCTAGAGCTAGTTTCACTCCCTCTCGAGTGTGTGCAGGGAAGCCTCACTCGAGTGACAACATTCTCCGCCGGGGATCTGGTTTCACTCCCTCCCGAGTGTACACACTGACACACATACTGGCAATGGCTGCCTCCGCACTCAGAGACAGGGGCTGGGTCCAAGCAGGCTTGGAACCCTCCAAGTGTGCGCACTCTCATCAATAGTCTGCGCCTTAGTCGGGTGCAGCACCAGAGCAAGAGGCGCTGGAGCAGGAGCCCTGTGCAGGCTGGGGAGTACACTGGGGTGATCCTGAGAAGCCGGCCAGAGCCCCAGGAAGTTTTCAATCTGCTGCCTCTGTGCTGTGACTGGGAGGAAGCAAGTCTGTGCATGCTCTTCAACAGCGGTGTCTCGGTTTCTTATATCTCTCCAGTAAGCCCCACTGATTTTCAAACCAGTTAAGGGGGTCATCTTCCCAGCGATGGACCTTTGGGCTAGGGTGCCTAATATGTGGCTCAAACCCCTCACTCCCCCAGGGATAATTCCCAAGCCTGTGACATCTCCTTCCTCTTGTGTCCCCAACAGCGGGTACAGGTCCCGACCAGATTGCTTCTCCTCCCTTCCTACCAGGCTTCGTGTGGTTCTTCCTTTACAGCCTTGGTTGTAGAAGAGTCATCTTGCTAGTCCCTGGGTCGATTTCACCAAACATCGCTCTATATGTAGTTCTGGTTTTGATGTGTTCAAGTGAGTGAAGGTGAGCCCGTGTCCTTTAACTCCATCTTGATCTCTCTCTCCTCCCTCCGTACTGTTTTTCACAGCGGCTGCACCAATATACATTCTTACCAACAGTGTACTAGGGTTCCCTTTTCTCTACATTCTCACCAACACTTGTTATTTCTTGTCTTTTTGATAACAGCCATTCTAACAGATGTGAGTGATATTTTATTGTGGCTTGATTTGCATTTTCCCAATGATTAGAGATGTTAAGCACCTTTTCATGTACCTGTAAGCCATCCATATGTCTTCTACGGAAATATGTCTATTCTGTTCCTCTGCCCAGTTTTTAATGGGATTGTTTGTTCTTTATGTATTTTGGATATTAACCCCTTATCAGATATATGATTTGCAAATATTTTCTCCCAATTGGTAGGTTGCCTTTTCATTTTGTTGATGCTTTCCTTTCCTGTACAG
This sequence comes from Mesoplodon densirostris, assembly GCF_025265405.1. NCBI lineage: Eukaryota > Metazoa > Chordata > Mammalia > Artiodactyla > Ziphiidae > Mesoplodon > Mesoplodon densirostris. The sequence goes on from NC_082677.1 coordinate 19,214,402, forward strand.
AAGCTTTTTATTTTGACGTAGTCCTACTTGTTTATTTTTGCTTTTGTTGCCTTTGCTTTTGGTGTCAAATTCAAAAAATCATCACTGAGACTGATGTCAAGGAGCTTACCACCTGTTTTCTTCTAGGAGTTTACAGTTTCTTATGTTCAAGTCTTTAACCCACTTCAAGTTCATTTTTGTCTATGGTGTGAGACAGTGAGCTTCATTTTGTGCATGTGGCTGTCCAGTTTTCCCAGCATCCTTTATTGAAGACACTGTCTTACCCTTATTGTATATTCTTGGTTCCTTTTGTCACAAATTAATTGACCATATATGTGTGTGGGTTTATTTCTGGGCTCTCTATTCTTTTCTATTGATCTATGTGTCTGTTTGAATGCTAATCCCATTCCATTCTGATTAATGTAGCTTTGTAATATAGTTTGAAGTCAGGAAGTATGATATGAATGATACTTAGATACAATACCAACCAAAGGCATGATTCAGAAAAGAATTTATAAACCAGACTTTATTAAAATTAAATATTTCTGCTCTGTGAAAGACACTGTCAAGAGAATGAGAAGTCAAGCCACAGAATGGGAGAAAATATTGGCAAAAGATATATCTGAAAAGGACTGTTACCCAAAATACATAAACTCCTCCTAAAACAATAAGAAAATAAACAACAGATTTAAAAATTGGCACAAGGTGTAGACACCGCTCCAAAGAAGATGTACAGATGGCAAGTAAGCATATGAAAAGATGTTCAGCATCACATACCATTAGAGAATTGCAAATTAAAACAATGAGAGAGCACACCTATTAGAATGGCCAAAATTCAAAACACTGACAACACCAAATGCTGGGGAGAATGTGAAACAATAAGAACTTTCATTAATGATACAGCCACTCTGGATATAATGTGGACGTTTCTTACAAGAATAAACATACTCTTACCATAGGATCTTACCACAGGATCCAGCAATCACACTCCTTGGTGTTTACTTAAAAAAGTGGAAAACTGATGTCCACACAAAAACCTATACACAAATGTTCACAGCAGCTTTATTCATAATAGCTAAAACCTATGAACAGCACATCCATCTTTCAGTAAGTGAATGATTAAACAAACTGTGGTCCAGCCATACCATGGAATACTACCAAAAAAAAAAAAAAACCAACGAACCAACTATTTGCAATGGACTGAATTGTGCTCCCCCTACAAAATTCCTATGTTGCAGCCCTAACCCCAAGTACCTGAGAATGTAACTGTATTTGGAGACAGGGTCTCAAAGAGGTACAGTAAGTTAAAATGAGGACAGAAGTGTGGGCCTTACTGAATCTGACTAGCATCCTTACATGAACAGGAAATCTGACACACAAAAAGGCACCAGGGATATGCACACAGGAAAACCATTCCAAAACATAAGGAGAAGGTAGCCATCTGCAAGCCAAGGTGGGAGGTCTTAGAAGAAACCAAAGCTGCCCACATCTTATCTTGGATTTCCAGCCTCCAAAACTGTGAGAAAATACATTTCTGCTGTCTAAGCCACCCAGTCTGTAGTATTTTGTTACAGCAGCCTTAGCAAACTAATATATTGACATATAACATCACTGTATCTCCAGGGAATTATGCTGAATGAAAAAAGACAATCCCAAAGGTTAAATACTATATGACCTCACATCCATTTCATTCTTTTTTTTTTTTTTTTTTTTGCGGTACACGGGCCTCTCTCACTGTCGTGGCCTCTCCCGTTGCGGAGCACAGGCTCCGAACACGCAGGCTCAGCGGCCATGGCTCATGGGCCCAGCCACTCCGCGGCATGTGGGATCTTCCCGGACTGGGGCACGAACCCGTGTCCCCTGCATCGGCAGGCAGACTCTCAACCACTGCGCCACCAGGGAAGCCCCCATTTCATTCTTGATGTTACAAAATACAGTTAACCCTTGAAGAACATGGCTATGAACTCTGTGCGTCCACTTACAGGCAGACTTTTTTTCAGTAGTAAATACTATACTACTACGTGACCTAAGGTTGGCTGAACCTTCAGATGTGAAACTGCGGAAACAGAGGAACCTTGTATACGAAGGAACTGCATATGTGGATTGTTGACTGTGTGGAGGGTTGGCGCCCCTAACCCGCACACTGTTCAAGGGTCAACTGTATGTCATAATATCATTGAGTAAAGATCTTATTAAATGTCTATGTACAGTCAAACTGGGCTATTAGTACTGTCAAGATAATACTTGAAAAGATGATTATAATCATTGGTCACCTTTACAGAATGTTACAAAACAAACTCATCAGCTTGAAAACTAGTCAATAAAAGCAAAGAATAAAGCACTTATCCTACCTTTCCTGAATGATCTGTACTTCAGAATAAGAATAATTGATGGAGGAAAGTTTCCATTTACAGAAGAATTACAACTAATAATTGAAAACGGAATGATAAAGTTATCAGTTCACCATTTAGCAACCCCTAATGGATCTAGTCAATGGTCATCAATAATAGCTACATCAAAAAAAGAAAAAAAAAGAGAGAGAGAGATAACAAGACATTATGTTTCTACTAATAGTCATACACAACAACATCTCTGAAGTATTTCTTCTGGAAAATATCAAACCAGGATCTGATCAGGCCTCTAGATCCATTTCTAGGAAACACAGAGAATTAGCAAATATGTTAAACAATGAAGGAGGTACAATCTGTAAAATACACACAGTAAGAAACTCCACAGGATAAACAATCCAGTTTCTTCAACAAATAAATTGGAAAAAAAAAAAAAAGAAAAGAAAGGAAAAGGGGGAGGGAAGGAAGACGTGAAACCAACAGATTAAAAGAGATTTAAGACACAAGTCAACCAATCATACTGTATGGACCTTATTTAAATCCTCACTAGAACATACTAAAAAAAAAGAATTTATGAAACAATCAAGAAAACTTGAACACTGGATACTTGATATTAAGGGATTTTCATTAATTTTGTCAGGTGTGATGAACTGTGGTCATTTTTTTAAGAGTTCTTATTTTTTTCCCCATACATACTGAAATATGTACAGATGAAACATCATATCTGGAATACTTTAAAATAATCTGGGGTGAGGGAGAAATAGAGTTTGGCTATGACTGATAACTGTTGAAGCTGATTAAGAGGTATATGAGAAGTCATACTATTTTCTCTAACTACTTTTATAAATATCTGCAATTCTCCATAACAAAATGTTTTAAAAAATTAATCTGAGAATTGGAAACAGAAATAAAAGAAGCTGCAAATATCCTACAACTGTAATACAAATATAACGTTCACGTACATGTTCTGAAGTGCATTTGACTCAGCAACAACTACATACGATCAGGATACCAGCACCATCGCCAAACAGAAAGGGTACATATATTACTAAGGACTAGAAAACTACAGGTAAAGAGACCTTTCACTACACATAATTTTAAAATAGATATTCTGCTTTCTAAGGTTAGTAAGAAACCCCTTCATATTTCTGCAGCATAGCTTAAATGGAATGCCTAGTATTACTCCAATTCCAAACTATTTTTTTCAATTATCTTTCTAAATATAATGACCTATAAAAATGCCTCTATCAAGGGCAATATATTTCAAAGCCCTTGAATATATACACACAAAAAAACATATACAAACACACATACACACACACACATACACACGCAAAGCCCTAAGTAACTGACATTCAGGCATCATTTCTGCTTTACAGATGAGCAAACAGAGACTGGAGAATTAACCAATTTGCCTAAAATCATATAGCTACATTACAACTACAAAGTTTTTTGCTCTGAGGTCCAAGGTCTTTTCTATTCTACCACACTGTCATTCAAGACACAGAAAGAAAACCAAAATTCCAACAACTGATTCACCATAAGTCACAGTATGAAAAGCATTCCTGGCCAATTTCCTGATGCAAAGTTCCTTATTTTATTCATATGCTATAAGCAGCACGAACACAATCTAAATCTTACGACAGCAATCACCTATTACATACTTACTATACATTTATACGAGGAGAAATTTCTAGACAAAATACCACAAACCTTTCATTTAAAAGAATTAATGTATGCTTTCATGTATGCATAAACAACTTTTTTTACTCTGAAGAACTTAAAAGTGTGGATTTTAGCAAAAATACTGCATCAGAATCACTATACATCCATTTAAAACTTCAACCATTTTAACTGATTCTTAAATTCTCCTAAAAAATATTAATGTAAGATTTTCTGCAGTAGTTCTTAAGTCAAATAATTCCTCTTGCATGACCTAATATAGGCACTCATTTACACTAATAACTGCTTTATATGCATGAATTTATTTAATCCACAAAATAACTCCAAGTTCCAAAAATCATTGTTAGTTCCCTTTACAAATAAAAAAACTGAGGCTTGGAGATTTTAGGTAACTTTTCAAGATCACAGAGCCAGTAAATGGTAGATCTGAGACTTGAGTCAGTCCAGTCTGATGACAAATCCTTGCTCTTAGCCCATCCTCTATTCCAATAAACAATATCTATTTTCAGTTGCCAAAAAGTGCCCTAAGTTACCACATTCCTCTTCTTGTTTCAAAGAAGATAGCCAATCGCAACTAGAATGGCTGCATAGGAAACAGGTTCATTTTGTCATTCATTCGCTTCTCAGCACACACTGGCTAATATTCTCCCTTAGAAATTACTGTATAAATGAAGGTTAAATTATCAGGTCAACCCTCAAAAACTTAACTATCATTTAAAATAATATTTCTATGTAAAAGTCTGGTGAATTATAACAGGACAATACAACATCATCCAGTTGTACCCAACAAAAAGGTACCCCAAATCCCAAAGGCAACATGAAATTCCTTTCTTGTCTTCCTCAGCACACAACCAGGAATGATTTCACATGTCCTAGTCCCCATCATGAGCTCCATCAGGAGATGAGTTTTAAACTGTGCCAGTTCCCGTAGAAAGTAGGGACAAAGCCAGGAGGAGAAAAGGGTAGGATACAAAAGCAGTAACATTTATTCATATATATATATATATATATATAGATAGATAGATAGATAGATAGATAGCTATGTATATTCAAGTCTGAAGCCCAAAACTATTAACTGCTACAGTTCAGTTAAAAAAAAGAAAAAAGTTTTCTGTGAACCAGCCTGGAAATCTAACTACCATATTGTACTTGCAAAGAGATTTGGAACACAACCAGCTTAAAAGTTGGAAACTATCTATACTCACCAAACTCTCTACAATCAACTACCCCTTCTCAACTTTCTGAAAACTAAAAGCCTAGTATTTATGGAAGAGAGAGAAGTGAAGGACTCTTTAATGGCATGCACAGAAACAGCTTTGTACGTGAAGTACCCAAATCAGTGGAAATATACATTAGGTGCTTTGGGATGATACTAATAATATCATTCATCCAAGATACTTCAAGTATTCCTTTTTAGTATGGAGTTCTAGAATATGTTCAGATATTTGGAACTGTGAGATTTGTTTTCTCCTTTTTTTTATTACCAGATGCTATGGACTGAATGCTTGTGTCCCCCCAAAATTCATATGTTGAAAACCTAATACCCAATGTGATGTTATTAGGGGATGAGGCCTTCAGGAGTGATTAGGTCAGGAGGGCAGAGCCCTCATGAATGGAATTGGTGCCCTTATAAAAGAAGCCAGTAAAAGCTCCCACCCACTCTGCCAAGTGAGGCCAGTGACAACGCCCTATCTATGAACAAGTAAGTGGGCCCTCACCAGACACAGAATCTGCCAGCACCATAATCTTGGACTTCCCAGCCTCCAAAACTGTAAGAAATAAATTTCTATTGTTTATAAGCTACCCAGTTTATGGTATTTGTTATAATAGTCCAAATAGACTAAGACATCAGAGATTTTTTTAATGGTTTTAAATAGTTATTTTTATGTGATGTACATAAGCATATTTTGTTGCGTTGATCTGATCAGTAAAAAAAGACATACATATACTCTACTACAATGCTGATGAGAAAGTAAACTCATTAAAAGTGTCTGGAGTGCAATTTAGCAATAATTACCAAGAGTTTTATACATGTTCATAGCTTTTGACTCAGTAATTCAACTTGTAAGAATGTATTCTAGGGCCTCCCTGGTGGCGCAGTGGTTGGGAGTCCGCCTGCCGATGCAGGGGACGCGGGTTCGTGCCCCGATCCCGGAGGATCCCACATGCCGCGGAGCGGCTGGGCCCCCGAGCCATGGCCGCGGAGCCTGTGTGTCCGGAGCCTATGCTCCGCAACGGGAGAGGCCACAGCAGTGAGAGGCCCGCGTACAGCAAAAAAAAAAAAAAAAAGAATGTATTCTAATAATCAGAGATTGATTCATGAATTTATTTAACAAGTTATCAAAGACTTACTTTCTGCCAGGCATCACTCTTATGAATAAGGATGTTTAATCACATTATTTTACAGCTCCAAAGTTGGGGGAAAAAATGTCATATAACAGTAAGAGTTAACAAATTAAAATACATATAATGAATAAAATATTACACTACCACTGGAAACTATGTTATCAAATATCAAACAATATTTAATAACATAAGAAAATGCTCATATGTTAAGAAAAAAATTTTTAACAAGATACAAACCTATATGTAACTACATGTAATTACATATAACTACATGTATGGGATCATACATGTAGTTTTATACAGTATGCTTTAGATCTTATTAGTCAGGGTCCTTGGTTAAGTTACTTAACCTCGCTCTACTTCAGTGTCTTCATCTATAAAATGAAGGTTTTACATTTTACAGGTAAAATAAAGATTTTATATTTCACATCTTAATGGATTGTCAAATGGGTTCTTTGAAAAGTGTTTATAATATTCCCCAGCACATATAAAGCATCAATAATTATTTGCTGGTGGTATACACATACAGATGCAAAGAAAAAATGGAAGAAATATTTCAAAATATTATCAAAGATCCTGAATTCTAACATACCTAATTCTAAGGCAATCAGGAAATTTGAACACTATGTATTATGAGATATGAAAAATTATTTTATAAGATATAAAAAATTATTTTATGAGGTATAAAATCATTTTATGAGGCATTTTTTGTTTTTTAAAAAGTCTTTATAGCAGAGTGAAGTATTTATGAATAAAATAGGATACCTAAAATTTGCTTTAAAATACTTTGGTGGGGGGCCTACATGGAGAGTTTTGGGTTTTTTTTAATTTTTAATGTTATCAGAAGTAAATTGCCTCTGGGTAATAGAATTGTTACTAGCTTTGCTTTATATTTTCCATTTTCTAAATTTTCTACAGTGATTAAAAATTATTTTTAAAATTAGAAAAATGTTTTCAAAAAATTTTAAGATAATCCTTACCAAGACTCCATCCACAGATGAAACTTTCTCCCAAGTTAACCAAGCTCTTTCTCTGACATGATCTGGTATCCTTAATTTCTGACATAATGCAGTAAAATCAGGTTCTTCAGTTTCTTCAAACTCAAGCCTACCAAACGAAAAAATATATATAATAGGCACATACTTATAATCAAAATAATAAATATTTGTTTCAATATTTTGCATATAATAGCACTATCCTGAAAGACAGCATCACTAAATACTTTAGGATCTTATTTATCTTTGAAAAAAATTACACTTAGAATTTAAACATATGTTTATCTTCTTCGGTCTTTCCAAAACAAGAATACCACACAGTGAAAATGTCTGCTGGTCTGGTGAATTACATACTTTAGAGCAGCAAAATAGCCTTGTGAAGGAAAGTAAGTACAATAACTAAAACTGTTTGGGAAAGCTGGGATGATACTAGCCAAGAGGAAAGCCTTAGATAATATTACAAAATGAATTCAATATCAGTAACTTTGCTAAAATACAATCAATGTTTCATTTAATCTACCTACTAGTATTTCTTACATGATGATCAAATTCAGCCTTTTCTTCTTGATCTTTCTTAACCAAGACAGGCAGTCAAAAAATTCTTGCCTAATTCTTTTTCATTCACTTAATGTCTATCTGACATCTAATAATAATAGTAGTAGTACGAGACATAGCTTACAGTTTTTAGTATTTGCTATGGCCCCATACAAAGTACCCTGGATGAAGGTAGACTGAACCCCACATCAGCCCTATTAGGTAAGTACTCTTATTATCCTTGTTTTACAGATAAGTACCAAACCAGAGAAGTGGAAGTACTCACCTGAGATCACAGCCAGTAAATGGGAAACCCTGATATAAACCCAATAACCTAACTCTATAATCCATGCCCCTGACCACTATTCCAGACTGCCAACCCTACTTCGAAACATAATTACCTTTTGGTTATCTCAAGAATGAAGATGGTGTGTTGTTCCTAGTGATGGTTTCCCTTACAACTGTTATCACTTAAGCCAGAGATAATACAATAGAAGGAAGACCTCAACTCTCAGAGTAGACATGGGCTCTGTCACTGGAAATGCAGTTGGACTGGGCCCTGAATCCATCCCAAGTAAGTTTCTCGGCTTCAGATTGCCAGGCAGTGGTTCTATCCTTGTTAAGCAGTTAACCTGTAGAGTTTGATAGCCCATGCTAAGGAAACATTTTATGGGTAAGGATAATCAAGAACAGACTGCATGGTTTTGACTTACAGGAGAATTCTTGATAGTTCCATCACTTAAAGGTATATAAAATACAGTTTTGCAAAATAAAAGAAACAAAGTCTCTTTTCCCAGGTGGCGGCCAGAACTTCACCATTTCTGGTTACCCTACAATAATCAAGAATGCTTCCAAGCTCTGTGGATAACATGGGGTTCTTTACAGTAGACTTCACTGCACTTTACAAAGGGAAACTGGAAAGTACTGGATACATCAGTTTAATCAGAAACGAATGTCTTCTCCCAGAACATCCCTGGGCTTTTTTTTTTTAAACTAACGAGAACGATTTTTAATTAATACATAAGACAGTCTAAATATATGAATTTCGAATAGCTTTTCACAAGCCATTTCCAAAGCCCATTCCAATCTTTAACAATTTGTCCCGAATTCTGTTAGTGTCTGGGGAGATAAGAGAAATAGGACTTGCTGATGGACTAGAACTGCAGGAGGGAGTACTGAGGGACAGAAAGGAGTCCCATTCCCTTGAAACTGATGTGTAGTCTCAAAGTAGGGCTAATGCTGACAATAATAATGACAACTATATTCGTTCAATCTTAGGTTCTAACCATAAAGCATCAAAATAAGCTGCTGCAATATATATCTCCTTGTCATATTCTACTGCATTATCACGGACTTACTTAAATTTAGAATCCACTTAGGAGAAAAAAAAATAATTCCATGTGAGCACAAAAAACACTAATTTTGTCCTCAAACAAACAAAACAAAAACGGAGGACACCAGGATCCTCGCTGGCTCAAAGCCAAAACGCAAAATGGAAGAAATAATGAGGCACGCTGAAGCAGACTAACATGAAAGAAGAGTTTTATGCAACGAGAAAAAAGAAAAAGTTTAGAAACTTTCAAGCTTTTGGGCTAAATGTCTCACAATATTTTTGCCCATGCACCAGTTCCTCTAAAGAGTTATGTTCCACCAGTCACTACCGATGGCTGTGAATCCTCACGTACTGAAAGCACTCTTCTAAGGGAACGCCATAAAGCACCTCAGCCGAGTTTCCTGGGGGGCAACTGACACCCAGGACCCTGCGCTTCACGTCCGATGGCATCTCTGCAGCAGCGTCCAAGGCTTTTCTGGTTGGCCTCTCCCAGGACTGGGCTTCAGATGCAGCTGCACGCCCAGAGGAAAATACTTTCCAACTGCTGCATCGCAGGAGACCAAAACAGAAAGTCAAATGACCACCGGAGGACTACAAACCTCAATAGGAGAAAAACCTCTCCACCAGGCACCAGTTAGTTTTTTTCTTTTTTTTTTTCGTTTTGCATTTTATGGGGTCTCGAAATCACCCGCCGCCTGCGAGACTCCAGTCTCGCGGAGGAAAGGCGGCACCTGTCACTTCGCTCAGCGACCCGAGCCCCACCCGCCCGACACCTGTCAAGCTGGAGCCGAGACCCCTCCCGGCCGCCCTCCCCTCGCTCCCGAACCCAGACTCCTGTCAGCCTCCTCCGGGCGCTCCGCGGCGGTGGGGCGCCGGGAGGGTCCCTACTCCCGCCGGGACCCGGTCCCCGGCAGAGACGCGCCCCCGCCTAGACGCCGCGGCGCCCGCCGACGCACCCTCGGGGCGCCCTTCCTGTGCGCCGCCCGCGGCGGCGGCTCGGCTCGCTCACCTGGCCAGAGGCAGGTCCTCGGGGCCGCTGTCCTGCTCGGGGTCCTCCTCAGGAGGGGGCGGCGGGGGAGGCGGCGGCGGCTCCGCGGCGGCGGCGGCGGCTGCTGCTCTACGGGGGGTTTTGGGCGGCATGACGCCCTCGCAGGGCAGGCGCCGGCGGACGCTGGAGGAGGGCCGGGGAGGGAGGACGCGCGCACGTCGGGCACGCCCCGTCCTCTACCGACTCCCGTTACAAAAATAATTTGAACGTCCCCTGAGAAAAACCGGACGAGCCCTCCCCCGCCCGGCAACCGAGCGCCGCGTCCAACCGCGGGAAAACGTCACTTCCGCCAGCGGCGTCACGTCCGCGAAGCTCCCGGGCCCGCCGGCGTCGGGAGGGCACCGGGGTGCCGGGCGATGCGCGGGGCGGGGGCGCGGTCGGGAGGGGAACCCCGGCCTGGGCCCAGACGCCCGCCCAGAGGCAGCCGCAGCCGCCTGAACCTGTCTCTTCCCGAAACTCGCCCCTCCAGGCGTGGGTTCCGGTAACGGGGCGCTACCCAGCCTGGTGGGCGAGCGCAGGCCCCATCACTATCTGCGGGTGGATCCGGAGCTACGGCGGAGGCCCCGCCGGGAGTATCTGGCTAGCGCACCCGGGGCGGGCACGCCCCTCTGCTCCGTGGGCGGTGCCCTCCCTCTCGCCCGCCGTCCTACCGCCCAATCCGTTAAGCGAAGTCGTCCGAAACAAAACCAAAAACTTCTGGAACACCTCTTAGGAGCCGAATTTTGCCAACCCTTAAGAGAGACCAAGTATGGGACAGTGACTGGCCTTTTAGAGCTCTTTTGGGGAAGGGGGTGGGCAAAAAACTGATGATAGGGTGCTAAATGATTTAACAGGGGTGTAAAATCAGGAAACACCCTCGAAATGTCTAAGGGACAGCTTCAGAGGAGCAGTGGCATTTGAATAGAAGTTTGCCCGACGGACCTAACATTTAAGGAGGACTTTGTGTACAAGGGATTGTTCTGGCCACTTTACATAATTGTCCTACTTAATACTCAGAAACAGCCCTTTAAAATGAGTCGTAGTCCTATTACACTTTCCAGCTGGGAAAACAGGCTCGGAAGAGTTAATTTGCCCAATATTACAGAGCTGATGGGTGCTGTTAGGTGAGCCGACGCGTGTTGTGAAAGAACTGACCGAAATATTAACAGGGGAAGAAAAGTTAGTTTTTATTCTCTTTCCTAGGGAGGAAAGGGGCCAAACGCACAGAGTGGCGTTGGCCCTGAAAGGGGGGGGGGGGGTGTTTGAGTCTTTTACTGAGTCTTAAAGGGCAAGATGCAAGAAAGAGGGGATGGGTTGATATCTATTCTGGTCCACAGTTGTCACCAGGCTGGCTGTGCTTCTATAGAATGTGTTTTTTCTGAGAATAAGACTTCTTGTCTTCAGTAATTTTCCAGCCCTTGGGTGTCTGAGAGAGACTTGATAGTGGCTCTTGACAGACGTTACTTTATTTTGAACAACGTTAGATGGGTTTACAGGTGGTAGAGGATTTGAACCCAGATATATTTGACTCCACTTATCCATTACATCGTGTTAAAGAAAACACCAAGAGAGGGAAACAGCATGGGCAAAGGCACAAAGAGATCAGAGAAGAGTTTGCTGGAACTACCACCATCAAGCATTGGCTTAGAAACTGTCTGTTGTCTCTTGGTACTTACTTATAATAATAGAATGCCTAGTCTGAGTACATGTTTTTCTCTCATTGGCAGATGCTGTGGGTTGCCGGTTCAGAGCCTCCCAACTGAGGTGCTGTGAATAAAATACAGCTGTGCTCTGGTGTGAACCGCCCCCCCTCATCCTTGGAACAGCTGAGCAAGGCTGAAGCAGCAGCCCCAGGCAAGTCATAGCTCTTGGGTTTATCCCTGTGTGTCGTACAATGGATTATCACTTTCTGTGTGTGCCGTGGTATATGCCAGAATGTGAAAAAGGGGTTGCAATCATCGGCCTGATCAACAGCTGGTTCTGCCTAAGTTCAGAAACCCTCTCTCGGGGACTCAAAGTTTATCTGGTGGTAGGGTCCATGCCCAGGCCCGGCTACAGAGAGCACATACCATCACAGTGCTAATTCCACTCACCTTGCCCAGGATTAGGGTAGTCAGGAGCACAGGATCCAGTTTTGGTCTTTGCAAGATCAAAGAGAGGCTGCTGGGAGCCTGCTGAAAAGAGATACAAGGATGACATAGTTCTTCTACCCCTTAACTATTCAGGGGATGTGACACTTGCAGTTGCTGCAGCCATTGTGACTTACGACAAGCTGACCTGATGATGAGGCAGAAATACTAAGGATGGCACAGGAGGAAAATCAGAAAATCTGGGTCCTTGGTGACATAACTGAGCCTCTGATTTGACCAACCCTGGAGCTGACCTGAACAGAGCTGGGGTTTTCAGTTGTTTCCACCAAAAAGCATCATAACTGATAATATTGCTCCAGTGAACCCCTTCAGGATAGACACCCATCATTGAGGTTGCCCTTAGTACCTAGCACGGTGTTGGGCACACAGTAAATGCTTGTTTGCTAAAACTGGGGAGGGAAGGAAAGCAGAGGAAAGTTCTAGGAACTGAAGTAAACTCTCTTCATATATAGATATGACTTGCTTTGTTAAACCCAACTTATCAACACCTGGGTTTACTATAATTATGATAACTTAAGAGAGATTTCTCAATTTACAAAAGGATGTGTATCTTTACCATGGATTACTTTAACTATGTTCCCTACTATAGAGTCCTCATACCAAACTCAGAAGGAACTGAGTCAATCAACATCCTTGTATTCCCCCACAGCTTTCTGTTGCCCCACCAAAGAAGTGTTAGAAATTCTGCAGATTCTTCAAAGAAGTTTCCCCTGATCTTCCTCTACCTGCATAGTACTTGTAAGATTACCGTAAAACAGAAAAAAAAAAAAAAAAGTCTTTCTTAAATTTTCTACCAGGAGATAGAACTCTCTTCAGTTTGAGGCCCCTTCAATGATAACAAAATTTTTTTTTTAGTCTCCCCTAGTCTAAGAAGCCTTCCTTCGACTTTTTTTGTAAGCTACCACACTGTTTCTGTTTCTTTCCCATCTACCTTCTTGAAAGGGTAGTCCCCATTTGTGCTCTCACTCTCCCAACTCCTCAGCCTGCATCTCTTTGACTGCCACCACCAGCACTCCACTGAAACTACTCTTTCAAAGGTCACCAGTGTCCTAATTGTCAACTCATGGCTTCTTTTTGGTCCTCGACCTACTTGACCTTTCTTGCAGTTAACACAGTTAACCACTTCCTCTTTCTTAAAACTTCCCTAGTCTTCCACAAATCCATGATCTCCTTGTTCACCTCCTCTCTTCTGTTACTTCAGAAGCTCCTCCACTAGTTCTCCCAGCAGTGCTCTTCAAAGTGTGGTCCTTGGACCAGTGCCAGTCTGTAAACTGCTCGTGTTTAGTCCACAAGGAGATAAGTACAGAGGTTAAGAGTAAATGCTTAGCAGAATTTATAGGAGTTTCACATTTCAGCAATATCCAAGCATGTGATCATTGGATGCCCCTCATTAAACAGAGTATAGAGTGGTTCAGATGTTCTCCAACCTGCGTGGTGAGTTGCAGGTCAGTGGCATGATTGTGTCCTTGTCATGTGCCGGAGGACCACATTAGTGAAGGAGTGAAATTTTTAAGGTTAGTTTGTCAACTGTAACCCAAAAGTGAATACAAATCTTGAAAATGTAAATATTTATTTACTTTTATAACTTGTTATTTTTACAGTCATTTTAATTTTTAATCAAGCCCGTTTTTTGAAATTCATAGCTAAACTTGGGAAGTAAAATTTGTGTCATTTGTTTGTAACCCTAAATTGTAGATGGTGAAATAAGCCTCACTGTCCTGTTTCATCAAGAAAAGACACATCAGTAGTGGGTTAGTAATAATAGTAGTAAACCAAATAATAACCAGAGAAGTGATTCCAAGGGTTAAAGATCTGAGTGTTTGTACGAATTTTACTCAGAAATAATCCCCCATCTACTGACCTCACAGCCATAACTCATAGTAAAGAACTAAAATCATGAACTGACTAATGAAGCAATAAAGCCATCAAATTTCAATGGCATTTACATATAAAATATAAAGAAACTAACTATGAATGTGATAAAACATTTGAATTTTTATTTTCCATGAAAATGAACACACATAGGGAACTCATGGATCCAGAATCCATTTCTTTCATTGAAAGATAATTTAAATGTAACTATAACTTAATAGGATAAATCTTTGGAATGGGCTACTGATGAAGAATTGAAGATGAATTTTGAAAATAAAGCATCATTTGCTTCATTTGAGATAAAAATTAAAAGTGAATATCTGAGCTTGCTGAAATTGTTTTAAAATCTCTTCTTGCAGGGAATTCTCTGGCAGTCCAGTGGTTAGGACTCGGTGCTTTCACTGCTGGGGCCCGGGTCCATCCCTGGTTGGGGAACTAAAATCCCGCAAGCCGCATGGCCAAAATAAATAAATAAATAAATAAATGAAATAAAATCTCTTCTTCCATTCCCTTAAACATACCTTAAACATACCTTTGAGAGACTGATTTCTCTGCTATTAGTGTTCTCAAATACAACATAGAAACAGTTTAGATATACATTATCTCCTGCTAGTGGCATTGTCAGCAATCCAACCTAGATTAGAGGATTTAACAAGCAAGAAGCACATTCATTTGTCATGTTAAAAACTTTAAATATTGACAAACTTAAAATATTAAATACTGTCATAGTATTTAATTTGAGAAATTGCCAGTTCACTACCAACCTTTTGTTTAGTTGTTATGACCATGGAATGATAGAAAATTAAGGGTGTATTAGCAATTCTCTATATTAATCACCTATATGTACACTTTCAGTGAACAAAGTGCAGTTTCTGTACATTTTTCTTTTATCCTATGTTATTTTTTGTTTTAATTCTGTTTTTTGAAATGTAATTTTGTGTCTGTTTAAAATACTTAAAGCGTGAGCTTGTGTTTGGTGTGCCTTTTTTGTTTTCATTTGATTTTTCTAGTACTTTTCAAAATTTTATTTTCCGAAAGTTTATTTTTCATGAAAAATTGGAAATTAAAAGAAAGGAGAGTTCGTTCCTTCACAGATAGTGTGAGATAGCACTGGCCTAGGAGATCTTCAACTCTCTTCTCTTCTTGCTCTATTTCATTCCCATGATTTAAATCACCTCCCACATGTGTGTTCTTAGATTCTTTCTGGTTTCAGGAAACAGAGACCTACTCAGTTTACCTGAATTATTCAGGGTTTATGATTAGTTTAGGGGAAAAAAGTGAAAAAGACAAAAAAAAAGAAAAAGAGTCCCTGCTGCTGCATTCATGTATCTTGTCATCCATCCAACAGCAGGCAATGTGAATGTTGTTTTATTCTTCATCTCTTTGTACCGTTCTCCTGCCACAATGACCTACTTTCCATGCCATCAGTTCACACTCATGAGGAGAGAGAATATGATTGATTTCCCTACTAAACTGTAATTTATATTAGCAGGATCAGACAACATAATTTGCGGGGCCCAGTGAAAATGAAAATGCAGAGCCTCTTGTTCAAAAATTATTGAGACTTTCAAGATGGTGACAGGAGAACACTAAACCAAGCGCGAGGCCCGTCTAACATGGAGTGTTATAGAACTGCATGGCTCACGTGCCTAGAAAGCCAGGCCTGTCTATGAGGGTAGATCTATGTTCTGCTAACTAGGGTGCCCCCATGCCTGGCATGTACCCACCACACTAAGCAGTCAGTTGGGCTTGATACCAAAGGGTAGCTAGTTTAGTACTATACTATTATATTAGTTTCCCCTCCTTCCCTGCCCACTCCTGTTTGTCTTCACTCACGTTTCTCTCAAATTGCCTTCAGGCTCTATCTTCTAGAGAACCCAAGCTAAAAGATGCGGCATCAGGAGTGTCCTGAAGACAGTCGGGATGGGATATTGGAGTTGAGTTCCTCACTGATTTTGTGGTGATAAAGACCCAGGGAATGGTAAGTAGGACCATACAGTGATATCATAATTACTAAGCTTCCCACCTGTGGCCCATTGGGGTGCAGTGCACACAGACAGTGGGGCGCTGGAACGTGTGATAGCTGTGGTGCTTGAACAGTATGGGGATAATAGGATAGAATGGATTCTGTTGATGGAATTGTAAACCTTGCAAAAGAAAATGATACCTCAGGACAGCCAATTGTCACCTTAAAGCACCCTGAGAAAGTGAGAGGGCCTCTACTGGCAGTTTTTTAAAAGACTGATTTCCTATAGCCTAAAGCAAACTATACTGAGAATCAGGCCTGGGACCCGATTATAAGGGCAGCAGAGCTGAAAAAGCAACTAAATGCATAGACTTGAAGGGTCTCCTATGTCCACATTTAGTCCCTGAAAGGAAAAAGAGAGCTAAGACCTAGGAATGGGACATTTGAGTGGGTGACCCTGAGAATACTGAATCCCCCAATTCTCCCCTGTGGGACACTGGAAAAAATTTAGCAACCGGCTCTCAGGAGGGGGATGCAGGGAAGGGCCATATTTGTAGCATTTGCCAATTTCTGTTGAATAAACACTCTCAACTTAATCAATTTCAAGCTACCAACATAATGTCACTAAGCAGAGTTGAGAAGAGATGCACACAATTGGCTCCTGAGAGTTGATATGAGCCAGCTCGAACCCACCAGTGCCCTGAACCCTCTGGCTGGTAGAAACATCATCTCTTCTCTTGCCTGTAAACCATGCAGTGACTCCTGAAGCAAGTGGCTCTCCAAAGGGACTTGCAACCATTTGCCAGTGTAACTGTGCACTGGAAAAAAAGAAATGCCCAGAGTCTTCAAGAACTGTTAGATACAGCATCTGAGCTAACACGATACCATCCTGATTCTCCAGTTAGAATTGGGACCAATGGAATTTTGGATCAACTCCAACTTATAGTGGGTCCAGAAGGTCTGTGAACACATTCTGTGGTTAAGTCACTGAATGTATAATTAGGACAGATAACTCTTAACAAGTGGCAAAATCCTCACATCGGTTCCCTGACCTGTGGAGTACTAGCCATTATTTAGGATGGGCCACGTAGAGGTCCCTGAAACTGGCACTTATACCCCCAAGCCAGGAGAGTAATTTAGAAGGAGGATAGCATCTTAGAAAGAATTGTGAAGACTTACATCACTATCAAAGATTTAAAGGGTGGAGAGATTTTGATTTCCATTATATCCTCATTCAACCAATTCTTCTGTCTGACCCCTGCAAAAATGGGATCATGGCAGATGACAGTAGACTACCAAAAACTTGACCAGTTGATAGCCCCATTAGAAGTTGCCATGCTTCACGTGGTATCTTCACTAGAGCAGATCAACATGGACTTTGGCATTTGGTATAGAGGTACTAATTGGTAAATGTGATTTTCCTGAGTTCCATCAGTAGGAAGGATCAAAACCACTTTGCCTTTGTATAGAAAGGATAGGAGTACACATTTACTTTCTAGCGTCAGAGCTATTTTAACTCTGTCCTCTGTCCTGGTGAGCATGAAGGGGCACGTAATCTAGATCAATGCTTCTTAAGCTATCTGTGGTGAAGGACCGTTTGTTTGTTTGTTTGTTTTCAATATGCTTAAAGTAGTACTTTTGGAAATTACTGAACTTGCCTGGTACATAACTTACTGCACATGCTAATCACCACATGAGTCTGACAGTAACGAAGACGATCTGTACCCTGTTCAATAAGATGAGTCTTCTGATCATGTTCTTGGAGGTCACAGCCCTGTCAAATTGCTATAAAAGGCTCTAAACCTAGATTTTCAAATTTCTCAATTTATCTCACCATGAGCCAGTAACCAAGAGTTTACCATCCAGCACCAGTCTGTAGACTGCACTTTGAATAGCACAGTCTAAATGGCCTAGTAAAACACATGCATGTTGCAGAACACAAGATAGACTCTACGGTAATCCAAGAGCTTGCCATATCAATGAAGGTTTTAGGATTACAATGTTCTAGGAATGCTAGGAATATCACCTTTAATGTAAAGAACAAGTTGTTGCACCTCTCACCTCTTACCATTAAGAGAAAGACTCATCACTTTGCGGACCTCTTTGGAGTTCGAGGGCGGCATATACTGTCTCTGGGAATATAACTACAACCCATTTATCAGATGACATAATTGCTAGTGGGTGCCCAGAGACATCTCTAGATCAGGTCCAGGCTTCAGTGCAAGATGCCCTGCTATTTGAGCTGTATAATCTAGCAGATCCAATGGGATGAGAGGTATTTGTGGTGAATAAGTGATGTACAGAGTCTCTGGCAAGCCCTAGTATCAGTTATAGCCCTAAGTTTCTGGAGCAAGGCAATGTCTTCTACAACAGAGAATTACTCTCTATTTGAAAAATCAGCTCTGTTTTTGCTCCTGGGCCCAAATGCAGACTGAGTGCAGACTGAATGGGAGACCAAGTGCCTAAGCAGTAGGAATAGCTCATCATGAGCTTATGATGCACTGAATTATAAGGTCTGGCAGGCACAGCATCAATCTGTGGTACAATGGATACGCTACATTCAGGATCAGGCCCAAGCAGAGACCAACAAGGCATGAGTAAGTTATGTGAACAAATAATCCTAACTCTTATATCACAAACCTCTCCCTCAGTTCAGTCCTTTGGCCTAAGCGGGCTCTCTTAGACCAACTGATGGAGGAGGAAAGATCTTGGACCTAGTTTACACGCACTGCTTAATGCCCCAAAGTACAGTGATGATGAGAAATCCTCCCTTGGGCAGACTTGTGAGCAGTACACTTGATTACTTCTTAAGAGGAAGAAGTGGCCTGAGATGTGGATATGCATGCACTTCTGGGCAGAGATGAATGGCTTGGCTAGTTGGTCAGAACCTGGAAAAAAATGATTAGAATATTAGGGACAGTTTGGTCTGGAAAGCAGAATATGGATGGATCCAAGGGAGTGAGGATAAAGTGTTTATATCTTTGTGTCTCATGTGAATTTTCACCAGAGAGCATCTATCACAGAAGAGGTTCTCAGGCACCAGGTGAACAAGATGACCTGTCTTGTGGCATCAACTAGCAAAAAGATCCCATGATAGAGAGGTCATGGTGGCAAGGATGAAAGTCTTGCATGGGTCCAAAAATATGGACTCCTCACCAATTCTGATCTAGCTAGAATTCCCAACGTGCTATTTGCAGAGACCAAAACTGAGCCTTTGATATGGCATTACTCTTTGAGAAGACCAGTCAGCCACTTGATGGCAGATTGATTACATTGGACCCCTTCTACCTTAGAGGAGGCAGTGATTCATCCTTATCAGAACTAGTACCTAATCTGGTTATGAATTTGCCTTCCTTGCCCTCAGTGCCTCTGCCAGCACCACGACTCAAGAATTTATGGGAGCCTGATATATTGACATGATTTCTCTCACAACAGTGGCTCAGATCAGAGGATCCATTTTATGACAAAAGAAGAGAAACAATGAACACACGGCCACGGGACCCTATGGTCTTGCTGTGTGACTCATCTGTATTAGTTAGATCTTGTTGCATAACAGAACACTCCAGACTTAGTGCATGGTTGGGCACTGCCCTACAAAATACAATGCAAGCAACAAACCAACAGCTAATATATGGTGCTGTGGCCCCCAACGACTAAAATATAAAGGTGCAAGAAATAAAGAGTGGAGATAGAATTAGCCCCTTGTAGTGGATGGATGCTGTTGGTGCTTTGCTTAAATCTACTGGCACACTCATCCCTCAGCTAATGTGAGTGTTGACTGAGAATTGTCCTCAACCAAACAGGAGTTGCCTCATCTATGAAATCTATACTCCCTGACCTCCAACAAACCTTAGCCAGTGATTGACTGACATGAGGGTACAAAGGGGTAGAGGAGAGACAGATGAAGACTATCATCCTTGGTGTTATCTTTATCAGCAGGGGGTTTAGCTTGACTCAACCTTCTTGCCTTAAGTCTTTTCAGAGATTGTGGCTGGACACCATCCTGAATAGGACTCTGTGACAAAATGGACTTGTTCCTTCCCCCTTAGGAAAGAAGTGAGGGCATGAGCTTCTCACAAAAACTGATGCCCTTCTTATAGTGTGGGGGTGAATATAATGGGAAGGCATGAATGAAAATGAGTGGTTCAAGAGATGTATTTTATCAAACACTGCTTATGTACCCAGATGCTCTTGTGCTTGCTTCAGCAACACTTATACTAAAATCAGATGCTCTTGGTCTCACTGGCTGCAGGGCCATTAGCCAGTTGTTTTGTCCCAGGCAACACTGGCAACCAACTCCTGTAGAGTATACTGCTATGGCAACAGACTTCACATGAGCACAACCTAATGGTGGCTCACCTTACACCCAAACGATATATCTCCCATCTCCTATCCTGGAGTTTTTCTTTTGGCAGTGAGGCATGAGATGCTGCAGGACCAGGCAGTACCTACACAGGCACAACCCAGAAATGTGGGAGATTTAACGTCTGAGAAGAAAAAGTTTGACAAAGGGATATAGCAGGTAAATTCCTTATCTTCTTCTTCCCAGAAGTTTGTTCTGAGATTAGAGTCATTTACATTGTCTTTCGAAAGATGCTCTCATAAGACTGAGCAATTAGTTGTATATAATACCTACTGACGTCAGGTTCATAGAACGAGCAATGAAGTGCATATACATGTAGGAAAAGGTCTCAAAGGATGAACAACAATGTGCAGACAGAGGTTATTTCTCTTCATTCACTTTATTATTTTTTTTTATTGGGGTATACTTGTTTTACAATGTTGTGTTAGTTTCTACTGTACAGGAGTTCCCTGTGCTATACAGCAGGTTCTCATTAGTTATGTATTTTATTTTATTTTTTAATTTAATTTTATTTATTTTTTTATACAGCAGGTTCTTATTAGTTATCCATTTTATACATATTAGTGTATATATGTCAATCCCAATCTCCCAATTCATCCTACCCATCCCCTTTTCCCCCTTGCTATCCATATGTTTGTTCTCTACATCTGTGTCTCTATTTCTGCCTTGTAAACCAGTTCATCTGTACCATTTTTCTAGATTCCACATATATGTGTTGATATACGATACTTGTTTTTCTCTTTCTGACTCCACTCTGTATGACAGTCTCTAAGTCCATCCATGTCTCTACAAATGACCCAGTTTTGTTCCTTTTTATGGCTGAGCAATATTCCATTGTATATATGTACCACATCTTCTTTATCCATTCGTCTGTTGGTGGACATTTATGTTGCTTCCATGACCTGGCTATTGTAAATAGTGTTGCAATGAACATTGGGGTGCATGTGTCTTTTTGAATTATGGTTTTCTCTAGGTATATGCCCAGTAGTGGGATTGCTGGGTCATATGGTAATTCTATTTTTAGTTTCTTAAGGAACCTCCATACTGTTCTCCATAGTGGCTGTATCAATTTACATTCCCACCAACAGTGCAAGAGGGTCCTCTTTTCTCCACACCCTCTCCAGCATTTATTGTTTGCAGATTTTCTGGTGATGCCCATTCTAACGTGTAAGGTGATACCTCATTGTAGTTTTGATCTGCATTTCTCTAATAATTAGTGATGTTGAGCAGCTTTTCAGTGCCTCTTTGCCATCTGTATGTCTTCTTTGGAGATGTGTCTATTTAGGTCTTCCACCCATTTTTGGATTGGGTTGTTTGTTTTTTGGATATTGAGCTGCATGAGCTATTTGTATATTTTGGAGATTAATCCTTTGTCTGCTGATTTGTTTGCAAATATCTTCTCCCGTTCTTATGGTTATCTTTTTGTCTTTTTTGTGGTTTCCTTTGCTATGCAAAAGCTTTTAAGTTTCATTAGGTTCCATTTGTTTTTTTGTTTGTTTGTTTTTATTTCCATTACTCTAGGAGGTGGGTCAAAAAGGATCTTGCTGTGATTTATGTCAAAGAGTGTTCTTCTTATGTTTTCCTCTAAGGGTTTTATAGTGTCCAGTCTTACATTTAGCTCTTTAATCCATTTTGAGTTTATTTTTGTGTATGTGTATGATGTTAGGGAGTGTTCTAATTTCATTCTTTGACATGTTGCTGTCCAGTTTTCCCAGCACCACTTATTGAAGAGACTGTCTTTTCTCCATTGTATATCCTTGCCTCCATTGTCATAGATTAGTTGACCATAGGTGCGTGGGTTTATCTCTGGGCTTTCTACCCTCATTCACTTTATTTTTATACAGTAAGTTTAGATTTGTACAATTCCATGTATTGTGTTTTATAATAAGAAAAAACTATAGTTTTTAATTTAAAAATATATACAATCACCATTGTGAGATTCTTACATTATATGTAAAGTTTTATAATATGAGTTCATCAAAGTTGCATATTATAATCACTAGAGCAACCAATCTCCAAAAAATGAAAAAAAGGCATAACTAAAAAACAAATACACTCTAATTAAAAAGTAGCAGATGTCAGTGTGGATAAAAAAGGAAGACATGGTGATATGCTTTTTACAAGAGATTTACTTTAAATATGAAGACACAACTAGGTTGAAGTGATGGACATAAACATGTCATGAAAACTTTAATCATAAGAAAGTTAGAGTGCCTATTTTAATATAAAAGAAAGTAGGCTTCAGAACAAGGAGTTTTACCAGAGATGAAAAGGACATTTCATATTGATAAAAGGGTCACTCAAGAAGATACAACAGGGCCTCCCTGGTGGCGCAAGTGGTTGAGAGTCCGCCTGCCGATGCAGGGGATACGGGTTCGTGCCCCGGTCTGGGAGGATCCCATATGCCGCGGAGCGGCTGGGCCCGTGAGCCATGGCCGCTGAGCCTGCGCGTCTGGAGCCTGCGCGTCCGGAGCCTGTGCTCCGCAACGGGGGAGGCCACAACAGTGAGAGGCCCGCATACCGCAAAAAAAAAAAAAAAAAAAAAAAAAAAAAAAAAAAAAAAAGAAGATACAACAGTTTTAAATATGCATATGTCAAATATAGCTTCAAATTCATGATGCAAGAATTGACAAAACTAAAGGGAGTAGTAGACAAATCCTTAATTATAGTTAGCGATAATAGTACTTCTTTCACAGGAATTGATAAAACAAGTACACAAAAATAATTGAGAATTTTCCAGAGTTTTTGTATTGATCTCTAATTTCAATCTGCTAAGCTCAAAAAACATACTCTGTCTGATTTCAGTCATTTGAGATTTATTCACTCTTGTTTTATGGCCCAACCTGTGGTCTATCTTGGTGAATATTCTATGTGCCTTTGAAAAGATGTATATTCTGCAGTTGTTGACTGTAATAGTCTATAAATATCAGTTAGATTAATTTTTATATACAGTGTGATGTAGGAGTTATGGCCTATTTTTTCCATATAAATACTCAGTCATTTCAATACTATTTGTGAAAATCTTTATGAACAGAATATATAAAGAACTCCTCTAACTCAATAATAAAAAGACAAACAACCCAATTTTTTAAATGGGCAAAATACATGAAAAGACATTTCCCAAAGAAAGATATGTGAGTGGCCAATAGCACATGGAGAAATGTTTAGTATCATTAGACATTAGGGAAATGCAAATTAAAACCACAATGACATACTCTACAACAAATAAAGTGCCTAAAATTAAAAAGATGGCAACACCAAATGATGGTATGGATGTTTAGCAACCAAAACTCTCATTCATTTATGTTGGGAGAATGTAGTACACACACTCTTAAGATGGCCCTCTTTGATCCCTGCCCCTTAGTATTCATGCCCTATGTGCACCCCTCCCCTTGAATATGGTGGAACTTGTAATAGAATATGGCAATAGAATGTGGCAAAGGAGATGGGATGCACGTGATTAAATGTATTTGATTACATGATTACATTTTATAAGATTGTACCACTCATCTTGCTGGGGTCTCTTGCTCCTTTGCTGGCTTTGAGGAAGCAGCTGGTCATTTAAGGAACCCCACATGGTAAGGAACTACAAGCAGCCTCTAGAAGCTGAGGGCAACCTCCAGCCAACAGCCAGCAAGAAATTAGAGCCCTCAGTCATACATCCAAAAGGACATGAATTCTGCTGACAACCACATGAGTCTGGAAGCAGATCCTTTCCCAGGTGAGCCTCCATATGAGAAAGCAGTCTTGTTCAACACCTTGATTGCAGCCTCGCAAAGGATAAGCTAAGTTGTTCCTGACCCATGGAAACAGGGAGATAATAAATGTGTGTTGCTTTAGGCTGTTAAGTTTGTGGCAATATTATTAAGCAACAATAGATAACTAATACAGACTATAAAATGGTACAACCACTTTGGGAGATGGTTTGACAATTTCTTAAAACATTAAACATACACCAACCATGTGACCCAGATATTCCATACTCAAGAGAAACATTAGTCGGGAGTTCCCTGGTGGTCCAGTGGTTAGCACTTGGTGCTTTCACTGCCAGGGCCTGGGTTCAGTCCCTGGTCAGGGAACTAAGATCTGGAAAGCTGCACGGTGTGGCCAACAAAAAAAAATCCTGAGAAACATAAGTCCACAGAAAAGACCCATACATAAATATTCATAACAACTTCATTCATAACAGCCAAAAATCAGAAAAAACAAATTTCCATCCATACAAGAGTAGATAAAGAAATTGTGGTATATTGATACAATATAATGAATTCTACTCATCAATAAAATGGAATAAACTTTTGATAGACATAAAACATGAATGAATCTCAAAAACATTATGCTAAGCTAAAGAAACCAGACACAAAAGAGTATAAACTGTATGATTCCATTTATGTGAAGTCCTAGAACAGGCAAACCTAATCTATGGTGAAAGAAATTGAACCAGTAGCTGCCTCTGGGGATTCAAGGGCAGGCATTGACTTGAAAAGGACACGAGATAACCTTCTGCAGTGATGAACATGCTCCCTAGCTTGATGGATTACGCAGGGGTATGCATTTGTCAAAACATTTTGAACTGTACACATAAGAGCTGTGCTTATCACTATATGTAAATTATACTTTAATTTGAAAAAAATAAAAAACAAAGAACAATGGAAATACTTGTTTGGTAGATGTTAGTGCATATGTCTCAAGCCAAATTACCCCAAGATGCTTGTAAAGATAAAGAGAAAAGCATAGACCATTTGCCACATGTAGTCTGTAAGAACATAGGGTTCCAGAGGAAAAGCCACCTCTGATTGGTTCTGTTCTCTCAGTTCTTTGTGCCTGGAGCTTCATGGACTCAATCCACCCAAAGAAAATTGTTCCACCCAATGAATGCTGTGAACTCTATAGCCCATATTTAATCAATAAGTAGTCACGGGCTTCCCTGGTGGCGCAGTGGTTGAGAGTCTGCCTGCCGATGCAGGGGACGCAGGTTCGTGCCCTGGTCTGGGAGGATCCCACATGCCGCGGAGCGGCTGGGCCCGTGAGCCACGGCCACTGAGGCTGCACATCCGGAGCCTGTGCTCCACAACGGGAGAGGCCACAACAGTGAGAGGCCAGCGTACCACAAAAAAACAAAACAAAACAAACAAACAAAAAAATAAGTAGTCACAATATGACCTATACACAAACAAGGCTACTGAAATAACTTTATCATCCTTATCACGTGGTTACTTCAAACAAGATCTGACTTTCACCCATTAGCAGAGGTAATACTTAATTCAAAATAATATTTGTTGTGGCGCTCTGCCCAGCAATGTATGGAGATTAAATTATCAAAAGACCTAGGAGCAAAAAACTATCAAGGACATCAAAAGCAAGAAAAGTCTGAAAATCTGGCATTGTCTAAGGAGCCTAAGGAGAAATAACAACTAAATGTAATTTCATATCCTGGATGGGATCTTGGAACAGAAGGACATTTGGTTAAAAACCAAGGAAGTCTAGAGACTTCCCTAGCAGTCCAGTGGTTAAGACCTTGTCCTTCCAATGAAGGGGGTGCATGTTCGATCCCGGGTCAGGCAGTAAGATCCCACTTGCTGTGCAGCGTGGTGAAAAGATTAAAAAAAAAACAACCACCAAGGAAGCCTAAATAAAATATGGACTTTATTAATAATAATCAGAAAATATTGGTTCATTAATTGTAGGAAATGTCCTATACTAATGTAAGATACTAATAATAAGAGAAATTGTGTGTAAGGGTGAGAGGATATATGGGATATCTCTGTACTATTTTCTCAATTTTTCTGTAAGTATAAAACTGCACTAAAAAATAAAATCTATTTTAGAAAAAAAAAGACCATGAGAACAAGCTTTTATATCACGGTAGGTAGGATCTGGGAAACAAGCACTGTAAGAGACTAATCACATACAAAAGACTAGCGGACAGGTTTGAATCATAGGGTCAGAAGGAAAGGGGCAGCGTGCCAGGGACGGAACAGTGGTTTTAAATCTGTTACTGTCTCCACGAAGTTCCTTTCCTCCAAATTGTCACTTCAGTCGTAGCCAGCTTCAACCAACCTCTCCTCTGGCCGCTGCTACTGTTTCTGTTTTCACCCCCTGACAATCTGGACATGAGACATCTACAAGTTCCCCCAAATAAATTACTGGCATAAAAATATTAACAAGAACTGTAGTTAGTTTTGATGATTTTGTAGGCAAAATGGAGAAGACATTTATGTTGAACGTGACAAACAATTTTTAAATCCCCTTTAAACTGGAGATTTATAAGGATGTTATTGGGACAATGGGGGAAATTTTAATATATACAGAATATTAGATATTGTATTGCATCAAGTCTAAGTTCCTGAGTAGGATCATTGTGTTGTGGTCACACAGGAGAATGGCCTTGTTCTTAGGAGACACATACTGAAGTATTTAGTGGTGACGTTTCATGATGTCTACCTACAATTTTCAAATGGTCAGAAAAGTATACATGTATATGTATATATATATATATACACATGCTTAAATTTCTCTCTGTATGTACTTTTTATCTGCTTATCTATATACAAAATGTGAATACACACACATCTATAAAAATGTACTCTTTCTCTGTCTCTATACATGTGTATGCAATGGGTATACCAGTGTTCATTGTACTATTTTTGCAACTTTTCTAAAAGTTTGGTGTTTTTCAAAATAAAACATTTGTGGGAATCTCCTTCAATATATCTGTTCTCCAAAATGCACAATTGGCTCCCCACTACCAGGGATCTCTCTTGAATACTCTTTCCCCAGTCCTGCCCCATCTTTGATGGCTTTAGAGCTTTATACAAGATTTCTTTTTCCCTCCCACTTCAAATATGTCTCCTCTCTATTTGTACAAAGAATTTACCTCTGTTTGGCTTCTATCCTCAAATTCACAATCCTAAACTCATCAAAATTTCCAATGAAACCTAGGGGGCTCTAGTCGATAAGACCTACCCTCCCGAGAAGACAGTCTAGCAACCATCATGTTCAACTGAGCATGTGTTTTTGAGATATCTTCCCTACTCCAGGTAGCATAATGAAATATTCCCACCAAGCGCTACCTCAAAAGAATTCTGTGGAATGGAATTTTCATTTCATGTCACAACTGGAGGACTCCAGCACTGTTCCAAATTAGGAGGACTGCTTCTATTTCTAAACTTACTGCATGTCATCCAGCCTCACTTTCAGCTTTCAGCATACTGACAAAAGTTTTCACACAGAAGTGCTAAACTTCAGAGATGTCACAAAGGAAGAACAACTAGTTGAGCTAATAGCCAGGGGCTTTCATAGTAAGGACTCTAACTAAGAAGGATTTCTAGTGATTGAAAGATTAACTATTGATTTCTAAAGCCCCAATTACTGTTAATTTCTTACATTGAAGGCTTGAGAAGTGATTGACCTATTCTAAAACTATAAGCATAGGGCAATGTACCATATACTAACTGTCAGTAGATCTCTAAGGTAAATGAGCAAGAGACTCTGATAGGTACACATAAGTAAACAGAGTTTGACGTAATTACTAAACTTCAAGTCAGGATACCTGGGTTTACCTCTGCTGCCCATTTAAGTCCTTCTCTCCTTTTTCTCCTCTTCTGGACCAATTTTTTCCAGTAAGCCTGATTTTTTCATGTTGAACTCTCTGTTCAGAGACTCCAAAATAGCACCCTTCACCCCCATGTGCCTTCTACACCTGTACACTTCGTTCCCCTTGTTATCTCCACCACAAAATGGTACCCCACATGGTGCAGTTTTTACCATTTACAAAGCTCTTTCATGTATATTGACTCAATTCTCTCAATAATTCAATGGTATGTATTTTATTAAACCCTTTTTATGATTGATTTGAACCTGAAGTTTGAAGAGGTTAAGAGGTTGTCCAGGGTCACACATCTATTAAATGGCAAAGCCAGAAATTCAACTTGGATTGTTATTTCAAATCTAACATTCTTTTTTTCTCACCTCAGATAAAATTCCAGTTTCAGTGGTCTAGGGTAAAGTATCCTTCCTGAATATGCTAGAAAAACAGGAAATCCCATGAAGTCAGTATGAATATCTTAATGAAAACAAAAGAGATGTTGGGTATTCATCTATTTTCTCTTCTTTCTTCTTCCTCTTGATTCTCTCTTCCTTCTCTTCCAGTTAGAAAGAGGATCCTTTCACAATGCCTCTCCTACTTCCTTTTTTCTTCCCCCAAACACATTTTATTCTTTTGCTAGTTCAATGGAGACCCACGTCCCACTCAGATCTGCTTCTCAACGGCAAAACTAGGTTAGGGGATGCTATTAATAAAAGTAATGGTTTCATTTTTAGCTCACAAAACCAGCTGTGTTAGATATAGTAACCTTATTTTCCTCTAAATTATTTTCTATTTAGAGCCCCTACCCTCTAAGTGGCAAAAATTTAAATTTAGTCAATATACACCCAAGAGATATATCTAATTTCTGGGGTGCACGTGGAGTGTCAAAGCATTGGGAGTTGTGACATCTGGTCCTTGACTGTCATCACCTTGGCTTCCATTTAGCCACCCATCATCTCGTTTCATATTTGTTTACTGGACATACAGGCAACATTGCCATAATCCCATTTAAAAGGTCAGTGCAGGTTTGACAACTATGCTTTCAACTTCTCTACAGACTCCGGGGTGCAAAACACTCATTCCATTGCCAAGCTGAGTCACAGAAACTGTGGGGTGCTACCTAAAAACCCATCCACTCCTGTGGCACTCTCAGGCCACAGAACCATCCATCTGCTTCCAGGCTACACTGTGACACATGGGACTCTGTAAGCTGTCTCAGACTCCTACCCACCACACAGTCCTTCGGTCTCTGAGATCTTGGGTCTCCTTGGGCCTCTTTCTAAGAACACGTCTAGATTACCTCTCCTCTTGGTTCCCACAAACTTACCTGGTGTTTCTATCATTTCACTCCTCCCCACTGGGGCAAGATCAGTCCCCTCTTCAGTGACCCACAGGGCAAGTTCTCCCTTGTTCCATTGCCATCTGGATTTTCCTTTTCCTCTCAACCCAGAAGATCTTTGATCTGAAGTCAGGAAGCTTTTCTCTGATTCATTATTTTCTTTTACATAATTGCTTATGCTCTGAGTCCTCCTCACAGGGTTTATGAAGATTCAATGAGATATCTAAAAAAGTGTTAATCAAAAATGAGTTAAGGGACATACCTGGTGGTCCAGTGGTTAAAAAAAAATGAGTTAAATTTGGCCATAATAGAATGTTTAAGTCACAAGGACTTTTTAATCCAGAGAAGTTTGTGAAAATAATTTTCCATTAAAAATATAATTTCTGAATCTGTCATCTTTCACTTATGAATAGAAACTTTTATTTTCACAGTTAACATGGCTTTTATTTCAACTAGCTAGAGTACAGGTTTACCTTCTTGTTACAGCCTTCCTTTTCCTTTGTCATAGGACATGAAATATAATTATAGAATGTACAATTTTGTAATAACTTGTTCTAAGGTTTATTTCATTTTCTTTCCCTTTTCAATTTAATTTCTCTTTCTGAAAACAACTGAGAAAATTTGTTAAGCCCTTTTTATGCACAGATATGGGGAGAGTATAATGTAGAAACCCATAAACTCTCTCCTCAAGCAGCTTATGATCTTTTTAGAAAACAAAATCTAGACATAAATGAAAAGTTAAATGGCAGGATAAGGATGTGAGTGCAAAATCTGCTGTTAGAAAATTAGTCCAAGTTGTCTGAGTTTTTATTAGGATCTCTAGGAAACTAGAATTTTGAGAAATTTGTGGCTCTTAAAGAAGGGTTATATTATTTTTTGATTGACATTAGTTTCTAACAGAATGAGGCCAATTAACAGATCTCACTAAATAAAGAAATAAGGAGGAAAAAATATTTTTGTAGAATTCAAGAAGCCAGAGTTCTAAACCTACCTTTGCCCTTTGTATACTGTGTAAAAGCTGTGTGTGTGTGTGTGTGTGTGTGTGTGTGTCCACATTTGCCTTGGTATTTTGGGTGGGGCAGAGGGGAAAGGAGAGAGACTCAGGAGAATGAGCTAGAGGAGAAGCCAGTCACCCACTCCTGCAACTGTCTAATATCTGAATGTCACATGGAAGGAAAAAATTCATAGCTGTCACAAATGTGATGGAACTAGTGAAAGTGCATGAAGTTACAGCACTACACCTGTACTCACCAGCTGGTGAAGCCTACGACAGTAACTTCCATATTTATTTTTGTTAATTTATTCATCCAGTAAATATTTACCAAGCCCCTACCACGTGGGTACTCAGGATCCAGCGGGGAGCCTTTATAGACCTAGAGTCTGCCCTCATGAATCTTACAAGCTGATTGGGAGGAAGACATTAAAAATGACTCAGCTTTATAATTACAGAGTATGAAGGAATGGGAGGTAGAGCTATAAAGGGTAAAATGAGGAGTTCATCTGCTCTGAGGACTCAAGGACCGCTTCCCTAAGGAAGTGACATTTGAACTGAGCTCTGAAAGATGAGTGGGAATCAATAAATTGAAGAATCAAAGAGAATGGCATGTGGAGAGGCCTCAAAGCAGGAGGGAGCACGGCATTTGAGGAACTAAAAGAAAATTAGAGCACATCACAGGAAGAAGGTGGCATGGGATAGGATCGGAGAGGTTGGAAAGGGCGTACAGGGCCTTGCAGGCCACACTGTGGGAGACAGGAAAGGATTTTAAATAAAGGAAGGACACAGTCGATTTCTTGACTGCTGTGTGGAGAGTTGAAAAGAGGAAAAGAATGGACACGAGGAGACCATTTAGGAATTCATTTCATTACTGCCTGTTGTGATAAGAGCATCCTCCTGTTCTTTCATCTGGATCGCCAAGCCCAAGGTCTAAATAATAGAGGAGAAGCCCTTCAGGAGATCCCTCTGTCACCAGGTCAGTCCTTGTGTTCATTGGCAGCCAGTCTTTCAGGACAATGGAATCCCCTGGTGCACCCAAACCTCTGATGAACTGTGTGGGGCAAGAGTTCTGCATACCGATTGCAGGAAACCCAGTGCCTAAGACAGAATGGCTAGAAGTAAGAGGGACAGGGATCTCTGCCTGTGGAGAGACCATTTGATAGAGACAGTGCTGAGCCTCCTCTGGACTAATGGCGCCAGGCTGCATTCACTCACTCCTGGATGTTAGGTTTGGGGGATAGAATCCTTAGAGATGGAGGGGTAGGGATGTCAGTCTTGAGTACTTGAGAGCTGGATAAAGGAAACTTGAACTGATGTCAAACTTTCGCTCCGGCTGGTTTTATTGCCTGGTTCAGTTGGGGGAGTTGCTGTCACTGTTGTGGCTGGGATCCCTGAATTACTCTTTCTATTTTTTCATTAATAATTTTTATATTTATTACATGATGAAACGATAATATTTTGGATACAGTGACTAAATAAAATACGTTATTCGAACTAGTTCTACCCATCCCTTTCACTCTTTTAAATGTAGCATGAATTACTCTTGAAATTAGTCACATAGTAAAGTTTGTGCCAATCTCTTTTGGGGTCCAGGAAATGAACGTTATAGAATTGCAGTGAATGGAACCATGGACCGTTTCCCAGCTCTGGTGGATCACTGAACTCCTAAAAACCCTATGTAAAGGGCTCTATCGGGGACTCTAGTTATGTTCATAGGAAGCCAACCGTCTTCATTTCACTCCAACAAAAGGCTGATTGTCTGTGAGACTTTGGTCACAGCTGTAGGATCCAGGGCCACCTGTTAGCTAAATAAAGGAATCTGGGAGTGTCAAACTGCTCAAGACTCTACATAAGGTTTGGCTGTTGGCAGATGCGCCAGGAAACCTTGCATCAGAACTGTGGGGCCTGTGGACAAGTCCTTTCTTTGGGCCAACAGGGAATATTTCCAGCACGTACACTAGTTAGGTATATGATTAGCTTCTCCATAATTTTACCCAGGAGAAACCTAGGAGGTGGCAGATAGCATAAGTCCTAGCAAGAAACAGGAGCTGGCAGCATGGAAGGCAGGTATCATCGACAGAGGCAAGTAGCAAGTTCAGTCTGTTGTCCAAGAAGCAGAAAAAATAGGTACTGCAGAATGCTCTGCTCAAAGGTCGAGGTCAATACTTGACGCAAAGCTACTCCACTTCTCCACAGCCCACCTTCTAGGTTCAACTGAATTAAGCACTTTAACACCAGGCATTTTGAAAAATAAAATAGATCTATTTAGTGGGTATTTGGACAAAACCTGAAATCTAGACAAGAGATCAATACCTTTCTAACATCCCACTTGTTACTTTGTTACTAGGGGCTCAATCAGATTTAAAACTAAGAAGGAGGGGTGGAATAGACAGGCAATGAACCCTTATTTCCAATATCCTTCTCTGGGCTCCTTCAGGGGTTCTTTAGTATCCCTTAATACGCACCATGTTTGACTCAGCTTCTATATCTATGTATTTATATGGCCCTTCATTCAGCTATCCCATAAGGCAGTGCTAATTTTTAAGATTCTCTCTAATTGCTTTTTTTTGACAAATGTCTAGCCTGCAAATTTTTTTAAAATTTTTATTTATTTATTTATTTTTGGCTGCGTTGGGTCTTCACTGCTGTGCGTGGGCTTTCTCTAGTTGCAGCGAGCAGGGGCTACTCTTTGTTGTGGTGCGGTGGCTTCTCTTGTTATGCAGCCGGGCTCTAGGTGCGTAGGCTTCAGTAGTTGTGGTTTGCAGTCTCAGTAGTTGTGGCTCGCGGGCTCTAGAGCGTGAGTTCAGTAGTTGTGGTGCACGAGCTCAGTTGCTCCGCAGCAGGTGGGATCCTTCCGGACCAGGGTCGAACCCATGTCTCCTGCATTGGCAGGCGGATTCCTAACCACTGTGCCGCCAGGGAAGTCCTAGCCTGCAAATTTTTAATTAGAGGCTAGAGGAAGATAAAGGACCTTTAAATTTTCCCTTCCACAAAGACCATAGATTGACTTGCAGCTATATGCCTTCTGATTTCAATGACTGTCTGGACAAATAGCATAAAAAAGTACATGTACTATAGTAGGAGACACTTACCAAGTCTATATTTATGAGTTTAATTTTTAGATTACACATCTGTTATTTAAAATAAATCTTAGTAGAATTAAAATAATAGCATACATTCTTTGGTTTTTGAATTTGATAAAAATTAGCCAAATTTTCCTAATCTTCAAAGCTATATGACAAACTGTTTATAAAATTTATATGGAAATGAAAAGGGCCAAGATTTGTTCAGACACTTTTGAAGAAGGCAAAGGTGGAAAGACTTGATCTACTAGGTGTTAAAGTTTACAAAGCTAAAATAATTTAAGCAGTGTGGTATTGACACAGGACTAAATAAAAAGACTAATGGAACAGAATAGAGAGCCCAGAAACAGATCCAAACATGTATGGATATTTGATATGTGACAGAGGTGGGACTGCTGATCAATGAAGGAGGGAGGGGTGTGTGTGTGTGTGTGTGTGTGTGTGTGAGAGAGAGAGAGAGAGAGAGGAAGAGAGAGAGAGACTAACTGACTTTTAAAAGCAATGTTTATAGAAGAAATTATATGATATTAAAGATTTGCTTCAAAAATAATCTAAAGGAGGAAGGAAAAGAAGGTAAGACATGACCACATGTTTCATGATAGCTTAAAATGAATATTTAGCTTATGAAGGTTTATTATATTGGTTTCTCTCTTTTTCATATGTTTGAAATTTTTTACAATCAAAACTTAAATAAGAAGATGATCTGAATGGCAGGGTGAGGAGTTCTACAGACCTGCTCCCCAGTGAAACACCCATAAATGGTGAAAAATATTTTTAAAAAAACATTTAAAATCTCTGTAAATTGTCCTAAAGTCATACAGTAAATGAAATGTTTACTCAAGAAAATCTACTACATCTCAGTAAGAACTGTTAGTCTATGGCACTTGAGCCACAACCCATTCCCCTCTTCCCCTGTCTCTAGTTCAGTAAAAAGAAAACTCCACTCTGAGCAGCTGTGGCCAACAAGATGGAGCTCCCATTCTCCCAATTCCCAACTGAAGCAAGATTCAACCATATACTACCTAAAAGACATTTTTGATTCAAGATACAAATAGGTTGAAAGGAAAAATATGGAAAAAGATATATCATATAAACAACCATAAGAAAGCTGGTGTGGCTATATTAGTATCAGGCAAAAGAGGCTTTAAAATTATTTACTATTGATAAAAAGAATTTTGTAATGACTAAAATATCAATATATTAGGAAGATATAATGATTATAAACACATATGCTTCTAACAACAGAGCCCCGAAATGCATGAAGCAAAACCCAACAGAATTGAAGGGAGAAATAGTCAATTCAACAATAATAGTTGGAGACTTTAATACACCCCTTTCAATAAGGATAGAATAACTAGATAGAAGATCAGCATGAAAATAGAAGACTTGAAGAACTCTATAAACCAACTAGTCTTAACATACATCTGTAGAACAACTCTACCCAACAAAAACAGAATGCACATCATTCTTCTCAAGTACACATGGAACATTCTCCAGAACAGACCATATGCTAGGCCATAAATCAAACTCAATAAATTTAAAATGATTGAAATCACACAAAGTATGTTCTCCAACCACAATTGAATGAAAATAGAAATCAATATAGAAAGAAATTTGGGATACTAAAAATTATGTGAAAATTAAACAGCATACTCCTATATCACCAGTAAAAGAAGAAATCACAAGAAAAATTAGAAAATACTTTGAAATTAATGCAAATGAAGACACAACATACCAAAATTTCTGGGGTGCAAAAGCTGTGATTAAAGGGACATTTGTAGCTGTAAATGCCTATATTAAAAAAGAAGAAAGTTCTGAAATTAAAACTTCCACTTTAACACACTGGAAAAAAGAGAGGAAATTAAGTGTAAAGCAAGCATTAGACATGAGGGAAATACAAGTCAAAACCATAATGAGCTATCACTAGGATGGCTGTAATCAAAAAGTCAAATAATAACAAGTGTTGAGGAGGATGTGGAGAAATTTGGAACACTCATACAATGCAGGTGGGAATGTAAAATGGTGCAGCCACTTTGGAAAACAATCTAGTGGTTCCTTAAAAGTTAAACATAGAGTTACTCTATGGCTCATCAATTCCACTTCTAGGTATATACCCAAGGGAAATAAAAACATATGTTCATGCAAAAACTGTACACAAATGTTCATAGAAGCATTATTCCTAATAGGCAAAAGTGGAAACCATCCAAATGTCCATCAACTGATGAATGGCAAACGAAATCCAGTAATAACCATTCAATGAAATATTATTTTGTAATAAAAAGGAATGAAGTACTAATACATACTACAACACGGATGAACTTTGAAAACATTATGCTAAGTGAAAGAAGCCAGACACAAAACATCACATATAATATGATTCCGTTTATGTAAAGTATCCAGATTAGACAAATTCACAAAGATGGAAAGTAGGTTAGTGTTTGCCTAGGGCTGGGAGGGCAGTTGGGGGAAAATGAGGACTGACTGCTAATGTGTACAGGGTTTCTTTCTGGCATAATGAAAACGTTCTAAAATGGATTGTGGCAATGGTTGCACAACTCTGTGAATATGCCAAAAACCACTGAATTTTACACTTGAAATGTGTGAATTGTATGACGTATGAATTACCCATATATCTCAACAAAGGTGTTATTTAAAAGTTAGATACGTATAGCAATCTACTTGTACATTCCTAGTGAGATATACTTTAAGGACAAGGGAACAAAGAAAATATTTTATAAACTGTTTTAAATAACCTTATTATTCTTTAATAATTTAAAAAATATTTTTATTTATTTTATTTTTTTCTGTTTCTTTTCTTTTTTTCTTTTTCGGTACACGGGCCTGTCACTGTTGTGGCCTCTCCCATTGTGGAGCACAGGCTCCGGATGCGCAGGCTCAGCGGCCATGGCTCATGGACCCAGCCGCTCTGCGGCATGTGGGATCTTCCCGGACCAGGGCACGAACCCGCGTCCCCTGCATCAGCAGGCAGACTCTCAACCACTGCACCACCAGGGAAGCCCTATTTATTTTATTTTTATTTACTTGGCTGCACCAGGTCTTAGTTGCAGCATGTGGGATCTTTAGTTGCAGCATGTGGGACCTAGTTCCCTGACCAGGGATCGAACCCAGTCCCCCTGCACTGGGAGTGCAGAATCTTAACCGCTGGACCACTAGGGAAGTCCTAAATAATCTTATTACTGATGGTAGTGTTTTTATTGTGATGTTGAGGCTTGTGTGTGTGTATTATGAGAATAAAGCAAAGTATGAGAGAAAGGACTACAGATGTAAGATCAGTTAAAGCTTTTCCTGTATTGGCAGTATCAGGATGAATTAATAATGTTTTGTTATCTTTTATACTATATATATGTAATATATTGTATTTTATATTATGTATACATAAACATACATATATATACACACACACTATAAGTTCATTGAAAAGGTCTAGAAGTAATGGCCAATTCAGTAGCAATGAGCACGTTTTATACCCCAAGTTTTCATCTCTAAATTTCTCAGTAAAAGGAATCAGGCATCCTCAGAAATTGGCCAATTCTTGATCTGGAGAAGAAAATATTTTTTAAAAAGCCTGGAACAGCTTATCATTACAGAAAGGAAGAAAGCTATCAAAGATTAATATAACTATTTCAAAAAAGAGTCAAGAGTAAAATTGAGGAGGCTTCCACTGAAAAAGATGGGGCAACTTGAGCACAAATAAGATTAATAACTAAAATGAATTGTGATACGTCAAACATTTTTCATGAGTTCATAATGTGCTTATAATAAAACAAAAAAGAAAATACATTTCTCACTTTTGGAGGCTACTAGGGAAGCAACTCATTATTTTGAAAATTGTTAAATTAAAAGAAAGAATCAAACATTTACCTTTTTTCTTATATGACCTCTAAACTAAGGTAATTAATTAGTTGATGAGAAGTTTCTCTGTACAGAAGTTTCCCAATAAATAAGTGAAAAGGGAATTAGAGAATTAAAATATCACTTTTTTTGTAAACTTTATGAATGAATAGATTCTAGTAATTATTTTTCAGTGGTGGTTAACATTACAACAGCAAAGACAACCAGATACTATGTGCCTCCTGATGTGCTTTTATCACCTATGAAGTATTCTTGCAAAAAAAAAACAAAAACAAAAAAACTAAAATCACACCTTTAGAGCCAGCTACCAGCTTATAGGGAAATGCAGTGAAGTGAAACAGGGGAACCTGTTAAAGGAAACCACAAGGATGCGATCAACAAAACCCAGTCTGCAGGTCAAACAACCGAGTTTTTTCAACAAATAAATTGCAGGGAGGAAAATGAGAGCAGTAGGCAGAAGAGAGAAAAAGAAGAAAGTGAGGGATCTATAGATTAAAAGAGATTTAAGACTCTTACTTTACACCAAATACAAAAATTAACTAAAAATGGATCAAAGACCTAAATGTAAGATCTAAAACTGTAAAAACTCTTTGAAGAAAACATAGGGGAAAAGCTTCATGACACTGGATTTGTCAATGGTTTGTTGGATATGACACCAAAAACAAAGGCAACAAAAATGAAAATAGATAAATTGGAATATATCAAAATTTAAAATTTCTACACACCAAAAGACACAATTAGATTGAAAATTTAACCTATGGAATGGGAAAAAATATTTGCAAATCATGTATCTGATAAGGGGTTAATATTCAGAATATATAAAGAACTCCTACAACTTAACAACAAAAAACAAACTGTTTGAAAAATGGGCAAAGGACTTGAATAGACATTTCTCCAAAGAAGATGTACAAAAGGCCAAAAAACAAATGAAAAGATGCTCATCATTAATCATTATGGAAATACAAATCAAAGCCACAATGGTATACCACTTCACAACCATTAGGATGGATACTGTTTAAAAAAAAAACAAACAAAAAGGCCCCATAAAAATCAGAAAACAACAAGACTTGGCAAGGATGTAGAGAACCTGGAACACTTGTGCACTATTTCTGGAATGTAAAAGGGTGCACCCCCTAAGGAAAATGATGGTCCCTGAAAAGAAAAAAAAATAGAATTCCAATAAGATCCAGTAATTCTGCCTCTGGGTATATATCCAAAAGAACTTAAAGCAGGGTCTCAAAGATATTTGTACACCCATGTTCATAGAAGCATTACTCAATAGCCAAGAGGTGGAAGCAACCCAAGTGTTCATCAACAGATGGATAAACAAAATGTGGTATATACATACAATAGAATGGTATTCAGCCTTAAAAAGGAATGAAATTCTGAATACTACAACATGGATGAACCGTGAGACCATTATGCTAAGTGCAGTAAGCCAGTCACAAAAAAACAAATACTGTATGATTGCACTTATCTGAGGCCTCTAGAGTAGTCAAATTCATAGAGACAGAAAGTAGAATGGTGGTTGCCAAGGGGCTAAGGAATGGGGGAGTGTGGAGTGGTTGTTTAATGGACATAGAGTTTCAGTTTTGCAAGATGAAAAGAGTTCTGGAGATGGATGGTGGTGATGGTGGCATGACGATGTGAATGTACTACACTACAGAACTGAACACTTAAACTTGGTTAAGATGGTAAATTTTATGTTATGTGTATTTTACCACAATTAAAATTTTTTTAAATTTTAATTTAAAAAATATTTAAGAAACAGCCAAGTGCAATTTATGGATCTTACTTGGATACTGATTCATACATACAAAGTTAAAAGAAAACAAAGGAAGGGGAATTCCCTGGTGGTCCAGTGGTTAGGACTCTGTGCTTTTACTGCTGGGGCCCTGGGTTCGATCCCTGGTCGGAGAACTAAGATTCCACAAGCTGCACAGCCAAAAAAAAAAAAAAAAAAAAAGAAATTTCAATAGTAACTGTATGTTTAATGAATTAAATTTTTATTGTCCAATTTTTAGGTGAGATATAGTATTGTGGTTGCCTTTTTAAAAAAAGGAGTCCCTGTCTCGTAGAGATAAGTACTAAAATATTTATGGATAAAATAATTTGATGTCTAGAATTTGCTTTTATATAGTAAGGGCAGGGGAATAGATGGGGGCAA
This sequence comes from Mesoplodon densirostris, assembly GCF_025265405.1. Classification (NCBI taxonomy): domain Eukaryota; kingdom Metazoa; phylum Chordata; class Mammalia; order Artiodactyla; family Ziphiidae; genus Mesoplodon; species Mesoplodon densirostris. The sequence goes on from NC_082677.1 coordinate 19,254,042, forward strand.
AATAGATCAGCTATGAGGTGATAATTGTTGAAGTTAGTTGTTAGGTACATCAGTGTTCCTTCTCCCCCATTATGTATTTTTAAAAATATTTCTTTGGGTTGAAAGTTGTTGGTATTTGATATTATTCTTTATTACTAGGTATGCATATAGGAAGGCTACTACATTTATGCCAATTTATTCTCAGCCTACTATGACATGCTTGTTTACAACCTCATCTAGCAAATCTGTTCCCTTCTGTCAAATGCGGTGGAACTAAATAGTTCCTCACATTCCAGTTGCTTTGAAGCCAGAATAAATAGCCATATACTACATGGCACCATCAGTCCCTGTTCACAGTCCAGAAATATCATTAGAAAATGGGTAAGTAATGCACGTCTGCTGAAGGATATCCTGTGAGCCACAAAGTGTCAAAAACCTGTGGACTGATTATTGCCCTACAAACAGGACAGCACTGGAGACACTGAGACTGATTTTTAGGTTAAATTTATCCATGAAGGAAACAGAGAGGCAATGTTTATACAAAATGGTAGGAAACTGGATATGAAACACATCATCTAGCTGCTTCAAACCATTGTCCCAAGAGCTTGTTACTGAGTGAACAATTAGCTGTTTCCTGTCATTTATTTTTAACTTTCATGTTTGCATTTTAAAGTCTAGCATAGTAAAAGATTTTGCTTCAATTTTCCCTAGTGAGCTTTACATTTTTGTCCTTCTCTATATTCAAGTATTTCTATTTTTAAAAGTATGGTATATAATATTACAAACAAGCTTATATTCTTCTACTTTTATTTTGGAATTAAAGTGGTTCTAAAAGGCACATTTATTTAAACTTTTCCTGCAGAGGATTAAAGAAATTAGAAAAAATATAATTGTAGCCGTATTTAAATATGTTTTCTCTCCCTGTCTGAAGTTCCTCTTTGTATCCTTTGGCCCTCAGCTTTCACAATAGTAGGAAAACATTCTTGGTACATGTTTTACAACTGTAGGACATGCTTCTGGATCCGGTAACCCCAGTGCCCTCCCTAAGTCTAATGAAAAGATTGTTTAAGCATTTCCTTCTGTTCATAGAGGGAAAAATTCTCAAAACGCGTTAAACTCACAGTGGCGACATACAACTGAATGTCAAAGATGTTGAGTTCAAGTCATGCCTTGACATCAAAGCAGTTGAGTGACCTGAGGAAAGTCACTGAACCCATTGGGGTTTTAGTCTCTTTGTTATCTATTAAGAATGTTCCAGAACATGAGCTTTAAAATACCCTCCAGTTCTAAAATTCTGTGCTTCTTTGAATTAACTCATGTAAGAATCGGTATGACTCAGGATTTATAGATAGCGCCAAACCCAATCTCCTCCATCATAGATTTTTATCCACTTTTCCATTCTTTTACCTACTTTAAGTTAAAGACGCTTAACTATCACTACCACAAGAAAAGATATAAACAGTAAAGATGAAGTAGAACATAGAAAACATGCAAAACTTTTTTTTTAATCTCTGAAAAATAGAGAACTTTCTGCACTTTGTTTTCATGCCTAAATGAGTTTGCCTTGCTAAATTAAAGATCACATAAAATCTCTCAAGCATTTTAAGCAACGATTACGTTTTTTCATGCCCATCAAGTACATTTTTAACTGACTAGATAGAACGGTCCTGTTTGATATCAGTATCACAAAATTCAGGAAGGAAATGAATGTTAGGACTTTGGATTTGAATCAGAAGTCTTCAGGACTCTGGACTCAGAGTTAAAGACTCCAGGAGGCCTGAGTGTCAATTTCCTCTTTTATAAAATGTGACTAATAATTCCTCTCTGAGAAGGTCATTGTGAAGATAAGTAAAAAATAATGTAAAAGCACTGCTACATACGGGTGCTCAAACTGCATTCTTCCTCCCTTCCTTTCTTCTTTCTAGTATCGTTAATAATAATGATAATAATAATAATAATAGGCACCCTCAAATATTCGTTAACTGAAGGATTTATTGGATGATATTTAAAAGGGCAGCATAAGTCTAATAAGGGAGAGAAAGGAGAAAGTTTCAAGATTAATCAATCAAAACAGAAAAAACCTGGAAAGACATATACCAAATGTAAATGGTAGTCTTTTTTGAATTGTGGGAACATGCTTGCTTTTTATTTCCTTATTTATTGCTATCTGCATTTTCTAGTTTTTCCACAGGGAATGTAGTATATTATAATTAAGAGTTTTAAATAAAATTATAGAAATGTACCTGAACCCATCAATCAAGCTATCACTTCCTACTAACATGATGCAATAGGAAGATTACAGCACAGCTAATGAAGTGTTCTTGCCAAAATAAGTAAGTAAGTAACCTGAATTTAATTCTTTCTCCAAATCTGACTCAGTTTACAAAAAATATAGGGGATATGGGAAATTTTTAAATGACACCATGGAAATGCAATCAGAAAAATCCAGAATTTAGGAGATACTACAGGACACTTGACCCAAATTTTCAATCAATGAGTGTCAGGAGGGTAGAGAAGGGGAGATGAACTCATCGATTAAAATAGATTTATAACACACCATTGTAAAGCAATTATACTCTAATAAAGATGTTAAAATAAATAAATAAATAAAATAGATTTAAAGGATATAGCAATCAAATGCAAAGTGTGGACCTTCCTTGAATCCCAATTCAAACAAACCAACTATCAAAAGCCATTTCCAGCTGAGGAAATCTGAACATAGATTTAGATATATATTAGATGATAAAAATATTTAATGTTAATTTTGTTGAGGATGGGGATAACAGTATTGTGATTTTTGCTAGAAAAAGAAAAGAGATATAGTATTTATGGGTGAAATGATATAATGTTTGAGAGTTGCTAAAATACTCCTACAGAAATAAAAATAAAATAAAATAAGGGAGAGATGGATGAAATGGAAAAGAAAATATTGCTAACAGGTAAAGCTGAGTGATGAGCTCACGAGAATTTATTATACTATTGTTTCTACTTTTGTGTCTGTATTAGAAATTTTCCATAATTAAAAGTCAAAGACATATGTGATCTTTAAAGACAAAAAGTAGTGGTCAATAGCAAAAGTGTCTCTTCTGTTCCTGCTCTCTCCTCCTGGTCCTCTGTTCCAGTCACACAGCATGTGATGTACAATCTGTACATCTAGGAATGGCTGGGTGGGTCAATAATATTGAAAATTTTGTTTCAAAGTCATTTCCAGGAGATCTTGGAGTTTTAATAGGCATTCCAAGAAGCGTGTGACTTCTGGGTAAGGCATGACTTACAGAAGAAAGGACCTTCCATCTTCTAAGGATTGATTCTTTGTGAAATAACTAGTCAAGGGGTCGTACCTGGTCTCAAGTTCTTCGTTCTAAGTGAACTGCATTTACAGTCATCAAAGTTGAAACAAGGAAGTTTCTGCCAATTAACTTGTGGTTTTTTTGTTTGTATGTTTTGTTGTGTTGTTTAGGGTTTTTCTGGTTTGAACTCTTTCTATCTGTGACTTTTCTGCACTGGTTTAAATTCTCCTTACTGCACCCAGTGGGTAAGACTCCACGCTCCCAGTGCAGGGGACCTGGGTTTGATCCCTGGTCGGGGAACTAGATCCCACCTGCATGCTGCAACTAAGAAGTCTGCATGCCGCAACAAAGATCCTGCATGCCTCAACTAAGACCCAGCACAGCCAAAATAAATAAATAAAATGATAGATAAATAAATAAATAAATAAATATTTTTTAAAAAAAATTCTCCTTACCTGCCTTCTTTGTGTGGCTCTGTGATCAAGCAGAGCTGGGCCTCCTCGTCCTTGGCCAAACCCCTCTGCCTAATCTATTCCAGACTTGTTTAATTTAGCAAAGCCCTTCACAGGAGCCACATGAATATTTAACTTTGCACATTCAGTTTTTATGTGTCATGGCTTCTTTTTTTAAAAATATTTATTTATTTATTTATTTGGCTGCATGGGGTCTTAGCTGCGGCATGCGGGATCTTTCGTTGCAGCCCACAGGCTTCTCTCTAGTTATGGCACAGGGCTCTAAAGCACACGGGCTCAGTAGTTGCGGCCCATGGGCTTAGTTGCTCCACGGTATGTGGGATCTTAGTTCCTCAACCAGGGATCAAACCCATGTCCCGTGCATTGGAAGGCGGATTCTTAACCACTGGACCACCAGGGAAGTCCCCATACATGGCTTCTTAAAAAGCTGATTATTCCGTTTTCCATATTTATATTTCTGACCAGAATTTGGTGTGGAATGCCCTTTTCTTACAAGAGCCATAGTAACCATCTTCCTGACCATGGTCTTTGAGTATTTGGGGAAGATGAGTCAGATATACAAGATTCACTACCCTCCCAGGCATGAGATCCACCCTTGGCTCCAAAATGAGCTGATGTAATATCAAACTGGTATTAGGTCAATATCAAATACTCTATCAAAATCTGCAAAAGAAATTTTAGCTGTTTCTGCATTACAAAAAGAGATGATCTATAAAACAGTTGTATTAGTCAACATCTTTTCTTCCACTGGAAGCAATGAGACTTACAGGGAAAGAGCGGCAAGCTTATTATTCTTTCAACCAATACCCACAGGCAGATAGAAATTGCAGACTCCTTTAGGTCAGAGTTTAGTGCTGTAATCTACACACATGGGTCCTCACTGAATGCTACTTACTGACCACCAGGGAGTTGAATTTTCTGGGTCATCTAGTAGAAAATATTTACTGTAGAGACGATGTTGACTTAAAAAAAATAGATCACAGTCAGGATTACATATTTGAAGGGAGTATCTGATATACTAGACCTTTGATAAAATTATTTGTTGGACTGAATCAATGAGAAGCTAGAGTTTCTATTTTGAGTCTCCGTACCATTCACACTCATTCAGACCCCAAAATATTCAGATTTTTGAGCAAGCAGGACCTTTCTCAGAATGTTGCTTCCAAGAGGCCTTTTACTTGTGAATCAGTCTGAAATTCAATACATTCTTTGCCATCTTTTATTCCCCAATGTGAATCAGCATTATCATATTCAAGAGGTCCGTAGATTAGAGGTAATTTGAACTTTAGATATGAAATAAGAAAATAAATTTTCTTGTACTCTGGCTACTGAAGACCCAGTGCCCAGCTCACTTTCCTAACATGGCAGCAAAACCAGTGCCAAGTGTGAGGTGTATGCAACTTACATTCCCATGGCCATTCCAACCCCTAAATAACATTCTGAAACTCAAAGGAAAGAAAAAAGCAAAAAGAGAGGTTTCGTCTGATATCAACAGCCACTGAAGTGTATACAGTGATGCCAATTATTTAGGAGACTACATAGAACCACGTTAAATACATTGAACAAAATTCATTCAGTAAATATTTATTATTATGTGTCAGGTGCTATTCTATGTACTGGGGAGGGCATACAGCGTGAACAAAAAGAGTCAAATTTCTATTCTCATGAACTTATATTTTACTTGGGGAGACAAGCAACAAATAGGCACAGAATAAATATAGAATAGGTTGGGTGGTAATAAGAATCATGGAGAAAGTAAGGCATTGTGGTAATTCTTGGCCCCTAACAGGGCAGGCTAGAAAACTCTTAGATCCTACTGGAGTGCAGGCATAGATAAGGCAAGACTGTCAAAGCCACAAGGACACCCAGGCACAAAGCCTTGATGATCTGTCTCACGTGGCAGCAGAATGATAAGATAGTATAGGTTGCTTCTGGTTGTTGAATGGCTGGGGGGTGAGAGGAGGTGGGTGAGGCAAAGCCCACAGTTCTGTGTTCCTCTCCCTGGTGGACCCCTCACTCCAAGTGGGCTGTGGAGACCACCAAATCCCAGAGGAGCCTCCATGAGAGAATGAGAGAGGTTGTGGGAAAGTGTCCCCAGTCACTTTCTTATTTATTCTTTGCATTGCTTACTAGCTGTTTCAGGAATCTTCGGTCAAGTTCTTGTCATCAGTTTTGCCCATCCTCAAACTTGAAGCAGTCTTTGTGGTCTGGCCTGGGTCGGGCTAAGAATACAATACAAACAGACATTGCTGGCATTGAAGGTGGAGGTGGGATTCACTTTAGAAAAGGTGATCAGGCAAGACCTATCTAATGAAGTGACGCCGAGTAGAGACATGGATAAAGTAAGGCAGTGAGCCTTGGGCTATAGGTAGGGGCTGGAGGTGGGAGGAGTGGAATTCCTGGCCCAGAAACAGCCAGTGTAAAAGCTCTGAGGCAGGATTGCTCTTGGGAGTTCAAAGGAAAGTGAGGCAGCCATGAGACTGGAGAGGAACGAGAAAGGGGAGAGGTAGATGATGTATGGAAAGGTCCTGGGAGGCCAGATTACTTATGGCCTTGTAGACCACCATAAGAACTTTGGCTTTTATTCTGAATGAAAATGTTGGGATTGGAGCAGGGGAGTGGCTGACGTAACTGAGATGGAGAAAGGACCACTCGAGCTGCTCTGTTTAGAACACGCTCTAGGGACAAATAATAGAAGCACGAAGACCGGTTAGGAGGCTATTTCACTGATCCAAGCAAGAGATGACAGTGGCTTTGACTAGTATGTTAGCACTAGAGAGAGTGACAAGTGGATGAATTCCTGATTATCTGTATTTTGAAGGTAGAGCACACCAGGTTTGCTAATCGACTTAGGTGCGAGGTTTATGAAAAAGAGAGGAATCAAAGATGACGCCACATTTTTAGCCTGAGCAACTGGGAAGAGAATTGAGGTGAGAATATGGAAGGGCTAGATTTTTTTTTTTTTTTTTTGGCAGGGGTGGGGGATTAAGTTTGGCTTTGAATATGTTAAATCTGGTATGCCTACTGGACAAGTAAAATGAAGATGTGAAAAGATAGCAACCTATAGCTTAAGGTGAATTTAAAAGAGAAGTTATTCAAATTGCAGAAGTTTATCTGAAGGGATGTTACATATTTGGCTTGGCCTTCAATTTTAAAACAATGGGAAACTAAAACTTATAAGTTGTTTTTAGCGTTTAAGTTATGACTGTAAATCTAATCATACTGGCACTGCTATATTTTCACTCCTGCCCCCCCATCCAGATGTGAGGTTTACAATAAAGATACTTTCATAATGAAATCATTAAAGATTTTCAAACATGAGCTATTCACAAAGAATTGTATATGAATATTCATACCAACTTTATCCATAATAGCCAAGTATTGGAAACAACGAAAATATCCATATACAGGAGAAATAAACAAATTACAGTATATCTTTAAAAGTAAACTACTACTCAGCAATTAAAAAGAAGTACTGACTCATGCAACAATGTGGATATCATAAACGTTATGTTGAGTGAAAAAAGCCAGACTAAAAGATTACAAATTCTGATTCCATTCAAGTAGAGTTCAAGAACAGCCAAAAACTAATCTATGGTCATAGAAATCAGAAAGTAGTTGCAGCAGATGGAGGAAAAATTGACTGGAAAGGGGTACAAGGGAACTCTCCGGGGTAATGAAGTTGTTCTGATGATTGTTAAGCCAGACATACAAAATTGTCAAAATTCACTGTATTAAACACATGTACATTTTATTGCATGGAAATTTTATCTAAAATACACAACAGGTAAAGCAACTATACTCCAATGAAGATGTTAAAAAAATAGAAAATAAAAAATAAAATAAAATACACAACAGAATATGAGCCAACTACTGAAAGGGTTATATACTACAGGAAAACCTAGGCTAAAGGCAATTAATCTAATTGAGCACAATGGGAGCTCTGAGTTTCCCAGCAATCAAGGCAAAAGGGAAGTAATTAATTAATTTAGCCCTATTATCTAATATCAGCAAGTATGAGAAAAAAATTTTCCAAACATTAAAGAATATTTAGATTAGAAATATTACAATATTTTTCAACATAACCTTTATAAAAGTTGAAGAGACATTTTTAGCTCATTTTTATTTCTATTGATCCTCAACAAAAGTCAAGAGAATATCGTTATGGTTCTATGAAGGCATTTCTATGGGGAGTTAAGGAGGCATTCAAGGTAGCTTTCTAGAGTGACAACTAGCTGCAAGGATAGTATCTAGAGACTCATTCCTGAGAAATAACTGCTTCTCAGGTTTCATAAGCTCACCTTCCTGGATGCCTCAGTTGGGTTTGTGACAGGAGTTGGGTATCAGATAATTAAGTGTTCACTAAAGTGTAATGTTCTCTGGAATTGGTTAAAACTAGATATGTGGGGTTCAGCTACTAAACTTGTATGTGCTTAATTATATGTTTGTTATAAGAAATGTTCCAAGAAGCTGCCATATTCATGCCCAAATGGAAAACCATGCGTGGGTCTATTTAGTCAGGTGTTAATGGATAACTTTATCTCTGGCATTCAGGAGCCTCTTCTGCGACTCCTTCCATGCTTCCCAGCAGTGGTATAACTGACAAATTAGGCAGGGCAATACTTTGTTGTGCAGGACTCCCACCTTTTAAGACATTTAGCATCCTTGGCTCCACCTAGGCAATACAAATAGCATCCCCAATCCTTGTGACAACCAAATAGTCCTACGTTTCTAAACTTAGTATCACCCCCTTTTGGTAATCACTGGGACTCTAAAGAATGTTGGTATCCTTTTGAATGTGGAAGAGCATCTGAACCCAAATTCAGTGGAATGACATAGCATGGACAAAGACTTAAGTTTGGTTTGAAACATTAGGGGATATATACCAGTCGTCCACTTCTGTCACACAAAAACTTTAATATGACTCTCACAGAACGTTTTACTTAGAATAAGGCTATGTCTGCACAATGAGCCTGCCAGGATGAAACAACCTCCAAGTAAAACCCTCACCAGCTGAATTAGTTGATCCACAAAATGTAGCTCATTCATTCAATAAATGTTAATTGAATTGTCCATTCAAATGATGAAGATTGTCTGCCAAAAATACTTTGGTTTTAATAAAGTTGATGTTAAACTTTTTTTTTCTAGCTAGTTGACCAAGAATTTAGTTTATTCCTTCATTTAATGTTAAGACCTATTACACACCAACTAGAGAGGACAGACACAGTGGTAAGCTTTGCTAATAGCCTAATGGAAGGTTTCGGGGAGACAGATAATAAAATAACATGGAAGTTATTAGAATTAAAGAGGTATAGTGGCTTTTTCTGAGAAAAATTTTAATCCGAGATATAAAGGATGAGTAGGAATTAACTAAATGTTTTGTCTGTGGAGAGGAAGGGGTGCATGGAGAGAGAAAATTATTTTAGGCAGGGCCACCAGCGTATATGAAGGCCAGAACAGAAAGGTTACGATGAAAACATAAAAGTGGTGAAGAGAAATTTCATGAGGGCAGAATTTTAGGGCTTGGAAAGAGTTTGGATTTTTTCCTAAACGCAGCTTTATGAAAGAAAGACATGATCAGATTTATATTTAATCCAACTCACAAAGATCCAGAGTGGACAGATTTGAGAAAGCCAAGGTAGATTTTGGAAGAGACATCTAGACAACTGGGAAATGTTATATTATCCATAATAAAGGTGATGGTCAAGACTAGGGAATGAAGGTGGAATGGGGGGGAAATGATTAATTCACTGCACAAATAATTAAGAGCTCCAACTATGTGCCAGGCACCCTATCAAGATACTGAGGAGTCTAGTGGGGGAGTTAATCAAAGAAGCAACAATGACAAAATATAAAATTTTAACCACTTTCATTGCCATGAAGAAATACGTGATGCTGTGAAATCATGAAACAGAATTTTCCTAATGCTTCAGGAAAGGTTTCCTTTGAGAAAGGGAACTAAATTCTGAAGGCTGACTAGAAGCTAATGAAAGGGCACGGTGAAGAATGAATGGGAATAATTTTCGAGAGGGAAAATAGCGTTTACCAAGAAACTGTAAGGTAACCAGTGTGATAGACTGCAAAGAGCAAAGGGGAGTATGATTAGGATGAGGCTGCAGAGGTGGGTTAGGGCTGCATTATGCAGCATTAAGTAATTTGCTCTTTATCCTAAGAGCCAAGGAAAGCTGTGAAAGTGTTTTGAAGCCGTGGGTGTTATAAAGAAAACATCAAATTTGTGTTTTGAAGACATTGTTGTGGCTGCAGTATGAAGAGTGGATTGCAGGGGTGAAGTGGATGTTAAGCCATGTTTGCAGAAGAGCAGGAAGATGCTGGAAGGTGGAGGAGTTGGTGGCTGGGGAGAGGATGGGGTTTCTGGCTTGGGCTTCTTGAACATACTCCCAGTTGAACACACGTAAGACCTCATCATCGTCTGACCAGAGGAAGGTGTTTTCATTTTTACTGACTAGGGCAAGAATAAGGTCATCTAAAAATTACCCTACACACTGAACTGTTAACAATGGTGGGAATGGGACTGGAGAAGAGGATGGCAGAAAAAAGGGGGCACTTTTTATCATCAACATTTCTATATTATATGACTTCTACAATAAAAATGTGAGTACAAATATAAGCTTAAAACTGAATATAGAAATCCCATCAAATTATTTACAAATATACGCGAGAGTTAGGACTCTTTTGTTTTATGCCACTTAGAAATGGATTTTGAGCTCCCAAGAGCCCACTCCCACCCATCTGCTTCTCAGGACTGATCTGCAATAGAAGGCTGGAAGGATTAAGAGTCCACACTGAATAAAGACTTCAGTGTGTGTGTGTATATATATATATATATATATATATTTTTTTTTTTTTTTTTTTTTAAACTGGGCCAATCTTTTTTTTTTTTTTTAAACCCCATATTTATTTATTTATTTTTGGCTGTGTTGGGTCTTCGTTTCTGTGAGAGGGCTTTCTCTAGTTGTGGCAAGCGGGGGCCACTCTTCATCGCGGTGCGAGGGCCTCTCACTATCGCAGCCTCTCTCGTTGCGGAGCACAGGCTCCAGAGACGCAGGCTCAGTATTGTGGACCACGGGCCTAGTTGCTCCACGGCATGTGGGATCTTCCCAGACCAGGGCTCGAACCCGTGTCCCCTGCATTAGCAGGCAGATTCTCAACCACTGCGCCACCAGGGAAGCCCCCTACATATATATATTATTAAATCTTAAATTGTGATTAATATTGTCTCAATAAGATAAAAGCCTAACACTGATAAACAGTGAGACAGCTGAGACTAAACCATGCTTCTTCCTCATGTAATACATGAATGAGAAAGACCCAGAGAGAGGAAAGCTAACATTGACTTTGGACGAGACATTCAACAACATGTCCTTATAAAAAAAGGGCATGTCCCATATCCTTTTTTTTTTTTTTTTTTTTTTTTGCTGTACACGGGCCTCTCACTGCTGTGGCCTCTCCCGTTGCGGAGCACAGGCTCCGGACACACAGGCTCCGCGGCCATGGCTCGCGGGCCCAGCCGCTCCGCGGCATGTGGGATCTTCCGGGATCGGGGCACGAACCCGTGTCCCCTGCATCGGCAGGCGGACTCTCAACCACTGCGCCACCATGGAAGCCCCTCATATCCTTTTTATAAAGATACATATGAAGCCCTTACTGAGTCTCAAAGAGTTAAATGTGCAAAGATTGTTGTCCATCAGAGTAGGATTTACATAATTCTGGGCAACAAACTCTTGGCTAGGTGGAGAGGGGGTGTCTAGTAAACTATTAAATGTGCCCTTTGAGGAATGTTATAGATTCAGCCAGTATGACATAACCGCATTCAAACGTGGAATCTGGACCTGTTCCTCCCCATAATCCATTTGCTTTTCGTTAACAGCATTATTAAACTGCCTTTAAGTTTCTTTATATTCTACACCCCACTTGTGCTATGTGAGATAAATACCATTTAGAACACTGTGTTTTGTTTTGTTTTTGCATCCCACTTATTAACATGTGTGTTGAGAATCTAAAATGGATACAGGAAACGCAGAAATTTAAAAAATATGCACTAAAAAATAAGATCAGGATTCACAAAAAGCATAACTGCCAACAACTGTACAGACCTCTACAAAGCACTCTCACATTTATTATTTCATTTTCTTCCACCTTTTGAGCCAGAGTCTTACTGCTGTGTCACCGATGAATGATCACGATCAGAGTCCTAACAACTTGCAAAGATTTTAATCTTCTGACTTGTGTGCTCTTCTTTCAACCATGCAATAGGGATACAATGTTCCTGGAAAGGAGCTGGATTAGAGCAATCTTAGGTAAATACGCACATACTCAAGATGGAGTACCGCACAGAACTCAAGGGCAGGGACGCATGTACAGCTGAGTCTCGCCTAAGCCGCCAGGAAACCAGGCAGTCCTCTGTGCCTGCCTGATAATGTCATCTTCTCACTCACTTCCTTTGCCTTCTGATTTTCCCAAGCCCATGCCCACACCAAGACTGCAGTCTCAGGCACGGCACATGAGTTCAAAGGGTATAACCCAGAATCTCAGTTGGAGTTCCAAAACTCTTGGGCAACATCTGACTGACCAAGCTTGGGTGAGAGGGGCACCCCTATTCAACTGACCCTAAATAAGGGATACATCTCAGCATTTTTAATGGCAAAAATGTCATACATTACTGAAATGTCCAACAAGAGAGAACTTATTAGAAAATTACAGCACATCCACGATAAATATAATGCAGCCTTTAAAATGCAGAATTTTCAATGATCTGTAAAGTGCTTATATTAAGTGGAGGAAAAGACTGTAAACAGTAAAGACACAGAAGTCAAGTGCATAGACCAAAATAACAATAAAAATGAAAAATCCAGTGAGCTCTTGGTAGGGGGAATAATTTCTATTTTCCCTGTGTTTCTATATATTTTCCAAATCTGTCAAGAGTATGCTGCTATTGTAGTAAGATAATACAGTTTAAAAAACACACTCAATTTCTTATTATGATTATTTCTGGGTGATGGAATTATGGATGATCTTTATTTTCTCGTGAGTTTTTTCATTCATTCATTCATTCATTCATTCGAATTGTCCATTTGTGGTAAAGACAATGTTTTGTGTTCAGCAGATCATTTTGGTTCTCCTCCTGGACACACCCAATGACTACATTTCCCCATCTCCCGTATGGCCTGGGGTCATATGGCTGAGAAGCTTCTGGCCAATGGAAATGGGGAAAAGTGAGGTGTGCCTTTCAGGCATGCCTATAAACCCCTGCAGGATTTAGCATTCTAGCTCCTCCCCTTCCAGGGCAAGTTTGAGGATTCAAAGCTGGCATTGTTACAAGATGAGCAAGTGTGAGTCCCTGGGAAACTTCTTGCCACATTGAAATAATGATGAAAACAGACAAAATCCTACTGTTTGAAGTCACTGAGATGTTAAGATTGTTACAGCAGTTCATCTGTCCTAACGAATAGAGCATTACTATTATCCGTAGGAAAACAGAAACTAAAATACAACCTTCCAAAATATAAACCTTCAATAGCAGTCCATGATCTATTGAAGGAAGTCCTCAAGATGGCATAAAAGGTCCTCTATTACCTGGTCCCATGCACTTCACATTCCAAAAATCTCACTGTCCCTCATAAAGGCTCCCAAAGCTCCTGGACCCATTCTTCCCCATTACAGTACCAATCACAACTGTATTGTAATTAGTTGGTTATTCATCAGTCCCTTTCACTAGACTGTGAGTTTCCACTAAGGCAGCAGTTGTCTTTCTTCTTCACAGGTATACCCTTCAGTGCTTCATGCCATGTCCCGGGCATATAAAGGATGCTCAGTAAGTATCTGCTGAATGAATTAATAATGTGCTCCTAATTGTTCATAGCCCATAAAAACTATGAAATTTCAGAGCCCTGAAGGTAAGGAAAAGCAATTCTCATTTTATTAGAATATATTCTCTTCTAAAACAAATCCTCAATCTCTGAATACCTGACTAGCCAGCCTAAAGCTTTTACAGTATTACTAAAAAGAAACCAAGAGCCAGGAATCAAATAATATTCTTGTTAGATCAGAACTGGTTCCTAGACTAAATCCTTTATGGGTTTGTGATGCTTTAAAAATTCTGACTTCTTAAATTCAGAATTGGAATTTGTCTCAGGAATTCACAGTGAAATTACTCTTAGATATTTTAAATAGGGGTGGATTCTAAATTATTTCAGATAGGAAACTACCTTAGAACTGTAAGAATCGCCACTATAACTCAAAATGCTTCATTTGTGAGAAGACATTCTCAAGAAAGCACTTTATGTTCCTTGGAAAGTTCAGGTTTAATGACAGCCCTTCCATTAAATACAAAAGCATTATTCTAAAATGTTTAAACAGCATCTTTCAAGGTTGAGTCTTAGATGTTACTTTAACAGCATCCATGAAGAATGTAGTTACTTTAAAAGTTTTTTATTTTTTAAAAAAAACTTTGACTTTACCCACTGCATATAGAGAACTGGATTTTTAAGAAATAGTTTCTTTATCTGAAGATATGAAGAACCAAATTACTCTTTGGTTTTATTATGTGGGAAGAACAACACACAGTCCTTTAGTCAAACAACTTTGTGATATTTATATTCCATTGCACAGGTATAGATTATACAAATTAGTAATACAAGTTATTTCTTAAATTCCAAACATTTTCTAAAATATTATTATACCAGATGCCTAGGATATTAAAACATCAAGGTGGAAATCATACTCTAAATAGTTAAATATGACACTGAAAATACTACACATCTTAATTAGAGGAAAATTAAAACGTGTGCTCAAATGCTCTAACAAACTAAGTAGCAGGGCAACAACTACAAATAAGTCACTGTGGTCCATTTTTACGTATGCATATATATGATTATTAGATAACCCCTCCTCTTGAAAATGCATAATTAAAACATAAAAATCTGGATAAATGAACTAATGAAATTTAAACTCTTCCTAAGATCTACGGTGAAGTGTACTATTACCTATGACTTCATACAACTACTAATTCAAGATAAAAGACACCACACTTGGAAAGAAAAAAAGAGTTTTTAAAGATAATGGTTTTAATTGAGTTAATGAGATGAAAAACAGTGAAGCCCTGTGTTCTACTTACATGAAAGAAGATTTTAAAAAATAATCACTGCACAAAATACAAAGGGTGGGGTTATGCTGTGGTATTAAATTTTTCTCCATAATGTTTTTCTTGCCTGTTCAAGAACAAATTAAAGTTTCCACAGCAAATTTGTTTTCAAAATGCCGAATCATAGCACAGTTGCTGACTTCGCGTTTCTGAATACCTGTTTGGAAGGGAAAATTTTTTAAATTTCTGATTCTTCAGTAATAAATATTCATGTTAATTTTCACAGTTATTATTTAGACATATAAAATATTTTACTCTATATTCCATTAACTTCTATAGTTTGATTTTTTTAACACTGCAGAAGTAGATTTAACACTGCTGAAAATAATTTCCCTCTCTTTTCTAAACTAAGTATCTTAACAGATGCTAGTAACAATAATAATGCCATACATATAAATTTATGACCTTGAAGGTAGTGGAAATGTTCTATATCTTGACTGTGGTGGTGATTTGCTGAAAGTCAGAACTACACACTAAAAAGGGTGAATTGTATTATATGTAAAATTATGACTCTAAAAAAAACTATCAACCATAAGATCATTTTAAAATGAAAGAAATCAAGCAGCAGGCTTCAGGTGACTCACCAGCCCAACGTGGGAGGAACAGTATTATCAAAAGTGCTAACAAAAAGCCAGGAATGCACTTTAACTAGGTGCCACAATTTCAAAGAAATCACACCATAGTGTATCTGCATGGCACTCCTTACTTTCTAAAGCTCTGTCACGTGTACTTTCATTTTAGTTTTACAATGATCTTGAAAAAAATGGGGAGATAATGTCATCACATGAGAAAACAAAGGTGAAGTGATTTGGCAAAGCTACATTAGTTGTGTCAATGCTCTTAATTCTTCAGCCAAATTCCTTTCGAACTAACCTGACTGTGGTTATCTTCAATGTGATCCAAAAGGCAAACTCTGCTTAGAACCTAGATCCCTGAGCATACAAACGAAGAGCTACTTTAGACACCCTCTGGATAAGCAGAACCCTTGCACAGTACAGCTCAACCAAAGGGGTAGGATGGAAAGGTGGACTGGGTGGCCATATGCAAAGTGAGGTAAGAGCACCTCAAGGAAATGACATTTCACATTCATCTATTCTATCTGAAAAGAGTAGATTTAGAATTAAGATGATTCTTCAGAAATCTAGAAATACTATACAATGTACAATATAGTTTTATTTTCTCACTCACGGCAATTGTATTGGTAACAATGCCTAGCTTACATCTAAATCTAATTTAACACAATGAAGTGAAAAAAACTTCTTTGCCAACATTTTAACATTAGAAAGTATTACCTTTAATGGTTTCTCTGCGTTGCAGTTTGTAAGTTTCCTTGTCATGGCACAGTCGATAAATATAGAAACCCAGGTGATCAATGTTTTCAATGCGATCAGTGATGACCATGTGTTCATGAATCAGATATGACTGAGGCAAATATGTCCCAGCCTACATTTGGAAAAGAATATATTACCCAGATATCTCAAAACATACATTGAACAGACAAGGAAAGCAGACAAAATTCTTAGAGATTATAGTACGGAACAGAGATTGGCAAACTACTACCCACCATCTGTTTCTATAAATAAAAGTTTTATTGGAATATAGTTGTGCCCATTTGTTTACATATTGTCTATGGCATCAAAATTGATTAGTTGCAACACAGATCTTATTTTTTAAAAGCCTACGATTTATTCTCTGGCCCTTTAGGAAAACTTAAATATAATTTTAGAAATTACATTTTAATTTCAAAATATAAAGTACTAAAAGAAAAGAGACAAGGAAAAAACCGGAAACCACAAGTCTTAGTTCCTCGTTGTAAAATGCTTATTAGCCATACTGTCAGTAAGATGGGCTCCTATAGGGCTAATTTCTCAACAAGGAATTCCAAGATGCTGTAACAGCATCAATAATAAGAAGGATTTGAAAGTTTTATACCTTTATGTTAATAAGTAACTCCAATAGGTTCCTGGGTGGCATAACAATGGAAGTGTTCAGAGGAATCACATAGCATTTATCCAGGTTAAGATCTAAATAGGCTGTGAGTTTCTGGGAAGAAAAAGATAATATTTTCATTAGATTAATGTACAAATATTACCAATATACAAACAGGCAGCAACTGGATTTTTAAGAATAACTTGTGCTATTAGAATGTGTAAATCACTTGCATTTCAACAAATCAAGAATTTGGTGGGGTAGGAATGGAAATAGAAAGGGGAGAGGAAATTTTGCTACTAGTAAATACAGTTCTTATCAGATAACAAACTATTAAAATTAACTCAAATAAACTATCACCTGATTAAGAGCCTTAGTCCCCAGGTCCCTCACTTATAAACCCTAATGCCCTCCAAGGCATCCATCTATTGTATATAAAAATTAACTTCTCTCCTATGCATCTAGAATAGTACTAACTAGTTACTACCATCCATAGAGAACTAAGTCAATTAAATGATTTTGTGTTCTTGCGGTTCAGATGAGAAACCTGATTGAGAAAGACTACCTCATAGGATGGTTTTGAGGATTAAAATGAGTTAAACTAAACCATGTAAACATTTAGATTTCTAAAAGCAATTTAGCAGCAAAGGAAGAACAGCATATGGTGTGTATTAAGACAGACAAGGCAGGGCTTCCCTGGTGGCGCAGTGGTTGAGAGTCCGCCTGCCGATGCAGGGGACACGGGTTCGTGCCCCGGTCCGGGAGGATCCCACATGCCGCGGAGCGGCTGGGCCCGCGAGCCATGGCCGCGGAGCCTGTGCTCCGCAACGGGAGAGGCCACAGCAGTGAGAGGCCCGCGTACAGCAAAAAAAAAAAAAAAAAGACAGACAAGGCAAGGGGAAGAAAGGTAGGTTCACTGAGGGTCTGCTTCAGACAGAAAGCCCATCAAATGTTGGAGTTTATCTTGCAGGGCAGAAGAAACCCAAGGCCCTTTTTTAAAAAAGTAAAGAGTAAGTAAACCATAAACAGAATAAATCAGCAAATACTGAAAATGAAACTACAAAAGCATCAATTAAGGAACTTGCATTCTTTTTCCAGTTCAGGGCACCTGGCTCACCTTGTTAAAATCATGAACAATGTTGGCAGGATCACTATCTGCAAACTCTGGGACAGGCACGCTGATGAATTCAACCTCATCTTCCTCAAAGATCTTAATATTTTCCTCAATGGTCTGGTAGCGAGCAGCTGGGGCATCTGCAGAAGGCTCATTTAAGATGACATCATCTTTGATGTACTTTATTCCACAGTAGTAGACGTCATCTGGCTACAGAGAGTTTAAACACTATTTCAGCAATTCAGTGGAAGACAGGTTTTTAAATGTAAGTATTACTTAAGCTGCCACCTTTACCTACAGAGCATTTTGCTTGCAAACTCTTACTTTTAGATGACAAGTCAGACAGTTTAATTACAGCGTTAACACGTTCTTTAAGATCTGGTTTTAAAGTACTGTAAAAAACCAGTTTCAGATGGAGAAAAGCAGCTGATTTCTCCTTTACTTTTTGTGTTCGACAAGAACAGAATATAAAAGCAATTATCCATCTGGTGACACGTAAATTTGAAGAAACACACAGGCCTATTTCTACCTGTAAGCCTTATTTTTATAAAAGAATATATTCAGAAACCAGTAATGTTTTTCTGAAAGAACATACTTCTAAAACTTTTTGATGTGATTCACTGATTACATGAGTTTTCTCTCATTAGCCAAAAGAGGGATAGTTTTTCTGAAATTTCCACAGGCATACAAGTAGTTCTGATTTTGCCTTAAAATACATCACAATTAAGTGGAAAATATCAGATTATAGCAAATCATTATAAAGATTTTTTTAAAGTATGCATATATAATAAAGATTAGGAGCATATAACAAAATGTTAGGTCAACAAATATCTCTGGACAGTGGAATCACAAATGACTTCTTTTATATAAAAATACATTTCTTGTAAAAAATTGCATTAGAAAGATGACTAGTATTTCACTAATATCTATCAACATGCCATTATCTCAAAAAATAGAGAAAATGAGCACAAAATTTACACATCCTCTGTAGAATATTTCATTTTCTAAATAAAATCTATTTGTCAACAGTTTCTCCAAACTCTGGTATGTTAAAAGAAGTAAACATACTGAATTATTGTCAGAGAAATATATCACAAAACAGAGATCATAAATCATAATCATTGTAATCAGAAGAAAAAGATGTCTTAATCCACTGGGATTACTATTCTGTAATAAATTATAAACAACTTTTATCCTAAATTACTTCATCATTATTGCTGAAATCACATTCTTAAGAGAAACCAATGACTGGGGAAGAGGCAGAGAGAAGTGGAACCACTATACTCTGGGCCCAGGAGCAAAAGGCTATTGTGGGGAAGCCCAAAATGTCTATCAAATTATAGTTTATCAATATGACATTTGAGGCTGGTGTATCTATTCAACTGGCAATTGAAAATACTATAACTTAGCTATTAATTATGGTAGGAAAATTGAGGGTTAGTCAACTTCGAAAAATCATCCAGCAATCTATACCCTTTAGTCAGCAAAACAATGTTATTCTGCTTTTAGTGACCACCTAATAGGTTCAGCAAACTTATGCTCAGGACACTTTTTAACATAACTGTAAAATAGGACCACCACTCTGACTAAAGGCCACAGACAAAAAAGCACAGGCTTAGAACAGGTTTGGGCCAATTCTCTAATACATGTGAAGGAAAGGCAAAAATGTCCCTAGCATTTTCCCACTTACTTGAAGTGCAAA
The DNA here is from genome assembly GCF_025265405.1 of Mesoplodon densirostris. Taxonomy (NCBI): domain Eukaryota; kingdom Metazoa; phylum Chordata; class Mammalia; order Artiodactyla; family Ziphiidae; genus Mesoplodon; species Mesoplodon densirostris. Next base: position 19,273,690 of record NC_082677.1, read on the forward strand.
ATATTTGTACAGGTATGCTCCTCCTAGAATGACACCTGCAAGCATAAAGGCTAGTCCAAAGCACATGCACCAACACCAGGCTCTTCTTTGGCCAACTGGTACCACTTCATCTGGGTCCTAAAATATGAAAAAGACTGATGATCAATATCTTATCTCCAATCAGAATCACAGAAATGTCAAGCCTGAAAGAAACCTTAATAATTATCATCTTATAAACAAAGATATAAAGACCAAAGGAGTCAGGTCTCTAATCAAAATCCACCCAGGAATGATTAAGTGGTGGTACCAGGACCCAGCCCAATGCCTCCTGAGCTGAGACACCAGTCTTTTGGGAGAGTTCTTTCTTCTAACTTTCAATACCCCACCTGCCACCCATATCTCTAGAGCAATAAATTACATACTCCACAATTTCTATTTTCTGTGCCTAACTTTTAGTGATTAAACTATCTTCTAATATTTAAAAATTCAGAAGAGGCTACAATACAACTTTGTCGTACAAAATTATGGTGCTGAGTCTTGTGTATTACAATGTCAGGGTATATGAGATTATTTATAAAATTATGTGTTAGCCTGCTGCAGGTAATTAGTGTTTCATACTAGGTACAAAGCCATTCCTAACCAAACATAAGAAAAATTTACAGGAAAACTGGGGACAGACCAAATAATATTAAACAGATTCTTTAAACAATTGGAATCTCAAAAAAGTAGGACAAATGTATTTAAAATAATCCTGTAATTCCACTGCTCTACCCTATAGAATCCCAGTTTAACACAGTTCTTCATTTTTAAGATATCAGTAGAAGCAGTAGAAAACTGAGGAAAGATTTAGTAAAAAAAAACTTATTAAGTCAAGAGACATACAACTAGCACACAATTGTTAGAATTCTGATTTTGACCCCCCTCAAGGAAATAATTTAGCACTGGAACATCATCTAGGGTCAGCATATTCAGTCAGGTACACTCCTTGCCCTTCTAACTCAGGCCCTCTACTGTCGCTTCAGAGTTATAGCTAATTTCTTATTTGTGCCCATGTTCATGTGCAAAGAGCTGACAAATGAGATCAGCTGCTGGTGTTATATAACCAGTGGCTCAAGAAATAGTACAGACAGCAAAAGAAAGGCTCCAATTGACTTGAAACCAACATAATAAAAGATGATCTAGTAAGTAGTATGTGTGTACAGCCCTTCAAGTCTATAACTCTATCCTTTACTTGGAAAACTCAATATGGGATTAAGGGAGAAAGTAGACTTGACCTACACCTCCATAGATAAATAGGATATAACCTAAACGTTAGGAAGAAAACCTGTAGGAACAATGCTGGATACGGCTGAAGCAAGAATTCAGTGAGGAAAGAATGAAAGCTAAGGTTATGTTTTCAATTCTAAGATAAGGAATTTTAACTTGATACCACCGGGGAAAAGCCCAAGCCCAGATGTCCCAGCCAACCAAGAACAATTTAAGGCGCTTGGGTTGGATGAGGTTTAAACACAGAATTTAACACTGTAAAAAAAATGCCATTCAATCTAAGGATTGGCTCAAACACTGTGAGAGCATCACACTTTGCTAGGCATACCTGTCAATGTATGGTATGTATACTCAAGACAACAAGTACACTGCAAGGAAGTAGTGTGTACTGAGAATAAACCTAGAGGAATTTATCAAGCCATACAAGATACCCATCTGTGAACAGAAAGTTACAAGAATTCCACAGGAGTCATAAGGTATTATGAAACCTGAATGATAAAGTACATGTAGTGTTTTGCTCGAGCCCTTGTCTGAAATGAGAAACAGTTCCTAGCATAATTAATTTTAGGGTGGAGGCAGGGTGGGGAGACGAGAATGACAGATGGAAATAGTCATTTCTAAACATTTGGTATCAGCTGCTGAGATAGCCAAATGTGTGTACAACACGCCCCTGTTTGGCAGGCTCTCTTCACTCGCGGCACTTGAAGGGATAGCCAGAGAGCACGGGCAGACCCTCGTAAAAGAATATGCAGCCCCGAAGGTTAAACTGATAACAGTGTCCAGGCCTTCTGCTCTACCATTTTTAGCAGGTCAACAAACAATATTTTCAAGAATAAATTATAAACGTCTACTGTGTGCCAAGAGCTGTGCTAGGACTGGGCATGTAGCCTCTGCCAAGAAAGAGATCGCTCAGATCAGCCTGGAAAACAAATATACAAAAAACATAAATATGCCATAGGCTCTAACAGGAGAATGTAGAAAGCACAGAAGGGCTGATTGGGAGAAGACTTCCCAGGGGAGAAAATACGGGAGAAGAATGAAGGACGAATACTTTTTACCCATGCAGAAGACAGAGTGAAAGGGCATTATGTGTAAGACAAAGAATGAATAAAATCATGGGGCCAGAATGCATGACATTCCACGGGTCACATGTGGTAGGTACGGCTGGAGTGCCCAGTACGGCGGTGAGGGGTACAGGGGCGAGAATGGAGAGGTTACTGGGGCAGGTCACAACGGGACTTTGTGTAACATGCTATGGAGTCTGAATTCTCATGTTCATTCAAAAATCACATCTCAGGACTATGACAATAAAACAAAAATTTTAAATTTCTCAAGAGAATCTAACTTATAAAATACCTCATGTACTCACAGGTCATTTGTTCAGCACCTCAACCACGTGAACCATGGCTTAAGAATCAGGAAATAAGAGTCTGAATCTCCAAATTACAGACCCAAAGTCCACGCACCACTATCATCTGTTTCATAAAAGAGGTATCAGGTCTCAAAGTCTGTCTAATCTCTTGTTTTCTCTAAATTTCTATAAGGTTAGTATGGTAGCACCAAGCCAACCGTGGCACTTAGTTGGCACTCAACTAATATTTGACGAGGGAGTAGAATGTAGAAAAAATTTTTAAAAGCTTGGTTATTTATTTTTTTAATGACCCCAAAGTTATACATCAGCAGCCAGCATGACAATGAAAGGTGGGGGCAATGTAAGAATTTATGACGCACAGGAGACTGTGGCTCTTTAGCAAAGAATAGTAGCCCTAAGCACGCAGCCCAGTTCAACATTAAGGGCCTGTTATTTGCAACGTACTGTGCTAGATCCTGTGGGAAATTCAAACGTGATTAAGACATGGTTGAAATCTTAAGCAATTTACAGTCAAAATTAACAGTATGCATGACAAATAAATGACATTCCTTGTTACAGTCTGAGTCACAGAGAAGGGATTAAAGTATATTCAAGACAGAAATGTTGTTAACCTAAGTGATTTAAAAATGCATTTTAAATGATTAAATTTTAAAACTTGAAAGAGTATACTTAGAGAAAAAAGCCACACGTTAAGATTTAAGAAGAACCCCACATGACCATCTCAAAATATGTAGAAAATGCATTTGATAAATTGTAACTCCCATTCATAATAAAATCTCTTTGCAAACCAGAAGAGGTGAAATTCTTTAACATGAAAAAGGCTAACGATCAAAAATCTACAGCAAACCTCATATTTGATGGTGAAACTTCAGAATTAAACCATACCCTTTCAAGTCAGGAATATGAGAATGCCCACTAAAACTGATTCTTTGTTTTCATTCAACATTGTACTAGAGATCCTAGGTAGTACACAAATGATAGAACATCAACTGATTAAAAGATTAGAAAAAAGAATACAAAGCTGTGATTATGTTAAATGATATCTGTCTATGTAGAAAATCTGAGAAAGTCACATTATTCAAACTAGTTAAGAGTTCAGCAAAATTGCTGAAGATCAGTAATTAAAAATCAACTGAGTCAAAGATTTACACATAAATAGTCCTAGCATCATTATTCATAATAGCCCCAAACCAGAAACCACACAACTATCCACTAACTGATGAATGGATAAATAAAGTGTAGTATATTCATACTGAATCTCAAAAACACTATAGTGAAAAAAACTCCAACACAGAAGACTACCTATGAAAAGGAAAAACTATAATGACAAAAAAACAGCTTAGTGGCTGTCACGGTGAAAGGAAGATGGAAGAAGTATGAGGAAATTTTTTAGGGTGATGGAAATGTTTCATATCTTGATTATGGTGGTGGATACATGACTTTATACAATGACCATAAGTTCAATCAAACTGTACACATAAAATAGGTACATTTTACTGCATGTAAATTTTATTTTAATATGGGGAATGAGAAAAAAATACCAACTGAGTTCCTATATACCAGGCAATGAAAGAAAGTCTAACAACACCAAGTGCTGGAGAAAGTGTGGAACAATGGGAACTGAGGGCTTTCGAACAGTAGAAAGGAGCTGGTACAAATGTTCTGAATAACAATTTGGCAGTACCTAATACAATTAAAGATACATATATCTTATGACCCAGTAATTCCATTCCTAATAACATAACCCTAGATAAACACTTTTGTACAAAAAAGAGGCTCAATAATGATTACTGCAGAATGGTCATTAAGAAAAAAAACTGGAAATAACCTAATGTCCACAAGTAAAGAATAAAGTATTATGGGTTCATATAATTAAAGTCTAAATGAAACCAACTAGCACTGTTGATTTTGAGATTAATCTCAGAAACATAATGCTAACGCAAAAAAAAAAACAAACCACCATATATTGAAGACTTAAAAAACATAAAAGGAAAAAAACATATGAATAGTACTACAATTTTTATATGCTTGTATTATTTCATAATTAACAAAAATCATAAAAATCATAAGAAAAAGGAAAACCACTCATGAACAAGAGCAACTTCACTGGGATATATAACTTTACTTGGCCTAATTTAAAACAAGTCATAGACATTTCCTCCCCTTGTACTGCAATAAAACTGGTGCACCTTAAATGATGCTGGTAAGGTAAAAGAACTCCCACAGGTGCTGTACAATTATCACCTCATTAATCTTCCTAAAACCTCAAGTTTTTACCCCAGTTTATAAATGAAGACGCTGAAGCACACACTGGCCTATAATCACCCCTCAACAGTAGGTACAGAAAGAAGTGGCTTCAAAAGCATTCTCACTCTTGCACTGTACTAATTTCTGGTTCGAATAAATCTTATCGTATGATAATAAAATTACTTAACCAATTATATCTTAAGCAAAATGAAGAGTAAATTCTGTTCTGGTACTTCAATTAGTTAAGAACTAGGTCACCTCAATCAGTTCCCTAAGAGGCTTCAGTAAATGTGCTTCAATTATAAACTTAACTCAGACAAAATGCAAGGGTTTTCATATAATTTTTATTCTGTGCCCATACTAACAACTCACACTTCACGTCCTCTGGCATCTCTATGTAAGCCTTCTTTGTAGAATGAATGAAGAGACACTTTTTCAGAGCTCCCAGACATACTATTTTGCATTATTAGAGCAAATGCAACAACACCACTTTAGGAACCAGAATACTAAAGAGGAAAATATCTCTTAGGGTTAAAAATCGTATTACAAAAAAGAAAAAGAAAAAAAGAGATGGCATAAAACACTATGCTTTAAAACAGAAATACAGAAAATACAGAAATATTTTAAAACAGAAATACAGAAAAGAACTCAGAGTAGCATAAGCTACTGAACCTTCAGAAATAGATTTATTTAGAAATATGTACTTCCTAAAACACATTCAGTAATATCAATAAATAGGGGATGCACAGGCCAGCTGCCCATGGATGTGTTGTTTGGCCTGTACACTGTTTTACAAAATACAGAATTAGCTGCCAACATTAAAAATATATATAATAATTCAAATTTTCACAGATTTCTCATCAATGTTCTAGTTTTCTCAACTCCTCCCTCATCATTTTTCTTCCTAGTGAAGACCAAACATACCAAGTACTTTTCTACAGTGTTGCTTGGTTTTGAACCTTGATCTTCATTTCCAGCTATGACTGGGTATGCTTCCTTCTGAGAACCAAATTTTAAACTACTTCTCCATATAAAAGGATTTTGAGGGCCTCCCTGGTGGCGCAAGTGGTTGAGAGTCCGCCTGCCGATGCAGGGGATACGGGTTCGTGCCCCGGTCTGGGAGGATCCCATATGCCGCGGAGCGGCTGGGCCCGTGAGCCATGGCCGCTGAGCCTGCGCGTCCGGAGCCTGCGCGTCCGGAGCCTGTGCTCCGCGACGGGGGAGGCCACAACAGTGAGAGGCCCGCATACCGCAAAAAAAAAAAAAAAAAAAAAAAAAAAATATATATATATATATATATATATATACATATATATACTCATTAAATTAAATTAATTAAAATTGCTTACAAATAAACTCTTAAAATATGTTCACCCTTAAAAAAACAAACAAACAAAAAAGCAATCTACAGCAAAATACTGAAAAGGCCAATTAAAAAAGGCATTACTGGAGAGGAAAAGAAAATGACTTCCTATTCCAATAAGAATTCAAAAATAAAAACCTTGGTCATCATTTAAGATCTACTGAAAAAAATTTCCAAAATGTTTTCCTAACTATACTCTTTGAACAACCACAGAACTTACACAGGCAATCGTTCCAACCGATTACCATCATGTAGGATACCAGTGCCATCCATTTACCACTGGTACATGTTCTATCCAGCTGGCTTCTACATTAGTTTTCTTTTCCCAGCATGGAAAAAAGCAACAAGAACACATGATCCAGCAACCTGTTCACCATTAATAGCATTAATTCATTACCAAATATATTCTGCTATATGTAAAACATAAAAATCTATGGCTAAGAAGCTAAAAATCTATAAAGACACCAAACATTTGTTTGCATTTTCTCTTGCTCATTTAAATCAGTAATCTGAATTTTATTTTCTCATTTGACTTTTCAGGTAAGATTGATACTATCTCAACTATGGTGAGAAAGTCCACATGAGAAATCTTATGTCTGAAATGCAGAAAGGGAGCAGCTTTCCAAGTGATTGACATTATATGGATATTAATGTTACTGCATTATTTTACACTTGGAATAGGGAGAGATTTTTAAAAAGAGAAACTAATCTAAAATTACAATGTCAGGACTTCCCTGGTGGTCTGATGGTTAAGAATCCGTTTTGCAATGCAGGGGACGCCAGTTCGATCCCTGGTCAGGGAACTAAGATCCCACATGCCAGGGGGCAACTAAGCCCATGCCACAACTATAGAGCCTGCGTGCTCTGCAGCCCGCGCACCACAGCGAAAGATCCCGCATGCTGCAACCAAGACCCAACGCAGCCCAAAAATAAATAAAACAAATATTTTTTAAAATTAAAATAAATAAAATTACAATGTCTACAAAACCAATTTCTCATCAATGACCTTTTTTGTTAACAAATCCTACGATACACAAGCAGCAAAACAGGAATAAAAAATTAAAAATTTAAAGCCATTGCATAACAGTTTAAATACTGTGAGAAATATGAAATCTGAACCAAATTACTGGCATTATATAAAATTAGCACATGCCTAGGTTTAAAAAAAATAGGCCAGAACTATAAAAAAAAAATCAGGCTGTACATGCTTTTAGTGCTGGATTGTAATTTAATCACTTTTTACATCATTAGGGACAAGCAGAGTATCTGGTACACAGCAGAATATTAATATAGGAATACCTTAAAAGTCTTCTATTCTTTTTCCTACTTCTTAATATTTTAAAAGATGACCATCATTTAAATATAGTGTTTATTCAATCTACACTGAAGTGTACTAATGATAATACTTTATGAAATTTCATCAGGTTTTCCAATTCATATTGGTGAGATTAAACAACAGCATTATATACAAATGATATTTACTGTTAATAACAGCCTTTACTAGGGATAGATAAATTGGTCAAGATAGATTTCTTCTGCCACTGGCTGAATCATGAGCTCATATTGTTCCTAATAAGAATATCAACCGTCTTCCTAAAAATTTTAAGTATGATAGGAATGCTCTTCTCTATAATTCATCATAAAATTATGTGTCAAGATTAGAGGGGGAAAAGAGCAAACCTGTTCTGGACTCATTTTTGTATAAATCTTGGATTTTAATGTCATTCAATGAGATAACTACACATTTGTATTCAAATGAGTCATTCCATGTAAAATGCAGAACTTTTGCAGAGAAAATTCCAAGTACATTCTTCTAAAAACATAAAGTAATTCAAATGTGGAAAGTTACATCTCCCATCCAAGTTTAGAAATTTGAAAGTTACACAAAATGACTATTAGAAAAAATAATTCCAGTTCTTGAGATCAGAGATATTTGTCTCTAGAGTGAACATGTAAAAAGTGCTTTGAACCTATGCCTAGCACCAAATGTATGTACAACACTCAATAGTCAATTGATCTTGCTCCCTTATACTACCACTCTCTTCACCCTTGGATCCAGGGGGTTATTTTCTTGTGAAAACAGACACAGATGTTTAAGTAGGTTGTGATTAATTTGGTTTACATGGTTGGTCTCTCTGAGTTACACCAGGGGCCTCCTGAAGGTTGAGGTGTTTAGTGAATTTTAAATCCCTAGTATATGGTCTGGCCATGCAGTAGTAGGTGCCTCTGAATATGTGATCAGTGTACTTCTCAAAAAGAAAAGCTACTGTATGAAAGAGCCATGAAAGCTCATTTAGTCCAATACATCATTTTACAGATAAATATAATGAGGCCCAGAGAAGTTAAATAAAATTATTTGTGCGGTATCACCAAATAAGGCCTGAATATCATCTGACTCTATGTGCACCTTAGGGAAGGAAAATCATGGCTATTAGGTCAATGACCTACCTAAATAATAGGTTAGGCAAATTAACTCTGGTAATAAGTGACGTGATACCATGTTACAACTGGATAACACTCATATCCAACCAGAAACGACATAGCCTAGCCTGAGTTTCTACAGATTTTTCCTATTGTAATAGGTTTACTTAAATTGAGCCACACTCATAGTAAGCACTATGTGTTAACCATTACAACAGTAGTGTTTGTATTATTAACATGTTGACAAAATTAATAGAATTTTTCTCTATTATTCATCAAATTACAAAGGATAATAACAAAAGTATTAAAATCATATGCACATGAAGGAAAAACAATAAAGAAAAATAACTCAGGCACACTAGCATATAAGCATTTCAAAATCAATGAAAAAGGCAAGATATTGTTACAAAAATGAACCTAAGAGGAATAAAGCTACAAAGCAAAAACCATGAAGTTGGTAGGGAGTGAGTTGCCTCTAAAATTACTTATGAAGAAGACAATTTTGGAACATTAAAAAGGGAGACAAGAAGATGCCTCTTTTTAGGTCATCCTGTCTGACCTTAAACTGGTGTTAATAAAAATGCACATAGTTTCCATTATTATCTATTATTATCATTAAGCCCATTTTTAATGTTAAAGAAAATATTCTAATAAGTCTTAAAGCTATGAAGACAGCTGAGTTGAAAGTTCTATTATTGATTTCCAGTTAAATGGTTATGTTTACCTCCTCCTGAAAGCTCAACAGAGTGATAGTAAAGGGATAAATAAATAAACCTTAAGCCAGAAAATGGAAATGACAGAAAACAAAGTATGTCACTAACAATTTTGAAAGCTGAAAGTATAAGGAAAAAAATCTCAAGCTTCTAGAGGAAAAACAAAACAAAACTGGTCATATTCAAAGAATCAGGAATCAGAATGGCATCAGACTAGATGATAACGGAGCAATGCCATCTTTTCTAACCTAGAATTTTATGCCCAGATAAATTATCAATTAAATGTGAAGACAGAGTAAAGACTCTCAGACAAGTAAAGTTTAAAAAAATAATTGAGCTCAGATGCTTTTTCTTGGATTTATAAAACATAAGATCCAACTTAGGATGGAGGCAAAGGTAGAATAATTCCAGGATAATAATTACTCTCAGGACGTCTGTGTAGCAACATACCTAGAATACAACTAACTAGTCTGGGTGGAAAGACTGAAGAATGACAAATGAAATATCGCCAAGAAAAATATGGAACTCGGTAAGTTATCTGATAAGTTTGTAGATACAAAAGGCAGTTATACTGCTGTCAGAGAGTATCAGGATGAATTAGCAATACAAAGAAAATTAAGCAATCCTCCCCCTTGACCCAAGAAGTCAATCATCAAATTCAGGGGAAATAAAAATGGTTCTGTACAAGAAAGGAAGTAGAATAAGTTATACTACTTACTCCAATGTAATGCAGTATAACTACATTAACTAGTAGTTATACTGCATTACTACTTACTCTGTGTAAGTTTCGTGTCAATTATAATAAAACCATGGACTATCAATTTAACCAGACATTACTATAACTATACTAGGAGAACAGATTATGTATATACCACGTAAATATATAGAAAAGGCTAAATATTCACTTTCCATATTAGGAAGCCAGTAGGTAATATCTAAAATTGCAAAAAAACACAAATGAAAACAAAAACCATGAAACAGCAAGTACTTAGAGTAGAAGTTCTCCAAATGTGCTCCAGGGACACCCTTTCAGGGGATCAACAATGTCAAAACTATTTTCATAATAAAAATAAGACATTTTTTTCCTCTATTCTCATTCTCTGGGCAGTGTACAGTGGAGTTTTCCAGCAGCTAAATGTGTGATATAGCACAACAGGCTGACGGCAGAATCTGTCTTCTATTAAGCTATTCAGTAAAGAACATTGCAAAAATGTAAAACAATGTTGCTCTTACTCTTCTTAAAATGTATTGGTTATTTGTAAACTTTTATTATTTACAAATGTTATTCATGTTAACATGTTATAGGTTTATTATTATTTTAAATCAGTAAATATTGTTTTACTTTTGAATACAGTAAATATCAGTAACTACAACCTACAAAAATCAAAAGCTCTTTGGTGTCCTCAACAATTTTTAAGAGTACAAAGGGGTCTGGAGACCAAAAAGTTTGAGAACCACTAATTTAAGAAGTGGGTTCCAAAAAAAAAAAAAAAAAAAAGTGGGTTCCTCAGAGATAGGGCAGGACTAGTATTTGCACTTTAAAACGAAATTAATACTTTGATTAAACCCAAAATTAGATTTATAAAATTCTATCAACATCTATTACATAATGAGAAATATACTTTTATACAAAAATGGACATACCTACTGAACGCTAAGGATTTTTAAGTTGCAGGAACAGCTCCTCACCAGAATACCTTGGGAAAACAGGGTGTTATTTATCAACAATCTTGTTATGTAAGTGACATGTGAGGTAGGGATAAGCAGTAGTGGTAACACAAGAAGTAATATTCCAAAACAAGCATGATGGGGGGGGGGGAAGTGGGACTTTTAAAAGATGGGGATGGGGAAAAGCACTAACATTTAATTGAGTTTCTATGAACTAGGGACAGTTAATTCCATCACAAGAACACTATAAGGTTGGTACCACTATACTATTTTACAAATGAGGAAACTGAGGCTTGGGAGGTTTCCAGACTTGCCCAAGTTATCAGATCCAGGTAACAATATTAACTTTTTGCCAGTAGGATCTAACACTATGTGAAAATAGTGATAAGTTTGAGGTATTAGTTTATAAAAAACAATACAAAATGAATAAATGCTATGCTTCATTAATTTTATACTTCTATCTTGAAGTCTACTTCTAGAAATCTTTAAGATGTAGTAGTGCCAAATAAAAGTCTGAATTGTTAAAAAAAAAAGATGTAGTAGTAATAATAGCAGCTAATATCTATTGTCTTACTCTGTTCCAGGCATTGTGATCAATTTTTTACAGATTGTCATATTTCCCAGTTAGCTGATGGAGAAACAGAGAGTTGGAATCATTTATCCAAACTAACACAGTAAGTCGTAGAGACAGGATCTAAATCCTAAAGCACAAACTGCATAGTCTGACTTCCCAATAAGTAGACAGTGTGGTTTCCTGAACTATACCCCTTTTTGGAGTGAGGGAACTAGGGCAAACGAGAGAAGCTGATTATTCTCCCCCGACCATTTAAAAATATTAAAAAATCATTCTGAGATCATGGGTTATACAAAAACAGGCAGCAGGCCACAATTTGGACACTTGGGCCATAATTTGCCAGCCCTGCTCTCCACTGTAAAGGAGACTGTAAAATGGTGGCCTGTGTCAGTCTTCAGTGTTTCTGCCTGAAATTCTGGTATGAATTAGTTGTTAATACTGAAAAGTCAAGTTTTAAGTAAAAACCCTGATTGTAGCTTGCCTTTAAAAACTGGAGGATCAAGCAACACTGGATCCTTTTTTTTTTTCCGATGAAAATGAAGAATATTCTAAGTTGTTTAATATGGGGGGGTGGGGAGCCTAGCTTCACTATATCATTTGCTTGGGCCCAGGAGCATTGAGTTTGCCGTCTCTGTTTAACATGCCTAGCACTGCCCTAGACGGGATTGGGAAATTTTTTCCTAGCACTAATATGAAAGCAAGGTAAAATAGATTGAAGAGAAAGCTATAAAATAAAAAATTTTAAAAACTGACGTGGTATATACAGCAGAAAAGAAATACTAGAGAGACTGGCTGACAAAATGAATTTTAAGAAATGCAGACCTAGGGAGTTCGCTGGTGGCCTAGTGGTTAGGATTCTGGGCTTTCACTGCCATGGTGGCCCAGGTTCAGTCCCTGCTCAGGGAACTGAGATACTGCAAGCCATGGGGCTTGGCCAAAAATAAATAAATAAATATTTAAGTAAATAAATAAATAAAAATTAAAAAAAATAAATAAAAATTGCAGACCTCGGTGGACCAACTCTTAAAGTCATTTTTCCCAGCATAAAGAGGATTCTTCTTCTGGACGCTGCAGTAAGTGATTTACTTAACAATGCAACTTACCTTTTTGGTTTTTATATTAAATAATTTTAAACATCATAATCATATTTAAAGCAGAGAAAACAATCTAAGATTTACGCTTTATTCTTAACTCGTTATGCAAAACATTTAAGTCTTGAAAAGTAATTTTGGCATTAAAAGTTAAACATTCAAATATATAAAACTCCATTAAAACTTCTCATTTTTTAAAGTATGAAATTCAACTATGCCAAAAAAGGCTTATGCAAATATTTCAAAAATCTTAAAGTATTAAATACCTAACGTCATATTTAGTGTCAATTTCCCAAATAAACTCCCTACATATTTAACTTGAAAATGTTTAGGATTTATAAACTGTGCAAATTTAATTTCAACATTAATTTCTCTTCTGACAAATATATTTTAGCTTTAAGTCATATAATTACTGCTAGAAACTTATCAACATTAAAAGATAAATATTAAATGAAAAATTAGAACATCCCTCTATCATAAAAATAGTAATTTTTTCATTTCTGAAACTCAAGATTGAAAGTCTTCTGCAGAAGAATAAAAAGTCTGTTATTCTTACGTGCTTTTCCCCAAAATGGCAGAATTATAGAGATACTTCATTAAGTTCTTTCTTTTCCTCTAATCAATTAAAGAGCTCAAAAAAACTTCAATTGTTTAAAAACAATTTTGTTCAATTGTTGGTAACACATAAAATAGAGGATTATACTGTAGATTTCTTTAAAGCTATTAAGTACACATAAATACTGATTAAAAGGGATAATCACAATTACATGATCTTTTAATGATGTTCTTAGTGTCATATCTATAATAAAATTTCTAATTTTCAACGTTCAGTTGCCTCCCGTAGAAAACTTTCATTGTTAAGCTCTGTGCAAGAAAATAAGAGAGCCAAGGAAATAACTCGACACATAAGCTTCTTGAAAACGTAGCTCCAGTGTTGCTACTTTCTACAGCATTTTGACAAAAACCACCACATTCAGAAATTCAGCACTGTCAAATCCTTTATTTTAACAGGCAGCAGTTATGGCCTGAAAAGTCCTTTGATGGCAAAGTCCTTAACTCCTTTAGTCTAAACTCTAATAAAAAGTGACAAGTTTACCGAAAAGTTTAAGAGGACGCATTCACTGATGTCATTTTGAAAAGACACAAATTTTTCTGGCTCTAGCTCTATTGACAGTGTGACATACAAAGGAGTCCAAGAAGTTTTAGTTAGACCATGAATTCAGAAAGTATTTTCCTTTTGGAAAAAAGAAAATGACTTTTAAGTAGACACTCCAGATATTTAAGTTATGGTATGAGAGAACAAATAAATAAAATGTCCCACCTTACTTACATCAAGCTTTAGCAATACATAATGAAAACTTCTAAAGTTAAATTCTAAATCAATTTAAATAGGCCTGTACCATGTGTTTCAAGAGATATTTCTGATTAAAATAATACTTCTATTCACTTAAACCTCTTATATGGCAGAGCTTATATTCCATAACGTCTTACAGGTTTATGATTTTGCCAAGGATAATATACTTGTTTCTATCTAGTCCGGAGAAAATAAGTTTAAGATGACACTGGGAAGACCCCAAGCAGGTAACCTCCAACTGCACGACATGCAATTTTGTCCACCCTCTGCAGCTGCAGCAGCCCGTGAGGCGTGTGTACACAGGAGGTCCTGCCAAGTCACTTGGTAGGCACAGGGGCAATTAGTTTGTCTCCCAGCACTAATCTCTCACTTCAGACATCAATATCCTCATGAAGAACTAAAATGCAGTGACTGTTTGCTGGCCAATGTTGTTTACAGACACTAAGTTACACAACTAGGTAATCATATGCACTTTTGTTAAAGGGAACCAAGCTCCCCATCCCTTCTGTAAACATCAAAACATTTCAGTAAATGTCATCATATTTTATGTTCCTTCTCCCCTCTACCTCCCCAAAACCAGAAAATACAATGAACACCAACAACACCAAAAGGCAAAATTACCAGTCCTGTTTATGCAAACAGAAACGCCAGAAAGTGTAAAGAGTTAGGATCCAAGTAGCCATTTTGTGACGGGTAACTCAGAACTTACTGGGTTAGTAGTCCTTCACTTATGCTTCCATCCTGCCCCATCTTTTCCACTCCACGAGCATTTTACTTTTCCTTTTAAGGAGGTCTGCAACTACAACTAAGACGCACAGCAGAGAAGAGGCAACACTATTTATCAGCAAAACAACTTGCACGGATACCTATGAAGCAAACTTGAGCTTCTTCGACGCCTGAGATCGGGAAAGGCATTTCATAATTAGGCATGACAAAAGAAGGAGTTATTGACAACTACTGCTCTACAGTGAGGTAACCCAAAATGAAAATTTAGCATATTACATAATACCTCTATCTATCTCCTTTCTCTGTGACCCATGACTACTTAATATAAGGAAGGAATGTAACATGCTGAACATGGGGAGGAACAAAGGGAACAGTCTGGCTAGGGTGAGGAGGTAGTTATTTTTTTTCACAGTTAAAACAATTTGATTCCTGCCAAATATAATTATGTAATTCTAGCATTTTCATAGAATTTTAAAACTGGAAGAGTCCTTTACAGACCATCTGCTCCTACCCAGTCATCTTACACATAAAGAAATCTAAAAACTTAAGCCCAAGATCAAGTAGTTGTGTAATGACAAAACTGGGACTTCCGACTCAGGACGTTAAGTATTTTCTTTGATATTTACATATATATAACAATTTTCCAAAGTTCAAAGTAGAAACACAAACATTCATGAATGAATTGCTGCCTCTAACATAAAACATGCATATAATTTCAAATTCACCTCTATTACACAAAACATAGGGGAAAATGTAGGGCAAGAATAATAAATAGCAAGCTAGTTGAGGTAATACAATCAATAGACATGGCTGTTGGGATTAATAGCTACTGAAAAGATAAGATTGAAAAACGGGACAGTGGAGCTGTTTCCAGAGGGTCCTCACCCAGCAGTGAGAAAAGAGCTAAAGAAATAGCAAAGGACAGGAGCAGTGTAAAAGTACTGGAATGCGTGTTACATAAGCCAGCTGACTGGAGTGGTAAGAATTCTTATGGTATAAGGTCTGAAGAATCTGCATTTTTAAACCAGAATCCCAGATGATATCAGGTGATCCTTAAGAGTACATTTTGAGAAACAATGGTTTTTGGGATATCGTGGTCTAGGAGAGTTAAAGATACTCAAAATTCTTGTTCAGGAGTTCTGGCCCATCAACTAGCTAAACTGGATCCTCTCCACCAACCAGGCCAGGAAATGCCCCAGGCAAACACAGGAAGGCTGATTCTGTGCAGAATCCAGGGAGTCAAACTCAGTAGTTCCCCAGCACAGTCACCCCAAGGAGCCAGAGAACATTAAGGAATCACTGACCCAGCTCTAAGAGATCTTCCACAAATGTGTGTTATTAAGTAAGGTTTTCATTTACTGTTAAGTGACTGATTATAAGGATTCTAGTTTTAATGTAGAGCAGTATTTTGTCACTCACTTAAGAAGTCTTTGAGCTTATAGCTAGAAAAAGAATTAGTCATTTTGTATCT
This sequence comes from Mesoplodon densirostris, assembly GCF_025265405.1. Classification (NCBI taxonomy): domain Eukaryota; kingdom Metazoa; phylum Chordata; class Mammalia; order Artiodactyla; family Ziphiidae; genus Mesoplodon; species Mesoplodon densirostris. The sequence goes on from NC_082677.1 coordinate 19,289,935, forward strand.
GCCAATTCATCCATGACTGCTATGTGGTTACAAAGGAAGACTCTGGCCCTCACAGCTTTGTTCCAGTATTTTTCTTTGGCTATGGGGATCTGAGAAAATAGAAACAGAAAACATAGCACAGAGCTATGAATGGTTACTTTTTTTTTACTGCTGCTATGACCATAATATTTGAATACGGTGAAACTGTGAGAAATTCTGAGAATCTGAAAACAAGGTAACCATTTCAGAAATGACAGTAAATGCCAAAAGTCAGATTTAAAGCTGCCCAGCAAATTATTTCTGATTTTTGTCCAGAGTTTCAAATCTCCTTCACTACAGGAACAGGGAAAAGCCATCTTAAGTGACATCATCCAATCCTTTCTCCCTCTCTCTTTTTTAATAGGAGGAGTTATATTTGTTCATAGGATTTTTTAAAAGACAAATAATAGGATTAAAGTCTATCTAATCTCTATATACGTATTTCAGTCTGTTATGACTGAGTACTTGACTATCAACTTATTTTAGGTACAACGAATGTTAGATAAACATAGAGCTAAGATAATAATTTGCTGCTGGAATTATCCTCTGTGGATTCCAAACATTTTCTCTTAAGACCAAGACGGTTTACAATGGATTCAGGAAAACAATACCAATACCAAAACTCTAATTCCTTTCGGGGAATCAGTCCACTTCCTATTTCAAGGCAAGACAGTCATTTAAAAGTCAACCCCTGACGTTTGTTTTAACTAGAACATTTCCAAAAAATAAGTACAGGCACATCCAGATTAACGTTGTATTTTCAAACATTTTTTACAGTGTGTTTTCCAGTAGTAGTAATTTCCATTAGATCATATAAAAAACAACGATTATTACTCATACTTGCACAAATTATTAGTTTTTTTAAAGTTAGAACTAAGTTTACCCTACTTATAACAGGTCTTGAAAAATGCTAACGAAAAAATTAAAAATTACGCAACATAAATAACTCCTACAATTAATTTCTACAGGATTAAAATTTTGCAGCCTAAAGAAGATCTGGTAGAAAGAGGCTGTGAGTCTTTCCTTTTTATTTAACTTCTGAGACAATTACAATCATACCTTAAATGAGAATTATTGTAAACCACTAAAACTTAGCACAACCATGGTCCCTCTCCTGATTTTTTGCTTAGGGCTAAAAGGGGGATTTTGTAAAATAAAGGACAATTTTACAAGGGACGTAAGACAAGTTTGTTACGTTTAGTTTCACTTAGTGTAAGGGACTCTCGTAAAGATACTGATATCATTTAAAAGTCAATTTCGGTTTTACACAGACATCCACATAGTAATTAGCGATCTTTACCGGGAATAATCGTTTTAATTATAAAATCAACAGCCAGAACCTACTCTGAGCAGACCGTCACCTTGCTTTCCCCTCTCGCCCGCTCCCTCGGCCCCCTCTCCCTCCCCAGACCCCACGGTGAAGTTCACCTGCCAATACCGAAGGGCCGTGGAAAAAGAGGAGGTAAAGAAGAAAATGCTTTTAAAATTAACAGGCTTTTACAGTAGCCGGACTTAGTGCAAGGGCTGTTCAGCCTAGAAACACGGAGGTGTAGGCTTGCAATGATGTCAGCCATTTTAGGCACATTATACTGGGAAGAAGTGCCAAACTCCGCTGTTGTTTTTGTTGTTTTGCGTGCCGCCGCCGGTCTCCAGATCGACCGAACCCAGTCCTGGCTCCGGGCACATTCCCGGACTGCACCAACGACCGTGCACTCGGCACCGCTCTCCAATCCTCCTCCCCGCAGGCCTCCCAAGCTCCCTATCCCGCGGCAGGCGCCGCTTTCCGCACACGCACTTTCTTACAAAGAAGCTGCGCCGGACAAGCAAGGGGAGCGGCCCGAGAAAAAGGAGAGCTCGGCCCTCTCGGGGAGCGCAGCTCTCCCGCGGGCCCAACGCCCACTCCTCCGACCCCCTGGCCCTCGGACCTTGCAGTCCACGGCGACCGCGTTGTGGGGGATGATGAGCGCCTCCTCGCTGCTCTTGGGCTCGCCCTTCTTGGCCTCCTTCTGGGCCAGAGCCGAGTTGAACGTCACCTTCACCATGGCGCGGCCTGGGGCGCCCTCGGAGGGCGGCGGTGGGCTCGGGGCGCGGGCTGCGGGCTCCTGGCTGCGACTGCAGCCTCCTCGGCCGGGTTCCGAGCACGGCTAAGCGGCGGCGGCGGGGTCTACTGCTGTACCAGCCCGGCAGCCTCGCAGCTCTCGGACGAAGACTGAGACCGTTCGCTTTCCCCCGGGGGCGGGGCCCGAGGAGGGCAGACGGGGGTGGCGGGCAGGGGGCGGGGCCGGAGGAGGGCGGGGTGGGGTCCTGCGGGCGGACCCGACGTGCAGATCCGAGCGGAGTCAGACCCTGCCCTCTCCCCGGGTCGGAGGCGAGATCTAGCCGGGAAGGGACGGGCGCTCCTGCGTGCGGGCCTGGATTTTGCAGTTTTGAATTAGCTTCTAACCAGTTTACTTCCGTGCACAGTGTTGCAGCTGTGTAGCAAAATCGGGTGAACTTTACCGGTCTGTCGCGGATAATGGGTTAACCTCCTGCAGCGCCAGGCGGACCCTTCCCTGCCAGCTGCCCGCACCGAGAACCTAAAGGCCGTGGAATTTGGGGGCCTCCACACTTCCATTTTCTACTTTATTATGGAACCGACTCAGTGGAGCACAGAAATGTTTAATGCTCTCTATCCTTGTGATCTGACTTCTTGTGATCGGACCTCACCCAAGGGCGTTACCTGGCTCAGACTGGCCTTGTCTTTCTTCCCCCCGCCCCCGCCATCGCAAGGTCAACGGCTGCCCTGCCTAGTCCCAGAGCAGTTGGGAGGAAGTTTCTAGGCAGATTTGTATTTCATACAACTCACATTTCTAAAACAGAATGTTCCCCTCCCGTGTAGACTTGGACAAAACCCACAAGCACACGGGACTGATTTGCGATTCATATTCGATGATGAATCTTTAGTAGCTTTGTCCAAAATTTTAAAAAAATTTATGGGTAAAGCAAAATTATGTTTTGAAGAGATTTCGCTTTCACCTAATTCAAGAGAGGCTAATGGCCTGCAATGTTACTGGGTTAATGACTGTGTCAACAGAAGGCCCTTTGGACAAATGGTTGATCTTGAACCCTTCTTCCACTCGGCTGTGTCCTGATTCAGCCAGAGATGTGGGTGTACTCTAGAATGTTTCAGCTGCGGCAGCTCTGCCCTGAGTCAAGCATGAAGAAAGTAGGTTGAGTCTGAGTTTCTGGGGAATTTGGCCATGCTCAAGGAGGGGGTTAGGTCTCTTAGACTCTCCATAGAATCAGACCACAATTCCCTGCAAAACATCCCAAGATCTCAGAATCTTTCAGATTATATATTTCCAAGAGTCATACTGGACTGAGGTAGAAACCCAGCCTAAACCAGGAGTCGGCTTAGGCATTCTGAAATTCGAGTGAAACTGAATTAAATGTTCAATTGAAAATAGTAAGAGTTAGGTTCCAGTCCTGGTGAGTCCTGATCCTAGCTAGCCATGTGACTTGCAGCCGCTTATTTAAACTCCCTGGGCCTCCCTGGTCCAGGGATCAACTCTGTGGGGTTGACTCTGTGAACTGGCATAGTGTCAGAGATTTCTTGAGACACTACAATTGAAGACTAAGAAATTCTGGAAGCAAGATCTAGACGATTATAAATGATTATACTATATCCTTCCTGCTCCTCTTTTTGTTATGATGGAATGGTGGGAAAATACCCAAGGCATTTTGCATTAAAATTAGTAAAGAAAACAAAATTATGAAGAGCACTATTAAACAAATTAGGAAACTGAGGCAAAGAAAGAACAAAGGAGTTTGACAAAACCAGAAATTAACCACCCCCTCCCATTTCTAGTCTAAAAGACTCAGGAATAAAAGTCTACTCCTTGTTTTGTGTACCAGCAGTGAGCAACAGTTTAAAATCAGTTGGCAAACAGTCTGGGAATAATCTTCTGGTTTTGTTTCTCCACTTTATCTGGTGTGTCTACAAAACTGTGTAGTACACAACAAAAGAGATAATGAAGAAGCTGGATCAAGACCAAGCAAAGCAAATCCAGTCTCGTGATTTGTAAAAAGTCACCCAATGACCCTGGAAACTGAATGGGGGAGAAGGAGAGTCAATGACCCAACCAAAGAAAGTTAAAAACATAGTCATAAGTTACCACTAACCACTAAATGTAAGGGGAGTCTTAGAAGACCTCTGTGTGCCTTTTTCACATTGATTTTGAGAGAGTAAGAAGATGGGAGGACAAACTAGAGTCAGAGAAATAAATTCAAGAATCTTAGATCATTTAGATTTGTGTGATGTGCTTGGAAAGGGATTTCTTTTTCCTGGGTTCTTTTTTTTTAAAATATTTATTTATTTACTTATTTGGCTGAGTAGGCTCTTCGTTGCCGTGTGTGGGATCTTTGTTGCGGCATGTGGGATCTAGTTCCCTGACCAGGGATGGAACCCGGGCCCTCTGCATTGGGAGTATGGAGTCTTCACCACTGGACCACCAGGGAAGTCCCTCTCCTGGGTTCTTTTACATCTCCATACTTTCTGTGCATTCTCCTTCAGATTTAGAAGGTTAACTGGGAAAACATTTTTGCAAATATGGGACCCTTAGTGAAACAACATCCCTGAATACACCCTTTAAAATGTGCTCTTGGTACCTTCCCTCCTAACCCAGTGTGTGGCTATAGGTGGGCACCTTGTGGCTTTGTCTCAGCTTTTATAAAAGAAAGTGTTTCTTCTAGGCAAAAGGTGAATGCTTCTACTGAACTTGCCTCTCTTCAGACTTAAGCAAGCACTGATTTTCCTCTCTTCTTCCTAAATTCAGATAGCCTTTAGTGTTTCTAAATTTCTCACCTCCCAAGTTTATATTTCTTATCACCTTCCTACCTCAATACTATATATTTTTTCCAATTATTCTATTTTATACCATGTCATTATTTTCCTTGATGAACTAACTAAAATAGTTTTTTGGGGGGTTGTAACATGCCAACCCTTTGGGAATTGTCCTGTTCATAAATGCAGTTCTCTCTCTTTTTTTTTTTTTTTTTTGCGGTACGCGGGCCTCTCACTGTTGTGGCCTCTCCCGTTGCGGAGCACAGGCTCTGGATGCGCAGGCTCAGTGGCCATGGCTCACCGGCCCAGCCGCTCCGCGGCATGTGGGATCTTCCCGGACCGGGGCACGAACCCGTGTCCCCTGCATTGGCAGGCGGACTCTCAACCACTGTGCCACCAGGGAAGCCAATGTAGTTCTCTTTTGATTGTGACATTGGGGTTTTTACTTTGTTTTCATTGTGAAAAGAGTGGATATGTTCCATTCTGGGTGCTTTAGTTTTCTAGTTGCCCTCCTCCAAAGCCTGGCTTTCTAGTGCATCCATGCTTAGGATATGAGTCTTCACGTTTTAAAGAGAGGGAGATTAAAAAAAAAAAAAGAGAGAGAGAGAGAGGGAGAAAGAAAGAAAAGATAAGCAAGTAAAAAAAAAAAGAGAGAGAGAGACCGAGAGATATGACAGAAAGGCACAAAGATAGTACAACAGACAGAATCGCTCAGATCTGAACCCTAGTCTTGCTTAAATGTCACCATGCCTCAGATTTTATCAGTAATTCTCAACAAATAAACCAACTGTTCAGAGTGTGACATTGGAGGCTAGAATGACCTGGAATGGCCTGGTAAGTTTTCAAAGAGGAGATGGGGTTTTAGTTGCAGGAATGGAAAGGATTTGGATGAAGAGAAAGGAAGGGGAAGAACACGTGAGTGGAGGAAACAGCGTGAAGTACACCAAGACCATGAGAGAGGACTGAGCCAGGGAAAGAGCAGCCTCTGGGAGAGGATATATGCTGAGTAACGTGGGGAATAACAGCTGCATAGGGCGGATGGAGCCATAAATCTGCATGTCCTGTTAGAAAGAGTAGTGTGGAATTTTTTACTGAGGGGATTGCTGAACATTTCTGCAAATAACCTGTTTAAACAAAATTTCTCTATAAAGATTGATCTGGCATTCTGAGCAAATGAGAAAGAAGGAAACACCAAAGACAGAGAAGTTTCCAGACCATTGCAACAGCTTCCCCTCTTTCTTTTTAAATGAGGACACATAAGTTTCTAATGCTCTTTTATTTATGTTAGAAGAAAGGATACCATATAAACCAGCAACACTAATAATAAAGTACGATAGAGAGAATGTGTGTTTATAGGTCAAATAAGTTAAAAGACATGTGCACAAAGGCTGGCCAAATACCATAGAAAGCCTGCCCTACTCCAGTTAAATCTTACCAAGCGTTGCAGGGCTTTCAGCCAGGAAGGCTACGGACTTCCAGGCAAATGGTGAAGAGGCGCCGATGTAGTCATAACCATTATTTTGGCAACATGGATTGTGGGAGAAGGCACTAATATTTCTCAATCGTGACTACATATATGCGTACCTCCACAAACACACACGCAGAGTGTGTGAGAGTGTATGTGCACATGTATAATCTAAGCTTTTCAAGGCCTTCTATTGACAAGCCAACCTAATGTCCCCAGTGAACTTTCTCTTCAGTCTATGCTGGGCAGCCTTCAGTGTAGGAATTTGTCCAACTTTTTTTTTTTTTTTTTCCGGTACGCGGGCCTCTCACTGCTGTGGCCCCTCCCGTTGCGGAGCACAGGCTCCGGACGTGCAGGCTCAGTGGCCATGGCTCACGGGCCCAGCCGCTCCGCGGCATGTGGGATCTTCCAGGACCGGGGCACGAACCCGTGTCCCCTGCATCGGCAGGTGGACTCTCAACCACTGCGCCACCAGAGAAGCCCAGGAATTTGTACAACTTATATCTTTATCAAAATCATTATTCTAATTAATACACAGAAGGCAGGTCGTCTGCCGTTTTGAATCCAATTTTGGTACAGCAAAAGAGGAATATAAAATCAAAACTAAGAAATTTCTTTCCATGAATTTCTTAGATGCTTGACTAAATTTCCAGAGAGTTAGTTCCATCTTTTCTGTGTACTTTAAAAAAATTAGACACTTACGTAGTGTTACTGACCCTTTTGAACCCCAACAAAAGTTCTCATGCCCAGGGTCGCTAGAGCCAACAGAACAAAGCCGAGTTTGGTTCAGGAGCAAAGGAAAGATTTTTTTTTCTTTCATCAAAGAACGGAGAGCCAGGCGCGAGCTCGGGCTCTGGAGCACTTAGCGCCACAGGCTGTGGGCGGGGCTGTTTCCAGGGATCCCTTCAGCGGGGAGGGGGTAGGGTTCTGGCGGGTGGGCGCGGCTAACCAGTTCGCGCTCCAGGTCGCAGAGCCGGCGCAGCCGCTCTGCATACAGCCTGCCGCTGCCATCTTGAACTCAGGTGTGGAGCGTGGCTTTTGCACACGGCCCGCCCAGCTGAGGGGCCGGCACAGCCATTTTGCACCAGGAACTCTGGTCTGAAGTGTGGAGTGCAAGTCCTCTGCACGCGGCCCTCTGTGAGCAGATGAAACTAGACTAAGTACAGAGGAAACAAAGGTTAGACTTTATTTTCTATTTTTATTTCCTAGGAATTGTTAATGGGCTTGGCCGGTGACAATAGGACATGTATGAGCACCTGAAGGCAGACTCCATCGATCTTTAATTTCTTTATTTTACTTATTTACTTTTGACTGCATTGGGTCTTCGTTGCTGTGCCCGGGTTTTCTCTATCTGTGGTGAGCGGGGGCTACTCTTTGTTTTGGTGCAAGGACTTCTCATCGCAGTGGCTTATCTTGTTGCGGAGCATGGGCTCTAGGTGTGCCGGCTCAGCAGTTGTGGCACGGGGGCTTCAGTAGTCGTGGCTCACGGGCTCTAGAGCGCAGGCTCAGTAGTTGTGGTGCACGGGTTTAGTTGTTCTGTGGCACGTGGGATCTTCCCGGACGAGGGCTCGAACCTGTGTCCCCTGCATTGGCAGGTGGATTCTTAACCACTGTGCCACCAGGGAAGTCCCTAACACCGATTTTTAAAAATGTATTAGTTACCCTAGGATCTAATTAAAAGTCCCCATGTGATCCCTAAATGTTTTTTTCTTCTTTAATTTTTAACCTTTTCCCCACAACTGAGACAAAAACGATGCTAACCTCCTGTGAATTCTGCTAAGTTATTTAACATTCTGACACTTCAATGAAATAAAGAAAGAGATATCACTTAACCCTAACTCTGAAAATATTATTTAAAGTGTAGGTGCATTCATTAGCAGAACATATGGCAACATATGTTATCTCCTGGGAATATTTTCATAAACTTAACTGCTAAATAACTTTTAAAATTAATTTTTCTAGAAGCTTTATGAGAATGGCTAAGATAGTCTAACCATGGTTTGAGATACCACATCTCTAAATATTTTTGTATATCTTATATTTCATATATACTCATTAATTACATTTAAGGCATATCTGCAGTTTAAATCTAGGTCAAAATAGAAAAGAAAAAGGACTGGGCAGGAAATTTAAAAACTAACTTGGCTGGCTTGGGACAGACAAATTTCTGAAAACCAAAATGTGAAATCTCATGTTCTCAAACTAAGTAGCCAGTGGACTTTGCCTTGTGTTCAGTGTTTTACCTAACAGAATCAAAGTCCTGGTAAAAGATTTCAAGAAGTCTTCTGATAGTTCATTTTCTGCCTAGTCCAAGAACAGACTGCAATCCAATCTAATGGGAAGGTCATTCTTTAGACACAACAAAATTACTTTCCTTATGATCATTAAAAAAAAGGTATTCAAAAATCAAAGAAAAACTTGAATTCTTTTTGTCTCCTACACAACTGAAGTCAGCTGAGCTGTGTTCAAAGATCACTAAAGTGAACTTTCCAACTTGGGACCCCAAGATACATTGCATCTGACAATAGTTATTATGCAAGAAAAACATTCAAGCAGCATAATTAATGGACTAGAAACAGTAAGGGCTTTATTCCACACTTAGTCTTCATGGCTTCTAGGTGGTAGCACAACCCCTAGCCATAGATACTAATGAGGAGGCTATTTCCTATTAACGCAGGGATCATTTCCTAGATCACCGTGACAGTCTATGACTAGCTAGAACTGTCCCTGTATTCCTAGCTCTTAGTAGACACAAAGACCTGGGAACGAACTTACAATGAGTTATTGACAAATAAACCCTTAGAACCTACTGGCACAGTTAACCTGTGTTGCCCAGCTCAGACTCTTTGCTACTATACTCCTAGAGCAAGCAGAGGTAGGGCACATATTCTAGAGCTGTGGTTCTTAAACTTGGTGACAATTGCAAGATCTTTGGGCTGTTTTCTTCTCTTCGGTTCTGCCCCAGTACTCTCTATTTAAAAATATTTCAAGATTGTTGGATGCCGAAGAGGAGACTGTTAAAAATATATATCTTTAGCGAGGTAATAGCTGTAAAACAAATTAGGAGGTTACAACCAAAGGAGCTCCAGATGAGATAAAGTATAAGAAATGAACTGTGCTGTGTGACCCATGCCAGGGACAAAAAAAGGTCTTAAAGAAGTATGTTTAAGAGCTCCCTGTTACAGATTGCACCCTACAAAGCACTCAGATATACAAAAGGAATTATTTTATTCCCCAGTTAGGGAATATGGGTCCCAAACCACTTTAAGTGCAAAAGAATATGGGAAATGCAAGTAAGCCCACCAAAGCAGCAGAAATCTACTTGGATTTTTACTTTGAATCTGGTATAATCAACTTCCTTCTGCTTTGAATCATTGCATAACAGGGAGGCCTTATACCCAAGAGAAAAATTGTTTGTACTTTGAGTCAGAGAGCATCTAAAGAGACTGTTTCTGAGTAATCTTTCATCTAGTTTTCCTCTGGCTAAATTTAAGAAAGGGAGGAAAGTTTTGATTTATGAAAACTCTAGAGAATCAAGATCCAAATATTTATTTAAAACCTCTTTTTTATATTTATAATTTCCCTTAAAGGATGTTTCAGGCAGATAAAATAGGACTAGAGCCAGAATATACGTTTTGAAGGCCAAGAGAAATTCAGGCATGTTAATATGCCAAACACGCAGGTTTCTCCTTAGGATGTTCTTGTGGCCGGTTGATCACACTACACAAAAGGCCTATAATCCATCTTGAGAAAGTACCTGATCTAAGCCAGAAATTGCTTATTTAACTGCTATTTGCTTTAAGAGACCACACAGAGGGAAAAAATATTATAAAAGAAAATCAGATAAGATGCTAAAAGATAGACTGAGGAAGTAGTCTGCCTTTGGTTTCATCAGCGACAACAGCAAAGGAATAAAAAATAGTATCTTCTGGGCTTCCCTGGTGGCTCAGTGGTTGGGAGTCCACCTGCCGATGCAGGGGACAAGGGTTCATGCCCTGGTCCGGGAGGATCCCGCGTGCCGCGGAGCGGCTGGGCCCATGAGCCATGGCTGCTGGGCCTGCGGGTCCGGAGCCTGTGCTCCGCGGAGGGGAGGCCACAGCAGTGGGAGGCCCGCATACCGCAAAAAAAAAAAAAGTATCTTCTTCCTCTTTCTAAGTGCTCACTCAGGGCCAATTTTTTTAGGCATAGAAAAATTGGAGGAACAAACACAGTAAGACATTCCCTGAAAGAACAAAATCTTGGAGAGCTGCAAATAAACCTCTAGTCAATAGAAAAGAAACAAAAATTACTAGTAGTTCAAGAAATGCCTGTATACTTAGGAATGTTTCTGAAGTAGTCTAGTCTCAGTGATCACCCTTTAAGTTACTAAAAGGAGAAGCGGGTTGGGGAGGTGATACCTCAGTGTGACTCTGCACTATTCGGAAGAGGATCATTTGTTCTTAACTCTTTCAACGCCTCTCAGCGCTGTGGGTCAAACCACCACCTATGGAGCATGCTGCTCCATATACACCATACCTAGTTTTTCCTTTCTTTGGGTTATTCAGCTTCCAAACTTAGAAATTCATTTCTTTCTGAGAGTGAACTAGTTATATTTTTGCAAAGAGAAAGATGATACTTTTGAGGCATAAACAATTATTGTGTTATAGACATTCCCAAGAAATAGTATGGCCATCATTCTAAGACACCAGCTTTAAGTTAATGAAAATTAGAGTGCATGTAACAGACACAAACATGTATAGTGCAGACAAGGAGTCTTAATGGCATTTAACAGAAGCAATTCAATTCAATTTTTTAAAAAGCCATTTGTCACAGTACATATACACTTTATAAAAGTCACATCTAAAATAATGATGAGAAAAGTCCCTTGTTAATAGCAAGTAGATCCCTTGTTAATAGCTAGTTGATAGCAGGTTGGTTGCAGAAGCCGGTGCAAAGATACAGAAATAAAGGAAGAGAGAATTGAGCAAAGAGGGTGAGGCGTATGAGAAGAAAGGACACGTGTCATTAAGAACAAGTGGTTCTATGAAGCAAGAATTGGAACTAATAAATCCTGTTGTCCAATGGAATGCATCCAAAAGGAAAATAAACAGCTGAGTTGAAGGAAGACAGATTTCCAAGGAGTCTTTCTAAAGGAGTTCCCAAAGAAAGCCAATCTTTCAGAAGCTCTGGTATCCACGATCCAAATGATATTTTTGAACAACTGAGGAGAGAGGCAGGACTAACACGCTTGAAGTCATGACTTAACGAAGAAGACAAGAGAGTGGAGAATTATTGGTAAACTGAAGTTAACCCTGAGCCCAAATGCACGCAACAGACAAGGTAATGTTCCCAAGGTGATGCTGCTCTCATTTGGGGAGCTTCTCCTGTTCAGCCAAACTGAAAAATGTTACTTAAAGCAGGCTCCCTTTGGGAGAAACCTGAGGAAAATCACACACACACACACACACACACACACACACACACACACACACACACAGAAGAGGAAGCCAAAAGAGTGTTTTTAGTCTCACACATCCTGTACTCTTTTCAGCTGCTATTTTGAAGGATAAACATTACATTTGTGGTTGAGTTTTTACCTAGGTTAAAGAAAAACAAAACAAAGCAGTATGGTCGTGAAAAGAAGAGACTTAAGAAGGAGCTGGTGACCTTGGAAATGCAAGCTGCTTTCCTGGTTTTAAAAACAAAATAAAACAAAGAAACCTTAAAAAAAGAGTGAAGACCTTGGATCTCTCTCCAGTGCCCACGGGGCCCCCAGCTGGTAACCTAAACACAAAGTCTCCATCAAGTGGGAATCTCTGTGAGCAGAGAAATGACATGATTTACTTGTATAGCTGCATTCCATTTTTAGGTTTCATTCAATTGGCATTTTATAAGGCAGGCCGTTTTGCTCAACTCCGGTTTTACTGAAGCTAGAATGTTTCCATATTCTTCTTAACTAGATAATTAAAGCCAGTTTTATTTAGGAAGCTAGCAGAATTTTTTTCTGGGTTGGAAGGCATCCTGCTTTACCAGTGGGTCGCTTCCATATAATCCTTTGTTTTCAGATTAGATACCAAAGGTGGCTCTTACTACTATCCCCAGGAACCCTGCTGTCATCACACAGGACACCACTAAAGGCTATAGTTTCCTGATAGATCGGAGAATTGGACAGGTGGACAGATCCTTAGAGATCAACCTATATAGAACTGGTGGGGGCAGTGGCTGGTGGCAATGCTGGTCTACATATTACTGAGCCGCCTTGAAAAATGACTCAATGTGGCTGATAACATATGCACTGAAGGGTGCTGCAGAGTGGCTTCCTTAACACAGTCTGCAATGTGATGGACTTGCAATGGTGCTATTAGCTCAGTATTGGAAGATAGAAAGGGTTTCAGGGGACTTCCCTGGTGGTCCAGTGGTTATGACTCTGTGCATGGGGCCTGGGTTCAATCCCTGGTCAGGGAACTAGATCGCGCATGCCACAACTAAAAAAGATCCCACATACCGCAACGAAGATCCCTCATAGGGCAATAAAGATCCTGCGTTCCACAACTAAGACCCGGCGCAGCCAAGTAAATAAATAAATAACTAAATAAAATATTAAAAAACCAAAAAAAAGGGTTCAGGAACCGCCAGATGTATGATTCTTAAATCTCCCAATAACTGAAAAAGCATGATTGGATTGGAATCATATTCATTTCTTATGGCTGCTCTAACAAATTATCACAAATGTGATGGCTTAAAACAACAGAAATTTATTCTCTCACAGATCTGGAGGACAGAAGTCCTGAACTAGTATCACCAGACTGAAATCAAGATATTGGCAGAGCCACACTCTGGGGGAATCCATTCATTGACTCTTCCTGCTTCTGGTGGTTCTTGACATTCCTTGGCTTGTGGCCCCATCACTCAAATCTTCAAGTACAGCATCTTTAATCTTTCTCTGGTTCTTCCTCTCCTTCTCCCCCTCCTTCCCTTCTTCCTCCTCCTTCTCCTTCTTCTTCTACTTCTTTTCTCTCTTTCTCCCCACAACCCTCTCTCTCCCTCCCTCCCTTCTCCCCCCCCCCAAAAAAATATCCCTCTGCCTCTCTCTTATAAGGGCACATGTGATGGCATTTAGGGCCAACCAGATGATCCAGGATAATCTTTGTACCAAGATCCTTAACTTAATCACATTTGCAAAGACTGTTTTTCCAAGTAAGGTAATAGTTATAGGTTCTAGGGATTAGGACCTGTTATCTTCAGCATCATTATTCAGCCTACTATAGGCATACACTTCACGCTCTCACACACATGGTAATACACAACACCCACACTATTCTAGGAATCACCTCTGGGCTACTTGGAGAACTCTAATTAATTAATAAATACTTACTGGACTTCCCGGTGGCACAGTGGTTAAGAATCCACCTGCTAATGCAGGGAACATGGGTTCGAGCCCTGGTCTGGGAAGATCACACATGCTGTGGAACAACTAAGCCATGTGCCACAACTACTGAGCTTGCACTGTAGAGCCTGCGAGCCACAACTACTGAAGCCTGCATGCCTAGAGCCTGTGCTCCACCACAAGAGAAGCCACTGCGATGAGAACCCCGCACACAACAATGAAGAGTAGCCCCTGCTCAGCACAACTAGAGAAAAGCCTGTGCACAGCAACAAAGACCCAACACAGCCATAAATAAATAAATAAATAAATAAATAAATAAATAAATAAATAAATAAATAAATTTATTTATTTTAAAAAATGCGTACTTACTGAGCACCTACTCTATGCAAAGTTGCAGCAACAAAACAAAAAGAGTAGGAGGGACTTCCCCAGTGGTCCAGTGGTTAAGACTCTGTGGTCCCAGTGCAGGGGTTGTGGGTTTGATCCCTTGTCGGGGAACTAAGATCCCACATGCTGTGTGGTGCAGCTAAAAGAGAAAAAAAAAAAAAGGAGTGTGAAACAAAATCCCTGCCTTGGTATAATAGACAAATATGGTTGGGAAGACGAGAGTAATACACAAGTGAAAAAAATAGAAACTCTATAAGACAGAGGATATTCAAATGATATAGATTATATATGCTATAAATGTTCAAAGAAAGATGTTTATTTTATTTTTAATATTTTAAGCAATTTAAAAGCCTGCAGTTGTTCAGAGGTAATCCATATGTTTTTCACTATTTGGGGAACTCCATATAAAATCACTTGTAATACATACAAAATACTATTGAATAGAAAACTGGATAATAAAATAACCTTAGTGGCATTACTGACTTTTGCAAAAGCTTGAAGTGGTATCCTTATATAGAATTGGTCACCTTCATTTTTAGAAAATCTGGTATTGACCACAATGATATTGATGATACCCCATAGTGAGTACAAATTGGCTTGTAAAAGATGAATTTCTTTAAAAATGCAAATTTCAGGGGTTCATAGGCCCTCAAAGTTCCAGGACATTAGAGTAAGAATAAAAAAATAAAATCAATGGCTATTTTTTGCTTTTCTGGCTAAAAATTGTTATTGCCATCATTATCATCAAAACAAGAATTAGAAGGCTATCAAGAGATGGCAAAACAAGAATTAGAAGGCTATCAAGAGATGGTCTGAGTTTCAGCATGTTTGTCCAAAAACAAAACTGAAATAAATGAGAGAGAGTGGAGAGAGAAGGAGAAGCGGAAGCAGAGTTACTGTATGATATTAGGTAAAAAAGATTTGGAACTAAAACAGTATGAGAAACAAGATTGCTATGTGATGGTAAAGCTATATTAACACATAAAATATTAACAACATTACATCTAAATGCCCCAAGAAATAAGGCAAACATCTAAAACAAAAGCTAATACAGAAATACAGGAGGAAATAAATAGAACTATATTTGTAAGTGAAGACATTAAAAACCCACTGTCAAATAGCAGGTTAATTAACCAATTAATTAATTATATAGCTGAACAAAGAAACAAGGAATAATTAACAGACATGGAGAGAAATGAATAGATTTTCTCCTTGAGAAGTAAAGTGAGATTCAAAGATGCATAATAAACACAAAAGACGGTAATTCTACATGTCATTTTGTCTACAATACAAAAATAAAGGTAGAATTTAAAAGTAATCAACCACCTGGAAAGCATAGAACAGTGGGGTCAGAGAATAAATCAGAACTATTGATGAAATAGGGTATATTACCAGAAACAAGTTGTATACTCTTGAAAGTGTTCAATGAACATTGTAGTTGACAGTCCAACACCTATCCCACTCCAATCATATTGAAGAGATTTGGTTATAAATTGGATACATACCCAATTTTTGCCAAAGGACATAAGTCTGTGAAGAAAAACTCTTCCTTTTATGAGAGAACCAAAAGAGGAGATGACCTGTCTTCTTCCTCTAGACTTTGCCATGTCTAGATATGACTTGGGATTATTTACCTACTTTGTTACTAGTAGCAAATCTAAAAGCTAAAAGGAACCTGGGTCTTTGATGGCGTTATTGAAATAACATACTGACCCACTGCTGATCTTGCCTTACCTCTGATTAAGTTAGTTAAGCTATTTCCTTCTTAAGTCAGTTTTTATTGAGTTTTCTGTTACTGTACTGAAAAGAATCCTGGCTGATACCAGGTATAAAAATAAAGAAAATGTGTATCAGTGCAATTTAAAAAAAAAAAGGAAGAAAAAAAGAAAGCAACACAATAGAGTGGCTAGCACTTAAACAGGGTTTGCTGTTGGCTGGGCACTGAGCTAAATACTTTATATACATTAACTCATTTTATTCTCAAAATACTCCTAATGAGGCGATTACCATGATAATCCCATTTAACAGATGACAAGCTCTCTGTTGACAATTTGTAAGTGACTGGCAGAGCCAGAAGTTGATACCAGGCAGTCTAATTCCAGAATGCTCTTATATGCTATACTGCCACTCACTTCTCTGTGTTTCTGATTTTCTTTTAAGTGGCTCTTCCAAATAAAGAGCTAAACAACTACATATCAACATTCCTCACTGCACTTGATAAGTGGTTAAAGGAGATATGCATACTGTATCAGTTATCAATTGTTGGGTAACAAACCAGCCCCAAATTTTGTGGTTTAAAACAAAAACAATTATGGGGACTTCCCTAGTGGTCCAGTGGTTAAGAATCTGCCTTCCAGTGCAGGGGATGTGGGTTCGATCCCTGGTTGGGGAACTAAGATCCCACATGCCGTGGGGCAACAAAGCCTGTGTGCTGCAACTCCTGAGCCCGCGCGCTCTGGAGCTGAGCACCACAGCTAGAGAGAAGCCCACCCACTGCAACAACAGATCCCGCACGCCGCAACGAAGACCCGACGCAGCCAAATAAATTAATTAATTAAAAAAAAAACGAAAAAACACTCCATACCCACCAGAATAGCCATGAAAAAGACCAGAAGAGGATGTGTGAGGGTGTGGAGCAAAGAGACCTTTAAAACAAAAACATTTAATTTGCTCATAAATCTTTAATTTGGGCAGCACTCAGCAGGATTGCCCTATCTCTGCTCGCCCTCACAGCGTTAGCAGGGGTGGCTAGTCTGAGAACTAGTGAGTCAAGATGACTCACTCACACGGCTAGCAAGTTGGTGCTGGCTTTGTACTGAGCTCAGCCAGCACTGTGGGTTGAGGCCCTCAGTACTGCTCCACCTGGGCCTCCTCGCAGTGGTTTGAGCTTTCTCACAGCAAGATGGCTCACTCCTAAGAGCAAGTATATAATTTGATATACTTACTTTGAACCCAAGCAGACACTGTATTGCATTTTTTGGGGGGGAGGGGGCGGGTACGCGGGCCTCTCACTGTTGTGGCCTCTCCCGTTGCGGAGCACAGGCTCCGGATGCGCAGGCTCCGCGGCCATGGCTCAAGGGCCCAGCCGCTCCGCGGCATGTGGGATCTTCCCGGACCGGGGCACGAACCCGTGTCCCCTGCATCGGCAGGCGGACTCTCAACCACTGCGCCACCAGGGAAGCCCCTTGCATTTTTTTAACTTAGCCTTGGAGGTCACGTCATGTCACTTCTGCCAGAGTCGCGTAAGGCCACGCAAAATCAAGGGGAAGAGCATAGAGCTCATCTCTCAATGGGAGAAGTGTGAAAGAAGAATGTGTGGGATGGTTTGGTTGTTAAAGACAGATTAGGAAAACACAGTCTGCCACAAACACTTTTATGCCTGCAACAATACAGACAGGAAGTCATTGAGTGGGAAAATGCAGTCACAAATGTTAAAAAAAAAAAAAAAAAGCCAATTTAAAGACTTCCAAAAGAATAAAAAATTTTGAACCCAGTGTTTGGCAAGGCTGAAGGTGCACTGTAAATTGGCACGCATTTTTGGAAAGCTGCTTGACAGTATTCATACTCTTTGACACAATATAAAAATATTTATAATTCTTTTTTTTCACAATTTTATATATATATTGGAATCTATGTTTGCCAGGATTTTAAAACAGTAATCAGAGAGCATTTTCCTTCACTGCAAATGATTAAACAAAAAAAGATTAAATGAAGATGAAATCAAAACTTCAGAGTGCATAATTCTGGAGACCACATAATCACACATACGGAAAAAAATATTCTTAATTCTTAATACTAACAAGATGTCAGTAAATATGATGGTTTCCATCCTGTATGATAATTATATGGGTAGTAAAAATGGCAACTTTGTAGACTTGGAAATATAAGTAAACACACACACAAGACACACACACACTAATAAAACAGAACAAAAATAGTATGTATAAAATATTAGAACTATGCAATATGTATAGATATATACACTGGCATATTAAAAGTGAATATGGAGCAGTAGAAATAGAATTTAATGGCCTTTGTGGTGTCTTTTTAATAAATTTGCTTAAATGTATAGTATTGATATCTAATTTTAATATAGTATGTGAATTAAATATATCACAAGCTCCAACAATCATAAATACAGTACATTAAAGAAAGAACTCACAAAAATAGAGCCATGCTACTTTATCATACATAGGCTAATACATACTAGCTATTGCAAATGTTGAGTGTCTAGTTAAGAATAATTTGCTTGCCCTTTAGAATTTAGAAGAATTCTTAGGTTATAAATTGGAGGATTGCTGGCACAACGTAAAATAACGGTCTATGGAAGTTAATTACCACCCCAAAATTTCTTTTAAAATCCTGGTAGAACTCTCTCTCTAGAAGATTGACTTGAGATGAAGGACTATAAGAAAAGACCTCCCTACCCACCTGCCTCAGTCCCTCAAAATTACAAAAATTATAAAGACAAAGAAAAAATGCATACTGTTGCTTAAAAATAGCAAAATATGCTACCAGTAGGTCTAAATTTTTGAAGAATTCCAGAACTACTGAAAGCTTATATCATCTGATCAATAGAGCGAACATCGGTTTAAAACCTAGTGCAGATTGTAACCAGTGTTGCAATGGGGATGCGGTGTTGACGGTGGGGAGGCTGCTTGTGGGCTGGGGAGGGAGTGTGTGGAAACAGTCTGTACTTCCTGCTTAATTTTGCTGTGAACTTAAAACTGCTCTGAAGAATGAAGTCTGTTCATAAAAAAGACAACAGCTAGACACCCTAGTGCATCAGAGATTCTGGAGGTAGGAATGACTCAAGTTATGTTGGAATGCTCAGAGGCACTGGATGGAGGAGCAGGGGAGCCCTTTGGGCAACTGTTTTCTAAACAGAAGGCAGTAAGAGCATTTACCTCCAGGATACGTGGTGCAGAAAGACAGGGACATTCTTCAGAGTGCACATCTTCAGCTGGGGGTGTGTACAGTATTGCTGTCAGTGCAGCAAAAATTGGTTTGGGGGTGATGGATGGGGAGAGAAGAATAAAAAAAATACCCTTACATATTGCAATAATTCATGGCCCTCCAAAGGACGGAGGTGAGGTCAAGGTCATCCTGCCCCATCCCTCCCCAAAAAAACCCAAACAAAGCACAACAGTAAATAAACAGATATAGAGGACACCTGTGGTACTAAAATTCGTTGGGCTTAGGCAGTGATTAGGGGAAAAAGTGTCTAAAAAAGGCTTCTTAGGAGGACAATAATGAAAAAAGGATTGAGAATATTGTTCCAGAGGGTAGTGAACTGCGGGGGTAGTAGGAGAGGGCTGGAGAGATCCACAATGACCAGAGACAGCTTCCAGGAACAGAACCAGCTCCCACAGACAGGGCTGCTCAAACACAAAGAAAAACAGCAAACCAAGAATCACCAGGCTTTTAAGGAAAACCAGCATCATGAAAGACAGGCACCAAGCCCAGTAAGTGTAAGCATGAATGCCCAAGGAAACAGTTAATAGAGCAAATAAAATTTAAAATTAACTATAATCAGTAACCTCAGAGAGGACTTCCCTGGTGGCTCAGTGGTTAAGAATCCGCCTGCCAATGCAGGGGACATGGGTTTGAGCTCTGGTCCGGGAAGATCCCACATGCCACGGAACAACTAAGCCCGTGCGCCACAACTGCTGAGCCTGCACTCTAGAGCCCATGAGCCACAACTACTGAGCCCATGTGCCACAACTACTGAAGCCCACACGCCTAGAGCCCGTGCTCCGCAGTAAGAGAAGCCACTACAATGAGAAGCCAGCGCACAGTAATGAAGAGTAACCCCTGCTCGCTGCAACTAGAGAAAGCCGGCGCGCAGCAACAAAGACCCAATGCAGCCGTAAGTAAGTAAGTAAATAAATAAATAAATAAATAAAAATACGAGAGGATGCTATACCCGTAAGGGCAGGCAGTTTTTGTTTTTTTTTTATTTTTTTGCGTTACGCGGGCCTCTCACTGTTGTGGTCTCTCCCGTTGCGGAGCACAGGCTCTGAATGCGCAGGCTCAGCGGCCATGGCTCACGGGCCCAGCTGCTCCGCGGCATGTGGGATCTTCCCGGACCAGGACACGAACCCGTGTCCCCTGCATTGGCAGGCGGACTCTCAACCACTGCGCCACCAGGGAAGCCCAGGGCAGGCAGTTTTTAATTAAAGAATCAATTGTTGCTCTTGAAACCAAAAGAATATGGTCATTGAAATAAAAGTCCTAGTAGATAAAGCAAATAGCAAAATAAACACATCCAAGTATAAACTAGTGAATTCTAAGAAATAAGCCAAAAAATTCAGCCATAATAGAGTGCACCAAAGATGAAGTGTAATACACACAAAAAGGATTTAAAAAATAAATTAATGCATTTTAATCTCATTACTGTATTTTTTTGAAAAAAAATGTATCTGCATATAAATGTGGTAAGCAGTTTTCTAAAATGAGCCTTAATGGTCCCTGCCAGTAATGTGATCTTGAAAAGTTTTAGTTTGCTTTTCTATAAGAGGGGAACTTGATACAACAACTTTATAAAGTGCTAAATTCACAAGATTATTGGGAGAATTATTATCACAAAACATACCTCAGTTGCACAGTTTATCAAGTAAGACCCCTTTCCTTTCCTTTCCTTTCCATTGTGGTGCTGTTGCCTTACCATGACTAAGATTTTTTTTTCCATTGCACAGTGGGGTCTCAACATCAATAAGCAGGTTTGAAATGATGCAACAGCTTTCTCTAATTTTATTGCACAATGGTAGTGAGTACAGCACTGAGTCAGTTGGAGAAAAAACAGCATATCTTGCGTCAGGTGAATAAGAACCACTTTAATAGTAGCCCTCAAAATGTGTCTTCACTGTACTTTACAATGAGTAGTTAATTGTAATAAGCTAATTGTCCACATAGTATAGCGTAGCGAAGTGGAAAGGCAGAAGTTACATGACCTCCCCAAACCTGTCAAACAATAGAACAATTGGAATATCTCATAATTCCTAACTTTCTGATATTCCCTTGGACTTCTACAAGGGACTTGAGGCTCAGATAGACTTAATTAGACTCTGATAATGAAAATAGCTTAACACGTATTGAGCACTATTATTATATTCCAGGTACTATGCCAAGTGCTTGATGTGTATTACCTCAGAAGATCCATCCACAGGACAGCTCTATGAGGTAAGTATTACTATTATTATTCCCGTTTTACAAGTGAGAAAACTGAGGTCCAGAGATGTTTAAGCAATGTGCTAAAGTCTTACAGCTGGTTAAGTGGCGGAGTCCAGTGTGAATTGGGCAGTTTGGCTCCAGAGCCCATGCTCTTGACTTTATGTGTAGGGGAGACACTTTGGGGCTATGGACTGGAGGGGTGGAGAGCTTTGAAGAGTTTTTATGGGGTGGGAGTCGAGAAATGAATCATACCATTGGGCAGTCCAGACGTTTCAAGAGGAGTTGTTGCTGCCTGGCAGTAAATGCTGATTCTGCTTCCAACAGGTTATTATCTTACTCGATTACTCTTTCTCTTGACACCTTTTCTTCCTTTTTTTCCTGTGGATTGATATCAAGCTTAAGGAGGGGTGGCCACCAATAACAAGCCAGCGGTGCTCATGTGAAGAACAGTGTGTACACATGGAAAAGCAGTTCAGGCATAGCAGAGAGAGGCTCACATACGGTGATCTTTCAAATTTCAAAGCAAAATATGGGGAGCATAGTTTCATTTGTTTGCCATATTGATGTTTTTAAAATTACGTCTGTTATTGGTTTTGTTTTTGTCAAGATTTTCATAGAAAGATATATATCTGTACTGTACTAACTGGTGACCATATTCTTAAAACTGTAATACTTATATAGGCTCATTGTAACAAAAAAATCAAAGAGTACAGATTTGTATAGAACAAAACCTTTTCACTTGGATCAGAGACTTAAATGTAAAGATGAGTCTATAAAATAACTGGAGGAAAACGTTGGTGAATTTAAATAATAATCTTGGAGGGAAGGAAGAACTCTAAGTATAAAACAATATCCTGACGTGATGAGGGAAAACATCAACACATGAGATTGCATAAAATTTTTTCATGAAAAATGTACCATAAACAAACTACAATGATTAGCAAAAGCAGGAGCACAAAATTTAACACCTATAATAAACAGCTATTTGAAAAATATATACAAAGAGCTACTTCAAATCAGTAAGAAAAATAAAATTAAGTAGAAAAGTAGGCAAAGAATAGTTTACAAAAGAAAAAACCAACCATAAAAATGCTTTGACCTAACTCATGAATAAAATATTAATGCACTAATGAGATGTAATTTTCATCTGATTACCAAAGGTTTAAGCTTTGTATAATACCCAGTATCGGTAGGGGTGTGAAGAAAAAAGTATGCTCACGTATACATAATAAGAGTGTAAATTATTGAAACCTTTTAGAAGACAATATAGCAGTATTTATGACCATTTAAAATTCTCAGACTTATAGACCAAGCAATTCTATTAGGAATTTATCGTATGGACATATTAATTCAGACACTCCAAAATATGTGTCATTGTGCCATTGTTTGTTTTTAATAGGGAAACGCTGTAACAACCTAAATGTTCTTCCGTACAGGAAAGGATAAACTCTGACGTTTCCCTTTGACAAAATACCATCCAGTATTTAAAATAATGAAGTAGGACTAAATGTGCTTACTTGAAAAGATGTTTAGAATACATGATTTAGTGAAAAAAGCTATTTGCAGTACAATATCTATGAAATGATCCCATTTGGGAATGTGTGTTTTGTAGTGTATACATGTATTGGTTAGGATGCTTTTGTTGTAAGTAAACAGATAATCATGAAATTGATCAGATCCCATAATTTGAGGTATAGAGGCTGGTTGGGTTTACAGTTTAGCTTTAGCGGCTTAATCCGCTGTCTCAGCTCTGTTTCCCTGATTCTCCTGGCTCAGCCTCCTCTGCTGACTTCTCAGACTGGTTCTAGCAGTTCTGACCCTCATCTCCAATCATGGTTCTCTTGAGAGGAAACCCTCCCCCCAGCAGATTTCCCCTTGCATCTCATTGGTCTGAACTGAATCATAGCAGTGACTCATGAGCCCATTCTCAGCCGGATCCCTGGGACAGGGAAATACCCTGCATGGATAGCTTAGGTCTGGCTTTCTGAATCAGGTACCGGCAAGGGAGGATTTAACATGATTGTCTGAGACCCATTAGAGTTCACCCAAGAGGTGAAGTCAAGGTCATCCTACCCCCACCCCTCCCCCCCAAAATCCCAAACAAATAAATGGCAACTGGACGTGAAATGGAATGGAAGGGAATTAGGGCTATGGGGTAGAAAGCGATTTCTTTTTTCACTTCTCAGCATTCTACACCATTAATTTTTTTGTTGTTGTTAACATAGCTGCATGTGTCTGACTCAGGATCACAGCAGGAATCCTGTGAACAGATGGCATACTCAAAAGAGTTTAATGAAGAGACTTTAATAAAGAGATGATTTACCAATACATGGGTGAGGTTAAAGGAACAAAAAATGGGATGGGAAAGCGTGCAGGGACTAGCAACAGCAGGAAGTTGTTCCTAGCCCTAGGCCTGCGGGGCCAGGGGGGTGCAGTCTGAGTGGGGAGCGGTGTTAAGGGAGCCTAGAGTGAGCTGGTGCTGAGGAAGAGGGATGAAGAGCAGCCGCTGCCTGAACAGTTGGGAGGCAGGAAGCGAGGGCTCGTGTGGGTGATAAACGAATACCTCATGCCCTTCAGTCTCCTGACGGTGCTTCCCATTTGCCAACCCAGCTGCAACCAGAAACCAGAGGGCAAGGGGAAGGCAATCTGTAGAAGTCCGCCTCCTGGGACTCAGCGCAGGGAGTGGTTAGGGAATGGCTGACTAGGGACAAGTGGAACAAACAGCCAGCACAGCGTATATTACCTAATTGAAAACATCGATACTTTTTTAAAATTAAAAAAATGTGGGAAATCCTGCGCATGCTACGACATGGATGAACCTTGAGGACATTATGCTAAGTGAAATAAATCAGTCCCAAAAGGACAAACATGATTAAGATTCTCCTATAGGAGGTGACTAAAATAGTCAAATGCAGAGAAACAGAAAGTAGGATGGTGGTTGCCAGAGGCGGGGGTGGGGGGAGGGGAAATGCAGAGTCATTGTTCAGTGGGTATATGGTTTCAGTTTTGCAAGATCAAAAGAGTTCTGGAGACTGGTTGCACAACAGCGTGAATATACTTAACACTACTGAACTGTACACTTAAAAATGATTATGATGGATTACAGCCATTTTGATAAGCATGAAGGGTATCTCATTGTTTTAATTTGCAACTCCTTCATAACATATTAAGTTGAGCATGTTTTCATATGCATATCTGCCATCTCTACATCTTCTTTAGTAAAGTGTCTATTCAGGTTTCTTCCCTATTTTTTTTTTTTTTTTTGCGGTATGCGGGCCTCTCACTGTTGTGGCCTCTCCCGTTGCGCGGAGCACAGGCTCCAGACGCGCAGGCTCAGCGGCCATGGCTCAGGGGCCCAGCCGCTCCATGGCATGTGGGATCTTCCTGGACTGGGGCACGAACCCGTGTCCCCTGCATCGGCAGGCGGACTCTCAACCACTGCATCACCAGGGAAGCCCTTCCCTATTTTTTGATTGGGTTGTTTGTTTTATTATTGTTGAGTTTTAAGGGTTGTTTGTATATTTTTGATAACAGTCCTTTATCAGATATATCTTTTACAAATATGTTCTCAGTCTGTGGCTTGTCTTCTCATTCTCTTGCAAATGCCTTTTGCAGAACAGAAGTTTTAAATTTTAATAAGGTCCAGTTTATCCATTCTTTCTTTCACTAACAATACCAAAAACTAGTGAGGATGTGGAGCAACAGGAATTCTCATTCATTGCTAGTGGGATACAAAATGATACAGCCACTTTGGAAGACAGTTTGACAGTGTCTTGCAAAACTAAACATTCTTTTACCATATGATTTAGCAGTCATGCTCCTTGATTTTACCCAGATGAGTTGAAAACTCATGTTCACACAAAAACCTGCACACAGATGAGCAGCTTTATTCATAATTGCCAAAACTTGGAAGCAACCAAGATGTCCTTCAGTAGGTGAATGGCTAAATAAACTGTGGTACATCCAGACAATGTAATATTCGTGCTAAAAAGAAATGAGCTGTCAAGACATGAAAAGATATGGAGGAACCTTAAAAGCCTATGACTAAGTGAAAGAAGCCAATCTGAAAAGTCTACCTACTGTATGATTCCAACAATATGATATTCTGGAAAAAGCAAAAGTCTGAAGACAGTAAAAAGATCAGTGGTTGTCAGGGGTTAGGAGGAAGAGAGGGATGAAGAGGTGGAATACAGAGGATTTTTAGGGCAGTGAAACTAGTTGGTATGATACTATAATGGTGGCTACATGTCATTATACATTTGTCTAAACTCAAGGAATGTACAACACCAAGAGTGAATCCTGATGTAAACTATGGACTCAGGGTGATGATGATGAGTCAGCGTAGGTTCATCAATTGTAACAGATGCAACAGTCTGGTGGGAGATTTTGATTTGGGAGAGGCTGTATGTACATGGCGGGGGAAGTATATGGGAAATCTCTGTACCTTTGACTCAGTTTTGCTGTGAACCTAATACTGCTCTAAAAAATAAGGTCTCTTTTTTAAAAATGGTTATGATAGTACATTTATGTTATGTGTTTTTTTTTTTTTTCTTTTTGCGGTATGCGGGCCTCTCACTGTTGTGGCCTCTCCCGTTGCGGAGCACAGGCTCCGGATGCGCAGGCCCAGCGGCCATGGCTCACGGGCCCAGCCGCTCCGCGGCATATGGGATCCTCCCAGATCGGGGCACGAACCCGTATCCCCTGCATCGGCAGGCGGACTCTCAACCACTGCGCCACCAGGGAGGCCCTATGTTATGTGTTTTTAACCACAATTTTTTTTAGAATGTGAGAGTCTTTTCTTTCTTCCTCACTCCCTAATCTCACCAGCAAAAAAGGCCATCAAAGGGTTCATATTTTTAATCAAGTTTTGAACTTCACACTCTTTTATTTTCTGGAGATGATAATTTTAAAGCAATACTGTGCTCAGAGAGAGGTCCTGACTACAGAAATACAGATTTGTGAGTTACCAGTATGGGTGTGATACTTCTATCATGGACATGGATGAAATCTCCAGGTATTATGTGCAAAGATGGCAGGAGAGGCTGAGGAGGAATCCAGGGAGACCCAAATTAAGGAGGCAGAGAGAGAAGGAGGAATCGGCCAAGAAGAATGAAAAATTAACAAAGAACCAATATGAAGGCAGGAACCAAGGACAGAGAGTATTTTAAGTATAAACGCATACATCAAAATCACAGTGAGATACCACTTCACACGCTTTAGGATGGCTATTATTTTTGAAAAGAGAAAAACAAGTGTTGACAAGGATGTGGAAAAAATGCACTGCTGGTGGGAATGTAAAACGTTTTAGCCATGTGGAAAACAGTTTGGCAAGTCTTCAACAAGTTAAACATAGAATTATCATATGGTAATAGGGAAGAACTTTTGTATTCTATTGTAAGTTAATCACTAAAGGGATGTTGCCTATAAGCCTAACGTATACATAATGATCCATCTCTGGGAACCCTGTCTCTCAGGTAATAAACATTAAGCTAAAACACCTTTGTTTAGCTGACAGAAAACATCCTGACCAGGCCCACCTATTGAATGACTACAGGAAAGAAGAAATTAATACATCTCCTCCTGAGTCTGGCCGGGACCAGGACTTTACCCCCTTCCCTTTTAGTATAAAAGAAACCTGAATTCTAACTCAGGGAAGATGGTTCTTTGGGACACGAGTCCACCATCTTCTTTGTCTGCTGGCTTTCCAAATAAAGTCGCTATTCCTTGTCCCAACAACTCATCTCTTGATTTATTGGCCTGTTGTGCAGTGAGCAGTATGCGCTTGGACTAGGTAACAATATGATCCAGAAATTCCACTACTCAAAAGATTGAAAGCAGGGACTCAAACAGATATTTGTATGAGTGTTCATACAGCATTATTCACAATAGCCAAAAAGTGGAAACATCCTAAATGTCCACTTTTGGATAAACAAAATCAATAAACAAAATGTGGTATATACATACAATGGAATATTATCATCTTAAAAGGGAATGAAGTTCTGCTACAACATGGATGAATCTTGAAAACATTATGCTAAGTGAAATAAGTCAGACACAAAAAGGCAAATGGTGTATGATTCCACTTATATAAGGTACCTACAATAGGCAAATTCATAGAGACAGAAAGTAGAATAGAGGTTACCAGGGGCTGGAGGGTAGGGGAGACTGGGGAGTTATTACTTAGTGGGTATAGAGGTTCATTTTGGAAAGGTGAAAAAGTTCTATAGATGGATGGTGGTGATGATTGCATGACAATGTGAATGTATTTATGCCGCTGAACTGTATACTCAAAATGGTTAGAATGGTACCTTTTATGTTATGTATATCTTACCACACAAAAAATAATAAAGGCATGAAAGAAGCCAGACACTAAAGAGTATACACTGTATGAGTCCATTTATATGAAGTTCAAGAACAGGCAAACCTAATTGGAGGTGGGTAGCGTCTGGGCAGCAGCTACCTTAATATATGTGTGTGTGTCGGGGGGAAGGAAATTGGAGCAAAAGAAAAACACGGTGTACATTTCAAGGAGTTTTGAAAAGGGGGCAAATCGGGTAATGTTAGCTAGGAAAGCCTAGAATGAAGTTTTTTTTTTTTAGGAAAAAGAAAGTCGAATATATTTTTAGTTTAAGGAACAGATGGACAGGGAAGGATGACACAGAGGGGAAGAGACGGATGACATTCTGAGGTATGAGGGGAGAGGATGAGGAGGGGAACAGCAGGGGCCATCCTTGGAAAAGCATAGGGCACCTCTCCCACTGTGACTATGGGACAAAGGGCAAGGATGGGCAAGGATTAGCCAGGTGAGGATGTAGCAGAGAAGCATAATAAGGTTTCACGGTCTTTATTTCACTATACTCAACGGGCTTCGCCTAGCCTGTTTAATATCTCCAACATCCCTCCAAATTCTAACCATTCTAGTCTGTTGCTCTCTCTAAAACTGAGCTTGATCACTATCCACCACCTTAATATCATTTCTGTTGACGTTTTCCTTGTCTGAACGTATAGGTATTTGATGAGAAGACCTCTACAGTTTATTCAAGGCTCATGATTTTGTTTTAACATGGATGTGAATTTTAGAATAAAACGGTTGGAAAATACATGTATTTTTTTACATCTTTATTTGACTATAATTGCTTTACAATGTTGTGTTAGTTTCTGCTGTATAACAAAGTGAATCAGCTATACGTATACATATATCCCCATATCTCCTCCCTCTTGCGTCTCCCTCCCACCTCCTTATCCCACCTCTCTAGGTGGTCGAAGAGCACCGAGCTGATCTCCCTGTGCTATGCAGCTGCTTCCCACTGGCTATCTGTTTTACATTTGGTAGTGTATACATGTCAGTGTTACTCTCTCACTTTGTCCCAGCTTACCCTTCCCCCTCCCTGTGTCCTCAAGTCCATTCTCTATGTCTGCGTCTTTATTACTGTCCTGCCTCTAGGGTCATCAGAACCATTTTTTTTAGATTCCATATATACGTGTTAGCATATGGTATTTGTTTTTCTCTTTCTGAATTACTTCACTCTGTATGACAGACTCTAGGTCCATCCACCTCACTACAAATAACTCAATTTAGTTTCTTTCTTTTTTAAAAAAATACATTTATTTATTTATTTTTGGCTGCGTTGGGTCTTCATTGCTGTGCATGGGCTTTCTCTAGTTGCCAGGAGCAGGGGCTACTCTTCATTGTGGTGCACGGGCTTCTCATTGCAGTAGCTTCTCTTGTTGTGGACCATGGGCTCTGGTGCGCAGGCTCCGTAGTTGTGGCTTGTGGGCTCTAGAGTGCAGGCACAGTAGTTGTGGTGCACGGGCTTCATTGCTCCACAGCATGTGGGATCTTCCCGGACCAGGGATTGAACCCATATCCCCTGCACTGGCAGGTGGATTCTTAACCACTGCACCACCAGGGAAATACTCAATTTCGTTTCTTTTTCTGGCTGAGTAATATTCCATTGTATATATGTGCCACATCTTCTTTATCCATTCATCAGTTGATGGACACATAGGTTGCTTCCATTTCTTGGCTATTGTAAATAGTACTTCAGTGAACATTGTGGTACATGACTCTTTTTGAATTATGGTTTTCTCAGGGTATATGCCCACTAATGGGATTGTTGGATCATATGGTAGTTCTATTTTTAGTTTTTTAAGGAACCTCCATATTGTTCTCCATAGTGGCTGTATCAATTTACATTCCTACCAACAATGCAAGAGGGTTCCCTTTTCTCCACACCCTTTCCAGAATTTATTGTTTGTAGATTTTTTGATGATGGCCATTCTGAGTGGTGTGAGGTGATACCTCATTGTAGCTTTGATTTGCATTTCTCTAATGATTAATGATGTTGAGCATCTTTCCATGTGTTTGTTGGCAATCTGTATATCTTTGGAGAAATGTCTGTTTAGGTCTTCTGCCCATTTTTGGATTGGGTTGTTTGTTTTATTGATATTGGGCTGCGTGAGCTGCTTGTATATTTTGGAGATTAATCCTTTGTCAGTTGCTTCATTTGCAAATATTTTCTCCCATTCTGAGGGTTGTCATTTCCTGTTTTTTTGTGGTTTACTTTGCTGTGCAAAATCTTTTAAGTTTCATTAGATCCCAATTTGTTTATTTTTGTTTTTATTTCCATTTCTCTAGGACGTGGGTCAAAAAAGATCTTGCTGTGACTTATGTCATAGAGTGTTCTGCCTATGTTTTCCTCTAAGAGTTTTATAGTGTCTGGCCTTATATTTAGGTCTTTAATCCATTTTGAGTTTATTTTTGTGTATAGTGTTAGGGAGTGTTCTAATTTCATTCTTTTACACATAGCTGTCCAGTTTTCCCAGCACCACTTATTGGAGAGGCTGTCTTTTCTCCATTGTATATGCTTGCCTCCTTTATCAAAGATAAGTTGACCATATGTGTGTGGGTTTCTCTCTGGGCTTTCTATCTTGTTCCATTGATCTATATTTCTGTTTTTGTGCCAATACGATACTGTCTTGATCACTGTAGCTTTGTAGTATAGTCTGAAGTCTGGGAGCCTGATTCCTCCAGCTCCGTTTTTCTTTCTCAAGATTGCTTTGGCTATTCCGGGTCTTTTGTGCTTCCATACAAATTGTGAAATTTTTTGTTCTAGTTCTGTGAAAAATGCCATTGGTAGTTTGATAGGGCTTGCATTGAATCTGTAGATTGCTTTGGGTAGTAGAGTCATTTTCACAATGTTGATTCTTCCAATCCAAGAACATGGTATATCTCTCCATCTGTTGGTATCATCTTTAATTTCTTTCATCAGTGTCTTATAGTTTTCTGCATACAGGTCTTTTGTCTCCTTAGGTAGGTTTATTCCTAGGTATTTTATTCTTTTTGTTGCAATGGTAAATGGGAGTGTTTCCTTCATTTCTATTTCAGATTTTTCATCACTAGTGTATAGGAATGCAAGAGATTTCTGTGCATTAACTTTGTATCCTGCTACTCTACCAAATTCATTGATTAGCTCTAGTAGTTTTCTGGTAGCATCCTTAGGATTCTCTATGTATAGTATTATATCATCTGCAAACAGTGACAACTTTACTTCTTCTTTTCCAATTTGGATTTCTTTTATTTCTTTTTCTTCTTTGATTGCTGTGGCTAAAAATTCCAAAACTATGTTCAATAAAAGTGGAGAGATTAGGCAACCTTGTCTTATTTCTGATCTTAGAGGAAATGGTTTCAGTTTTTCACCATTGAGGACGATGTTGGCTGTGGGTTTGTCATATATGGCCTTTATTATGTTGAGGTAGGTTCCCTCTATGCCTACTTTCTGGAGAGTTTTTATCATAAATTGGTGTTGAATTTTGTCAAAAGCTTTTTCTGCATCTATTGAGATGATCATATGGTTTTTGTCCTTCAGTTTGTTAATATGGTGTATCACACCAATTGATTTGCATGTACTGAAGAAACCTTGCATTCCTGGGATAAACCCCACTTGATCATCGTGTATGATCCTTTTAATGTGCTATTGGATTCTGTTTGCTAGTATTTTGTTGAGGATTTTTGCATCTATGTTCATCAGACGTATTGGCCTGTAGTTTTCTTTCTTTGTAATATCTTTGTCTGGTTTTGGTATCAGGGTGATGGTGGCCTCGTACAATGAGTTTGGGAGTGTTCCTCCCTCTGCTATATTTTGGAAGAGTTTGAGAAGGATAGGTGTTAGCTCTTCTCTAAATGTTTGATAGAATTCACCTGTGAAGCCATCTGGTCCTGGACTTTGTTGGAAGATTTTTTATCACAGTTTCAATTTCAGTGCTTGTGATTGGTCTGTTCATATTTTCTATTTCTTCCTGGTTCAGTCTCAGAAGGTTGTGTTTTTCTAAGAATGTGTCCATTTCTTCCAGGTTGTGATTTTATTGCCATATAGTTGCTTGTAGTAATCTCTCATGATCTTTTGTATTTCTGCAGTGTCAGTTGTTACTTCTCCTTTTTCATTACTAATTCTATTGATTTGAGTCTTCTCCCTTTTTTTCATGATGAGTCTGGCTAATGGTTTATCAACTTTGTTTATCTTCTCAAAGAAGAAGCTTTTAGTTTTATTGATCTTAGCCCTTGTTTCCTTCATTTCTTTTTCATTTATTTCTGATCTAATCTTTATGATTTCTTTCCTTCTGCTAACTTTGGGTTTTTTTTTTTCTTTCTCTAATTGCTTTAGGTGTAAGGTTAGGTTGTTTATTTGAGATGCTTCTTGTTTCTTGAGGTAAGATTGTATTGCTATAAACTTCCCTCTTAGAACTGCTTTTGCTGCATCCCATAGCTTTTGGGTCATCACATTTTCATTGTCATTTGTTTCTAGGTATTTTTTGATTTCCTCTTTGCTTTCTTCAGTGATCTCTTGGTTATTTAGTAGCATATTGTTTAACCTCCACGTGTTTGTATTTTTTACTGTTCTTTTCCTGTAAGTGATATCTAGTCTCATAGCATTGTGGTCAGAAAAGATACTTGATATGATTTCAGTTTTCTTAAATTTACCAAGGCTTGATTTGTGACCCAAGATATGGTCTATCCTGGAGCATGTTCCATGAGCACTTGAAAAGAAAGCGTATTCTGTTGTTTTGGGGTGGAATGTCCTATGAATATCAGTTAAGTCCATCTTGTTTAATGTATCACTTAAAGCTTGTGTTTTCTTATTTATTTTCATTTTGGATGACCTGTCCATTGGTGAAAGTGGGGTGTTAAAGTCCCCTACTATGATTGTGTTACTGTTGATTTCCCCTTTTATGGCTGTTAGCATTTGCCTTATGTATTGTGGTGGTCCTATGTTGGGTGCATAAATATTTACAACTGTTATATCTTCTTCTTGGATTGATCCCTTGATCATCATGTAGTGTCCTTCTTTGTCTCATAATAGTCTCTATTTTAAAGTCTGTTTTGTCTGATTTGAGAATCGCTACTCCAGCTTTCTTTTGATTTCCATTTGCGTGGAGTACCTTCTTCCATCCCCTCACTTTCAGTCTGTATGTGTCCCTAGGTCTGAAGTGGGTTTCTTGTAGACAGCATATATACAGGTCTTGTTTTTGTATCCATTCAGCCCATCTATGTCTTTTGGTTGGAACATTTACATTTAAGGTAGTTATCGATATGTATGTTCCTATTACCATTTTCTTAAGTGTTTTAGGTTTGTTTTTGTAGGTTTTTTCCTTCTCTTGTGTTTCCTGCCTAGAGATATTCCTTTAGCATTTGTTGTTAAGCTGGTTTGGTGGTGCTGAATTCTCTTAACTTTTGCTTGTCTATAAAGCTTTTAATTTCTCCATCGAATCTGAATGAGATCCTTGCTGAGTAATCTTGGTTGTAGGTTTTTCCTTTTTGTCACTTTAATTGTGTCCTGCCAGTCCCTTCTGGCTTGCAGAGTTTCTGCTGAAAGATCAGCTGTTAACCTTATGGGGATTCCCTTGTATGTTATTTGTTGTTTTTCCCTTGCTGCTTTTAATATTTTTTCTTTGTATTTAATTTTTGATAGTTTGATTAATATGTGTCTTGGCATGTTTCTCTTTGGGTTTATCCTGTATGGGACTCTCTGTGCTTCCTGGACTTGATTGACTATTTCCTTTCCCATGTTAGGGAAGTTTTCAACTATAATCTCTTCAAATATTTTCTCAGACCCTTTCTTTTTCTCTTCTTCTGGGACCCCTACAATTCGAACATTAGTATGTTTAATGGTGTCCCAGATGTCTCTGAGACTGTCCTCAATTCTTTTCATTCTTTTTTCTTTATTCTGCTCCCTGGCCATTATTTCCACCATTTTATATCCCAGCTCACTTATCCATCTTCTGTCTCAGTTAATCTGTTATTGATTCCTTCTAGAATATTTTTAATTTCAGTAATTGTGTTGTTCATCACTCTTTGTTTGCTCTCTAGTTCTTCTAGATTGTTATTAAATGTTTCATGTATTTTCTCCATTCTGTTTCCAAGATTTTGAATCATCTTTACTATCATTACTCTGAATTATTTTTCAGGTATGTTCCCTATTTCGTCTTCAGTTATTTGGTCTTGTAGGTTTTTACTTTGCTCCTTCGTCTGTAACAATTTTTTTTGTCATTTCTTCTTTTTTTTTTTTTTTTTTGATGGGTGGTGCTGTATTCCTGTCTTACTGGTTGTTTGGCCTGAGACGTACAGCACTGGAGTTTGTAGGCAGTTGGATAGAGCTGGGTCTTGGTGCTGAGATGAGGACCTCCAGGAGGCCTCACTCCAATTAATATTCCCTGGGGTCTGAGGTTCTCTGTTAGTCCAGCAGTTTGGACTCAGAGCTCCCACCCAGGAGCTCGGGCCTTACCTCCGGCCTGGGAACAAAGAGCTTCGTGGTGTGGTTAAAAAAAAAAAAAAAAAAAAAAAAAGAAAGGAAAAAAAGGAGGAGTACAATATAAAAGAATAAAAAACTAAATACAATTAAAAAGATAAAAAATATATCAGGAAAAATAAAACTATAATTGAAACAACTGCAGTAAGGTAAAATAAAACCACAACAGAAAAAAAAAAAACAAAACAGGGTGGGGGGAGTAAGCCAAATGGAGAGAACAATATCAAAGTATAAAGAATAAAATAAAATTAGAAAAATAAAAGATTTATTAGGAAAAATAAAAATATAAAAGAATCAACAACAATGAATCAACAAGGTAAAAGAGAAATCGAATCTAAAAGAGGAAAAAAGAAAAAAAAAAAGCCTTGGCTATGGGGCCGGAGTTTAGGTGGGGGTGGAAGGTAGGCAGGGGTGGGGTTTAAGGTGGGGCGGGACCTAGGCAGGGGTGATGTTTGAGCAAGGGTGGGGCCTGGGGGGGGCCTCTGGAGTGTGGAGTTCTGGAGTTTGGAGGTAAGGCCTTGGGTGTGGGTGTGTGGGTGGGGCTTAGGCCCAGCGCCTTGGAGCGGGTCTCAGAGGGGGGTCTCTGAGTGTAGAGGTAGGGCCCTGGGCGTGGGGTGTAGGGGCGGGGCTTGGGCCCTGCGCAGCAAGAGGGAGGTGCTGAGGGCAGAGGATTAGGCCCGGGAGCCCAACAGGCTCCCCAGTGCCTAAGTGGACAGGGAAAGCACTGGCCCCCTTCCCTTCCGTTCCTTCACACCCGTCCCCCACTGTCTCCCCCAGGGTCTCCCCTGTTGCCGCTGGACCCCTAACGGTGGTTGGGTCCCACAGGGTGTAGGAACTCCTTCCCTCCCCCAGCCACCCCTCAGGGGTGCCGGTCCTGGAGGTCTGGCCTTTACCTTTGCTCCCCCTTCCCTCCCTCCCACTCCCTCAGGACCCCTTGGTTGGAGGGGGCCTCGGTGGGCAGAGGATCAGGCCTGGGATCTCAGCAGGTTCCTGGGGGCCCAAGTGGGCAGGGGAAACTGGCCACGCTCCCTTCTTTTTTGTTTTTTTTTGCGGTACGCGGGCCTCTCACTGCTGTGGCCTCTCCTGTTGCGGAGCACAGGCTCCGGACGCGCAGGCCCAGCAGCCATGGCTCACGGGCCCAGCCGCTCCGCGGCATGTGGGATCTTCCCGGACCGGGGCACGAACCCGCGTCCCCTGCATCGGCAGGTGGACTCTCAACCACTGCGCCACCAGGGAAGCCCAGGCCACGCTCCCTTTTGATCCTCTGCCCTCCCAGTGGTTCCCCAATTTCCCACTTCGGGAGTGGGATCCCTTCCTCTCCCACAGCCACCCCTCAGGGGCGCCGGTCCCGTCCCGCCTCCACTTCTCCCCCTTCACTTCCCCCATGCCCCATGTCCTTCCCGGTCGCTGGGGGTTCTTCCCGTCCCCTTGGGTGCCTGGTAGGTGCCCTAGTTGTGCAGACACGCGAATTCCGTGTCCTCCTAGTACACCATTTTGACTCTGCCCCCCAGTATATGTATTTTTAATTTCCTCTGTGTCCTGAATTTAATAAATGCAGCTAAGAAGTAGGCATGTTTATGCCAAAATTATGTTGGAGGTAGAGAGCTATCTTCCTTCCTCACAAAAGTTTGGTTGTTTTATTATTATTTTTTTGAAGTGAGAACTTTCTTTTCATTCCACAAAGAAAACTGATTTCAGACTTAGATAACTAAATTAAATATATCCACATGTATTTGATGTATCAGAATTTGTTAGTAGGTGATGAATAATTGGACAAGTTTCTCTATTCAGAACTGTAAAGACTTCATTACAGTTTAGCAGCCTGTGATAAGATTCTGGGACTGCTCTAAGATGTGTGGTCTCATTAACTCAGAATAGAGGCCTCTGTTGAAAGGCAGGCAATATTGCAGTAGGAGCCTGGCTAGAAGACTACCTCCTAAAAATCATTCAGAAGAGCACACAGACAATTCAAAAGGCAAAATTAGAAATAGCTAATGCATAAAGGAAAATGGAAAGCTCCATTAATTTTCAAAGGATGAAAATTTAAATGCCACTGAAGATGCCATTTTATCTTATCATATTAATAATATTTGTAAAATCATACAAAGTGTAAAGTGATGGCAAATCTTATGGATTTCTTGTGAGAGTATAAATTGGCTTATCTTTTCAAAAAACAATAGAAGAATATGGATCAAAAGTCTTAACAGTTGATTCAAATGGCCATACCTTTTGAATCAATAATTGCAGTGCTAAGATGTCATCCTTTTAAAGACTTCAGAAAAGTGGATAAAAGCTTTTTTGCACAAAGAAATTCACTGCAGTGCTGATTATGATAGAAAAAATTAGAAACACCTGAATGGCTAACAATGGGGGTTCCAATTATGAAAGATACACCTGATATTACACATTTTATAGTCATTTAAAATGTTTATGAAGAAGTTTTAACTCTGTGGGGAAAATGTGACATAGGGTAAGTGATACAATATTATTTTACTCTATTGAAATATGTATGTGTATGTGTCAAAACTTAAAGTGGTTATCTCTAAGTGGCAGGGTTTTAAGTGATTGTTTTCTCCTTTTGTTATACTGCTCCCTATTTTTCACAATGGATGGGCATTTTTTAAATCAGAATATAAAGTTATTTTTTATTTTTATTTTTTGCGATATGTGGGCCTCTCACTGTTGTGAGCACAGGCTCTGGACACGCAGGCTCAGTGGCCATGGCTCACGGGCCTAGCTGCTCCGCGGCATGTGGGATCCTCCTGGACCGGGACACGAACCCGCATCCCCTGCATCGGCAGGTGGACTCTCAACCACTGCGCCACCAGGGAAGCCCATATAAAGTTATTTTTTAATAAAGGGAGAAAGTTCCTTCTGATCATTTTTGGTAATAGTTACATACCTGTACTCCAGTAAAATGGGCCAAGATATCCAGCTGCAGTCAGCTATTCATTCAACAATATTTATTAAGTACCTACTGTGCAGCAAGCTCATGATATGTGCTGGGCATAGGAGGGTAGAGAAGACACCTGGACATAGGCTGGCCCTCGCCGAGCTTACAATCTAGTGGAAGGTATAATGCACTAGTTTGCCAGGGTTGCCATAACAAAGGACCACAGACTGGGTGGCTTAAAAGAACATAAATTTATTTTCTCACAATTCTGGAGGCTAACAACTCCAAGATCAAGATGTTGGAGGGTTGGCTTCTTCCAAGGTCTCTCCCCTAGGCTGGTAGATAACCATCTTCTCCCTCTGTCTTCACATCTTCAAACTGAGTGTGTCTGTGTCCAGATTTCCTCTTCTTACAAGTCATATTGGATTAAGGTACACTCTCATCACCTCATTTCAATTTAATTACCTCTTTCAAGACGCTATCTCCATTGCCTCTTGGCCTTTTGACTAAGAAAAACAAAGACCCTATCTCCAAATAGAGTCATCTTCTGAGGGGTTACCTGTACTGGGTTTAGGACTTCAGCATATGAATTTGGGAGAGACACAGCTCA
Organism: Mesoplodon densirostris; assembly: GCF_025265405.1. Taxonomy (NCBI): domain Eukaryota; kingdom Metazoa; phylum Chordata; class Mammalia; order Artiodactyla; family Ziphiidae; genus Mesoplodon; species Mesoplodon densirostris. The sequence continues at coordinate 19,327,475 of NC_082677.1, forward strand.
GCCCATAACATAGGCAATGGCAGTAAAACAAGCAATTGCATCAGGAAGAAGAACTGGAAAAGCTGAGACCAAAGCCTAGACACTATCATCACGCTCCAAGCACTACTGGTCATTTCTAGGGAAAGTGTTGTGCTTACTCTATTACAACACTTGCTGCTTTCAGTCTTCTTTTTCAGTGTGTCTGTATGTTTTGGAGCTTCTTTATTTAACAGGTTGACAGGAATGAAACACATTTTCATCTAGTTAGGATGAAATGCAACTGACATTTTAAATTTATCTTCTCTTCAGAGTGTCAGAAAATGAATATTTATTCTTTGATCCTGATATTACAAAGTCGTTCATTATCTTTCAGGGACCAGATTGGGTTGTGAATTGATACCTGCTGAGTTCCCAGATGAGCGTATGTCATGATTCCCAAGATGGGCTTGGCTGGTTCTAAGTCTCTAGAGCTGTAAACAAACAGAGGTCTGGGGAATAAACTCTTTACTTCTCTGTGACTCATTTTCAAAATTCAGAAGAACATTTTTTTATCGTATCATATATAGAGTCTGCCTAATTCACAGTCCACTTCCTATAAACCTGTATTTCTTTTGGTCTCAAATCCTTCGTGGCATGTGGCAGGCTAAAAGTAAATTTATTAAATTCATTTTAAGTTCTTTAAAGATAGAACAGATTCTCAAGGCTGGATAGATCACGGCTGCAAAATGTTTGTTAGGTTGCATTCATATATACAACTCATGGCCCTTCCATTCCAAGAACAGACAGAATTTCACATAATCATTTGAAAAGCAGTAGAAGGTTGGTGTAGCCTAGTGGTTAAGGGCCTGGGCTCTAGGGGCAACAGCACCACTTTCCACCCCCAGGAGGATTGTGAAGATGAAATGAACGAGCCCTTGGAGAGCCCTTGGAATCGTGTCCAGTGCACAGTGACCTGTGCAATCTGCAGGAGCTGCTATTATTAGACTTTGCAGAGCAGACTTCCTATCTGATGGGATCTCTTTCCTACACTGAGTCCAGACTTAGCTCTAGTCTGATACTCAAGATCCAACTCCGACTCAAGAGTGAGTGCTCTATGACAACTTTGAGCCCCTTCTGATGGTTACTTTTTTAAAAAATTTTATTTATTTATTTTTGGCTGCATTGGGTCTTTGTTGCTGCGTGCGGGCTTTCTCTAGTTGTGGCGAGTGGGGGCTACTCTTCGTTGTGGTGTGCGGGCTTCTCATTGTGGCTTCTCTTGTTGCAGATCACGGGCTCTAGGCACACGGGCTTTAGTAGTTGTGGCTCGCGGGCTCTAGAGTGTGGGCTCAGTAGTTGTGGCACACGGGCTTAGTTGTTCCGCGGCATGTGGGATCTTCCTGGACCAGGGCTCAAACCTGTGTCCCCTGCATTGGCAGGCAGATTCTTAACCACTGCGCCACCAGGGAAGCCCTGATGGTTACATTTTAATAAGGTAAATTTTTGACCTATTTGAAGGTCAGCCTTTGGCTAGCTGGATCCACACAATTACAGTGATTCCCCTTTCTGTGACTAGCAACATTAAAATTCGTACAAATTTGGAAGTGTATTGTTAGGTGCCTTTCCATGAACTTGTAAGTACATCTTAGTCCCCTGAATTCCTCTAAGTCATCTGTGAATAGTCATCTTATAGGACAGACACTTTCATGCCTGCTTCCCCTTAAAGTTCTTGTGCAGGCTTGTGGGACTCTGTTCCAGTCTCTGGGGCTCTTCTGTTGTTCTTCCCAGTTTGCAATGCTCTTGTTTTTCTTCACCAACATTATCCCTCCTTTATTTCCAAATTGGACCCCAAACTTCTCGGATCTTATTTTTTTTATTCCTCTGCTTGATCCCTGATTAATACTTATATATTTTTACACTATATTATTTTATGAATTATTGCTTGAAAAATGTGTTTGTTTCTTATTTGTGCCTTTTGTCCCTCTGTTAGACTGTACAGTAGAATCCTTAACAATAAAGCACATGTCCTTGAATTCTTTTGTAGTTTATCCTACTGTATACACTAAATAACACTTACTGCTTACTGTGGTCATTTTATTATGTTTTCCTCCCTAATCCCAATTACTTTTCTCTACTTTGTAACCCAGCCTTTCTAGCTGGTCTTCTTATAGTTAATGTAGACCATCTAGAGGGTTTTCTGTCCTCTTGGATTTTATATTGTCAAGTATCTTCAGATAACTTGTTTTACTTTTCTCTGTTGCCCAATCTGTTTACACATCATGCTGGTGAAATTAAACAGTTGATACGTTTCTCAGAATATACAAAGGAAAAAAATAAGGCAAGTGCCCTGCTCCGGGTAGAAGTGAGCCCTTCCTCTCTGTGGTCCCTACGGTATTGTTTGTCACACATTCTTGTGTAATAAAGAATTTTTATCTTTTCCATTTACCTCGACTAAACTCTCCAAAAGCCATGGATAATTCACCTGTCAGCTTTGGACCTAGTTTTGGGGATTGGGACCATGAGTTTTTATCCAGATAGATTTAATTTATTCATAATTAATTTTTTTATTTTAAAACATTTTGGGAAAAATGTACATAACATAAAATTTACCATTTTAACCATTTTTAAGTGTACAGATCAGTGGCATTAAATACATTCACATTGTTGTGCAACAATCATCACTCTCCATCTCCAGAATTCTTCTCATCTCCCAAAACTGAAACTCTGCACCTACTGGACAACTACTAACTCCTCATCCTCTTCTCACCTCGGCCCCTGGGAAGCACGATCCTGCTTCCTATCTCTATGAAGTTGACTACACTAGGTCCCTCATTATATTAAGAGGATTCATATAGTATTTGGCCTTTTGTGTCTGGCTTATTTCACTTGGCATAGTGTCTTCAAGGTTAATCCATGCTGTAGCATGTGTCAGAATTTCATTTGTTCTTAAGGCTGAACACAATTTTTATTTTAATGGTTGCAAAATGTTCCCTTTCTACTGTGTGTGTTTAGGTATCTCCTCTTTCTTAGCAACTCTAGCTAATGAAAGTCGAGCTCTGTCTTTAAATGTACCTATGTTTTTTGAGGCCTGAAATAACAGTGGAAAATTGAAAAGAAAAATAGACAAGTCCAGTATCCAGGAAATCTCATTAAAAACATGTCTTCTTGCTTTTATCAGAAATACATATATTTTAAGATGCGTTTAAGATTTTTTTTTAGAAGCAGAGGGAGCCCAGGCGTTCAAATGTGTGACTTTCTTGTTGTGCTTCAATAATGATTACTGCATCATTTTGGTCAATGTATTTACCGACCATAAAAGGAGAAAAATGTGCACTTCCTTGATAATACTGAGAATGAGTTGGCAAGTGATCTCTGAGCTCTGGGATGGTCTGAAGGGTGAAAGGGAAGATGTTTTAACCTTCCAAGATTTGAGTTAAAGCCTTTAAAACTGTTTTTTTCCCCCAATAATTGCTAAGATTATTAAATTGCAAAACTGGGTAAGGAAGCTTCTGGCATGTATTTGTTTCAGACAGCAAGCTATTAAAACAGTGAGAAAAACAGACATCAGGGACATAAAAGGCAAAATTACATATAACAATCTTGGTAGTTTAAAATATATTTTTCAATATGAATGAAGGCTCTGATAACAAGCCTGGAACTTCACAGGGTATGGATGTTCTCTTTTTCTTATAGGAAAGGAAACTTTAAATTGGATTTTATTTTATTACCCCAGGTGGAAGAAACATTTTTGCAGTCATTATTTATACCCTGCCTACTACAAAAATTTTTTGAGAAAATATTAAAGGATGTATTTAAGAAATCTGAATATAAATTCTCCAAATATCTTTTCTTGTTCAGGCACTGACCTTTTCTCTGAAAAGATTAACGGAGATCTTAACAAACAACATTAACTCTGATGACTGGGGAAGTAGTCTAGCAGCCTCTCAGATGGTGTGGCTGTGTCTTGTCTACCTGGGGTTGGTTACTTCAGCCCTCTCTTGTATTAGGATTTTCTTGGCCCGTAAATAGAGTCACCATATGTTCTAGATATTCTGGTACGGCTCCAATTAAAAATATTCTTTCCTGTTGTTAGACCATGTGTCCAACCAGGCGTCCGGATATTTTTATGGAAAATGTGGTCAGCTTACTCATACTTTTCAGTATTTCTCTAACGGGTCTTTCCTTTCATGGTACCCAGAGGCCTCTGTGCCTGGGATGGGCTGTGCATCCATCCTACTCTACTCAGTCTGTGAGAGTCATTTGATGTCTCTGCATCTCTGTAGAGCCCAACCTGCCTTTTCCAACCATCTCCAGAAGCCTTCTTTCTCTCATCTCTTAAACTGTTGTTACACTCTACCTAGCATTTGATTGTATGTGGTCTTATATTTTTCTTAATGTTATGTTTGTGTTAGTCTCATCTCCTCAGCTAAATTGTACAGTCTGGAGGAAAGGCACATCACCTGAATTTCTTCCATAACCTCCACAGTGCCTCAGTCAGTGCTTGGAATGCAACAGCTCCTGTGAAAGAAAGAAAGGGAGGGAGGGAGAAAGGAAAGGAAGGGAGGAAGGAAAAAAAACGTTCATTGAATTTTTTTGTCATTCGAGGAAGAGACCCCTTTGAAAAAATCTCTACCTGAACCCTGCTGTGAAGCTCTCTATATATTAGACTGTTGGTTAAACCCTTACTACATTCTTGTTAGAATTCACATGTAGATTTTTAGCATCAGATTTCTATTCTAAGGCATTTCGTAATAAATATAGATACATATGTAGGGGCGGAGGGGAATAGAGACCCAGATCTTGGTTTCTCGTATGTGCTAAGTACAAAAAGTAAATTTCATGACTCTATTAGGCTTCTCTTCTTTCTGTCCCCTTGATATGGGTGTCCTCCCAAGCCCTGGTGCTCTAGTCTCTAAACATTTGCTCCACGGGAGCTGCTTACAAAGGAGATACTATCCAGGTGATTGTATCAAATGAACATTTCTTGAAGGAGCTTTTCCCTGAACTCCCACCAGTGACTCACAAGCAGGCTGAGGGTGTAAAATGTGGGATTATGGGACTGGAGTGGGAGTGGGAAGTTTGGGGATACTTGGGCAGCATCAGGATTCAGGGAGCCTTTTCGAAATATTCGTGGTAAATGAGATTGAGCAGGTCAGTGCTGGGGTTTGGGCATGTGTATGTTGAAGGACTCCTGTGATTCTAATTTCAGAGAACCTCAGTCCCAAACCTCTTGGTAACAGTTTCTTTCTTCCTTTCTTTTTGGCCGTGCTGCGCTGCTGGCAGGATCTTAGTTCCCCAACCAGGGGTTGAACCCTGGACCTTGGCAGTGAAAGAGCAGACTCCGAACCACTGGATGGCCAGGGAAGTCCCACGTAGTACCAATTTCTTATGGCACATCTTTAAGGCCTTGTATCAGCATGCCTTTGTCATACCACTTTCTCTTTCCAATTTCCCCATTTCTTTCAGTATTAACACTCTCCTTTTCTCCAAGTAAGTAAAATGCCTAAGAGAATTTAATTTGCCATATTTATGCATTTAATGCATTTGATTAATAAGGGTTAAGTACTCCAGGAAGCACTCATAAGGTTATGAATTTGGTCTGCAGGCTTTTGAAACGTTTAAAATAAAAATTTACTCTATTAAATTTATAAATGCAGTTTAAAATGTTTAAGGAGATTTAATTATCCAACTTTGTGCTGATTGTTTAATTTAATTTAGTTTTCTGACACGAACAAACCAAATATTAATCAAAGAAAAGTGAGAGAATAATTTGCATAACAAGATGACTAATTTAAACTCAAGGACAAGTAGATTTTTAATTTTGTAACTTTAAAAAATGGAATATCAGTTTGATATCCCAGTAAGTGTAAATTGTTTTTTTCTACTCCTAAAGATTCCCTTCCTGTCCAAGACATAAAAACAAACAAGTAAACCTCTGTCAGTATTAAAAGACAGACCCTAAATATGTTTAAATGTAAATGACAACTTATTCTGCACAGTCTCTTTGCTCCTTATGGTCCTGAAATTTCTGGAATATAAATGATCCAACAGCCTTCTTTAATCTAAGGAAGGGAATTATTAGCACTTTAAAAAATTTCTCTGCTAACTACAGTGTTCCTTCAACCATCAGGCATGTAATATGGAATATGTTTGTATTACAAAGTGAAATTTGCTCACTTGGTTTGTAAATGATCTGTGTTAATCCAAGCCTATTACTAAATAAATTACAAAAACTCTTCTATAGCTGGAAAAAAATCTCAGACCTGGCACCTTCTCCTCTTCACCCCCTGCCTGCCTTAGTTTCTCTTCTTGGGGGTAATTCAAGTAAAATAAAGAATTATGATGCCAGCAGATTCAAACATAAACGCAATGACTGTCTTTGATATTGGGAGAGCTGAACCTGTTCACTACTCTTTTTTCACTCTGGACTGCGCACGTCTGCTCCGGTGAAACTGCAACCTTAGCCACTACTATGGCGCAGGCGCGCAGCGCTTGATTAAATGCCTGGTCAGGCTCCAGAGCATCTTTTCTGCGCTTGCTCTTCTCACACAGCGGTTTACTACGCTTTAGCAATCAGCCTACACCATGGCCCATCATGATAATCTCACACTGCAGGTGGCTATATACTTATTTGCTTTGGAGGCTTCTGGCTATTCATATTTTTGTTAAGAAAAAAAAAACAATCCTGCTACACTACGTTAGGGATTAGTGTTAATTGAAGAGTGCCCTGTGATTGCAGGCCAATTGTAAAATACAAAAAACCAAAAAGAAAAATTACCATATTATCAAGTACTTATCAAGTACTTGTCTCCGTAAATCATTATGTATCAGGATTTTCTTGCTATTGTAAAACCAAAATAAAATTCAGATATAAATTGGCTGGTTGAATACTAAAGCTAATACAAGAAGCAACTCTCTTCCATCATCCCAGAATGAAAACTTTTGTGTTTATTTAATCCACTTCCTTTGTTTTGACATTATTATAAGCATGTTATATATTTAAAACCATAAAATAAATTGTCCTAATAAAAAGAGCACTTTTTTTTTTTTTTTTTTTTTTTTGCTTAGTATGTTAGGATTTCACATAAGATCTCATTTTTAAAAAGGATTCCCTGCTAAGGAAAGTTTGAAAAGCCACCGATTTACATCAAGCTGACAGCTTCCTAGTTTTCCTCTAGGAGTTCAGTCCTTTCAGTCTTAGGTCACACACCATCAACAATATGCATTTCCTGAAGATTTCCTGGTATTTGTTCCCTCTTCAATAATCTAGAAATGCTTCTTGTGAACTACTAAACTAAGTTCAAGATTTTCCACCTGGCTTTGCAGGCAGAAGTAATCTGACCTTACTTTAGCTATCCAAATATGTTTTTTCCAAGTCACACGCAGATCCTCGAGTCTGGGAAAGGTAACAGTGGAGACCTGCCCCCACTTCCTAACCTTCTGCTCTTGACAGATCTTGCTAATCCCCCTGCACTGAGCCACCACCAACCTGTTAGAGTTGACGTGTGAAACGAAACCCATTTGCCATCAGTTCTTTTCTACGCCCTGGTGTGCTCCGCATCTTGGTTCATTATATCCTTAAATCTGAGAGTTTTTCCCCTTCCTTTTCCCGTATCCTAATTCCTCCTTAACCTTCACAGTCCACACACCCATAGACTCTTTATTAGCTCTCTGAGTTCATGATGATCTCTTCTTCCCACAGGTTTAGAATTTAATTTTGCCTAATAACTTTCTTTGTTCTATGGTCTTCCCACCAGGGTCACGAATCTCTGTATTTCTTCACAAGCTCGTGATGACGGCAGGGATCTATTCTTGAAGGGTGGGAAGAGTTTTCAACTACAATGACATGACCTGAATTTAGACTCAATCCTGTCTGTCACTCACTGACTGCAATTTTAACCAAATCACTTAAACTCTCACAGTCTCACGTTTCCCTTTGTAAAATGGGGATACTAATATCTTTTGTGTTTTAGAAGAGGAGGGAGTGGTCTGCTGCTTGTTTTGGCTAGCTACGTTACCAGAGTCACCATGGATGTAGAAATGATCATCAACTCGTTGGCTTCAGAAACCTGATCTCATTAACCTACCTGGAGTTGATAGGTTCTAAGAATCTGACTCATGAGATTCTCTTTGCTTCTTGTCTACATTTTCTCCCTAGGTGACCTCTCTAATCCCAAGGCTTCAGATGCTTTTTATACACCAGAGTGCCCAGGAAAGTCCGGATCTCTCTACTAAGCCTCATTACTATATATCGAAATGGTCACTTGACACTTCCCCTGGGAGATTTCATGTCCTTCTCAAGCTTAACATATTCAAACCAAACTCTTCTTCACTCCTTGACATCTACATTCCCACCCAGAGCCACCTCTAACCTAGTCCTCCTTTGTCTCTGCTCATTTTAGTGAATGGATGGCAACTCTTCCACCCAATGACTCAAGCCAGAATCCTGGAACTGCTCCTTCTATCTGCTTGCCTGCGTCCAGTCTATCACCAAGCCCTCGTAATCCTATCTCCTAAGCATATCATCAATCCCTTCCCTTCTGTCTACTGCCAACACTGTCGTCCAGGTGACTATTATCCCATGACTAAACTATTGCAGAATTCTCCTACCTAGTCTCTCCATTTCCACTTTAATGCCCCCTCCAATCCATTCTTTACATAGCAACCAAGAGGATCTTTTTTTTTTTTTCTCCTTTTTTTGCAGCACGCGGGCCTCTCACTGTTGTGGCCTCTCCTGTTGTGGAGCACAGACTCCGGACGCGCAGGCTCAGTGGCCATGGCTCACGGGCATGTGGGATCTTCCCGGACTGGGGCACGAACCTGTGTCCCCTGCATCGGCAGGTGGACTCTCAACCACTGCGCCACCAGGGAAGCCCCAAGAGGATCTTTTGAAAGGACAAGTGTCATCATGTCTAATGATGGCACCTTTCCAGGCTTATTTCACATGGCCCTTCTGTCCCTTGATCCTTCCAATCTGTATTGGCCTTTCAGATCCTCAAACACACCAAGCTCTTTATTACCTTCTGCCTAACAGCTTACTCTCATTCCATTGTCTGGTTAACTCCTAGGTCCACCTAGAGTGTCACTCAAGCCTGTGTTAATTATCTAGTCTAATATAGCACTTAGCACAAGATGCAGTTATGTTTTTGTTTGTGTGGTTACTTACTTGTCTGTCTCCCTTCTGGACTGTAACAGGAAGGCAGGAACTACTTGCCATTAACTTACCACTGCATGGTGCCTGCCATATACTAGGGGCTCAGTAAATATGTAACGACTGAAACAATGAATACATTTATTCTTTATAGTAATTAGTATACAATTTATTTCTTTTCCTGATACCTGCAAAACTGATCAAAGGAAAAATACTTGCTTGACAAACATGGACAATTAGAACCAAGATATTTGCAAAGTGTCAGGAGAAACTTTGTTCTGTGAATATTTTTTTAATTAATTAATCAATTAATTAATTAATTTAGTTTCGGCTTCATTGGGTCTTCGTTGTTGCACATGGGCTTTCTCTAGTTTCGGCGAGCGGGGGCTTCTCTTCATTGCTGTGTGAGGGCTTCTCATTGTGGTGGCTTCTCTTGTGGAGCACAGGTTCCAGGCGCGCGGGCTTCAGTAGTTGTGGCTCACGGGCTCAGTAGTTGTGGCATGCGGGCTTCAGTAGTTGTGGCTCACAGGCTCTAGAGCGCAGGCCCAGTAGTTGTGGTGGACGGGCTTAGTTACTCCGTGGCATGTGGGATCTTCCTGGACTAGGAAGCCATGTCCCCTGCATTGGCAGGCAGATTCTTAACCACTGCGCCACCAGGGAGGTCCCTGTTCCGTGAATTTTACCTCTCCTGTCTCACATGAGCATACCTCTTGATTGGATTGTACTGGATAAACATTACCTATTTCTTCCTTCCCACTACAGTTCCTCTGCCCTACTGACAGGTCCTTGTCATTATGTACTACTGATTGGGGAATAGAATTACTCTACTACTAATAACAGTAATTACAGCCACAAACATTTATATCATACTTTATGATTGTCTAAGTGCTCCTAATATGCATTATTTCATTTAATCTTGGAGTCTGGGCCTAAAGATTCATCCTGCTCCCTTGATTCATTTGGATGGTTCCCAAAGCTTTATCTGCAGTAGCCTCTATCCAATCCATCATTGAAGGAAGGACTACTCTAGCTGATGGCTAAACTTATGCTTTTTTATGTTGACTTTTGTTAGTTCCACCTCAAGATGATGACGTTTTCCTCAGCACATCCTCAAATTCTGGAGACTCTTACTGTGTATAGCCTTAATTTACTGACTATAATTCCTTCTAGGATTGTTGGGACAGATAAATAAGATAATAATAATACCTAATATTTGTTGAGTGCTTACTCTGTGCCAGACAATGTCCTAAGTGCTTTATACATACTAACTTATTCAGTCCTCATAATTGCCCCAAGTTATAAGAAGCAGATAGCATTGCTGTATCTACTTATAAAGATGCAAAAAGTTTATATAATTTGTCTCCTTGCTAGTAAGTGGGGAAGTTGAAGTATGAACCCAGCAGACTGATCCCAGAGTCCATATTCTTAAGCAACATATATGTGAATATTTATTCTTTAAGACATTTCTCCTTTTTTTAACATCTTTATTGGAGTATAATTGCTTTACAATGGTGTATTAGTTTCTGCTGTATAACAAAGTGAATCAGCTATACATATACATACATCCCCATATCTCCTCCTTCTTGAGTCTCCCTCCCACCCTCCCTATCCCACCCCTCTAGGTGGACACAAAGCACCGAGCTGATCTCCCTGTGCTAAAGACATTTCTTCTTTAATGACATTATTCTTTAATGCATTTATCAAAATTTGAAGGTGAGCTTACTGTGTGCCAGGCATTAAACTTAGTGCAGGAACATAGCTTGCCCTCTAGTAGGGAAGATGGATTTGAACAAATGATTATGAGTGTGATGTGTGTAATGAAAGTGAAAGAACATGGTACTGTGAGAGCACAGGACAAGAGGACCTGGTCTAATTGGGGTCAGGGAAGGCCTCCTTGAGGAAGGGACATTTTAGCTGAGGCCTGAAGGATATGTATACATAGGCTAAACAAAGGGGAAGTGAGGGAGATCAACAGCGGGGCACACCCTTCCCTGAATGCTTGATGAACTGAAGGAAGTCAAAACAGCTGGAGTTTCTAGAGCAAAGAGGCAAATGAAGTGAGGTGATGGTGGAAAACAAACCAGTTCCTATAGCAAAGGGCCTCGGGTGCCATAATAAGGATTTGGTATTTTATTCTAAGGGCCTTGGGCAACTGTTGAAAAGATTTGAAGTACAGAGTTTTTTTAAAAAGACTGCTTCAGCTGCAGTGAGGGGAAGGGGAGATCAGTGGGAGGTTGTTGTAGTCTTCCAGGAGAGAGAGGCTGGCTGTGTGAGCAAGGAGAGGGGTGATAGGGATATAAAGCAGTGGATGGGGTCAAAACATGTCTAGGAGGTGCAATGAACAGAACTTGGTGATTGACTGGATGTGGACGATGAGAGGGAAGGAGGAGTCAAGGTTTCTGACTTGAGCAAGGTTTTGCTAATGGAAATAGAAACGGGAACAGATTTGCGTGAGGGGATTGATGGGATGAAGGATGGAATTTCAGGGGTGTTTCAACAGAGGCAGTTGTGTCCAGCAGGCAGTTGGACTTTAAGCGTCTGAAGATGAGAAAGAAGTAATGAGCTTAGAATTTAATTCTAAGACAGACATTTTTCACGTTTACCACTTCGAAAATTAGAATGGGTCTTAAAAAGTTTGTATATTAAAAATAGTGTTTTAATGGTGAACTATAATGGATGGTGTCTTAAAGCAGAGGATAGTCTGTAGAATAAGAATAGTCTGTAGATCCTTAACTAATTGGTATATAATGGTGTTTTGAGAAGGAAGGCCTTTAAAACACTCTTTTATCTTGAAGAAAGATTGTATTTAGTGAAAGTCAAACTCGGCACTAGCACTGAATTTTGGCACAAATGCCAAACTGGTAAAGTACAACTTAATGATGCTTTACCATAATTGTTAGTAAGCTTGAAGGGTTTGTTCTTTTTAAGTAAGTCCAATTCATTCCTTCCTCCATTTCTGCCTCCACCACAACTTTTCCTACACCATTAACTTGATTAGCAATCTCTGTCTCCACATTACAAAGGTATGCTTTGTCAATCTAGGATGGAATAATGTGTCTTTGAATTATAGGAACTGAAATTAATAGGGTTTTAATGTGGTGTGTTTACCTTTTCCCTGAATGTAAAATGCTGAGCCTTTTCATGTAATTGTGGCAGTGTTTCACATACCCATTGCCCTCATCCTTGGCCATCTAGGTAGGAGAAGAATTAAGGAAAGAGTACACTTTGTTTGGAAGAAGAAAAGGACTCACAGTCATCCCTTTCTCAAATTCTACATCATTTACTGCCTGTAAGGTGTTTTTCTGGCCAATATAATATCTTCCATTGTGAATTTAATTTTCATTACTGTGTATATAACCTTCAGCAACCATAGTTACTCCCTACAATGCTTGGTTCCAGGGTCTTTCCTTGGTTTTCTGCTCCTTTTCTACTAGATCTTTCTGGATCCTTCAGCTAAGGCCCTCCAGATCTCACATAGACCACTACTTAGTATAACCAAAGCTCAAGAGAACTTTAAAAAACAGCCTTGTTTCTTTTATTATGGTAAAATATACATAACATAAAATTTGCCATCTTAACTATCCTTAAGTGTAAAGTTCAGTGGTGTTAAATATATTTATAGTGTTGTGCAATCATCACCACCATCCATCTCTCAAGGGAAGTTTTAAAAATAAACCTTTACTTTCTAACTTGTTCTATGAGGCCAGCATTACCTTAATACTGAAACCAGATAAAGACATTAAAAAAAGAAAACTACAGAATAAAATAAAGAAAAAAGAATAAAAAACCAAAAAGGAAAACTACAGACCAATATCTCTCCTGGACATGAAAGCAAAAAATCTCAACAAAATATAAGCAAATCGAATCCAACAATGTATAAAAAGAATTATATATCACAACCAAGTTGGATTTATTCCAGATATGCAAGACAGGTTCAATTTTGAAAAATCAATCAATGTAATCTACCACATCAACAGGCTAAAGAAGAAAAATCAGATGATGACATCAATGTTGCAGAAAAACATTTAACAAAATCCAACACCTATTTATGATGAAAACTCTCAGCAAATTAGGAATAGAGAGAAACTTCCTCAATTTGATAAAAGCATCCCCAAAAATCATATATCTAACAATTCACTTGGGAATTCCCTGACACTCCAGTGGTTAGGACCAGGTACTTTCACTGCCAGGGCCTGGGTTCAATCCCTGGTTGAAGAACTAAGATCTTGCAAGCTGCGTGGTGCAGCCACAAACAAAAATAAAAACAAAAACAAATCCCATTTAATTGTGAGGAACTATATACTTCCTTTAAGATTGGAAAAAAGGCAAGGAAGTCCTCTGTCATCACTGCTATTCAACACCATACTGAAAGTCCTCGCTAGTGCAATTAGACAAGAAAAGGAAATGAAAGGTAAACAGATTGAAAAAGAACTTGGACTTCCCTGATGGCAGAGTGGTTAAGAATCTGCCTGCCAATACAGGGGACATGAGTTCAAGCCCTGGTCTGGGAAAATCCCACATGCCACAGAGCAACTAAGCCCATGAGCCACAACTACTGAGCCCTCGTGCCACAACTACTGAAGCCTGTGCACCTAGAGTCAGTGCTCTGCAACAAGAGAAGCCATCGCAATGAGAAGCCTGCGCACAACAGAGTAGTCCCGGCTCACCACAACCAGAGAAAGCCCGCACACAGCAGTGAAGACCCAATGTGGCCAAAAATAAATAAATTAATTAATTTAAAAAAAAAAGAACTAAAACAAACCTTAACTGAGAAACAAAGATAGGCACCTCAAGTCCCTTTTAGAATTGGTAGACTTTCTTTATTCCATATTAATTTTCTATTTCAAAGATTTCTACTCTTATCTTTATTATAGCCTTCCTTCTATTCCCTTTAGGTTTAATTTGCTGTTCTTTTTCTAGTTTCTTAAGATGGAAGCTTAGATCATGTGGATTTTCGATCTTGCTTCTTCTCAAATATATATTTAAAGCTCTGAATTTCCCTGTAAGCCCTGCATCACAAAAGTTTTGATATGTCATATTTTCATTATTATTTACTTTAAAATATTTTCTAATTTCACTGCAATTTTTTCTTAGACCTACAAGCTATTTAAAAGTGTATTGCTGGGCCTCCCTGGTGGCGCAAGTGGTTGAGAGTCCGCCTGCCGATGCAGGGGATGCGGGTTCGTGCCCCGGTCTGGGAGGATCCCGTGTGCCGCGGAGCGGCTGGGCCCGTGGGCCATGGCCGCTGAGCCTGCGCGTCCGGAGCCTGCGCGTCCGGAGCCTGTGCTCCGCAACGGGGGAGGCCACAGCGGTGAGAGGCCCGCATACCGCAAAAAAAAGAAAAAAAAAAAAAAAGTGTATTGCTTAATTTCCAAACATTTGGAGATTTTCTAGTTTTCTTCCTGTTATTGATTTCTAGTTTGATGCCTTTGTATTGGAGAATATACTTTGTATGATTTCAGTCCTTTGAAAAATTTTCAGACTTGCTTTATGGCCTAGCATATGGTCCATTTTGATGTGTCCACATGCTTTTGAAAACAACATCTCTAAGGCAGTTAGTTGGTAACTGTAATGTTCCATATATGTCAATTAGGTTAATTTGATTACTTGTGTTCAAATCCTTTCCCTTTTTTTGCACTTTTTTTAACATCTTTATTGGAGTATAATTGCTTTACAATGGTGTGTTAGCTTCTGCTTTATAACAAAGTGAATCAGCTATACATATACATATATCCCCATATCTCCTCCCTCTTGCATCTCCCTCCCACCCTCCCTATCCCATCCCTCTAGGTGGTCACAAAGCACCGAGCTGATCTCCCTGCGCTATGTGGCTCCTTCCCACTAGCTATCTGTTTTACATTTGGCAGTCTACATACGTCCATGCCACTCTCTCACTTCGTCCAGCTTACCCTTCCCCCTCCCCGTGTCCTTAAGTCCATTCTCTATGTCTGTGTCTTTATTCCTGTCCTGTCCCTAGGTTCTTCAGAACCACCCTTTTTTTTTTAGATTCCATATATATGTGTTAGCATACGGTATTTGTTTTTCTCTTTCTGACTTACTTCACTCTGTATGACAGACTCTAGGTCCATCCAACTCACTACAAATAACTCAATTTCGTTTCTTTTTATGGCTGAGTATATATGTATATATGTATATATGTGCCACATCTTCTTTATCCATTCATCTGTCAGTGGACACTTAGGTTGCTTCCATGTCCTGGCTACTGTAAATAGAGCTGCAATGAACATTGTGGTACATGACTCTTTTTGAATTATGGTTTTCTCAGGGTATATGCCCACTAGTGGGATTGCTGGGTCGTATGGTAGTTCTATTTTTAGTTTTTTAAGGAACCTCCATATTGTTCTCCATAGTGGCTGTATCAATTTACATTCCCACCAACAGTGCAAGCAGGTTCCGTTTTCTCCACACCCTGGCCAGCATTTATTGTTTGTAGATTTTTTGATGATGGCCATTCTTTTTTTTTTTTTTTTTTTTTTTTTTTTTTGCGTTACGCGGGCTTCTCACTGCTGTGGCCTCTCCCGTTGCGGAGCACAGGCTCCGGACGCTCAGGCCCAGTGGCCATGGCTCATGGGCCCAGCCGCTCCACGGCATGTGGGATCTTCCCGGACCGGGGCACGAACCCGCGTCCCCTACATCGGCAGGCGGACTCTCAACCACTGCGCCACCAGGGAAGCCCCATGATGGCCATTCTGATTGGTGTGAGGTGATACCTCATTGTAGTTTTGATTTGCATTTCTCTAATGATTAGTGAGGTTGAGCATTCTTTCATGTGTTTATTGTCAATCTGTATATCTTCTTTGGAGAAATGTCTATTTAGATCTTCTGCCCATTTTTGTATTGGGTTGTTTGTTTTTTTAATACTGAGCTGCATGAGCTGCTTATAAATTTTGGAGATTAATCCCTTGTCAGTTGCTTTGTTTGCAAATATTTTCTCCCATTCTGAGTGTTGTCTTTTTGTCTTGTTTTCCTTTGCTGGGCAAAACCTTTTAAGTTTCATTAGGTCCCATTGTTTATTTTTGGTTTTATTTCCATTTCGCTAGGAGGTAGGTCAAAAAGGATCTTGCTATGTCTTAGCAAGTGTCATGTCATAGAGTGTCATAGAGTCATAGAGTGTTCTGCCTGTGTTTTCCTCTAAGACTTTTATAGTGTCTGGCCTTACATTTAGGTCTTTAATCCATTCTGAGTTTATTTTAGTGTATGGTGTTAGGGAGTGTTCTGATCTCATTCTTTTACATGTAGCTGTCCAGTTCTCCCAGCACCACTTATTGAAGAGGCTGTTTTTTCTCCATTGTGTATTTTTGCCTCCTTTATCAAAAATAAGGTGACCGTATGTGTGTGGGTTTTTCTCTGGGCTTTCTATCCTGTTCCATTGATCTCTACTTCTGTTTTTGTGCCAGTACCATACTGTCTTGATTACTGTAGATTTGTAGTATAGTCTGAAGTCCAGGAGCCTGATTCCTCCAGCTCCCTTTTTCTTTCTCAAGATTGCTTTGGCTATTCAGGGTCTTTTGTGGTTCCATATAAATTGTGAATTTTTTTGTTCTAGTTCTGTGAAAAATGCCATTGGTAGTTTGATAGGGATTGCATTGAATCTGTAGATTGCTTTGGGTAGTATAGTCATTTTCACAATGTTGATTCTTCCAGTCCAAGAACATGGTATATCTCTCCATCTGTTGGTATCATCTTTAATTTCTTTCATCAGTGTCTTATAGTTTTCTGCATACAGGTCTTTTGTCTCCTTAGGTAGGTTTATTCCTAGGTATTTTATTCTTTTTGTTGCAATGGTTAATGGGAGTGTTTCCTTAATTTCTATTTCAGATTTTTCATCATTAGTGTATAGGAATGGAAGAGAGTTCTGTGCATTAATTTTGTATCCTGCTACTTTACCAAATTCATTGATTAGCTCTAGTAGTTTTCTGGTAGCATCTTTAGGATTCTCTATGTATAGTATCATGTCATCTGCAAACAGGGACAGCTTTACTTCTTCTTTTCTGATTTGGATTCCTTTTATTTCTTTTACTTCTCTGATTGCTGTGGCTAAAACTTCCAAAACTATGTTGAATAATAGTGGTGAGAGTGGACAACCTTGTCTTGTTCCTGATCTTAGAGGAAATGGTTTCAGTTTTTCACCATTGAGACCAATGTTGGCTGTGCGTTTGTCATATGTGGCCTTTATTACGTTAAGGTAAGTTCCCTCTATGCATACTTTCTGGAGGGTTTTTATCATAAATGGGTTTTGCACCTTTTTTTTTTTTTTTTTTTTTTTTGCAGTACGCGGGCCTCCCACTGTTGTGGCCTCTCCCGTTGCGGAGCACAGGCTCCAGACGCGCAGGCTCAGCGGCCATGGCTCATGGGCCCAGCCGCTCCGCGGCATGTGGGATCTTCCCAGACTGGGACACAAACCCGTATCCCCTGCATCGGCAGGCGGATTCTCAACCACTGCGCCACCAGGGAAGCCCGGTTTTGCACCTTTTTTGACTGCTTGTTCTATCAGCTAATGAAAGAGGTGTTAAAATCTCCAATAATGATTGTGGATTTATCTATTTCTTATTTTAGTTCTGTCAACTTTGCTTAATATGTATTGAAACTTTGCTACATTTTTTACAAATTACTTATGGATTATAAATTCTTAAGTGTATTACAAATTTAGGACTGTTTTATCTTATTGTTAATTGACACTTTTTTCATTATGAAATGTCTCTTTTAATCTCTAGAAATATTTCTTCCTCTAACATCTCTGTTGCCTGATATTAACATTGCTACACTAATTTTCTTTTGGTTAGTGTTTGCGTGACATATTTTTTTCTATTCTTTCTTTCTTTAAAACTTTATGTCCTTACATTTAAGTTGAGTCTCTTGTAAATAGCATAGGGATTTAGCTTTTTTATCCAAAAGGAATTTTTGTCTTTTAATTGGAGTAATATGGAGTAATAATCTACTAACATTTAATGCAATTATTGAAATGTTTATATCTACTGTCGTGTTGTTTCTATATCTATTCTTTATTCCTTTGTTTCTCCTTTCTTTGGGGGAGGAATCAAGTATTTTCTATTATTCTGTTATTTCCTCCTGTTTTAGCTTACTGGTTATTTGCTTTTAGATACTCTGTATTATTTTATGTTCCTTCTAAAAGGGAGGCAGTTAGTGCAGGCAAATCATCTTAATCCTGTCAAGGGTTAGTTTATTAGCTTTGGTCTCTTTTGGTTTTGCCTTCTTTACCAGGCTGAGGTCTTTCTGAGGGCTCAGTCAGAAGTTTGAGTGTTGCTATTTCACTTTGGTGTGCCTTGTACTCCCACGTCTATCTCATTAATATCACACTGCTGCAAAAACGCTGCACAGTGCATCAGCCTCCCAGCTGCTGCTTTCTGTTGGTTTTCTTGCAGTCTCTGCTGTGCTTGCTCAGCTTAAGAGCTGGCAAACATCTCAAGGAGAGATTGCGTGTAGCCTTCTGGGTTCACTTCTCTGACATTTCCTTCTCTCTGGGATTATATCACTTGAGTCCCAGCCACTTTGGCAGCTTTGAACTCCAATCTGGCTCCTTAGCCCAATAGAGTAATAGAGTAGCTGCCCTGTACTCTGTTCCCTGCCCTGTGAATGTGGCCAGGGTGAATATGGAGCTCACCTTGATGTGCTTACCTTCTCTTAGGGATAAACTGTGTTGGTCACTCTCCAAATTCCTTCAAATGATGTGTTATGTACTTTGTCCAGCTATTAGCAATTTTCACTTGGTTCAGTATAAGCTACTATGTTATGGCTGGAATCAAAAGTTTTCCTTTTTTTTTTGCTGCACCCCGTGGCATGAGGGACCTTAGTTCCCTGACCAGGGATCAAACCCCTGCCCCCTGCAGTGGAAGCAGAGAGTCCTAACCACTGGACTGCAAGGGAAGTCCCAGAAGTTTTCCTTTTTTAAATACAAATATCGAATTATAATGCTGTACAGCTGAAACTAACAAATGTTATATGTCAATTATATGTCAATTAGAAATAAATAAATAAAGATATCATCTAAAATTTTTTCCTCTTTTACATTTTGCACACTCTATATTATAAATAAAAAACCTAAAAGAGCTCAAGAGACTGAAATAAGGAAATTACAAAAGCATAAAAATTGAGTTATTGGACTTCCCTAGTGGTGCAGTGGTTAAGAATCCGCCAGCCAATGCAGGGGACACGGGTTCGAGCCCTGGTCCAGGAAGATCCCACATGATGTGGAGCAACTAAGCTGTGTGCCACAACTACTGAACCTGTGTTCTAGAGCCCACGAGCCACAACTACTGAGCCCACATGCAACAACTGCTGAGCTCACGTGCCACAACTACTGAAGCCACGCACCTAGAGCCCATGCTCCTCAACAAGAGAAACCACCACAATAAGTCCATGCACTGCAATGAAGAAGTAGCCTCTGCTCGCCGCAAGTAGAGAAAGCCAGTGCACAGCAATGAAGACCCAATGCAGCCAAAAATAAATAAATTTATTTATTTTAAAAAAATTGAGTTATAGGGCTTCCCTGGTGGCGCGGTGGTTGAGAGTCTACCTGCTGAGGCAGGAGACACGGGTTCGTGCCCCGGTCCAGGAAGATCCCACAAGCCGCGGAGCGGCTGG
This sequence comes from Mesoplodon densirostris, assembly GCF_025265405.1. NCBI lineage: Eukaryota > Metazoa > Chordata > Mammalia > Artiodactyla > Ziphiidae > Mesoplodon > Mesoplodon densirostris. The sequence goes on from NC_082677.1 coordinate 19,347,204, forward strand.
GCCTGTGAGCCATGGTCACTGAGCCTGTGCGTCCAGAGCCTGTTGCTCCGCAACGGGAGAGGCTGCGGAGGTGAGAGGCCCGCCTACCGCAAAAAAAAAAAAAAAAAGTTGAGTTATAGATCACAGAACTCTAGTCTTAAACTAAGACCATTCTCAAGTCTTCTGCACTCAGCATTCTGTCTGGATCAAATGTTCTTCCCGTCTCATCTTCAGTTTGATTCTTTGGTGAAAGCTTTGTACTCAAGACTGAGAAAGCCAATGTTTGGTCTCTGAACTTCTATATAAAAATTATCTGATCCTGGACAAACCTCTTCCTTTTACCACTTTGGGTTTGTCTTTAGTCAAGGAGGATCACCATTAATGTCTGCCTGCCTTAAGTCTTTTCAGGAACAAGCAGGACAAGTGCTTGCCCTATCTTCCTAACAGAGCTGGTATGAGATCAGCTTAGCTGAGAAGGCAAGGGTTGCAAAGGTGCCATCCCCGTAGAGATGTGGGTGCTTTAACAATTTCCTAGCTCTTGGAAAATTTCTTCTCATGCTCTGTTTTTCTTTTCTCCCTTTAATTGGAGCTGTAGATTAGACACAAATATGATTGCTGTTTCCTCCCCTATCTGGGAAAAGCCAGATGTCAGTCGTGTAGTGGAGCTGAATTGTGCTGGCGCACAGGAGCAAACCGTTTGTGTCTTGTCCCAATTCTTTATTCAGTGTTGGGAATATTTATACCACAGAAATTGGCAAACCCTACAAATCAGTGTTTGTTTGTTTGTTTGTTTTCCTGGGGAGTCCTTGGTTAAAACCTTTACCAGCACATGGGGTACTACCATGCCCCAAGACAGAGGCATGCCAGAAGAACAAGCTAGATTTTTATTTTTTTTTTAATTTTTTTTTTTATTTTTATTTATTAATTTTTTTTTTTTGCGGTATGCGGGCCTCTCACTGTTGTGGCCTCTCCCGTTGCGGAGCACAGGCTCCGGATGCGCAGGCCCAGCGGCCATGGCTCACGGGCCCAGCCGCTCCGCGGCATATGGGATCCTCCCAGACCGGGGCACGAACCCGTATCCCCTGCATCGGCAGGCGGACTCTCAACCACTGCGCCACCAGGGAGGCCCCAAGCTAGATTTTTATTTCTCTGTTGGGATTCTGCTCATATTTTTAAAAAATTGATATGAAATTCACAAAGCATAAAATTCCCCATCCTACTCATCCTTTTTGAAGTTCATTCAAGCTCATGGGTTATCGCCTCTTTATTTATTCTTCATTATAATATTTTATTTTTGTGACAGTAATACATTTACATGGTTCAGAATTCACAAGGTACAGAAGAATATCCAGTGAAAAGTCTCCCTCCCACTTCTGGCCCCCAGCCATCCCATTTCCTTCCCTAGAGAACACCAACGTTACCGAATTTTTTGGTGTACTTTTTGAAAATTATTAAATAAAAAAGTTCTTAGACTGTTTAAACTCTCTCTCTCTCTCTCTCTCTCTGTCTCTCTGCTCTGACCTCGTTTTTCTTCATTTAACCAAACATCTTGAAGATGGTTCCATCCCAGTACATATAGAACTTCCTTATTCTCTTTTATAGTTGCATGTAATCCCTTTACACATAAACAGTTGTTGTGCATTACTTTGAACATATCTACTTCTGCACTTGTGTGGATATATCTGTAGGACTAATTCCTACAAGTAGAATTGCTTGTCAAAAGTTATATATATTTGGAATTTGGATGACATTGTTAAATTGACTTTTGTTTAGACAGTACTAATTTACACTCTCATAAGCAATGGCTAAGATGCTTGTGTCCTCACAGCCCTGCCCACAAACTGGGTCAACAAACTTTTTGTTCTTTGTAAGTCTGATAGGGAAAAAAAATGATCTTTCAGGGTAGTTTAAATTTCCTTTCTTTTTATTATGATTGAGGTTGAGCATCTTTTTATATGTTTATGTGTTATTTCTGTATCCTTTTGTGTGAACCCTCTGCTTGTATCCTTTTCGTATTTTTTTCTATTGGGTTTTGTTACTCTTATTAAATTTTAGATGTTCTTTTTGAAACAGACTCACAGTTATAGAGAACAAACTAGTGGTTATTACCAGTGGGGAGAGGGGAGGGGGAGGGTCAAGATAGGGGTGGAGGTTAAGAGGTACAAACTACCATGTATGAAATAAATAAATTACAGGGATATATTGTACAGCACAGGGAATATAGCCAATATTTTATAATAACTATAAATGGAGTACAACCTTTAAAAATTGTGAATCACTATGTTGGACACCTGAAACTTACATAATATTGTAAATCAACTCTACCTTAATAAAAAAAAATTAGGAGTTCTTTTCATCTGAAGGAAATTACCCTTTTGTGATAAGAGTTGCAAACACTTTTCCCCAGTTTGTCATATGTCTTTTGTCTTTGTTTCTGGTGGGTTTTCTCATGTATTTTTAAAATTTTATTTTATATACTTGAATCTACCAGTTTTATATAGTTGAATCTTTTATGGCTTCTTGGTTTTATGTAATACTTCCTCACTCCCAAAACTATTAAAAAACCATTAAAAAAGTTAACCCATTTTTTTCTAGTACTTTTATATTTTCATATATATATTTAAATCTTTGCTTCATAAGGGTTTTATTCTGTTTTTTTCCATGTTGTTGTATGGTTGCCTCAATATTATGTATTGGATAATACATCTTTCCCTCCACTGTTTTGAAATTCCTTCTTTAGACATTAACTTGTAGAGGAGAAAGCTAGAAGGATTGGTACCTGCCATTTAGACAAAAGAGAGCTCTTTCTGTCTTTGGGAAGTGACAGTAGAGGCATACACCTACCTGCTTATAACAGTAGGTTTCTATGTTTGCTCTAATTTCCTATTACGAATTCTGTGTGTGGCAAGGATGGGACGGGGACACCAGAGTTCTTAGGACAGGTGGGAAACTGAGTTCACAGTTTGTTGATTTTGCTGTTCCTATTGTTCTTCTTTTAGGGAGGGGGGAAATCATAGAAATGAGAGGAGTAATTGAACGCAGAAGTAAGCTTCTTTCTGGGCCTCTGCTTTCAACCACTTGGTTACTTCCTCCCTTTATCAAGAAGTTCCTTGTCTATATCTTGGGTAGCATCGATTTTGCTGTGAACTATAACCACACAGAACAAAAATAGGAATGGTGACTCACAGATTTTGTAATGCATATCAGAGAAAGTAAAGTTCCTGCTCATAAAGTAAAGTTCCTGCTCATTTAGACCACTGTTTCGGAGAACGTAGAATTTTTCTCTTAACCAAAGCTAACCTTGGCTTAGAATCTGTAGATAGTGGAACGCTTCAACGGTCCTTGTTTATCAGGTCAGGAGAAGAAAAAAAAAGAGGAACTGGGCTTCCCTGGTGTCACAGTGGTTAAGAATCCGCCTGTCAATGCAGGGGACACGGGTCTGAGCTCTGGTCCGGGAAGATCCCACATGCCGCGGAGCAGCTGAGCCCATGTGCCACAACTACTGAGCCTGCGCTCTAGAGCCCGCGAGCCACGACTACTGAGCCTGCGCTCTAGAGCCCGCGAACCACAACTACTGAACCCGTGAGCCACAACTACTGAGCCCGTGGGCCACAACTACTGAAGCCTGTGCACCTAGAGCCCGTGCTCCGCAACAAGAGAAGCCACCACAGTGAGAAGCCCGCGCACCGCAACAGAGTAGCCCCCGCTCGCCGCAACTAGAAGAAAGCCCGTGCACAGCAGTGAAGACCCAACTCAGCCAAAAATAAGCAAATAAAATAAATAAAAAGTTAAAAAAATATATTTTTAAAAAAAAGAGGAACTGCAGATAGCTGACAGAGTGACTGGAGGTTGTGGCTCTGTCACATGCTGGCCTCTGGAAATGGTGTAGGACCAGCAGAACCAGCAAAGAGCCTTGTTGTCTGGGAAGGTGAGCAGCCTAGGCAGTTTGCTCACTCTGCATTGCACTTGATCCTCAGAATGGAGTGCTGAGCTGCCGACTGGAGCTGGGAGGTGTGACAGGCAGTCTCTTGGATTTGGCATCCCTACATAGGGGAGAAGAGGGTTAGGAAAATAAAAGTAAGGTAATCCTCCAAAGTACTCCTAAACACTCAAAGCACCTGGAATGACCTGCCCTTTCTTCTACCACGTACTCTGCCTACATGGCCCTGTAGTAGCTTCTTTACCCTTTGTGGGGTCCTTGGTGTTAATTTCAATTTCATTTCACCTGCATGCATTGAGGTGGAGAAAAGGAGGCCAACAGGGAGGAGAGGCACATTGTGTTGACCCAACCCTATAGAATGACTCTGGGCTCCAAGTACATCTCCACCCAAGGGAAATCTTAGGTAGGTTATAAGTAGTGAGCAAATTGTGGGACCTCTGGCTGCTGCTTCCTCCTGGTAGATTGCTGACCAGAACTGACTTTAGCATAATAGAAGCTTGTTCTTTGAAAAGCTGGGAGGTAGGGGAATCTTGTCCTTAGTCTTACTTTTTTCAACCCCCAACTTACCCCTTACTGCCCTTTCACACTCTCTAGGTTGTCCTGCAATTGTCAGCTACTGATACATGATTCCTTTACTCTGAAGGTCATGAGACAGAGGTAATGACCTTTTTTCTTGTCATAGCCACTGGCCCATCAAGTAAGAAAGGCCGAGACAGTGAAATAACTACATCCCCAAGTGAAATATTAAACCTATGTGATGTAAAGAACGTACAAAACAAGTAAGTACGTATAACACAAACACAAATTACATTCCTAATACATTTGCCCGTCGAGGAGGAGAAGACAAGAATTGTACCAGTAGAGAAAGTAGGGAGAAAAGAAAGAGACAGGATATGAGAGGGGCCATGGATTCAGTGCAGGAAAGTGACAGTGTTGACTCTTGTATATACTCTCCTCTGACGTGTCAACATTTTAAAACCAACTATTTCCAGTTTTCATTGCTTTCATCCTTAATTATAAAGGGTCAGTTTCTTTTTATCTTTCCTTTTTTAAAAAATATTTCTTTCTTTATTTAGGCTGTGCCAGGTCTTAATTGTGGCATGCATGGGGGATCTAGTTCCTTGACCAGGGATTGAACCTCGGCCCCCTGCTTTGGGAGCCTGGAGTCTTACCCACTGGGCCACCAGGGAAGTCCTGAGGGACAGTTCTGATTGAGGCAACCAAATCATCATCCACAGTGGAAATCATTTTCTAACCTGCAAAAGTAGGTCAGCTACTTACTTTGAACTAAAGTTAATTACCCCAAGGTTCTATCAGAAGCCAGTGGTTATGGGCTAAATGTTTGTGTCCTCCCACCCCCACCCTGACAAATCCGTATGTTGTAGGTCAAGCTACAACAGTGTGATGTTATTTGGACATAGGGACTTTGGGAGATCATTAGGTTTAGGTGAGATCATGAGGGAGGACCCTCATGATGGGATAAGTGTCTTTATAAGAAGAGGAAGACAGAGAGATCTTGCTCTCTCCATGTGCACAAACAAAGCCATCTGAGGACACAGCAAGAAGGTGACATCTACAAGCCAAGAAACATTCTCACCAGAAAATGCTGGCACCTGGATCTTGGACTTCGACCTTCCAGAACTGTGAGCAATAAATGTCTGTTGTTTAAGTCACTCGGTCTCTGGTATTTTGTTATAGCCCGAGATGACTAAGACACCAGAGGACTGAAGACAGGCTAAAGGTCATGGTCATAGTAGGGTGTGGGGGGATGGAGTATGTGTGTGTGCGTGTGTGTGTGTGCATGTGTGTGTGTGCCAGGAGTCTGCATTTAAAAGTCATCTCAAAAAAAAAAATTGCAGAGGAAGGAAAACTCCCAAACTCATTCTATGAGGCCACCGTCACCCTGATACCAAAACCAGACAAAGATACTACAAAGAAAGAAAATTACAGACCAATATCACTGATGAATATAGATGCACAAATCCTCAACAAAACACTAGCAAATAGAATCCAACAACACATTAAAAGGATCATACACCATGATCAAGTGGGAATTATCCCACGGATGCCAGGATTTTTCAATATATGCAAATCAATCAATGTGATATACCATATTAACAAATTGAAGATTAAAAACCATATGATCATCTCAGTAGATGCAGAAAAAATAAATAAATAAAGTCATCTCAAAGATTCTGATTCCAACAAGAATCACTGGCTGGCTTCATATAAAGTATCTGCACTTTGATATAGGTCTCTTAAGTGCCAGGTTGCCTACAACACGCAAAGGAATTAGTCACTAATGGTGGAATTTCAGGTGCTGCTACAAGTAAAGATCTGTTTTCCTGGGGAGAGGAAAGAATTTTCCAGTCTTTGTCAAAGAAGAAGAAAAATTTTTTTTTTAAATTTTCAACTCTGCCATAGGTCAGAGATGTTCTTCCTATAAGAGACCTTTTCTGGACCTTTTTATGTCAAAATATTTTTCCCTTATTTCTCATCTCCTTTCTGACCTTGTACACATGCTAAGTGGTGTTTATTAAGTAGCTCTTGCTGGGAAAGGGAGAGGTTGTATGTGTGTGGGGGGCACCCTCGCTTTAGCTATCATCAGCTACCCTGGCTCTGCTTCTGCAGCATGACAGGGAGAGTCCCACCCACTGTGACTAACACCCTGTTAAAGCACTTAATTGCTGTCCCCCTGAAGCATCTCCTAGCATAAGCACAAATGTGGTACATCCCCCCTTCCTCCCATTCCAACGGGTAACTAATGAAGCTGGTGGTGATGGTGTTGGGTTTGGGTGGGGGGGGTTGATAGTGAGGGTGAAGGTGGAGAGTGAGTCACTTTCTACTCATTTTCTAGAACCTTCCACAGCAGAGTACCATTATAGAGCTGGCTAATGTAGGCTCTTAATAGTCAGTGAAGCCAGTGCCAATTTCACCCCTGAGAACATTGTTGGTTTGGGGGCAATGCTCTGCATTTAATGAAAACAGTAATTTTCCACAGCCTCTAGAAAACACAGCTTGGCTCTATTGTGGGTGGAAGCCCAGGGAAGTTTTCAAAGCTCAGAAACTTTCGTAACTATCTGTGGATTAGTAACTACAGATAGAAATTTCTTCAGCAGCTGGTTGAGGAGCAATGCAGGGTAGCCAGCTTGCCTGGTAAAGCAGGAGGAACTGATATTCTGTAACCGCTTTTGTAATACCAGTGGGGAAACTGATTACCCTCCGGGTAGGAGCACTGCAGCTGGTTTGTTCTGGATTGTCATGCCTGCTTCCTTCTCAGCCCTTGCCTTGTGTCAGCTGCAGTCCTATCTCTCTCTCAGTTTCAATTACAGAAACGCGATTTCCCTGAAATGACTCTTCTCTGACAACCTGGGCACCCCTGGCTGCCTCTGGCCACACCTTGCTTAGAAGGCAAATAAACAACTTTCATTTGGGCTCCCAAGTGGAAATAACAGAGAGTCATCAAGAATAGAAGGCTCTTGCCTGGGCCTGCTCAGAAAATCCCCTTTGCCGAGCAGGGTGCAGCCGTCTCTCCCTGGTTATGCATCCCTTGTCAAATTATAAGGAAGTTTAATTCTTTCAGATATTAACCCTTGTCCTGAAGGCCTCAGTTAGGAATAGAGATGAGGATAGAAGGTAAAAGAAAAGAGAAAGAGAAAGCACGTGTAGAAAGCAGACAAAGCGGGAGACACCAAGTAAAGGAGGATCTGACGGGGGGGAGGGGAGAGAATTCAGCAGGACTCAGGGGGCTTCAATGGCGCTACCTGCTCCGAGCATGCGCACCAGCTGTCTCATCACTGTGGCTCTTACTTCTTGCCATAGAAAAAATACAGTTACCAAGTGAAAAATAGGTTAAAAACAACGTGTACATTTCCAAGGAGGAGCTGGTTAGTGATCTTGAAGAGACAGCTGGCAGTGGAAGTCTTACCAAGAGGAAGAAATCTTTCCCCAAAGAGGAACCAGATAGTGACCCTGAAGAGTCAGGAAACAAGAGCGTCCCCAAGAAAAAGAGGAAATTCTCTTCCAAGGAGGAGCCTCTCAGCAGTGGACCTGAAGAGGCTGCTGCCAGCAAGAGCAGCAGCTCCAAGAAAAAGAAAAAGCTCCGAAAGCTATCCCAGGAAAATCAGAATGGACATTTCCCTAATAGGGCATAACTTACAGAGATATTTCCCAACCCATCCCCTATAGCCCAATAAAAATAAAAACAAATTCACGAGTCAAAACCAAAACAAGGGGCTTCCCTGGTGGCGCAGTGGTTGAGAGTCCACCTGTCGAGTCAGGGGACATGGGTTCGTGCCCCGGTCCGGGAGGATCCCACATGCCGCGGAGCGGCTGGGCCCGTGAGCCATGGCCGCTGAGCCTGCGCGTCCGGAGCCTGTGCTCCTCAACGGGAGAGGCCACAGCAGTGAGTGGCCCACGTACCGCAAAAAAAAAAAAAAAAAAAGCGAAAAAAAAAAAACCAAACCAAAACAAAACAACAACGTGTACAGTATCATCCCCCTTTTAAATATATGTTGGCATAAATATCTGGAAGGCTATAAATAAAAAGTTCAAGTGTTATCTTGGAATGGTAGGGTTCTAGATGAGTTTTAATTTTCTTCTTTTTGCTTATCTATATTTTCTAAAATGAATGCCTATTGTCTATACTAGAATAGTTAAATGTATACTAAAAAGTGAAGGGAGAGGACAGATACAGAGGAAGAAAAATACGGAGCTGAGGGAAAGAGACAAAGTTTTTTTTGTTTTTTTGTTTCTTTTTTCGGTACGCGGGCCTCTCACTGTTGTGGCCTCTCCCGTTGCGGAGCACAGGCTCCGGATGCGCAGGCTCAGCGACCATGGCTCACGGGCCCAGCCGCTCCGCGGCATGTGGGATCTTCCCGGACGGGGCACGAACCCGTGTCTCCTGCATTGGCAGGCGGACTCTCAACCACTGTGCCACCAGGGAAGCCCGACAAAGTTTTTTGTCTGTGATAATCCAGATATTTAATCAAGCTGTTCATTTCCCCGTATTGTCTGCTCTTTGCAACTCAGGGTAGCCATTTGACCACTAGTTACAGTTTCTTAAGTCCTCTAATTTTTAAATCTGTGGAGCTGTATTTCTTAACCAAAAGTGCACATGGGAATCATCAGGTAAACTTTTTCAAAATGTCTTTGCCAGGGTCCCATCCTCAGAAGTTCTGATTCAGAATGTCCAGGTAGGGGCCTGGATAAGAGTCTTTTGAAAAACCTTCCCAGGTGTTCTGATCCTCAACTCATCCTGGTTGAGAATTCCACTGTGTGCAAGATGATTAACTGCGATACTGAAGAAAAATATTAGAACTTCTAATTTTATTTATTTTCTATTGCACCATTTAAAAATCTCTAGTTGTTTATGTATTAATACTGTATATGATATTGTTACAGTAAGATGTGTATAATATGCAAATAAATAAACTTGCATATTTGAGGGCATGTTAAAAATGTTTTTCTTATAAGAGTGTCAATCAAAAAATTTGGAGACAGCGGCTTCAGAGAATTCATTATGAGTGGGTAACTCAAGTGTCCAATCAAATTGGAAATTCTCCTGGCTGAGATAGAGAAATGTCACATGACTACCTATGACTCATTTTAACCTAACTTGTTTCCTTCTTCGAGGTGTATTGCTATTTACTGGTCTTGTGTCATTGTTTGTGTGTATATGATCTTCCCCAGGTAGACTGCAGCTATCTCGTTGGTAAATACACATGCACATACATACACCTACTACAGATGTCAGCATTTGGGGATCTCTCAAAGCCCTAAAAAGGCTGATCATTATTTCATGGTTGCTACGTACTATACTCTTAATAGCTGCTTTGAAAAAGACTAGATTGTCTTAACTTGAAAAGCAAAACACCGAATAATAATTAGTAAGCAAATATTGGTTAAAAAATAAAACTATAGGAAAGTGTAAAGAGTGAGAAGTAAATCTTCCAGGTGAAGACGGAAAACTGAACAAGCACATATCTTCATTTTCTCGTTTCTGAAATCTCATGAAAATGATGGTAAATGAATTTTTTTAAACATCTTAATTGGAGTATAATTGCTTTACAATGGTGTGTTAGCTTCTGCTTTATAACAAAGTGAATCAGCTATACATATACATATATCCCCATATCTCCTCCCTCTTGCATCTCCCTCCCACCTTCCCTATCCCATTCCTCTAGGTGGTCACAAAGCACTGAGCTGATCTCCCTGCACTATGTGGCTCCTTCCCACTAGCTATCTGTTTTACATTTGCTAGTGTATATATGTCCATGCCACTCCCTTACTTCGTCCCAGCTTACCCTTCCCTCTCCCCGGGTCCTCAAGTCCATTCTCTATGTCTGTGTCTTTATTCTTGTCCTTGGAAGAGAATTTCCTCTTTTTCTTGGGGACCCTCTAGGTTCTTCAGAACCACTTTTTTTCTTAGGATTCCATATATATGTGTTAGCATACGGTATTTGTTTTTCTCTTTCTGACTTATTTCACTCTGTATGACAGACTCTAGGTCCATCCAACTCACTACAAATAACTCAATTTTGTTTCTTTTTATGGCTGAGTAATATTCCATTGTATATATGTGCCACATCTTCTTTATCCATTCATCTGTCGATGGACACTTAGATGGCTTCCATGTCCTGGCTGTTGTAAATAGAGCTGCAGTGAACATTTGTGGTACGTGACTGTTTTTGAATTATGGTTTTCTCAGGGTATATACCCACTAGTGGGATTGCTGGGTCGTATGGTAGTTCTATTTTTAGTTTTTTAAGGAACCTCCATATTGTTCTCCATAGTGGCTGTATCAATTTACATTCCCACCAACAGTGCAAGAGGGTTCCGTTTTCTCCACACCCTGGCCAGCATTTATTGTTTGTAGATTTTTTGATGATGGCCACTCTGACTGGTATGAGGTGATACCTCATTGTAGTTTTGATTTGCAATTCTCTAATGATTAGTGAGGTTGAACATCCTTTCACGTGTTTATTGTCAATCTGTATATCTTCTTTGGAGAAATGTCTATTTAGCTCTTCTGCCCATTTTTGAATTGGCTTGTTTGTTTTTTTGATATTGAGCTGCATGACCTGCTTATAAATTTTGGAGATTAATCCTTTGTCAGTTGCTTCATTTGCAAATATTTTCTCCCATTCTGAGTGTTGTCTTTTTGTCTTGTTTATGTTTTCCTTTGCTGGGTAAAAGCTTTTAAGTTTCATAAGGTCCAATTGTTTATTTTTGGTTTTATTTCCATTTCTCTAGGAGATGGGTCAAAAAGGATTTTGTTGTGACTTGAGTCATAGAGTGTTCTGCCTGTGTTTTCCTCTAAGACTTTTATAGTGTCTGGCCTTACATTTAGGTCTTTAATCCATTCTGAGTTTATTTTTGTGTACGGTGTTAGGGAGTGTTCTAATTTCATTCTTTTACATGTAGCCGTCCAGTTTTCCCAGCACCATGTATTGAAGAGGCTGTCTTCTCTCCATTGTATATTCTTGCCTCCTTTATCAAATTAAGGTGACCGTATGTGTGTGGGTTTTTCTCTGGGCTTTCTATCCTGTTCCATTGATCTATGCTTCTGTTTTTGTGCCATTACCATACTGTCTTGATTACTGTAGATTTGTAGTATAGTCTGAAGTCTGGGAGCCTGATTCCTCCAGCTCCCTTTTTCTTTCTCAAGATTGCTTTGGCTATTCAGGGTCTTTTGTGGTTCCATACAAATTGTGAAATTTTTTGTTCTAGTTCTGTGAAAAATGCCAGTGGTAGTTTGATAGGGATTGCATTGAATCTGTAGATTGCTTTGGGTAGCATAGTCATTTTCACAGTGTTGATTCTTCCAATCCAAGAACATGGTATATCTCACCATCTGTTTGTATCATCTTTAATTGCTTTCATCAGTGTCTTATAGTTTTCTGTATTCAGGTCTTTTGTCTCCTTAGGTAGGTTTATTCCTAGGTATTTTATTCTTTTTGTTGCAGTGGTAAATGGGAGTGTTTCCTTAATTTCTCTTTCAAATTGTTCATCATTAGTGGATAGGAATGGAAGAGAGTTCTGTGCATTAATTTTGTATTCTGCTACTTTACCAAATTCATTGATTAGCTCTAGTAGTTTTCTGGTAGCATCTTTAGGGTTCTCTATGTATAGTATCCTGTCGTCTGCAAACAGTGACAGCTTTACTTCTTCGTTTCCGATTTGGCTTCCTCTTATTTCTTTTCCTTCTCTGATTGCTGTGGCTAAAACTTCCAAAACTATGTTGAATAATAGTGGTGAGAGTGGACAACCTTGTCTTGTTCCTGATCTTAGAGGAAATGGTTTCAGTTTTTCACCATTGAGAACGATGTTGGCTGTGGGTTTGTCATGTACGGCCTTTATTATGTTGAGGTAGGTTCCCTCTATGCCTACTTTCTGGAGAGTTTTTATCATAACTTGGTGTTGAATTTTGTCAAAAGCTTTTTCTACATCTATTGAGATTATCATATGGTTTTTATTCTTCAGTTTGTTAATATGGTGTACAACATCGTACTGAAAAATCCTTGCATTCCTGGGATAAACCCCACTTGATCATGGTGTATGATCCTTTTAATGCGCTGGTGGATTCTGTTTGCTAGTATTTTGTTGAGGATTTTTGCATCTATGTTCATCAGTGATATTGGGCTGTAGTTTTCTTTCTTTGTGAATCTTTGTCTGGTTTTGGTATCAGGGTGATGATGGCCTTGTAGAATGAGTTTGGGAGTGTTCCTCCCTCTGCTATATTTTGGAAGAGCTTGAGAAGGATAGGTATTAGCTCTTCTGTAAGTGTTTGATAGAATTCGCCTGTGAAGCCATCTGGTCCTGGGCTTTTGTTTGTTGGAAGATTTTAATCACAGTCTCAATTTCAGTGCTTGTGATTGGTTTATTTATAATTTCTGTTTCTTCCTGGTTCTGTCTCAGGAGGTTGTGCTTTTCTAAGAGTGTGTCCATTTCTTCCAGGTTGTCCATTTTATTGGCCTGTAGTTGCTTGTAGTAATTTCTCATGATCCTTTGTATTGCTGCAGTGTCAGTTGTTACTTCTCCTTTTTCATTTCTAATTCTGTTGATTTGAGTCTTCTCCCTTTTTTTCTTGATGAGTCTGGCTAATGGTTCATCACTTTTGTTTTTCTTCTCAAAGAAGAAGCTTTTAGTTTCATTGATCTTTGCTATTGTTTCCTTCATTTCTTTTTCGTTTATTTCTGATCTGATCTTTATGATTTCTTTCCTTCTGCTAACTTTGGGTTTTTTTTGTTCTTCTTTCTCTACTTGCTTTAAGTGTAAGATTAGGTTGTTTATTTAAGATGTTTCTTGTTTCTTGAGGTAGGACTGTATTGCTATAAACTTCCCTCTTAGAACTCCTTTTGCTGCATCCCATAGGTTTTGGGTCATCGTGTTTTCATTGTCATTTGTTTCTAGGTATTTTTTGATTTCCTTTTTGATTTCTTCAGTGATCTCTTGGTTATTTAGTAGTGTAGTGTAGTGTTTAGCCTCCATGTATTTGTATTTTTTACAGATTTTTCCCTGTAATTGATATCTAGGCTCATAACGTTGTGGTGGGAAAAGATACTTGATATGATTTCAATTTTTTAAAATTTGCCAAGGCTTGATTTATGACCCAAGATATGATCTCTCCTGGAGAATGTTCCATGAGCACTTGAGAAGAAAGTGTATTCTGTTGTTTTTGGATGGAATGTCCTATAAATATCAATTAAGTCCATCTAGTTCAATGTATCATTTAAAGCCTGTGTCTCCTTAATTATTTTCATTTTGGATGACCTGTCCATTGGTGAAAGTGGGGTGTTAAAATCCCCTACTAGGATTGTGTTACTGTCGATTTCCCCTTTTATGGCTGTTAGCATTTGTCTTATGTATTGAGGTGGTCCTATGTTGGGTGTATACATATTTACAATTGTTATGTCTTCTTCTTGGATTGATCCCTTGATCATTACATAGTGTCCTTTTTTGTCTCTTGTAATTTTCTTTATCTTAAAGTCTATTTTGTCCCATATGAGAATTGCTACTCCAGCTTTCTTTTGATTTTCATTTGTATGGAATATCTTTTTCCATCCCCTTACTTTCAGTCTGCATGTGTCCCTAGATCTGAAGTGGGTCTCTTGTAGACAGCATATGTACGGGTCTTGTTTCTGTATCCATTCAGCCATTCTATGTTTTTTGGTTGGAGTATTTAATCCATTTACATTTAAGGTAGTTATCAATATGTGTGTCCCTATTACCATTTTCTTAATTGTTTTGGGTTTGTTATTGTAGGTCTTTTCCTTGTCTTGTGTTTCCTGCCTAGAGAAGTTCCTTCAACATTTGTTGTAAAGCTGATTTGGTGGTGCTGAATTCTCTTAGCTTTTGCTTGTCTGTAATGATTTTAATTTCTCCGTCAAATCTAAATGAGATCCTTTCTGGGTAGAGTAATCTTGGTTGTAGGTTTTTCCTTTTCATCACTTTAAATGTGTCCTGCCACTCCCTCTGGCTTGCAGGGTTTCTGCTGAAAGATCAGCTGTTAACCTTATGGGGATTCCCTTGTATGTTATTTGTTGTTTTTCCCTTGCTGCTTTTAATATTTTTTCTATTTAATTTTTGATAGTTTGATTAATAAGTGTCTTGGCATGTTTCTCCTTGGGTTTATCCTGTATGGGACTCTCTGTGCTTCCTGGAGTTGATTGACTACTTCCTTTCCCATATTAGGGAAGTTTTCAACTATAATCCCATCAAATATTTTGTCAGTCCCTTTCTTTTTCTCTTCTTCTTCTGGGACTGCTATAATTTGAACGTTGGTGCGTTTAATGTTGTCCCAGAAGTCTCTGAGACTGTCCTCAATTCTTTTCATTCTTTTTTTCTGCTCTGCAGTAGTTATTTCCAATATTTTATCTTCCCGGTCCCTTATCTGTTCTTCTGCCTCAGTTCTTCTTCTATTGATTCCTTCTAGAGAATTTTTAATTTCATTTATTGTGTTGTTCATCATTGTTTGTTTGCTCTTTAGTTCTTCTAGGCCCTTGTTAAACGGTTCTTGTATTTTCTCCATTCTATTTCCAAGATTTGGATCATCTTTACTATCATTACTCTGAATTCTTTTTCAGGTAGACTGCCTATTTCCTCTTCATTTTTTAGGTCTGGTGGGTTTTTATCTTGCTCCTTCATCTGTTGTGTGTCTTTCTGTCTTCTCATTTTGCTTATCTTACTGTGTTTGGGGTTTCCTTTTTGCAGGCTGCAGGCTCGTAGTTCCCGTTGTTTTTGGTGTCTGTCCCCAGTGGCTATGGTTGGTTCAGTGGGTTGTGTAGGCTTCCTGGTGGAGGGGACTGGTGCCTGTGTTCTGGTGGATGAGGCTGGATCTTTTCTTTCTGGTGGACAGGACCACATCCGGTGGTGTGTCTGTGACCTTCGTATGATTTTAGGCAGCCTCTCTGCTAATGGATAGGGCTGTGTTCCTGTCTTGCTAGTTGTTTGGCATAGGGTGACCAGCACTGTAGCTTGCTGGTCATTGAGTGGAGCTGGGTCTTGGCGTTGAGATGGAGATCTCTGGGAGAGCTTCCGCCGTTCATTATGTGGAGCCAGGAGGTGTCTGGTGGACCAATATCCTGAACTCAGCTCTCCCACCTCAGAGGCATAGTCCTGACACCCGGCCAGAGCACGAAGACCCTGGCAGCCACACGGCTGTGGCGCAGGGAGCTCCCCAGCTCCTACTCCCCAAATCCTCCTCCTCCTCCTCCCCTCCTCTTTGTCTCTCCTTCAGTCTCTGCCGGGTGCTCATGGTGCCGGCTGGCCCAAGCTGACCAGAGAGAGAACAGGGCTGGAAGGGGTGGCGGCAGCAGTGACCAGCAGCCCCGTGACCATGCCCACGCTGTAACAGCGGCCGCCTCCTGCCTTGCACCCTCCCTGTGCTCCACCTTTAATAACCCCGCGGCTCCTGCGCCCAGGATGCTGGTGCGCAGGCGCCCTCTGGGGCTGAATTTTTTTAAAGGGAAGAAATGATAGCATCAAAAAATTTTTTAACTCCCCATAGCAACAAAATTTCAAAAGCTGGAAAGTAAGAACTGTGGCCAATGACAGAGCAGACAGAGGAAAACTGAATCCAAAGCCAGCAGTGGAAAAATTTGAGAAACCAACCAGAATTCCCCAAAGGCTCAGGAATAGGCTGCACCAGATACCTCTGGAAAAGAGGCTGGGGCATGCTAAAACCAGAAGCAGTGGTTCAAAGTTCATTTAGGAAGCAGTTAGACTCCTAGATCTCCTCCCCTCTCTGCACAGCCTGGCCAGTGCCCCTTTCCCCACTGCAGGGAGACTAGAACAGAGGTCTGTAGATTGGAGGACACCAGGCAGAGTTGAGGATTGGGTGCTGTAGCAAAAACAGAGGGGTTAAATGAAAAGATGGAGACCCATGGCTCTTTCCCCACTGTGCTCCCACAATGCCTGCAGCCAGAATTGTGTCCTTTGGGCATGAGCCTGGAAGAGTCCTCTCTGGGGAATTTGGTCTCCCCAAGAGGAAAAACATAAAGGTACTAATGTGGGCATTCTCCAGCCAAACAGTCCAGACAGAACAGTGGAGCCTCTGGTCAAAAAGCCCCTACAGGTTCAGGCTTTCCACTCAGCTTTTTAGCTCCCCATTCTTAAATAGGAGCAGACAATCCACATTTACCAGAGATTGAGGAAACCTCTTACATGAAATATAAAGACCAAAATGAATAGAAAAAGGCAACTTGGAGAAAAGAGAGACCATGCAGTTTGAAGAAAATGTCAAATATCCTCTAATTAATATCCTCAGAGCTAAGATATATAACCATCAAATAAGAATATGACCTTAGAAAAAAAGGAGCATTCAGGGAACAAATAAGACTTCTTGGAAATTAGAAATAGGGTGATATAAATAAAAATTCAATAAATAAAGAAAATAAAGAAGAGTAAATTTCCCTACAATTAGAGCAAAAGAAAAAGAAATGGACAAAAGAAAGATAAGAAAAATGAGAATTCAGAACAGGAGATGTAATATACGAAAACAGATATCCAAAAAGTGAGAACACAGAAACCAGAAGAGAGGAAGTCAGTAAAGACATAATTCAAAAATATTTCCTGAAACAGAGAAGCATGCATTTCTAGAATGAAAGGGCCACCAAATGCCCACACAAGGATTGAAAATAGACTCACACCAAAGTACACCAATGTGAAATCTCAAAACAACGAGGACAAAGAAGAGATGCCACAAGCTTCCAAAGAAGAGGAAAAAATATGTCCTATATAAAGGGTGATGCATCAGAACTGGTTCATACTCCTCAGCAGCAACCCTGAAGGACAGATGGCAATAGTCTTCAAAGTTTTCAAAGAAAATGATTTCCAATTTAGAATTCTATATGTACCCAACCCAAACTATCTATCAAGTGTCAAGATAGATTAAAAACATTTCAGACATACAAATTCTCAAAAATTCATATCCTGTGCCCCTGCCTCAGGAATTCTCCAGAACAAATGTCAAAACATGAAGCAAATAAAGGAAGAGGGCACAGAATTTACCCAGGAGGGAAGCATCCCTAGGATGCCGGAGAAGGGAGGGCCCAAGATGACAGCTCTCTCTCAGGTCCAGGCTGCAGCAGTTCAGGAGGCTTTGGGAAAGACTTTTTGGGAGATTGGTGAAATTATTAGAATACCTGAAGATTCGGAATGCCTTGAGACCAGACATAGACAAATAGCAAATATAAATACATCGAAAGGGAATTCCCTGGCAGTCCAGTGGTTAGGACTCAGCGCTTTCACTGCCGTGGGCCCGGGTTCCATCCCTGGTCAGGGAACTAAGATCCCGCCAGCCTTGTGGCACAGCCAAAAAAAATTAAAAATAAAAATAAATAAATACATACATACCTACACAATGAAGCAACGAAAAAGCAAAACAATTACTAGTTCCAGGAACAAAAAAAGGTGTGCAGGAAAGGAAGAGATATCATAATTTACTATACTTCAGCCGTGAATAGTGTCTATAGCCACAGTAACGCACACACTGAATATTCACCTAACCGGGATCACAGCATAAATGCGTCGGCAGGGGGGTGGATGGGGAAGCAGGAGCATGTATGGTGGGGGAAACCAGGGGGAAGACACCAAATCCTTATCTTCTATGGTGGGGACAAGTCAGATAATGGCCAACGTTGAAAGAGCAAGGAAGAGTATTTCAAACCTGTTAATTTAGAGATCTTGCAGTGGACTTCCCAGGTGGCGCAGTGGTTAAGAATCCACCTGCCAATGCAGGGGACACGGGTTTGAGCCCTGGTCTGGGAAGATCCCACATGCCGCGGAGCATCTAAGCCCGTGAGCCACAACTACTGAACCTGCATGCCACAACTACTGAAGCCTGTGCACCTAGAGCCCGTGCTCTGCAGCAAGAGAAGCCCGGACTCCCTGCAACTAGAGAAAGCCCACATGCAGCCAAATAAATAAATAGATAAATAAATTTATAGAGACATGGGGGTGGATGCCAGAAGAATCATCTAAAATAAGTGAAAGCGTGGAAAATCGTGAGGAGGAGCTAGGGGATTTCTGTTTTTCACAGCAAGCCTTGTAGAACTATATGACATTTTAGATTATACACATGTATAACTCTGGGGGGAAAAACAAAATTTAAAAAGTACCTATTAATACTTTCTTCGGAAAAATTAAAGTAAATCTCCTTTCCTCACAGAGACCCTCACTGCTCCTTGTGAATCCTAAAAATACTCTATGGCTGCACACCTGTGATTATGGTAGTGAATATGTGATCCACCATGATCTCTAGTCAGGACTCTTGAAGCTGAGACATCCAGGCCACTTTCATTTTTTTTTCTTTCTTTTTTTTTTTTTTTTTTTGCGGTACGCGGGCCTCTCACTGCTGTGGCCTCTCCCGCTGCGGAGCACAGGCTCCGGACGTGCAGGCTCAGCGGCCATGGGTCACGGGCCCAGCCGCTCCGCGGCATGTGGGATCTTCCCGGACCGGGGCACGAACCTGCGTCCCCTGCATCAGCAGGCGGACTCTCAACCACTGCGCCACCAGGGAAGGCCCACTTTCATTTTTTGAGGCTCCCAATACATTAAGAAAGGAAAAGTTGCAAAAAGTTGGGATTAGAAAACTGTGGTGAGCTTTACATTAAGAAATGAACGCCTTCATCACATACCAAAATGATGTAGGAATTCTAAATTTCAGGATCCACGTGAATGTGAGGCCCAAGCCTGGTGGCCTTCCTGCACACCCTCCCAGCGCCCCCATCTCTGTGATCAGCCTTACTGCAGGATCCTTCTCTGATTTTACAGTCTGCTCCCACCCTGCCTGTTACTGTGGTATTTCCTTCCCTTCTACAGAACGTGTGTTATTCTGTTTGCCTTCATGGAACTTCATTCCGTTCCTAGCAACTCCTCCAGCATCTCCTCACCGTGCTGTCACCTGTCCTTTGAATCAGTGTGCTCTCCATCTTAACAACCCTCATTAATTAATTAATGCCCTCCTCTGCCTGCTTTCCATTTTGGTACCACATTCACATTTAATGAGCTCACCATTTCATTATTCAGGTCATTGGTGAAACGTTACGTCACCAGGCTTAGGCTCTGTGGACACCACATTGTTATGCTCTCCAAGGTTAATAATAACCCACTGTATGCATTCTCTAGGCATGTGGCAACTCCTAATTATGGGGTTTAGAATTTAAATTTTAGACCAGTGGTTTGCAAACCTGGCTGCCTACTTAGAGACGCGGAGGGAGATTTTTAAAATATGGATCCTGGATCTTCCAGCAATCCTATTATACTATATTAAAAGCTTGGCCCAATAAATGAGCCTGGTTGTCTTAGGTATAGAATCTTCTTTGTCTCTTCAAAGAAAAGAAAAGGAAAATACCAGAGATGGTTGCAGGGCCTTGCAATCCAAAGAAGCGACAGGCTGTCAGATTTTAAGTCCTAGTTTTCCTTTTCTTGCATTCTAAAGAAAAAAAAATTAAGAACTTGGTCATGGGTATTGTATTAGTTTCATATTCTTGCTGTAAAAAAATTTTGTGTTGTTTAAAGCCCAGATTTAGTGGCTCAAAACAACACAAATTTATTATCTTACAGTTGTGGAGGTCAAAGTCTGACACAGGTCTCCCTGGGCTAACATCAAGGAGTCAGCCATGCTGTGATCCTTTCTGGCTCTGTTTCTTACCTTTTCTAGCTTCTAGAGGCCACCCACATTCTGTAGCTTGTGGCCTCATTTCTCCAGCAATGTGGAGTTCTTCTCACACAGTTATCTCTCTGGCTCTCTCCTACCTCCCTCTTCCATTTTTAAGAACTCTTGTGATTACATCAGGCCCTCCCCCCACCCCAGATAATCAGGATAATCTCCCCATCTCAAGGTCAGCTGATTAACAACCATCTATTTGTGCCATGTAACCGGACACACCCACAGTTTCAGGGAGTAGGACTTGGACATCATTGGGGGTGGAGGCATTGTTCTGCTTACCACAGGGCACATTCAGTTTTCCCCTAATAATTTTTAGGTAACATAGGCGTCTCGTATTAGAGGCCTTCTCCTGGGGCTAAGGGGCCTACTGTGACCAGGGCCTGCCTCCACGTTGGGCTGCACAGCAGCTGCCCGCCCTCGGTTCTGGAGACCATTTTATTAGGCCAGTAGCCAACCTCTCCCTGACCACACTGATCAGTGCATTCAGTGTAAGCTGGAAATCTGTCCCCTGGGCACTGGCTGAGGGGCGGCCTGGGACAGGAACAATAAGATCGTCTCTGTGTTAACCTCCATGTGCTCCATCTCCATGGCTGCACAAAAGGTTCTAAGCCACAAGCTCCCATCTGGAGACCCCGAGCCTTCCTATGTTTCCTGTTGACTCAGAAGCTCAAGAGGTGGACCCAGGGATCTGTGTTTTTAACACTCCCAGTTTAATTCTGTGTATAGTCAGCTTTGGGAAATTCTGGTTTAGACTATACTTTTTAGTTTAATGAATATATGGTAATGATTAAACTTTAAACCTTGGGACTGCCCTCATGGTGCAGTGGTTGAGAATCCACCTGCCAATGCAGGTGTTCACGGGTTCAATCCCTGGTCCAGGGGGATCCCACATGCCATGGAGCGACTGAGCCCATGTGCTACAACTACTGAGCCTGCGCTCTAGAGCCTGCAAGCCCCAACTACTGAGCCCACGTGCCGCAGTTGCTGGAGCCTGCATGCCTGGAGCCGGTGCTCCGCAGCAGGAGAGGCCACCGCAGTGAGAGGCCCGCGCACCGCAGCGAGGAGTAGCCCCTACTCACCGCAACTAGAGAAAGCCCATGTGCACAGCAACGAAGACCCAAAGCAGCCAAAAATAAATAAATAAATAAATAAACATTAAAACAAAAATTTAAACCTTGCTAAATTAAGGTGTATTAGTAGCAGCTGTTTCTTTTTTGGAAGTGCCAGATCTATCTATCTCTATATCTATCTATCTATATCTATATCTATCTGATAGAAGGAGACCAGATTAAAAGGATGTTCTGTTGAAGAAAATCAATGGATTAAAACAAGACTTTCAAAAATAGCAACAACAATAATAATTAAGGGGTACTAATTCACATTACAAAAAGCATTCACTATATCATTTCCTTTAAACAACAAATCCCCCTAGGTCTCTTTAAGTATCAGGCAACTGACAAACTTTCTGTTTATATGTTGCTTTTCAGGACTTGCGTCCGGAAGGAGTTGGGCTTGCAGTTTGTGGGATGTGATTGGTCTGTAGGGTCTGTCGCCCAAGTCTGCCTCCTGCAGTGTCCCTGCTGCCAGCCTCCCACAGGTGTGCTGTCGGCTTGTTTGGATAGTTAGGCTCACCTGGCTCCACCTCTAGGCTCAGCCCTGTGCTCATCCCTGGGATGAAACCTGAGGTCACAGGCATTTCAAGATCCCCAGCTCAGCACTGAAAACAAGCATCAACTTGCCCTGAGGTCCTCCTTCTGATAACTGGGCTCTCCATTTTCTTCCCCAAGTCTACGGTTTCAGCTTCACTTGGGGTCTCTGCCTTCCTTGGAGCTTTCTTACCTCTCCCCTCAATGGCAGGCTCTGAGGACATTTAACTTGAAACCTTAAACATGTGCAGACCCCGAGCTTGTCCCTGACCGGACAGGCCCAGATTCACCCACCGGGGGCGTGGGAGTGGCGGCTATGATTGTCAGGCCATTCTCGTACCCTCACTACTCACTGTAGACTCTCGGTAACGCCCTCATGTTGCTCTGAGTGCATAGCCTGAGCTGGACTTCCTTCATCTGGGCTCTGTTTGCAGCCTTGTGCTCTCCCTGGTCTGCTGGTCTGGAGCCTTAATTCTCTGTTCATTTTTGCGTTTCTTCTCCTTTGAGGATTAGACCCTATTCTCCATATCCTCTGCTGCTCATTGAGATCCTCCTTCAAACCAAACAGACACTCTGGATCCATCTTACTGTGAGCAGTTCCCCTCTTCCCTCTGAGATGGGATGAGCCTCACACTTCAGCACCCTCGGGTGCAGTTGTTTGCTCTGTTGTCCATCCCTCATGAGACCTGCCCTGAGACAGGTTAGCTTCCATCTGGCCTTGTGGTGTCCTGTTGTTGAATCCCAATTTTGCCTTGTAATAAATGTGAGACCCTGGACAGTTTGTTTAACCTGTTTCATCCTTGATAGATTGATGGGTTACTTCCCATCTAAATGATCTGATCCACTTCATAAAGTAGTTGTGGAATAAGGTATGTGAAGTGCCTTGTGGGTGGCATATGGCAGGACAGTATAACTATTTCTTTTTTTTTTTTTTTTTGGTACGCGGGCCTCTCACTGTTGTGGCCTCTCCCGTTGCGGAGCACAGGCTCCGGATGCGCAGGCTCAGCGGCCATGGCTCATGGGCCCAGCAGCTCCGCGGCATGTGGGATCTTCCCGGACCGGGGCACGAACCCATGTCCCCTGCATCGGCAGGTGGACTCTCAACCATTGCGCCACGAGGAAAGCCCTATTTCTTTTTTCTTACTTGTTCACTGGTGACTACTGGTCTGAGTGGCTCAGAGCCCCTCACATCTCATGGCCAAACAGGTCCAGAAATTCTTATCTGGATAACCTACCTCATTTGTACTTCCTCAGAAGTCAAGAAAGGCCTGAGCCACTTGCAAGTTTTGAGGCTCTTAGTATATCAAATAAATGTTAAAAGAATGAAAAAACAAGACACAGTGAGAAAAAATATTTGCAAAACATATATCTGATAAAGTACTTGTATCAGAATTATACAAAAAAAACCCTCTTAAAATGCAAAATAAGAAAACAGACAACCCAATTAAAAAGTGCACAAAAGATCTGAACAGAAGCCTCACCAGAGAAGATATACAGATGTCAAACACTGATATGAAAAGATGTTTAACGTCATATGTCATTAGGAAATTGCAAAGTAAGACAAGATATACCACCACTTACCTATTAGAATGGCTAAAATCCAAAACACTGACAATACCATATGCTGGTGAGGACCTGGAGCAAAGAAACTCTCATTCGTTGCTGGAGGGAATACAAAATGGTCCAGCCACTTTGGAAGACAGCTTGGTGGCTTATTACAAAACTAAATATACTCTTACCACCTGATCCAGCATTCGCACTCCTTGATTTTACCCAACTGAATTGAAAAGTTATGTTCATGCATAAACCTGTACATATAACATCTTTGTTCATAATTGCCCAAACTTAGAAGCAACCAAGGTATCCTTGATTAGATGAATGGATAAATAAACTGTGGTATATCTAACAATGGCATATTATCCAGTGATAAAAAGAAATGAGCCATAAAGTCATGAAAAGACATGGAGGAACCTTAAATGCTTATTGCTAAGTAAAAGAATCCAATCTGAAAGGACTACAAACTATATGATTCCAACTCTATGACATTCTGGAAAAGGCAAAACTATGGAGACAGTAAAACAATCACTAGTTGCCAAGAGTCCAGGGGATGGGCAAGTCCAGGGGGATGGGTGAGGGGTGAATAGGATAAATAGAGGATTTTTAGAGCAACAAAACTAGTCTGTATGATACTGTCATGGTGGATATGACTTTATGCACTTGTCAAAACCCATAGACCAATTACAACACAAAGAGTGAACCTCAATGTAAATTATGGACTTTAGTTAATCATGTATCAACATTGTTTCATCACTTGTAACACGTACACCACACTAACACAAAATGTTAAAAGGAGGAACTGTGTGTGAGAGTCAGGGAGGGGAGGTTATGGGAACTCTGAACCATCTACTTAATTTTTCTGTAAATCTAAAACTGTTCTAAAAAGTAAAGGCTATTAATTAGATAAAAATAAATACTAGAAAAGGGTTCATTTTAAATGTGGTATATTTTAAATATCTCCATTTAAAAACTCAGTGATTTTGAAACAAACAAAAATATATTACGCAATATCATTGTGTTGCTCATAAGGTAATTGTGGGATTATAAATATCTTAATTCATGATGCATGACAGATGAATGGTCTGGTAATGGGAGGCGTGTTCCAAACTGTATAATGAGAGTTGCCTTCTTTCAGTCCTCTTAGTGTCTCTCTGTAATGTATATGAAACTTACCAATAACCAGCTCAGAGACCTTCATACATGTGAGGCCTGTTAAATGGAACACCGTGATGGGCCCTATTTGGCCTTAGCTTTGTTCTTCCAAGCCCACCTCTGACTCTACCAGTTCTGCTGTTGAGCTCCAGTTGGGTGGCTGCCTGCAGGTAGACACGTCTAGTGCTGACTTCCAAGCCTCACCTGCTTGTGATGCCCCATTCCTATCCTCTGCCCACCTATCAAGCCCCCAGGAGTCTGCCTGGGCACTCACAATTCTGATCAACCACCATGACTCTAGCCACTGTGTTTTGCCTGCTAAACTGGACTTACGCCTTTATCTGGAGCACATTGGGTTAGTAGCTCCCAACAGAGAGGGGACGAGAGATTAAAAAAGAAGAAGTGGTTTTGTCCTAAACAAGTCCTTCAGGCAGGGTCACTTCTGTGACTAGCTTGTACTTCCTCTCTTCCCAGGGGTGGGCCTAGTTCCAAGATAGACAGAAATGAACACACTTGCTGACTTCCCCTTTCTCTCACTTTTTTCAAGTTTTTTCTAATTATGATAGTGGTAGGTACTCCTTCTAGAAAATTTACAAGTCACAGAAATGCAGAAAGAAGCACAGGGAAAAAAATCATCCCAAATTCTGTATTACCCAGGGGCACCCATTACTGTCATTTTACTTGTGTCATTTTCAGCTCACTCCATATTCACTCCTGAACCCCTCGCACGGTTGGATTTTGCTTCCTCCGCTTTCCTAGAACTCCTCTCCCAAAGGTCTGTGTGTGTCACAGGCAGCCTTCCTGGTGTGCTCTGTGTTCTGTCTCATCTTCCTTCTCAAGGACTCTACTTCGGCCATTGATTACTTTTTCCTGCATTATCAGTTTCTCTCCTTTATTGGATCACCCCCATCGATCTGCAAACCTGCCTTAATATTGCTCATCTTAAATTCTTTCTTAACCCCATTACCTCTTCTCTGCACCTCTTTATAGTAAAACATCTCAAAAGAGATATCTATATTTGCCTTCTCCACTTTCTCACCTCCAGTTCTCTTCAATTTGCTCCAGTAGGGCTTGTCTTCATCACTCTACCGAAATGACTCTTACCAAGGTCATTAATGACTTCCGTTTTGCTAAATCTAATGGTCAATTCTCTGTCTTCGTCTTCACTTCCCAGTAGTATTTGATATAGTTCACTCCTGCTTCATTCCAGAAATAGTTTCTACTCTTAGCCTCTGTTGACAGCACATTCTCCTGGTTTACCACTTATTTCACTTTTCCTTTTCAGTCTTCTTTGCTGGTCCCACCTTCTATGTCTGACTTCTAAGCCCTGATTCCAGGGCTTGATCTCAAGACTGCTCCTCTCTCCAATCTCTACTTGGTAATCTCACCAATCCCATTGTTTTAAATACCATCTATATGATACTGACTCTCAAATCTATATTTCCAGTTATAACCCTTAGGATTAGTTTAGTTTGCATGTATCAGAAAAAAATCCCAAATAATAGTGACTTAAAATATGTTTGTTTTTATTCAATATATGAAAAATCTTAAAGAAAGCAAACTAGGACTTGTATGGGCTGTGGTAGCTTGATAGTCATCAGAAACCCCGGAACTTCTCTTTATGTGTTTTATTATCCTAGCCCTTGGCTTCCATCCTCAAGAGTACTCCATCATTTCAGGATGGCTGCTGGAGCTCCAGCTAAATCCTCCACATTCCAGACTGCAGAGAGGAGAAAAGAGGGAGGACACATTGACCCAGCTGAGTCAGTTTCCTTGAAGTAGCCTTTGAGTTTCTTCACAAAGCTTCTGCTTACATCTCATTGTCCAGAGCTGCAAGGAAGCCTGGGAAATGTAGTCTTTATTTCAGATCGCACTTTACTTAGCTAAATATCAGGGTTCTGTTACTAAGGAAGAAGAGGAGAGTGGATATCAGGTAGGAAACTAGTAGTCTCTGCCACACTAGCCCTGACATTTCCCCTGAGCTGTAGACTTACCTATCTTTTTTTTTTTTTTTGCGGTACGCGGGCCTCTCACTGTTGTGGCCTCTCCCGTTGCGGAGCACAGGCTCCGGACGCACAGGCTCAGCGGCCATGGCTCACGGGCCCAGCCGCTCCGCGGCATGTGGGAGCTTCCTGGACCGGGGCACGAACCCGTGTCCGTTGCATCGGCAGGCGGACTCCCAACCACTGCGCCACCAGGGAAGCCCTAGACTTACCTCTCTTGATGCCCATAATATATCCATTTGGATGTATAATGGGCATTTCAAACTAGGGCAAACCTCTTGACCCTTCCCACACTCAAATCTACTCCTCTCCAACCCTTTCCATTCCAGTAAAAATGACCTCATCTCATTGCTTAGATGAAAAACCTAAAGTCATTAGAAAAAAACAAAACTTGTTTTGAAAACTGAAACATACTGAAACGTAGAGCAAATAGTCTAACGAACACCCATAGATCCATCATCAGCCGTGCTTATTTCACTTATTACTTTTGTTGTGATGTAGTATTTTAAAGTGAGGTGCAGTCGTCATGACATTTAACTCAGATTTTTCAGTTTGCCTCTCTAAAACATAAAGGCATTTTTGTCTGTATTCGCAATACTATTATCACTCTTATTAAAATAAACAATTCCTGAGTCCTCTCTTTTTCTCATCCTCCATAGCTAATCAGTCTGCAAGTGATGTCAGCGCTCCAACCACTCCCCACTCTCTCCAAGGCTACCTCATCCCAGCCAGTGTCATCCCTTACCTAGACTTCTCTGCTTGATTCTTCCCTCTGTTTCTCACGTGGTACCAAACTGGTCTTCTAAAAACTTAAACCATGCTATCGCTTCCTTGATTAAAAACTCTCCAGTTATTTCCCTATATGATTAGACTAGAATCCAGGCTTCTTTAAGACCTCCTGGATCTACCTCCTGCCTGTCTTTCTAAGTTCTCCCTCTCTCCCCTCACTCGGGCCTAATTTTGTTTTTTGAACACAAGGGTCATTCCTGCCTGGAGTGTTTCCCCCAGACCTTTGTATGGCTGGTTCCTTCTCATCTTCACTCAAGTCTTCTCTCAGATGTCCCCTCCTCAAGGGGAGCTTCCTCTGCCCATCCTATCTAGAACAGTGCCCTGCTCCCATCTTCAATTCATAGTCTATTATCTTGTTTTATTTCATGTGGCCTTTTATTGTTATTTTAAATTATATTATTTGTTTGTTTACCTATTTAGGGACTGGCTTCCTCTCGTGAATGGAAGCTCCAAGAGAGTGCCTAGGACAATGTATGGTGCAAAATATACACTCAAAATATTATGTTGGCGAATAAATCAATACATTGATCTCTGGATATTGACAGACTGCTTTAAATTTCAGCTTCGCTACTTACCAGACGTGGTGGGCAAGTTACTTAATTTATCTGGACCTCACTTTCTTCAGAACGGCACTAGGATACCTATGTCACAGGGCTATTGTAAAAGTTAAGGGGGATAATTATATAGAACACTTAGTATATAGCATTTGATACATAGTAAGCATTCAGAGTGATAGATGCTGTTATTATTATTATTACTATTAATTATTACATTTCTCTGCTACATTTCATACTTGTGAACATTGTCTGCTTAAGACTCTCTCCTCTTCTGGCCTTGTTGATGCCGTATACTTCTAGTTTTGCTACTCCTGGGAAGCCTCAGGGTACCTGCCATGGTACGGCCCCCATCTGGTGACTCACTAATTATTCTTTCCACACCTGGTACCATGTATTTCTTGGCCACAGCTGACTGGACAAGGGATGGGCACCCGATCCAGAGGCAGCATCTATGAGTTGACCTGGGAGCTACCCAGGCTCAAGAGCATTAACCAAATGTTCTCAGTAATGGGTGAGAACCAGCCATATGAATTAGATCATTTCTCCTGAGGAATGTGGACAGAGTGCAAGGGGAGGAGAGGGAGCAGGACAGAGAGATACTATATCGGGAACAGTAGAAGCAGCGACAGAGAGTAGCTCAATGACAATAAGGATCCTGGGCTGGGCACATGAACAAGTAGCCTGATCAAGAAATACAGTGTATCCTCATGAACTTTCGGGCTCCCTGAGTCCTGCTGTTGTTTAATAATGTTTTCTAGCTTCCTGTGCAGCTTTGCTCTAACCTCAGTATCCGAGGTCACTCGTCTGTTCCTTGCATGGCAAAAGAACCTAACCAACACACTTCCTGAGCAGTTTCACTAGGTTGTTTCAACAACCATTTATTAGCCTTTGCTATTGGTCGTCCACTCCTTCACTCCATAATTCGAGCACCGCTTTATCTGCTGGTAATTCACCAACTGCATCTCCATCCTGACCTGTTTCCTGAGGTACCATCTCTAACTTCTGGGGCCCCATTTGCACCCCAAAAGGACTACCATCCAAACAAACTAATGATTTCTCCCCTTTGTCTCCTCTCATTTCCTCCCTGGCACAAATATATTCCTTGTCTTGTGTTTCCTGTCTCACTAATGACACCACCTAGCCCCAGTCGCTCTTAAGGGTGATCTTTGCCACGTCTCCCTTTATCAGCTTCCACAGCTAGTCAGCATCTGCTGGTGCATTTGTCCCCTTGTTCTCTTTACAACAGGCTTTAAGACTCTATGTGTTAGCATATGGTATTTGTTTTTCTCTTTCTGATTTACTTCACTCTGTATGACAGACTCTAGGGCCATCCACCTCACTACAAGTAAAAAAAAAATGGTTCTGATGAACCTAGGGGCAGGACAGGAATAAAGACACAGACATAGAGAATGGACTTGAGGACATGGGGTGGGGAGAAGGGTAAGCTGGGATGAAGTGAGAGAGTGGCATGGACATATATACACTACCAAATGTAAAACAGATAGCTAGTGGGAAGCAGCCGCATAGCACAGGGAGATCAGCTTGGTGCTTTGTGACCACCTAGAGGGGTGGGATAGGGAGGGTGGGAGGGAGACGCAAGAGGGAGGAGATACGGGGATATATGTATACGTATAGCTGATTCACTTTGTTATACAGCAGAAACTAACACACCATTGTAAAGCAATTATACTCCAATAAAGATGCTAAAAAAAAAAAAAAAAGACTCTTTGTGACCTGACCCACCCTCACTACCCTCCCTTTGGTCACTCTGCTCCAAGCCACCCTGACCTCCTTTCTGTTCCTTGACCAGGCCACATAAAATCCTGCCCAGGGCTTTTGTGTGTGCTGCTCCCTTTGCCCAGAATGCTTTCCTTGAGGTGTATTCTCATCTTCTTCACATCTTTGCTTATATGTCCCTGTGCTACCTTTCCTGATTCACCTTATTTAACCTCTAAGAGTCTGACAACTGACTCTCCTTAACTCCTCCCACTGTTTTATTTTCTCCACAGCTGTCCAACATCCTGTATAATTCACTTGTTCTTCTTATTTATTGTGTCCGCCTTCTCCCCACCTTGTAACTCTCCACCACAGAATATGTGCACCGCGGGCACAGGACATTTTTTCCCTAAGGCTCACAATAGTGCCTAGCACATAGTAAACACTCAATGAGTATGTGTTTAATGAATTAATTAACCACCAGATCTCTCCCTGACATTTTTTTTGTGTCTTTTAAAACTATTTCAAGACACTTTATTTTAAAAACAGGTCACAACCCTCAGCTTTTGGCCCATTCTGCCACTGTACAAGCTGCAAATGCTTACTCAGCAGCTGAGGGGTACTCTTTACTAGCATGTTTGAAGAGTCAATGAAATTCATATGAAACAAATGTTCACATAGTTTCCATAGCCTGCCCTTCTTGTGGTCTCACTACTCTGCTGCACCATGGGCATATGTTTCTGACCCACATGGAACAATGACAAGTGTGGCCATTTGGAACCGCCATCTGGCCCAAGCTTTCTCTAATAAGCTCTGTGTCTTGGCCCTTCTCGGCCCTGAAGGGCTTAGACTTGTCAGAGAGTCTTGTAATGTCTTAGCTACCCCAACCTCTCTTTGTCCTTGCCACAAAAGGCAGTACCCTGAACCTTCTAGGAAAGCCAAGTCCCATCTGGTTTCTCGAGGAATATGTTGGAGACCAAATCCTTTCCATCTTCAAGATCTTTTTCTCTGAGTTTTCTACTCACACTGAAAGCTTTGTCCCTCCCTCTTTCCTAATAAGTAAATATCACTTTAGGATGATTAATTTTTTTCTAAAGCCATGTTGTAGTCTGCTTTTTTTTTTAAAGCATTTTTTCCATTATAAAAACAACACGTGCACATTTCATTAGAAAGCTTTAGATGCAGGGGGAAAAAAATCACCCAAAGATAATCACTATTCCTTTTTTTAAAAAAAAATTTTATCAGAGTATAGTTGATTTACAATGTTGTGTTAGTTTCAGGTGTACAGCAAAGTGAATCAGTTATACATATACATATATCCACTCTTTTTTTTTAGATTCTTTTCCCATATAGGCCATTACAGAGTACTGAGTAGAGTTCCCTGTGCTACACAGCAGGTTCTTATTAGTTATCTGTTTTATATATAGTAGTATGTATGTGTATATGTCAATCCAAGTCTCCCAATTTATCCCTCCCCCCCTTATCCCTTGGTAACTTTGTTTTCTACATCTGTGACTCTACTTCTGTTTTGTAAATCAGTTCATTTGTACCCTGTTTTTTAGATTCCACATATAAGCGGTATCATATGATATTTGTTTTTCTGTGTCTTTCACTCAGTATGACTAGGAATCACTATTCCTATTGTACCATTTCTTTCTATGAATATTTTTCACATGAATATATATTTCTTGCTTTTTTCCAATTAAGATTATAATATAACGATATGTCAATGTTAACATAATTATATATAATTCTGAATAAAGTATTAATTAGATTAATTAAAGTATTTAATCTAATTTAAAATTAAAAATAAATAAAATTAGGATACTTCTCTCTCTTTTTTTTTTTCCTTTTTCTTTTCCACATTCTCTTAAATTGGACACACATTTCCAATTTCTTGCATTAAACTAAAATTGAGATTAACTTTTTTGTGCACATGGCTTTCCCTGACTTTGGGATTATTGCCTTAGTTTGCGGTTCCAGACAGAAACTGCTGAATCAAAGAGTAGGACTGATTATAAAGCTCTAGATATCTACAATCTAACTTCTTTTCAGAGGTGTTTTCCTGAGGTATATTTGGATGCAAGGAATCACTCAAGTTACCTCAGTCATTGGGAAGTTTGTAGGAATGACAACTGTAGAAATATTCAGGGCAGGAATCCAAGCCATAAAGCCAGACCTCATGTAACATCACAGAATGAACAAGAACTAGCTGAACCACATAGGCTGCAGCTGAAGTCATTCAGGATGTAGGGGAGCTCCGGGGACCAGCTTGTCACCTTGTCACCCATCAGCACTTGCAGCCCAGGAAGCTCTGCCCTAGAGATCCGCCATTAACAACTCATCTATTTCCTCATTTGCTCACCTTGCCAGTTTATCGACTGCCCTTCATATTTTCAATTCACTTTCCCCATAGAAGCCATATGATTGGCTCAACTAATAGTCATCCTGCCTCTTTAGGTTGAATTTTTACTGCAGGCTTTGTAGGTTTAAGAGAAGCAAGAACATGCCCCCTGTGTTCACTTTATGGTAATCTGCTTGTAATTATTCAAAATATTTAACCACTAATGGCAGAGGCACTGATTGGTCAGTCCCAGCTGATGTGCCATGGTGGAGTGTCCCTGCCAGATTCCATCTCTGGATGTGGGCCCAGCAGGCTCGGTGGTCAGTCTGCTCAATACCAGTTTACATGCCCATCAGAAAGGTGGGAGATCATAGCAGCACTATTCACAATAGCCAAAAGATGAAAACAACCCAAGTGGCCATGAACATTTGAATGGTTTAATCAAGGTATGGCATATGCATATAGTTGAATAGTATTCATCCATTAAAACAAATGATGTATTGATACAAGCTACAATGTGGATCGATCTTGAAAACATGATGCTGAGTAAAAGAAACCAGACACCAAAGATCATATACTGTGTTGTTCCATTTATAGGAAATATCTAGAATAGGTAAATCCATAGAGACAGAAAGCAGATTGTTGATTGCTAGGGGCTGAGGGAGGAGAGAATGGGGAGCAACTGCTTAACGAACATGACCTTTCTTTGCGAAGTGATAAAAATGTTGTGGAACTAGATAGAGGTGGTGGTGGCAGTGTCATGGACATTCTAAATGCCACTGAATTGTTTACTTTGAAATAGTTAAATGAAATGGTTCACTTTGATGCTATGTGAATTTCACCTTCAAAAAAAAGAAAAAAAGATACTCAACAATGCTACTTCTGGGAATATATCCAAAAGAATTGAAATCAGGGTCTCAAAGAAATATTTGCACACCCATGTTTATAGCAGCGTTATTACAATAACCAAGAAGTAGAAGTAACACAAATGTTCATTGATGAAGGAATGGATAAACAAAATGTGGTACACACGTACAATGAAATATTATTCAGCCTTCACAAGAAGGAAATCCTGTCACATGCTACAACATGGACGAATCTTGACAACATTATACTAAAGGTGGAATAAGTCAGTCACAAAAAGACAAATATTGTATGGTTCCACCTACATGAGCTATCTAAAGTAACTTCATAGAAACAGAAAGTAGAATGGTGGCTGTGAGGGGCAGAGGAAGGGAGAAATGAGGGTTTGTTGCTTAATGGGCATAGAGTTTGTGTTGCACAATGAAAATTTTCAAGATATGCTGCACAATAATGTGAGTATACTTAAAAGTACTGAACTATATACTTAAAAATGGTTAATTAAGGTGATAAGTTTTATGTTTTTTTTGTTTTTGTTTTTGTTTTTGCGGTACGCGGGCCTCTCACTGTTGTGGCCCCTCCCGTTGTGGAGCACAGGCTCCGAACGCGCAGGCTCAGCGGCCATGGCTCAGGGGCCCATCCGCTCTGCGGCATGTGGGATCTTCCCGGACCGGGGCACGAACCCGTGTCCCCTGCATTGGCAGGCGGACTCTCAACCACTGCGCCACCAGGGAAGCCCCTGTAATATCATTTTAAAGAGAGAAAGCAGAAAGATAATTCAGGCTCTGCTCTAGCATGGTTGATTGAAATTTTTAAAATTATTTTTTGACAGTTGGAATGCAAAAGCATTCAAATCTCACAAACATGCTTGCCATTTGTAGTGCTGCTATAGATTTGTGCCCTACAGTCCAGACATTCTGATAAATTCTATTTCACATGATTCTCATTTTAGAAAAGATTGTAAATACATGGTGCATTTATAATTGCTACACTGTCAAGTATACCCTAACAGGCAAGTGTATCCATTTTGACCAGATAACTGTTAAAAGCTAAATATTCTGCTTATAATTTTACATATCTAATGATTAAAAGAATTTTCCACAGATTGGCTTCTGGCTCCATATATTTCAAGCCTTGTTTCTTTTCCACTGCCTACGTAATTCTGGTATCAGGCACCATAAGACATGTTCGTATTTCAATATGACTCCTGGCCCTGTAACTTCTAGTCGGAATGGCAGGTAGTTGGCAAAGTGGGTGGTAGGAATATTGGTGGAAACCATTCTTACACCAGGATATCAGGCGATAACCTGGCTATAATGGAAGTGACTGCATACCACATAAATATATCTTACTAAATCCAAGCTAAATGTATCTCCAAGTCAACTTCCCTTAAGCCTGACCCCAAAAGTTCCTGATGCCTCACTTGAGGAAATCACAATAGACTCCTAATTTTGAAAAGCTAAAAAACACCATGAATATTTTGAAAAATAACATAATAGTTTTACTAATTAACTACCTGAGATATCTCTATAATGCTTTCTTTCATTTCATTTCATTTCAGTGCCCCACTTCACAAGAAAAAGTGTGATAGAGAGGGCGTCTGAGTGGAAAGGGAACAGTGGTCTTAACCGATCGTGATTAAAAATCTTATTTTTGCAAAGTTTTCAAAAACAACATAATATGTTGAAAAATTATTGAGACTCTTCCCAGGGCCTGGAAAGGGGCCTGTGCAAGTGAGGGGTCCTAAAACTTGCCTTGGTTTATGTGCATTTGTAATTTTGACAGATATTTCCAAATTGCCCTCCAATTTACTTTTCTACTCATAGTGCTTTCCTTCTCAAGATCTTGACTATAGAGTGTGTTATCAAATTTGTAGATTTTTGCCAATCTGATGGGTAGGGCAAAACAACTTAAAATAGTTATATCTTGCACTTCTTGAATTATGAGTTAAACAGCATCTTTTCTTAGGTTTAACAGCCACATGTGTTTCTTTATCTGTGAACTCTCAGTTCATTTTCTTTTCCTTTTTTTTCTCTACTGGGTTGTTGATCCTTTCCTTATTGATTGCTAGGAACTCATACACTGCTACATTGACTTTTTAGCTTGATATGAATTGCAAATTGATATGAATTGCAATTGTTTTTATCTGTTTGTTGTTAATCTTTCATTTTTAAAAAAATGTGTATATGTTTTTGTTGTGGTTTGTTTTTGCCAGACTGAAGTTTTCAATTGTTCCATTGTTAACTTTATCATAACATTATCACTTTTCATTTATGATTTCTGGACTTTCAGTTGTAATAGAAAGGTCTTCCCCACTTCAAGCTTATAAAGAAATTCTTCCATGTCTTCTTCAAGTATAAAAATGATTTCATTTTTTATTCCTGAATCTTTGATTCATGGAAGGTTTTTTAAAATTGATGGTTTAAATAAAGATTCTAGGTTCTGTATAAAATGGAATTCCAGGTATTATTTATGGAAAGGGTACTGTTCCTAAGCCTTACCTTAAAAAAAAACTGTACTTCTAATTAAAGCTTAAATATTAATATGCTTCCTTCATTGAGCTAATATTATGTGCTGAATCATTACATTCCCCTGCGTTGAAAAATACAATACTGGGCATGAAAGAGTTCCAAATAAAGACTACGCTACGCTCAGAAGTAGAAAAATAAATAAATAAATGTAATGCTCAGTGGCCAGAAATAAAAATTCTTCATGCTTCCCAGGCATCTTAATATTTATAGCATTACAGATGGTTCTGTCCTTTCTTCATGGTTGGTGCCACATGTTTCCTGTTTGAGGAACTCGTCCTTCTGTGGGGAAGAGCAACCTTCCTTCGTGTTGCAGGTACTTATTTTCCAAGAAAAGATCAAATGCTCCTTGCAGCTGCAGACACCCACACTCTTCATGTTCTTTCAAAGGGTTTCTTACTCCTGTATTCTAGACATGTCCAAACTAAACCCCGGTCAGAAAAAGGCCTGGTCCTGCTTTCCAATGCAACTTGTCTTTTACTCTAGAATTAGATCAGAAAAAATATGTTATTCTTCATTCACAATTATAATTGTATAATTACTTAATAATTTTACATTAATTAATACTTATTCAATATTTATCATCAACATAAATAGTCTTTATTCTTCTCTGGTGTTCAAAGATGACTCACAAACTGAATTCACGTAACACTCAGTTCCATGGTTCTTCCTTTGGTACTTAACAGAGCTCTTTGAGCAGATTTAAGGAACTGAAATCTACTTATTGTTGAAGAAAAGTGCCATCTTTGAAGCATAAGCAGAAACGAAAGGACTAAAGTAATGTTAGAACTGAAAGGTGCTCTGAGCTCTCTTGGTTCAACCTGTCATTTTAAAGATAAGGAAGCAGAGATCCAGAGAACTCTGAGCTTAATGACACATTACCTATATTTATCCTAAGTCATCATGCCCATAAATAAAGGGCGACTTAGCCCTCTTCATTTTTATTTGATTAACTCATGTCGTTAATATGTTAGTTTTGTTTCTTTTAAAAAATGTGTAAGTGTAAAAAGTTGGGGAAAAAAATCATCCCAAATTTCTCTATCTAGGCACAATCACTGTTAAAAGGCAGCATGACCTTCATTAAAGGTTGGAGCCAGACAGTGCCAGACAGAACCCCAGCACTTAAACTTCCTGAGTCTCAGCGTCTTTATCTCTAAAAGGGGGATGATAGTTTTCACCTCATAGTGAAGTTGAAAGTATATGACATAGGTAAAGCATTCAGCTTAGTGACTGGCATGGTTGAATTCAATTCATGTTAGCAATTATTCATATTACAGTTGAGATAATACTCTCTACTTTTTTTGTTGGTTTTTTAAAAATTAATTTATATTTTTTACAGTAGGTCCTTGTTAGTTATCTATTTTAAATATAGCAGTGTGTACATGTCATTCACTCTCTACGTTTTTGTATCATGCTTCTTTCACTTCCTGTATCATATGCATTTTTCCAGGTCATCAAAGAATCTTTATTAATATACATCTTTGATGTCGTGGCCCTGTTTGTAGAGAAAAAAAAAATGGAGTTATTTTCCACTCCAAAGCCAGGGTTGCATATACCTTCTCCCCAACAGAAGAAAAGCTGAATCAGCAGTTGCCAACAAAAGAGAAAGGAAACAGGGTTAATTAAGAGGAACTATTTTGGAATAAACAGCTGGATTTACAAGGGTGTGCATGAGAATGCTTTGATGCATGCATTTAGAGAGAAAAGGATATAGAATAATTGATGGCTATATTGGCAGATCAAAGTGTCTCAAGGGCATTGCAGGCTATGGAGGTAAATCATTTGCACTTTTCCTGCATTTAGTGTATGCATTTTGTGAGCATAATGATAATTTGTACTCACACGGGACCTTTCATCTGGGGAGGAGCTCAAAGCACTTTGAAGATGTTAATAAGAAAAAGACCTGCTAATTAAGATTGCTTAAAAAGAAAACCTCTCCTTTCAGCATGTTTACATGATTGCTGGGAAGGTTCTGACTTAAAGAGATTTGTTATCACAGGTGAGTTATTTCATGTCTCCTTTTTATAACATACTGTTGGATTTAGTGTACTGATAAAATGTCTTTCTCTGGACAGTCACACCAGATGTAACAGATAATTCAACTGTGATGTGCTTGATTTGGAGATCACACATTTGCCCAGAAAATTTGAGGGTAGAGCAAAAAGCAGTACCAAGTTGAATATTTGTAATGAATTTTCAGGTTATCGGACAAATTTGTAGACTAAACCCAGCAAAACGAACTTAGAAGAAGGACAGAGTGTTCCCAGTCCTATCTGAGATTATATTTGTTAAAGGAAATTCAAAAGCAAAAATCATGGAGTCCTTTGTCCCAGTCAACAGCATGATTTTAAGAGTTCTACAAGCTTCCAACTCAACTTGCCTACATCAAACACCCTAAAGCAAATCCCTACATAGATGAAGTCGACTCATGAAACCTTCTGTAATCCCAGTTGTCAGAACTGGATAGTTCCTTTCTCTCTGCTCCCTAGGCAGGGAATATGTTATATGTTTGAATATCTTACTTGTTCAACTTCTTAGTATTTAAGTCATTTTTTTCCTTATGTCAGTTAGATGTTTATAGTTCTTCCCCACTAGAGAGCAAACTCCAAGAAGGCAAAAAAAAAAAAAAAATTGTTTTTATTCACCTTACCATCCTGTAGAGGGCTTAGCACAGGCAAGATCTGAGCCTTAACACAACATACCCATTAATAATTATTTTCTGGGCTTCCCTGGTGGTGCAGTGGTTAAGAATCGGCCTGCCAATTCAGGGGACATGGGCTTGAGCCCTGGTCCGGGAAGATCCCACATGCCGCAGAGCAACTAAGCCTGTGTGCCACAACTACTGAGCCTGCGCTCTAGAGCCCACGAGCCACAACTACTGAGCCTGTGCACCAAGAGCCTGTGCTCCACAACAAGAGAAGCCACTGCAATGAGAAGCCCACGCATCACAACAAAGAGTAGCCCCCTCTCGCCACAACTAGAGAAAGCCTGCATGCAGCAACGAAGACCCAAGGCAGCCAAAAATAAATAAATAATTATTTCTTTTAATTAAGAATTGTATTATAGCATTTTTGTAATAGGAAAAGAAATTGGAAGCAACATAAATGTCCATCAACAAGGTACTGGCTAAATAACACTATGGCACATCTGCACAATGGGACAACCCAGTGTCACTGCTAAATAGACTGGGGTAGACCTGGAAAAATGCAGTGATTTATGGAATGAACATCTCAAGTAGAATAATATCTATTTTAGGATCTCTGTTTTTTACAAAACACAAAACAGTAACAATAAAAAAAAAAAACCCAAATGGATGATTGAGAGCGCAAGGGATGAATAGATGGAAAGCTAGCGTAGACAGATCAATTTTTTGTAATTCTTAGAAATAGGAAGCCCTGAAAAATATGAGCCAGTTATTCACAGTGAGCATTTCTGGTGAGTGGGGCTGAAGGGAGTAGGCCGACTGTGAGAGAAAAGTGCTTCACTTTTTACTTTTTCCTCTGTGTTGTTTGAATTTTTAGCAATGAGCAAGTGTTATTTAAGATCATTTTTTAAAAAGGAAACTATTTATTGACTTGAAGTTTGGGTTTGTTGAACCTCCCTTCAGTTGGGCAGATGACCTAATATCCCATATTTCTCAATTTCACAGCCTTTTTCCCTGAGGAACTTCTGG
Organism: Mesoplodon densirostris; assembly: GCF_025265405.1. Lineage (NCBI taxonomy): Eukaryota > Metazoa > Chordata > Mammalia > Artiodactyla > Ziphiidae > Mesoplodon > Mesoplodon densirostris. Next base: position 19,386,123 of record NC_082677.1, read on the forward strand.
CAGTGAACAAGCCAGAAGGGACAGTCTTCCTTTTTCCAGAGTGAGCATTTGGCCGGATTCAAACTGACTCCCTTGGGCATCTCCCTGGGGCATCTTTCCAGGGCCTTGCTTTCTAAACTTGGTGTACTAATGCGCTGGGACAGATTCCCTGGCTGACTTTGGGCCTTGTCAGATCTCCCTGGTAACTTTCCTAGGCTTTCTGGTCGCCAAAGAGACATCGACTTTTTCAATTGCAAATTAGTCTAGGTCAAAATTCAAGCAGGAGGCACCACGGCCCCTGAAATCCCTCTGCTCTTTCTTTCTAGCCAGTGCATTCTCCCTTTCTTGAAAGTCCTGCTCCACCCAAGGGGGATGATCAGAAATAGCCACCTGGGCTAATTTCCTAGATGACTATTCTCTTGTTTTGACCAGCAGGAGGGGTGTAATCTGTCTTCTACAGTTTGTGTAGGTTGGCTTGCTGCCATCATGATTCTCTCAGCTGAAGAAAGTAAACACTCTCTAAAACAGGAGGGCAGGAGGGAATTTTGCATGAATATTATAAATTAATGCACTTTCCTGGGATCTGGCCTGGCCCATTTTTACGGGGCTGGTTTAAGGTTAGTTTGTGGTTACATAAACTTGCCCACAATCCTGAGGAGGAAAGAATACCCTCTGGTGGTAAGATTCCATCCCTGCACTGTATGCCCTAAATTTCAGCTCCTGGCCAAGTTGCCTAACCTGCGCTGGTACTGGGACACATGTGAGCATTTTCAGTCAAAGGAATCTACACTTAAAGAAATCAGCTCCACCTTAATCTTGAGTGATACACAGAGATACAGGCAGTAAAATTTCCATTTCCCAATGATGCTTTTTTTTGATTCTGAGTTACTGGGTTATACATTTCATGCAGATTAAAAAGTTTAATTTTGTTATTTTATTATGGAAAAATATCCTTATCATTATACAAACTATAGAGCTTGAATTGATTTTTGTGTGTACCATTATTAATGATGTCTATATTGTGACACTTATTTCAGGCTCCTTTGGGTTTTCGAAAATGTGTCTGTTCTGTAGTATGGGAGATTTTGGTTGCTCAGAATGTATCAATACGTACTGCTGATTGTTGCAACATTCGGACGTATTGGTAGTCATAGATTCCAGTCTTGTTCATCTAGCCACTCGAATTGTCACAGTTGGCTTGCTTACCCGGCAACATCATCAAAACAGATGCTCTGGAGATGCAGTGAGCGGGCCTGGTATGGAATGTTCAGTGTAAGCTGGAGTTCCCGTGGACCCTGGACTTTTGCCTTCCTGAGTCTCTGCCTTTGACTTTCCCTCTGGGAATCATGCCATAAAGGTCACTGTTTCCTGTTCCAAATATTCCTTTTAGTTTCTGTTTTGTGAGAACTCCGTACAGAGCTTTTTCCCTTGACCATTTGTCCTCCCAGGCCTGAGATTGCTTCTGAAGTGAAGAGAGTTGAATAAACCCAAGGTTCCGTTTTGGGAACTGGGCATTATTACCTGCTCCTCCACTTGTCACCGAGAGTGGAGTGCCCTTGGAGAGGCTGTGGCACCAGGATTTGTGATGAGAGAAGAGAAGGAGGGCTCCGTCCATTATTTAAAACTTGCATTTGCTTCTTGTCAAAATGTGCATTGGCCACCTGGTAAGTGACCAACTGTCCAGGTCTGCCTGGGATTGAGGGGTTGCCCAGGACACAGGACTTTCAGTGTTAAAACTGGCAAAGTCCCAGGGAAACGGGATGAGTCGGTCACACCAGTGTGAGTTGAGGGCCATGTGAATCAGCTCTTTGCTCCCCTCTCTCTCCCTAGTAAGTGTCCTTCCTCTTACCCCAGAATTGATGAGTGCTGTTCCTTATACCTCCTTAATAAATAAATCCATAACGTTTGAAAACAATTACACAAACATGAACTCGTGTCAGGCATGCCTAAACCACTCTACTGTAATGATTTATCATCGTTTATAAGCACGTTGTGAAGGCTGACTGTTTTGGACAAAGTCCAGCGATGGGGATGGGGAGCTGAATGGATAAACAGATAAACCACAGAAATGACCAAGTGCTCGGCGAGTGGTGTAGGAGGCCAAAGAACAAAGTGATGACTGTGCGCTGAGACAGCTGGGAGAGGCTTAATACAGGAAGTGGGATGTGGAGAGGGCTGGAGAGGAATCTAGCAAGAAAAGGTAGCTTTAAGTGAGAAGAGCCTCTTCCAAGCAGAGGAAACAGCTGTCCCTAGAGGCAGGAGTGCCTGCGTGAGAGCTGCATCCGCTAGTTGCCCTGAAGCTGAGTTGTCAACTGGGTGACCAGTTTGAAGAGGGTGTGTAGGACCATTCCTGTGTTTCTGTATCGCTGCTTTTGCAATTATTATAGGCACAAGGAACACGCCTTCTCCAAACAGAGGGAGCACTTCTTTCTTCTCCTGTCCCTCTGCCAGCTTTTGCAGGTTAGGCCCATCCTCTCTAAGGAATTACTTGACTATCTCGGTAAATGTTTGGGGTGCAAAGAACTGGAGCATTGTCAAAACTCTGTGTGCCTGTTCCACCCTTCCTCCTATTGAGTCCAGTGCAGGGTGGAGCAGCTCACAGAGTGTGGGCAAGGAAGCTATCCTTCACCTCCCTTTAAACAAGCTTTGACACGGAGACTCAGAGCATCAGCCCCCGCGAGCGCGTTCTCAGTAAATGCGATGAACGTTTCTACGTGGAATGGGACTGTTAACGACTACTGGTCTCCTTTCCACGTAAAGCGGTAAATGCTCAATAATGGGCCTTCAATGACCTTATCATTGATTGAACATAACAAAGTATCATAGAGTTGCAGGAAAATGGGGGCATGAGAGGATGCTTACGTCCCAGGTCTCGGGCGAGTCCCTGGGACAGACCACCAAGGGAGGGTCCTTGGCTTTGCGCAGGAAGGGATTCAAGAGCGAGAAGAAGTGAGTAAAAGCAGATTTATTCAGGGAGATACACGCTCCATAGACAGAGTGTGGGCCGTCTCAGACGGTGAGAGGACCCTGAATATGGGATGGTTAGTTTTTATGGGCTAGGTAATGTCATAGGCTAATAAGTGGGAGATTTATTCCAGCTATTTTAGGGAAGGGATGGAGATTTCCAGGAATTGGGCCACTGCTTATTTTCTGGCCTTTTATGGTCAGCCTCAGACCGGCCATGGAGCCTGTGGTTGTGTCATTTAGACACTAATGTGTTACAAGGAGCGTAAAATGAGGCTCAGGTTCTACTGGAAGTTGACTCTTGCACCATCTCGGGCCTGTTAGTTTCTGACCAGTTTTTGTGGTCTCCTCAATGGCTACGTCATTCTTTTAAGGTTGTGCCCTGCTCCCTTCCCTCCTGTCTCAATAGCTGGAGTTTACCTAAAGGGCCTCTTCCTTACACAAATCCCATTGTTCCCATCCCGTTGTTTAGTGAAAGGAACCTCTTTCAGTCCAACAAAGACAATGTGAAGGTGTGTTTGTAAACCAGATAAATGGGATCAAGGGGGACAGAGGCCAAAGCAGAAACTGCCTTCAGTGAGATTTGGGAGAAGGGACACCAGGAGGGTTCTTGTACCTCTTCCACCAGTTTTTGACCTGAAAATTCCTTCTCATGTAAAGATGATGCTTTAGTCTGCAGATACTCCTGGGAAGGTTATACCTTGCCTTACTTTCACACCAAAAAGTCTACATCCCTGTTTTGCTTTGGCGAGGAACAGATAGGGCCTTGAATGTTTAAAGAGAAGAATCTACAGATACACTGCCAAAAAGGAAGAGAAAATACTGCCAAAAAGGAAGTCTTAGCATCTTAAAATCAAATCTGTGTCTAAATTTTTCTGAAATTTGTCATAGCTTTTATTTGAAATGGTTTGAATTACAACAGCACTCTGAAAAACTGTCTATTATTTTTCTTGTTTTGGATTTGTTGCTCCTTAAGACTGTCTGGTCTCGACCATCTTTGCTTTCCTTCTGTCATTCGATTTCCTTTCCTTGCTCTCAAACTCTTTCTGTAAACTATTTTAATCTGCCCTATTTCTCCTCCTGAATTTCCACCTTGGTTCCCACTGGTCATGTTTATTTATTAGCTCACAATGCTTACTTCCTTTCTCAGGTCAGGAGAGGCATGACCGCCCCAAGATATGACTCTATCCTTAGAAGACATGAATTCAAGGTTAAATCATTGAGTTGATAACTGCATCTGTTAAAAATATTATGATCACCCTCCTGCTTTCATTTGTTTTATTTGCAGACATAGGTTGGTAACTAATATTTCTATGCTTTAAAAAATGGAAGGGAAATTCCACTAGATAGTGTGGATTAATCAGACATGTTTTTCTTTAAAAAACCATGGCTTTATACTTCTTTTGTGTTCGCTATTTCTTAATCGTAGCTACAAGTGAGACTTCTTCTCTCCCCATTCTGTTTGTCTTGGGCAAATTCTTACCCACATCTCTGTGTAAAACATCATTTTTAAAAAAAAAACAACTTTGCAGTGGTTCTGCCCTTGGTGGTGTCAATTAGATCACTATCATTTGAATTGAATGCTAAGGTATGGTGTTTGCTATTAGGTTAAAGGTTTCCTTGGAGTAGATCCAGTTCTTTTGAACCTTTTTTGATAAGTAATGGCTTTCAAAGTCCTGGCTTGAAGATTGTTATTTTGAATTAGGAATTCTTATCTCTACATAATTTGCACAATCCCAGACTATATGGACATCTCCCAAGTCTTCCAGACAGTCGTCCTTCATTACAGCGGTGCCATTTAAAAGTCTAGAGGAGAATTCAGGCGGCCATAGTGGACCAGGCAGTTGAACCAAGAACATCTAAAGAAGCTACTAGGAGAAGATTCTACCACTTCTGTCAGTCTAAATACCACTGCCAAGTTTTCTAAAAATTCAGTTAGTCCTGGTTTATGGCTCAAAGCACTTCGCATGTATCAGCCCATTAGCCCTCTGCATTCCGCTGAGTCAGGAAGCTGACAAGTGGAAAAAAGCCAGTTTCCAAATGTGCACTCAGAGGCACAGAAAGCTTAAATAACTGCAACAGGATCACTAATTCAGGCGGCAAAGCAGTACACACATGGGAACCAAGGAGCTATCAAAATGTTCCATAGGATCGAATATAATAACCTCCCTAGCACTGGTGTTCCTTTAAGTAGCAGATACACAACTCTGTGGCAAGATAAAACACCTCTGCTTGGGACTCCTTCTCATTCCAACACTCAGAAGTAGACAGGCTGACTTCAGGCAACGTCATCCACGTAGGGGAGTTTTGTCTCCTGTACCATCTTCTCTCTGAGCCAATTTCCTTTCAGCTATGGCCAAGAGTATGGGCTCTAGGGCTAGAAATGCCGGAATTCAAACCTTGGTCCCACCACTATGACCCTGCACAAGTCACCTAATCTCTTTGTGACTCAGTTTCCTCATCTGTAAAATACGGATTAGTAATAACACCTTCCTAAGACAAAGTGCTGTGGGGAGGGAATGAGTTAATCCATGAAAGCACTTAGAACAGAACCTGGCACATAAGTACTCAATAAATGTTAGTTATTTCTCTTGTTACCATTTAATATGCTTTTCTTCCTTTCATTCTCTTACTTCCTCTTCCTATCAAAATAGCAAAGGATCCAGTAACAGCCATTAACATTTTAGTGAGAAAGAGTTTCATCTTACTTCTGCCAGCTGGTTTGCTTATCAAGCTTTGTCTCTAATTGTGGAGACAATTACTGTTTATGGAATTTTGGATACCATAAATGTTTTGAGGGAGTGGTGAAAGGTGGGTGATGAGAACAGGAAAAATCTCAATTACCCTTGACCAAAACCCTCTCCTTTTAAAAAAAATCCCTTCTCCACCTCTATCTTGTTCCTTCCTGCCTTATCCTGAACAACTTTCCCTTCACTCACCCTAGTATTTTATCCAATTCCTCCAATTGCCAGGAATGCAGGGTCTCTTTTCATGGGTCCTCTGCTTTGTCAGCTACTTCTGGCCTAGTTCTCTTCACCCCAACACTGCTTTGCTGTGATGATACTGTTGTGTGGACCTAAAGTGAGAAGATCTAAGCTGTAAAAGTACAATTTGCGTATATCAAAGTAACACAGGCGGGCTTCCCTGGTGGCGCAGTGGTTGAGAGTCCGCCTGCCGATGCAGGGGACACGGGTTCGTGCCCCGGTCCGGGAAGATCCCACATGCCGCGGAGCGGCTGGGCCCGTGAGCCATGGCCGCTGAGCCTGCGCATCCGGAGCCTGTGCTCCGCAACGGGAGAGGCCACAACAGTGAGAGGCCCGTGTACCGAAAAAAAAAAAAAAAAAAAAAGTAACACAGGCTACCTATATGATTACTTACCAATTATGCCTAATTGTCTACCAGCATAATAATATAGCTCTATAGTATTAAGTATTAATAATATTAACTTTATTAGCCTTTATTTGGAAATAGCAAAACTCTGTTCACGTATACTGGGCTTTCCTAATTAGTTGCTGTCATAGCATTATCATTTGATCATAACCTTGTCCATTGTGGTTTTGCTTCCAGGCAAAACACAAAATTCATGCAATTATTTCATGTAATTAAACACGTGAAACTCAACTTCCAACCCTTTGCTACATGGAAGAGACACAGGGTAAGGAATGGAGAGGAGAAGGGACCAGAGGGGAGGGTAGAGGGGAGGGTAGATATGAGACAAAGAATCTCCAAGGCCTGAGATTACTTTTTCCCCAGTCCTTTCCCTTAACTTCACCACCTAGAGGTAATATTTATAAAACACAAGGCTTAAAAGTCAGTGAGTCTCAGACTTAACGCTCCAGTCATCTTTAAGTGACAATCTATTTTCAACCCTTTTTTTTTTTAAAGAAATAGCGATTACAGTTCATGTCACAGTTTTAAATGACATAAATAACTTGACTCAACAGAAACAGTGGCCAGTTTTTCTTAGAGCTCTGGGCAAATTGGAGGTAGTTGTTTATCTCTTAGTCTGTTTTCGTACCTGCTCATCACTCTTTTTATGCCCTTTGTTTTTGTTTTTTTTATTTTTATTTATTTATTTTTTATTTATTTTTTATTTTTTGCTTTATAACAAATATGCCCTTTGTTAAAACCCCATTATTTGTATTTTTATATGAAGTTCACAGGCACCTACATTTTTTACTCAGTAGCTCACCAACATTCCATTATATATGTTTTAAAGGTTTCTGCATCTATTCATATTAACCCCAAATAACAGATTTTTATTTCCACTAACCTAATGTCTCCTGCTAACTGTTTTCCTGGCAGTGTCAATCATACACTTCAAATAGGATCGCGATCATACCTGCTTGCATATGTTAGAAGGAATGTTAGAAGGAATGTCCTCAATGGTGCCAACTTTAGAAGTTGTCTATGGTTATCCTAGCATGAGTGGGCCAGATGTAAAGTACTTGAACTCATTATAATTAGTTTAGGACATATTGCTTTTATTTTTGGTCCAATAAAGCAATTGTTTCCAAACTATGTTCTGTAAAAACTTCAGAGGTTCAACAAGGGATTTGTGAATATCTTAGAAAAAAAAAAGAGTGTATCGTAATATATATTTTTTATTTGTGTCCCCAGTTCACCCTCTTCAGTCACCACCCTGTAACAAATGTATACTCTATGGGTAATTATGTAGGAATCACGGGTATGTCTGGCCAAATGAGACATGATTCTAATTTTATCGTTTGAGTCATATGTTACATGAATGTTAATTTACTGAGTACTTATTATGTGCCTGCATTTACTTGGATTATTTACATTAGTCTTCTTAACAACTCTGACATAGGTGCTCTTATTATCCCCTTCCACAGAAAAGCAGAGCCTTAGGAGGTGAGGAAGCTTGCTCAAGGTCTCAGAGTAAAAAGCAACTAAGCCAGGGCTGAAACCTTAGCATTTGGCTCACATGCTCTTAAAAATGATGATCTGCTACCTCCTCAATGGTTAGAAGGAGAATAATCTGTAAAATCAAGCTTTCCTTCTGTACAGTAGCTTTGACCCCGCCCTCCAATATCGTGCACCCTGTTGAATGAATAGATTATAAACTTGGAATTTCAGACATTCATGTGAATCACGTAAGGGACGGGGGAGTGGAAGGGGTACCCTTTTACTAGTGTATTTGTAAGGGCTGCTTTCCATGCAGTTAGTTGAGAGCCACTCTATTTTTTCAAGTTCCACTGGCCAATAAAAGGCAAAGACTACCTTCTCTAATGACCATTCTCGTGTCACAACATCCTGCAGGGGACCTGCCGCCCCTCCCTCCCTGCAGCTCTTTTAAGTTCCTGGCTGCACTGCAGACCAGTGAGTTGTCCCAGTAGGCTGCCCTCTCCTGGCTGTTTACGGGTCTGCAAGGGTTTTCACTAGGGGGCCATTTCTCCTTTCCTTGAGGTTTGATGGATTACAGTTCTCTTATTACTCCATGTCAGTCAGTCCCAGTCTGAGATGCCCTGGAGGTGAAAGGTTTATGCTTTGGGTGCCCCGCGGCTGCTGACCTGACCAAATCCCATCATATGAAATATGGTCTCCTGGCACTCACATGGTCACTCTGAAGTCTGCAAGCAAGTCCTCACGGACTCCACTCCCAAAGCTCCTCCACCCCTCACCTCCCCACAGGCCATCCATTATGAGAAGCGACAATTTTGAGGCTGTCATCATGATGACTGTTCAGTGGCCCAAGAAACCTGTAACCTTTCTACCTCAGGCAGATGGAGCCCTTGCCTCTCAGGATTACAGCTCCATGGACAGGGATGAGATAGACAGGCCTCTGTCCTTCTCAGAAAGACCTGGAGCTCTTACTAGTTCTTGGTCCCCACAAGATAGCCTTGTTTATCCCATAGCAGCTTTCCCTACTGAAGCGCAGACCAGAGTCCCAGCAGGACGCATTAGGAGAAACTGTGGCAAAACTGATCCAAGTTGTCTTCTCCTTAATGACTCTAAAATTGGATCCCTCCTCAGTGACTCTTGGGCCCAAATCAATTGGTCTATCTTGTCTTCCCTTCACTTGAGTACCACTTCCTGTATTGTTATGGCAATTTTTCTTTAAGGTCAGGAACCCAAGATTCACCTGTCCACCTATCCATCCATTCCTCTATCCATCCGTCCATCCCTCTATTCATTGATCCCCTTGCTCACCATAAAGCATTTACTGAGCCTCTCTTATAAGGGGCTTTTCAAGCAGTTGGGATTACAATGATTAATAATACACAGTCCTTGTCCTTGAGGAGCTAATAGTCTATTGGCTATTAGATTGCAAAAAAAAGATTGAAAGATTGAAAAATAAATAGGCAGTTACAGCTATCACCCAGTGTAATAAGTAATGGTATTGTCTTTCAGAGCAATAAAGGGTCACATGCAAGCGGCCTTGATCTTCCTCCATTCTCTCTTTGGGCATCAGGTGTATCCCATTTGATTCTGACTTCTGACCAACCTCATTAAGCTCTTCAGGGTCTGGGCTAAAGTTCAGTTTATAAAAGGAAAGTGGAAAACGCCTCACCCTTTGATAATGAATCCGCTCACTTCTGAAGTGAAAGTAACACTGAGAGAAAACATGTTTTCCAGCTTGAGTCAGATTTTCTTCCTTTACTTTTTAAAATGGATTACTTGGAGCACTGGAAAATGCTAATAATATATGAGTTATCAGGGCCCTTACCAGTTAATTTGAAATACGTATTCTGAATTGCAAATTCACTTCCCAGGCTTCAGTGCGTGCATTGCAGTGTTTACAGTTAAAGATGTCTCAGAAGAATAAATATTTTGTCATGCACCTTATCTCTGAACATGTTGATGAAGCAAACTACTTTGTAGTTCTTTCTTAATGTTCTAGACCTACTAGGACATTCATATTTCCAATGGGTCTTAACTTGGAACATCTGTGCTGCTTCATTGCACCCTCTGAAGACTTCCCAGAATAACTTTGACATAGGGTTCACTTTCCCAAGGACAACATTTTCCCCTTCATCCTACTGCTTCAAAAATGTATCATTGAATTAAAAGTCTTTTCATTCTTGGAACCCTGATGCAGTCAATCCTTTCTCTCTGCAAGATACCCTGATATTAATAGCAAGCACTCTGAGTGTCTTGGCCCATTGTTGGCCTGACCCAATATTGGCTCAAATGCCCACTCTTGTTCTAGTAAAAAACTTCTCTTGGATAAAAAAAAAAAAATACAATTGGCACCTGATAGATTCTGGACACGATGCTATGCACTTTCACTTACGCTCTTTCATTTAATTCTCAAGGTAACTCTATAAGGTGGGTAGAATCATGCTTGGCATACAGTAGATGCTCATAAAATATTTGTTGAATGAATGAAGAAATTACAATCAATTCCCATTTTACAGACTAGAAAACTGAAGATAAAAAAGGTGACGCCCTTTGCTTGAGATCACTCAGTGGCCAAAGCAGGCCTGTGTCTTTGTTCTCCAGGCCCTCTGTACCACGTGCTTCAGAGCCGAATGTGTTCTAGAAGTCTTATGCTGCATCACCACTTGATGCCCTAAGGATTTTCTAAGTCATTGTAATCAACACTTACTAAGCCCCCTCAAGTAATCAAAAGTGCTTTAATCCTCAACTGTGAACACATAAAGCAAGGCTTTATCTTTGTGTCTGTGTTGGATAAAGGTCTCTGCTGAATCTCCTCTGTCTTGGATATCAATTATCCAAACAAGTGTAGAGAAACTCTCAGGAAAATTCACAGGGCAAAATTAATTTTAATGACTTTAATTTACGTAAGAGCCCGTGAAGTAACTGTAGCTTACTGACTCCATCTGCCACATCACCCTTTGTCTGCCCTGCTGAGTCCTGACCCCTGTCCAGGCTGCAGGTCCCTCCCCCCTCCTCCCCAGTGACCCTCTCAGGGTCCTGATCCTTCCACCCAAAGCTTTTTCCATCTGTGGGCCACTGTCTGTGATCTGTCCCAGCACCTAAAAGACTTCTGTGTCTCCCCATGACATATGAAAAGCAAGGCCTCTCTCTTGGTTTCACCCAGAGTCCTGCCTCCTTTTCTAGATTTACTATTGCATTAGTGGACATTTGTGGCACTTGTTGTATAGTCCTTAGTCTTGTCTTCCAACTGGTGTGGACATTCATCACCCCATCTTTTTTTTTTTTTTTTTTTGAGGTACGCGGGCCTCTCACTGCTGTGGCCTCTCCCGTTGCAGAGCACAGGCTCCGGACGCGCAGGCTCAGCGGCCATGGCTCACGGGCCCAGCCGCTCCACGGCATGTGGGATCCTCCTGGACCGGGGCACGAACCCATGTCCCCTGCATTGGCCGGCGGACTCTCAACCACTGTGCCACCAGGGAAGCCCTATCACCCCATCATCTTAAGCATTCTCCTAAACATGTCAGGCAAACTCTGGGCGTAAGAGGCAGGTGGTGTGAAGTCCTATTAAGTACTTCTGATAAGCAGTCCATCCCCTACCAGGCACCAAATAAAAGAGGAATGCTGACACTCTCCCGTTTCATGACCTGAGTTCTGAATTTCCTCTACAAAAAAGGAGAATATTGCTGGTAATGGCGATGTACACAGTTTTCTTCCTCTTCATAAACTGCAGTACAGGCCGTGTTCCTCAAACCCAACCAGCCCAAAGAGAACTCCCTGTTTCCCCAAGACCTCTCCCTTCTCCTGTATATTCCTCACCTGAGTTAATGACACTGCCTCTACCAGGTCATCACCCAACCTCATCATTTAACTTTTTTCCATCCCCCTGCACGTCTCTCTCTCTCTCTCTCTCTGTCTCCCCCCTAAATTCAGTCAGTCAGGCAGTCCTTATTTTATCTACTAAATATTTCTGCAGTTGTCTACTCCTTTTCATTCCCCACAACTCCTGTCTTGGTTCAGACTCACATTACTGCTTTTGTAGGCTGTTGCAGTGTTTCTTTAGCTGGTTTCCCTCCTCCCATGTCTCCCAACTCCTGCTCCAACCCATTCCTCACGTGGTTGTGTCACTGTCTTACTAAAAATCTTTCAGTGACTTCTTATAAAACCATATCCAATTTTATTGCTGATTTCTCTCTTTTTTTTTTTTTGAGCCATGCTGCACAGCTTGTGGGATCTTAGTTCCCCGACCAGGGGTGGAACCCAGGCCCATGGCAGTGAGAGCACAGTCCAGTCCTAACCACTGGACCGCCAGGGAATTCCCCTTATTGCTGATTTCTAGCTTAGAGGCTAATCAGAGAATATGGTCTATAACATCTCTATTTAGGATATTCTATTAATATTTTCTTTGTACCTAAATGCACGATCAATATTAGAAGATGCTCCAACAAAATAGGAAAGGATGTATATTTTCTGTTTCTGATTTACCAAAAGAAAGGTCTATATTCACTATTTACAGTATCCATATCCTGTTTCTACTAAATTGATTTCAATGATTATATTCTGCAATATCTAGTTTGTCATTTTTTGTTTATTTCATATTTGGAATTTAAAAAGCTACATATTGACAGCTATAGTCTAATGGTGTTTTGTCAAAATTTCCTTATATTTCTAGTTTTTTTTTTAAGTTGGAAGATACGGTGTTTGTTGCATAATTTTTGCATCCTCTGTGAATACAACTTTTACCAATATTTACTTATTAAAAAAGAACAAGTCTAAGATTTTTTCTCAGAAATAAAAATGCCTTGCATGGAGCGGCTTCTCTTTACACTCTCCAGCCTTCTCTTCTGCTATTGCTCTCTCTCACTTTCATTTTAATAATACAGCCTGCTTTGGGTGCTTCAGATCCTTCCAGATACACCTGAAATTTTGCTCTTCCTAAAGTTCCGTGCATAACTATGACTCAGCTTTATATCAGAGCTCAGCTGTGGTGTCTTGAACCCCCCAGATTAATCTAAATACACTTTGTAAACTCATAGCACCTGTGTTAACCTACTTCTCACCACATTTTGTAATCTGTGTATATGTCTGGGTTTCTCACCAGACTGTAAGTCCTTAAGAATGTGGACCAGACTTTCATCTCTTTTTGACCCTCCCAAGGCCTGAAACCAGGTAGGCTGCTCAGTTCTCTTGCACTGTACCTGACCAAACAACTTCCAGCCAACACCCCAGTCTGAGCCTTGTCTCATCTTACCCATCCTCCCCGTGTCCAATACGATCGATCATCTTGGGTTTCCATAAACCCCTTGCTATTTGATCTGACTTCTCCAAAATATTTTGGAGTGCTTCTTAGCAAGAGTTGGCTTCTCTCCCTGTTCTTTTTCCTCATGCTTCCTTGGGTAACTGCCTCCGGGTTTGTGTTCTCTTGCCTCAGAAGTGGTTGCTTGTGATTCAGCCCCATCCCCTGGAGAAGGAGTTGGAGAGAGATCAGACATTATGACCATTTGGTACTTTTTGTTCTGAAACTATGCTCTCCAAGCCACTTTTTTTTTTTTTTTCCCCAGTACACGGGCCTCTCACTGTTGTGGCCTCTCCCGTTGCGGAGCACAGGCTCTGGACGCACAGGCTCAGCGGCCATGGCTCACGGGCCCTGTGGCATGTGGGATCTTCCCAGACTGGGGCACAAACCCGTGTCCCCTGCATCGGCAGGCGGACTCTCAACCACTGCGCCACCGGGGAATCCCCCAAGCCACTTTTTTGATGGCCATTGGGCTTACCAAATTGAAAAATAGTGGATCCATGGACAGGGACATCTGTGAACACTCAAGTTATAGTTCTCATTATAACTGCATCAATTTGCCTTGTTTTAATTAATTTGCTTCTTGAAGAATTAGTCTGTATAACATAATTACTGATTCAGATTCTTTAAGTTGCAAGAAACAAAACTCAGTCAAGCTAGTCTGTGTGTGGAGGGGGAGAAGCTCCCTTATGTGGAGCAATAAGAGAGACAGGGGTCATGAGAATTCATGAATAGGACACATGATAAAGCTGAAGCTTATGGGAACTGAACTTAGAAAGTTGCCAGGAAGTGGGCCGTCCCCAGGGACTACCACTCGCCCCACTCCATCTCTCATGGGCCATATCAGCTCTTTCTCCCCATTACCCTTTTCTTTCCCTATACTCTGCATATCTTTCAACTTCCTCATAGCATCTACATATTCTTGGGTTTTGCTCCTTTATAAATTTGGCGTACACAACCCACCACGGTCTCTTCAGCTTCTCTCTGCATCAATTTCATTCTCTCCATATTTCTTTTGGCTTCATTTCTGTAGAGAGAGTTGGCTCCAAGTCATCTCTTTAAGCTATAGATGGATGTATCTGTAATTAGTCAACTTTGTTCCATCTCCGTGGCTACTATTTTGGTCAAATCACTATCATCTCCCCTCTGAATTAGTACAATGACTTTTCCTACCACCATCTTCCCCCATTCCCAATCCATTTTCCATACCCTTCAGAGAATTCCCATTGCCTTCATGATAAAGTACAGATACTTTAACACCCTGACATGACCCTTCATGATTTAGCCTCATGGCCTGGTCCTTAAATACATTTCCAGCCTCAATTCTTCCCACTTCTCAAGCTTGTACTCTGCTTCCCATCTTACTGAATATATTTTAGTTTCTTAAAGTATACCATGTTCTCTCTTACCTCTGGTTATATGCTGTTCCTCCCAACTGGAAAACTTTTCCTCTGCAACTGGCCTTCTTCTACTTAATCTTCAGCTCTCAGCTTAATCATCACTTCCTCCAGGAAGTCTTCCTTGACCAGGTTACTTGACTACACTGCTGTATGCTCCCCTAGCACTGCACTTTCCAACTTGACCCTTTCTCCTGGTAGCCCGGGGAAGTATCAGACCTCAGCACACTTCCTTTTTCCCTATTGTCTGGGGCCACCCTGAGCCTACCCGGGCCCCTGGGGTGCATGCCAGACAGAAACTGCATGTATATCAAGTGTGACTTGGAATAAGAAAGGGGACTAATCAGAGCTTTATATCCCTGGACTTCTCCCACTTCACTGTCCTTGGTGCATAGATGTGGGCCAGGCCCTTCACTCATGCTGGGGATGTAAAGTTTATTGACCAATACACTAGGATGTAAACAAACCCAAAAGGCATGGTTTGCAGAGATTTAATATGCATCTGTCAAAATGGTCACTTGCCGGGCCTCCCTGGTGGCGCAAGTGGTTGAGAGTCCGCCTGCCGATGCAGGGGATACGGGTTCGTGCCCCGGTCTGGGAGGATCCCATATGCCACGGAGCGGCTGGGCCCGTGAGCCATGGCCGCTGAGCCTGCGCGTCCGGAGCCTGCATGTCCGGAGCCTGTGCTCCGCAACGGGGGAGGCCACAACAGTGAGAGGCCCGCATACCGCAAAAAAAAAAAAAAAAAAAAAAAAAGGTCACTTGCCAAGTGATGTCTGTGATCCATAATTCCACCATTTCACATCTAAATCCTCCATAAACACACTGTGGGCTGGGTGTCTGAAGACTCAGAGAAGAACCACTGACACTGCTAAAATCAAGGGATCTAAACTCCCTTTGAAATTGTAAAGGCTTTGTTGAGGAACGTTGCAGTTGTACTGCCAGAACCTGAGAAATACCTTTGGGGCACTTTGTACAGCCCATTGGCCCGGCAGGAGCACTGTGTACATACAGGGTTGAAAATGGATTGCCTGTCTGGTTGAGAAGAGATTAAAAAGCATGAATCAGGGACTTCCGGGTAAGATGGCGGAAGAGTAAGACGCGGAGATCACCTTCCTCCCCACGGATACACCAGAAATACAGCTACACGTGGAACAACTCCTACAGAACACCTACTGAACGCTGGCAGAAGACCCCAGACCTCCCAAAAGGCAAGAAACTCCCCACATACCTGGGTAGGGAAAAGCGGAGAGATTCCCGCACAGAGGATCGGTGCCGAGCGGCACTCACCAGCCCGAGAGGCTTGTCTGCTCGCCCGCCGGGGCGCGCAGCGCTGGAAGCTGAGGCTCGGGCTTCGGTCAGAGCGCAGGGAGAGGACTGGGGCTGGCGGCGAGAACTCAGCCTGAAGGGGGCTAATGTGCCACAGCTAGCCGGGAGGGAGTCCGGGAAAACTCTGGAGCTGCCGAAGAGGCAAGAGACTTTTTCTTCCCTCTTGGTTTCCTGGTGCGCGAGGAGAGGGGATTAAGAGTGCTGCTTAAAGTGGCTCCACAGACGGGCGCGAGTCGCGACTTAAAGCGCGGAGCCCAGTGACGGGCGTGGGACGCTGGGGCTGCTGCTGCCGCCGCCAAGAAGCCTGTGTGCGAGCGCAGGTCACTGCCCACACCGCCCTTCCGGGAGCCTGTGCAGCCCACCACTGCCGGGGTCCCGGGATCCAGGGGCGGCTTCCCTGGGAGAACGCACGGCGCGCCTCGGGCTGGTGCAACGTCACGCCGACCTCTGCCGCTGCAGGCTCGCCCCGCACTCCGTGCCCCTCCCTCCCACCCAGCCTGAGTGAGCCAGAGTCCCCGAAGAGGCTGCTCCTTTAACCCTGTCCTGTCTGAGCGAAGAACAGACGCCCTCCGGCGACCTACGCGCAGAGGCGGGGCCAAATCCAAAGCTGAGACCCAGGAGCTGTGAGAACAAAGAAGAGAAAGGGAAACCTCTCCCAGCAGCCTCAGAAGCAGCGGATTAAAGCTCCACAATCAACTTGATGTACCCTGCATCTGTGGAATACATGAATAGACAACACATCACCCCAAATTGAGGAGCCCGGAGTCAGTGCTGTGCCTCTGAGGTGGGAGAGCCAACTTCAGGACACTGGTCCACAAGAGACCTCCCAGCTCCACATAATATCAAACGGCAAAAATCTTCCAGAGATCTCCATCTCAACACCAGCACCCAGCTTCACTCAACGACCAGCAAGCTACAGTGCTGGACACCCTAAGCCAAACAACTAGCAAGACAGGAACACAACGCCACCCATTAGCAGAGAGGTGGCCTAAAATCATAAAAAGTCCGCAGAGGGGCCTCCCTGGTGGCGCAAGTGGTTGAGAGTCCGCCTGCCGATGCAGGGGATACGGGTTCGTGCCCCGGTCTGGGAGGATCCCATATGCCGCGGAGCGGCTGGGCCCGTGAGCCATGGCCGCTGAGCCTGCGCGTCCGGAGCCTGCGCGTCCGGAGCCTGTGCTCCGCAACGGGGGAGGCCACGGCAGTGAGAGGCCCGCATACCGCAAAAAAAAAAAAAAAAAAAAAAAAAAAAAAAAGTCCGCAGACACCCCAAAACACACCACCAGACATGGACCTGCCCACCAGAAAGACAAGATCCAGCCTCATCCACCAGAACACAGGCACTAGTCCCCTCCACCAGGAAGCCTACACAACCCACTAAACCAACCTTAGCCACTGGGGACAGACACCAAAAACAACAGGAACTACGAACCTGCAGCCTGCAAAAAGGAGACCCCAAACACAGTAACATAAGCAAAATGAGAAGACAGAAAAACACACAGCAGGAGAAGGAGCAAGATAAAAACCCACCAGATCTAACAAATGAAGAGGTAATAGGCAGTCTACCTGAAAAAGAATTCAGAATAATGATGGTAAAGATGATCCAAGATTCTATTTCCCAGATCCAAAATCTTGGAAATAGAATAGACAAAATGCAAGAAACAGTTAACAAGGACCTAGAAGAACTAAAGATGAATCAAGCATCGATTAAAAACACAATACATGAAATAAAAAATACTCTAGATGGGATCAATAGCAGAATAACTGAGGCAGAAGAACGGATAAGTGAGGTGGAAGATAAAATAGTGGAAATAACTGCTGCAGAGCAAAATAAAGAAAAAAGAATGAAAAGAACAGAGGACAGTCTCAGAGACCTCTGGGGCAACATTAAACGCACCAACATTCGAATTATAGGGGTTCCAGAAGAAGAAGAGAAAAAGAAAGGGACTGAGAAAATATTTGAAGAGATTATAGTTGAAAACTTCCCTAATATGGGAAAGGAAATAGTTAATCAAGTCCAGGAGGCACAGAGAGTGCCATACAGAATAAATCCAAGGAGAAATACACCAAAACACATATTAATCAAACTGTCAAAAATTAAACACAAAGAAATCATATTAAAAGCAGCAAGGCAAAAACAACAAATAACACACAAGGGAATCCCCATCAGGATAACAGCTGCTCTCTCAGCAGAAACTCTACAAGCCAGAAGGGAGTGGCAGGACATAATTAAAGTGATGAAGGAGAAAAACCTGCAACCAAGATTACCCAGCAAGGATCTCATTCAGATTTGATGGAGAAATTAAAACGTTTACAGACAAGCAAAAGCTGAGAGAGTTCAGCACCACCAAACCAGCTTTACAACAAATGCTAAAGGAACTTCTCTAGGCAAGAAACACAACAGAAGGAAAAGACCTACAATAACGAACCCAAAACAATTAAGAAAATGGGAACAGGAACATACATATCGATAATTACCTTAAATGTAAATGGACTAAATGCTCCCACCAAAAGATACAGATTGGCTGAATGGATACAAAAACAAGACCCATATATATGCTGTCTACAAGAGACCCACTTCAGACCTAGAGACACATACAGACTGAAAGTAAGGGGATGGAAAAAGATATTCCATGCAAATGGAAACCAAAAGAAAGCTGGAGTAGCAATTCTCATATCAGACAAAATAGACTTTAAAATAAAGACTACTAGAAGAGACAAAGAAGGACACTACATAATGATCAAGGGATCGATCCAAGAAGAAGATATAACAATTGTAAATATTTATGCCCCCAACATAGGAGCACCTCAATACATAAGGCAAATACTAACAGCCATAAAAGGAGAAATCGACAGTAACACACTCATAGTAGGGGACTTTAACACCCCACTTTCACCAATGGACAGATCATCCAAAATGAAAATAAATAAGGAAACACAAGCTTTAAATGATACATTAAACAAGATGGACTTAATTGATATTTATAGGACATTCCATCCAAAAACAACAGAATACACATTTTTCTCAAGTGCTCATGGAACATTCTCCAGGATAGATCATATCTTGGGTCACAAATCAAGCCTTGGTAAATTTAAGAAAATTGAAATTGTATCAAGTATCTTTTCCGACCACAATGCTATGAGACTAGATATCAATTACAGGAAAAGAGCTGTAAAACATACAAACACATGGAGGCTAAACAATACACTACTTAATAACGAAGTGATCACTGAAGAAATCAAAGAGGAAATTAAAAAATACCTAGAAACAAATGACAATGGAGACACGACGACCCAAAACCTATGGGATGCAGCAAAAGCAGTTCTAAGAGGGAAGTTTATAGCAATACAATCCCACCTTAAAAAACAGGAAACATCTCGAATAAACAACCTAACCTTGCACCTAAAGCAATTAGAGAAAGAAGAACAAAAACATCCCAAAGTTAGCAGAAGGAAAGAAATCATAAAAATCAGATCAGAAATAAATGAAAAAGAAATGAAGGAAACGATAGCAAAGATCAATAAAACTAAAAGCTGGTTCTTTGAGAAGGTAAACAAAATTGATAAACCATTAGCCAGACTCATCAAGAAAAAAAGGGAGAAGACTCAAATCAATAGAATTAGAAATGAAAAAGGAGAAGTAACAACTGACACTGCAGAAATACAAAAGATCATGAGAGATTACTATAAGCAACTCTATGCCAATAAAATGGACAACCTGGAAGAAATGGACAAATTCTTAGAAATGCACAACCTGCCAAGACTGAATCAGGAAGAAATAGAAAATATGAACAGACCAATCACAAGCACTGAAATTGAAACTGTGATAAAAAATCTTCCAACAAACAAAAGCCCAGGACCAGATGGCTTCACAGGCGAATTCTATCAAGCATTTAGAGAAGAGCTAACACCTATCCTTCTCAAACTCTTCCAAAATATAGCAGAGGGAGGAACACTCCCAAACTCATTCTACGAGGCTACCATCACCTTGATACCAAAACCAGACAAGGATGTCACAAAGAAAGAAAACTACAGGCCAATATCACTGATGAACATAGATGCAAAAATCCTCAACAAAATACTAGCAAACAGAATCCAACAGCACATTAAAAGGATCATACACCATGATCAAGTGGGGTTTATTCCAGGAATGCAAGGATTCTTCAATATACGCAAATCAATCAACGTGATACAGCATATTAACAAATTGAAGGAGAAAAACCATATGATCATCTCAACAGATGCAGAGAAAGTTTTCGACAAAATTCAACACCCATTTATGATAAAAACCCTGCAGAAAGTAGGCATAGAGGGAACTTTCCTCAACATAATAAAGGCCATATATGACAAACCCACAGCCAGCATCGTCCTCAATGGTGAAAAACTGAAACCATTTCCACTAAGATCAGGAACAAGACAAGGTTGCCCACTCTCACCACTCTTATTCAACATAGTTTTGGAAGTTTTAGCCACAGCAATCAGAGAAGAAAAGGAAATAAAAGGAATCCAAATTGGAAAAGAAGAAGTAAAGCTGTCACTGTTTGCAGATGACATGATACTATACATAGAGAATCCTAAAGATGCTACCAGAAAACTACTAGAGTTAATCAATGAATTTGGTAAAGTTGCAGGATACAAAATTAATGCACAGCAATCTCTGGCATTCCTATATACTAATGATGAAAAATCTGAAAGTGAAATCAAGGAAACACTCCCATTTACCATTGCAACAAAAAGAATAAAATATCTAGGAATAAACCTACCTAAGGAGAGAAAAGACCTGTATGCAGAAAATTATAAGACACTGATGAAAGAAATTAAAGATGATACAAATAGATGGAGAGATGTACCATGTTCTTGGATTGGAAGAATCAACATTGTGAAAATGACTCTACTACCCAAAGGAATCTATAGATTCAATGCAATCCCTATCAAACTACCACTGGCATTTTTCACAGAACTAGAACAAAAAATTTCACAATTTGTATGGAAACACAAAAGACCCCGAATAGCCAAAGCAATCTTGAGAAAGAAAAATGGAGCTGGAGGAATCAGGCTCCCTGACTTCAGACTATACTACAAAGCTACAGTAATCAAGACAGTATGGTACTGGCACAAAAACAGAAAGATAGATCAATGGAACAGGATAGAAAGCCCAGAGTTAAACCCACGGACATATGGTCACCTTATCTTTGATAAAGGAGGCAGGAATGTACAGTGGAGAAAGGACAGTCTCTTCAATAAGTGGTGCTGGGAAAACTGGATAGGGACATGTAAAAGTATGAGATTAGATCACTCCCTAACACCATACACAAAAATAAGCTCAAAATGGATTAAAGACCTAAATGTAAGGCCAGACACTATCAAACTCTTAGAGGAAAACATAGGCAGAACACTCTATGACATAAATCACAGCAAGATCCTTTTTGACCCACCTCCTAGAGAAATGGAAATAAAGACAAAAATAAACACATGGGACCTAATGAAACTTAAAATCTTTTGCACAGCAAAGGAAACCATAAACAAGACCAAAAGACAACCCTCAGAATGGGAGAAAATATTTGCAAATGAAGCAACTGACAAAGGATTAATCTCCAAAATTTATAAGCAGCTCATGCAGCTCAATAACAAAAAAACAAACAACCCAATCCAAAAATGGGCAGAAGACCTAAATAGACATTTCTCCACAGAAGATATACAGACTGCCAACAAACACATGAAAGGATGCTCAATATCTTTACTCATTAGAGAAATGCAAATCAAAACTACAATGAGATATCATCTCACACCAGTCAGAATGGCCATCATCAAAAAATCTAGAAACAATAAATGCTGGAGAGGGTGTGGAAAAAAGGGAACACTCTTGCACTGCTGGTGGGAATGTGAATTGGTACAGCCGCTATGGAGAACAGTATGGAGGTTCCTTAAAAAACTACAAATAGAACTACCATATGACCCAGCAATCCCACTACTAGGCATATACCCTGAGAAAACCATAATTCAAAAAGAGACATGTACCAAAATGTTCATAGCAGCCCTATTTACAATAGCCCAGAGATGGAAACAACCTAAGTGTCCATCATCGGATGAATGGATAAAGAAGATGTGGCACATATATACAATGGAATATTACTCAGCCATAAAAAGAAATGAAATTGAGCTATTTGTAATGAGGTGGATGGACCTAGAGTCTGTCATACAGAGTGAAGTAAGTCAGAAAGAGAAAGACAAATACTGTATGCTAACACATATATATGGAATTTAAGAAAAAAAAATGTCATGAAGAACATAGGGGTAAGACAGGAATAAAGACACAGACCTACTAGAGAATGGACTTGAGGATATGGGGAGGGGGAAGGGTAAGCTGTGACAAAGTGAAAGAGCGGCATGGACATATATACACTACCAAACGTAAGGTAGATAGCTAGTGGGAAGCAGCTGCATAGCACAGGGAGATCAACTTGGTGCTTTGTGACCGCCTGGAGGGGTGGGATAGGGAGGGTGGGAGGGAGACGCAAAAGGGAGGGGATATGGAAACATATGTATATGTATAACTGATTAAATTTGTTATAAAGCAAAAAATTAAAAAAAAAGCATGAATCAGACTGAGTAAAATGTGGCCAACGTTTGGCCAGGCCTTGCCAGTGAAAATAAAAAGTCTTAACAAAGAGTGGCTTGCAGTTTCAGATCTCCTAGGAGAGAGAATTTGGTGTCTGTAATTAGAAATTTTATCTCAGGTGTTAGGTTCACAAAATGGGCAGGCGACTTGCTGGAAGCCCAGTCTTGGAGGACAGGGAGTCAGTGTGTTCACCACCAGCGGGGCTGTCCCAGGGGAATGACTTATGGGTAGGTTTGAGGACCAGACCTGGCAAAGCCCAGCATGTCCAAGAGCAACGAGTTATCCAAGAAAAGGTAAGGGCCAAGCCCCAGAGAGTCTGGAAACACAAAGGGGCCACTGTTCTCCCTGATGAGAGCCAAGAAACCTCCTTCAACCTCATGCTTTTAGCAGTAAACTCTTCCATCTGTCTTTAATGATAAAAATCTGGCCAGCATCAGAATCAGATAACTTGAGTTCAGAAGTATTTGAAAGTCAGTAGAAAAATGGGAAATGATGATGATGTCATTATATCCAGAAAGCTAAATGTCTGGGAATTTGGTGGTTTTGAGGGGGGTTCAATTCCTCGTTTCCTGACACTTCAATGTTTATCTCTTTGCCTTTGGGGAGAGGTGTTACAGTGACTCATTTGCACACAGGGTCATGCAGTACGTTCTGGATTGTGATAAACATTCAGAGAGACAGTGAAGGCAACCTGAAGCCAATTTTGCCAATTGAACTATAGTGTTTAGCTCATGAGGTGTTTTTCTAAATTAAATCAGTAAACATTTATCAAGCATCTGCCTATCCTGTGAGAGGCTGGTACACAAAAATGAACAGGATTTGAAATGCAAGGAAGTGAAAAACAAACCAGCAGCCTGGAGATTATAGTTAATCTTTTCTGAATTGTCCCCACAGAGTTAGAGACAGGAAGTGAACTAACTTACTAACAGCCAAAAAGGAGAGTTTTTCTGGGAAATCTCCCTCAGTATAGCCAAAACAAATATTTTGATCTAGGGGAAAACAAAAGTTAAAATGAATGTAAAACTGACCTTCACATTAAGATGCTAGATAAGTCAACTAACTTCAATAAAAATACTGAACATTTGCTATGTGGTAGGTACTCGTTTTATGAAATTAAAAAAACGTGGCTGGCATTTATGAGGACAAATTTAAACACATATTATTGTGTGAAAATGGGTATTATATGAAAATATGTTCCTTTTTCTCAAACCTCTTTTTTGTTGCTGTTATTGTTGTTTAGGGATGTTAGATGGAGAAAAATTAAAAATTATTGTAACTGAAGTTCATGAATTTGGTAGAGTCTATCACAAATTCCTCGTGCATCAGACAAAGAAATGTGGACAGGATGATGGTATAGTAGGTGGATTTGTATGGTTAATTGTTTATAGCCCAGGAGCATTGATTTATTAATTGATGGCTGCTGCATCCCAGAAGGTTCTTGAAGGCATCAGGCTATTGGGCTAACTGAAATATCATACATGTTTGCTTTGGATTGGAATTATATCAACTTTACCCAGCAAATACTAGCTAAGAAATGCAGGAAAGGACATTTAGAGTGTGTGTAATTCACTCACTCC
Source organism: Mesoplodon densirostris (assembly GCF_025265405.1). Taxonomy (NCBI): domain Eukaryota; kingdom Metazoa; phylum Chordata; class Mammalia; order Artiodactyla; family Ziphiidae; genus Mesoplodon; species Mesoplodon densirostris. The sequence continues at coordinate 19,410,141 of NC_082677.1, forward strand.
TTCAGCTTCATTAAATTCTATCCTTAAATCAGGTTAGACCACCAGCAGTTCAGACATATGGTCTTCTGATGGCTCCAGGGCCACATTAAATTAACCTCTCACAAGGTAGCCTTCACTGGCCCCAGAGGACTCTGGGAGGCAAGGCTTCCAGAAAAAGGGGGTTTGAAAAACTACTGGATATGATGGAGCTTTTGAAAAATAAATGGAGAATTATTGCAAAAGGTTACCAGAAGAAAAAGAAATAGAAACACCAGAAACACTAAACACTGTATAGGAAGAGAATTAAAATAATAATATCCTACTTGGTTCTGCCTTGAGCAGCAATTACCTAGGTTACAATATTGTAAACACTGGTGAACACTTATGCATGGTTTAAGGGGAGTTCATCTGAAAAACATCAAGAATTTTTAAAATAAACTTTTATTCAGAATAGTTTTAGATTTATAAAAAAATATTGTGTAGTAGAGAGAATTCCCATATGTTCCACATTAGTTTCCTCTGTTATTACTATCTTCTATTAGTATAGTACATTTGTCACGATTAATGAACCAATTTTGATACATCATTATTGACTAAAGTCCATACTTTTTTCAGATTTCCTTAGTTTTTTGCCTAATGTTCTCTTTCTGTTCCAGGATCCGTCCAGGATACCACCTTACATCTAGTTGTCCTGTCTCCTTAGGCTCCTCTTGATTGTGATTATTTCTCAGACTTCCCTTGGTTTTGATGATCTTGATATTTTTGAGGCGTCAGTTGTTTTGTAGACTGTCCTTCAATTGGGATTTGTCTCATGAGGTTGTGGGTTTGGAGGAAGATCAGAGGTAAAAGCCATTTTTATCACATTATATCAAGGGTACTTGCTATCAACTTGACTTATGACTGTTGATGTTGACCTTGACCACCTGCTGAAGCAGTGTTTGTCAGGCTTCTCCACTGTGAGTTTACTCCTACCCCCTTTCCATACTGTACTCTCTGGAAGCAAGTTATAGCTAGCAGTATACACCTAAGGAGCGGGGAGTCACACACCGTCTCCTTGAGGGTGCAGGACCTACACAAATAACTTGGAATTCTGCACAAGGGATTTGTCTATTCTCCCCGATTTATTTATTTATCCAATCATTTATTTACATCAGTGTAGACTCATGGATATTCATTTTATATTTTAGGTTCTAATCCAATACTATGTTACTTATTTTGTTACTCAGATTGTTCCAGCTTTCACCAGGGGGAACTCTTTCAGTTGGTTCCTATGACACTTCGACATACTCCCATCATTGTAGGTTTTTTTCTTTTCTTTTCTTTTTAGCATCTCCTTACTTCCTGGCACTGCAAGATGCTCCAGGTTCATCTTGTATATTTCCTGTCCCAGTGCTAGAATCAGCCACTTCTCCAAGGAGCCCTAGTTCCTTTTTTTTTTTTAATTAATTTATTTTATTTATTTATTTTTGGCTGCGTTGCGTCTTCCTTGCTGCACACGGGCTTTATCTAGTTGTGGCGAGCGGGGCCTACTCTTCACTGCGGTGCACGGGCTTCTCATTGTGGTGGCTTCTCTTGTTGCAGAGCATGGACTCTAGGCACGCAGGCTCAGTAGTTGTGGCGCACAGGCTTAACTGCTCCGTGGTATGTGGGATCTTCCTGGACCAGGGCTCGAACCCGTGTCCCCTGCATTGGCAGGCGGATTCTTAACCACTGAGCCACCAGGGAAGCCCCCTGGTTCCTTTTAACAAAGAATGGTTATTAGAAATCCAGAGCCAAGAGCTAGACCCTAGGTGGGCTTGTTGCTACCAGGCAGCAGGGGTCACTGCTTCTAGGCCCTCTCAGCTGACAGATCAAGGAAATATATATGTGTCTACTAATCAGTGTATACACACACACATATAAGTATTTCTATTTGTAGCCATCTGTATCTCTATTTAGTAAACATGAGTTCATACTGATGTGCCCAACTCTAATCTATTACCACATGGGTCATTCTAGCCTTCTAGCCTTGCTTGTCTGTAACCTTCTCCAACAGTGAGAAACCTGGTTCCCACACTTGCCATCTGTTTACTGAATTGTTCAATCCCAATATACATGTATAGTGACTTCAGAATTGTTAACCTGTATAACCTTGAGAAACAACTTTATCAACTAGACTATGGTTTATATATGGTTTATATGCCATTTATTTTGCCTTTAGTCTTAAAGATGAAAGTTACTTAGGTCAGCACCTTTTACACTCACTGCCTTCAGTGAGGTTGTTCCATGCATATATAATATAGTCAGAACATTTTGTCACATTCTTCATCCCATCCTGGGATCTCCCAACCTCCCAAATGATTTTTTTTTAATTTGCACATGTTGAGGTTCACTCTTTGCGCTGCACAGTTCTATGAGTTTTTACAAATGCATAGTGTCGTGTATCCATCATTGCAGTATCATACAGAATAGTTTAACCATCCTAAAAAATACTCTGTGCTTCACTTTTTCAACCCTCCCACCTCCTGAGCCCCTGGCAACCACTGATCTGTTTACCATCTATATAGTTTCGCCTTTTTCAGAATGTAATATAAATGGAATCATATGTAGCCTCCTCAGACTGGCTTCCTTCACTTAGCAAAATGCATTTAAGACTCCTCCTTGTCATTGCAAGGTTTGACAGCTCATTCCTTTTTATTGATGAATAGTATTCCATTATATGGATATACTAATGTTTATCTATTCTATGGCTTATCCAACCTATTGAAGCACGGATTGGTTGCTTTCCATTAAGAATTTTAAAAAATAAATTGCAAACTTAAAATGAATCAGCAAAACTACATGACTTCCAAAAAAGTTACTCTACCACTATGGTGCATTGGGAGAGGTAGAGTGGCTACAGTGTTAGTTGCTGTAAAACACAGTGTAGTGGTGAAGGACACAGCCTCTGCATCCAGACTGCCACCTCCCAAGATACGTGAGCTGAGCTAGATTACCTGCCATTCCTGGGCCTCATGTCCTTGTTTGTGAACAGGAATAGTAACTGTACCCACAGTGGCTTAAACAGTGGTTCAATAGATGTTAGTTATTGTTATAACTTATAATAATATTTTCACGTATCATGTAGAAAGCACTTTATATACATTCTTTTATGCCTTCCAACAGAATTTCAAAAGAGCATAATTATCCCCATTTTATAGATGGAGAACCTGAAATACAGAGACTGTACCTCAACTTGAACTGAAATCTATCATATTACAAAGGCTCTAATCTTCTAGCTTTACTGCAGTGATTCTCAAGAGAATAAGGAATGTCTCCTTTTACTCAGCTCTGGACATACCGTCTTCACTATGAGTTGCCACACATTAGGAAGGACCAACTAGAATGTGAGAAAGAGATGATGATCAGGGTGATGAAAGACCTGGAAATCCTTTCAAATGAGGCACAGCTGAAGGAACTAGAGATGGTTGGTGTGGAAAATGAAAAGTTGGGAAGGAAATACAGCAAAATGTTAACAATGTGTGTCTCTTAATGGTAGGATAACAGATGATTTTATTTTCTTCATATTTTCTAAATTTTTAAAGATGGAATGTTTATTTTGTTTTTTTAATTTATTTTTTATAATTACTCTTATAATAAGAAAAAACACTTTAACAAATCACAGTTAAAAGAAAAAATTGAGTGATAGATGTTAATGAAACCTTATGGTAATCATTTTGTAATTTATACATATACCAAATCACTATGTTCTACACTTTAAACTTATACAATAACATGTCAATTATATTTCAACAAAGCTGGAAAAAATAATACCTATATATACACATCCAGCACAATATTTAACCCCTTTTTGAAAAGGGAATTATTCACATTTTATTTTGAAATCTAAGACAGATTTTGAAATGTGTATTTGAAAATATGACCTTTTTTTCCCTTGTGGATTCTATGAATATAGGTTACATTGAGCAGAAAGAAAGAAAGAAAAACTTGATAGTTTTTTTTGTAAAAGACAGGTTAAATGTTTTGCTTATGACCTCAGAAGACAGAGTTTGGTACCAATGTGTGACAATTATCTTGAAGCACATTTGGGCTCAATATGAATGGAATTGGTTGACATGTGAGGTGGCCAGCTTCCCTTTACCAGAAAGGGATTAATCACAGGCTGGGGCTGGGCTAGACTAGATGACCTCTGAGATCTCTTTTGACTCTTACTCTATAACTTGGACTACTACTTATGACCACAACATGTTTCTAATGGTTTTAGCTCATGATGTACAAACTGATGCTGTTAATAGAAATGCATTTAGTTTATTAATATTCAGGCACCCAAGAAACACTTAGCAATTTGTTTTACATATAAGAAGAAATGTGCTTGTATTTCCTTAGAATCTAATTTAGAATGTCTATTCATTCAAACTAGACTTCTTCCTTCTTGTATTAGTTTCCTAGGGCTGCTGTAATAAATTGACACAAACCATTAAGCTAAAAACAACAGAAATGTATTCTCTCACAGTTTTGGAGGCCAGAAGTCCAAAATCATAAGCAGAGCTGTGCCCCTTTGAAGGCCCTAGGGAAGTATCTTTCCTTGACCACAGGCATTCCTTGGCTTGTGGCTGCATAACTTTCATCTCTGCCTCTGTCCTCACATGGCCTTCTTCTCTTCCCTGTGTCTCTCCTCTGTGTGTCTCATATAAAGACTGTTATCATTGGGTTTAGGGCCCACTTGGATAAGCCAGGGTCATCTTTTTTTAAAATTAATTAATTAATTTTATTTTTGGCTATGTTGGGTCTTAGTTGCAGGCATGTGTGATCTTTGTTGTGGCATGCGGGATCCTTCGCTGCGGCGGGTGGGCGGGCTCTTTGCTGTGGCACACTGGCTTCTCTCTAGTTGTGGCGTATGGGTTTTCTCTCTAGTGTGGCGTGCTGGCTCCAGAGTGCGCAGGCTCTGTAGTTGTGGTGTGCAGGTTCCAGAGCGCATGGGCTCTGTAGTTTGTGGCATGTGGGCTCTCTAGTTGAGGCACGTAGGCTCCATAGTTGTGGCAGGTGGGCTTAGTTGCCCCGTGGCATGTGGGATCTTAGTTCCCTGACCAGGGATCACACCCGCATCCCCTGCGTTGGAAGGCAGATTCTTCACCACTGGACCCCCAGGGAAGTCCCAGCCAGGGTCATCTTATCTTGAGATCCTTAACTTACTTAATTTTCCAGGTACCCTTTCTCCAAATAAGGTCACATTCACAGGTTCTGGGATGTGGACATATTTATTTATTTATTTATTTTTAACATCTTTATTGGAGTATAATTGCTTTACAATGGAGTGTTAGTTTCTGCTTTATACCAAAGTGAATCAGCTATACATATACATATATCCCCATATCCCCTCCCTCTTGCGTCTCCCTCCCACCCTCCCTATCCCACCCCTCTAGGTGGTCACAAAGCACCGAGCTGATCTCCCTATGCTATGCGGCTGTTTCCTACTAGCTATCTATTTTACATTTGGTAGAGTATACATGTCCATGCCACTCTCTCACTTCATTGGGTTGTGGACATATCTTTATGGAGGTCCACCATTTAATTCACTATGCATTTGAATCAAGAAGTTGATGCGATATTTTAACCATTCTCTTTCTGACATTGATTCCTTACTCTAGTTCTTCTTTTCTCCATTCCTGCCTATCTTCCTGCCCATCTCCAACACTTAGCCCAGCCAACTTTTACCTTCTTAGGAGTTTCTGATTTCACCTCTTCCAGGAAGCCTTCCCTGACCAGTGTTGTTTTTTGTTTTTTTGTTTTTTTTTTTTTTTTTTGCGGTACGCGGGCCTCTCACTGTTGTGGCCTCTCCCGTTGTAGAGCACAGGCTCCGGACGCGCAGGCTCAGCGGCCATGGCTCACGGGCCCAGCCGCTCCGCGGCATGTGGGATCTTCCCAGACCGGGGCACGAACCCGCGTCCCCTGCATCGGCAGGCGGACTGTCAACCACTGTGCCACCAGGGAAGCCCCGACCAGTGTTGTTTTGTTTGCCTTCTACAGGCCCAGCATTTAGTGGGATCCCTGGCACATAAGCAGAGCTTAATAAATATCTGTTAAAAGAATAAATGAATCTATCAAAGGAGGCCAATGATGATTCCTACCTTTCTTTGGCATTACTGAGAAGTGGTAAGTTTTCAATGATGCTTGGAGAATTTCAGGCAGGAGATAAGACTTAATTTTTTAAAATTTTTTTATAGATTTATTGATTTATTATTTTTGACTACGTTGGGTCTTCATTGTTGCGCATGGGCTTCCTCTAGTTGCGGTGAGTGAGGCTTACTCTTCGTTGCTGTGTGCGGGCTTCTCATTGCGGTGGCTTCTCTTGTTGCGGAGCATGGGCTCTAGGTGCAGGGGCTTCAGTAGTTGCAGCACGCGGGCTCAGTAGTTGTGGTGCACGGGCTCTAGAGCGCAGGTTCAGTAGTTGTAGTGCATGGGCTTAGTTGCTCCGCAGCATGTAGGATCTTCCCGGACCAGGGATCGACCCCGTGTCCCCTGCATTGGCAGGCAGATTCTTAACCACTGAACCACCAGGGAAGTCCGGAGACTTTATTTTTAGAAGGTTTGTTAATTCCAGAAAACCTTTGCATTGAAACCGCACCATGAATATTTTAAAAGAATGAGATGTTTAACCTAAACTGTTTTTTATTCTCAAGGCACAAGAATGTAGGGAGTTAAAGACAAATTGCCACACTTTCCACAGGGCTAATGACTTTAATTAACGTTGAACGATTTTGGACAGTGGGAGTCTTTTGTTGTGTTGTGTTTTGGAATGAGGAGGATAAGGTTCTTCTGATGAAAGCTTCCCAGTGTAACTAGGACAGGAGGATGAAGAAGATAAGGGGCTTTGTTCAGCTTGTAAAACTTCTCTTGATGTAGAACAGCCCCAGCTGGATTGACCAGAGAGAACTCGGCTTATTAAAAGTAGTTAAAATGGCACATTTTGAGGCTTTGTAATTGATTTAAAATTTGAAGTTGCTAACACAACATTGTAAATCAACTATAGTCTGATATAAAATAAAAATTAAATAAAAAAATTTTAAAAGAAACATATATATATATAAATTGAAGTTGCTGCCCTAAAACCCAGCAACTTAATGGGAACCCACCCCTTCCCCTCAGTAGCTTTTTGAGAGGTGATTTACGCTACAGAAACCATAAATGTGATCCTTGACATCAGAGCTTGCTCCTGAATTGTGTTATTTTTACCTGGGATTAGGGACTCTAAGGCCTGTGCTTTGAGATACAGTCTCAAGGCTTTCTGCTTTTTGAAGAAGGAGTTAATGCCGTGGGCCTGTTTTCCTTATCTCACTGCCTGACCACTGGGAGAGAAATGCCTGAGCCTGACTCTCCACCTCCAGCCCTGTGGGTTTGACCTGGAATGTGAGTCTTCAAGCTTACTTTGGGGACTGGCTGGGGGAAGGAGCTTCAGAACAGAGGAAGCTGGAATGAACCATTATTTCTCGAGTTACAAGGTACCAGGGTACCCACCACTGCGCTGCTGAATATTCCATTTTTGGTTGAGGATGTTATAAATATTTGGAGTTGCTTTTGAGACTCTTCAAGGAGAATATGGACAGAAATCATTGACAGGCTTTACCAGTTAGAAGCAAAATTGTAGACAACTGCAGTTTGTTTTCAGTGTCTGATGATTTCACCATCTCTGTCAACAACAACAAATCCAATAATTGTTTTTGGTGCCCACTCCATTTCAGACAGTATTCTAACACTGGGGCTATGTCTGTGAGCAAGAGGGCCAAGAGACCCTGTCTTCATGGAGCTTACATTCTCGTGGAAGAGAAAACTGGCAAAACACACATCAAGTGCATTATATAGAGTGTTAGAAGATGACAAGTGCTGTGGGAACAAAGTAGAGCAGGGTAAAGGCGATGGAAGGTGGCGTGAGATTGCAATAGTAAACAGGGTGGCCAGGCTGGGGGTCCTGGAGAAAGTGACGTTGGTGCGGGAAGTGAGAGGTGAGCCATGTGACTAGCTGGCGGACGACGGATGAAGGCAGGGAGAATGGCCAGTGTGAGAGCCCTAAGACAGGAGTGTCCTGGTGTGCTTGTGGACCACAATGGCTAGAGCAGAATGAACAAAGGGAAGTGAAGACAGAAAAGCCAGAGGTGTAAGGCCAAGTCAGATGACGTTGGGCCTCAGAGCTAACAGTGTTTGGTTTTCACTCTGAGTGGGATGGCGAGCTGCTGCAGAGTTGTTTTTTTTTTTTTTTGGCGCGGCACGTGGGATCTTAGTTCCCGGACCAGGGATCAAACCCGCGCCCCCTGCAGTGGAAGCATGGAGTCTTAACCACTGGACCGCCAGGGAAGTCCCAGCTGCAGAGCTTTGAGCAGAGGAAAAACATGACCTAACGAGTTTTAAAGAGGATCACTCTGACCGCCATGCTGAGAATGGTCTGCAGACATCGGGGGAGAAGCCGGGAGAACGGTGACAAGGCAATTTCAGAAAACAGGTGAGAGATGATGGAGATGTGGACCTGCAATTAGAAGTGGAAAGGTGAGGAGTGGACAAGTTCTGGGCACGTTCTGGAGGCAGAACCACCTTGATTTCCTGATGGATTGGCTGTGGCGTATGAGAGACAAGGAACAGAGTTGAGGATGACCCCAAGTTTTTTGCCTGAACAACAGAAATGAAGAACTTGCCATCAACTGAGTCGAGGGAGGCTGCAGGTGGATTGGGTGGGATGGTGAGGGGTGTAGAACAGGAGCTCTGCTTTGCCTATGTCTTTTAGACACCCAGGTAGAGGTATCTAGGGGGAGCTGCAATACAAGTCTGAGTTCAGAGGACAGGTCTGGGCAGGAAATAAAAATCTGGGAGTCGGTTTACAGGTAGCATTTAAAGCCACTGGACTGCATGAGGTGATCAGAAGTGAGCGCCGGTAGAGATGAGGGCCTAGCAGTGGCCCGAAAACACTCTTGTGTGTAGAGGGCAGGAGGAAGCAGCCGGAGTGATGGAGAAGAGAGACCAGTGAGGAAGCAGAAGAATGAAGAGAGTCTGGCATCTTAGAAATCAAGGGAAGAAAGCGTGATCGAGGAGAAGGGGTGATGGACTGTGTCCAGGGCTGCTGAGAGATCAAACACAGTGAGCACTGACCATTGCATTAGGCAGCACGGAGGTCTCCGGTGACCTTTACAAGCTAAGTTTCGGTGGGGAAGTAAGGGTGAAAAACTAACTGAAATTGACACAAGGAAGGAATGGACTTGGTAACAAAATAGTCCGAACTCTTTGCTGCACAGGGGAGCAAAGAAGGAAAGCAGTTGCTGGTGAGGGAAGCGGGGTCAAGAGAAGATTTTTTTTTTTTCTTTGCGGTACGTGGGCCTCTCACTGTTGTGGCCTCTCCCGTTGCGGAGCACAGGCTCCGGACGCGCAGGCTCAGCGGCCATGGCTCACGGGCCCAGCCGCTCCGCGGCATGTGGGATCTTCCCAGACCGGGGCACGAACTCGTGTCCCGAACCCGTGTCCCCTGCATCGGCAGGCGGACTCCCAACCACTGCGCCACCAGGGAAGCCCAAGAGAAGATTTTTTAAATAGGAAAAATAGCAGCAGGTATGATAAGAAGGATGAGTAGGGGATGGAAAATACCACAAACTGGGTTTTGCTTAAATATTTTCTCACAGTTATGGAAGCTGGAAGTCCAAGATTAAGGTGTCAGCAAGGTTGGTTTCTCCTGCAGCCTTTCCTTGGCTTGCAGACGGCCGCCTTCCCGCTGGGTCCTCACACCATCTTTCCTCTGTGCCTGCACATCCCTGGTCTCTCAGTATGTCCAAATTTCCTCTTCCTATAAGGACACCAGTCAGATTGGATTAAAACTCACCCTAACAGCTTCATTTTAACTCAATTACCTCTTTAAAGGCCCTACCTTCAAGTACAGTGGCATTCTGAGGTACCGGGGGATAAGGCTTTGACATATGAATCTTGAGAGCAAATAACTTGGAGCCCATAACGACACCCTCCATCTATGCAATGCATCATAGATGATCATCTCAACACACCACTTTATTTGTACATGTGCTTTGACTTTCTGCCCCTGGAACACAAAAGTTATACAAACTTTCCCTTTGGGGACCTTCAGGTAGAAGGTGTTGTTTTTCTAAGACCTAGGGTTGGTATCATCCTTACTCTCCAATGCTTGCAAACTTTTTCAATCCACAGTAAAAAATATATTCTATGTTTGACCTAGTACCCACACACGTAAATATACAACTGAAAAAAGTGTCCACAAAGTAGTGATACGCACTTTGATGAAATGTTCTGTTCTATTCTGTTTTTTTAAAAACCTCTACAGAGATATCTGTTAGGTATCTCAAACAAATGATAATTCCTAGTTACATGTAAATAATAGTGTAGTAATGTAAGCACTGACTATCATTTAACAAAAACTTGGATTTTATCTATTGAGAGGGTAGAGGAAGGGGAACAGGGCATGTAGAGATAAAATAAATCCTCATTCATCATAATTGGAAAGCAATGAATTTCCGAAAGAGTTGAATAGAGATATAGAAAGTAGGCATGTTATTTTAAAATATGCAAGCAAAACGTAGAAGGACCAATTAGAAACGTTGAGAGTGGTTGCCACTAGGGTGAGGGATGTGACAGGATGTGGGAGTCGGGGAGGTGGTGACTGAAAACTTAGTTTTTGTGAGCTTTTCAGGGCTCTTTGACTTTTTAATCATGCATTATATAAAAAAGTATATACATTGATAAAAATAAAAAATAATTTAAATAAAGACATGTAGTGTATGCAGCCACCTCTGTTGACTCAGGAGCAGCCTGATTAGTTTCTTGTTCTCACTCAAACATCCACCAAAGGTTGTAGCTGCTTTTTGCTCAAATCTCTGAACTGTGTGTTTGACGGTGCTTGTGTTTTAGACAAGAGGTGCCCAACCCATTTTCTGTACATGAAGCAACTCTTTCTGTAAAAAGAGAGGCAGGACAACCAGAGGCTAAGAGCACAGATGTTGGAGCCAGACCCTGGGTTCAGATCCCAGCTGTGCCACTGACTAGCTCTGTGGCCTGGGGCGAGCCTCTCCACTTCTCCGCCTCCAGCTTCATTATCTGTAGCATGGAGATAATTACAGTACTCACCTCTGGGAGGTTGCTTTGTTTTTTTAATTTATTTTTTATTTTATTTTATTTTTGTCGGCGTTGGGTCTTTGTTGCTGTGCGCGGGCTTTCTCTGACTGTGGCGAGTGGGGGCTACTCTTCGTTGTGGTGCACGGCTTCTCATTGCGGTGGCTTTTCTTGTTGCGGAGCACGGGCTCTAGGCGCGGGGGCTTCAGTAGTTGTGGCACACAGGCTCAGCAGTTGTGGCTCACGGGCTCTAGGGCGCAGGCTCTGAAGCTGTGGCGCAGGGGTTTAGTTGTTCTGCAGCATGTGGGATCTTCCCAGACCAGGGCTTGAACATGTGTCCCCTGCATTGGCAGGCCGATTCTTAACCACTGCACCACCAGGGAAGCCCCATCTCTGGGAGTTTTATGAAAATTAAAGGAGTTCCTTTTTTAAACATACTTAGAACAGCACCTTGCAGGTTGCATACATAAATATTCATAAGAAGGTGGTACTTACCCTTTTTGATTCTATAGATTGAGAAAATCTTTTGCACTCAATGTTACCATGAATTCAGTTATCATAACAATACAAATATATAAAGTATTCATATTTAATTACAGTTGACCCTTGAACAACACAGATTTGAACTGCGGGGGCCCACTTATACGTGGAATTTTTTCAACAAATATAGAAACTGCATATTCATTTTACAGATCTTTAAGTTAACTAAGTGTGGGGAAAAGCTTGTGTTTGATTACAGATCACAATATATAGAATCAAAGAACTAGGGTTAGGGTTTGAGTCCTGATTCTGTCCAATCCTGTTTCAGCTCTCTGCCTTGGGTGAGTCATTTAACAATTTCTTTGTTTTTGAGGAAAAGGCAGCAGTACTCCGATCGGCACCCTTAACTCTCACGTTCTCAAGGCTCAGCTGTATAATATATTATAAAATAACTCATATTTTGTTTATCACGCTTAGGTCTGCACAGTTTGCAAAAGACGATATCAGTAGGAAGTGCCATTACTTATCAGTCTATAGAGACCGTTCAGTGTGCGTGTGAATTTGCACAAATCTGAGGAGGTATGGAGTTCACAACACACATATACTGTCCACATATTGACCCTCATTATCTGTAAAGTAGGACTTATAATTGGTCATTTTTAACTAATTAGAACCCTCCCAGAACTTTTATGTGGAAGCTACACTAATATGACCTCCCTCCCCCCACCGGAATCGTGACCCAAGGCAAACCTGTAAGAGTTCAGTAAACAAAACCCACACAGGCTGCAGGATTTTAGCCCATTGGAAACTTAACATAAGAAATTATTGACTAGAGCTACTGGGAGGCATGCTTAGAATGCAATTGTAATTAAGAAAGCTTAAATCTAATTTAGTCCATTGCCTGAGAATTGACAGTATTAAAAGAAGGGGTTAGCCCAGAGCAGAAGTGGAGGGTGGTTGGAAAATAAAAGGTGTCCATGAGTCTCTTGCACTGTCTAGGGAAGGAGGCATGCTGACCTATGAACACAGATATGCCAGTCTCTTTAACGCACATATCCCTACACTATGGAGGTGCAAATCCATATGATTGCATCAATTAAGTTTTTGTTTATGTTCATTTGTTCTGATCCAAGTTTATCAAGCGACATTCTGGTGATAATTTATGGCTTCCTGTGTGGGTTTGTCTATAAGTATAATTGTGCTCATCGTAAGAGAATAAAGTGGCATTCTGGATTATTATTATTATTCAGCAGTTACCATGAATAATTTATTTAGCATGAGTCCCAAGGAAATCCTCAGCTCTGGGTGTCCAGCAGGAATCAGGTTTGGCACCTCCAGAAGGACAGAGCAGAGGACAGGACTGTGGAACGAGGGGACCACAGGTACTCCTGCCTCGCACCCAGCTGTTGTCTGTAGGTGACAACTTTCCAGCTCACCTTCTGTGACGGCAGCTTGGGCCAGATACAGAGCTCCCACTGCCAGTGCTGTTTAACTTCGGGTTTTCCTAGTAAGGAAGGTCTCCTACCACATTGTTCTCCCCCAGAAAAGTGGGCTAAGGTACATTTTTGGTTGATTTGGAATGTATGCTACATCAATTATTTAAACTATTTTCAACAACCATTTCCATACTATATTGATGGATTCAGTTCGCTAGTCATCTTGAGCAATGAACAGAACAGTTTGTTGGGAGATGTATGATTATAAAGATGGAGTACGAGATTGTGGAAGCAAGCCAAGTGTCCCTGACAGACGAATGGCTAAGCACGGAGGGAGGGAAGAATGGGAAATGGTTGATGAACGGATACAGAGTTTCAGTTTTGCAAGATGAGAAGAGCTATGGGGAAAGGAGGTGGTGATGGTAGCACACAGGCTGAAGGTACTTCATGCCTCTGAACTGTACACGGTTAACACGGTACATTTTCTGCTGAGTGTATTTTACCACAATAAGAAAAAATTAAAGAAAATAAGTTGGATTTCGGTTCCTGTCCCAGAGTGCTTACTGCCTCCCTGAGAGCCCAAGCAGGAGGGTAGGAGCAGTGTTATGGGAATGCGGACTAAAGAGAGGTTAATATGAGGAGACCCCGGCCCATTTTACGAAGAAACGACACAAGAGGCAGGCCATTATGTAATTCCCTCAAATGCTTAAAATCCGTTGAGCAGAAGCTTCCCATTCCAGCTTGAATAACCTAAGGCATAGGAGACCCTGACCGCGATGGACCCCTGTTCCCGGTTTGGCTCTCGCTCCAAGGGTTAGACCCGAGAAGCCCTCGCTGCCCAGCAGATGGCGCTGGGGCCCGCAGGGCACCTCCAGGCGCGCAGGGGGCGCTCCCGCCCGCCTCTCGTCCCCCGCCTCGGTGACCCTTCCTTCCGCTTGCCGAGCCCGCCCCTCCACGCCTGCGCGTAGCTGTGCGGACGCTGGCCCGTGGCGGGGAATGGCGGCGTCTTCCAGTGGCGAGAAGGAGAAGGAGCGGCCGGGCGGCGGCTCGGGAGCTGCAGGCGGTAACAGCACGCGTGAGAGGCTGCTGTCTGCGCTGGAAGATCTGGAGGTCTTGTCGAGGTGGGGCCGTCGGCCTGAGGGCCTGGCTGGGGCTGGGCAGGGAGGACTGACTCGGGACCACCGGCCTGTCTTGGGCTGGTTCCCGGGGCTTGGTGGGGAGGGCCGCGCTCGGGGCTGCGGCGCACGCTCCCAAGGACAGTGCACGAGGGTCGGGACGTGGGCCCGCAACCCTCGGGGGCTCGGAAGGCATATTCCCCCCTTAGAGGACACTTTAATACTGACAGTGACTCTGGAACCCCAGACTGTCAGAATCGTAGCGAACCTTCGAGGTCGCCGGGTGTGAGTCCCTTCGTCCACCGACACTCGACAGACATGTCAGGAACTCCCCTGTGTGCCGCGCGCTGGGAGACGGTCCTGCGGGGGAAGCTAGATGTCGACGAGAAGGAGCCCAAGTGTCAAGGGGGAGAGACTTAACGTGTCAACAGTGACTGTGGCGCGGAGCTTGTTTTGATAGGTAGTTAGGGCAGGCTTCCTGGAGAAGGGACTGCATGGGACGAATGAGTCCCACAGACCCACTAGGCGGCATGTGGCTGGAACAGTATGTGCGAAGGCCTGGAACAGGAGCACGCACGACTTGGTGCTGGAATTACCAGTTTGGGGTGGCTGGAGTGCAGCGTGTGTGGAGAGGTAGGAGATGAAATTGGATGTCCTCCTCCTTATTCTCCCATCTTTCATGGTAATCTGTCAGACTGAAGCGTTCCTTAGCTCCAATGCATTCACTTGGATGTTAAAATTGTTCTGGTTCTTCCTCCTAAAATGTTTCTATCCCCACTGTTATAATTAATTCTTAATGCAGCTTCCCAAAGTTTCACTTGCCTTAATGCTTCTGCATTTTATCTTTCTATATTACCCGAGAGCAGAGCTCTCTTTTTAAAAAAGCCTCTGGTATTACTTTTCTGCTGTAGAATATTTGGTAGCTTCCCATTGCCCAGTGAAGTAAAGTTCAAACTCTTTAGCTTAGCGTGCAGTAAAGCCATTCTCCACCCCTGTTAATCCATCTTGTCCTTATTTACTGCCGCATCCCCTCTGCCCTCCCATACCCTTTATTCCAGCCTCGGTGAATGCTCCCCATTCTCAAGCTAGCTAGCTTCCTCATCTTCAGTACCGTTTTTACTCCACCTCCAACTTGATGAATCATTCGTTTATCCTCCAGAATCCGGTTCAAATGTCACCTTTTCTGTAGTCAACATTCTTTGACGTTTTAGAATAAGTCTTATATATAGGCATACCTTGCTTTATTCCACTTTATTGCACTTTGCAGATACTGCATTTTTTATAGATTGAAGCTTTGTGGCAACCCTGTGTCAAGCAAGTCTGTTGGTGCCATTTTTCCAACAGCATTATTTTTAAATGAATACTGTTTTTATTTAATTTATTTTTTAAACTTTCTTTTTTAAATTTTATTATCATTATTTAAAAATTTTTTATTTTATATTGGAGTAAAGTTGGTTTACAATGTTGTGTTATTTTCAGGTATACAGCAAAGTGATGCAGTTATACATGTACATCTGTAACCAAGCCCAGGCTCCTACTGCTCGCCACATGACAGGCTAATAAATCAAGAGATGAGGTGTTGGGGCAGGGAGTAGAGACTTTATTCAGAAAGCCAGCAAACCGGGAGGGTGCTGGACCCAAAGAACCACCTTACCTGAGTTAGAATTCAGGCTTCTATAAGGAGAGGGGCTAAAGTCAGAAATTTAGGTCAGCCTCCAGAGGGGATGTGTTCATTTCTTCCTCCCTGCAGTCTTTCACAGGTGGGCCTGGTCAAGATGTTTCCCGGGAGCTCAACAAAGGTGTTTTAGCTTAACGCTCATTACCCGGGAGGCAGGGCTCCCAGAGATGGGCCATTACGTATAATTTAAGCTTATAGGCAACGTCTCTTTAGTAATTAACTTGTAATAGAATACAAAGGTTCTTCCCTATTACATAGTTTTCTTTTTCAGATTCTTTTCCCATATAGGTTATTACATACAGAGTTCCCTGTGCTATACAGTAGGTCTTTGTTGATGATCTATTTTATATATAGTGGTGTGTATATGTTGATCCCAACATCCTAATTTATCCCTCCCCCCACCTGTCCCCTTTGGTAACCCTAAGTTTGTTTTCTAAGTCTGTGAGTCTGTTTCTGTTTTGTAAATAAGTTCATTTATATCATTCTTTTAGATTCCACGTATAAGTGATACCATATGATATTTGTCTTTCTCTGTCTGACTGACTTCACTTAGTATGATAATCTCTAGGTCCATCCATGTTGCCGCAGATGGCATTATTTCATTCTTTTTTATGGCTGAGTAATATTCTGTTGTATATATATACCACATGTTCTTTATCCGTTCGTCTTTTAATGGACATTTAGGTTGCTTCCATGTCTTGGCTATTGTAAATAGTGCTGCGATGAACATTGGGGTGCATGTATCTTTTTGAATTATGGTTTCCTCTGGATATGTGCCCAGGAGTGGGATTGCTGGATCATATGATAGGTCTATTTTTAGTTTTTTAAGAAACCTCCATACTGTTCTCCATAGTGGCTGTACCAATTTACATTCCCACCAACAGTGTAGGAGGGTTCCCTTTTCTCCACACCCTCTCCAGCATTTATTGTTTGTAGACTTTTTTTTTTTTTTTTTTGGCGGTACGCGGGCTTCTCACTGTTGTGGCCTCTCCCGATGTGGAGCACAGGCTCCGGACGCACAAGCTCTGCGGCCATGGCCCACGGGCCCAGCCGCTCCGCGGCATGTGGGATCCCCCCGGACCGGGGCATGAACCTGTGTCCAGGCGGACCCTCAACCACTGCGCCACCAGGGAAGCCCTGTTTGTAGACTTTTTGATGATGGCCATTCTAACTGGTGTGAGGTGATACCTCATTGTAGTTTTGATTTGCATTTCTCTAATAATCAGTGATGTTGAGCATTTTTTCATATGACTGTTGGCCATCTGTATATGTTCTTTGCAGAAATGTCTATTTAGATTTTCTGCCCATTTTTGGATTGGGTTGTTTGTTTTTTTGATATTGAGCTGCATGAGCTGTTTGTATATTTTGGAGATTAATCCCTTGTTGGTCGCATTATTTGCAAATATTTTCTCCCATTCTGTGGGTTCTTTTCGTTTTGTTTATGGCTTCCCTTGCTGTGCAAAAGCTTTTAAGTTTGATTAGGTCCCATTTGTTTATTTTTGTTTTTATTTTCATTATCCTAGGAGGTGGATCAAAAAAGATCTTGCTGCTATTTATGTTAGAGAGTCTTCTGCCTTTGTTTTCCTCTAAGAGTTTTATAGTATCTGGTCTTAAATTTAGGTCTTTAATCCATTTTGAAGTTATTTTTGTGTGTGGTGTTAGAGAGTGTTCCAATTTCATTCATTTACATGTGGCTGTCCAGTTTTTCCAGCACCACTTATTGAAGAGGCTGTCTTTTCTCCATTGTATATTCTTGCCTCCTTTGTTGTAATTAACTGACCAT
The DNA here is from genome assembly GCF_025265405.1 of Mesoplodon densirostris. NCBI lineage: Eukaryota > Metazoa > Chordata > Mammalia > Artiodactyla > Ziphiidae > Mesoplodon > Mesoplodon densirostris. The sequence goes on from NC_082677.1 coordinate 19,427,703, forward strand.
AGGTGCATGGGGTTATTTCTGGGCTTTCTGTCCTGTTCCATTGATCTGTAAATGTGTCTTTGCGCCAGTACCATAATGTTTTGATTACTGTAGCTTTATAGTATAGTCTGAAGTCAGGGAGTCTGATTCTTTTGGCTTTGTTTTTCTTTCACAACATTGCTTTGGCTATTTGGGGTCTTTTGTGTTTCCATACAAATTTTAAGATTCTTTCTTCTAAAGATCTGCAAAAAATGCCACTGGCAATTTGATAGGGATTGCACTGAATCTGTAGATTGCTTTGAGTCGTAGAGTCATTTTGACAGTATTGATTCTTCCAGTCTAAGAACATGGTGTATCTTTCCACCTGTGTCATCTTCCCATTTCTTTCATCAGCGTCTTATAGTTTTCAGAGTACAGGTCTTTTTGTCCCCTTAGGTAGGTTTATTCCTAGGTATTTTTTTTTGATGCAATGCTAAATGAGATTGTTTCCTTAATTTCTCTTTCTGATCTTTTGTTGTTAGTGTATAGAAATGCAAGAGATTTCTGTGTATTAATTTTTGTACTCTGCAGCTTTATCGAATTCATTGATGAGCTCTTAATAGTTTTCTGGTAGTGTCTTTAGGATTTTCTTTGAATAGTATGTCATCTGCAGTGACAGTTTTACTTATTTTATTTCTTTTTCTTCTCTGATTGTCATGGTTAGGTCCTCCAAAACTATGTTGAATTAAAGTGGTGAGAGTGGACATACTTGTCTTGTTCCGTATCTTAGAGGAAATGCTTTCAGCTTTTCACCGTTGAGTATGATGTTAGCTGTGGGTTTGTCATATGTCTTTATTATGTTGAGGTAGGTTCCCTCTGTGCCCACTACCTGGAGAGTTTTTATCATAAATTGGTGTTGAATTTTGTCAAAGGCTTTTTCTGCATCTATTGAGATGATCATATGGTTTTAATTCTTGAGTTAATGTGTATCACACTGATTGATTTGTGGATATTGAAAAATCCTTGCATCCCTGGGATAAATCCCACTTGATCATGGTGTATGATCCTTTTAATGTATTGCTGGATTTGGTTTGCTAGTATTTTGTTGAGGATTTTTGCATCTATGTTCATTAGTGATACTGGCCTATAATTTTCTTTTTTTGTGGTATTTTTGTCTGGTTTTGGTATCAGGGTGACGGTGGCTTCATTAAATGAGTTTGGGAGTTTTACTTCCTCTGCAATTTTTTTGAAATAGTTTTAGAAGGATAGGTGTTAACTCTTCTCTAAATGTTTGATAGAATTCGCCTGTGTAGCCGTCTGGTCCTGGACTTCTGTTTGTTGGGAGTTTTTAAATCACAGTTTCAATTTCAGTACTTGTGATTGGTCTGTTCATATTTTCTACTTCTTCCTGGTTCAGTCTTGGGAGATTGTACCCTTCTAAGAATTTGTCTATTTCTTGTAGGTTGTTCATTTTATTGGCATATAGTTTAAGAACAACTAATGGTTAATTGGAAAATACCTCCCTTGCTACTTTTTGAGCCAATTTTTTCCACTTGCTTGAATTCTGGGTCTTGTTCTGTTTGAAATATTCCCTTGAGCTCTTTCTTCTTTTGGGAGAATTCTCACCAGAAGCCCAAGTCTAATACTTGATTGACTTCTAGCATTTTTGCTAAGGAATCTTGATGACACTGATGAGTGTGAAATTAGTCGAGTTAAAATGATCCTTATTATTTGTTCATTTTCACCAACCACATGGTATGGATGCCATGGTAATTAATTTTTCTGTAAATATGTTGACTTTGTGAAGAAGTGACACCCCCTTTGGGAAGCAATGGATGCTGCCTTTTGTTCTGAGTAGGTCTTAGTCTGAGAATTTCAAACCTTTGCCTTAGTATAACCAAAGAACTATTATATCTCACCCTTCTACTCTGGAGCCCAGTAAATTCGTTTCTTTTCTCAGCTTTACTTGCTGTAACATAATTTGTCTGTTTTGCTGAGTAACCCTAGTATATATTTCATGTCCACCAAGTTCAGGAACTGTGTTTCTGAGCCTACCCATTCAGTATAATGGTCTTTGAGAACATCTCCTGACATTGGACAGCCCAGTAGTCAATCTTGAGATCTTGCCTCTAGATTGATTGGCTCCTGGGCTGTCTATCTGTGGTGTGTTTACCTGATGCTGTTGGTACCTATAGGAGTGTATATACTTGGTATTCATGTACTCTTTGCTTGAGATAGCATAGCTAAGTAATTTATCAGCTATGTTAAATTTGAGACTAAATTGAAATTCTCTTGTATCTAGATTTGACCAATTTATCACTCTATATTTGATTCTTGATTGTCAAGTATAGCATTTTCCATTTGATGAAGTGTATTTATTCACTGAAATTTTGAATCATTTAAATTTTCCTCAGGAACCTCGGTGTTTCTGAAACTTTCTCCTTCAGCTTTCCCGTTGTACATGATCACCTGAAGTGCTGAGTTCTCTTTTGCTTCCTCTAAAAGAAGCTGTAGTTCTTTTGCTTCCCATTCTCCAGGAATGCCAAAAAGACTTGGATTTCTTGTTAATTTGTAGTCCTCCTCACTGAATCTGTTGACAGATTGGTTGAAGCCTTCTTCTTTCTTGAGGCGCTCTGCTGCCTGTGGTAATAGCCATTGTCTTAGAAGTTCGTTTTTCTTTTTCTCTGATTTTCTCATGCCGTATCTGCCACATTGTTTTATTTGTTCATCTCTAAAGAAAGACTGGGTGACAGTAGGCAAGTGAGAATTTCTCTCTTTTATAATCCTGGAAATGGTTGTTGGTGGTGATGGAAGAGATGTCACTTTGGTTTGCCACCTAAGACTCATTGGAACCCCTCCACAGAATGAGGCTGCTCCAATGTGATTGGCTTTCCAAAAAGTCCCATTATGTGGCCAGTCACACATAGATACTTATACTGATTCTGTGATACGTGAAGTTTGTCATTATCCTATGAATGAACTTCTTCTCTTTGCATTTTTTTAATGAAAAAAACCCCTCATTATTGTAAGCTCTTGACTTTAGAAAGTAGTGGTTGTGAAATTTGGCATATTTTTTTTACTCTTACCTGATTATATAGCCTTTTAGTATATTATTGGGGTGGCCAAAAAGTTCCTTAGGTTTTTAAGTAAAAATGAAAGACACATTTTTCATTTTCACCAAGAACTTCATTGAACAACGTTTTTACCCTTTTGTTCCACTACCTTCTGCCATTTTTCAGGCAACTTCATAATTCCATCTTCCCAAAACTTTTTATCTTTTTAAGCGAAGAACTGTTCCAGGTGCCTTTTACAGTCTTCCAGGGAATTGAAATTTTTTTCATTAAGAGAATTTTGTAAAGATCGAAATAAATGGAAATCTGAAGGTGCAATGCCTGGTGAATACCGCAGAGGAATCAAAACTTCCCAGCCAAGCTGTAACAGTTTCTGCCTGGTCATCAAAGAAACATGCGGTCTTGTGGTATCCTGATGGAAGATTATGCGTTTTCTGTTGACTAATTCTGGATGCTTTTCGTGCTTTCAGTTGATCTAACTGGGAGCAGTACTTGTTGGAACTAATCGTTTGGTTTTTCTGGAAGGAGCTCATAATAGAGGACTCCCTTCCAATCCCACCACATGCACAATATCACCTTCTCTGGATGAAGACCGGCCTTTGGTGTGCTTGGTGGTGGTTCATTTCACTTGCCCCACGATCTCTCATTCCACATTATTGTACAGTATCCACTTTTCATCACCCGTCACAATTTGTTTTAAAAACGGAACATATTCGTGACGTTTCATTAGAGAGTCACACGCGGAAATACGGTCAAGAAGGTTTTTATTGCTTAACTTATGTGGAACCGGAACATCAAAGCAATTCACGTAACCAAGCTGGTGCAAATGATTTTCAGCGCTAGGTTTCGATATTATGTGTCTCCTGTCTCCCACCTGGTCTAACGTTGATCGTTCTCAATTAATGTCTCGATTTGATTGCTATCAACTTCAACTGGTCTGCCTGACTGTGGAGCATCATCCAGCAAGAAATCTCCAGCACAAAACTTCGCAAACCACTTTGACATGTTCGATCAGTCACAGCGCCTTCTCTGTACACTGCACAAATCTTTTTTTGCATTTCAGTTGTGTTTTTACCTTTCTTGAAATAATCAAGCATAATGTGCTGAAAATGTTGCTTTTTTTCTTCCATTTTCAGTATTAAAACGGCTACACAAAAATTCACCAGTTTTGATAAGTGCTTTTTTAAATGCATGCCGACGTGACAGCTGTCACAGTACAGTCTAACAAAGTTGTTTCGAATGAAGTTAAAGACCACTAAGCGCTGCTAGAGCCATCTACGGAAAAAGCCGAACGAACCTTTTGGCCAATCCAGTACTTTGTAAGATGTGATAGAATCAGTTAGTCTTTGGAGGAATTTAAAAAATAGAAACCTATAGGTAGATCGTAGTCTAAAAAGTTTTTCTTAACCTGTTTGTAACTCAGAACTTATTATGGAACAGAAACCACATTGATAGCAGTCTTGAGGTTTCCCCACCAGCCTATTAATTGTTTACCTGGGGCTTCCCTGGTGGCGCAGTGGTTAAGAATCTGCCTGCCAGTGCAGGGCATGGGTTCAAGCCCTGGTCTGGGAAGATCCCGCATGCCACGGAGCAACTAAGCCCGTGCGCCACAACTACTGAAGCCCGCGTGCCTAGAGTCCGAGCTCCACAACAAGAGAAGCCACCGCAATGAGAAGCCCGCGCACTGCAATGAAGAGTAGCCCCCACTCGCTGCAACTAGAGAAAGCCCGCGTGCAGCAACGAAGACCCAGTGCAGCCAAAAATAAATTTAAAAAATAAATTAATTTAAAAGAAAATTGTTTACCTGAAGTGTAGTATCACAAATAATATAGGACCTAACCCTGTATAAGTTATATTTGTGTGGAAATGTGGGAGGATTCTAATTTGGCATGCCAGGAGTACAGCTGCTTCCTTTGTAGCGCCACGGGCTTCCCACTCCCATAATGAGAGAGAGAACAGGGGGTCCTTCAGCCTCTCTTCACCCTTGGAGTGGACAGAGGTTTCCACTTTGTCCTAGACAGTTAGTGAAGAGTACTGAATCTTACAGACCTCTCCCTCCCTGTACGCCTCTGCCTAAAGTGAGCCCTTGTAAGGTTTTCTGTTGATTTATACTCCCAGATTGGCAAGAAAGGGTCATTCTGCGTCTCCCACCATACCCCCAACCCCTTACCACCATCCCTTCCCCCACAGAAACCAGCTTTTATTTAGGCCAGGGGTTCTCAACTCTCTCCATCTCATTAATGGGGTGCAGAAAAGGGCTAATATAACATGTTTTCATAAAATGTCTGTTTAATCCATTAGCAAGTCTTGTCAGCTCTGCTTCCAAAATGTAAATGTAAATCTGTCCATGTTTCCCCATTTCCATTACTAAATCCTAGTGGCTAGGACCTAGTCAAAGCCAGTGTCATCTTTTGTCTGGGACACTACAAAAACCACCTAACTTGCTTCCCTTTCTAGCTCTCTTACAGTCTGTTCTCCAGATAGTCAGCAGTTGTTTAAAAACGTAAATCAGGTCATGTCCTTTGCCTGTTTAAAATAATCCAGTAGCTTCTCTTTGCACTTAAGAGTGACATACTAATCCTGTACCCTGGCCTACAAGGCCCTACACAATCCAGCCCTCCCCCTCCCTCTCTGTTTCACTCCCTCCCTCCCTCCCTCCATTGTCCTTATTTTGTATCCTGCTCCCTGGTGCCTGCTGTGCTCTGGCCACATTTCCTCAAACCCATCTTTGACCCAGTGAGCTAGCTGGGTCTTTTACCAAGCATTCTTTCCTCCCACATCTCTTGGCTGGCTTCCCTTGTTTAATTCATGTTTTACTTCAAAGATATTCCCATAGAGAAACCTTCCCTGACCACCCAGTGTAAGTAGCCAGACTACCTCACCGACACTCTCTGGTTTAACACTCTGCTTTATTTTCTTCCTAACCCCTGTCACTCTGGTTTTACTTATATATTTTTTGTCTTCTCTATTAGAATTTAATTGCCATTGTTCACTTTACTAACCCAAGCATCTAGAAAATGCCTGGCACATAATAGGCACTCAAGAAATATTTGAATGAGTGAATGAAGACTTTTTATTTCCTTATCTACATTTTTCATTAATTAGGTAATTAATGCATACATATTGGTGTATGGGAGGGAGGTTGAGTCCAACTGGCACCATCCACTAAAACAGCCTGAGGCTAGTGAGTGGAATGTGGAACTAGGAAGGTAAAAATAGCATGGCGGCCAGTGAGAAGATACAAACCCGGGGCTGACTAGTAGTGTCAGGTGGTTAATTGTGAAGCTGTCCTCTCCTGGATAATTTCTGAATTAAGTCCCATCTATCAACAGTTTTGAAACTAATATGTAGAATATTACCTGCTACACATTTTTTCCCAATCATTCTACTGTTTTTCATGTAGAAAATTAGCATATTTAACAAATGAGCATTCTAGAAATATATGATTTATTATGTGTAAGTATCCCCCTTAGCTGATACCTGTTTGGTTAATTTAAAAATTTGCAGGTGAGTTCTGTGTCACAACTACTCAGTTCTGCCATTGTAGTGGGAAAGCAGCCTCGGGTGATATGTAAATGAAGGGGCGTGGCCATCATCCAAGAAAAGTTATTTACAAAAACCACAGATGGACTGCATTTGGCCTGTAGACCCCTTATGTAGGAGTTTTTCTTGCCTAAACCACGCATAATGCATTGTCTGCATTTTCTACTTCGGTTTCTTTTAAAGTGAAATGAGCACTTGGACACTCATCAAGCAGTCTTAGGGCAGGTTCTTGCTGAGTTTTTATGACTTTACTTCTCCTGGTTCCATAGTTATTCTTTGCAAACCTCTGTTAAGTGTTTCCAAGCTTAGGTTTTTATAGAAACAGTTTTTCCTATTCACAGTCATACTTCATTTGTATTTATATACTCAATTTATACAATTACAGTAATAGTAAAGTTTGAATAAATGGGTCTGGTAATGAACACAGCTGAGTCTTGGTGAGAATGCACTGTGCCAGTGAGAGCTGAAGTCCACAGTCAAAGCGGCCTGTGGGGCAATAGCTCTGAGTACTCAGCTTGCTGTGGGTACCGTGAATCGAGCAAGTCAGTCAGGTGGAGATCAGGTAGAGCCTCTCTTGTATTTACTTTGCAGACTTTGTTTTTGTTTTATAGAGAACTTATAGAAATGCTGGCAATTTCAAGGAACCAAAAGTTGTTACAGTCTGGAGAGGAAAACCAGGTAAGTGGTTTCTTTTTGAATTAAACACAAAAAACCTCCATCATTTCTACAATTTCCTATTTATATTTACTTTGTGTGAGAACAGGAAGATCAGATTCTATTAAATTATTAATTGCAGTTTTTAAATTGATTTTTTTGCATCATTTAGGTAAGATATAATTGAAATATAATTGACATGTAATATTGTATTAATTTAAGATGTATATCATAACAATTTGATATAGGTACATAATGCAAAATGATTACCACAGTAAGTTTAGTTAACATCCATCACCTCACATGGTTAAGTTTTTTTTTCTTTTTTTTTTTTTTTTGGCCACACCACGCGGCATGTGGGATTAGTTCCCCAAGCAGGGATGGAACCCACGCCCCTTGCAGTGGAAGCGTGGGGTTTTAACCACTGGACCACCAGGGAAGTCCCCAGTTTTTTCTTTTTTTTTTTCCTTAAACAAATTTTATTTATTTATTTATCTATCTATCTATTTATTTATTTATTTTGGGCTGTGTTGGGTTTTTATTGCTGCACACGGTCTTTCACTAGTTGTAGCAAGCAGGGGTTACTCTTCGTTGCGGTGCGCAGCTTTTTCATTGAGGTGGCCTCTCTTGTTGTGGAGCACAGGCTCTAGGGCACAAGGGCTTCAGTAGTTGTGGCACGCGGGCTCAGTAGTTGTGGTGCATGGGCTTAGTTGTTCTGCAGCATATGGGATCTTCCTGGAGCAGGGCTCGAACCTGTGTCCCCTGCATTGGCAGGTGGATTCTTAACCACTGTACCACCAGGGAAGTCCTTTCTCTTCTATGATAAAAACTTCTAAGAAAATTGCAGGGAAAGTGGCACCTTTTCAAGTACCTGTTGACCATTTGTATGTCTGTGGAAAAATGTCTATTCAGTTCCTCTGCACATTTTTTTTTTTTTTTTTTTTTTTGCGGTACACGGGCCTCTCACTGTTGTGGCCTCTCCCTATGCGGAGCACAGGCTCCGGACATGCAGGCTCAGTGGCCACGGCTCACAGGCCCAGCCACTCCACGGCATGTGAGATCTTCCTGGACCAGGGCACGAACCTGTGTCCCCTGCATCGGCAGGCGGACTCCCAACCACTGTGCCACCAGGGAATCCCCTGCACATTTTTAAAGAACTTCTTTAAGTTGCTGAGATTTATTCTCTTGCTGTTTTCAAATTTACAGTACTGTATTCTTAATTATAGTCATCATGGTGTACGTTATATTTCCAGAACTTATTTATCTTATAGCCTGGAGTTTGTACCTTTTGACCACCTTTACCCATTTTGCCGCTTTCCCCCTGGCAACCACCAATCTGAGCTCTTTTTCTATGTGTTTGGCTCTTTTTACATTCCACATATAACTGAGATCATACGGTGGTTGTCTTTCTCTGTCTGACTTATTTCCTTTAATGCAGTGTTCTTAAGGTCCGTCCATGTTATCCCAAATGCCAAGATTTCCTTCTTTTTTGTGGCTGAATGATATTCCTTTGTGTGTGTGTGCGTGTGTATAGATTTACATCACGTTTTCTTTATCCATTCATCCATTGATGGACACTTAGATTACTTCCTTGTCTTGGCTATTGTGAATAATCCTACAGTGAACATGAGTGCAGATATCTTTTCGAAAATAGTGATTTCATTTCCTTTGGATAAATACTCAGAAGTATAATTGCTGGATCATGTGGTAGTTCTAATTTTAATTTTTTTTTTTTTTTTTCTTTTTGCGGTATGTGGGCCTCTCACTGTTGTGGCCTCTCCCGTTGCGGAGCACAGGCTCCGGATGCGCAGGCCCAGCGGCCATGGCTCACGGGCCCAGCCGCTCCGCGGCATATGGGATCCTCCCAGACCGGGGCACGAACCCGTATCCCCTGCATCGGCAGGCGGACTCTTAACCACTGCGCCACCAGGGAGGCCCCTAATTTTAATTTTTTAAGTAACCTCCACACTTAATGGAATGTTTTCCGCAGTAGTTGCACCAATTCAGATTCTAAGGGTTCCCTTTGTCTCCACATTCTCGCCAACATTTGTTATCTTCTGTCTTTCTGATTATAGCCATTCTAGCTGGTGCAGGGTCATATCCAGTTGTGGTGTTGATTTGCACTTCCCTGATGGTTAGTGATGTTGAATACCTTCTCATGTATTTTTGGCCGTTTGTATATGTTCAGAGGAATGTCTGTTCAGTTCCTGGTGTCAGCTAATAAAATCATCTCAAATTTTACCTTCCCTGAGAAATGAATAAACCCGCTCATTTTGGCATATTGCTAGTTCTGAAAGGTTTGTTTTATTTTGTGTGAAAGAATAGCATATAATTAGAAAAAGCAGAAAACCTTGATATTAATCTCTTCTAAAATAATCATAGGTAGGCTATTTTTAACAACGATTAGTAAACAGTACTTTGAAGGTGTTAAAACTTTATGGACTAGCCAATTCACGTGTGGATTCTTTGTTTCATTGGAATGTAGTTCTTCAGTATTCTGTTGTCTGCTTTAATCACCTATTATCTGACAGGTCCTGGAGTTGTTAATTCATAGAGATGGGGAATTTCAAGAACTAATGAAATTGGCACTTAATCAGGGAAAAATCCATCATGAAATGCAAGTTTTAGAAAAAGAAGTAGAAAAAAGAGACAGTGATATTCAGCAACTACAAAAACAGCTAAAGGAAGCGGAACAGATACTGGTAAGTTGATAGAGGCTGTTTCTTAATGTAAAAAAGTATATTATTTACTCTGTTTCTGAAAAATAAATGTATTATAATTTTGAAGTGGTAGAAAACTTGAATTTCCAAGTCTAAAAGTGACCCTTTGTCACTTTGGATAGATGAAAGACCATGTCATTCCCCCCGTTTTTTTAATATTTATTTATTTTATTCGTTTATTTTATTTTATTTATTTATTTGGCTGCGTCTGGTCTTAGTTGCAGCATGCAGGATCTTTTCGTTGCGGCGCGCGGGCTTCTCTCTAGTTGTGGCGTGTGGGCTCGAGAGTGAATGGGCTCTGTAGTTGCAGCACGAGGGCTCTCTCGTTGAGGTGCGCGAGCTCAGTAGTTGCGGCACATGGGCTTAGTTGCCCCACGGCATGTGGGATCTCAGTTCCCTGACCAAGAAGGAAGCGGATTCTTTACCACTGGACCACTGGGGAAGTCCTTCCCTTTTTAATTATTGTTTTCCAATAGTCTGCATTACTTTTGAACCATATTTTCATTATTTGAAGATTTCACAAGTTTGAATTAATGGAAATGGGAAGTTTTATTTTTATCCTGTCCTAAGTTTTCATTTGTTAATAGTCTAAATCTCTACTTCAGTATTAGAAATAATTTTTGAAATCAGTAAAAGTATATACCAATTTTATATATTGATTAAAATTTACATTTATTTAGTCTTCCATCCTAAACTAGATGGGATTTGGATATATGTTAAGGACTCTAGTTTTTCCTTTCTTGTTCCTGGCTACTATTTCAGAGAGACAATTTATTTGTTATTATTTGCTTAGTTATTTCACTAAATACTAACTAATGTAATTGTTACGTGGTGGTATTGCAGGAAGACCTGAGTTTGATTCTCATATGGACCAGACATTGCTGGCTCTTCTCTAGATTAGATTTCCAAAAGACAGTGAACACAAGGACTATAAAAAGACTAAATTTTATGATTTAGATAGTGGCAACTAACAGTTAAGTCCTAGTGCACCAGGCCCTGTACTTTGCACTTTATGTGTATTATCTCAATCTTCATAACAATTATATGAGGTCAGTACCGTTATTCTATTTTTACAGACAAAACCATGATTTTAAATGAATACCTACCTTGCCCAAGAGGTAAAAGTTGAGAGATGGAACATAAACCTAGATCTCTCTGACTCCTTACTCTTAAACGCTGTGTTACGGTGGAGGATGCATATACTAGGTTAGCTTCATTTTACCCTTTAGTTTGCCTTTGCCCAGGGGAGGGTGGGTGGAAGAGTTCATTATAATAGTCATTAATCATGGAGGTACGGTAATGTATAAATGAATGAGACTATCAATCCAAGAATTTATCTTGTAAACTAGAAAAAAATTTTTTTTGGTATTTTATCCTTGAACTAGATGTAAGAATAGGATGCTTTGGGAGTAGTACGTGGTCTGTTTGCTGCATGTTTATGATAGATGACATAAAGAAAAAATGGTAGTGAACAATCCAATTTACATTTTGTTTCTAACAACTAACGTGTATGGAGACTGACTCATAAATGTTTCTTTTTTCATTGACTGTAACTTACACAAATGATACCCAAGTGGTGGTTCAGAATATTACAAATAAATTGTGGGGATTTCCAAATTTTACATATTGTTTCTATGGGATAAATGATTTTGTGAATTTAGCCAAAAACTGGGCTTGGTATAGTTTTGAATAATCCATATTTCTTTTTTTAATGTTGTTTAAATTAGGCAACAGCTGTTTACCAAGCGAAAGAAAAACTCAAGTCAATAGAGAAAGCAAGAAAAGGTTAGTACTGTGGGAACACTGAATGACTTTCTGAAAAATCCAAATTTTGGTTTCAAGAAACTGATGAGAGAGGATTATTGGTAATCATTTGCTGCTGTTGAAAAGTTTCCAATAAATATTCATTGTAAAGTGTCTGCTATGTTATAGCACGATGCTAGGCATTGCTAGGGAGGTGTCACATCCTTTTTCAGGTTATAAGAAGCAATAATAGAAGTTACGGCTATTACCCAAATGTGCAATAAAGACAGTGGGTTTTTTAAATTGTTGGGAGAGTAGAATATGGGCTGGAAGCAAATGGGATTTGAGGTGGATCTTGAAAGACACCGTGAAGTCAGAACTAGATAAGGCTTTGGGATGTGTGCACATGTAGTGGTGCTTCTAGAGGCTCAGCATGACTTCTTGTCCTGTCCTGCTTCTCTCTTTAAAAGGCTTCCATTTTGGATCTTTCAGATTGCATACTAAAAGTCAGAATTATAATGAAGCCTTTGGTTACTTTTAATGATTTGTAGGTATGATTTACATCTAACTTGCCTCTTGTCCTATTTTAGATTAACTACTGTTAACGTTTGGTGTGTGTTCTTCCAGATTTTTCTTAGATCTGTAATACATACGTAACAAGAACAATACAAATACATATATGACATATATTCTAAAATAAAAACCAGGTTGTGCTATACATATTATTTACTAGTGTACTTTTCTAACCTAATGAATATATTTTAAGTATGAAGTGTGTGTGTGATGTAGGCACTGACAGACTTGTATGTTTACGAGACTGAAATGTTAACACTCTCCTCTTGACTCTCTCAGGTGCTATCTCCTCTGAAGAAATAATTAAGTATGCACATAGGATTAGTGCAAGTAATGCTGTGTGCGCCCCACTGACCTGGGTCCCAGGTAAAAGTAATTCTCTTTGTACGAGATATATGTGGTTTTGAAAATTCTTAGGTGACTGTACACAAAAATAGGAAGAAAAGATTTAAATATGGAATGTATTTATCCTTAGAAACATGTTTCATATTTTCACATCTTTAGTGTCTTATAAGTGATAATATAGGCCGTGGGTTTTATCAGTTTGGTTTTCTACAAAGCTGTTGCCACTGGAAACTGTGTTTCTTTCCTTTTTTTAAAAAAAATCAGTAATAAATTAATAAATTTTAGAAGTATAATATGTGATGATTCTAAAGCTATAGATTTATATACCTGTAAAACCCAGGCTGGCCAGAAGCTAACTTTTTTGAGCCATTAGGATTTCCACAAGGGTTCCAGCCTGAGAAAGAGACGTCCCAGCTCTTAGGGGATAAAGATGAAGCACTGGACACCCAGCAGCAGACACACAGGACTGCAGAGAGCTGGAGTAATTAGAAATAGCAGAGAAACAAACTGCCATATATATATATACATATATATATATATGTATTTAAATATTTATTTATTTGGTTGCATCAGGTCTTAGTTGTGGCACGTGGGCTCCCTAGTGACTGCAGGCGGTCTCCTTAGTTGTGGCATGTGGGCTCCTTAGCTGTGGCATGCCAACTCTTAGTTGCCCTGTGGCATGTGGGATCTAGTTCCCTGACCAGGGATCGAACCCCAGCCCCCTGCACTGGGAGCGCAGTCTTATCCACTGCGCCACCAGGGAAGTCCCTTGTTACATACACTGACAGCAGAGACCTCAGGTAGAGCAGCAGCCTTTTGGGAGGAATGGGAGGTAGTTATCTCAGCTCTAGTCACTCCTGACGGTGGTATTTTGCCATACCTGAAACACTAAGGGTAGCTGCGGTTTTGGAGGATAAATAATCTGGAGTTGGTGAGAAAATATTACCAAAAAATTGGTCCAAATCTGGCCAAGTTTTCATCAACGCAGAACTAAAAAGTGTGCTTTCATGATTGGAAATGAATGTTATTGGCTCCTGATACTCCACTGGAATGTTACAGGAATTAGCATTCCTTCCTCCCTCCCTTCCCGAAGCATGCGGCATGTGGGACCTTAGTTCCTGGACCAGGGATGGAACCCGCGCCCCCTGCAGTGGAAGCGTGGAGTCTTAACCACTGGACCACCAGGGAAGTCCCCAGGAATTAGTCTTTAAATTACGTGATCAAAGAGGGTTGTTTAGGAAAAGGTTTTAATTTAGAAGACTCAAGATTATACTTTTCTTCCTTTGTCATTTGGAATGTTTGCTTAAATGAGAGACTTGTCTTCTTTTCATATAGAGAATAATGTATTATTGTGAAGATCTAGAGAGAAATGAGAATACATGTATTTAAAATTTTAATATATTATGTCTTAATAACAATTGATAAGATGACCTTCATATTCCAAAATTGAAAATGTGGCTTGAGTTTTTCAAAGTCAACCAAGGAAAATCAATATTTCAGAGAAGGTATGAGCTTATTTTCATATGTGACTGAATTAAAAGCAGTCTTATTTTTTAGGGGACCCACGGAGACCATACCCAACTGATTTGGAGATGAGAAGTGGATTATTGGGCCAGATGAACAACCCTTCTACTAATGGAGTGAACGGTCATCTACCAGGGGACGCACTTGCAGCAGGAAGATTGCCAGGTAACGTTAATCAGAATAATGCTTTCAAACAAAGGTTTTTTTCAGAAATGATGAGGAAGACAGAGATCTGAACAAGTTTGAGGGTCTGGACCCAACTCCTTTTAGTTGCTAGGTTCTCTACCAGTTTATCCTCCTCTCTGCTTCCTCTAGTTTAAAGACTGTTATAGATGGAGGCTACGAAATTAGAATAAACTGATTTGATGTGCCATTTTCCTCAGGAATTAGGCCTCATTAACTAAGCTCCAAACATAGCTTTTTTAAATGAAATATATTTTATAAACAGAATAAGATGTATGTATGTTCAGTTTAAAGAATACCAAGTGAGCACACTTGTGAAAAAAACCCAAATTAACAAAGTGACTAACAAAGCTTTTTATGGGCGTTCTAATACCTAAATAGAATATCATTTTTTGTGAGACTCAGCTCATTCTGAACTTCAGCCTTCCTCAGGTTTTGCATATAGGTTTGTACTGTTCTTATATTTATTTTATGTTCCCCTTTTACCTTTTGTAGGTGACTTGTTTTGTTTTGATCTGGTAGAACATTTTAAAAGTTTTTTAAAAGGCATAAAAAAGGGAAAAATTAGTCTTTTTTGAGCAGTTTTAATATTTTACATATTTCATGTTTTTTCATGTATTTTTTACATCGCTAAAAACATACTGTAGATCATGTTTTTTTATGCTTAACATTTCATTGTAAGGCTGTCCCTGTGTTATTAAAAATGCTTTTTAGAAACATCACTGTTGTTAACTAAAGTACAAACGGGGAAGTCACTGTGCATTAATTTCCCTTGGTATCTCCTCATTTTTCTCATTTTGATTGTACTGTATCATAATATGCCAGTCAGGTCCAGGCAGGAGGCAGAAACCACACCAGCAATATGAAGGAAAATTTAAAGAACTACTGAGTAGTAACCAGATACTAACTACTAGACAGTAAAGAGAACTATATTTTTTAAATTCAGTAATAACAGATGCAGGGAGCAGCTACTGCGTGTAGGATGAGGCAGATACCCAAGGAAGGGACCGACTGAGAAGAGGCTCCTCCCCCCCACACCCCCAATCCCAAGGCTGATATTCAGCCCGGAGTGGAAAAGGTGTAGCTCTGGCCTGTTGGATGGCAGAGAAGTTAGATGAGGTGTCACAGGCCAGAGCTAGCAAGTAGGAAATTATCCACTAGGGTCCCTGGGAGACTTGCTGGGAAGTCATCCAACTGGTATGCCACTGATGCCCTACACACCCACCAGGCACCACAGGAGGGAAACGCAGGATCCCGGAAGGGAAGCCTGTTCCTCCTGGAGAGTCCTTGCAGTGCCCTCTACTGACAGAGCTTAACATTGTGGCTGCTGGCAAAGGAGAAGTGTTTTCAGGGTCCAGGGAGAAGAGTGGAATTGAAGCTTAAGAGGCAGTTTAAACTGGAATACACAGTATAGTTTACATTCGCTATTTATAATATATAGAGAGAGAATATATAGAAAGTACTATATATGGCCTATTATATATGTGCGTAAAATATGTATAGATATGAGACATTCGATTTGAAATTGTGAACATCTTGAATAGTGACTACAGGAAAGTATGATTTAAAAAAAATAAACCATAGAGTCTAAACATCACATGTTACTAGAACATCACACTTCTCCATGATAAATTTGATTATCAATTTGGCCAAATGTATATTTTGATTTCTAGCCTTTAAGAAATTTTACTTCAGATTATTTGCATGAAGGAAAGTATAACTAAGTAAATTAATTTTTAGTAGAAACATTCTCATGTGTGCTTCTTTCTTTTCTCCAGATGTCCTTGCTCCACAGTATCCATGGCAGTCAAATGATATAGCAATGAATATGTTACCACCAAATCACAGTAATGACTTTTTGCTGGAACCTCCAGGACATAACAAAGAAAATGAAGATGATGTAGAGGTTATGTCAACAGACTCTTCAAGCAGTAGTAGTGACTCTGATTAAAAAAGCATAAGACAAAAACATACAGAATTGAATACTATAGAATTCTGTTTCTTAAATAATTGCAAACCTGTAAAAATAGCCAGGTGATAATTGGCTATAGTAGAATTGTGCTGCCTATTAAAAATCACAGTGGACTTTCTTTTTAAAGCCAAAAGTCATGGTTTCAGTTCTAAACCACTAGGTGAATACTTAGAGAAAATCAAAATTTACTGTTGGAAAAAAAGATTATTCAGTTCAGTGCTGTCTTGTTCTATTCCAGTTGTGTGACCCATGTACGTGTCACTAATAGGCCTCCTGGAATTATTTAGAAAAGCATAAACAAAGGCAGCGGATCACTGAATGCATCATAACTCAGAATAACAGAAACCCTCATTTGAAAGTAAAGGCCGTTAGCTTCTGTCACAGGAACAGGAGAAATCGTCTCAATTTGTACTATTTGTAATTATTGTATATTTTGTAAATAAACTCCCTTTTGTTTGTACTTTCTATGTTTTTTTTTTTTTTTAAATTTCAGCGTAGGTAGGATATTCCTGTAAATCCAGTTGCATTTTGTACATACTTTAGAATTTGGAGGATGAATGAACATGAGGTAATGCATACATCTGAACTAGTAATACCAACTTTGGTAGGTTTCTTAAAGGCACACACTGCCATTCTTAGAAGAAATAAAATGAAGTAGTTTTTAAAACTAATTGAATGAATTAATTCAATTAGTTTAAATCATAATATAACAAGCATAACAAATTCTATGAAAAGTTTTAGAATGGAAAACACTCTGGCCTTCACCTTCCCTCTTATGGCAGTTCCCAGAAGGAATCACTTTTAACTTCTGGTGGTTAACATCCATGTTTAAATAATATGCTTATACAGCTATATTTTGACTTACCAGTTTTAGACAGTATTGCACCCTTTACTCTTTTTCCTGATCTTTTGTGGAAAATTTAGCAAATATGGTTCAGCATAAAGGAGACAATGAAATTAGCATTCTACCCAGAGATCATATCAATTAACATTTTGGTGTAGACTTTTATCTTAAAAAAAAACACATTATATACATTTTGTTTGAAAAGAGAATATTGAAAAAAGAAAAAGCATACCCCATATGAAGGATGTCAGACTTGTGCAAAGCACAATGGCCATGCTGGTTACATTTTAACTGTCTTGAAAGTGGTATTTCTCAAAGTCTGGCCACAAACCAAGCGTAACCAAATTACTGTGGTGGCCGGTAGAAGGCAGATTCAAGAACCTCCTTCTTACCTGCTGAATGGGAATCTGTGTGAGGCCTTCACATCCAAATCTAAGTACTGGGACCCTAAAGCCTTTAAGATCCTTGTCAGTCACTGCCATTCACAATTCAAGAATCTTAGTACCTCTTCCCTCCAGGGGTTTTTACTTATAAACCAACACAGACTAAGAACATTAAAAAAAAATAAACCCAAGCGGAAAAATAGGACTAAGGAATATATAGATTCCTTATGAGTGTTGATGGATCAGTGGATTAGAAAACAAGTGGAAATTTCACATGTACCTCAAAGAAATCAAGCTGCTGTATACATGCTCACCTGGTATTTATCTGTACAGCTCTACAATCCCTCATCCAAAACCCTCGGGTCTAAATGTATCTCAGAACTTGGATTTTAAAAAATATTCTAGAAAGTTAATAGGACTTATATATCATATGTTATATAATACCTCCAGCAAGATCTGAAGAGGCATCTTATAAATTAAGCACATTAAACTTTCATTTTAAGGCACATTTCACATACACGTTATTTATCGATTTCCCCCAAAACACAGGAACTTGTCCTCATTATTCCTCACTGTTGGTAAACGGACATTTGGATTTCAGCTTCCCCCACCTGGTTTTGGACTTTGTGTAGGTCTTTTTTTTTTTGGCTTCTGCTTTATAACAAAGTGAATCAGTTATACATATACATCTGTTCCCACATCCCTTCCCTCATGCATCTCCCTCCCTCCCACCCTCCCCATCCCACCCCTCCAGGCGGTCACAAAGCACCAAGCTGATCTCCCTGTGCTATGCGGCTGCTTCCCACTAGCTATCTATTTTACGTTTGGTAGTGTATATATGTCCATGCCGCTCTTTCGCTTTGTCACAGCTTACCCTTCCCCCTCCCCATATCCTCAAGTCCATTCTCAAGTAGGTCTGTGTCTTTATTCCTGTTTTACCCCTAGGTTCTTCATGACTTTTTTTTTTCTTAAATTCCATATATATGTGTTAGCATATGGTATTTGTCTTTCTCTTTCTGACTGACTTCGCTCTGTGTGACAGACTCTAGGTCTATCCTCCAAGGCTACTCTGTTTCTATTTCAGACTCTAGCTCCTCTCTCCCTACACCTATAGAAACAGCTCTCCTTTATGTCCCTCCAAATGCCTGGAACACAATTTGCATTCCCTTCTCTGAGTATGCTCAGCACTACTTGTCTTGTTCCAGCCCAGGACAAGGACTAGTAAGAACTACTAGAAGGTCAAATTTTCACTCAACCAGCACACACTGGGCATTTAGTACTCCCAGTCACCACTGGCTGCTGTGTGTATAATACAGTCTCCAGCCTGAAGTTTACTTTCCCTGGGGAGGCAAGCAATCAACAGAACACAGCATGGCATGTGCTGCAGTTCACAGGCACTGAACCTAGCCCAAGACTGCAAATAATCAACGGTGGTGTTCAGCCACAGTAAATACCCCGAGAGTCACACCTGATCCCTGAAATGTGGACATGTTTCCTCTTCATTCATACAAACAGTGCTTATGCAAACTATGCACTATAAAGGAGCACCTATTTTCAGCCATTTTTAAGGAGAAGGCTGATTTGGGAGCATTTTATCTTCAGAATCTATTCACAAATGCTTTGGGAGTGAATTCAACCCATTAGAAATTAAACCAAGTTATACAAGAAGGCAAAAGTAGATGACTTTAGAAGAACACAAGTGTCACATATCACTTAAGCCTACAGCCTCACTAATTCAAAAGCCACCACTGAAAAACTGCAGTAGAAATAGTGTAAGGCGTGGTATGTGAAAGTCAGCCTGGTTGAGTCTAGAAAGCTTCACAGAGGAAGGGACCCTTGAAGTGCAGTATGAAAAATTGGTAAGGTTTTGTTGAGGCAGACTGAGGGTGGGAGTGACATTCAGTTCACAGGAGCTGCAGACACACTGGCGAAGTACCCTTGAGGAAGCACAAAGAAATACACCTGGAATGTAGTAGAGTGAAAAAGTGATGTGGATATGGTGGGAAAGTTACTACAGAGAAATTAGGAAAGACCTTGCATGTCAAGTTAAGGATTTTTCATACAAGCAATGGGGAACTTCTCAAGAAGTTTGGGAAGACAAGAGACATGACCAAATTTACGATTCTGAGAAGTCATTCTAGGAGTACTGTCAAAGCTAAGTCAGAGGGTTAAGATGGTAAATTTTATGTTGTGTATTTTACCTCAATCAATCAATCAGTCTGAGGGTACAGCTGCAGGAACAGGAGAGATGATGATGAAGGACCTGGACGAGGGGAGAGGCAACCAGGACAATGTGATGAGGATGGATCCAAGAGACGTGAAAGAAACAGGATGGACAAGACAGAGACTGCTTTATGTGGGGAAAAGGAAACTAATCTGAGCAAGTAAGCAGATGGTAAAGGCACTCCCTTCGAGGACTACAAGAGGAAATTCAGTTTGTAATGTATCAGGTGAGAAGGACAGAGAAAATCTCACCTAGAGATGACTGGTGTGTGATCTGGAGTTTAGGAAAAAGGTTTGAGCTAAAGATAATGTTGTTTGGGGAGCCATCAGACGATAGGTGGAAAGTGAATCTGTAAAGAAAAACAGAAGAATAGAGGACAGAATACCAAGTCAGACTGAACCTGGTGATAACCTTGGCTTGCTGGCTACTTTGTTCTGTTTGCCCATAAACTGTTCTGGTAAATAAAATGAGGAGTGATATAACTTAGTGCATACAAAGCTATTAAGCGACACTATGCAGAAAGCCAAATACTTAAACATTTTAAACATAAAAATGGGGGGAAATCTAGAATGGGAATTTGGCATTAAGGAAGTGTGATAGATTCAATTTACAGTGTAAATATGAAGCATCTACCACAGTATTTGGCACATAGTAGATGCAAATTAAATGTTTATGGAGGGCCTAACTTATGTGTTCAATTTCTTGAGGTACATAAAATGGAAAGCTTGGTACACACCTCTCAGTCAATGCCTCCTGTTATTTTTAATTTGCATTTTTCACAAGCACTACTCAAGTGCAACACTGATTTCTAAGTACAACATAAATAATTTAAAAATAACAGAGAAGCAGCATCGATATATGATTGAGTTTCTGTTGGAAGACTTTGTTTCCTCCCTCACAGATGACTCCCTGAGCTCTCCTTCTCCACGGTCCCTAAATGATCCCTGATGCCCCCAAGAAGAGAGTATTTCATCTGAAGGAATATTTGCCTTATTTGGAAAGCTGGCAGTCCAGATAACGAAGAACTGCCCCTTCCAAGTGGATCTCAGGGAGGCTGAATTCACACCATGCTCCGCTGGGCAGACCTCTGCTCGGATGTTGTGAGGGTCGGTGTAGGAGCCCTTGCCTATCTTGGGATAGAGGACACGTTGGGGCTTGATTTAGCAAATACATGAAGAGCTGCTTCAGACTTGCCAGTATCCTGGCAGAGTGAGGTATAGACATTTCATGAGAATACTGCTAGGAGTCAGTGTTAGTTTTTTCAATTAAAGGCAATTCTCAAAACACTTAAGAATTAACTGCTTACTTAAAGAGCTCTAAATCCTGCTCTGGTCATTCACTCTTATAGAGAAATATTTACAGAGTGATTATTGGATGCCACTGAGCATGCTGGGTGCCGAGTAAGTGCAATCCCGCTCTAACATGAAACTTAGCGTTTTACTTTTTACTATAAATAAGGGCCCAGGTTGGTTTTTTTCTTTTCATTGAAATAGACCTTCATGTCTAATTTGGTGAATTTAAAACAAACAAATGGAAAACCTCACAAGCTCCTAATGTGTTTGTCTACTAAAAATTGAAAAGTAGCAGATACAGAAAAAACTCCTCAGGTTTGTGATAAGTTTCTGAAACTATAAAACACCTGCTTGGATAAGTACTGGCATAAAGACATACCTCAATGAATTCCCAATCAACTATACTTGGGATAAAGCCATGGAGGAGTTTCATCTACAAGGCTGCCTGGGTTCTTCTTATCAAGCCTCCCATGTCTATCATTTAGGGAGAAGCCAGGGACAAACAGGGATTAAGTCAGTTGAGGAAGGGAGTAAAACTAATGAGCAAGCAACAGAAGGATATGGAGTAATCAAACAGGAGTAAGAAAAACTGTGAAATTCATTAGTTCAAGGAATATACACTAATTTCACTTGAGCTCCTCTCATACTCTTAAAAAAAAGTCTGTTAAAATAAAATAGAAAATGAGATTTGTAAATGGTAAACTATACAACGTGCACATATAACTTTGAAAAAGTAAGCAATTAAGAAAACAACTTTAGGGACTTGCCTGGTGGTCCAGTGGTTAAGAATCTGCCTTCCAATGCAGGAGACGCGGGTTCAATCCCTGGTTGGGGAACTAATATCCCACATGCCGCAGGGCAACTAAGCCCGCGCACCGCAGCAAAAGATCCCGCATGCCACAATGAAGATCCTGTGTGCCGCTACTAAGACCTGACACAGCCAAATAAATAAATATTAAAAAAAAAACAACTTTAAAAATGATCTTCATTCACTGAAGAAAGATTCTTTTGTAACACGTATTACAACAGTATTTGAGTCTGTTGAAAGGGCAAAATTCAAATGTAACCAGCTTTAGGAGAAGCAAGGGATTTTACAGAAACGGGCTCATAAAGAAAAGGATGTGAGTTCATGGTCTAATCCAGCAGTTCTCAAACTTTTGGGTTTTGGATCCTGTTACACTCTTAGAAATTACTAAGGACCTAAAGACTCAACACAAAAACTATTAGAACAGATAAATGAATTCAGCAAGGTAGCAGGATACAAGATTAATATACATAAATCTGTTGCATTTCTTTACACTAACAATGAAATATCAGAAAGTGAAAAAACAATCCCTTTTAAAATTGTGCAAAAAACCCCACCTAGGAATAACCCTGACTAAGGAGGTGAGAGACTTATATGCTAAGAACTATAAAACATTGATAAATGAAACTGAAGACGATTCCAAAAAAAATGGAAAGATACCCCATGCTCTTGGATTGGAAGAATATTAAAGTGGCCATACTACCCAAAGAAATCTACAGATTTAATGCAATCTGTATCAAATAACTCAAGCATTTTTCACAGAACCTGAACAAATAATCCTAAAATTTATATGGAACCACAAAAGACCCAGAATTGCCAAAGCAATCCTGAGGAAAAAGAACAAGCTGGACGCATAACCTTCCCAGACTTCAGACAATACTAGAGTATCAAAACAGCGTGGTACTGGCACAGAAACAGACATATGGATCAATGGAGCAGAACAGAGAGTGCAGAAATGAACCCGCACACCTATGGTCAGTTAATCTTCCACAAAGGAGGCAAGAATATACAACGGAGAAAAGAGTCTCCCTTCAGCAAGTGGTGTTGGAAAAGTTGGAAAGCAGCATGTAAATCAATGAAGTTAGAACACTCCCTCTCACCATACACAAAAATAAACTCAAAATGGCTTAAAGACTTAAATAAGACACGACACCATAAAACTCCTTGAAGAGGACATAGGCAAAACTCTCTGACATAAACTGTACCAATGTTTTCTTAGATTGGCTTCCCAAGGCAAAAGAAATAAAAGCAAAAATAAGCAAATGGGACCTAATCAAACTTATAAGCTTTTGCACAGCAAAGGAAACCATAAACAAAAGGACAACCTACAGAATGGGAGAAAATATTTGCAAATGATGTGACCAACAAGGGCTTGATTTCCAAAATATACAAACAGCTCATATAGCTCAATATCAAAAAAACAACCCAATCAAAAAATGGGCAGAAGACCTAAACACACATTTCTCCAAAGAAAACATACAGATGGCCAAGAGGCATATGAAAAGATGTTCAAAATCACTAATTATTAGAGAAATGCAAATCAAAACTACAATGAGGTATCACCTCACACCAGTTAGAATGGCCATCATCAAAAAGTCTACAAATAATAAATGCTGAGGAGGGTGTGGAGAAAAGGGAACCCTCCTACACTGTCGGTGGGAATGTACATTGGTGCAGAAACTATGGAGAACAATATGGAGGTTCCTTAAACAACTGAAAATAGAACTACCATATGACCCACCAATCCCACTTCTGGGCAGATATCCAGAAAAGATGAAAATGAATTTAAAAAGATACACACACCCCAATGTTCATAGCAGCACTATTTACAATAGCCAAGACATGAAAGCAACCTAAGTGTCCATCAACAGATGAATGGATAAAGAAGATGTGGCACATGTACAATGGAACATTACTCAACCATAAAAAGGAATGAAATAATGCCATTTGCAGCAACACGGACGGACCTAAAGATTATCATACCAAGTGAAGTAAGTCATATGATATCACTAATATGTAGAATCTAAAAAAATGATACAAATGAACTTATTTACAAAACAGAAACAGAGACTCACAAACATAGAAAAAAAACATACGATTACCGAGGGGGAGAGGGAGGGGAGGGATAAATTAGGAGTTTGGGATTAACAAATACACACTATTAGATATAAAATAAACAACAAGGACCTACTGTATAGCACAGGGAACTATATTCAGTATCTTGTAATAACCTATAACAGAAAAGGATCTGAAAAGGAATGTGTGTGCGTGTGTGTGTGTGTGTATTAATATATATCTGAATCGCTTTGCTGTATACCTGAAACACAACATTGTAAACAACTATACTTCATTTAAAAAAAAATTACTAAGGACCCCAAAGAGTTCTTGTTTTTGTAGGATTTTACCTAGTGATAGGACCATATTAGGAATTAAAACCAAGAAATTTTAAGAATTCTTTTATTAATTTATTTACAAATAACAAAAACCCATAACTCAAAACAGTTATATGTTAACATAATTTTTATAAAAAATATAGCTATTTTTCTTAAAAAAAAAAGCAAAAGAACCAGTGAGAAGAGTGGCACTGTTTTACATTTTTGTCGATTTCTTTCACATCTAGCTTAATAGAAGAGAGCTAGACTCTCGTATCTGCTTTGCATTCAGTCTGCTACAGTATCACACAACATGCAAACTCCTCCGTACACTCAGGAAAGAATGAGAATGAAAAAAGCAAATGAAGTCTTCGTATAACAAAAACAGCTTTAACCCTGAGGACCCTTGAAAGGGTCTTGAGGACTTCCCCGGGCCACACTTTGAGATCCACTGCCCTAGTCTAATCACATTTTACACATAAGGAAGCTGAATCTCAGAGAGATCAACTGAGATCCCAGATGACAGGGCCTGTTAATGATGGGATACAGATGCTGGATGGTTTGTCTCTTGCTTTAGGTTCTCAATCGGAAACCTGGGAAATACACCCTAAAGACCTGTCATGTTTGCTCTAGTTGCAGGGACTGTCACAATATATTACCAAAATTTTTTTTGATTTAAATAAAACAAAAGAGGAAAATCAACAAATGTGATAAATTCTGCAACAGGCATAGTGTGTTAGCACCTGAATTAGGTTCTCTATTAGAACTGAAACACTAAGACAAATTCTGCACTCTCCTCCACACACACTGGTAATGACAAACAGCACAGTCAAACCACAGAGTAATACGGAGAGCAGAATTACCACAACATCACCATTTATCACACTTTCTGAGTCTGAAATACAATTCATGACACAATCCCTGAAAATTTTTCACGAGTACAGGCTGAAAGGGTATTGGGTATATTAAGAGACTACAAATAAATTACTGGCAATCATGTGGGACTTTTCAGCTAAAATGGAGTTGTTCTGAAATGTAGATATTTTTCATTCTTTTACAGGACTTATTTTGCCTTTTATGTATGGGTTGGCCAAAAAGTTCCTTTGGTTTTTTGGGTAAAAATAAAAGACACATTTTTCATTTTCACCAAGAACTTCATTGAGCAACGTATTCACCCTTTTGTTCCACTACCTTCTGCCATTTTTCAGGCAACTTCATAATTCCATCTTCCCAAAACTTTTTATCTTTTTGAGCAAAGAACTGTTCCAGGTGCCTTTTACATTCTTCCAGGGAATTGAAATTTCTTCCATTAAGAGAATTTTGTAAAGACCGAAATAAATGGAAATCCGAAGGTGCAATGTCTGGTGAATACGGTGGAGGAATCAGAACTTCCCAGCCAAGCTGTGACAGTTTCTGCCTGGTCATCAAAGAAACATGTGGTCTTGTGGTATCCTGATGGAAGATTATATGTTTTCTGTTGACTAATTCTGGACGCTTTTCGTCGAGTGCTGCTTTCAGTTGATCTAACTGGGAGCAGTACTTATTGGAATTAATCGTTTGGTTTTCCGGAAGGAGCTCATAATAGAGGACTCCCTTCCAATCCCACCATATACACAACATCACTTTCTTTGGATGAAGACTGGCCTTTGGTGTGCTTGGTGGTGGTTCATTTCGCTTCCCCCAGGATCTCTTCCGTTCCACGTTATTGTACAGTATCCATTTTTCATTGCCCATCACAATTTGTTTTAAAAATGGAACGTTTTCATTACGTTTCAGTAGAGAATCGCATGCGGAAATACGGTCAAGAAGGTTTTTTTCGCTTAACTTATGTGGAACCCAAACGTCAAAGCGATTCATGTAACCAAGCTGGTGCAAATGATTTTCAACGCTTGATTTGGATATTTTGAGTATGTCCGCTATCTCCCGAGTGGTATAACGTCGATTGCTCTCAATTAATGTCTCGATTTGATCGCTATCAACTTCAACTGGTCTACCTGACCGTGGAGCATCGTCCAGCGAGAAATCTCCAGCACGAAACTTTGCAAACCACTTTTGACACGTTCGCTCAGTCACAGCACCTTCTCCATACACTGCACAAATCTTTTTTTGCGTTTCAGTTGCATTTTTACCTTTCTTGAAATAATCAAGCATAATATGCCGAAAATGTTGCTTTTTTTCTTCCATCTTCTATACTAAAATGGCTACACAAAAGTTCACCAATTTTGATAAGTGTTTTTTTAAATACACGCTGATATGACAGCTGTCACAATACAATCCAACAAAATTGTTTCGAATGAAGTTAAACACAACTAAGCACTACTAGAGTCATCTTACGGGAAAACCGGACAAACTTTTTTTTTTTTGGCTAACCCATTAAAAAAAAAAATCAGGGAGTCTCCTTGTTCACCTCTAGGTGATTTCCTTTGTATCCTACCAGATGATCCAAATCTTCTTTAAATGGATCGTAGCCTTGTTCCTTTAAACAACGTAGTGCCCAGAAAAGCTGATCCAGGGGAGGAAATTCTTCCCAAGGAACCCACTCCCAACCTAGAAAAGAAAGATATCAAAGCAATTTCTTTAGGTGAAAGGAAACAAAGGATATTTATTTTTGGCAAGTTAACCTATACTAAGAAAAATTAATTAAATTTAAAAATGATTTGCTACTAATGAAGTGCAATAGTGATGCTATGCATTAGCTTGGCTATACAAACATAATTTGCATTTAGAATGAAGATCTTAAGAAGGGAATGATGATCATTTAAAACATGCTGTTATTTGAATATGAAGCCAAGTTTACAAAGGCCACATTGTGGTAAAACCCAGATTTAATACCATTCAATTTTCATTTAAATATCTGGTTAAACAAGACTCACAGAATTTTATATATTGCAATGATACTACAGGTTAAACTACATTAAAATAAGCCAGTTTCCTCACCTACAAAATAAGGTAGATTACAAAATTTCTAAGCTATCCTCCATTTCTTAAAAAAGTAATGGAAGTTGTACAGAGAATAAAAAGTATTCTCTGTGCTGTGGTATATTTTAGATAGAAAGACAAGAATGGAAGGAGCTGTCTTCTTAAAAATCCACTGAAATGTGAAAGATTTAACAGTGTCTATTAATTGTAAAGTACATGAAATCCTAGAAAAATATTCTAGGGGATGGTGTTTTCTTTGATGATTTAAATGTAAATAACATGAAAGCACAGATGCCCGTGACAGGTGAATGTTTAAATATTATGATAATAATACAGAAATATAATAATTATTAGAACTCCATGTTCTAAATTAGTTTATGATTACATGCATATATCTATGTTTAAGTACTGTTTATTCCCTTCAGCATTTGTCTGCCTATAAAATACAGGTATGTAATTTCACTCCGGCAAGGCAGGGGACAAAGAATCCATGAAATTGGAATAAGCTGCGGAAGGGCTGATCAGCACCTGTGGTGAGAGAGAGAGAGAGAGAGAGACAGAGAGACAGAGAGAGACAGAGAGAGAAGGGGAAAGAGAGAGAGGGAGAGGAGGAGGGGGAGGGAGACACAATGTGTTGCAAGATGCTCAATTAACTGAATCTCAAGAGAGCTGAAGTAAAGTTTATCCTAGGGGCCCCCTAGAAAACGAAGCATCTGGATAATGCTTCTAAGTATAAACAGGTGGCTGGAGGAAACTGAAGCAGGCAACCCAGATCCAGGACCTGATGAACATGGGGCAGAGACTGCATGCTTATATTATAAAAAACGAAGACCCCCGCGTGCCTGCACCTTGGCCAGGTTATCAGCTCCCCCAGTGAACCTGGTACAATCCTGCCTCCCACTTCTTAAGGCATGAATAATTTTTGTTGTACTCTAGGCCAGCTGAAGGCCTTTGTGTACTTTCTGTGTGCTTCTTTGTGTGACATCGTGATATAAGAAATAGGTATTTGGTCTTTATCCCTGTTTCCTGGCAGGGTTCCTAAAATCTGTGTAATTTCCCGAGTGATAGGGATCAGAGGAGCATCTTTTGTTTCCATAATAAGCTCCTTTCAACCAAGGCTGAGTTTATGCTAATGAGATGGCTGGTGGCTGGGGACCCCTAGGGAGTTTCAGGATGGGGGCTGGTGACCAGAAGACCCAGGCATGATCACAGGGTTGGAACTTTCAGCCCACCTCTCACCCCACACTCCACCTTAGGGGTGGAGAGAGGGGCTGGAGACTGAGTTAACAGCCAATGCACATTGATTTAACCAATCACAGTAATAATAATCCCATTACATAGGAACCTCCATAAAAACTCTACACAGCTGGGTTCAGAGAGCTTCCGAGCTGGGAGGGTGGCACATCCAGAGAGGGCATGAAAGTCCCGTGCCCCCTCCCCAGACCTGGCCCTACCTCTCTCATTTGGCTGTTCCTGAGCTGTACCCTTTAAAACAAACCGGTAATGTGAGGAGAGTGTTTTCCTTCATTCTGTGGAACATTCTAGCAAATTATTGAAGAGGGGGGTTGTGGGAGCCTCGATTTATAGCCAGGCCGTCAAAAGTACAGGAGGCCTGGACATGAGATTGGCATTGGAAATGGGGGCAATCTCATGGGACTGAGCTCTTTAACTTTTCGGATCCAAGTAGACAGTGTAAGAATTGAACTGAATTATAAGACACTCAACTGATGTCTGGAGAGTTGGAGAATTAGTGTGAAGAAAAAGTCCACACATTTGGTATCAGAAGTGTTGTGAGTAAAAACAGTTCAGACTTTGCTAGCTTATTTTAAAGGATTCCAAGTAGTTACCTATTTTATAAAAAATCTTATATGACTCAACGGGCCTTCGGGTAGAACATGCCCTTCTGTTCATTCAATCAAGTCAGTCTGTAAAACACTTCAGACATGACTTATTCATTCTAGTAATGTCACTTCCTTCAGGCTCTGCACAGAAGCCCTCCCTGACCACCCCACCTGACACAACACCCATGCATCACTGTCTTTACACAGCTTTATTTTTATTCCTACTCCTATCATTACTCTCATAAAATATCTGCTAATTTGTTGCCTTTCCCCCCAGATAAAATGTGAAGTCCAGGAGGGCAGGGACTTTGTTTTAAACACCACTTTTTCTTTAGTGCTTAGAACAATGTCTGGCACACAGTACTCAGCAAGTATTTGTGAATGAAAAGATTTTCGCTATTAGAGGAGAAATTAAACGTTTAGAGGAGTGATCCTACATGAGACCACTTGGATAAGGTTTCTTATGGCAAATAATATATTGAATAAGTCTGATATTTTACTCTTTAGTTCCTTTTATCATGCAGGTTTTTTTTTTTTTTTTTTGCGGTACGCGGGCCTCTCACTGCTGTGGCCTCTCCCGTTGCGGAGCACAGGCTCCGGACGCGCAGCCTCAGCGGCCATGGCTCACAGGCCCAGCCGCTCCGCGGCATGTGGGATCTTCCCGGACCAGGGCACAAACCCGTGTCCCTTGCATCGGCAGGTGGACTCTGAACCACTGCGCCACCAGGGAGCCCCTAACATGCAGTTTTATGAAACTTGAAGAGAGATGATACATGCAAAGCCCTAAGAACAATGCTTAGTACACAGTAAATAACAGAGTATCAGTTATTGTCATTAAAGCTTTCAGAGCACTCAATTCAACACAGAAGGTAACAGCTAAGTGTTTTGTCAGGTTAAGCATTCTCTATAAAAGAAAGTTTTACCTCTCTTGCACAGGTGAGAAAAGTGAGGAAGGCACGTTAAATGTTTTGCTTAAAAATCACAGTGTGAAACAAAATTAAACACAACAATAAAACTAACATTTACTGAGTACTTACTGTGTTCACTAGGCCAGGCCCGTTGTATGTATTAACTCATTTTATCCTTATAACAAAGCATCTGAAGTAGGTATTATTGTCACAAGTGAGAAAAGACGCCCAGAGACCTAAATAACTTGTCCAAGGTTACAAACCTCTAAGTAGAAGAACCAGGATGAGAACCAAGTAGTCTGGCTCTAGGCCCAGTTCTCTTTCCTGTCCTTATGTATCCAGGATTTAAGTAGATTTACATTCTAACTGAAGTATAATTATATTCTAATCTAATTCTCTTCCTATGGCAACATAATGTAATCTTCCTTCAGACCGTATACTCTCATAGAAAATGCATTATTTATAGTTCTCTTACTTTCATTTTTCTCAGGCTCTACATTCTTTGGTTCTGAATCATGAGTCACATCCACCTCTCCTTTCATTAAAATAGTGACATAATGGTAATTCTCTTCCTCAACGAAAGAATTCACAACCGAGGCAAAGCGAACATTTTTCAGGTGAAGAGCTGCTTCTTCCCAGGTTTCCCTTTGAGCACATTCTTCCCAGCTTTCACTGAAAAACAGAAACACACCACCGTATTCAATTCTATTTATGCATTTTTTTTTTGCCATGAAATTCCTGGCTAGAAATTCCTAGTGTAAAGTAAAAAGAGCTGTAATTGGTTCACGCTTTACAACAATAAATCAACAACCCTCCTTTGACACTCTGTTTATCCTATATCAAGTATCTGAAGACCAAAAGGACTTCATATTGAACAAAAAAATGAACATTTAGCCAATTCAACACTAGTTCATGTGCCTGGGAGCAGCATGCAACCAGGAGGTGGTTTAATACATCAGTTAAGAGCACAGCTTTGGAGTCAACTACACCTGGGTTTGAGTTCAAAGTCCATTATTTTCCACCTTAGACAAGTAAGAAGATAATGCTACTTTCTCACGGGGTTGTGTTAAGTGTATCAAGAAGTGGACACTGTCTTTTCTGAAGGCTCAGAAGGCTCAAAATTGAGGGCAATAGGCAACAGGCATTCATGAACTATTAAAATACACTGATGTGAGTAGTTCACCTTCAACGTATGATCCATAATAACTAGATATTGACAAAAATGCTGATATTCCAAAAGTTACAAAAACCTGTATATAAATTAAAACATTTCACTGCAGTTTTCATACATGAGACAAGATTAAAAATATATAATATCTCCCTTTAGAAATTGTTCCAAATGAAATTTTATACAATCAGATAAAATATGAGTATTGAATGAATACAAATATTATTAAAAGAAATCATTAGTGTGATTCAGTTTTTCTAAAAGTCATTTCATATGCACTTTAGATTAAACTTCCAAATATTTATGAAGCACTTTAGTGTGATATTCAGCAAAAAAGAATACTGTTTCTCTATCTTTTCTACCTTGAATATTTTTGTATCTCTAATTATCTAAACTACTGTCACTACCCAGTCTACATAAGAAGACAGATCTTTGGGAGGGAGGAGAGTTGTGCGTTTTCAGCCTGCAGGAACGTTCCTCTTCCTCCTGATGAGGGGCCACCTCTGCCTCGAAACCAAGTGAGAGGTCCTCCAAGAGAATTAGTCACAGAGACTGGGTGAGACTCTCAAGAAGGAGGTACTGGCATGTTACTCCCCAGTTAAAGACTGAGCTGGGGAACCTCATGGGTCTACCCCAGTGCATCAGAGCAGAGGTGTAGGAAGGAAAGAGCTCTTGGGTTAATCTGAAATGTATCCCGTGGTGTTTAGGGATGCACGTGAATACACAAGGTGATGCTCATTCCCACTTTAGGAATTTGGAAGGCAGGAGAGTGGCTAAAACAGCCCACAATGGCTGAGCAGAGAAAATGGGCAGCAGTGAAAGCATCCTTCCCAACGTGTGTTTCCTTTGGGCCAAGCAGATGCTACAAGAGACTGCTGGGGGCCCCATCAGAAAGAAAATGTAGCGTGGTGTGCTAACAGCAGGAGTTGGTGGCCAGCGTCACAAAAAGTCAGTCACCTATGTCAGGGAACTGTGCAGTGTAGAAATCCTTGTAGGACTTCCAACCAACCAATAAACACACCCTAAGAAAGAGAGCACGCAGACTTCCCTGGTGGTGCAGTGGTTAAGAATCCGCCTGCCAATGCAGGGGACATGGGTTGGATCCCTGGTCCGGGAAGATCCCACATGCCTCAGAGCAACTAAGCCCGTGCGCCACAACTACTGAACCTGTGCTCTAGAGCCCGCGAGCCACAACTACTGAAGCCCGCGCACCACAACGAAGAGTAGCCCCCGCTTGCCGCAACTAGAGAAAACCCTCATGCAGCAACAAAGACCCAACGCAGCCAAAAATAAATAAATTTAAAAAAAGAAAGAAAGAAAGAAAGAAAGAGAGCACGCCTGTGAATACTGCACCCAGAGGGCACATAACATAGATCACAGCAGCACCACTCAGGTAAAAGTTTTGCTCCCTCCCATTCTGCCTCAACACACCAGAAAAAGAAACCAGAAACAGTGAGAAGAGGAGGAGGTAGAGAAAGCAAAACAAAACCTCCTTACCCCACTACAAAGGAAAGCTAAATGCCTGGAAGAGGATCATAATAACCAAAATATGATTTACTTTTATAATCAAGTGAAAGTGAGACAGGCTGGGACTGGGACCCTTTACTGCAGTGCTTGCACCTGGACTAACATCTCCTCTCCTTGAACAACAGAATACAAAGAAACTCTAAGGGACGACGAAAACTAACTGCACCCGTGTACAGCTGCGGCAAACTGTGAACAAAGATACAAAAAGGCCAAAACCCAACTGCCACTTCTGAGGCACCAGGAGCAAAACCAGGGTACCACACACGACACAGGCACCCGGCACCACCAAGGGGGTGGAGAGATCACCTAAGCCACCCCTCCAGCCCAAAGCACCTATCCACTCCCACCCTCACCCGTTTAAGGGACCAGCTCGCCTGCCTCAGACAGTGAGCAAGGGCACCTGTTACTTGTTCCCTCTCATGGTGTAGCATGAGTCCCAATAAAGTCTTGCCTGAATTCCTGTCTGACGTCTTATCAATTTCTATTGATTAAAGAGTTCAAGAACCCAGGTTGGTAACAAGAGCAAAACAATTGAATTTGCAGAAAACGTCATGGAGAAGCAGAGAAGGGAAAGACAAATCATATTTGAAGACAATGAAAAGAGAAAATAAAGCCACTTCCTTCCTGTTGGTTTCCCATCGATTTAGCTCACTCAGTTTACCAGTTATACAAAGATAAGTGAAAGCACACCTGTGAAGAGCTTAGCATAACACCTAGCACTTAGTAAAAAGGTCATTAAAGTTCAATTTTGGCCATTATCATTCAGTATGAGTCAAGACTCCAATACTGTCTTGTGTTACTGTTAGGATAGCTATCTCGAACCACTACTCTAGAAATTACACATTCTAAATAGTGCTTAATTTGTGATCGAACTTTGGCTAATGCTCCCCCGCCCCCCAAACTGACAAAGTACAATATGGTGTGCTTGTCTGGGCAATTTGATTCTTAATCTAGGCATTTTATTATTTATTAAGTGATAGCTTATCTTACTTATCTAAAAACGAGGAACTTATTGATGCTTTTAAAAATTCTGAAGACCATTTAAACAATTCCCTGTGCTAGAAGATAAGAATTTCATATTCTATAAAGATCTAAGTCTGATTAAAAGGCACCAGAATCAAGTCTCTACTTCTAACAACCACTTTATAAGAAATACGTGAATTAGAAGAATATAGTCATAATGTGAGAAATTCAAATGACCCATATTCAACATGGCATAGGTAAAAGGGGAGGGCGGGTACTGCTTGATTAAGAGACTTAAAAAAATGTATCAATCACATGCAACATGTGCCCTTCCTTTAATCTGAATTGGTACAAAACAGTAAAAAGACATTTTCAAGACGACTGCAGAAAATGGTACAGACTGGGTGACAGATGCTATAAAATATTTTAAGGTTTGAAAATGGTATGGTGGTTACTTCTTTTTAAAAGCCTATTACAGATAGATACTGAATTACTTAGGGGTGGTGTAATAAGATGCCTGCTTTCCTTTAAAATAGTTTAGAAAACAAGGGTGTGTGTGTGTCTGTTTGCCGGGAGGGAGGAGCAGTAAAGACGAAACAAGAACAAACTGAGTAATGGGTACATGAGGATTCACTGACTATTCTATTTTTATGTATGTTTGAAACTTTCTATACAAAAGGAAAAACAAGCTCTGTGTCTTGAACGCTTTATTCTCACTTTGAGATAGTTCATTTACCAGAGCGCTTGCACCTGGACAAAAGGTAGAGGCTAAAATATAACTGCACGCATGCGCAGTTGGGGCAATAATAAACAAGCTATAAAAAGGCCACAAACCAACTGCCATTTCAGAGCTGCTGAGAGCAAAGCGGGGTACCACGCGTGATTCCCACACACACCAAGGGGTTCGGCGGGCCACCTAAGCTGCGCCTCCTGCACAGCCCGCAGATCCATCCCTATTCTCACCCCATTTAAGGAACCAGCCCACCACCACGTCCCCTCCAGGGGAGCCGAGCAAGGGCATCTGTGTCTTGTTCTCGCTCCCTCTTGCTATAGCACAAGCCCCAATAAAGCTTCGCCTAAATTCCTCATCTGGCATCTTATCAATTTCTATTGATTAAAGAGGCCAAGAGTCTGAGTGAATCCACCTTCTAGCACAATCTCAGCCTTTTTTCACCCTTGTGTAGAACTAACTTTCTTTGTCGGTCTGACACATCATCAAACCACAATATGCCAACGCAGAGAGGGGGGACCTTGAGGAGTACATCATCTAACTTCCCCATTTTAAAAAGAGAGAAACTGAGGCCCAGAGTTTCAGTCGCCCATTCGCTTGGTTAGAGCGCAACTAAACTTACTGGAGCAGGAAACACGGAATATATCCATGTGCGTTTAAATCACCAGCAAAACGTGCAAAAGCCTTAACTGACAGAAGTACATTGACCGCGGCCTATAAACACCAACTTCCGGTCTCTCAAGTGCGAGCAGTAAGAAAAACACAACTCACCAGCCAACTCCCAGCCGCGCCAGGTCTCGCGAGGAGCTGATGGCGCAGGCGCAGCACACACGGGAACGAGGAACTCTCTCCTTCAGCCATACCCAGAGCAGTGCCCCCTCCCGGCCCGAGAGGAGAAAAGAGGAACGCGCGAGAAAGGACGCAGCGTCGGCGCGTACGCACGGACGCACGCAGAGAGCGAGGTCGTCCTTCCCGTGCACGTCCTGCTTTCCCCGTCCGCCAGGCGGCTGCTTACCCGAACTCCAAGTGGCCCCCGGGAAGTTGGAATTTGCCGGCTCCAAATGACCCTTTCCTCCTCCCCAGGAGGACGCAGCGAGGATGCCTGCAGCTGGTCACCACTACTCCTACCCCGACTCCTGGGCGCCGCCCCCGCGCCTCCGCACTGGCCGTCATAGCGCGAGAGGATCTCGCGGGCCGCGGCCGGAAGTGACGTTCGCTTTGCCCCGCCCCCGGGGCCGCCGCTAATCTCCCAGAGCAGGTGAGGGGCTGTAAATCGCTGTGGGATCCCCCGGGCTTCCGCCACTTTTCCTTTGTGCTTGCTGTCTCTCCCTCATCTACGGGTCCAAACTTGTGAAGGTTGTTTCCTCCCGAAAGACTATGTGGCCAGAGTTTGGCTTTAACTAATGCTGTTTACTGTTGCGCTTTCAACATTCATTATTTATCTACTCTCAGATTCCTCCATGCACTTAACCAGCCACCTACTTTGATAAACCTCTGTGTCTTTGCACATCTTTTTTTTTTTTTTTTTTTTTTTAATAAATAAGCTTCACCACAGTAAACTCATTCCACTATAGCTCAAATCAGTGTGGTACCGAAGCAAAGACAAATACTATAGAAATATCCTGGTATGAATAACTGAGTATTAACAAATCATGGGAAGAAAAGCACTAATCAGTTATGCTGGGACGAATTAGTTACCTATTTAGGAGGAAAAATAGACGCTGTTCCAGCTGTTTGCATGCCATGCACCAACAAAAAAATCCCAACTGAATCAGAGTTGTAATGAAAACAAACTAAAAACAAATGACTGGTTTCTGGTTGGAGACTTTTTAAAAAAATTAATGTAAATTAAGTTTTACTTCTAAAATAATGTGCACATAATTTTTAAAAGTCAAATGGTACAAAAACTGTAAGAAGAACAACCTTACTTTCTAGTCATGTTTCTATTCACTTTTTTTTTTTTTTTTTTTTTGCGGTACTCGGGCCTCTCACTGTTGTGGCCTCTCCCGTTGCGGAGCACAGGCTCCAGACGCGCAGGCTCAGCGGCTATGGCTCACGGGCCCAGCCGCTCTGCAGCATGTGCGATCTTCCTGGACCGGGGCACGAACCCGTGTCCCCTGCATTGGCAGGCGGACTCTCAACCACTGCGCCACCAGGGAAGCTCTCCATTCACTTCTAACTTTTTGTTTGGGGGTGTTTTTGGTCCCGGCATGCCGGGTCTTAGTTCCTGGACCAGGGATCAAACCTGTGCCCCTGCATTGGGGGTGCAGAGTCTTAACCACTGGACCTCCAGGGAAGTCCCTACTTTTAACTCTTTGAACTGTTATTTCTGATATTTGCTTATATATTTTTAAGTAATATGCTTATTCTGCATGTTACGGTAAATGAAGACTGATGATTTTTATAGCATTTCTCCTTCCACCCAGAAACGCAACAGTCTTCAGTGTGGTGTGCACCACAAAAATACTCCATGATATTTTCCCAAATAAAAATTGGCAACATATGAAAAGGATAATACATCACAACTGAATGGGTTATTCCCAGAAATACAAGTCTGGCTTGAAATTTGAGAACTCAGTCTATGTAATTCATCATACTAAAAGAGGGAGAAAGGAAACACATATTATCATTTTAATAGATGTAGAAAATAATTTGATAAAACTTAGTACTCATTCAAGATTTTTAAAAAAGCAAACTAGAAATAAAAGGGAATTTTAACAACCTTAGGTAAGGTATCTACAAAGACCTACAGTTAACATCTTATTTAATGATTGTTAGGGCTGAATCATGTCCCCCCAAAATTCACATTTTGAAATCCTAACCCTCGATACCTCAGAATATAACTGTATTTGTAGACAGGATCTTTAAAGAGGTAATTAAGTTAAAATGAGGTCATTAGGATTAACCCTAATCCAATATGACTGGTAGCCTTAAAGAACAGGAGATTAAGACACAGACATAGTTACAGAGAGAAGACCATGTGAAAACAGGAAGAAGACAGCCATCTGCAAGACAATGAGTGAGGCCTCAGAAAAAGCCAACCCCACTGACACCGATCTTAGAATTCTAGACTCTAGAGTTTGAGAAGATACATTTCTGTTGTTTAGGCCACCTAGTCTGTGGTACTCTGTTATGGCAGCCCCAGCAAACTAATACAATAGTGAATGAATAAGATTTGAGAGAAGCAAGGATAGCCACTCTCAGCACTTTTAGTCATCATATTGCTGGAGGTTCAAGTTAAAACTAGAAAATCAAGAAAAATCAGTAGGGCTTCCCTGGTGGCGCAGTGGTTGGGAGTCTGCCTGCCGATGCTGGGGACACGGGTTCGTGCCCCGGTCCAGGAGGATCCCACATGCCGCGGAGCGTCTGGGCCCGTGAGCCATGGCCGCTGAGCCTGTGCGTCCAGAGCCTGTGCTCCGCAACGGGAGAGGCCACAGTGGTGAGAGGCCCGCATACCAAAAAAAAAAAAAAAAATCACTAAAGGATAGTTAAACTGGAAAAGAAGTAGCTGACCTTATTCATAGACAATCCTAAGGAATCCACAAAAAAAGCTACCAGAATAAGTGAGTCTAGCAAGTTCATAGGATTCAAGGTCAATATACAAAATCAATTATATTTCTATACACTAGCAATGAATAATCAGAAAATTCTAAAATTACCATGAAAAATGGAAAAATATACTAGGGGCTTCATGGTGGCCCAGTGGTTAAGACTCTGCAGTTCCAATGCAGGAGGCGCGGGTTCGATCCCTGGTCAGGGAACTAAGATCCCACATGCTGTATGGTGTGGCCAAGAAGTAAATAAAATAAATGGACATGCTACTAAACAACATGTACTAGACAACAATGTGGTGTGCTCCAAGGACAAAGAACAAGATAAACTCAAAGGGCCAATATTGCCAGAACAAAGAGTTACAGGACTCCTATCACTGTCAATGTGACCATTGCAATGTTCCAGAGCCCTCCCAGGCAGCATGCCCTGTCCCTTTCCCATCCCATATAAGGAAAAATATTTGCCCCGTTCTTCTCCTGCTCCCCACACTGAAAGTACATATACTCTGCCCAGTCAGCAGGTGACTTACAGGTTCCCTGGCTATAAAAACAGACCAGAAACCCATGCTCATGGTCGACTTTCCCTGGCTACCAGGAAGTCGGCCCACTGTTCTTGCAGCAACTCTTCTCTTGAATAAACTATATCTTCCTTACATTCTGCCTGTGTCTGGAAATTCTTTTCCAACCTGTGATCGGACCACGACAAACAATAAATGTTTAAAAAAATTTTTAAGTAAAATACTAAAGGGTAAATTTAGTAAAAGAGGTTCAAGACCTGTACACTAAAAACTATTAAAACTTACTGAGGGAAATTAAAGAAGATTTAAAGAAATGGGGAGAAATACTGTGATCATGAATCAGAAGACTCCATATTGTTAAGCTATCAATTTTCTTCAAATTGATTTGCATAAACTCAATGAAATCCTAACCATAATGCCAGAAGGCTTTTTTTTTTCCAATAGAAACTGACAGGCTGATTCTAAAATTTGTATGGACATACAAAGGGCTAGAAAAATCAAAACAATTAAAAATTTTTGGAGGATTCATACCACCTGATTTCAGATTTAGGATAAGGCCACACTAATCAGGAGAGCATAGTACGGGTAAAAGCATAGACACATAAGTCAATGGAAAAGAAGAGAGAAACAAGAAATAGACCTATGGATTTGGGTAATTGATTTTTGAAAAATTTTCAAAGGAAATTCAAGAGAAAAGATAGTCTTTTAAACAAATGGCGCTAGAACAATGTGACATACGAATGTTAAAAAAAAAAAAAAGCCTTGATCTATACCTGGCACCATGTATAACAATTAAAATGGATTGTAGACCTACATAAAAACAGCTGAAAGTATAAGTTTTCTAGAAGAAAATATAAGAGAAAAGCTTTGTGATTTTGGGTTAGGCATAAACTTCTTAGATATGACACCAAAGGCATGATCCATAAAAGAAAAATTGTTAAGTTGGACTAACTCAAAATTTAAAATTTACTCTCTCTGAGAGACACTGCTATGGACTGAACTGTATCTCCCCACAGACTTATACGTTGAAGGCCTACCCCCCAATATATCTTCTCATGGAGCCTTTAGGAGGTAATTAGATTTAGATGAGATCATGAAGGTGGGATCCTCATGATGGGATTAGTGACTTTATGAGAAGAGACCAGAGAGCTTGATCTCTCCCCACCATGTGCGGAAACAGCCAGAAG
The DNA here is from genome assembly GCF_025265405.1 of Mesoplodon densirostris. Lineage (NCBI taxonomy): Eukaryota > Metazoa > Chordata > Mammalia > Artiodactyla > Ziphiidae > Mesoplodon > Mesoplodon densirostris. Next base: position 19,467,221 of record NC_082677.1, read on the forward strand.
GTGGCAGTCTGCAAGCCAGAAAGAGAGCTCTCACCAGGTACTGAATCTGCTGGCATCTTGATCTTGGACATCTCAGCCTCCAGAGCTGTGAGAAATAACTGTCTGTTGTTTAAACCACCCAGTCTACAACATTTTATTATAGCTGCTGAGCTGCTAAGACAAAATATTTAAGAAAATGAAAAGACAAACTACAGACATGGGAGAAAATATTTGCAAAGCATATTTCTGCTAAAGGACTTGTATATAGAATATGTAAGGAATCCTCAAAACCCAACAATAAAGCAAACAAGTTAATAAGTAAATAGGGAAAAGAATTGAAAATATATTTCACCAAAGAGAAATATGGGTGGCAAATAAGCACGTGAAAAGACTCGAGTCATTAAAAACTTAAAGTACACTGCGGTACTGGTACACATCCATTACAATGAATAAGATTTAAAAAAAACAGAAAAACTGGTATTACTAAGTACTACTGTGTATACAGACTAGTTAGAACTCTCATACATTGTCAGTAAGAATGCAAAATGGTACAAATACTTTGGCAAACAATTTACTATTTCATATAATGTTAAGCATGTGCTTATCACACAACTCAGCGGTTCCATTCTTAGATATTTACCCAAGAGAAATGAAAACTTATCTTCATTCAAACACCTGTATGCAAATGTTACAGAGGCTTTATTTATAATCATCAAAAACTGGCAATAACTCAGATGTTCTTCAACTGGTGAATGGATAAATCTACTATAGTACGTGCATACAATGGAAAATGACTCAGCAATACAAGGAGTGAACTTCTGATACACTTAACAACATGGATGAATCTCAGTTGCATTATGCTAAGTGAAAGAAATCAGATATAAAAAGCTACCAGTTGTTTGGATCCATTTGTATGACATTCTGAAGGAGGTAAAACTATGGACACAGAAAACAGGTCACTATCTGCCTGGGGCTGAGGGTATAAGGAGGTTGACCACAAAAGGACACGAGGGATTTTTTTGGGTGAAGCAACTGTTCCATGTCCCGATTGTGGTGGTGGTAACATGGCTATGTGTTTGTCAAAACTCAGAACTGTACGTTAAATGGGTGAATTTTACTATATGTAATTAAATCTCAACAAATCTGAGTTAAAAAAAAATAATGCACTGTGGACTTGAGAAAGGAAAAGTCAAGATGCCATTCAGCAGTGGTGAGATTCAAGACATTGCAGAGCTAAACTGCTCTTTTAACAATATCAGAAGTTGTCATCCTTGTGGGTGGAGTTGTGTAGATGATGATGTCTCCCAGAAAGCTAGCCTTAGGCTGGAGCTGAGGGGAGACAGGTTCCTCCTCTCACTGGGCCTTAGAGGATTCAAGGAGCCTGAGCTCTGGGAGGTGGGGAGTGATGTTCACGGTCACAGGCATCTCCTGTGTTAAGGAGAGTAGGCTACTCCTAAAACATAGTAGGAAGTCCGGGGCTAAAAGGAGTGAGTAGGTAAGGACATTGACATTCAGAAGTCACATTTAGTAGACAGTTTAAAGTTTTCCTTTACTACATTGTAATTCCATTTTGCTATCCTGAAACCTTCAATAAAGTCTAGTTATATGTTATAGCCTGGTCTTAACTTGCTTTGAAGGGTTGGGATGGGCCTGGGTTTACCCTCCCATGAAGGAGTGAAAAAAGAAAGGCATAAGGCCAGAGAGCTTTGAGATCAAGGAGAATGTCTTTGATCTCACTCCTCCGTGTACTCAGAACAGTGATTAACACATGAGTGCCCTATAAATGAATACTTGAACGAAAGCTTCTCTCCTCATTATCATTTAAACAAACTAGAAAACAACTTTTGTCAAAATCTTTATGCTGATTTATGTGAAATACAAATGGTTATGAAAGGAAAAAGGCACCAAGCTGATGATGTTTAGGACTCCTACAAGAGAAACATAAATCAACCCACATAGATGTTACTTATTCTAATTAGAGAATCCACGTGCCAAAATTCCTTTCTGCAGGACCCCCAACCAGTTGAACAGGGTATACCAGTAATTATTGCAACATTAGAATCTGACAGAGCTTTTTATCACCACATCTCCTCCTAGTTTATCCAGATTGCCAGCTGGAGGGTAGGGCACTCAGGTCCAGGGGCCCCTCCCCTGCCCAATTCCAGGACTTTACCAGGAGAGCACCCTTCTCCTCCTGCCCATCCATATGGAAATATTGCATACTCAGCCTGGAGGGTTCCCAAACTGACTATTTTGTCAAGCTTCAGTACATCATTTTTTTTTTTTTCCCCACACTGTGCGGCATGTGGGATCTTAATTCCCTGATGAGGGATCAAACCCACGCCCCCTGCAGTGGAAGCACAGAGCCTTAACCACTGGACTGCCAGGGAAGTCCCAGTACATCCTTATTTTAATGAAAGCCTGTTTAATTTATTTTCCATACCTCTTCTATTTATTTATTATAATTAGCTTTTTACCAGAAGGTTATTTGATCTTACTTCACAATTTGTACTTAGGCTGAGAATATTCCTAGCAATGAATTATGAAGTAGACCCTCTATTTTCTGAAAAAAAAAATCTAACATACAGTTAGGGCATAAGATGGAATGATACAATTAAAGTAATGCTTTTCCCTCTTTCTTTCACCCGTAACTCCTACTCAGGAGCTTGATTTGGAAGAGAGAACCCACTGTAGCTGGATCAAGTCCTTCACCCTGCTCTGCCTTAGACAGCCCTGTGCTGATTGGATGTCCTTAGTCCTTATCCCACACCCTTATGTAGTATGGTATGGTATGTATTGCAGAAGAATCACAAATATAACTCATACTGCAACTCAGATGTGCAAAAATAATGACTTTCTTTCCCTCCCTCCCTCCCTCTTTCTTCCTTCTTCCCTGCCTCCCTCCCTTTCCCCCTCTCTCTCTTCCATTTTTCTTCCCAAACCTTGCTACTAGTTAGGGTATGAGTCTGTGCAGAGTTCATTAAATGTTCAATTTAATTCAAAACAGTTTAGTCTAATAAATTTAATCAGTCTCTTTAAATCATGTTCAGGCTGTCTTAGTTTTTTTTTTTTGGCTGTGCCCCACAGCATGTGTGGGATCTTAGTTCCCTGACCAGGGATCAAACCTGGGCCCCCTGAAATGGAAACACAGAGCCCTAACCACTGGACTGCCAGGGAAGGCCCCAGGCTGTCTTAGCTTAAACAACTGACCTCTCAATCAGCTTTCTCTTCTTTATTACCATGGAAGATGTCCAGATGTATGAGGTTGATGTGTGTGGTTTGTGCCATATTGTAACATTTTTGGAAGACAGTTTTCTTGAATCCATGTGGAGTCAACATGGTGCCCAGGGATCAGGCAGGCAAGAAATCTCAAGTGTCCACACAGAGGAACCAAGGGTGACTAAGCCCCCTTCTCCCTACCATACAATTACCAAATATGCTTTGGTTCAGGGGACTCTTCAAGGCAATCTTCTCTCAAAGCCTTAAAGGGGAAGTGTGACAAGACTGGGGCAGGACAAAAGAATCCTCCTCCACCTTCACTCACTTCTTTCCTCTCTATTTACAACTATCCTCAAGGCACAAAAAGAGGAGGTTGCTACCTTCCATTCTTTACAATTTATGGACTAGCCCTAGTCTTTCAGATTCTTAAGGAAGAGGTAAACGTCTGATTTACAATATGATGTAAAGCATAGCGACATACTTCATGATTCTGTTTTGAATGTTAGAAACTGAATATTCCATTGGTCTATCTCTTTGCATTTCTTCTATAACACACACTAATTTTGTCCCCACAAAATGAATGTATCAGGTGGATATTAGCCAGTGATAGATTAAAGATAGTATTAGCTAAATTCTTTGCTCTTCCTTCCATTGGGATGTGGAGTTTAATTTCCCTTCCTTTTTAGCTGGGCTAGCCTTAGCGACTTTCTTGACCAATAGAATGTAATAGAAATGATGTTCTGTGATTTCCCACGTGAGGTCGTAAGGATCCTTGAATTTTTTTTCCCCAGGCTCTTAGACTGCTCACTGTAGAGAATGCTGGGCATCATGTGAAAAGTCTGATTACCCTGCAACAAAAAGAGGCCACTTAGAGAGAGGGAGAGAGATGCTTGGCCATCCCTAACTTTCCCAGTCATCCCAACACAGGCAACCAACTATGTGAGTGAAGAAGCCGTCTCTGACATTTTAGCCCAAGCAGACATGACATAGAGAACTGAAGAACCCAGCTGACAACCAGAACTGTGGGACTGACTACATATTTTGAGGGACCCAGTGCTAAATGAAACTGTGGAGCCCTTTTTCAAAAATTGTTCTGAAGTTCAAGATGGTGACAGCCCAAGAATTAAACCAGGCATGATTTAATGAGTACGGGACCCTTTTATTTTTGAGTCAGCATAGGTCACACACCTGTGAAGCCAGACCTTCTCCACATATATAAGCCACATAATGGTTTCTTCTGTTTGAAGCCATTCTAACAAATCTCTAGCCTTTTGAGCCATCCTAGTTATTATAAATCAAGAAAAATTCCCTGCTGTGCCCTGTGCAAATTCCTTACCCACAAAACCATGTACATAGTAAAATGGCTGTGGTTTTATGCCACTAAGATTTAAGGTGGTTTTTTACATAGCATTACATTAGATACAGTTCCATTACAGAATGATATCTGTCTGTCCCAAATATTAACCTTTATGTGTCTTTAACAAAATACAAAATATTATGAAACCAGTTTGTAGCAATCATTAAAATGTTAGGCTGTGTTACAACACTGGATGACCCTTGAAAGCGTTATGCTAAGTGCAAGAAGCTAGACACAAAAAGCCTCTTGTTGTATGACCCCATTTATATGGAATATCCATAAAAGAGAGATTCATAGAGACAGAAGATAGGCTACTGGTTACCTAGGGTTGGGGAAGGTTGAAGGGAAATGGGTAGTGATTGCTAACGGGTAGTGACTGCTTTTGTGGGCCATGAAAGTGTTCTGAAATTGATTGTTGCACAGCACAACTCTGAATATACTAAAAACTATTGAGTTGTACTGTTTAAATGGATAAAATGTATAATATGTGAATTATATACCAATAAAGCTGTTATAAAAATGTTTGGCTGGGCCTCCCTGGTGGCGCAGTGGTTAAGAGTCCGCCTGCCGATGCAGGGGATACGGGTTCGTGCCCCGGTCTGGGAGGATCCCATATGCCGCAGAGCGGCTGGGCCCGTGAGCCATGGCCGCTGGGCCTGCGCGTCCGGAGCCTGTGCTCCGCAACGGGAGAGGCCACAGCAGTGAGAGGCCCACATACCGCAAAAAGAAAAAAAAAAAATGTTTGGCTGATGGGAATTCCCTGGTGGTCCAGTGGTTAGGACTCTGCGCTTTCACTGCCGAGGGCCCGGGTTCAGTCCCTGGTTGGGGAACTAAGATCCCACAAGCCACACGGCATGGCCAAAAAAAAAAAAAAAAAGGAAAAAAAATGTTTGGCTGAGATATGTGAAGCCTGGGATAATAGATGAGAAATGAACATTAATATGTTTGCCCAAGACCTCTACTACTTTGTATTCAGAGCACACGCTCTTCCAGCTTCTTTGAGTGTCACTCAAGAATCAGCTCTGATGCATATACCCTGCTTCTGCCACTTCTACTCAACATAGTACTGGAAGACCTAGCCAGAGCATTTAGGCAAGAAAGAAGAAACATGGCATTCCAATTAGAAGGAAGAACTAAAATTATCTCTGTTCACAGATGACAGGATCTTATATGTAGAAAACCCTAAATATTCTATAAAAAATGATTAGAACCAATAAATAAATTCAGAAAAGTTGTGGATACAAAATCAACGTGCAAAAATCACTTGTATATGAATACAATAAAAATGAACAATTTGAAAAGGAAATTAAGAAAATTACATTTACAATAGCATCAAAAATACTTAGCAATAAAAGTTACAAAATGTTGAAGGAAATTAAAGAAGACAAATAAATGGAAAGAAATCCCATGTTCATAGGTTGGAAGACTTAATGTGGTTAAAATGTCAATATTATCCAAAGCAATCTATGGATCCAACACAATCCTTATCAAAATGCCAATGTTGTTTTTTTGCAGAAATAGCAAAATCCTTTAAGGAATCTTAAAGGATCACAAATAGCCAAAACAACTTGTAAAAGAAGAACAAAAGTTGGAGATATTACATTTTCTGATTGCAAAACATATAAAACTATAGTTATCAAAACAGTATTGTACTGGCATAAAGACAGACATATAGACCAATGGAATAGAATAGAGAACCAAGAAATAAACCCTTGTGTGGTTAGCCAGCATTGTCCAGCCGTTAGCTTCTTCAGGATCTCCCCGCTTCAGTGTTTGGCTGAGGTCACATTCTTCTCATGGTGTTCCTCAGCCAGTGACTGAGGTCACAGTTAGAGTCAGAGGTACAAGGCATTTTTACCTCATGTAGAATTTATCTAACAGGCCATTTTTGCTCCAGAGTTCCCTATTGGGTTAGCAGTCTTGTGGTCAGGTTATTGCTTGATGGTCCTCCTGCCCAATATTTCTCCCTCACTTTTTCTTAAGAAGCGTCACTCTCCAATAAAGCTTCTGCACTCCTAACTCAATCTCTATATTTGCTTCCAGGGGAACCTAACAAGCACAACCTCCTCAGAGGGGCCTTCCCTGCTCGCTGGCAACTCTACATAAACTATAGCCCTTGCCCTAACCCTGTCTTTTTCTCCCATCCTACAAATTTCTACTGTTGATACCTAATTATGTTGGTGTTCTTTATATCTCTTATCACAATTAAAAATAATAAATTCTAGGGGCTTCCCTGGTGGCGCAGTGGTTGAGAGTCTGCCTGCCGATGCAGGGGACGCGGGTTCGTGCCCCGGTCCGGGAAGATCCCACATGCCACGGAGCGGCTAGGCCCGTGAGCCATGGCTGCTGAGCCTGCGCATCCGGAGCCTGTGCTCCGCAACGGGAGAGGCCACAACAGTGAGAGGCCCGCGTACCGCAAAAAATAAAATAAATAAATAAATAATAATAATAATAATAATAATAATAATAATAAATTCTTTGTGTATTATTTGTTGTTGCTTTCCCTCTAGCTGTGATACTGTAAGCTCTTAATGACAGAGGCTTTTTACTTCTTGTTCAATACAGTGAAGGTAAACAGTCAAGTGCCTGACATAAGCTAGGCTGGTCACTCAGCAATATTTGTTACAAGCATGTTGCATGAATGAATGGCATGCATGACTTTTCAAGGTTCCTCTTCCACCCTAGAGAAGAAGTATAGCTTAGTAGAAAGAACAGGGGCTTTGGAGACAGACAGACTTGTACCCAAGCTCCTTTCCTGTCCTTTCTTTCTGCGTTTTAGTTAGCTTTTGCTTCATAGCAAACCACTCCAAAACTTGGTGACTTGAAACAACTGTTTATTTAGCTAATGATTCTTAGGATCACTGGATGGCCATCTCAGCTGGTCTCTACTGGGCTGTCTCGTGCACCTGTTGTCAGGTGGTGGTTTGTCTAGTGGCTAGATGATTTAGGAGGGCCTCACTCACTTGTCTGGTCATTAGATTAGCAGGCTGTTAGTTGGGACAAGAGGAGCAATGAACCACATGTTGCTCATCTGGAAAGGTAGCCTGGACTTGTTCTCATGGCACATGATTCAAGAGCAGCAAAAGGACAAGCCCCAGTGTGCAAGCACTTTTCAAGCTTGTCACATGTATTAATGTCTCATTGGCCAAAGCAAGCCACATGGCCAGCCAATCTGATTTAAGAGTGGAGAAATAGTCTCCATTCCTTAATGGGAAGATCTGCCAAGTGACATTGCAAGGTGTTGATGCAAGGAGAAGATTGTGGCCATTTTTACAATCTACCAGAGAGACCTTGGAAGAGTTAGCCAACTCCAGTTTTCTCTTAAATAAAATGAGAAAAATGAGTACCTATAATTCCTGAAAGTGTTACTGAAAGGCTTAAACGGGACACAGTAAGTAGAGGATCTAGTGTAGTATATGCCGCACAGCAGGCACTCTATGTAGCTATGCACTGAGCTCCTAAGAATACAAATGATGTTTTTCATCTTCTCTGCATTCTTCCAGTTCTCACCATCATAGTAATTGCTCAGTAAGTGAATACATTTTGTGAGAGATTGTATTATTATTCCCAAATATCCACTGATCCCTTCCTTGTAAAATGATTGTACACTTCTGCCTACTGCCATGTAGTGCTTCCCTTGGAAGGAGTATAAGTCACTGCCTTATCACTAGGCTTAGCCATGTCTCTTTAACAAAAACAACAACAACAACAAAACAACAACAAAACCCCACAAAAACCAAAAACAAACAAAAGGGAGATTACAATATGGCAGTTCTTAGCAGAAGTGTTAAGAGCCATTGTTGTTTCCCACTAACTCACATAATGTTTTCCTCTGCCATGAGAATGTCAGCTCCAGATAAAGACCATTCCTTCAGCCCGGGTCTTAAAATGAGAAAAAAAATGGAGCAGAACCACAGCTGACCTGCAGCCCCTCACATGTAACATGAATGAGAAATAAACTTGTTGGAAGCCATGGAGATTTTGGGGGCTGTTCGTTACTGCAGCATGATCTAGCTAAATCAAATACATATTTCTAGTTCTTAGTTGTGTTGGAATGATGGATGTATCCTTATAGGTACTTCAAGTAAGGAAAAATTCTGTTTAATTTAAAAATTTCTCATCTAGTTTCAAACTAGTATCAGTCTGAGACTATTTATAGCAATAGTTATTTAGTTATTTTCCCTTGGGTAGCTTGTCATGCAGATTTCCTAAAACGTGTGTCTTTCTCCCATTAAAAGTAGCAAGGTTTCTTGTAGCCTTGAATCTTCCTTCTTGTATGCTGCAGATCAATATCAATATTAAGTCACACAGCTGGTGTTTTGCATGTTGTTTGCTTTCCTAACAACTTTCATTTTATTAAATTTACTATGTATTGATTCTTCACAATTACTGCACCACTGCTGAAATTACTAGAAATAATTTCTTTTGAAGCCTTATAATCCCTTTAGTTTGCAACCAATTTTGCCCTAAAAAAAAGATATTCTGGGCTTGTGAGAAATTTAGAAGGGGCATAATATATTTCTACAGTTTTTTCTAAGAAAATCAAAGTCAGATATATACAATATAGAATACGCAGACATGAAGAAATGTACAAAGAGGAAAAACAAGTCTACCAGCCAGAGATAACTACTGTTAACATTTATGCTGTGTCTCTCTCCAGTCCCTCTCCTAAGATACTACTGGAAAATTAATAAGCATCTTATGTATCTACTGCTCCTTCTAACTTCATATAAAACATAGGATAAAATCAATACGGGCTTGAATTTCCATCTTTGAATTTAGATGAGTACTAGTTACACCCTCTTCTAATAGAGACAACTCTCTCTCTCTTTTTCTCTCTCCCTCTCTCTCCTCTACTCAGCCTCTACTGTAGTCCTTGAGAACTCATCTTGGGAGGAGGCATCCTGGGTACAGTCCATTTCTGGAACAATGACTTTAGAAGTCAGGGGACAAAGGCACTTTGCAAAGCTTCTCTTGAGGGCATTGACTTTCAATCTCCTTTGTGCTCTATATCCACACCTTATTTCTACCTATGGAGTTTAAAGTATCACTGTTTTGCTCACCCATTTCCCTTCCAGACTACAACTCTAGTAATAGGAAGTTCATTCCTACTTTTAACTAATGTATTTCAGGAACTTGCTCTCTGCTAGAGGTAGTGCTGGGCCCTGGGGCAACAATGGTTAACAAGCTGCAGCTTGTCCATCCAGCTTTCAATCTAGAGATAAAACCTTAGAGTTTTCTCTTAAATGGCTGAATGACTATTTATTCTACTGCACCCTTGGCTAATGCATAATCAGCCTTTCTCTGCCATCCCTTCCATCTCCTTGCCTTAACTGAAATCTGACTCTTCCTTAGGTCAGCACTTTCTCAGCCAAGGTCACAGCCAGTCTGGAGGGTGCATTTGGCAAATCTGAAAGACATGCCTTTGGGCTGATACAGTCCACTGGGGCACAGCTTAGGGAATGATTCTTCTAATGTGTCCCTTTCACTAGATTAAATGTTGACTGTTTATGCCCTTATACCCACTGTCCTCAGGAACCAGCATTAGGTTTTGTGTCTGCCTTCTTTCCACTGCTTCTTCCAGACCATTACTCCCTCACTCTCCTGCAAAAAAATCTCCTTTTCTATGGGTCATGTGTTGTCCCATCTGTCTCCAGGTCCCTGTCATATGCCCACCTTGGAGTTACACTCTATCATTCAGTGAAGACTTTTATGCTTAACTCAGCCTTCTCTACCAAGTGTACCATCACCCTGCATGGATGACCCTCCAAGACGCTGACTTCCTCATTTCCAATGGCCTTTCTCCACTTCTGCCACCCACTCCCACAGCCATACCCCGAATTTTGTAACCATTTGAAACGGTCCAGAATAACGAATTTAAGCACTGATAAATGTGTAATGACCTGTAATTGTGTCCTTCCCTCCTCACCAGCCTAGTCAGGCTCCAACACTGGGGAGATGAAACCTGGGAGTGGGTAGGGTGTGGGCTGAGGTCTGGGGCTTATGCTAATGGTTGACAGTGGAGCAAAAGTGATGCTAAAAAAGCACCACTCTTTTATCACTTTATTGATGGGTCTTGGCTGTCACTGCCTTGCTTTCATGCTTCTTCCTCTAATATTTTTTCATCATGTCTTAATATCTAATATTGTTGAAGAGGTTCTCTGTTTGGAGGATGTGTTCAGGGATAGCCCCCCCCCACCATCCTGCCATCTTCCAGCTGTGCTCTTGTCCTTCCTTCCAGCCTACTGTTCAACCACCCTCACTATAGTTGTTCTTCCATCTCCTTGGCAATTCCAGTCCACTGACACCCCTCCCCTTTTTCCAATTAATCAGGCTTCTCCTCTTGGATTCTGGGGTCCTTTATTTCCATCACATTCTTACCAATTATCCTAAACTCCCTTGACCCACTGGCACTTCCTCATCTCAATGTGGCAAATCCCAAACCCTGAATGAAACCAACTGTATGCTTTCTCTGTAGTTTCTGGGGAAAATTACACTATAGGCAGACTGTTGTTACTATATAGTCACCATCACCTACCTCAGATGGGTTCTTCTTGACACACCCCAACCATCCTGCTGCATTTCTCAGTTGACTTGCTTTCCTGCAGTCCATGGTGAAAGCTTCAGACCCTCTCCAGACTCTTTCAGATGTCTGACTTTCTCCCCTTCTGCCTTATTTCCAATAGACAACTTTGACTCCTCTCCCTCAGAGAAAATCCAAGCTTTTGGACAGGACCTCATTCAATTTTCTGGTACAAAACCTGCCACCCCCCTACTTCTGTATCCACTCTCTCAATGTTCCCTCTTGTGGCTTCAGAAGAGGCCAGTCCCTCCACGAGGGGTCTAAGATCCTCCTTATCCTCTCCAGAAGCATGATCTCTTATTTAATCCTTTTCTCTCCTGTATATTATTTAACCTCTTTCACTCACCTGAATTGTTCCCATCCAGTCTAAATATACTCAGATCTATTCCATCTAAAACCAAACACAAATACGAACAGAAAATAAAAGAGATAAATAGTCTAGATCATGGTCTTTTTAAAAAAAAATTAATTAATTAATTTATTTTTGGCTGCGTTGGGTCTTCGTTGCTGTGTGTGGGCTCTCTCTAGTTGTGGCGAGCGGGGGCTACTCTTCGTTGCAGTGCGCGGGCTTCTCATTGCGGTGGCTTCTCTTGTTGTGAAGCACGGACTCCAGGCGCACAGGCTTCAGTAGTTGTGGTGCATGGGCTTAGCTGCTCACATCATGTGGGATCTTCCCGGGCCAGGGCTCGAACCTGTGTCCCCAGCATTGGCGGGCAGATTCTTAACCACTGCGCCACCAGGGGAGTCCCAATCGTGGTCCTTTTTAACTGCTCTCATTAAACAGTGCTCCTCATTTCAAAGCACACATTTTAAATTTCTTTATTTTTTATTTTTTGGCCGTGTGGTGCAGCATGAGGGATCTTACTTTCCTGACCAGGGATCAAACCCGCGACCCCTGCATTGGAAGCATGGAGCCTTAACCATTGGACCACCAGGGAAGTCCTAAAACATACATTTCAGTTTCAGTTATTTATTCGTTACTATGGGTATTTAGCTCATGCCTGCTCCTCCACATGAGAGGTAACGCTGTGTTGATTTTTTGCTTGCCACTGTTTCCCCAGGTGCCCAGATCCACAGCTTCTAGAACAGACATTCAATCAACAGATATTTTGCGTTGAACTCCTTCATTCATTCAACACTTAATTTTTCACCAGCTGTCAGGCACTGAATTAAGCACCAAAGATAAAAGTATAGACCTTGCCTCAGAGAGCTCAAGTCCAGTGAGAAAAAAAGATCAAACCCCTCAGTGATTTCAATATAATGCTATATGTGCTATGAAAAGACATACACAGCACAGGAGCTTCAGCCTCAGCCTGGGTGGGAGTGGAGAGTGAGAAAGGGCAGGTAGAGGCAGTTGGGAAAGTGTTCCAAGAAGAGTTGCCCGTTGTATTAAGTCCTAAAAGCCAACTAGGAGGCAGCTGCCCAGTGAGAGATGAGTAAGACAAGGAGCAGCATGTACACTGGCCCAGTGCCACGACCTTTAATTGCAATATACTTTTAACTGCAAGCAGTTCAGCAAGTCTTCAGAGTATGTAAGAATGTGGAGGGAGACGGGAGACGAAGAGGTTTTGAATGCCAAGGAACCACTGATGGTCTTTATACTTGCAAACACAACTGCACCTCTGAAGCTTCTGTAATGCTGCATTTGCATTAATAAATCTAGTCACACTATGGAGGATAGATCGCAGGGTGGCTAGGAGAATCTGGGGACACCCTTTGGGTTCCTGTTTCACTTGTTCCTTTGCATCTTTGGGGCAATACCAAAGAGGTGAAGGAGGAGGGGTCAGGGCAGGGGCCCATCTAGGATGATGTACTTCCTGTTACTGCCCTGCACACTCTTATAAAGACTAACAGTCTTTGTGGAATTTTTGTCCCTGCTTAATTTGTCTAAGACATGATGCTCCTGTTCCTCTGTTCTATAGAGCAGACTGAAACAGTGTTCTAAGGAAAAGCTAGGTATCTTCAAAACCAGAGTGAGATGGCCTATTGAGACACAGGGTCTACTTAAGGTCTACAAGTCTAGTTGATCTTTTTTTTGGTTTATTTTTAATTGATCTTGCCCTTTAAGGGCTTGGTTTTTTGTTGTTATTGTTGTTTTTGTTTTGTTTGTTTGCTTTTTTGGTCACTGGGCTTGAGGGATCTTAGTTCCCCGACCAGGGACTGAACCCGCACCTTCGGCAGTGAAAGTGGTGTGGAGTCCTAACCACTGGACCGCCAGGGAATTCCCAAGTCTAGTTGATCTTTAACTGCTAACATTAGAATAGCTTCTCTCCAGGCCAGACAGTTAAATCTTCAGCTTGTATTTTTCAACATTTATTAAAACCTCAAATGAGAGATAAATGATGTTCTAGGTCAAGAGATTAAAAGACCTACATTCAGTTCACCTCCTAATCCAGACTCCAAAATACATCCCTGCACTGGACTGGGTATTTGGATTATCGTTGTATTATTCTCCCCACCTCCCCAACCTCTGTTTATTTTTGTTCTGTTTTTTGTTTGTTTGTTTTAATATTTATTTATTATTTGGTTGCACTGGATCTTAGTTGCAGCAGGAGGGCTCCTTAGTTGTGGCTTGCCAACTCCTTAGTTGTGGCATGCATGTGGGATCTAGTTCCCTGACCAGGGATCGAACCTGGGCCCCCTGCACTGGGAGTGTGGGGTCCTATCTGCTGTGCCACCAGGGAAGTCCCTACTTTTGTTCTGTTTTGTTTTTGTTTTTTAAGTTGAATTGACCTTTGAATTGAGGACTATAAGAAACAGCTCTGTGGGAGTATTAATGCTATACTTACTCTAAGGATATTGTCAAAAATGATTTTCAAAAATAAGTAATAACCAAAAACCCTCCACCAAATTCATAGAAAAAGAGATCAGATCTGTGATTATCAGAGGTGAGGAGTGGGGTGGGATAGGGGTAGGGGGAATTGGAGGAAGGTAGTTGAATAAACTTCCAGTTAAAGATAAATAAATACTAAGGATGTAATATACAATATGACGACTATAGTTAACACTGCTGTATGATGTATAGGAAAGACATTAAGAGAGTAGATCTTGAGAGTTCTCATCACAAGGAGAATTTTTTTCTTTTTATTGTATCTATATGAGATGATGGATGTTAGCTAGACCTATTGTGGTATCATTTCACAATATATATAAATCAAACCATCATGCTGTACACTTAAACTTATACAGTTCCTTCTAGGCAGAAGGAAGGACAATTGTCAAAAGCTCAAGGCAGAAACATGCCTGATGTATTCCAAGAAGAGCACAGAGGCCAGTGTGCTTGGGGTGGAAAAAACAAGAGAGAGTAACAGGAGATACAGTCTTATTGGTTATCAGGTCTAGACCCATGGCTTTGCAGGACATTTTGAAGAACTTTGGCTTTTACCCTAAGATTCAGAGAACTGGCACGATCTAACTTATGGTTTTTTTTTTTTTTTTTTTGCGGTATGCGGGCCGCATACCTCAAAAACCTCACTGTTGTGGCCTCTCCCATTGTGGAGCACAGGCTCCGGACGCGCAGGCTCAGCGGCCATGGCTCACGGGCCCAGCCTCTCCGCGGCATGTGGGATCTTCCTGGACTGGAGCACGAACCCGTGTCCCCTGCATCGGCAGGCGGACTCTCAACCACTGCGCCACTAGGGAAGCCCCCCTAGCTTATGTTTTAAAGGACCATTTTGGCTGCAGGGAGCAAGGCTGTAGCTGGGATGCCAGTTAGGAAGCTGTTGCAATAATGCAAGTGAGAGTTAATAGTGGCTTGGACAGCAGTGGTATTAATGGAAGGATTGAGAAGTGGTTGGATTCTAGATATCTTTCGAAGGTGGAGTCAACAGAATTTGCTGATGGTTTGGATATGCAAGAAAGTGTGGGATGTGAGCAACTGGAAAAGTATACTTGATATTAAGTTTCAAGAGGAGCAGGCTTGAGAAGGAAACTCAGGAGTTAAGTTTTAGACATGGTAGGTGTGAAATGTCTATTGTACCCAGAAGTGGAGATGCTGAATGGGTGCTGAATAGGTGCTGAATATATGAGTTTAGATTCTGGGGCAAGAAAGAGCTGGCTTGGAGAGGGAGATGTGGGCATCATGATCATATTGATTATATTTAAAACTAAGAGGCTGAATGAGATCACCAAGGGCATGAGTGCATTTGGAAAAAGGGAATGGTACAAAACCTGAGTTTTGGTTGGAGAGATGTGGAGAAACCAACAAATGAAACTAAGGAGATGCCAGAGAAATGGGAGGGAAACCAGTGGAACATAGTATTCCAGAGACCTAGGGTACAGAGTGTTTCAAAGAGATTGATCGAATACTGCTGATAACCTGGCAAAGAGTTCTGAGAAGTGACCCTTTGATTTAGCAATGTGGAGGTCAGAGGTGATCGTGATAAACGCAGTTTCAATGAAATGTAGAGGTGTGGGGAGGATCACCTTTGTGGGTACTAAAATCATGAAGAATTATCATTGGGTGAGAGTGGGGAGGGGAACAGTGAACCAGGAACTAAAATCTTGAAGAAATAAGAGTGCATTAATCAGGGTAAAACACGGCTATTATAACGGTGAATGGGCTTAAACAATAAAAAAGTTTTTTTTTCTCATTTAATAGTCCCGATGCGAAACATCTAGGCTGGTGGGGTACCTCTGATGTCCAGGGTCATCTAGGGATACAGGTTGCTTACAAGCAGTTACTCTGTCAGGTTCTAGAGCATCGTCATGGTCAAAGAGAAGAGCATTGAGTGGTCTGCTGAGATGTCTTCTGTTTACCATTTACCATCTTCATGGCGGCAATTTCTGCGATGTATCAATATTTTATTCCCTTTGGAGAAAATCTCCCAAACTTCAAGCCCACTCATGGGCCAGTTTCTGGAGTTCCCTATCCTGTCTAATAGGTGAAGATTCCTGTTAAATTTAGCACGAGGCGTGGATTGGGGATGTCGATCAACAGAGGACAGGCTACAGACATATTAAGGAGGAAAAAGAGAAGCAGATCTTTGTTCCAGGGTAGAGCAGAGAGGAAATGTGGTATTGTGGGAAAAATTCTGCACTTGGAGTCAGAAAGTCTAGATCTGAATGCTAACTCCATCACTTACTAGCTAAGATGACAAGTTGTCATTTCTGTTAACCCAAAGGATGTTTCCCTATGTGTGTGAAAAACAATACCAGCTTCACCTAACACCTCAGGAGGGCCTTGTGATGGTCAAATGAGGTAAGGCATGAGAAATTATGTTGTAAGTTCCTACATAAACACAAATTCTTATTTTGTCATTATCATTTATGGCTTGACTAGTTTATTTCCTTCTGCAGCTGTTAAGTCTAGCAGATCCATGAGGCCAAAACTATTTTCATAATAATACAAAGATTTGTTTGGTTTGTTTTTACCCTGTGCTGATATCTGCAGTGTTGATCAAAAGCTATGGTGGTTAAAACTTTTAGAACTTAGTAAGAATCAAGGTTGTGGCACAAAACCATAATGATAGTCATTAGTCATTTAATTCTTCACCATGACACACATGCTATTATTAAAAAAAGAAAGCACAAGCCTTGAGAACATCCTTGATGAAGCAGTAAAAACTATTAATTTCATTAAAACTCAACCCACGAGTACATGTCTTTTTAATATTCTGTGTGATGAAATGGGATGTGTTCATGAAGTGCCTTTTGCTGCAATGGGAGAATGATGGTTGTCTTGAGGAAAAGCAATTGTGGGAATGGGGCTGTGAGCTGAACTAGCAGCCTTTTTCTGTGGCTCATCAGTTTTACTTCAAGGAAGGAGTGATAGACAAACAGCGATTTTCAGATTTGGGTATTTAGTACACATTGTCTCAAAAATGAATGAAGTGAAGCTGTCACTTCAAGGTAAACAACAGATACTGTTTGTCGCTAAAATTCTACAATTCAAGCTTTCAAATTAGAATTTTGGAAAACTTCTTATCTGCCACCCTGAGCTGGACAGCTTCCCAATATTTAAAGGCTTTTCTGATGAAATAGGTGGTGATATTAACAAATGTCATTGTAAAAATATTTCATAATGAATATGCCAATATTTGCAAATGCTACATAGCTCAGTGAACAAATACTTTTTCAAATGATCAATACATACTGGTATAAAGTCATGCATGGGTAAAGATTTATTCAGCATTTACAATAGATCAGTAAATTTCAAAATGACAGGCTGAAAAGTCTGTTGATACAGTTTCAGATTCTACGTTGCAGCACATCTTTAAGAAACTACCACTTGCTGAGTTTCAGTACAGTGTCAAAGACAAATATCCATAATTATCTGAAAAGGCTAGTAAATTACCCAACTACATATCTGTACATATTTTCTTCATACACTTCAACCAAAACACATATTGCAGCAGACTGAATGCAGAAACAGATATGAGAATCTTGCTGTTTCATGACTTCTATTAAGCCAGCCATTAAAGAGATTTGCAAAAAATGTAAATGCCACTCTTCTCACTAATGTTTTTTGTTTTGGAAATAATTATTTTTCACAAAAAAGTACACTATTTATGTTAACATGCAATAGGTCATTATAGTTATTTTTAAAGTAAATCTAAATTTTCTCAGTTAAATTAAAATTAAGATGGTAAACATTGATAGATATAACCACACCAACAAAGACTCTTTGGGATCCTCAACAACTTTAAGGGTGTAAAAGCATTCTGAGACCAAAAAGTTTGAGAATTGCTGGTTTAGTCTGCTTTGCATAGCTAGTCTAGATTCTTATAATAATTGTAAACATACCTCCTTTGGAATTCTTTTTTTTTTTTTTTTTTGGTGGTACGTGGGCCTCTCACTGTTGTGGCCTCTCCCGTTGCGGAACACAGGCTCCAGACGTGCAGGCTCAACGGCCATGGCTCACGGGCCCAGCCGCTCCGCGGCATGTGGGATCTTCCCGGACGGGGGCACGAACCCGTGTCCCCTGCATCGGCAGGCGGACTCTCAACCACTGCGCCACCAGGGAAGCCCTCCTTTGGAATTCTTGATCCTTATCAGGACCGGAGCCAAGGAGTTATGACTCACACCAGCTGGCACTGTTACTATTCATAGAAGATGGAGTGGACATTGGAGGCTTTCCCTTCACTTCTGTATCCTTCACTTAGGGTGCAATGGGCCGAAGAGTACAACAGCCCTTGACCATGGCCAGTAGCCAAAGGGAAGCCATTCTTCATGTTAATGAGATGGATTTCAAATTTTAAAACCGGCTGGAACTGTCTTATGGAGCAATTTTAGATAAGCTTTCCTAAACAAAGAAATAATTTAAAGGCTCATTTAGAATAGGATTTAGGTACAATTTTGATATCCCACACTCCAGTGAGAATTAAGTAAGCCTCTTTTGTCCGTTTTTCAATTGGGTTGTTTGTCTTCTTTTTCCTTTTAGTGCACTAATTATACAAATGTGTTAGAGTTCTACAGGTCAATCTACAATAATTAAAATTAGATTTAAGGTCTGAATGAATTTATTTTCAAATGCCTGCTCACATCAACTGATGAGTATTATTTCATTTATCAAGTTAGATACAACCTCAGAAAGGTAACACAGAAGATGCAACAATTAATTCAGGTATATACTAGCTTCTATAGATTTGTCATAGAAATGATACTTCTGTTTCATTTGATGCATAAATTCTGTGAACAATTCCTGACCAATATATAGGATGGCTGCAAACCATTTCTTAACAATTTTTCCCAATGCTTGGATCACACTTTGAAACACTTTGGTTATAATGCACTTACCCAAGGCCTTGCAATGCCATGATGAAATGTTCTACTATTTATCAGAATAAGCTTTATAAAATTCTTGCTCAGATAATAAAAAGACAAAAAATTAAAATGATAAGTTTCCTTTACCAGTTAATTTCAAGATAAAATTCTTAAACTCAAAATGGATATTTACATTCAAATCAACAATCTGAAAATTATCCATGTGCCTGGCTAACCTGCTGTCTAATTTTAGATTAATTTCATTAATTAGGTCATTGACTTATTCAGTGAACATTTATTGAGTGTCCAAAATGTGTAATTGACTCATAAAGGTCCTATGGTAATGAAAAAGACAAAACCCTTATGCTTATGTTCTATATTCTAAGCATAATCATGTACTTCCTAAGTGGTTTATTTATTTGGAAACTTAGGACCTACAAATAAGAGTAATGATAACAGGGATTTCCCTGGTGGTCCAGTGGTTAAGACTTCGAGCTCCCACTGCAGGAGGCATGGGTTCGATCCCTGGTCAGGGAATTAAGATCCCACATACTGCATGGTGTGGCCAAAAATAATAATAATGACAACAATAATAAGTAATATATTTTGAGAGCTATGTGCCAAGCACTGTTATAAATGCTAAATATTTATGAACTTATTTGGCCCTCATGACAATCCTCTGAAGTAGGTACTCAGCAGTCATCCTCAGCTTGTTAATGAAGACATTGAGGCACAGAGAAGTTAATGTCCAGCATCACATGGATTTTTTTTTTAACATCTTAATTGGCAACACATGGATTTTAATGGTAGAGCTGAAATTGTAGCCCAGGTTGTCTGGCTTTGTAGTCCATGCTCTTCACTACTACATTGCTCTGCTTGGATGGGCACTAAATGAATGAATAAATGAATGAATGAGTATCTAGTTTAGCCCTGGTACATAGCCAAGAATTGCATACCTAAACCTGGCCAGCAATCTTGCAAATGCATACCTCAACTAATAAGGGCCTCAGGCCTGTCGTAGCAACTAGCATCATGGCCAGAGGATGGACAGTATGCTCTACTTTCAGTTGGCACTGTCATGTTTGCACAGGAAAGAGAACTCATTTTCTATATTCAATACATATCTCCACCTAGGTGTGCCATTCTCCTCGGACAATGTCTCTCAGGAGTGGGGCATTTGTTTCTCTGCCAGATCACAGGGCAGGCTGGTCAGGAAAAAGAATGATCATTTGTAATATGTAATACTTTGGTGTAGCTTTTCCGAATTTGTTAAAGAAACAAAGGAGAGCTAGCAGGGGTTTGGAAAACCTTGGATTTGAGGAAAAACTTTAGTTTGTCCTGTGTTGGTTGTTGGGGGAATAAGGGATAATTTATGGTGGTTTACAGAATGGGAGCACTTTAGTACCAGAAGGAACCCCAGAGGATACCTAGTCCATTCTCTCATGTTACACATAAGAATCTGAAGCGTAAGGTGGTTACTTGACTGCCCCAAGGCTACATTGCTAGGTAATGGGAAAAATCTGTTACCATTGCCAGATCCTCCCCTCCCCTGCATCTTAAAAAATTACTTTTCCAACAATTGTAACATCATAAACAGGATATTGATACAGTCAAGATATATCAATAGAACACTTCTATCACCACAGAATCCCTCATGTTGCCCTTTTATAGCTACACCCATTTCTCTCCCACCCCACCACCCCACCCTGGCAACCAGTAATCTGTTCTCCATGTGTACAGTTTTGTCATTGCAAGAATGTTATATAAATGGAATGATACAATATGTAAACTTTTGGGATTGGCTTTTTGAATTTAGCATAATTCTGGGTGTATCAATAGTCCCTTTTTATTGCTGAGTTGTATTTCATAGTATAAATGTTACACAGTTTGTTTAGCCATTCATTCATTGAATGACATCTGGATTGTTTCTAGTTTTTGGCTATTATAAATAAAGCTGCTATAAACATTCATGTACAGACTTTTGTGTGAACTATGTGGAATAAGAGTGGTGAGAGTGAACTTCCTTGCCTCATTCCCAATCTTAGGGGGAAAGCAGTCAGTCTTTCACCATTAATTACAATGTTAACTGTAGGTGTTTTGCAGATGCTCTTTATCAGAGTTGAGGAAGCTTCCTATACTTCTGTTTATCTGAGTTTTTATCATGAAGCGGTCTTGAAGTTGTAAAATGCTTTTTTTTTCTGCTTTGATTGATATGATCAGTGAGTGTTCTTCTTTATTCTACTAATATGCTGGATTACATATTTTCAAATATTGAAACAGTCTTGCATCCCTGGAATAAATCCCACTTGGTCATGGTGTATAGTTTTTTTATATGTTGCTGAATTGTATTTGTTAATATTTTGTTATGAATTTTTGCATCTATTCATAAAAGATATTGGTCTGTATTCTTTTTTGTGTGTGTTCTGTATTTTTCTGGTTCTGGTATCAGGGTAACACTAGATTCATAACATGAATTGAGAAGTGTTTTCTCCTCTTCAATCTCTGGAAGAGATTGTATAGAATTGGTGTTAATTCTTGTTTAAACATCTGGTAGAATTCTTCAGTGAAACCACTTGGAGTTTTTTTGAATTTTAAAATTACAATTTTCCTTATAGTTATAGGATTTATTCAAATTATGTTTTTCATACTGGATGAGTTGTGATAATTTGTGCCTTTTGAGAAATTGGTCCATTTCATCAAAGTTGTCAAATTTATGAGTGTGTGGTATTATTTGTGATATTCCCTTATTATCCTTTTTTTTTTGTTTTTTTTGTTACGTGGGCCTCTCACTGTTGTGGCCTCTCCCCTTGCGGAGCACAGGCTCCGGATGCACAGGCTCAGTGGCCATGGCTCACGGGCCTAGCCGCTCCGTGGCATGTGGGATCTTCCCGGACCGGGGCATGAACATGTGTCCCCTGCATCGGCAGGCGGACTCTCAACCACTGCGCCACCAGGGAAGCCCTCCCTTATTATCCTTTTGACATCTGTAGGGTCTATAAATTTTACTTCCTGCTACATTGCTCACACTGGTAATTTATGTCTTCTCTTGTTTTTTCTTAGTCTTGTTAGAGTTTTATTAATTTTATTGATCTTTTCAAAGAATCAGCTCCTTGTTTCACTGATTTTCTCTACTGCTTTACTTTTATTGATTTCATTTATTCATGCTCTCATCTTTATTATTTTCTTCCATCTGCTTGCTTTGGGTTTACTTTGCTTTTCTTTTCTAGGATCTTGTGGTGGGAGCTTAGATTATTCATCTGAGAATTTTATTCTTTTCTAAGGCAAGCATTTGTGTTATAAATTTCCCCGTCAGCTCTGCTTTGACTGTGTCCCACAAATTTTGATATGTTGTATTTTCACTGTCATTACCTCAATGTATTTTTAAAAAAAAATTCTCTTGGGACTTTCTCTGATCTGTGGATCATTTAAAAGTGTGTTGCGGGCTTCCCTGGTGGCGCAGTGGTTGAGAGTCCACCTGCCAATGCAGGGGACATGGGTTCGTGCCCCGGTCCGGGAAGATCCCACATGCTGCAGAGCGGCTGGGCCCGTGAGCCATGGCCATTGAGCCTGCGTGTCCAGAGCCTGTGCTCCGCAACGAGAGAGGCCACAACAGTGAGAGGCCCATGTACTGCCAAAAAAAAAAAAAAAAGTGTGTTGCTTAGTTTCCAAGTGTTTGGAGATTCTTTTGTTATCCTTCTGTTATTGATTTCTAGTTTGATTCCACTGTGACCAGAAAACATACTCTGTATGATTTCAATTCCTTTGAATTTGCTGAGATTTGTTTTATGGCCTAGGATATGATCTATCTTGGTACACACTTGAAATGAATGCGTATTTTGTTGTTGTTGGGTGGAGTGCTGTATAAATGTCTATTATCTGTTGGTTGAGAATGTTGTTGAGTTCTTTCATATCCTTGCTGGTCTTCTGTATAAGTTGTTCTAGCAATTATTAAGAGAGGGGCATTGAAGTCTCCAACTATAATTGTTGATTTGTCTATTTCTCCTTTCACTTCTGTGTTTTTGCTTCACATATTTTGCACTCTGTTGTTTGGTGCCTATACACTTAGTATTCCTATGACTTTGTGGATTAATTCTTTTATAATATATAATGTCCCTCTTTTTCTCTGGTAATTTTCTTTTATCTAAAGTACTTTATCTGATATTAATATAGTCACTCCTGCTTTCCTTTGATTAATATTTGCATGACATATTTTTTTATCCTTTTACTTTCAATTCGCCTGCATCGTTATATGTGAAGTGTTTCTCAAAGACAGCATATAGTTGAGTTGTATTTTAAGCAACCCTGTCAATATCTGTATTTTAATTGGTGCATTTAGACCATTTACATTTAATGTAATTATTGATATGTTAGGGCTTAAGGCTGCCATTTTATTTTCTGTTTGTTCTCTGTTATTTGTTTTTCTGTTTTCCTTTTCCCGTCTTCCTGAAGGTTACTTGAATACCTTTTTAGAATTCTATTTTTATTTACTTATACTGTTTTCGTGTCTCTTTTTATAGCTTTTTTAGTGGCTGCTCTAGGTATTACATTATACATACTTCACTTATGGAATACTGTTGTTTTTTCAGGTGTGTGAAGTATAGAAAACTTACCTCCGTTTATGTCCCTTTACTGTCATTTGTTTATAGTATATAATTGTCTTAAGTATTTTCTCTGCATACATTTTGAACCATATCTGACAGTGTTATCATTTTACTTCAACTATCAAACATAATTTAGAAAACTCAAGAGGAAAAAGAACACCTATTGTATTAATCATATTTTTGCTTGCCATGTTCTTTTTCCTTACTGATGTTCCAAGGTTTCTTCTTTGATCTTTTCCCCTCTGTTTAGAGAACTCCCTTTATACCTTCTTTTAGGTCTTAAGTTCTCTGGCGACAAATTCTCTTAGCAAAAATGTCTTGATTTCCTCTTTGTTCCTGAAGGATATTTTTACTAGGTATAGGATTCTGGGTTGACAATCCTTTTCTTTCAGCGCTTGAGGAATATTGTGCTGTTTCCTTCTGGCATCAAAGATCACTGATGAGAAATCTGTTATGATTTGAATTGTTTTCCCCCGCAGTTAAGAATCATTTTTCTCTAGCTGCTGTCAAGATTTTTGTTTTCATAAGTTTAATTATGATGTGTCTTGTGTGGATCTCTTTGGGTTTGTCCTGTTTAGAGTCTGCTCAACTTCTTCAATCTATAGGTTTATGTTTCTTGCCAAATGTGGGAAGTTTTCAGCCATTACTTCTTGGAATACTTTTTCAGCCCTGTCCTCTTTGTTCTCTCCTTCTGAATTCTGATGTCATAAATATTCAATCTTTTGTTACAGTTTTGTGAGTCCCTGAGGCTCTGTTTATTTTATTTATTTATTTGTTTGTTTATTTTATTTATAGTTTCCTTTCTGTTGTTCAGATCGGATAATTTCTATTCTTCTATCTTCCAGTTCACTCAGTTTTTGCTCTGTTCCATTCTGCTGTTGAGCCCATCGTTTATTTCAGTTATTGTATTTTTCATTCCTAAAATTTCCATTTGGAAATTCCTTATATCTCTGATGGTTTGCTGAGGTGTTTAATTTTTTCATCTGTTTCAAGCATGTCTATAATTGCTCAATGAAGCATTTTTATCATGGTTGCTTTAAAATCTTTGTCAGGTAATCTAACATCTGTATCATCCCTGTGTTGGCATGTATTGATTGTCTTTTTTCATTCAGTTTGATATTTTCTGCTTCTTCATATGATGAATGATTTTGTATTGAAATCTGGACATTTTGTATTATGTTATGAGATTGTGCATTTTATTGAAACTTTTTTTTTTTTTGACACTGCTTTGTCAGGGAAAAGGGGCAGTGCTGCCTAGATACTGCCAGGTAGAGGTAGAAGACAAGGTTCTCCTCTTGGCCTTCATGGACCCCCAAGGTGGGGAGATCCTTATTACTGCTGAGTGGGAATGGGAGTTCTGGTTTCCACTGACACCACAGTGGAGGTGGTTTTGTTACCACTCCTCAATGATGAAAATACTGACTCTCCATTAGGCTTCTTCTTACCCCACCCCAGTGGGGAAGGGGAGGAGCATCTCATTACTTCTGGGTTGGGGCTGAAGTCCAGGTTCCCTGTATGGTCTCTACTAACACTGAGGGATGGGGGGAGCTCAATGTCAGTCAGTGGAAATAAGGCTCTCAGTGTCCTTCTCTGACACACCACCCTTAGTGGGGTGCTGGAGTAACTAGCTACACTCTTGCAAGGATGAAATTCTTGATGCCTCACTCAGACTTTGTTGACATTGGTGGAAGTGGGGCCACAGTTTTACTTGTGGTGTTTGGCCAGAGTAGAATGTTGTTGTCTGAAAACTTTCTATCTTGTTAGGCTGTACATTTCCTAGTCTTTTAGCTACAGCGAGCTGGCTTGGATGGGAGTGCTTTTTTCTGGTCTGCACTCAATGGCATCTCTGGCTTGCTAGCTTCTTTAGCACCAATTTGGGATATATAGGGCAGAAAGGAAAACCCAGGGAACTCACCACCATGCTGTTTCTTGGTTCCAGAGGTTCCCAGCTGGTTTGTCTTCTTCTCACCTCCTATCAGAATCTTGTTATGATTGTCTTATATATAATGTCTACAGTTTTTAGTTGTACTAAGTGGGAAGAATAGGAAAAGTACATCTGCTCCATGTTCCCCACTATTACTTATTTTGTTATTCAAACTTTCTCATAACCAGCCACTGGGAGACCCTTCAAATTGGCTTCTGCATATATCTGATGCATTTCCATCATTCTTTGAACACATCCTAACTTTTTGGGCTAACAAAATTTTCCAGGCTCATCTTGTACTTTCCCTGCCCAATCCTGTAAGCAGCCATTTCTCTAAGAAGCTCTAGTACCTTCTAGTGGAGGAGGGTAGTTATATATGGGCACTAGATGTGCTTATTTTTATTGGGGGTTGCTGCTCCCAGGCCTTCTCAGTGGACAGAGCACACAGATATATTTATATCTGTGACAGTTAATTTTATGTTTCCACTTGACTGGGCCATGGTGCCCAGATATTTGGTCAAACATTATTCTACATGTGTCTATGAGGGTGTTTTTGTAAGAGATTTACATTTAACTCAGTGGACTTTGAGTAAAGCAGATTGTCCTCCATAGTGTGGGTGGGCCTTACCCAATCATCCGAAGGCCTGACTAGAACAAGAGACGCACCTCTCCCAAAAAAGAGCAAATTCTCCAGCCTGATGGACTTTGGACTTGAATGAAACATTAGCTCTTCCCTGTGTCTCCTGCCTGATGGCCTTTGGACTTGAACCACAACATCAGCTCTTCCTTGGGTTTCCTGCCTGATGACTCACCTTGTAGATTTTGCATTTGCCAGCTTTCATTATTGAATGAGCTAATCTACCCAAATCAATCTCTCTCTCTCTCTATTCATATCCTATTGGTTCTGTTTCTCTGGAGAATCCTAATACAATATGTATATTTATATCTATATATTGAAAACCATGAGTTTACACTAATACTTAATTCCAATTGAGAGGAAATTCTTTCTTGCTATGCTTTCAGTTCCTTCTTTGATCGAGAGAAACCTGCCTCCCACCATTCTTAATATAGTCACTTATTTGCTCAATTTCCTCTTACAACAAGTTTTTGAGAGATGGTAGACTATATTTTGTTAATTTTCCAACAGGCAGAAGTGAAATGTCTTGAGGATAGAGTCACTTCCCTTTCTAATTCTCATAAGGGACTGTATAGACTTGGGGTGGTGCTGGTTCTTCCTCAAGGGAGATGTTCTAGGAGACCAGCTGGGGAGCTGCCAGGGCTGCCAGGGGCACAGCACACGTCATTGGGGGTTTTAGAAGCGAAGTCATGAAAACTGGCAATATTGATTACAGCTTATATTTGTCTAAAATTTAAGAGCTTTCACATACTTATATTAGTTGTTCCTAACTACATTTACCTTACATACTTTGTAACGTATATGGCAAAAAGTACTTTGCAGTTGTGATTAAACTAGGATTTTGAGATGAGGAGATCATTCTGGATTATGGTTGGCTCTAAATGTACACGTATCCTTATAAGAGAAAAGCAGAAGGAGATCTGACACAGATAGAAGAGAAGGAGGCAGAGGTTGAAGTAACGTGGCTACAGGCTAAGAAGTGCCAGTATCCACCAGAAGCTGGAAAAGTCAAGGAACAGGTTTTCCCCTAAATCTTCCAGATGGAGCATGTCCCTGCTGACACCTTCAATTTGGCCCAATGATAAGGAGTTTGGACTTCTGGTTTCAGAACTGAGGATAAATTTCTGTTGTTTTAAAGCCACCAAGTTTGTGGCAATTTGTTACAGCAGCTATCGGAAATGAATACACCCACGTTTACAAATGTAGAACCTGAAACTCAGAGAGAGTAAACAACTTGTTTAAGACCATACTGCTAGCAGGTGGCCGAACTGGAATTCAAATCCAGGTCTATTGACTTTAAATCCAATGCTCATCCATGGTGGCTGCCTCCTCCCTTACTGAGCCCCTTCCCTCAGTGAGACAGAGAGGATCATAGAAAGAGCAAGACAGAAGTGGTTGTCATCTTTGGGTGCTTATTAGAAACATTAGGGGAACTTTTACAAAATACCACTCTAGGCCCCACCCTGGACAACTGAATTAGACTCTTTGGTGGTGGGGCCCAAGTAAAGGTATTTTTAAAAGCTCTCCATGTGATGCTAGGGGCAGCCAAGGTTGAGAACCAGCGGTGCAGTGATTCCAAGTTCATTCATATATATTCATATTTATGAAAATATTTGTATATTTTTCTACATTTGAATTTGAATTCTATTATTAACTGTTATTGCATCAAGTGCCAGAAACTTAACCTTTGTTAAATTAGGATCTATCTCTCACCCTCCTCTTTAGATCCAGGAGATACATGCAGGACAGATCAGCAGGGAACATCTAGTCCTTGGCGTATACTTAACCAAGCTGGCATATATTGATACACCCTCTTCTTGTATGCTCTGGGTCATTTCTCCTTACAGGTCTATCCTTTCTTGTTCTGGTCTGCTGGCTCTCCATGCTTGTCGACATAACTCTCAAGGGTTCAGAAAGCCCTTGTAGATTTTCCCAAATCCTGAGAATATTATTCAGCTCCATCTGCAGGGGTGCACCAGCCTGACAGAGGTTTCCACCCCTGTGCCATCCCTGTACTCAAGGGATTTTGAATCTCCCTCCAGTGCTCCTTGTTTTAGATTCCTGAATCTCTTTGGGGGTGGAATTGCCTTTTGTCCTGGAGACATTGGCTTTGGCAAGTACACAGCAAGGGGACCTTCCTCAAGGAACCACCAGAGAGTGTCTTGCTTCCCTTCTACTCTCCTGCCCACTGTCTCGAGGGGCAAGGTAATTCCAATTCTATTTCTGAGGCATAAACCTTCCTTGAGTCCTACTGGACGTTGACTTAAAGTTCAGTCTCTTGCAATTCAAAGCTCTTGAACTTGCAATTCAAAACCTGTCCTCTGCTGGTCTGCACTATCATTTTTTTCTTTAGGTGATGAGTACTTTTAACTAAATGGCGTGAAAGGTAAAGGAGTAAAGAAGAAGATTTGAATCTCAGTTGTTATCTCAAATTCTCATCCTGCCACCCAGAATTGGGTTCAAATATCATGCTGCAACAGCCAAGTAAAAGCTGTGACACTGGGCAAGTTACTTACTGTTTCTGAGCCTCAGTTTTCCTTTATGTAAAATGCAGGATTTGTTGTGAGGATTAATATGCAAATGTATGTTTCTCTCTCTGTTGCCACTGCCATTCAAGGGTGGGCTAGATGAGGCTTCTCCTTCCATTTCTGAGGCTTCAGGAGAACTAAGAGAAATCTGTGTAAACATCCAGCTGTCCTATGTTTTGTTACTGATCTTCCTTCACCCCCAAACTTTAGTTCAAGAGACTGTATATATCTGGTTAGTTTCTTTCTCTTGCAGAGGTTGGATGTGTAAAATGGAGTAAGATGAAAACCAGAGAATTCTGAAAATGTCTCACGGCAAAATAAGGGATAGGGGAAAAAAAGAAAGAAAATGGATGTAAGAATCTGGCACTAAAAACTAAGTGTTCAGTAGATGGCTATTATTCATCTTAGCCCTTAGAAGTTTGGGGTAAGCAGATATGTTGCAAGTTGTTTCTACAGCACTTTGTAATTCTATTAATTCTATAGTTAACAATAGGACAGTTTAGCTAAGGCTTTGCTCTGGGCATTGAAATGTAGAGGGTGTAAACCTTTAATGTTTTTAAAAAACTGTGAAAAATTTAATTTAAAAATTAAAATTAAATTTCCCTCAGGAAATTTCTTTTGCCTTTTTTCCTGCATACCATCCTACCGTTAATCACCTAGTAAAAGGAAGAGATAGACAAAGTGGGAGACTAAAGGTTAAGGATAGGAATGCCATTGTACCTGAAGAACAATTCTTCCTTTCCCCTCTTGCTCAAGGATTCTCCCTCCTACCTCTCCCAACTTAAAAAAAAAAAAGCAAACCAAGACCTCAGCGTCTATTTTCCTTAATCACATTCTGCTGTCCTTTACTGCTCATTACTAGTTTCTAAGATCCTTGTAGATAAGGACTGCACACGTTTTTGCTGTGCAAAAAGTAGTTTCTTGATAAAATGATTTCATTTTTTAAGGCTCGTTGTGTAGTGGTGAAGCACTTAGCAGGTATGATGCCCATCATCATTTTACCTACCTATCTAGAGGTACAGAGCTCTGAGCACAGCCAAGAAATGCTGTGGGACGAGTTTGCTCCCACCTCCTTGCCTACGCTTCCAAAGGAGCTGGGGCCCATGGGACCTGCATGTGCTCTTTCTCACTCCTGCTCCTATTCCCTACTTCTGCTGTTGCTGTTCTTGTTTTTGAGCTAGTATTGCAGAGGGCATGGCAGTGGAGATGTTTTCTTTAATGAATCACCTATGACCGACTTGAAGCTTGTGAAGCAAAGTTAACCCAGTCAGGATCCTAGCCGGGCTATAGCATTACATCTTATTTTAGTATGCTGACTTATTCTGGGTTTACCCACGTGCCCTTTAAATAACTGGCCTTGGACTCAGACGGTTGGTGGTACTTGGTAGCTCAACTACTGTGTCTACTGTCAATTAAAAAGAGCTGGCTTGAAAATAAGTATAAGCTCTATGCGTATCTGATGGGATAGCTGTTCCTAACAGAAACCAGTAGGTCTCAATGCTGGGTTTTGGGACATTATCCAGATTTTATTTGATTGGTTAGATTGGGCAGTAGAAAGGTGGAGCAAGAGACATCTGAACTGCTAATGTCTGTTTCCCCTCTTCCTGTTTCTAACTGCACAAAATATCAATTAGTGATGAAAGGAGACTTGAGGTCAGTCCCCGCATGAGTGTCAATGAAACAATAAAGTCTTTAAGAAAGTCCTACCTTTAAGAACTTAAGAGATTTGGGTGGGGGGGAAGGGGGGATGCAAAAAGCTCCTTTCCATTCCCTAATTCAATAGGCTGCTTGTTTTAGATTCACTTTTTCTTTGCACAGTGCTGTTCTGTGGATCGGGTCACTGTGCATCAGAGGTAGGTGCCAGAGCCTGGCTACTGTCTGTCAGCAACGCCCACTTACTCTTAGGTTAAGATCTTGCCCACAGAAATTGCTTTGACACATTTTAAAGCTCGCTGTTCAGAGCCGAATGGGCACCCAGTCATTTGTCCAGTGGTCAACTCTTTGGTGGGGCACATGTCATCTCAGGGTTTTCCATGCACAATGTGTGCATGTGATTCACCTGCAGAACTCTTACAGATGCCCTGACTCCACTCCTTAGATGGGTTCTGGTGAAAGTATTTTTTTAAAAAGCTTCCCAGGTGATTCTGATACTCCTCTGGGTTGGTAATCTGGATAGCGAATGTTGCCCCCCATTCCACTTACCCAAGGATCAAGCCATCATCAGCCACCGGAGCCCCAGACACATACACCTCCTCTCCTGGGTGTGCCCCGAGGGGAATTCAGGATGGAGAAAAACAGGAAGCATTCTGTGCTCTGGATACTGGTCCTAGTTAGTTAAGATGCATTTCTGAGGAATAATTTCAATGAACCCAGATCCTTGCATCTTCCCATACCTAGAAAGGCACTAAAATCATTAACTTGAGATGTCTGCTCTTTGTGATTAGCAGTGATCCTTCTATGTTCGACTACATGTTTTTTTTTCCCCACCAAAAAACTCCTGTACAACCTGGCTCCTCCCTTACCTTTTTGGAGCAGTTCCTCAGAGCTGAGAGGCTGTCTCCCGGCAACAGTTCTCAGTAACCAGTGGCTGAGCATCTTCTCTTAGAGGGCAGAACCGCTCTGTTTTACTCACTGCTGTATCCCAAAGCTCAACTGCAGTGTTTGGCACAAAACAGACATGCAGTTCTTATTTTCTGAATGAACCCCATCTTAAAGAGATGAGGCACCTGAGGCTCAGAGAACTTAAGATCATACAGGTGGTGGCGCTGGTCGTCTCTCTATTACATTTAGCTAGGAAAACTACAGGTTGCTGAGCGATGGCAGAAGGTCGTATAATGAGGCTGCAGTGAACAGTTACAAAGGTCAAAGTTTGCTCTACGCCCGCCAAGCCCAGCTTCTCAGGAGCAATTCCTGCTTTGCCTGCCCGGGGCGAGCAGCCTCAGCAGAGTTAACCCGAGACTCCGCCCCATGGGCGGGGCCAGGGGCGGTCCGCGTGTCGGGAGCCCCTGCGTCGTCCGCAGCCTAGAGCTTCTGCGCCTGCGCCTGGCGCCCAGGAGCCTGGGTCGGACTCAGAAATGGCGGCCTCCATGTTCTACAGCCGGCTGTTGGCTGCCGCCACCCTTAGGAGCCACGGGCCCCGGACGGCGCTGCGGGCCGCTGCCCAGGTATTGCGGCCCAGCCTGCCCTCGCTTTGAGGGTCGGCAGGAGAAAGGGCGAGGTGGGGGACTGGCTCCTGTGGGCGAGGTGTGAGGGGATCCGGGGCCCGGCTCGGGGTCACTCCGCAGTCGGTGACATTGGGTAACAGGGGGTGCCCCGCCGGGCCGGCGGGCGGCTTGCCCGGGAGTGCTGCCCGCCAGGACTGCGAGCGGACTCTTGTTTGCGCTTTTCTGCTCCAGGCTTAAGTCTGCGAGGAGCTCCAGCATTCTGGCGAGGGCTGGTCACCTAGTCACTGAGGGGGGCGGCGGGGAGCCAGGGTGGGCTCCGTGTGGAGAGGTGGCGGCCGGACGCTTTCTCCTGCTGCTCCAGCGTCCGGCGCGGTGGGCCGAGGTTTCCGCGGCCCCTCTTTGGGGAGGGGGAAAATGCCCTTCAGATGTACTCTTGTGTCTCTTGGAAGCTGTCACACGTAGGAGTGGCTTCACAGAACCAGCCGTGCTTGCTGACTGGCCTTTTCTGGGACGAGGCCGGGAAGTGTCCCATCTCCCCCAAGTAGTGGTGTACTGTTCTGTTTAATAGCGGTAGTGACATGATGTTTACCAGCTTACCAACTGGGGAAATAAGATAGTCTTTTTTCATTTTTGCATGGAATATAGTATGATAGACGCAGGGTGTGTGTGTGTGTGTGTGTGTGTGTGTGTGTAAGGGAGCAAGGGCTTGTGTGCCCGTAGGGTGTGTGTGTGTGTGTGTGTGTGTGTGTGTGTAAGGGAGCAAGGGCTTGTGTGCCCGTGGCACAGAAAGCCAAACTGTCAGGGGTTGTTTGCAGCAAAGTAAGCGTTTATTTGCAGCGCGCCAAGCAAGGGAGTGTGAGACAAGTCACAAATCCACTACAACTTGGTCTTTTGAGTTAGGAGTTGTTTTTAAAGGGGAAGAACAAAGAAGCTGGGATTAATCATTGGCTTGTGTAATTTCTGTGACATTTCTTAATTCTAGTTACAGAGGGTCAGGTTGTCTCCTGTTTATGGTTCTCTGGCCAAATGGTCCATGGCTTGGGGGCCTATTAACTCATCTTGCCCTGGAGAAACAACCTGAGTTTGTACTTTAATGATGGTATCTGCAATAGCAATTTTAGTGCATTAATGATGTTATCAACACAGCAATTTTAGTCATCTGACTCTGGTTGATTGGTGTTCAGTTAACACAGGATTGAAGTTGGAGGGGACAAGAAAGGGAATAAGCTTTTGGGTAGAGAGATTAATCATAAGTTCAGTAAGGGAACTTGGTTGTAGGAGGGCTCAGTTGGAGCATTTATTGTAGGCCAGGAACTGTGCCAAGCATTTTACATGTAATCTCTCAGTAGGCTTTTCAGCGACACTGTAAGTCAGTTATTAATTTCCGCATCATTGATGGAGAAACCTTGGCTAAGAGAACGAGTAATTTGGTCTAGGTCACCAAGCAGGTGAGGTCATAGCTGAGGCTTAATTCCAGAAGTGTCTGGCTCTAAAACCTGTGTGCTTGAATCTGCTTTACGTTTTTTCCTAGAGCATAAGAATTAAACAATTCTTTCCAACATTGGCACTGATAAATTTGTGCAAGGGCATGATTAGCTTCCTAAGTCAATTCCAGAATTTTAGGTTGTGTTCTGAAGTAACCTCAGACATGCCATAAATGAATTGATTTAGACTTTTTTTTTCTTTTTAGAACTATTCATACTTTCAACCTAGTGAATTCTGTGAGTTTGCTTCCTAATAGGAGAAGTGATTCTTTTTTGGCCTTGAACTTCCCTCTTATGGGTCTTAAAGGGGGCTGTCTAGTTTTTAGAAAATGAGACTTTGGTGAACAAATATGTTTCCATTCTTAACATTGTCTTTATACTTTTGGAAATTCCTTTAAAAGTCTTTATCTCTCCATATAGAGATGCTTATTATATTGTCTTAAACACCTTCTCTTCCACCCTCACATTAAGTAATATAGCTTTAGAGTTTGGAATCACCTTAGTCTAACCCCTTGCTTTTTTTTTAAATTTAATTTTTGTTTTATATTGGAGTATAGTTAATTTACAGTGTTGTGTTAGTTTCAGGTGTACAGCTAAGTGATTCAGTTATACACATATCCATTCTTATTCAAACTGTCTTCCCATACAAGTTATTACGGAATATTGAGTAGAGTTCCGTGTACTATACAGTAGGTCCTTATTGATTATCTATTTTATATATAGTAGTGTGTATATGTCAATCCCAGTCTCCTAATTTATCACTCCACCTCCCCCCCACCAACGTTTCCCCTTTGGTAACCATAAGTTTGTTTTCTGTGTCTGTGAGTCTGTTTCTGTTTTGTAAATAAGTTAATTTGTATCAATTTTTTTTAATTCCGCATTTAAGTGATATGATATGGTATTTGTCTCTCTCTCTGACTGAGTTCACTTAGTATGATAATCTTTAGGTTCATCCATGTTGCTGCAAATGGCATTATTTCATTCTTTTTTATGGCTGAGTAGTATTTCATTGTATATGTGTACCACATCTTCTTAATCCATTCGTCTTTCGATGGACATTTAGGTTGCTTCCACGTCTTGGCTATTGTAAATTGTGCTGCAGTGAAAATTGGGTCTAACCTCTTGCTTTTGTACATGGGGACGTAGAGGTGTAGGGCCTAAGGAATCTTGTTCAAGGTCACCCACTGAGTTTAGCAAATTCTCTTAAACATTTTGTTTAGTTCTCTGACCCTTTTCTAGTTTCTCTGTCTTTCGTCCAGTGTATATTTGGTAAAAATAGTTCAAGTTAAATAATTTAAGGTATCTTCTTGTTTGTTGTGAATCATACTCCCCAGTAACTACATTTTCCCACTTTTGACTAAGTATTATTTAAACTAGGTATGTGATTGGATAGGTGGTGGGGTAGGAATTTGGCCAGGAATTTGTGGCCTTTTGGCAGTAGGAATCTTCTAAGTGATAATATCAGGAAAGAAAAATACTTAAATGTGGGAATCTTTGTGATTATGCAGTGATTTGTATTACCACCATAATTCACAGCTGATGATATTTCAAGTTACAACTTGTAGTGGTGCAAGGAAAGGATTATCAAAATATTTCAGATATTTAAAAAAAACTTTAAAGTGGTATAAAAAACTATCAGCAATACCTTATGAGTACTACTAATTATTTGTAAATAAAGATATTTGAAAATAGATGTAGATATTTGAAAGAAACCATAAAAATATACTTAGAGTTTTGCATCATGGATTTATCCCCAGCCTTTTTTGGAAAAATTTCAAACTGATAGGTATGTTCCAGCCAGTACATTGAACACCCATATTGCCTTCACCTACATTAAATTTATGCCACATTTGCTTTATCTTTAAAAAAATTATATGCTATGCAGTCATATAATTTGTATACATATGTATGTATGTATAAATTATATTCATTTATTTTTGCTGAACCATTTGAGAGTAAGTTGCAGGTATCATGGCACTTCTTCACCCTTAGATGTTTCAGTGTATGTCTCTTAAGAATAAGGACATTCTCCTAAATAACCACAATATAGTTATCATACTTAGGAAATTTAAAATTGCTGAAATACTTATGTCTAGCATATAAATCAGATTCATATTTCCCCAGTTGTCCCCAAAGTGTCCTCTATAAATGTTAGATTTTTTTTTTTTAAACTAGGATCAGGCCTCTATGGTATTTTTTTCTGGTCTGTCCAGCTAATTAGGTGCCACCTAGTGATTGTGATTGCTCTTATATGTGTTGCAGCTGTTTATTTATACATCTGTGAACTCTGTGGTTGGCCTCATTCTTTATGTGTCCCTGGTACAGTGTCTGGTATATAGTCATTCAAAAATGTTTCAGTGTATGACTATTTTCGCCAAGCTTATGCTAGGTACTCCCCCTTCCCCCCTTATTTTTATTATTTTGAGGTATAGCTTATGTACAGCAAAGTGCATAATTTATGTACAACTTCAGTGGATAGCTAGATTAATTTTTATGTATGTGTCCATCTGTGTAGCCACCATTCAGATCAAGATATACATACAGTGTTTTTAGCCCTCAGAAGGCACTCTCTTTACCAATACTTACTAATAGAAGGTAACCACTTATTCTGATTTCCATCACTGTATGTTAATTCTGACTGGGTCCGAACTATATAAAAAGAAATCATATAAGTATGTATTCTTGTGTCTGTCTTCTTTCCCTTAAAATTATATTTGTGAGATTAATCCATTGTTTTGTGAGCAGTAGGTTTTTTCTTTTTTGCTCTGTATTATTCTATTATATTAATATACTACAATTTACCCATTCTTCTATTGATGGGCAATTCATTTTTTTGTCTATTATGAATAAGCCTGCTATGAGCATTCTTATATATGCCTTTTGGTAGACTAAGCACTCATTTCTGTTGAGTGTATACCCAGGAATGGGATTTCACAAGGTAGATGTATACTGAAGTTTGAGAAGTTGTTGGTTTTTAATATTAAAGTGAAACTAAATCAGGGAATTGAGCTACCCAAGAGAGATGTTATCCAGGATTTTAGCTTACCAGATGAATCAGAAATAGCTTGCTATTCTGTGTGATTGATTTGTTAGACTAGTGGTTCTCGTGCTGTAGCGTGCTTAAGAATCAGCTGAATAACTTTTTACAAGTGCAGATTTCTTGTGGCCCAATCCAGAGGCTCTGATTTTGTAGATGAAAGGGGGACCCTGGAATCTGCATTTTTAGAGGCATTCCCAGGTAATTTTGATGCAGACTTTTCTCTTTAAGAATCAGACTGTTTTGTATAAGATTTCTTTCAATTCAGTTCTTACGATACTGTTTGGTATGTACGATGTTTCAGTATTCTGTATTCTGTGTGGAGATAATGGGAATGTATGGGTGGATAACACTTAAATGTGTGATTCCAGTGCAGTTTTCCAAGGCTTTCATAGCACTTAATTTGTTCTACATATTGCCATATAAAGTTGATAGGATTGAGGAGTTTGAAAAAAGGGAGGGAGGTGTTTCTGTGTGTTGTTAATGATAGGCTAAGACTAGGCTCTAACTTAGTGGAGCTTTGGGACCATAGATGCTAGAGATCTTTCTGATTGCATCCTTCCTTCAATAGTTCTCATTGTTGTGGCCTTGCCACTGGTGGCTGACAGCTCTCATACTCCTTTGTCTTTCAGCAGTGACTTATTCAGCTGGTAGAGGGACATCTTATTTCTGTTTCCTACTTATTTCTTTTTGAAAAAATAATTCTTACTCAGCTCTACTGAGGGATATTTTAGTGGAGAAAACTCCTCCAGCTGTATAAAATAGCACTTCTTATTTTTTTATTTTCTGTCTCCTTACTCTTATTACTACTGTTTGATGTATTTTGTTTATTGTCTGTGCCTCCCCCTACCCCCGACACACAAATACACAGTAGATTGTCAGCTTTAGGTGCAAGGGTTTTGTTGGGTTCACCTCACTATTTCCAGTGTCTAGGTGCTCAGTAAGTTTTTGAATGAATGAACGTTCTATGTAGATTGAAAAAGAGAAGTTTGTAGGGCATTTCTTTCTTGGAAATTTTCGCAGTCCAGTTGTGAAGGACATACACCTGAACTGGGTTTGTAAAGGAGACACCAGTTAAAGGAATCATTTAGAAGGAATGCATTAAAGATGATGTTGCAGATTGGTTCTCTGAGCTGTAATTTGCAGACTCTTAGATGGAGAGTGTCATGGAGGAAGTTTACTAGAAAGTGATCTCTGGATCAACACCTGCGGGAGAGTGAAGGAAGGAGGACTGAATAGAGGGAGTCATAGAACTGTGGTGCAGTGCATTGGGGACCTCTGCTCTTCCTATGGAAGGTCTGCAGCTAGGATGGTCCTGAATTGTCCCAAGTTGGGGTGAGGTGCCAGGTCTTTACATCCTTCCCTTAACCCTCATTGGCCAGTCATTGGCTGCAGGCTGACAGTGGGAAAGGAGGTATGACTTAAGGCAGGGAGGCTCCAGTGAGGGGACTCAGCTGAGACCTGTCAGCTGCCAACACTCCCAGCAGCTGGGCTATGAATGCCTTGGTCCCAAGGGAGGATCTGGGCAGCACACCACAATGTGCACTACAGATGAAGTAGGGGTTTTAGCTTTGAATGCACAAAAGCTTAATGGTACCAAATCATTCAGTTATATCTAGTGTCAGGCAATTTGTTAGGTTCTGGAGGAATGGTGGAGAGAAGAAAGATGGGAAGGATTTTTGATTTGGTGGAAATAGGAGATTGGTTTTAGATCTGCGAAATTTGGCATGAGGTAGAAATGCTCTGTAGATCATTAGAGATATGGTACTAAAGCTCAAATAAAAGATAAGGACTAGAGGTGATGAGGAAATAGTTAAAAGTGCAAGGGTAACATTTGATATTAGCTAGTAGATTAGCTCTTAGTTTTGTGTTGTAATTTACTCTGAATATTATATTATATTATATTATATGATATAATATATATAATAATATATATAATAATATAATATA
The DNA here is from genome assembly GCF_025265405.1 of Mesoplodon densirostris. Classification (NCBI taxonomy): domain Eukaryota; kingdom Metazoa; phylum Chordata; class Mammalia; order Artiodactyla; family Ziphiidae; genus Mesoplodon; species Mesoplodon densirostris. The sequence goes on from NC_082677.1 coordinate 19,505,388, forward strand.
ATATAATATATATTATATGATGCCTTAATATAACAATTCTGTTATAGTTTTGAAGAACGGAGTACTCTAAATAAATTATTTTCAGAAGGTGTTTTTAACAAGAATTACTGCCAAATCACTCTCTGTATAAATGTGTCCCCAATTTCTCTAGGTTCTGGGAAGTTCTGGATTATTTAACAACCATGGACTCCAAATACAGCAGCAACAGCAAAGGAATCTCTCACTACATGAATACATGAGTATGGAATTGTTGCAAGAAGCTGGCGTCTCCATTCCCAAAGGACACGTGGCTAAGTCACCAGATGAGGCTTACGCAATTGCCAAAAAATTAGGTACTAAATTAACAAAAACTTATGCCATCTCGACATGGGATCTTTGATAAGATACGAACTTTACTTTTGGTTTAATAACAACTTTTGGCTTTTATTTTATATTTAAAAAATAAGTTTTATTAACATAAAAGAGAAGGTGGAACTTATGATTGTTGGCATCCTAAAATTATTATGAGATTATTCTGCGCTCCCGTAGTGCTGATAACGTAAGAATCAAAGCTTCGGGAAGCTGAAGTCCTGTTTTTATATGCTATAATTATGGGGAAGAAAATTCTGGCTGTGATGATTCTTCAGGGAAATGGTGACAGAAAATCTTACCTGTTTATGTGATTGTAAAGGGAGGTCCAGTATTTCTCCTGTCCTTTTTTTGGACGTGAAAAATAGAGAGCCAGAAGGGGGAAAAAAGAAGTTGAGCATTAGAATATAAGCTCTATAAGAGCAGGGTTTCTTTGTCTTATTTTGTTCACTGATAATATCCCAATCTCTTAGAAGAGGGCCTGACACTTAGGTAATCAATAAATATTAATATCGTTAAATGAATTAAATAGTTGCCTATGTTTATTAGTAGATTATTTTATTGATAACAAAAACCTTAATAGGTTTTGTTAATTTATATTAATCTTTTAATTATAAAATAAATTTTGAGTTTGGAAAGTGTGCTTCACTTTATCTTTTTAAGGATTTAATAAGAACATGATAATGAGTAATGTAATAGCTATACACTGCATTTTCTTAGTAGTAATATTTAAAATCCCAACAATTTTATGTAGATTACCATAATTAATCTCTTTTTTATGTACATTTGATTAATATGGCTTTAAATGTGCTTTGGTGGAGATTTTGCTTTTATTAGTTTTTCAAGAAAGATGTGGAACATTTTAAACTTTAAAATTGTAAAAGTCTTCATCTCTATTTGTACTTATTTGTTTCTAGAATGGGTTTTTCTTTCAAAAGTGAGAGCATGTAGAAGATAAGAAAGTTGTCATATATTATATGATATGTTTTTGAATGAGGTAGGCTTGATTTCCTTGACATGGAAGCATGATTTGTTTTTAAAACATCTTTATTGGAGTATAATTGCTTTACAATGTTGTGTTAGTTTCTGCTGTATAACAAAGTGAATCAGCTGTATATATACATATACCCCCATATCCCCTCCCTCTTGCGTCTCCCTCCCACCCTCCCTATCCCACCGCTCTAGGTGGTCACAAAGCACCGAGCTGTTCTCCCTGTGTGATGCAGCTGCTTCCCACTAGCTATCTGTTTTACATTTGGTAGTGTATATATGTCAAGGAAGCATGATTTTTTTTTTTTTTTTTTTTTTGCAGTACGTGGGCCTCTCACTGCTGTGGCCTCGCTGCCACGGAGCACAGGCTCCAGACGCTCAGGCTCAGTGGCCATGGCTCACGGGTCCAGCCGCTCCAAGGTGTGTGGGATCCTCCCGGACCGGGGCACAAACCCGTGTCCCCTGCACCGGCAGGCGGACTCCCAACCACTGTGCCAGCAGGGAAGCCCCGGAAGCATGATTTTTTTTTTTTTTTTTTTGCGGTATGCGGGCCTCTCACTGTTGTGGCCTCCCCCGTTGCGGAGCACAGGCTCCGGACGCGCAGGCTCAGCGGCCATGGCTCACGGGCCCAGCCGCTCCGCGGCATATGGGATCCTCCCAGACCGGGGCACGAACCCGTATCCCCTGCATCGGCAGGCGGACTCTCAACCACTTGCGCCACCAGGGAGGCCCTGGAAGCATGATTTTTAATTTACAGTTTTGTTTATTGTTAATCAGAGAAACAGGTTTTTTTTTTTTTTTTTTTTTCTTTTTTTCTTTAAGGACTGATGGTTTTATTTATTTAGTACAGAATCCCAGGAGTGAAACTGCTGGCTTGAAGGGCTTATACATACTTACTTACTTACTTAATTTATTTATTTAACATCTTTATTGGAGTATAATTGCTTTACAATGGTATGTTAGTTTCTGCTTTATAACAAAGTGAATCAGCTATACATATATCCCCATATCTCCTCCCTCTTGTGTCTCCCTCCATTCTCCCTATCCCACCCCTGTAGGTGGTCACAAAGCATCGAGCTGATCCCCCTGTGCTGTGCAGCTGCTTCCCACTAGCTATCTGTTTTACATTTGGTAGTGTATATATGTCCATGCCACTCTCTCACTTCGTCCCAGCTTACCCTTCCCCCTCCCTGTGTCCTCAAGTCCATTCTCTATGTCTGGGACTTTATTCCTGTCCTGCCCCTAGGTTCTTCAGAACCTTTTTTGTTTTTGTTTTTTTTTTTTAGATTCCATATATATGTGTTAGCATACGGGATTTGTTTTTCTCTTTCTGACTTAATTCACTCTGTATGACAGTCTCTAGGTCCATCCACCTCACTACAAATAACTCAATTTAGTTTCTTTTTATGGCTAAGTAGTATTCCATTGTATATATGTGCTACATCTTCTTTATCCATTCATCTGTCGATGGACACTTAGGTTGCTTCCATGTCCTGGCTATTTAAGTGGTGCTGCAGTGAACATTGTGGTACATGACTCTTTCTGAATTATGGTTTTCTCAGGGTTTATGCCCAGTAGTGGGATTGCTGGGTCGTATGGTAGTTCTGTTTTTACTTTTCTAAGGAACCTCCATACTGCTCTCCATAGTGGCTGTATCAATTTACATTCCCACCAACAGTGCAAGAGGGTTCCCTTTTCTCCACACCCTCGCCAGCATTTGTTGTTTGTAGATTTTTTGATGATGCCCATTCTGACTGGTGTGAGGTGTTACCTCATTGTAGTTTTGACTTGCATTTCTCTAATGATTAGTGATGTTGAGCTTCCTTTTATGTGTTTGTTGGCAATCTGTATATCTTCTTTGGAGAAATGTCTATTTAGGTCTTCTGCCCATTTTTGGATTGGATTGTTTGATTTTTTGTTATTGAGCTGCATGAGCTGCTTGTAAATTTTGGAGATTAATCCTTTGTCAGTTGCTTCATGTGCAAATATTTTCTCCCATTCTGAGGGTTGTCTTTTGGTCTTGTTTATGGTTTCCTTTGCTGTGCAAAAGCTTTTAAGTTTCATTAGGTCCCATGTGTTTATTTTTGTCTTTATTTCCATTTCTCTAGGAGGTGGGTCAAAAAGGATCTTGCTGTGATTTATGTCATAGAGTGTTCTGCCTATGTTTTCCTCTAAGAGTTTTGTAGTATCTGGCCTTCCATTTAGGTCTTTCATCCATTTTGAGTTTATTTTTGTCTGTGGTGTTAGGGAGTGTTCTAATTTCATTCTTTTACATGTAGCTGTCCAGTTTTCCCAGCCGCAGTTAATGAAGAGGCTGTCTTTTCTCCATTGTATATTCTTGCCTCCTTTATCAAAAATAAGGTGACTCTGTGTGTGTGGGTTTATCTCTGGGCTTTCTATCCTGTTCCATTGATCGATATTTCTGTTTTTGTGCCAGTACCATACTGCCTTGATTACTGTAGCTTTGTAGTATAGTCTGAAGTCCGGGAGCCTGATTCCTCCAGCTCTGTTTTTCTTTCTCAAGATTGCTTTGGATATTGGGGTCTTTTGTGTTTCCATACAAATTGTGAAATTTTTTGTTCTAGTTCTGTGGAAAATGCCATTGGTAGTTTGATAGGGACTGCATTGAATCTTTAGATTGCTTGGGTAGTATAGTCATTTTCACAATGTTGATTCTTCCAGTCCAAGAACATGGTATATCTCTCCATCTATTTATATCATCTTTAATTTCTTTCATCAGTGTCTTATCGTTTTCTGCATACAGGTCTTTTGTCTCCTTAGGTAGGTTTATTCCTTGGTATTTTATTCTTTTTGTTGCAGTGATAAATGGGAGTGTTTCCTTACTTTCTCTTTCAGATTTTTCGTCATTAGTGTATAGGAATGCAAGAGATTTCTGGGCATTAGTTTTTTATCCTGCTACTTTACCAAATTCATTGATTAGCTGTAATAGTCTTCTGGTAGCATTTTTAGGATTCTCTCTATATAGTATCATGTCATCTGCAAACAGTGACAACTTTACTTCTTCTTTTCCAATTTGGATTCCTTTTATTTCTTTTTCTTCTCTTAACTGCTGTGGCTAAAACTTCCAAAACTGTGTTGAACAATAGTGGTGTGAGTGGACAACCTTGTCTTGTTCCTGATCTTAGAGGAAATGGTTTCAGTTTTTCACCATTGAGAATGATATTGGCTGTGGGTTTGTTATATATGGCCTTTACCATGTTGAGGTAAGTTCCCTCTATGCCTACTTTCTGGAGGGTTTTTATCATAAATGGGTGTTGAATTTTGTCAAAAGCTTAGAAAAACAATCCTTTTTATTCAGATTACAAGTAAGCTTCTTTGTATTCAGCAAAAGCCTTATGTAAATTCATACTACTTTTGCTGAAATTTTTGTTAATTTATGGTGACTTGTAGTTTGAACTTGTCCATGGTAAAAGATGTACGTCATTTTAACCTTTAAAACGCTAAGTATGTTAGAGGCTCTTAAGGATCAAGGCTAAAGAAAACTCATGATTGTATTTCTGTAGTATTTCTTGCAAAGACACTTTATTAACTACCTTCTTGAGATTCAATCTTATATATATGACCTAAATGTTAATTTCTAAAGAAGACCCAGCTAAGTAAGAAGGAAAATTTGGAAATGTAATTGAGAAAGTATAAGGTTTTCTTATCCTACCCTTCTATCCTTAAGGATGAATTTCAGACCCTTGACTTTGTTCTTTTAATTTTGTTAGTTTAATCTCTTGAGTGATGCATATTTTGTTTACCAGTTCTTTCCTTCTTAATAATGCTGAAGGCATAAAGTGTTTTTCATACCACTGATTAAAGGGCCTGATGTAATGAAGTCAGTCAGTGAAAGCCAGTATTTCTTTCTCTATTTCCAAATTATTATAATTGGTTTTCTTAATTTTCCATATGTTTTCTCATTTAGTCAAATTTCACTATTTTGTCAGAAAAAATAATTTGTATACAAACTTTTTCATAAAACGAGTAGGATTTATTCAGATGCCAGTCTCTTGATTTCTTTACTCATTGTAAAAATCTTTAATGATTTTTAGCTGTAGAAAAAGGAATAGTTAATATGTATAGGATATACTGTAACTGTGAGTATTTCTGGCAAGTTCTCTGGAACCAGGACTTACAGGTAGTAAGCAGCAGGTAGGCAGTTCTGATTTTCAGCTCCTTGAAACAGAAGGCATCTTGTTTATCTAGAAAGTGTGTCTTTGTCAAAGAAGGCTGCAAATGATGATTGTAGTATGGGAGTGGGATTAGTGACTAATAAGGACCTTTAAATCTAGAGGAGCAGAAATACTACTTTTTAAAAGATGTATTTCCTAGCTACTTTGAGGATGTTGAGACAGTTTTTTTTTTGTGGTGAGTCATTAATATCAGAAGATATTGATTATGAGATATAATTGCACAGGGTGTGATATGAGGTGCCCTAGAAATACACCTGGTTCTTTCCATCTAGCTAGCAATTCCCAGTGCTGACTTTGGCTAATTTTTGCTTCTCAGTTAGTGAAAAATTCATAAAATGTTAATTCCCATTTATTTAAAAAGTCTTACCTCATCAAGCAATATACTAGGGCATAAATGCATTACAGGTGTGGCAAACTATTGCTTGTCTTTGTGGGTAGCAAGAGAAGCTGAGTTAACATGGGGACTGGGGCCCCTGAGCCCTATAGCTGGTACCTCCTCCCAAAATAGTTCTGACCTCTTTCCCCAGTATTCCCTACAAATTCTGTCGTTTTCTGTGTGTGTCATGATGTGATAAAAGTTGGAAAACACTGTCCTGGAGGCAAGTTCTACCTGTTGTGAATAACTGAAGTTAGGGGTGGAAAAATGGTTAGAAAGAAATCTAATTCCAATATTTTAAAAGACTGTATGAGTCCACAAATGAAGGTTGATGAGCTGGAAGATCATGGAGAAGTTTCTGGAATGGATTATCAAAGGGATGGTTGTTAAGCACAGAGAAATGAAGTAGTTATAATTTGGGGTCAGTTCTAAGAGCAGATTCCCACCTCCTTCTTGTAGTTACAAGAAAATATGATTTCAGTAAGGCATTTAGCAGAGTTCTTATGATTTCCCTATGGACTGTGGAAATATAGTTTGGATTCTAGTATAGTTAACGTAGAATTTTTCTCTGGGTGAATAAACATGCAGAGGGTGTCAATTAATGAATGTCAGCCCAGAGGGAGATTTCTCATGGCATACAGTAGGACTTTGCCTTTTTTTTCCTTTTTCCATTGTTTTATTAGATGACTGTAAATGAGGAATGCTTACAACATTTGTGAATGACTAAAGCTAGGAGGGATGGTGAATATATTTTAAAGACAATCTTGAGATCCATAAACTATCTTGTCTGGCTAGAGCAAAGGGCCAAATCTAGCAAGACTGATTTGCTCATTGTTGTATCTACAAGTCCAGCACAGTATCTGGTATGTAGATGTAACTGTTGACTGAATTAATGGAATTGAATAAAATCTTTGTTTCAGTCAGTTGTCCTCAGATTTATCTTCTAATTCTTCTCCCTGTCTTGATAGTTGATGAGATTGTATGTCATTACTTTTTTTTGTTTGTTTTTCTTTTTATTTTTTTTAAAAAAATTATTTATTTATTTAGGCTGTGTCAGGTCTTAGTTGTAGCACATGGACTTCTTAGTTATGGCATGTGAACTCTTAGTTGTGGCATGCATGCGGGATCTGGTTCTCTGGCCAGGGTGGACCACCAGGGAAGTCCCTGTGAAGGGCTTTTTTTTTTTTTTTTTTTTTTTTTTTTGCGGTACGCGGGCCTCTCACTGTTGTGGCCTCTCCTGCTGAGGAGCACAGGCTCTGGACGCGCAGGCTCAGCGGCCATGGCTCACGGGCCCAGACGCTCCGCAGCATGTGGGATCCTCCCGGACCGGGGCACGAACCTGTGTTCCCTGCATTGGCAGGCGGACTCTCAACCACTGCGCCACCAGGGAAGCCCAGGGCTTTTTTAGAAGGAATTTTTGAAGAATCATCTGTGCCCTAAAGGAGTTTATTTTCTTAAAAAAAGAAAATTGACACTTTAGGGAAGAGCCTTCTGTCTTATAAAATGTTTTTGAAAAAATAGAGCTTCATTACTCTTACGTAATAGCTCAGTATGTTAAGTTCCCAGCTTAATTAATAGGAATGTTTGAATTTAGCCCAGCAAAGCACCAGTTTAACTGTTGTCCATTTTTACATTACATTTACACTGTTTGGATTATAGGTATCCTTTTTGGAGATAAATGAATATTGCTGAAGTACTAGAAAACTGACTTGACAGGTAACCAGAAACAGGTAGAATGACTAGTGGCTGCTCCTTTTAGTTCGGGCATGAACTCTCTAATTTGCCATAGTCCCTGAGGCTACCTGTTGTCTTCTCAGTAAGAAAATTATTGTTACTTTTAAGGAAATTTCTAAACTTTCTCTAATCTTCATCTGATATTAGTTGTGGCACTTGGGAATGGTGGGGACTGTGGCAAATTAAAATGATGTCTTGTGTAAACAAGGCACTTGTGGTCAGTTCTAGTTGCAGGGCCCAGGATTTCCAGTTCTGTGTTTCTCAAGAGCAGTGGAAGATCTAGATTCATAAGAATTCTCTTGATTTCTAAATGTTCTTTTATTTATCATTCAGAAAATATTACGTGCTAGGAACCCTCCCAGGACCTTGCAAACATCAACAAACATAACAAAGATTCTGCCCTCCTGGAGTCTATATTTTAGGGGGGGAGCAAAACAAAAATGATAAACATGGGAAGATTATATGTTATGTTCAAAGGTGATTTCTATGAAAAAAAATGAGCGGGCTAAGGGGGATTGGTCATGGGTGGGCAGTTGGCAGTGTTAAGTAGGGTGATCAGGGTAAGTCTCATGGACAATTTAGACTTAAAGAAAAACTGGAAGGGAATGAGGACCTTTCCCAAACGGATACCTGGATGAAGAGTATTGAGGGAGAGAGGGAGCATCAGTGCCAAGTCCTAAAAGAAGGGAGGAACATGCCCAGGAACAGGAAGATTAGAGTTGCTGGTGTGGAGTGAACAATGGAGAGGGTGTGATGCAAAGGGCAAGGGTGCTGGGGGATTACACAGGGCCTTGAGGCCATTGTAGGGACTCTGGCTTTAACTCTGAGTGAAGTGGGCATTGAGTGCAAGGTTTTAAGTAGAGGAAGTTATATGCGTACTTTGGCTGCTGCTTTGAGAATATTCTTTTGGGGACAAGGGTAATCTAGATGAGATGTAATGGTGGCTGGGACCAGGGCCTAAAATGGAGGTGATGAAGAGTGGTCAAGATTCTAGATACATTTTGAAGGTGGAACCACTATGATTTCCTGACTGAATGGATGTGGAGTATGAGAAAGAGGATTTTTTTTAAAAAACACTGCCTGGACTGATTCATAGGGCTGTCTTCTGACTTAAGTGTACATCTCCAATGTGGACACATTTATATCATTAATTTTCTAAACATTTTGTAGTAATTGTTTAAGTGTTAACTTTTGGTCATTTCTTATTTGTTTGATCACAAACTATTTGTTACCTCCTTGATCAGATGGGAGAGCCCTCTTGTTCAGCTTGGTATATGCGCATTAGGGAGTGGCCTTTCCCCAGTAGTAGAATTCCCATCTTTAGCCTATTCAGATACACATTTATGGAGTGGTGGTTATATCCCAGGAACTGCTTTGTGCTAGGGATACAACGAATAAGACAATGTCCTTAACCCTGACCTTAAAGGTTAATTGTTTTTCATAATGTAATATTGGTGTTACACTGCTAGTATTGGGCAAAATACAATGAGAAGCGACATGAGGAGGCTTTGAAATTCTGCCTGTCTCGGGGGACAGAATGCCCCTCTAAGATGTATTGCTCTGGGTCATGAAGAGTAGTACCTAGGCTTAAACAGCTAGTTGGGTAATTTTCTTCAGCATGTTAGAAAGGGGAAGAAAAGAGAGAGACCAGTTTACCTGTTAAAGAAGAAAAATTCAGAGTATTTCTTAAAAAATGTTTTAAAGACTTAGAAGTGTAACATTCTAGAATCTTTTGATAAACATACCTTAACTCCTAATAGTCCTTCTCACAACAGTACAGCTCAAGAATGTGTATTAACAGGACTTTCTGTCAGTGGGACAGTGTGAATTGGTATCAATAGTGGCACTTTCCCTGAAAGTCATTGTACATTTCTACTCAAAGCAGCATTTATAATTCAAATTGTCATAGTGTAGTAAGTTTACATATCAATAGAGGGAAGAAATTGTTAGGAAGACATTTGACCCTCAATTTTGTACTTTTAGTACCTTGCAAAGTACTAGATATTTAAAGTATCAAGGAAAGGTAAAATTATTTTCAGTATGCTTTAAGAAATGGCTTAATATGAGTGGCTCATTTTTTTAAGTTTGTGGGTCTTTAGGTGGTGAATGTTTTAGTGTTCTAATCTAGAAAATCTGTACATGGAATGCCTCCTTTTTTGACTTTGTGGGTAAATGAGACTTTACTATGTTTAATAACACTGCTTAATATGTGTGTTTAATAACAAAATATTGTGTGTTGCTTGCTGCCCCATACTTTGTATCTAATAGAAGTGTTTTTCTTCTAGGTTCAAAAGATGTTGTGATAAAGGCACAAGTTTTAGCTGGTGGTAGAGGAAAAGGAACATTTGAAAGTGGCCTCAAAGGGGGAGTGAAGATAGTTTTCTCGTAAGTTACGTTTTACACATACAAACATCATTATTAAAGAAAACAATGTATATTTGTAAAAGATGCCCCTTATTATTGAATTGATTAAAAATACTGAGATTTAAGTATTAGATGAGGTAAGATTTTGGCTGTCATGTGCTTTTATTTTTCTCAGTTGGAGGAGAAAAGAGTTAGAGTTCTTTTTCTTATTTTAGTCCAGAAGAAGCAAAAGCTGTTTCCTCACAGATGATTGGGAAAAGGTTGTTTACCAAGCAAACAGGAGAAAAGGGCAGAATATGCAATCAAGTATTGGTTTGTGAGCGAAGATATCCCAGGAGAGAATACTACTTTGCTATTACAATGGAAAGGTCATTTCAAGTGAGTAATTGTAGACATGATACATTTAGGATGATCTTATTACATTCAATTTCAAAAGTTGATTATTATTTCTATTTGTATGGGAAGGGTTAAAAAGGTATGGTCCATAATCTATTTGTATATGTCATGGGAACAATATTTTTATGTCATTTTTAAAAACCAACATGATTAATGCCATCAAACTTAATACTATAATATTGTGGTAATAAAAACTGCAGGCAAAACCATGCTGAAATAAAATCCACAGAATTTCCAAATTGTTAATTTGCTAAGAGCAGCTTAAATCATTTCTGATTCACCTTTAGATTCCATAGACTGAGAAAATAACTTCTAGCATAGTAAGATATTCTAACCAAAGAGAAAGTCTCTAGAACCGCTAAGAGAATGTGTATCCCTGGCTTCATCTTTTTCTTTTTCAACCTCTTCGTATTTTTTATAGTTTGCAGTTTGTTTCACAAGAGGATTTGATACTTGGTAAGTTCAAGGATGGCATTCAGTAGCAAACAGTATGCTTCTAAGGAGCATAACCTTATTCTGCTCTGTTCTCTTTATGGAACTTAGAATGCTAGCAATGAACTTAAGGCATCACATGAAGAGAAAATTCCTTCATAGACCTAGGGCTTGGAAAGGGCATGGACAGTGATTTTATGGTGTAATTATCTGGCTTTTTGAGTGCATTGGTTAACTTTTATGAGCTGAATCTGTGTAGTAACTAGCTTGTCTTTTGAAGCAGGCTGGTACATATTTGGTAGCCCTAGTCAGGATTTAATGTAGAACATCACTAATTACATAATTAGTAATGTAACAAAAATTTTAAGGGGTCATGAAAATGTTTTCTTATATAAAACAGCTTTTTAAAAAATAGCTGTTTTCCATATTGTGATTTTTTTTACAGTTAATTAAGTTTTCTTTTAATGTTTGAGTGATATTATAAAATATCTTTTGTAACTTTGAATTTTTATAAGAAAGTATTTTTCAAGGTATAACACTAGATGGTAGTAAAAACCCACTAAGAATATAAGATTAAAGAACATTGTTTTGTTCCTAAGTGATGTCTTTACCTCTGTAGGTTTCTTTATGTGATAGAATTTAGTTTTGTAAGTTACTTTAGAAATCCCATGACAATAACCTTATATATTACAAATATTTGCAAAAATTATGTTTTTACAAATTCATTTATTTTCACTACATTTTCTTTTCCTTTTCATTGATGTTATATATCAACATCTATCATTTTGTTAGTTATTAATGTTTTTACTTTCTGTATAGCCAGGAACAAGGTATATTTGCCTGGACAGTTTAAGATATGAGTCCTGTAATATTGCACAGAGTCGCTCATCTTGATTAGAATAAATGTAGCAAACTGAATATGTGTTATTAAAGATATGTATATAACACAGTGAATATATTGTATTAAAGATATGTTAAAGCATTAGGAAAAATGATCAAATTTGAATTCATTTTAAGAACTTGAATTTTTGCAGAACTCTGAGTCTTATTAAGGAAAAATGTTTTTATTTCATTTGCACAAGTAATATATAGTTGTAATAATTCATGCTAAAAATTCAATAGTACTAGTTGAACCATCTGGCCAAAGACATTGTAATGTGCTTTGATGCTATCATACTAGTCCAATGTGGAGTTGGTTGGTGTTACTTTTTGGGGTAAAAAGAACTATTTTGGGAATCCCTCTGGACAGGTTCCTATTAAACAACAAAAAATAAGTCAGCTATTTAAAAAGAAAAGCCCATTTTTTTTTTTTTTTTTTTTTTTTTTTTTTTTTTTTTTGCTGTACGCGGGCCTCTCACTGCTGTGGCCTCTCCCGTTGCGGAGCACAGGCTCCGGACACACAGGCTCCGCGGCCATGGCTCGCGGGCCCAGCCGCTCCGCGGCATGTGGGATCTTCCGGGATCGGGGCACGAACCCGTGTCCCCTGCATCGGCAGGCGGACTCTCAACCACTGCGCCACCAGGGAAGCCCGAAAAGCCCATTTTGATTGAATTAAAGTCATATGCTTAGGACTTAACTGATTTTTTTTTTTTAAATATGCGGGCTTAAAAATTTATTTATTTATTTATTTATTTTTGGCTGCGTTGGGTCTTGGTTGCTGTGTGCAGGCTTCCTCTAGTTGCAGTGAGCATGGGCTACTTTTTGTTGCCATGTGTGGGCTTCTTATTGTGGTGGCTTCTCTTGTTGCAGAGCACGGGCTCTAGGTACGCAGGCTTCAGTAGTTATGTTACGCGGGCTCAGTAGTTGTGGCGCACGGGCTTAGTTGCTCTGCGGCATGTGGGATCTTCCCGGACCAGGGCTTGAACCCATGTCCCCTGAATTGGCAGGCGGATTCTTAACAACTCCACCACCAGGGAAGTCCAGGACTTAACTGATCTTTGAAAATTGCTTTTGTTGCTTATCTGTTTTCAGAAGATGAATCATAAACTCTATTGGTATTCTTTGTATGTATTTCATCAGGAAGCCTGGGCAGATATGTACCATGGGGTTGACATGCCAAAAAAAAATCAATTTAAATTCCTATTCTGTGTTTTGGTACTTTTTAAAAATCAGATTTCTTAACATTTGCCCAGTGCCTGTTGGGAACTTCTGGGCTGAGACAAATCTGATTTAACAAATCACATTTGCTGCTTTATTTTCCTAGTAAAACATTGCAGTCTGCTGTAAATGAATGGTACGTTTAACTGTGTCAGGTTTTTTTTTTTTTTTTTTTTTTTTTTTTTGCGGTATGCGGGCCTCTCACTGTTGTGGCCTCCCCCGTTGCGGAGCACAGGCTCCGGACGCGCAGGCTCTGGACGCGCAGGCTCAGCGGCCATGGCTCACGGGCCCAGCCGCTCCGCGGCATATGGGATCCTCCCAGACCGGGGCACGAACCCGTATCCCCTGCATCGGCAGGCGGACTCTCAACCACTTGCGCCACCAGGGAGGCCCAGTTTTTTACTTTGCTTGGATTAAATATAAAATGTGCTGCGAGAATTCCAAATTTTATTTTCCATACTTTTCTTAAAAAGAGATATTTATTTTAAGTGGCCTCTTTGTCATATGATTTTAAATTCAAATCCATTTTAAGGCAAAACCTTTTGCAAGACCAACAAGAAAAGAGGATTTAGGTTAAGAAGGTGAAAATAGCATTATTAATTTATTTGAAATTACAGTTCTTTGCTGGAACTTAAATTTTTCTGAAAGCTTATTACTAAAATTTAAAAGTTAAAACCAAATCATTTAAACAGAAGCACCAATTCATTCAGCAGTCATGATCATATGCAAAAATACAGTCATTGTTTTAACTGATCTCTATTTTATTTACCTATGTAAGCTTTCTTCTGACTAATCGGCTATAAATTTTGGGGTTTCTTTCTAGTTGGTCAGGGAATTAGTACAAAGAGAATTTGTTCACTTTCTTTTTTTTTTTTTTTTTTTTTTTTCTTTTTGCGGTATGCGGGCCTCTCACTGTTGTGGCCTCTCCCGTTGCGGAGCACAGGCTCTGGATGCGCAGGCCCAGCGGCCATGGCTCACGGGCCCAGCCGCTCCGCGGCATATGGGATCCTCCCAGATCGGGGCACGAACCCGTATCCCCTGCATCGGCAGGCGGACTCTCAACCACTGCGCCACCAGGGAGGCCCTTCACTTTCTTTTATATATTATTTCTTATGTATTTTTTTTTAGACTTTTCTCTAACTTATAGCGAACTCTTGGAGATCTAATCATTACTTTAGTGAGAAACTTTTTTCCCCCAGTAGTGCTGCCTTTTATGTGGCTTTTCACTTCTCTTATCAGTAGGTATGAAAAGAAAAGGACAGTAAAACTAGAATAAAATGTTCAAATACTTTAAAAGTTTGTTGATTCTACCTTTTCAGTTGAATAAAATTGTATTTGGGGGTTATCTGTAGATTAATTTACTTATATTATACTTCAATAGCATGACAGTAGATTCAATTATCTATATTTTACTTTAATAGCATGACAGTAGTTGATAGATTCTTCTTAAATCTGAGTTTTTTCCTCTCTCTTTAGATCTCTGTAAAAGCTTATAATTTTGAATTGCCTTTCTAGGGAGGAAATGAAGAATACCTTTTCATTTGAAATTTATAGAGAAAGTAAAAATTAGACTTTAATTTCAAACATTTCCCTTGACTTAAGCTTGCCATTGTTCTCTTCTTTAGTCTCAGAAACGCACAATGAATTCTTCTATTAAATTTTTTTTGTGTTTGTTGCAGTGAGTTCTGACACCAAGTAACCAGAATTGAGCCAGACTTCACAGGTTAAGGGCACAGTCCTCCACATGACTGCCCTCACTTCAGACATCAGCCTCAAGTTTAGGGGTCCCCAGGTCACCCTCACTTCTGATGAGCTGGCAACAAGTTTGGGAATTCCTAGTACCCCTCAGGTTCCATAATTTGCTAGAATGACTCACAGAACTTAGGAAAATACTACACTTGTGATTACAGTTTTACTATTGCCAAAGGATACAAATCAGAACCAGCAAAATGGACAGATGATGCATAGGGCAAGGTCTGGGAGAGTCCCAAGCATAAAGTTTCCATTTGCTTCAGGGATGTGTCACTCTCCTGACATATTGATATGTGACAATACACAGAATATTGGCAACCACAAAAGCTCACTGAGTTTCTAGTCGAGTGGTTTTTATTTTTTAAATTGTGGTCAAAACATAGAATATGAAATTTACTATCTTTAACAGCTTTTATGTGTACAGTACAATAATGTTAACTTTGTGCATATTGTACAACAGATCAAGGACATTTTCTTTTTTTTTTTTTTTTTTTTTTTTTTGCGGTATGCAGGCCTCTCACTGCTGTGGCCTCTCCCGTTGTGGAGCACAGGCTCCGGATGCGCAGGCCCAACGGCCATGGCTCACGGGCCCAGCCGCTCCGCGGCATCTTCCCGGACCGGGGCACGAACCCGTGTCCCCTGCGTCGGCAGGCGGACTCTCAACCACTGCGCCACCAGGGAAGCCCAAGGACATTTTCCATCTTGTGAAACTGAAACTGTATATCCATTGAAAAACACCTTCTCCTTTATCCCTTCCTCCAACTCCTGGCAACCACCATTCTTTCTATTTTTAAGATTTTGACTCTTTTAGATACCTCATATCAGTGGAATCATGCAGTATTTGTCTTTTTGCGATTGGTTTATTTTGCTTAACCTAATGTCCTCAAGGTTCATCTATGTTGTAGCATATGTCAAGATTTCCTTACTTTTAAAGGCTGAGTAATATTCCACTGTATTTATGCACATTATTTTCTTTATCTTTCATCTGTTGGCGGACATCCAGGTTTCTTCTGCCTCTTGGCTATTATCAATAATGTTGCAGTTAACATGGGCGTGGAAGTATCTATTTGAGGTTCTGTTTTCAGTTTTTTTGGATATATACCCAGAAGTGGGATTGCTGGATCATATATTGAAGTTTTTGAGGAACCTCCATACTGTTTTCTACAGTGAGTCCACTATTTTACATTTCTACCAACAGAGTACAAGAGTTCCATTTTCTCCACTTTCTCATAAACACTATTATTATTATTATTGACAGAAATTATCCTAATGGGTATGAGGTAATATTGTGGTTTTGATTTGCATTTCCCCAATGATTAATAATATATTGAGTACCCTTTCACATGCTTGTTGGCCATTTGTATGTTATTATGGACTGAATGTTTATGTCTTCCCCAAAATTCATATATTGAAGCCTTAACTGCCAATGTCATGGAACTGTGTAACTGCAAGAGTTTTGAGGTGCATGCTAGAAAAAGGTGAGATTGCCATGAAAAGACTTTTAAAGTTGATTCTGGTGAGGACTCAGAAAGAAAAGAGTAGAGATACAGAGAAAGCTTCCATCTTCTTAGAGATTATATAAATAATCATGAACAGAATGTTGGTAGAAGTACGGATGGTAAAGACCATTCTGGTGAGGTCTCAGAAATGAAGAACATGTCTTTGGATGGTGCAAAAAAGATGATCCTTGTTGTAAAGTGGCAAAGAATTTGACTGAATTGTATTCATGTTCCAGTGTTTTGTGGAAGGTAGAACTTGGGAGTGATGACATTAAATATTTTGCTGAGGAGATTTTTTTAAACAAATTTATTTATTAATTTAAAAAATTTTGGCTGCTTTCGGTCTTCGTTGCTGCGCATGGGCTTTCTCTGGTTGCGGGAGCGGGGGCTATTCTTCATTGCGGTGCACAGGCTTCTCATTGCGGTGGCTCCTCTTGTTGCAGAGCACCGGCTCTAGGTGCGCAGGCTTCAGTAGTTGTGGTGTGCAGGCTCAGTAGTTGTGGCTCGTGGGGTCTGGAGTACGGGCTTAGTTGCGCTGAGGCACATGGGATCTTCCCGGACCAGGGCTCAAACCCATATCCCCTACATTGGCAGGTGGATTCTTAACCACTGCGCCACAAGGGAAGTCCCAGCTGAGGAGATTTCTAAGCAAAGTATTGAAGGGGTGGCTTCATTTCTCCTTACTGCTTATAGTAAAATTTGAGAAGAGAGAAATGAATTGAAGAAGGAATTGTTAAGCAAAAAGGAATCAGAAGTTAAACGTTTGGAAAATTCTCAGCCTGCCTATATTGCAAAAAACTAGAAAGCTATTCGGAAGATAATTATGAAGGGTGTGGCTGAAGAACCATTTGATAAGGAGATTAATATGGGTGTGAACCATGAATTGTGAGAAATAAATGTCTGTTGTTTAAGCCACCCAGTCTGGTATTTTGTTATAGCATCCTAAGCTAAGATGTGTATTTCCTTTGGAGAAATGTCTATTCAAGTCTTTTGCCGATTTTTAAATTGGGTTGTTTGGTTTTCTGGTTGAGTTATAGTTCTTTGTGTATTCTGAATATTAATCTCTCACATACAGTTTGCATATATTTTCTCCCAGTCTCTAGGTTGCCTTTTTGTTGTTTCTTCTGCTGTGTAGAAGTTTTTAAGTTTGATATAGTCCCATTTGTGTATTTTGCTTTTGTTGCCTGTGATTTTCTCTTATTCAAGAAATTATTGCCAAATCCAATGTCATGAAGCTTTTTTTCCCCCTGTGTTTTCTAGGAATTTTACAGTTTCAGGTCTTACATTTAGGTCTTTCATCCATTTTGAGATAATTTTTGCATATGTATAAGGTAAGGGTCTAACTTCATTATTATGCATGTGGTATCTAGTTTCCCTAATACCATTTGTTGAAGAGCCTGTCCTTTCCCCATTGTGTAGCCTTGGTACCTTTGGAAGACCATTTGACCATATATATGAGGATTTATTTCTGGGTTCTCTATTCTGTTCCATTGAGGTCTGTCTTTATGTCAGAACCATACTGTTTTGATTACTATAGCTTTGTAATATGTTTTGAAATCAGGAAGTAAGAGGCCTCCAGCTTTGTTTTTCTTTCTCAAGATAGTTTGGTTATTCAGGGTCCTATGAGATTCCATGTGAATTTTAGGAATTTTTTTCCCTATTTTTGCAAAAAATGGACAGTGGAAAAAAGATTGTATTGGGGAAAAGATACCATTAGGATTTTAATAGGGATTGCATTGAATCTGTAGATTGCTTTGGGTAGTATTGGACATTCTAATAATATTAAGTCTTCCAATCCATGAACACAGGATGTTTACTTATCTGTGTCTTCTTCAATTTCATTCAGCATTGTTTTGTAGTTTTTAGTGTACAAGTCTTTTGTCTCCTTGGTTAAGTTTATTCCTAAGTATTTTATTCTTTTTGACTCTGTTATATCAATAAATGGGATCAATGTCTTAATTTCCTTTTTGGATTGTTCATTGTCAGTGTATAGAGATGCAAGACATATTTGTGTGTTGATTTTGTGCTATAACTTTGCTGAACTCATTTATTCTTAGCCAGTTTTTTGGGGGATTCTTGAGAGTTTTGTATATGCATGATGATATCTGTGAACAGAGGTAATTTTACTTCTTCCTTTCCTATTTGGGTGCTTTCTGTTTCTTTCTCTTGTCTGGTTGCTCTAGCGAGGACTTCCAATACTATATTGGATAAAATGGTGAGAATGGGCATCCTTGCCTTTTTCCTAATCTTAGAAGGCAAGCGTTTAGTTGTTCACCATTGAATATGATGTTCTTTGTAGGCTTTTCATCTGTGGCCTTTCTTATGTTGATGTAGTCCTTCTCTTCTTAGTTTGTTGAGTGTTTTTATGAAAGGGTGTTGAATTTTTTCAAATGCTTTTTCTGCAGCAATTGAGATGGTCATGTGGTTTTTGACCTTGATTCTACTAATGTGGTGTGGTACACTGATTGATTTTCCAATGTTGAACCATCCTTGCATTCCAGGAATAAACCCCCTTTGATCATGATATATAATCCTTTTAATGTGTCATTGAATTTGGTAGGCTAATATTTTGTTAAGAGTTTTTCCATCAATATTCATCAGGGATATTGGTCAGTAGTTTTCCTGTAGTATCTTTGTCTAATGTTGTAACAGGGTAATGCTAGCCTTATAGAATGAGTTTGGCAGTGTTCTCTCCTCTTCAGTTTTCTTTTTTTTTTTGGAATAGTTTGAGAAAGAATGGTGGAATTCTTCAGTGAAGCCATCTCGTCCTGGGTTTTCTTTGTCGGGAGGTTTTTGATTACTCATTCAATCTCCTTGTTATAGGTCTATTCAGATTTTTTATTTCTTCATGGCTCAGTCTTGGTAGATTGTATGTTTCTAGGAATTTATTTCTTCTAGGTTACCCAATTTGTTGGTGTTTGATTGTTCATAGTAGTCTTTTATGGTCCTTTTCACTTCTGTGGCATCAGTTGTAATGTCTTCTCTTTCACTACTGCTTTTTGTTATTTGAATCTTTTCTTTTTATCTTAGTCTAGCTAATGGTTAGTCAATTTTGTTGATCATTTTAACAAGCCAACTCTTAGTTTTGCTAATTTTTTTCTGTTTTTTTTTAAATTTTCTATTTCATATGTTTCTGCTTTAATCTTTATTATTTCCTTCCTTTTGCTAACATTGGGTTCAGTTTGTTCTTCTTTTTCTACTTCCTTGAGTTGTTAAAAAGAAAGCCATGAGTTGGGTACTTTCCTCCAACTTTGGTGAGCTGTGTTGGCTTCTGTCTGTAGTATTACAAGTTCTCTGGTGCTGTCACAAGTTGCTGAGCTTTCTTTTGTTCTCAGTGCCTCTCCCCCACAAGACATTCAGAGTTTGCAGGTTCCCTGTTAGCCCTCCAAGTCAGGTGAGACAGAAACCAATTCCTTGGACAGACCCCTGAAAAGCAGAAATGTTGGATGCACATTTGACTCTTCTCTTTCCCTCCCAAGGGGGAAGCCCCGCATTGGGCTATTTCTCAGATATTGAGCTGTGTTGGCTTGGGGGAGGGGCTCACTTAGATGAAATAAAATGACTTTTCGTACCCATTTCCTTGCAGTTGAACTTGCTTGGGGTACTGCAACTTCTTAACTGGTTTCTGGTTTTCTCTAATAGACATTTTGGTCATATATTGTTGTTAAGTTAGTGTTTCTGTGGGAGAGCAAAATCTGGGGCTTTCTTTTCCACCATCTTGCTGACCCTGATGTCCAGAGTATTTTTGGGTAGTGGCAGTGGGGGTGTGCAGGGGTTATGAAGTAGTAATGATTGACTGAATCATTGCCCACTGAGTTAAACTTAATCTCCAGGCCTCCTTCCCTCTTGGAAGTGTAGGCTGATATCATGTGGCTCAAAGCTCCAACCTTCTAATCACATCATTAGTCTTTCTGACCTGGTCAGTGCCCACCTGAGTCATCTCCTTTGTATTATCTAGGGGTCCGTTGTGAGTCACCTCATTAACATAAACTCTCAGATGTAGGGGAGGGTTTAGAAGTTGCCTCCCACGTACTGGGGACAAAGGCCAGCCAAATTCTCTATTACACATGTATACTGAAATCTAGTCAGGCAGTATAAAATTTAAAAGGTACAAAGATGTACAGGGAAATACAAATCTTCCACCCATCCTTGTTCCTCAAGCACCCAGTTTTTCTCCTGGAAGGCTGATACTTAAATCTTTTTTTTGCCTAAATAACAGTTAACTCTCTTTAAAAAATAATAAATTCCACACACACCCCCCGCCTCCCCCACCCTGGTCCCTTTGGCTATTGCCATATTTTGAGGATTTGAAGGACTGTATTGTTCTCCAAACAGTAATGAATATAATATTATTTCTTTACATTATACCTTGAAATGAATTTGTTACTGAAACACTTAGGTGCTGGGATAGAAAAGTGAAATTAGTCTTTTGAGGTTTGTTTTTTCTTTTTTCTGGATTAAGAATAATATATTCACTGTAGAAATTTTTTTTTGGAAAATAGTGACACATAAAATAACAAAAGTCTTATCATTTAATGTTTTATTTCTTATCTTTTTTCTGCTTGTGTGAATAGTGGGAGGGTGCATATTTAAACACACTTTATGTTAAAAAAAAAACACAGTTGAGAATAGAATCTAAGGTTTTGTATCATTTTTTCCCAGATTACACTGCTGAGATCATTTTCCTTTCTAGATGCATTAAATAATCTTTAGTAGCATGGTTTTACCATTTCCTTGTTTTTGCATGTTAAGATTATTTCTGGTTTTGTGCATAAATTAGTAAATCTATTAGATAATTTTACTTTGTTTTTGCTTGATTGATTTTAGAAGACTTAAAAGTTAACTTAATTGTTTGGTATTTATCATCTTACCTTCTTATATTGCTCATGATAATAGCCAGAGCTATTCTTTCAAGGTAGGTAGCTTTCTTTTTTACTGACTTCCAGTAGGGCTAGAGCTTACAAAATCAGGACCTTTTGTTTATTAGGCTTTCCTTATTAAATATCAGTAAACTGTTTTATGATTTTTTAATGTTCTTTAAACAATACTTTAATGTCCCTTCAGTTCTTGTGAAAAATGCTTAGGTTATATTTCACATATGTATGTGTTTATATTAAGTTGTTTGGTATACATTTGTATCTATTTTTAATCTTTTTCCCTCACAGGTGAGCCATTGTCTTCCTCTTCCTTTTCACTTCTTTTCCATTATTTCAGTTGAACACTTAGGGGGGCATTGTGCAGGAGATGCAAGGATAAATTCTCAAGGGAATTTAAAAATAGTGGGGAGTGATAGATGTATAAGTCTGATAGTGTACACAAATAGATATTAAGATTTTATTGACGGTTCCAAAATAAAATCTAGATATTTTGGCTGTTTCCCCTCCTGCTAGGGTCCTGTATTGATAGGAAGTTCTCAAGGTGGTGTCAACATTGAAGATGTTGCTGCTGAGACTCCTGAGGCCATAGTTAAAGAACCTATTGATATTGTAGAAGGCATCAAAAAGGAACAAGCTGTCCGGGTATGTTGTACTCCGAAACATTTCTAGCTTTTGATTGGATAATTACAACCCTTAAAGAGAATTAACTCTGTATAAGTGAAGTGATTGACAAAACTTCTTAAAAAATTTTTTGAGTGTTAATGCATGTTAATATGTAGTTTGAAATTGCAACTTTTTAGAAGTATCTAAAGTGTTTTTCTTCATATCCTCCATAAATATTTTACTGTGTATCTTTAAAAGATAAGGATTCTTTTAAAATAGCCACTACACTATTGCCATCCCTAGTAAAACTAACAATAACTTCTTAATATCATCACTTACCCAGTCATTCAAATTCCCTAATTGTCTCAATTTTTTTTTTCTTTTACAGTTTGAGTTGGGATCCATATAAGTTCTTTCACTGTGGTTGGTTAATAGGTCTCATAGGTCTTCTTCTAGTTTATAGGTTTCCTTTCCCTCACTTTCTTCATCCATTTTCTTTCATTTTGTTGAAGAACCTGGGTTAATTATACTTTATCATTTTTCATAGTCTAGATTTTACATCCATCCCCATGGTGGCATTTAACATGTCCTATCCCCCCCTTTATTTCCTGTAAGTTGTATGGAATGGTAGGGACACTGTCTCATAGATCCCTACGATAGATCAGAGATTTTATTTTGGGGGGGTTTTATGGACGCTTTTAAGAATCTGTTTAAAGCTGTGGACTTTCTCTCAGTGTATGCACATACTCAGTAAATTGTGCCTAAAGTTTCACTAGTTTTCTGTACCATCCTTCTTGTATGCCTCTTCCTCCCATTCGATTCCCACCCCACCCAAGAAAAGCCCCCCAAAACAAAAACTTAACCATGAAGTTTAGTATTATGGCCTGTGAGGGTTGCTTGTTAATGTTTGTAATACTGCTATTAAATTGTTTAGTTTATATATAAAAAATGAGTGACCCATCTTAAAAAGAAGTTTGAATATTAAAGTTTGAATGAAATTAACATCTCTTATTAGGAAACTGTCAAAAGAAGCTTATGGTATTGAAGTACAATAGAGCAGGAATTTTGACTGATACAAAGATTTCCCTGCTAAAGCGTGAAGCAAGTCATTTAGGCAAGTGAATCGTATAAATGTTTAAAGGGGACAGAGATTTGATTCATTAGGTAGTTATGTGAGAGTGATGACTGGAGACTTAAATTTAAATGAAAAAGAAAATACTTGATTTACAAGAATACTTGAAGGAATAATCTACTAAGATTGTACCTTTTTGAGTGATGGATGAACAGAAATAGTTCCCAGCCCAGTGCTTGACAAACTAATGTCATACTGGGCTGATCAGAATTCTTTTGCAATTCTCAGATGTTTACATTTAAAACAGTAGATTGTAACCTAGTGAAGATCTTCCTAAATGAAATGGTACTTTATTTCTCATTATTCTTTTTTTGAAATATTTAACCCAAAATTACATTTCTTAGTTTGATCATCCACTTTATTTTCATTTGATTATTTGCATTTGTCTTCTTGCAAGAATCACATTCACTTTCAAAGAATTTAATATTTTCTGTTATTGAAAGTCAGATATATTGTAGCCTTAGATAGCAATTGGAAGTGAGGAGAAAACTACTCCATAGGTTTCCTGAGCAGCTGCAACAGTTAGGATAAAAAAAGAGACATGTGGCTTCTACACCAGTGGTTCAGAATTGCTTATAGAACTTTAAAATATTTATGGATTTTTGGTCCACTGTAGAACTTGTGAACCACAACTTCTGGGTTGAGACCTTGGTGTATGTATTTTTTTGTGGTTCGTGGGCCTCTCACTGTTGTGGCCTCTCCCGTTGCGGAGCACAGGCTCCAGACGCACAGGCTCAGCGGCCATGGCTCACACGGGCCTAGCCGCTCCGCGGCATGTGGGATCTTCCTGGACCGGGGTACGAACCCGTGTCCCCTGCATCGGCAGGCGGACTCTCAACCACTGTGCCACCAGGGAAGTCCTGGTGTGTGTATTTTTTTAAAAGCTCTTCAGGGCTTCCTTGAAGAGCACAGTAGATAAGAATCTGCCTGCCAATGCAGGGGATACAGTTTTGATCCCTGGCCCGGGAAGATCCCACATGCCGCAGAGCAACTAAGCCCATGCGCCACAACTACCGAAGCCCGCGCGCCTAGAGCCCATGCTCCGCAACGAGAGAAGCCACCACAATGAGAAGCCCGCACACCGCAACGAAGAGTAGCCCCTGCTCGCCACAACTAGAGAAAGCCCATGTGCAGCAACGGAGACCCAATGCAGCCAAAAATAAATAAATAAATAAATAAAAATTGAAAGGGGAAAAAAAAAGCTCTTCAGGTATATTTAGGGAGGAATCTCTGCTCAAGACTGTAAACTCTTCTACTAGATTAGAAGCTTAAGTACCTGCATATCTTTTGAATCTAGCATATGTTAGGTGTCCAGTAGATTTTTGAATGAATGGGATAATACTTGTTTGACTGGACGTGTCTTCATTGCTTGGTAGACACTCTTCATAAATTACCTAAAAGGTAAAATAGGGTGAGTTAATATTTTGGCCATTGTTTTTGGACCATTTGGATTATCAGTCTACCTTTTATATGTAGTTTTAATAAAATGTAAGCCTCTTTTTTCAGTTTAGGTTGGCCATAAGGCTTAGTGGTAGTATGGAGGCTATGGAATAACACAGGGACAGGAATTGAGGCGAATGACAAGTCATTTGACCTCTCTGAATCTCTTTCTTTGTAAAATGGGCATACTACCTGCTTTGTGAGGATTTTGAATAAAAACTTTTGTTTAACCATTTAGTGATAGTAGATGGTATTTCAGTGATCGATGTTTGACCATAAATGAGTCATGCTTATTATTTAAACGATAAACTACAAGGTTTTTTATTTGTAATAATTTAATGTTGATTGGATGTATACAGTATTCCTATAATAAAGAGACAAATTGCTTTCAGCTTGCACAGAAGATGGGATTTCCAGCCAATATTGTGGATTCTGCAGCAGAAAACATGATCAAGCTTTACAGCCTTTTTCTGAAATATGATGCAACCATGGTAGAAATAAATCCAATGGTAGAAGATTCAGACGGAGCTGGTAAGGTACCTTATCTTCTTTTATCAAACATTGATTGTCTGTTTATCCACTTATCCTATTCTTCACCGAGGAAGTTGAACTCATAAGGAAGTGAACTCATTTCTATGTAGAAGCTTATTTTATAATGAAAAGAGTGAATGTGACCAAATATTAAACAGACCCTTTAAAACAAACACCTTAAATAAGTATATAAAGCTGCACTGTATGGCAGCTACCAGTCACATGAGGCAGTTAAAATTAATTGAAATGATACAAGATTAAACTATTTCTCAGTTGCACTAGTTACAGTTCCAGTGCTCTGTAGGCCCATGTATTGGACAGCTCTGTGTTGGACAGCACACATAAAGAACAGTTTCATCATTGCAAAAAGTTCTGTTGGGCAGTGATGGATTAGAGTATCCACTGCAGTAGTGAATAAATAGTTGTAGTTTTGGGGAATTAGCCATTTTAGTCTCCCCAGGTTTCAAACTTTAGAGACACCATGATTGTTATTGTACAAAGTGTGTATTCTGATACTAGAGTCCTTTAATATTAGGGAAGTAAGATTAGCTTGTCACTTTGACAGTTTTTCTTTTACGTATGTTTAAAAGGTAAATCAGGTTTTGAATTATCATGCCTTCCATGTATAGTTTTTCTAAAAATATAAGTTGCTTTATTGTAGCCTAAATTTTTCTTGATATTTTACATTAATTGCTTCTGTTGCTGTAATTTGTTTGATTTTGTTTCAAGTCTCTTTGGACATTTCTAATCTTAAACATTTGTAGCTCTCTTTCACTTTTATACTTCTAATTAGTTATATTCATTATTATAGAAGTCAGTTTTTAACTGGTCATTTATATGGTTGTATAAAGAAAAATGAGTAAATTTTCTTGTGATTGTAGAGGTAGTTTATAAAACTAAAAATAATTAAATTTTTTTAAAGAGTGAGGGCTGATGCACATTTTAAAAATGAAATGTCCAGTGAAGGAGAATTATCTGTATGAAACCGATATTTTTTTTTTAAGGGAGGCAGTTCTTACCTATTTATTCTTTTAGATTGGCATTACTTAACCCTTTGTAGGTCAAGGACAAATTTTAAGAAATGCAGTGAAAATTGCATGAAAACGAGCAACCCTCACCAAGGAGTCTGCACCAGTGTTCCCATGTGTGCATGTGCATATGCAATGTTTTTCATGCAGTTTAGGGGTTCTCAAACTCCTTGAAGCCTTTGGTCCTGCATTTGGTACTTGGATGTGAAATTACTAACTCCTATTGCTAGGCAACCTTTAGAATCCTTTTGTCAGGTTTCAAAACTGATCATACTGGAATTTTATTGGAATTGTATTCATCCTATAAATTGTTAGGGAAAAATTAACATCTTCCTAGTAATCAGTTTTTCCAACTAGAAATACCTTATTTTTCCATTTATGTAAGTCTTGATTTATATTTTTTTAAATAAGACTTATTTTCTTTGGATAGGTATTATATTTCTTTTTAGATTTATTTGTAGAAATATATTTTTTTGCTATTTTGAATGGGATCTTTTCTGCCATTGTATTTTCTTACTGTTTATTGCTGGTATACAGAGACTGTTGATTTTGTTCTTCATTTGAAGATTTTAATTCTATTGTTGCATTTGTTTTCCTTAGTCTTTGAAAAATATCTCTGCTCAGTTTCAGCTTGTCTCCCATGTTTAGGTTTATTTTCAGTTTCTTCTTTCATAGTACATAGTTTTGAATTTTGACCGTACAGAAGAGACATTCTAAGTATACTTTGGTTTCCTATAGTAAAGCTTATTTTTTTAAACTCTATTTAATGAAAACATAGCAAATACTATATGCTAGGCACTATTGTAAGAACTTTTCAGATATGGACCCCTATAGTTCATTAAATGTTTATAGCAGTTTTGTGAGGTAGATACTATTACTATCCTTATTTTATAGGTTAGGAAACTGAGTTACCAAAAGGTTAAGTGACTTGCCCAGGGACACATAGCTAGTGGTATAACTGGGCGGTGAATCTAAACAGTCAACTGCAGAATTTGTACTCTTACATATGACACAGTTGTATGACAGGGATATTTTGGGTAGAGAGTAGTATATCAACATTATTGGAGTAGGAAGAGATTAGCGATAAGGTATATCTTTTAGGTTAAGAAGCTGTAGCAGTAATCTAAGCAGGAGGTAACAAAGGCAGTGGGAATGGAAAGGAGAAGGCTTTATTTTACAGATGAGTTCAAGCTCAGGCTCTGTTAGCAGATCGACATTTCTCACAGTACTTTCTTTATATATTTTGAATGGAGGCTTTAGACCAATGCAGACTATGTAGTTATAAACATATGCAGATTGATATGTTTTATTTATAAGGTTCATATTGAGTTTCAAAAGTAATATTTTTAAAAATAGAAAATATAGATATTTGTCTCCTTTTGGTACTAAGTTACCATATGACAAGATAGAATATACATTTGGGGAAATTATCATAGTATTCCTTAAAATAGTAGTTTAAAGATATTTTGAATGACTAAATTTGGAATTATTTCCTTTGTGCACAGTTTTTTTGGAACATATATGCTGCATAGAATGAAGTATACCTCTTAATTTGTACTGGTTTAATTGTTTGAATAATTGTAAGAAGAAAGCTTATAGACTCTAGACTTATTTTCCTAGTAATGCTCTGAAAACATAAGGTAATATAAAAAAATACATATATATATATATATATATATATATATATATATATATATATATTTGAATACAGTTGCTTAAATAGCTTAGCATACCATTGCCATCATTGGGGTTTCTGAGAGAGATCTTCCAGTGATTACTGATCTTCACTGACAGAGTTCTAATTAAAATGGATCCGACAACTAAATTACACAATTAGACAGACTTAATAAATCTATTCAAATATGAGGCTTTAACAGGGCAGTCCTTTCAGGGATAGACTATGCCTTGGGAATAGCAGTTGGAAATGGTTGTTTGCTGTGGGAAGCTTACTCCCAAGAGGAAGAAGGATTGAGCAGAATTATGCATGCCTAGTTTTATAATATCTAGATTAACTAGACAGATAATTTGCGTCCTTTCCTCTGGGAAGAATTAAGTAAACAGACAGTGAGAGACAGATCTTATACTAAGTGAATCCTCTGAATGTGAAAGGAAGCATCAGGAGTGGGGAAGACTTGATCCCGCCCCCTCCCCCCCAAACATTCCTTAGTATTTTCTTTACCCACTGAGCTCAACCATCAAGCCTGTGATCTGTCAGGGTGGATGTGGAGCTCTTGAGGGAGGAGAGGTTAGTTGTCTGTTTGGGTAATCTTGTTCTGACTTTGAGGCTGCCTTTCCAATCCCAGCCGTTGTTCCTTTGGCTATTATGGGAGCATCTATAGGTAGTTTAGATTTTTACCCCCAGAAGTTTCTAAAATGGGTCAAAATAGTACACCAGTATCAGCTTTAAGAAAGTGTTATGCTCAATTCTGAAAATTTATTCTTTTCTGTTTCTGACACCATGTTATGTTCAGTCAGGTTGTCTGTTGGAATTTCAAAAGTTCATCAGTGAGATTAGATTATGGCATTAAAATACTCTGAAATACTCTAATAGTAAATTACATAAAGACACAGCTGGATTTAAAGTCCAAATGTGATAAAAGTCCAGAGGACCTAGAGAACTGAAGTCCCAAGTCACATTCTCTTATCTGAGTTAGAAGTTCAAAGAAATTAATGTTCTTTCTAATTTCGTAAATATTTTGATTGAATGAGAGGTTATGAATTCTAGATAGTTTTAAAATTCTTTTAGCCATGGCAGTTTGGACTGTCTGTCATAGGAATGGGTGGAGTTTCTTTGTGATCTCAGAAGTTATATTATTTGAATTTCAGATCTCTTATGTGCCTGAATTCTAAAAGTGTACAAAAGGTTAATAATACATATAAGTTTATCACAGCTTTGATCCTCAATTACCAAATTTGGAGAAAATGCCCCCCAAAACTCAAGCCATTCCCACTGCCAGGGACAGTGATCTCAGGCACAATAATGTTCTCAGAACCATGTACTTCGTTTTATCAAGGGTCATTGTAGAAACTCAGTGAAAGCTGAATGAAAGAGAATGGACTGATATTAGTCTCCCCAGGATGCCAATTGTCTTGATTATCTTACCTATGGACCTGAACTCAGTTGGGAGAAATATCCAAGTAAGGAATTAATTTTGGCCTGGTGCATTTGTGACTTCTAGGGGGGAAAAAAACCCAAAATGTACATTTCTTCAAAGTTTTTCCTCTTTTGAACACTATGAATTGAGTATGGGCTCTGTTTACTGATATTACACATACGCTTGCTGTTAGCAGAGTTGTCAGTGGCTGACAACTGTTGTTGCAGAGCTCAGGTCTAGGAAATATGCTTCCTAGGTATTTCACCCCAAGTATGTTTTTTTTTTTTTTTTTTTCCCGGTATGTGGGCCTCTCACTGTTGTGGCCTCTCCCGTTGCGGAGCACAGGCTCCGGATGTGCAGGCCCAGCGGGCATGGCTCACGGGCCCAGCCGCTCCGCGGCATATGGGATCCTCCCAGACCGGGGCACGAACCCGTATCCCCTGCATCGGCAGGCGGGCTCTCAACCACTGCGCCACCAGGGAGGCCCCCAAGTATGTTTTTATTGGAGAATCACCATCACCTGAGTGAACCAGTCTTTATCTTCTTGAGTTTATATACTTTAGAGGCCTACTAAGGATTAATGCCTTTACTATGTGTTCCTCATTGTTTGTTGAATGGCATGTTAATTTTATTAATTTAATAGATATATGGTTGACTCTTGAAAAACATGAATTTGAACCATGAGGGTCCACTTATAAGCAGATTTTTTTTTCAATAAGTATGTACTACAGTACTACATAATCCGTGGTTGGTTGAATCTTTGGATGCAAAACTGCAGGTATGGAGGGCCAACTGTAAAGTTACATGCAGATTTTTTTGCTAACATATCTTGAGCACTTTTTGCATTTACTAAAGCATTCTTCTAAAACACTTATTTTAATATTTGGAAAATCTGTCATATATAGATATGCCACAATTTATAACTATAAATTTATAAATGATTATCAAAATACAAGGGATCTGAAGGATCACAATCCAAGAAACATACATATTATCATTCACCAGTGATTTCAGTGATTTCAATTTGTACTTTTTAGTTCCAAATTTTCAATGTGGTTCCTTTCATAGTTTTTTTTTCTGCTGAGATTATTTACGTGGTGCTTTATTATGACCATATTTTCCCTTAAATCATTAAACATGTTTAAAATAGCTATTTCACAGTCCTCTGATACTTTAAAATTTGAGTCATCTTGAGTTTGGTTTCTTTTGACTGCTTTGTCTCTTTACTGTTGGTTACATTTTCCTGTTTCTTCACAGGTCTAGTAATTTCTAGTTGTATACTAGACATTTTGGGAGACTGAATTCTGTCATCTTCCTCTGAAAGAATGTTGGTTTTTATTGTTAATAGTTAATTTGGCTGACTCTAAACTTTGTCTCTTGTTTTGTGCAACAGCTGAAACTGCTCAGTTCTTTTAGCCTCTATCTGTTCAGGAATAAGGAGAAAGTTGTAGTTACATTGGAGCAAGGAAGGGATAGAATACATATTGTAAGATGAAGTCAGAGAATTAACCTTCATAAGGGCCATTTTGGTAGAGTGTTGGAGGTAAAAGCCTGATTAGAGTGGATTTAAGAGAGAATGGCAGGAGAAAAACTTGGTACAGGGAGTTTTTTAGGCAGGGCTTGGCAGATGTAGTCTCAGTTACTGCTATTTCTCTACTTGTTCTTCTTCTTCCTTTACCCTTTCTTTCTTCTTTCTTCTTCATAACCTGTTAAAAATATAAAACCCTTTGTAGGCTCACAGGCCATAAAAAAACCAGCACAGGCTGAATCTGGCCTGTAGGCCATAGTTTGCTGACCCCAGGTTTAAAGAGACAACTCTTTCCATGAGTTATGCTGTATAGAAAGAGGAGAGTAACAGGCTGGGGGGAGGTAGGGAGTAAAGAGTTTTTTCTTTCTTTTTATTGAGGTGGGGGAAAGAACAGCATTTTTACAAGTCAGTTTGATTTAGCCAATAGAAAAGTGGGGTGGGGTGGAATTTATAGTGCAGGAAAGACAATTAGTGGAACAATCCCCTTGAGTTGAGACCCTGGGCCCAAGCAAAGGAGTTAGCTAGGAGCATGGACAGTTAATTCTTGGTAATTAAAAAGAAAATTAAATGCTTTTGAGGGTTTTTTTTTCCCCTTCTTTATCTGTTGCTTAGGATAGGTGTAGAACCAGTAACTTTGATGGGGCAGTTTTAATTCTCACATATTCTTTTTCAAGAAACAGTTTGAATTAATTGTGTACATAGATTGAAATACTTTAAGTAAGTAACAAAATGTGTTTTTCTTCTGAAGTTAAAAACATTTGATTACTGTATAGTTTATTGTGTCTATCTTGAAATTAACATCACTTTCTTTTTTTCCTTCAAAGTGCTATGTATGGATGCAAAGATCAATTTTGATTCTAATTCAGCTTACCGCCAGAAGAAAATCTTTGACCTACAGGACTGGACCCAGGAAGATGAAAGGGACAAAGATGCAGCTAAGGCAGATCTCAACTACATTGGCCTAGATGGAAATATAGGCTGTCTAGGTACCACCTGTTTTTATGTTAAGAGTTGGATTGGCTAAGCTTAATTTATTTTCTTTGTTTGTTGCTTATACAAATCATTTTCCCTTCTTGATAGTAAATGGTGCTGGTTTGGCAATGGCCACAATGGATATAATAAAGCTTCATGGAGGGACTCCAGCCAACTTTCTTGATGTTGGTGGTGGTGCCACAGTCCATCAAGTAACAGAAGCATTTAAACTTATCACTTCAGATAAAAAGGTAGGGGCAGAACTTATGTTTTAGAATTTGAATGGAGAGAAGTAACTTGATTAATTAGTAAATGTGGTCGTCATAGTAGTTGAGTGTTAAAATTCAAAAGTCCTCAATAGTTTGGAAAAATTTGCTGAAATCAATAAAATAGAAGTTAGCAAGAAAGAAAGATAAACTTTCCCATTGTGATTTAGAAAACAAGGTGAAGAAATACTGGATGATATTAGATAATACTATAAATGGTAGTGATTTGGCATGAGAACCCATTACTATAGAAAAAATTTTGGAGCTGTTAGTTGATCAAAAAAGCCAGAAATCTGGAAAGTCTGTAAAGCTAAAAAGAAAATAAAAATCATCTTTAATTCTATTCAGACATAGCTTTTGTTACTATTGATTTGATTTATTTTTTTTAAGCCTTGTTAATGCTTATATATTTCACACATACACTCATACACATTGCAAATGTATCATTCTAGAAACAGCTTTATTAAGATATAATTCACGGGGCTTCCCTGGTGGCGCAGTGGTTAAGAATCTGCCTGCCAATGCAGGGGACATGGGTTTGAGCCCTTATCCGTGAAGATCCCACATGCTGCGGAGCAACTAAGCCCGTGTGCCACAACTACTGAGCCTGCATGCCACAACTACTGAAGCCTGTGCACCTAGAGCCCATGCTCCGCAACAAGAGAAGCTACCACAAGGAGAAGCCTGTGCACCACAGGAAGAGTAGCCCCCACTCACTGCAACTAGAGAAAGCCCACAGGCAGCAACGAAGACCCAGTGCAGCCAAAAATAAATGAATAAAATAAATAAAAATAAAAATAAACCAAAAAAAAACCTGGCTTCCAAAAATTAAAAAATGATATAATTCACATGCCATATATTTCACCCATTCATATATATATCTTTCCATACACACATTTTGAGTCTTTTCTTGCTAACATCTCTTGAGCACTTTTTGTGTTAAAGTATTATTCTAAAACACTCATTGTAATGTTTGCATAATCTGTCATATATAGATATGCCATAATTTTAATTACGAATTTATAAATGATTATCAGAATACAAGAGATGTGAAGCATTCTGATCCAAGAAACAGACATATTATCATTCATCAGATATTTTTTTAAGTAATATATCTACTGTGTGACCAATGTGGGTTTTTTTAAGGCTTATGGAAATAAGATAGTGGCCTTCATGTAACTAGTCTTACTGAATTTAGACTGAGAATTTGTCATTGGTAGGGATCAAGATTCCTTGAACTGTGTTGAGAATTGAAAGAGTTGGGCAAGGGGAAGGAAATGTGCAGAGGCATGGGGTCCAGAGAGGGCCACTGTGTTCATGGATTGGTAAGATGCTTATGCATAAAGATACAGCATTATTGGGATGAATGATAAGAAGTAATGTTGGCAAATTGAGACCCAAGTTGTGAAGATCCCTGTATCTATAGCTAAGGAGTTTTGAATTTAATACTTCTACCCCAGCACATTTACAAATACATATATCAGCTCCTTACCTTTTTGTTTTTTAATTTTTAAAAAAGAAGGTAATTCTGCTAGTAAAGGGTGAAATGGAGAATAGGGAGACACTGGCAGGAGAGATCAATTTGGTTATTATACCTGCTTGTTGGGAAGGATGAAGAGGTCCATAACGAAGGCAGTGTCAGTAAGAATAGAGCAATGAAAGCTACACTGCTGAGATAGAATCCTTAAGTTCATTTTTTTCCTTTTTGGGCGTGGCATGGTGAGGGATTGGTTAGCACTTCTGGCTGCAGAGAATCATTGGTTGGTGATATCTTCTGTGCTGTCAGAGGCAAAGTAAAGAAATTTGGTATTTTTGAATGAATGTGTTAAGTTTGCCCTGTGGTGATTATACCTGGTAGATAGTTGTAAAGATATTCTTCCTATAATGGTCAGATGTGTATTTGAGAGTCCTCAGTATATTGAGAAAAGTTGAAGTGTTAGGCATTGGTGATATGACTCATGCAGGTGATTTGAGGAAGCCAAGAATGGAACCTGGCTCCTCCCACCCAGTGCTGAAGGATTGAAGAAGGAAGGAAGACCCAATAAAAGAGGGAGAGAACAAACTGACAGAGATAGTTGCAGATCAGGAGAGAGTGGTGACATCAAAGGCCAGGGTGAAGAGTTCTGAGAAGTAAGGGAATGGGCAGTGGTGTTAGATGCTGAAAGAGAGGAGAGCGGGGCAGAGTCCAGGCTGCAGTGGGTTGAGTTGTGATTGGGAATTGAGGGTGTTGAGTCATATAGGAGAGTTACTCTTTCGGCGGTGGGGTCTGAGGAGGCACGGAAGGACGTAGTGCTCGCAGTTGAGTGGAGGTCGGCTTGAGAAGAGCTGTGTGGTGTATGCGTGTTTGTGTAGAAGACCAAGGAGATGGGCTATTTCTAGCTGGAGAAGAGATTTGAAGATAAAGAGGAGAGTGAATATAGCTAAAGGAGTGAAGACCTGGAGGAGACACAGTACAGTAATTGGTGATGAGGTTAGTTTTGGAGAAGAGGTTACTCCTTATGGTATTACTGGAAAAGGAAGATCATATGCTAGAAGTTAGAGAGTTTGAAGTGGGATAGGAGGCTCATGGAGAAAGTTGAAAGGTATGGGTCAGATTCCTAAGGTATGAGTCAAACTATTGCTGATGAATCATTATTATACTGCTCTTCAGGTTATGCTTGTGTTTCACAGGTTTGGTGTTTGGTTTTGTTTTTTCCCACTCTTTTGCTTTTCTTGAAGTTGGAATGGATAAACTAATAGGCTGGAATCATGCCTTATTTGAATGGGGATGGCAGGTAGACTGGGTGTGAGAGAGGAGTGGCTATGAGGAAGCTGAGTGTGCCCACGACAGTGTCATCGATTTGCTCAGCTGTGGCTTCTAGGCTGTATCGTGAAGCACGCCAGATGCGGGAGAGCCGATAGACTGGTTGATTAGGAAGGGGTTGAGGCACTAGAGGCTTTAACAGATTGGACGTGATAGACTTAGAGATGAAAGGCGTTAAGTGGAAGGAGAGGAGGTCGAGCAAGAGCGGGATTCACACATTTGATGTTGTAGAGACGTTCATTCTGGTCAGGTCAAGGATCTGTCCTTGGTAGTGATCAGTTGATATGGACTGGAGGTAAAAGTGACATGGTAGAGCTCCAGTCACTTTAAGGCTCAAGTGCTAGATGATGCCTGTGGTGCATACTGTAGCTATCCCACATGGGGCGGGAGGGGGTGAGATGGGAGGGTGCCAGAGTCCACTGTGAATTCTATTCCATTATGAATTCTAGACCTTTATTTCTTGAAGTATAGAAATAATAGTGGTAAAGATAAGGAACGCTTAGTATAACTCAGTGTGTCTCAAGTTTTTTCCTGTCATGGCCTTCACAGAAAGTAACATTTCAGTGGGGCATGGGAGGTATATGGGGAAGGTTTCTTGTTGTCAGAGGCCACTGGCTCAAGGTGCCAGCCGTCCCAGAACCTTCCTAATTGCTCTAAGGCAGAGGTCCCCAACCTTTTTGGCACCAGGAACCGGTTTTGTGGAAGACAGTTCTTTCACGGACGGGGTGGGGGTGGGGGATGGTTCAGGCGGTAACGCGAGCGATGCGGAGTGGTGGGAGCGGTGGGG
Source organism: Mesoplodon densirostris (assembly GCF_025265405.1). Taxonomy (NCBI): domain Eukaryota; kingdom Metazoa; phylum Chordata; class Mammalia; order Artiodactyla; family Ziphiidae; genus Mesoplodon; species Mesoplodon densirostris. The sequence continues at coordinate 19,540,634 of NC_082677.1, forward strand.
AGCAGCAGATGAAGCTTCGCTCCCGCACCCGCCGCTCACCTCCTGCTGTGCGGCCCGGTTCCTAAGAGGCCACGGACCGGTAGCGGTCCAGGGCTTGGCGACCCCTGCTCTAAGGGGTGAGGGGAACGATATCTTGGTGTGTCTATAACCCATTTGTATCTCACTGGTTGAGAAGTTCTGGTGTAGCTGAATAAACTAAGCCTCTTTTTAAAACACAAATAAGGTTTTTTTCTAAAGGAGAAGAATAGCGATTCAGACTATCAGTGTGATGATGAAAGAATGCCAACCCAAATAGGCCCTGAGGTTTGGATGTGATGTGTAGCCAGGAGTGGCCATACAGATGTTGAGTAATTTTGAGGGCCTGGTTTGTGTGAAAAGTTGGTAGAGTTGATGGGGAAAAATGAAGAGATGATAGTTAATGAGGACTAAATTGGAGATCTTGCATATGATGTTGTCTTACAACATGGTCTGGGTTAGTAATGTTGGTAATGACTATGCTTAATAGGAAACAAGTAAATGGAATTGGGAGGTCTTGTTAATATGTGACAGGAGAGAAGATACTGTGAGCCAGGTGTTGAAATTACCCAAGGAGGGGAAATAAGTTTTGCTGGGTGGTGGACTGCACAGGTTTCAGTGATGAGAGCTGCATGCAGAGTATGGCTGTTTGGTCTGAAAATGTTTTCCATGGAGTTAACTTTTATCATAAGGCACAGATACTAGTGTTTTCTTGGGAAGGAAGGGAAAACAGTCACTCCTTTAAAATTTTAATCTAAAACATTTTATTGGCAGGTACTGTCTATTCTGGTCAACATCTTCGGAGGAATCATGCGGTGTGATGTTATTGCACAGGGTATAGTCATGGCAGTAAAGGATTTGGAAATTAAAATACCTATTGTGGTACGGTTACAAGGTAAGTGTAAAAGGATCTTGCAGTTGTTCTGTGAACTCTAATTGCTTAAAAGTTCATAATTCCAAGGGGTTTGGTTCATTTAGGGGGTTTTTTTTGGTTTTTTTTTGTGTGTGTGTGGTACGTGGGCCTCTCACTGTTGTGGCCTTTTCCGTTGCGGAGCACAGGCTCCGGACGCGCAGGCTCAGCGGCCATGGCTCACGGGCCCAGCCGCTCCGCGGCATGTGGGATCTTCCCGGACCGGGGCACGAACCCGCATCCCCTGCATCGGCAGGCGGACTCTCAACCACTGCGCCACCAGGGAAGCCCGGTTCATTTAGTTTTAAATATAGTTTTAAATAGCTGTATTTTTTTTTTAACATCTTTATCGGAGTATAACGGCTTTACGATAGTGTGTTAGTTTCTGCTCTATCATGAAGTGAATCAGCTATACGAATACATATATCCTCATATCCCCTCCTTCTTGCATCTCCCTCCCACCCTCCCTATCCCACCCCTCTAGGTGGTCACAAAGCACCGAGCTGATCTCCCTGTGCTATGCGGCTGCTTCCCACTAGCTATCTATTATACATTTGATAGTGTATATATGTCCATGCCACTCTCTTACTTTGTCCCAATAGCTGTATTTTTAAAATGAGAGTATAGTAGGGAATTTTTAAAACGTGGGTTTAAAAAAAATTCTAATATTGGAGCAAAATTGTTCATAGTTTTGCTTGGTATAAGTTGATACATTATTTATTTGTTGTGCATATCTTGAATTCTGACTTGTCTGAATTACCATTAATGTGATAAGGCAAAGTATTTCACAAGGTAACTCCAGGTTTTTATAGTATTTTCTTTGGTTTAGAAGCATTTGTATTAAATGACCGAAGTGAGTTGAAATTTCATATTTGTAAACGTATATTGTGACAAACATTTTAAATGATTTTATGTAGATATTTAAAATGTCTATATTTGCATAAATCATTTCCAGGTACACGAGTTGATGATGCTAAGGCACTGATAGCGGACAGTGGACTTAAAATTCTTGCTTGTGATGACTTGGATGAAGCTGCTAAAATGGTAAACAGGTTATGTTGATCTGAGGATAAATTTGCAGTGTATGAAAGATTTATAAACATTTGGATTCTAAAATGAACCAGCTAATATTGCTAATAATTAGTGTTTCAGCTAAACACTAGGAGTATTGAACCCCATATACCTATCACCCATCTTAAACAATTACCAGTTCATGATCAATCTTGTCTCATCTTATTCTTACCTACTTCCTTCCTTGCCCATGATTATTTTGAAGCAAATCCCAGACATTATATTATTTCATACTTATCATGTATCTGTAAAAGATAAAAGTATTGATGATATAAAGGGATTATTATTACTTGTTTCAGATGGGATAGTGGTATTATGTTTATGTTTTATAAAAAAAGAATCGAGTCAGTATTGAAATTTCCTTGATTCTCTTATTTTTTGCCTAGGTTCTTTGTTAGAATTAGGATCAAAATAAGTCTGTGCTTGCAGTTGGTTAATATATCACTAAATTTCTTTTTATAGAATCTCCCTTGCCTCTTTTTTTACTCTTAACTTTATTGGTTGAAAAAACTAGGCTGATGGTCTTGTAGTGTTTCCTGTAGTCTGGATTTTAATGATTGTATTCATGGGGTGTCATTTAACATGTTTCTCTGCTCCTGTATTTCCTGTAAACTGGTCGTTCAATCTATAGGTTTGATCATATATGTATTTGATTTTGAGGAGCGGGGAGCAAGAATATTTTATGGTTGATTTTGTGTAATTCCATAAGGAGGTATATAAATGTCAGATAATTTCTCTTTTTGTAATACTAGCAGTCATTGACATTCATAACTAGATCCAATATTTTGTTTATGCAAAGTGGTGATTTTCTAACTCTGTGATTATTTATTATATGGCATACTTACAAAAAGCGAAACTTTCTTGTATCAACTATTTGTTGGCATGAAGTACATTTTTCATAGAAAAAGCAGGATACTTAACTCTTTGGTTTTATTGATCAGTTTTCAAAATAATGGGTTTGTTCCATTATGGCCTACTAAAGTGACCCAGGCTTTTTTGTTTCTTAGTTTTTGTTTTTAGGTGTGTGTGTTGTGTGTTGCATGCACACATGTATGCACATGCTATTTTGAACTCATGGATTTAAATATATTTGATGTGGTTCAGTCCATTTTAGTTATTTTTATTGATGCTTAGATTATTTCATGTTTGGTCAGTGGGAACCTCTTCAAGTTGACTCCTGAGTCCTTCCTACATGCCCTGTGATATGCTTCCTGATATGATGAGATTTTTCAAGCTCATCTTTATATTTCTTGCTGCAGACGTGGAATCAGCCACATGGTGTTTAGACAGCACAATTTAAGCTTTAAGGGTGCTTACAACTATTAGGTTGTTCATTGTTTCTAGATATTTTTAAGTGGCAAATCTAGGAAAATATGTATTTTTTAAAGAGATAAATACATGAGTACATACTTCCAATATTTCCAATGCAAATCCAAGGTACAGTTTTTTTTTCTTATCTGATATCTGTTTCTCTTTTTTCCCATTCTGTACTAACATAAATATTCCTTTGCTTTGTCCCTCAATACAGACATGACAGTTTTAGAATAATAATACCAACAATATGACTACTGAAAGTAGTTCAAGACTTGTATGTGCAGTTCTTTTTGTCCTTTGAAGTATTTCCCATAATTTGCTGGATTTTAAAATTCACATGAAACAGTTCTCTGTTTTATCTCACCTTTGATGCATGGTTAGCTTCATTTATTTATTTTAAAGGAATTGCTTAAAATTTTTTTTTGTTATAATATTTCCAAAGTCAAACTGTAAAACAAGGTATACTTAGAGAATCTAACCTTTATACCTATTCCTGTTTGTTCCTTCCCCATAGGTAACCAGTTTTTTGGTTTTCTTAGGATTTTTTTGTTCATGTTTTCACTTTTTTAAAAACACAAGCAAATAATGTATGTGTATACATATAGATGTACGTATACATATATCTCTCCACTTTCCCACATTATATGATGGTAACGTATTTTACCTCATTTCTTTTACTTAACACTATATCTTGGCACACTCCCTAGTAGATACAGAGATGTTTTGAAATGAAAACTTCTGATTCTTTCCCACCTATGTTTATAGACGTTTCACAGAATACTCTTTGGGGCTATATGGTTTAATCAGTAACTAGGCTTTTGAGATTTGCTTTGTTAATGTGATATCTTTTCATAAGAATAATAAAGGTCTTATTTCCTTCTTTAGGACACACTTTGGGAAAAAACTTAGCTAGTAAATAAAATTCAACTGCAGTTTAGAGACAGGGGAATTTACACTCAGTCCTGAGTTTAAATTAAGATTTTGAGCAAGGGAATGTTAGGGAGAAAGTGTTTCAGAAAGCCTGTTTTGACTTTGAGATGTGGAGTCAGTTGTTGAAGGGAAGAGTGAGGGACAGTAGGAGTCTGGCTAGTATAATAATTAGATGTGAGGTGAAGGTAATGGATAGGTTAGAACTTTTCTCTGAAAATATGCTTGTTTGCAATGAGAGGCTGCATTAAGAAAAGCTTTGTGGACATGGAGAGAAAGGAGAAGAATCAGTAGGACCTTGATCAAATAGACCATGAAAGATAAAAGTGAACAGTTGCTTTTCGTTGTGTCTGTAGTGCTTTTCTACTGAGTAGGAGGTTATGGAAGTCATGACTATTAATCATATAATATTAGCAACTGCTACCATTTATAATTTATTGTGCATGCAATGCTAAGCCTTTTTTTTTCCCCTTCGGGTATTATCTTACTTAATACAAGTTTGGTGAAATAATCTCCATTTTTATAGATGAAGAAACGGAGGCTAGATAAATTAACTTATTCAGGATCATGTATCATAAGCATCAGAGTGGGATCTGAACTCAAGGTGTCTAACTTTAAAATCTTCTCTTAACTACTCTCCTGGGGAGGAGAGAAGCTAAATCTGTTGTTTGGTTTTAGATATGTTTAATTTGTATATGTTGTATGGTACCAGCTGGATATTCCCAGACAGATTATAGAGAGAACATTGGAATTCAGCTTGATAATTGTTAACTTACTGACAGAAAGTAAAATACTAACTCTTAAACCCAAGCTCCTATCCCAACATTGTAAGTTAAGATTATTTACACTTCTTAAAAGATTTATTTATTTATTTATTTATTTATTTATGGCCGCACTGCAAGGCTTGTGGGATCTTAGTTCCCTGACTAGAGATTAAACTGGGGCCCAGCAGTGAAAGCGCTGAGTCCTAACCACTGGACCACTAAGGAATTGCTTTTATTTAGATGTGCCTTGCGTTCTGTAGTATCCAGCTAAGACAGTCACTGTTTCTATCTTTAAAGATAAAGGCAGAAGATCTAAATAGACATTTCTCCAAAGAAGACATACAGATGGCAAACAGGCACATGAAAAAATGCTCAACATCACTAATTATTAGAGAAACGCAAATAAAAACTACAGTGAGGTATCACCTCACACTGGTCAGAATGGCCAGTCTGTATTTTAGTCTACAAATAACAAATGCTGGAGAGGGTGTGGAGAGGAGGGAACCCTCCTACACTGTTGATGGGAATGTAAATTGGTACAGCCACTATGGAGAACAGTATGGAGGTTCCTCAAAAAACTAAAAACAGGGCTTCCCTGGTGGTGCAGTGGTTGAGAGTCCGCCTGCCAATGCAGGGGACGCAGGTTCGTGCCCCGGTCTGGGAGGATCCCACATGCCACGGAGCGGCTAGGCCCGTGAGCCATGGCTGCTGAGCCTGCATGTCTGGAGTCTGTGCTCCACAGCGGGAGAGGCCACAACAGTGAGAGGCCTGTGTACCGCAAAAAAAAAACCCTAAAAACAGAACTACCATATGATCCAGCAATCCCACTCCTGGGCATATATCCGGAGAAAACCATAATTGGAAAAGATACATGCACCCCTATGGTCATAGCAGCACTATTTACAATAGCCAAGACATGGAAGCAGCCTAAATCAACAGATGAATGGATAAAGAAGATGTAGTATATATATATGTAATTGAATACTACTCAGCCATAAAAAAGAATGATATAATGCCATTTTCAACAATATGGATGGACCTAGAGATCATCATTCTAAGTGAAGTAAGTCAGAAAGAGAAAGACAAATACCGTATGATATCACTTATATGTGGAATCTAAAATATGACACAAATGAACTTATTTACAAAACAGAAACAGACTCACAGACATAGAAAACAAACTTAGGGTTACCAAAGGGGAAAGGGAGATGGGGAGGGATAAATTAGGAGTTTGGGATTAACAGATACAAACTAGTATATATAAAAAAATGACCAACAAGGACCTACTGTATAGCACAGGGAATTATATTCAATATCTATAAGGGAAAAGAATCTATATATAAAACTGAATATATATATATATAAATATAATACAGAATCACTTTGCTGTACACCTGAAACTAACACAACATTGTAAATCAACTATAATTTTAAAAAAAGGAAAAAAATATAAATAAAATTTAGGCAATGACGAAGAGATATATACATATATCAGATATGTATCTATTTAATACCTTCTGATATTATATATATGAATAAAATCCAGTGTGGGTTATGGTGTTGGTTGTGAACAGTGTTAGATTTGACTATCCTTCAAGAGCGGCAAATGCTTATAAGACTGTGAAGTGATTTATAACAATGTCAGAATAGCCCAGATATTTTAAATGAAAAAGACTGAACATGCAATTAATTTTACATTGACCAATCGTTCTGATTCTATGTTTTTATGAAAATAGAGACAAAGCTTGTTTTTTTCCTTTCAGGTTGTAAAGCTCTCTGAGATAGTGACCTTAGCCAAGCAAGCCCAGGTGGATGTGAAATTTCAGTTGCCAATCTGATTTGAGAACCCAGTGGTTGGCTGAAGATGTTAAATGTGTTATAATTGTTAAAAATACTGAGTTCTGTATTATTATTGTTCCTTTTCTCTTTAGTGTGTGAAGATTGTAATTACCGTCTAGGCACAAAAACTTTTAAAAGCATTTGGTCTGCATTTAATTCTGTTTAGAATGGGCTGTTTGTATAAAGAATGTGTAATGCAGTTATCTAGTTTGTTTTGTTGCAGCTTTCTTTCTCAGTTTCACAGAATGTCACTTGCAATATGCCAGTTTATTATTGTTGGGTACAGCATTCTTCCTTGATAAGAGTCTTATGAATGAAATAAATATGAAGACAAAGCTTTATTCTTTAGTGTTAGAAATGTATTATATCTAATAACTAGTTTCATTAGTAGAGCAGTGTATTAAAACAATGTTTATATAAGAAGTGTCTATCTTCAACAACAAATACCTAACTAAATATATCAGTCACTATTTATAAACAGACCTTTCAAACACTCCCCAGAATATTCTTTTAAGTATTTCAGTAAAGTAACTTGTGAATTAATTGAGCATTGTTTTAATCATTACAGAACACTGATATGTGCAAGTCCTCATGATCTTGTGGTATTGAGAAAAAGCTGTAGGTTTGTATCATGTAAGGATATATTTATTAAGGACTTGGCAGACAAAATTAACAATGTCAATTTAAGTTAATAAAAAATCTCCCAATGTGATTTGCATTAGTGTTTTTTTTTTTCTTTTTTAAGTAAACACAGTGAAGGTGATGTGTTTATCATTGCACTAAACACCTCTCAGGAACTGATTTGTAGATCATGTACTGGGCCATGATATTACATATTATAAAGAGATCTACAGATATTTCAGTTGAATTCTACTGTTTACGTGTGTGCCATCTGGTACCTTCTCCAAAAAGCCCACATTGTCCTTTGTGTCCCAATTTGTGTATGTGTGTGTGTGTGTGTGTGTGTGTGTGTATGTATATATATATGTACATGTCCATCTTTTCTTCATTGCATAGAACAGTTGATATTTAACTATTAACAATGTTCAGACCGTGTGATAATAACAGTGTAAGTACCATGGAAGGAAATACCAGCCAAGCAGTAGACTATGTAGGTAAACATACTGGTGAGTTTGAGAACTTATACCTATTTCTTAAAACGTGATCTCTCTCTCTCTCTCTCTCTCTCACACACACACACACACACACACACACACAATGAGAGGCAGCATAGCATAAATTGATTATGAGTGCAGAATTTGAAAGTGAATCTGGTTTGAATCTTGGCTCCACTACTTACTAGCTATATAAGTTGGGCAAGTTTCTAAATTTCACTGTACCTCAGTTTCCTCAAGCTCCTTTCTCATCTTCACTAGAATTATTTAGAGGGGAGAGGGAGACAGAGGCAAAGAGATAGAGGGAGGGAAATTATATAGAAAACACATGAAATATATATATATTGAAACCAACTATATGTATATCATATGATTATATATTGGTCTGTCTTCCCTGCCTATACATTAAAAGACTAAATCAGAGCCCTTAAACCATTTAAAATTGTGATAAAGTTATAATTAAAAGTCCAAATCTTTAGCTTTTAATTTTAAAAAAAATCATTCCAAAGAATGCCAGCCAGTGGTTAGCTCAGAAGATACTGGCATTTGTATTGGTTGGGTCTAATCAGGAATTAAAGACAATGCTTGGTATTTCAGAGAGGATGTAATGCCAGTGTTCTAGTTATCTATTCTTGGATAGTACATTATCCCCAAATTTAGTGATTTTCAAACAACAAAATTTTAATATTTCTGTGTGTCAGAAAATTGGAAGCAGTTCAGCTGGGTGGTAGTTCTGGTGATGCAGTTACTTGCAAGTTTGAGTAGTTCTCCCAAGATGGCCCCCACACATGGCTGTTGACCTCAGTTCCTCCCTTTGTCCGCCTATCCTCGGGGCTGATTGAGTGTCCTTGTGATAGGGCAGCTGGCTCCCTCCAGAGCAAGTGATCCAAGGGAACAAGAAGGAAGCTACAATTCCTTCTGTGTTCTAGTCTCAGATACTTGTGTTCTCCTCTCGTTGTCATTTCTGCCACACTCTATTAGAAATGAATCACTAAGTCCAGGCCCCAAGAAGAGGGGAAATCAGCTCCATTATTTTTTTTAATATCTTTATTGGAATATAATTGCTTTACAATGGTGTGTTAGTTTCTGCTTTATAACAGGGTGAATCACCTATACATATACATATATCCCCATATGTCTTCCCTCATACGTCTCCCTCCCTCCCACCCTCCCTATCCCACCCCTCCAGGTGGTCACAAAGCACTGAGCTGACCTCCCTGTGCTATGCGGATGCTTCCGCTAGCTATCGGTTTTACATTTGGTAGTGTATATATGTCCATGCCACTCTCTCATTTTGTCCCAGCTTACCCTTCCCCCTCCCCGTGTCCTCAGCTTCATTCTCTAGTAGGTCTGTGTCTTTCTTCTCGTCCTGTCCCTAGGTTCTTCATGACCATTTTTCTTTTTTTTTTAGATTCCATATATATGTGTTAGCATACGGTATTTGTTTTTCTCTTTCTGACTTACTTCACTCTGTATGACAGACTCTGGGTCCATCCACCTCACTACAAATTACTCAATTACATTCCTTTTTATGTCTGAGTAATATTCCATTGTATATATGTGCCACATCTTCTTTATCCATTCATCTGTCAATGGACACTTAGGTTGCTTCCATGTCCTAGCTATTATAAATAGAGCTTCAATGAACATTGTGGTACATGACTCTGAATTATGGTTTTCTCAGGGTATATGCCCAGTAGTGGGATTCCTGGGTTGTATGGTAGTTCTATTTTTAGTTTTTTAAGGAACCTCCATACTGTTCTCCATAGTGGCTGTATCAATTTACATTCCCACCAACAGTGCAAGAGGATTCCCTTTTCTTTACACCCTCTCCAGCATTTATTATTTGTAGATTTTTTTGATGATGGCCATTCTGACTAGTGTGAGGTGATATTGTAGATCTGATTTGCATTTCTCTAATGATAGTGATGTTAAGCATCCTTTCATGTGTGGGCAATCTGTATATCTTCTTTGGAGAAATGTCTATTTAGGTCTGCCCATTTTTGGATTGGGTTGTTGTTTTGATATTCAGCTTCATGAGCTGCTTGTAAATTTTGGAGATTAATCCTTTGTCAGTTGCTTCATTTGCAAATATTTTCTCCCATTCTGAGGGTTGTCTTTTCGTCTTGTTTATGGTTTCCTTTGCTGTGCAAAAGCTTTTAAGTTTCATTAGGTCCCATGTGTTTAGTTTTGTCTTTATTTCCATTTCTCTAGGAGGTGGGTCAAAAAGGATCTTGCTGTGATTTATGTCATGGAGTGTTCTGTTACGTTTTCCTCTAAGCATTTTATAGTGTCTGGCCTTACATTTAGGTCTTTAATCCATTTTGAGTTTATTTTTGTGTATGGTATTAGGGAGTGTTCTAATTTCATTCTTTTAAATGTAGCTGTCCAGTTTTCCCAGCAACATTTATCGAAGAGGCTGTCTTTTCTCCATTGTATATTCTTGCCTCCTTTATCAAAAATAAGGTGACCATATGTGCGTGGGTATATCTCTGGGCTTTCCATCCTGTTGCATTGATCTCTGTTTCTGTTTTTGTGCCAGTACCATACTGTCTTGATTACTGTAGCTTTGTAGTATAGTCTGAAGTCAGGGAGCCTGATTACTCCAGCTCCATTATTCTTTCTCAAGATTGCTTTGGCTATTCGGGGTCTTCTGTGTTTCCATACTAATTGTGAAATTTTCCATTTTAGTTCTGTGAAAAATTGGTAATTTGATAGAGATTGCATTGAATCTGTAGATTGCTTGGGTAGTATAGTTATTTTCACAATGTTGATTCTTCTAATCCAAGAACATGGTGTATCTCTCCATCTAGTTGTATCACCTTTAATTTCATCAGTGTCTTATAGTTTTCTGCATACAGGTCTTTTGTCTCCCTAGGTAGGTTTATTCCTAGGTATTTTATTCTTTTTGTTGCAATGGTAAATGGGAGGGTTTCCTTAATTTCACTTTCACATTTTCGTCATTAGTGTATAGGAATGCAAGAGATTTCTGTGCACTAATGTTGTATTCTGCTACTATACCAAATTCATTGATTAGCTCTAGTAGTTTTCTGATAGCATCTTTAGGATTCTCTATGTATAGTATCATGTCATCTGCAAACAGTGACAGCTTTACTTCTTATCTTCCGATTTGGATTCCTTTTATTTCTTTTTCTTCTCTGATTGCTATGGCTAAAACTTCCAAAACAATGTTGAATAATAGGGGTAAGAGTGGGAAACCTTGTCTTTTTCCTGATCTTAGAGAAAGTGGTTTCAGTTTTTCACCATTGAGGACGATGTTGGCTGTGGGTTTGTCGTATATGGCCTTAATTATGTTGAGATAAGTTCCCTCTATGCCTACTTTCTAGAGGGTTTTTATCAAAAATGGGTGTTGAATTTTGTCAAAAGCTTTTTCTGCATCTATTGAGATGATCATATGGTTTTTATTCTTCAGTTTGTTAGTATGGTGTATCACACTGATTGATTTGCGTATATTGAAGAATCCTTGCATCCCTGGGATAAACCCCACTTGATCAGGGTGTATGATCCTTTTAATGTGCTGTTGGATTCTGTTTGCTAGTTTTTTGTTGAGGATTTTTGCATCTATGTTCATCAGTAATATTGGCCTGTAGTTTTCTTTCTTTGTGACATCTTTGTCTGGCTTTGGTATCAGGGTGATGGTGGCCTCATAGAATGAGTTTGGGAGTGTTCCTCCCTCTGCTATATTTTTGAAGAGTTTGAGAAGGATAGGTGTTAGCTCTTCTCTAAATGTTTGATAGAATTCACCTGTGAAGCCATCTGGTCCTTGGCTTTTGTTTGTTGGAAGATTTTTAATCACAGTTTCAATTTCAGTGCTTGTGATTGGTCTCTATATTTTCAGTTTCTTCCTGGTTCAGTTTTGGAAGGTTGTACTTTTCTAAGAATGTGTCCATTTCTTCCAGGTTGTCCATTTTATTGCCATATATTTGCTTGTAGTAATCTCTCATGATCCTTTGTATTTCTGTAGTGTCAGTTGTTACTTCTTTTTCATTTCTAATTCTGTTGATTTGAGTCTTCTCCCTTTTTTCTTGATGAGTCTGGCTAATGGTTTATCAATTTTGTTTATCTTCTCAAAGAACCAGCTTTTAGTTTTATTGATCTTTGCTGTTGTTTCCTTCATTTCTTTTTCATTTATTTCTGATCTGATCTTTATGATTTCTTTCCTTCTGCTAACTTTGGGGTTTTTTTGTTCTTCTTTCTCTAATTGCTTTAGGTGTAAGGTTAGATTGTTTATTTGAGATGTTTCTTGTTTCTTAAGGTAGGATTGTATTGCTGTAAACTTCCCTCTTAGAACTGCTTTTGCTGCATCCCATAGGTTTTGGGTCATCGTGTTTTCATTGTTATTTGTTTCTAGGTATTTCTTGATTTCCTCTTTGATTTCTTCAGTGATCTCTTGGTTATTAAGTAGTGTATTGTTTAGCTTCCATGTGTTTGTGTTTTTTTACAGACTTTTTCCTGTATTTGATGTCTAGTCTCATACCGCTGTGGTCGGAAGAGATACTTGATATGATTTCAGTTTTCTTAAATTTACCAAAGCTTGACTTGTGACCCAAGAGATGATCTATCCTGGAGAATGTTCCATGAGCACTTGAGAAGAAAGTGTATTCTGCTGTTTTTGGATGGAATGTCCTATAAATATCAATTAAGTCCATCTTGTTTAATGTATCATTTAAAGCTTGTGTTTCCTTATTTGTTTTCATTTTGGATGATCTGTCCATTGGTGAAAGTGGGTTGTTAAAGTCCCCTACTATGATTGTGTACTGTTGGTTTCCTGTTTTCTGGCTGTTAGCATTTGCCTTATGTATTGAGGTGCTCCTATGTTGGGTGCATAAATATTTACAACTGTTATATCTTCTTGGATTGATCTCTTGATCATTATGTAGTGTCCTTCTTTGTCTCTTGTAATAGTCTTTGTTTTAAAGTCTGTTTTGTCTAATATGAGAATTGCTATTCCAGCTTTCTTTTGATTTCCATTTGCATGGAATATCTTTTTCCATCCCCTCACTTTCAGTCTTTATGTGTCCCTGTCTCAAGTGGGTCTCTTGTAGACATCGTATGTACAGGTCATATTTTTGTATCCATTCAGCCAGTCTGTGTCTTTTGGTTGGAGTATTTAATACATTTATATTTAAGGTAATTATCGATATGGATGTTCCTGTTACCATTTTCTTAATTGTTTTGGGTTTGTTATTGTAGGTGTTTCCCTTCTCTTGTGTTTCCTGCTAGAGAAGTTCCTTTAGCATTTGTTGTAAAGCTGGTTTCATGGTGCTGATTCTCTTAGCTTTTGCTTGTCTGTAAAGGTTTTAATTTCTCCATCGAATCTGAATGAGATCCTTGCTGGGTAGAGTAATCTTGGTTGCAGGTTTTTCTCCTTCATCTCTTTAAATATGTCCTGCCACTCCCTCTGGCTTGCAGAGTTTCTGCTGAAAGATCAGCTGTTAACCTTATGGGGATTTCCTTGTATGTTATTTGTTGTTTTTTCCTTGCTGCTTATAATGTTTTTTCTCTGTATTTAATTTTTGATAGTTTGATTAATATGTGTCTTGGCGTGTTTCTCCTTTGATTTATCCTGTATGGGACTCTGCACTTCCTGGAGTTGATTGATTATTTCCTTTCCCATATTAGGGAAGTTTTCAAGTATAATTTCTTCAAATATTTTCTCAGTCCCTTTCTTTGTCTCTTCTTCTTCTGGGACCCCTATAATTCGAATGTTGGTGCGTTTAATGTTGTCCCAGAGGTCTCTGAGACTGTCCTCAATTCTTTTCATTGTTCTTCTTTATTCTGCTCTGTGGTAGATATTTCCACTATTTTATCTTCCAGGTCACTTCTCTGTTCTTCTGCCTCAGTTATTCTGCTATTGATTCCTCCTAGAGAATTTTTAATTTCATTTATTGTGTTGTTCATCATTGTTTGTTTTCTCTTTAGTTCTTTCAAGTCCTTGTTAAACGTTTCTTGTATTTTCTCCGTTCTATTTCCAAGATTTTGGATCATCTTTACTATCGTTATTCTAAATTCTTTTTCAGGTAGACTGCCTATTTCCTCTTCATTTGTTTGGTCTGGTGGGTGTTTACCTTGCTCCTTCATCTGTTGTGTGTTTCTCTGTCTTCTCATTTTGCTTAACTTACTGTGTTTGGGGTCTGCTTTGTGTAGGCTGCAGGTTCATAGTTCCTGTTGTTTTTGGTGTCTGCCCCCAATGGCTAAGATTGGTTCAGTGGGTTGTGTAGGCTTCCTGGTGGAGGGGACTAGTCCCTTTGTTCTGGTGGATGAAGCTGGATCTTGTCTTTCTGGTGGGCAGGACCACGTCTGGTGTGTTTTGGGGTGTCTGTGACCTTACTATGATTTTAGGCAGCCTCTCTGCTAATGGGTGGGGTTGTGTTCCTGTCTTGCTAGTTGTTTGGCATAGGGTGTCCAGCACTGTAGCTTTCTGGTTGTTGAGTGGAGCTGGGTGTTGGCATTGAGATGGAGATCTCTGGGCGAGTTTCGCTGTTTGATATTACGTGGAGCTGCCAGCTCTCTGGTGGACCAATGTCCTGAACTTGGCTCTCCCACCTCAGAGGCACAGGCCTGATGCCTGGCTGGAGCACCAAGACCCTGTCATCCACATGGCTCAGAATAAAAAGGAGAAAAAATAAATAATAATTATTAAGAATAAAAAAATTTTTTAAGTAATAAAAGAAAGAGAGCAACCACACCTAAAAACAAATCCACCAATGATAGCAAGTGCTAAAAAGTATACTGAAAGAAAGAAAAAAAAATAGAACCCTAGGAAAATGGTAAAAGCAAAGCTATACAGACAAATCAGACACAGAAGCATACACATACACACAAAAAGAGAAATAGGGAAATATATATATATATATATATATATATATATATATATATATATATATATATATAGTTGCTCCCAAAATCCACCTCCTCAATTTGGGATGATTTGTTGTCTATTCGGGTATTCCATAGATGCAGGGTACATCCAGTTGATTGTGGAGATTTAATCTGCTGCTCTTGAGGCTGCTGGGAGAGATTTCCCTTTCTCTTCTTTGTTTGCACAGCTCCCGGGGTTCAGCTTTGGATTTGGCCCTGCCTCTGCGTGTAGGTTGCCTGAGGGCGTCTGTTCTTCGCTCAGACAGGACGGGGTTAAAGGAACAGCTGATTCGGGGGCTTTGGCTCACTCAGGCCGAGGGGAGGGAGGGGTACGGAGTGCAGGGCGAGCCTGCGGCGGCAGAGGCCGGCATGACGTTGTACCAGCCTGAGGGGCGCCGTGTGTTCTCCCGGGGAAGTTGTCCCTGGATCATGGGACCCTGGCAGTGGCAGGCTGCACAGGCTCCCAGGAGAGGAGGTGTGGAGAGTGACCTGTGCTCGTACACAGGCTACTTGGTGGCTGTAGCAGCAGCCTTAGCGTCTCATACCCGTCTCTGGGGTCCACGCTGATAGCTGTGGCTCCCGCCCTTGTCTGGAGCTCCTTTAAGCAGCGCTCTTAATCCCCTCTCCTTGCGCACTAGGAAACAAAGAGGCAAGAAAAAGTCTCTTGTCTCTTCGGCAGCTCCAGGCTTTTTCCTGGACTCCCTCCTGGCTAGCTGTGGCGCACTAGCCCCCTTCAGGCTGTGTTCACGCCTCCAACCCCAGTCCTCTCCCTGGGATCCGACCTCTGAAGCCCGAGCCTCAGCTCCCAGCCCCGCCCGCCCCGGCGGGTGAGCAGACAAGTCTCTCGGGCTGGTGAGTGCCGGGTGGTAGCGATCCTCTGTGTGGGAATCTCTCAGCTTTGCCCTCCACTTCCCTGTTGCTGCGCTCTCCTCCACGGCTCTGAAGCTTCCCCCGCCCCCGACCAGCCCCCGTCTCCGCCCGCAAAGGGGCTTCCTAGTGTGTGGAAACTTTTCCTCCTTCACAGCTCCCTCCCACTGGTGCAGGTCCCATCCCTATTCTTTTGTCTTTGTTTTTTCTTTTGCCCTACCCAGGTACCTGGGGAGTTTCTTGCCTTTTGGGAGGTCTGAGGTCTTCTGCCAGCGTTCAGTAGGTGTTCTGTAGGGGTTGTTCCACATGTAGATGTATTTCTGATGTATTTATGGGGAGGAAGGTGATCTCCATGTCTTACTCTTCCGCCATCTTGAAGCTCCTCCCACCTCCATTCTTGAAGGGGGAAGTATCAGGGCGTTTATTGACATATTTTAGAACCATCACAACTCCTGCTGGGTGCTGAAAGCAAACAGTGCATGCTGAGTTCACTCAGAGATTAGTAACTGCTAGGACTGAGGTAGTAATGAGAATCTAGGAGCTTGGAAGAGTTCTGATGCTCAGACCACTGAGAGGGAGAGGGCCGTGGCTGCTGATGTTCAAACCCTGCTTTAACTGGTGGACCCGGAGCGATTGATAGTATCAATTACTGCTGAGAAGTCAGGTAACAGGACACAAACTATCTAGTGGAACTGAAACAGGCTACAACTAATCTTGGTAAGAATGATTATAATGTAATGGTGGGGGAGGAAGTCCGTTCTGTGGAGAAGGGAGCGTTGAAACAAGTGGCTGGTGGCTACTTATACACCCTGCTACCTCATCCCCCAAGCACGCATAGAGACACCTCAGCCATATCGTGGGTTTGGTTCTAGAAGACTGCAATAAAGCAAATATCCAATCAAGTGAGTCACACAAAGTTTTTGGTTTCCCAATGCGTATAAAAGTTATGTTTATACTATACTGTTGTCTATTAAGTGTGCAATGGCATTGTATCTAAAAAAACAGCATACATACCTTCATTAAAATGTCTTTATTGCTAAAAAAACGCAAACCATCTTCTGAGCCTTCAGTGAGTCATATTAGTGACATCAAAGGTCACTGATCACAACAGATCACCGTAACAAAATAAAAATGAAGTTTGAAATATTGCAAGAATTCCAAAACGTGACACAGAGACACTAATTTAGCAAATGCTGTTGGAAAAATGGCACCGATAGACAGGGATGCCACAAACCTTCAACTTGTAAAAAACAGCATCTGTGAAGCACAATAAAGTCAAGTGTGGTAAAACGCAGTGTGCCTGTATACCCATGAATATTCTTTATACAGTCTTGATGCTTCCTTCTCTACAGCTGTACCTGCTTCATGTGGAGAAACCTACTTCAACGTTTAAATTCTCTAAGTTACAATTGAGTAGATACATATAAACATCTCCAGTTTCTACATAGAATATAACCAATTTTGACTATTACATCAACTGTATAGCTACAGAACCTAGGACAGTAAGCCCAATAGATACTGGTGCTTCGTAGCAGATGGGATTAAAAAACCGACACATGTTAAGGGAGAAAACAAGCATAAACCAAAAAAGAGAAACGACACTCACAACCCCAGCAGGACATTGAAGCTATTTACACTTTAGTGAGTTGTTTCTGCCTGGCAAAGAATTCTATTTAGAGAAATTAAAAGATCATGGGCGTAAATGTTAGCAGGCCGTGGGTCAGGTGTGCAAGGCTGTAATTAGAATCATGCCCTTTGGTCATGTTGAAACGTGAGAAAAGGTTGAGAAAAACCTGTGGAAAAATCAATTTTCAGATTTACGTAATTTATCGTGTGGTGATAACCTGAAATGAGATATAGAGGCTTGCAATCTAAAATGAAAGATAAGAGGTTGGTAAATCAATTTTTGTTTAAAGTTTGATTTAAAATGAAGCGGTGAACTTGAAGGGATAAAATAATAATGATGTGAAAGTTGGTGTCTAAGTGACAGCCTGGTGAGGAGAAAACTGAGCAATGAAGGCCTGTGCATGATGATGCAGAAGAGACTGGAGATAGAGCTGACTGTCCTTGAGCGCCAGGATTTGACCTACTGTCTGAATGTTCTTGGATCGAGGCTTTGGCAGTCTTTGTTCTCCTTTTCAAAAAGCCGGCTTTGTCAGCATCTTTTTCTGCTCTGAAGAAATTGAAGGGCTTTGTTGTTCATAACTTTGCCTCATAAGGAGGTAAGATCGTGGACACCTTTTTGTTTCTTCACACATAACCAGCTTCTTTCCATTTTTCATTTCTTTCAATTGTGTGTGTACTTTGCTGTTTTCCTGTGTATTGCCTCCCCTTCAGCTTTCATCAGGGGGAGCCACCGCTACTTGTCTTCTTTCACTTGACAATCCCACTGATGGTGCAGTCAGCAGCGAACTCTACTCAGTAAGCAGCCATCCTGGAAAAATAAGACTGGAAGGGCCTACCTTTCCAGGGTCAGGTTGGTTAGCTTCCTGTGGGAGTTTGATGTGTCCTCCACGGTCACTTCCACTGTTTGTCATTCCTTCATCATTGTTCATTCCTTTCACTTAGCCTTTAGGTTCCCCACCTGAAGAACAAGTATGTGAGGACTCCTGGACTTCACCTTGCCCTGTCTGTGGTTGGCAGAATAACGCCCCCTTCACAGATGTCCACATCCTGTGGTTCCAATCCCTGCAACCTGTGCCTATGTTACATTACATGGCAAAGGACCTTGCAGGTGTGATTAAGGCTGTGGCCCTTAAAATAGGAAGATTATCCTGGATTATCCCTGAAGGCCAATGTTTAGTCTGTTTGGGCTTCTATAACAAAATACCGTAGACTGGGTGGTTTATAAACAACAGAAATGTTTCTCACAGCTCTGGAGGCTGGGAAGTCTAAGATCAAGGTACTGGTAGATTCATTGTCTGGCGAGAGCCTGCTTCCTGGTTCATAGATGACGCCTTCTCACTGTGTCCTCACGTGGTAGAAAGGGTGAGGGAGCTCTTGGGGGTCCCTTTTATAAGGGCACTAATTCCGTTCATGGGGGCTCCACCCTCATAATCTGAGCACCTCCCAAAGGCCCCACTTCCTAATACTACCACACTGGGCATTAAGTTTCAACATGAATTTTGGGGGACACAGATAGTCTGTAGCAAGGCCCAATCTAAATCCCACGAGCCCTTAAAAGCAGAATACAGTCGCCAACTGGAAGCAAGAGCAATGCGGCTGAAGGGGAAGTTGAGAGATTCCAAGCATGAGAATTCAGTGCATCATTGCTGCTTCTGAGAAGGAGTATCCATGTGCAAGGACCAGAGAGGGACCTTTAGCTGAAGATGGCCCTCAGCTGACAGCCAGCAAGGGAAGGGTGACCTCAGTCCCACAGCTGAAAGGAATCGGATTTTGCTAACAGTTGGAATGCATTCAGTAGTGGATTCTTCCCAGAGCCTCCTGATGAAAGTGTAGCTGGCTGACACCTTGATTTTGGTTTTGTGAGACTGAGCAGAGAAACCAGACAAGCCCACTGGGACTTCTGACCCACAGAAGTGGGAGGTAATAAATTTGTGTTGTTTTAAGATGCTAAACTTGGTGGTAATTTGTTACAACAGTAATGGGAAACTTAATATGCTAACATATCCATACTGCTGGAAATTAGTTTCACCCCTGAAACTGAGGTGAAGGGACTTTTTTTAAAAGTTAGCAATTTAAACATTTTTAATCTGTCATGGACTGATTCTTTTATAACACACAATAAAAACTATTCCTAAAGAAATAAAATTTTAAAAAGCATACAAATTATAAGCCCCAATTCTTTTATTTATTTTTGATTCAACAGCATAAAATTGCTTTTTCAAATTGCTATAAGAGTTTCTAATTACTCTTAAATATCTTCTTATGTCTTTGAGATTTGCGAACTATCTGTGGATCAGCATCAGTTCACACATATCACATTTTGAGTAGGACCAAAGAAGACTCTATCACACCAATTTGTGAGGATGTAAACACACGAATTGGAAGTAGGATATAAACAAACATCTAGGGTTGAGAGGCTCAACATTGAATAGTTTCTAGTGAACATTATGGTACTCGCAGCTTTGTAAATCTCTGAAGCAATTACCATTCATCAAAAAAGCCACATGACTTCTGTGTGCTCTAGCGTCTAGTTGACTCTAATATCGAAATCGATCCATTTAGTGAATTAGAGGGGGATGCAGTGAAAGGGCCAGGGGTGGCCTGAGTTTCAAGTCTGGTTTGTATGATGCTAACTGAATACTAACATTATCAATGTCTTTGGTAGGAGTTATCTGACCACCAGTTGAGATCTTGCATGTTCAGGCAACATGTTCCAGGGTAATGGGATGGACATTTCATAAGAAGGAAACTGGAGACAGACCTTGAATAGTGCGTGATTATTCCTCTGATGAGTTCCAAATACAGAAAGCATCTTTTTATTCTGTTTTTGATATATGTGTTTGATGAAACTAGCATCGTCTTACAAAAAGAGACCTTTGTTTTAGTGAAAATGATACACACTCATTGTAAAAACAAAAACCCCCAACAATACAGAAAGTGTAAGACAAGTAAAAATCAATTGCAATGCCAGATCCCAGAGATAACTTGTTAACAGTTTGGTAAACATACTTCTGGTCTTCTCTACATATGAACATATGTGCACAGACATACGAATATACTTTTACACAAATGGGATCAAATTATATATAATGTTTTACAATTTGCTTTTCTTCAGTTAACACTTAGGTAACTTTCCATGGTGTCCGATATAGGTCTGCATCTTTTTCAATGGCTACACACACAAGAGAATGCATGTACTATCATCTTACACAACCCAGTCTTGCATTATGGACATTTAGTTTCTACATTTTTAGCATTATAAATAACAGAGGTGAATGCCCTGGTGCCTATGTTTATCACGTGGTTAATTTCTCCTTCAGATAAAAACCTGTGGGTGGAATAGCTGTGTAGAATCATAACTGTATGTAATATTTTCATGGCAGTTGCTGAGCTACTTTGCAGAAAATCTGTACTGGTTACTCTCCCATTCGCGGTGCATAATGGTTTTTCCAAACCTTTGACAACAGCGTGTCACTAATTCCAAATAGGCAAAAACCATGTTCTTCCTGTTGAATGTTGACTAGGCTTTCATCTGTTTACTAGTCCTTTGTGGAGGAGTGTATGTGTATGACTTCCATTCCATGCTCTTTGACTATTTTTCCAATGACTGTTTATTCTTTGATATTTAAGAACTTTTTTGCGTATTTGAGATTAACCATTTGTTATAAATACATATGTTTTATCATTGTAGTTTTTTTATCGTGGTGAGAACACAACAGGAAATCTACCCTCTCAACAAATTTTTAAGTGCACATAACAGTATTGTGAGCTGTAGGCACAGTGCTGTTTAGCAGATCTCCAGAACTTGTTCATCTTGTACAACTGAAGCTTTATACCCATTGAATAGCAGCTCCTCATTTCCCCCTTCCCCAGCCCCTGGAAAACCACCATTCTACTCTGTTTCTGTGAGTTTGACTATTTTAGATACCTCATATAAGTGGAATCATATAGTATTTTTCTCATATGTAATTTTTTAATATAATTAAATGTACAGTCTTTGTGGTTTCTGGTTTTTGTGACATATTTTGAAAGGCTTAATTTATTTTGGCATAAGGTCTGAACTTGAGTTATGAATGCATATATTTATTCCCCCTAAATGGCTGGCCAACTTCACAAACACAATTTGTTTACTCTTTCATCCATTTCCCACCAATTTTAGAATACCATCTTTATTAAATACCAACTTCCTGTGTGTTCTTGGATGTACATGAAACTAGCATTTACAGACACACTCTTTATTTAACTTTTACTTGCGGTTGGAGAATGTTGAAACCATGGCACAAGTTATCACAGGCGAAGGAGTTTCCCTTTCAGTCATTTAGCTATCAAAGTTATCACTGTTTATTTGTGAAAAATTTAACTTTCCTCTTTCTGATGATTCAGATTCTACTAGAGCAAAAATAAGCTATAATATTTGACACCAGATGTATAAGCCTGTGCGGGCAGATAAGGAAGAAATGGAAATACTGGTTTGAGTGATGATTTACTTTATGTCTGGTGCACCAAGACTCTTGTGAAGGGGGAAGGCATAGATCTGAATCTTCCTATCTAATCCTTTTCTTACTGTTGGAGGTCCTCAAGAGGACCAGATAAGGAACCGTATCTGACACCTTAGGTAAACCCAGCATTCCTGACATTTGGTGTCTGGTATGATTCCTTTCTGTGGTGCTTCCCCCAGTGGTTTAGATTCTGCCCTTTGATACCTGTTCTGTACTTGACTGTGGACTGAGACCAGCTGCTTGGCTGAGCATTAATGCCACAACAGGCAAAGGTTACTTTTTGTGGTACAGCACTTGGCCTAGTGCCCATCTTACAGAGGTATCATTGTTGATAAGACCGTGTAGTGAGTGGGATTATAAAAAAACGACACATCCCGGTTTACGTTGTCACTGCAATGCCAAATAACTTCTAGTAGTGCACTCAGCTTGCTTACTTGAGCAGGGCTTGGCAAGACAGTTATTTAGGGGACTTGTGAGTAAAATGCTATTTGAAATAAGTCCATCGTTTTGAAATTTCCTCAGTGAGAAAAAGGCCAAATGAATTTCAGGCTGGTTCTAAAGTGGGGAAGTTTCATTTAGGGACTTCCCTGGTGGTCCAGTGGGTAAGACTCTGAGCTCCCAATGCAGGGGGACCAGGTTCGATCCCTGGTCGGGGAACTAGGTCCTGCCTGCCGCAACTAAGACCCGGCGCAGCCAAAGTAAATAAATAAATATATATTTAAAAAATCAAAACCAAAGAAACCATTGTTTCTCACTTCAATGTAATCAGATATCCAGTATCTTATTGAGAAATGTGCTATCCAGTGTCAAGAATCCTATGAGGTTAATGGCAGTTAAACATGGGCCAGGAAATCATCATACATTTGGCTTGCTTAAACAATAAATGGTAGACAGACTGTAGGGCAAGGCCTCTTTATAGATTAAGCAGTATTTGCATCAGTTGATCAGCTACACTGTACTCACATAGTTTCTGAAATAAGTGTGGCAGGGACACAAACTTCTTTGATGCCCACTTTTGGCTTTTACTTTAGTTTCCTTTGCAGCTGTAAAACTGTGTAATAAGATCTCTTCTGCAGTCTTGGCTGACCTAGTCCAGTGGTTCTGGATTTTAGTGTACATAAAAAAATCTTTCAGATGCCTGTTAAGCATGCAGCTTCCTAGTTCTCATACCTAGAGATTCTAATTCAGTTGACCTGGCAACGTGTATGTTTATTAAACCCCTTAGGTAATTCTAATGCAGGTGGTCCTTTGCAAAACATTGGATTGGGGTAGAGGGTAGGAGAAAATGAGTTGATACTGATTTACGCCCCTACTAAGTACCAGACTCGGTCATGCCAGGATACCCCATTTCAGTGGTTCCCTCCCAAACCTCAAGTACTGTGTCTACCTTCTAGAAATGATTTTTTGTGTGTGTTAGAACCCCTACCTAGGGAATTATTTCTTTGGTTTTAAGCTTCTTATTGTCCTTTAGCCCCAGGAGGAGATACCATTTTATGCCTTAGCACAATGCCATTCTCTGAAGCTATTTGTTACTGATTTGCAACCAGGCAAGGATCTTCCGCCAAGATGTACACCAATTACATCGCTAAGCACGCTATTTAGTTCAGCTGATATGTATTTTTGTCTTGGTAGCAAGATATTTCAATGAAGGAAGCTTCAGTGCTTCAGTGCTTTCATTTATGTTCTGGTGTAACTTCTTACCTTGTTGCATAGACTGGTAACAGATTCAGGGACCAGCTTACAGACATTCAAGCCTTCTGAGGGCAAAAATAGAACAGCTTTGAGTGGAGGGATGGAGAAGAGTCTGAGTGGGAGAGTTCCAGAGAGACAGCGCTAGAGCCAGGCTCACGAGTCCTGGCTTTTATTGTAGTTGCCAAATTCATGCCCATAATTTTTTTTTTTTTTTTTTTTTGCGGTACGCGGGCCTCTCACTGTTGTGGCCTCTCCCGTTGCGGAGCACAGGCTCCGGACGCGCAGGCTCAGCGGCCATGGCTCACGGGCCCAGCCGCTCCGCTGCATGTGGGATCCTCCCGGACCGGGGCACGAACCCGTGTCCCCTGCATCGGCAGGCGGACTCTCAACCACTGCGCCACCAGGGAAGCCCATGCCCATAATTGGACTTGATTTATTTTCTCTGCCCAGCCTGTCCTCCAGCAGAAGTGGCAATGAGAAGAGAAACCCAATTAATTTCCCAGAGAAGAGGACTCATTTAGTTAATCTGTAGCCCCCGGACTGACTGTGAAGTCGGTTTGCAGATGGAAGTTGTAGACTAGTAAACCACTTCCCTCAAAGAACTTGAAACAGTCTTGGCTGGGACTCTTATGAGAACTTCTGAACATCAATTAAGAAGAAATATCCTTGATAGTACTATCGCGTCTTTGCACGGTCAGGTCACTGTGACCTGAACCCGGCCTTTTGACTTAAATGCCATGTTTTTTCAAACGATATTTCCACACTCTTCCTCTATACCTTGTTGGTTTAAAAGTGAAAGTGATGTTAGAATATTCTGTCATTTGATGGTAGAATATTCTGTCATTTGACGCTAGTTGCTGGAAGATCTCAATTCAGAAAGATTCCCTTTCTGAATAGGAGGAGAACTCACACAGGGGCTGTTCCTGCTGGGGCTCCCCTATTCCTCACGAGCTTCATGCGGTTTCAGTTCTTCCTCTTCCCCTCTTCCCTGTTGGCTGTCCACCTTTCCTCTCTATTCTTTAGTTTTCTTTTTGCTCTTTCCTTCTGCTAATGCACAGGCTTTCATCTCCCAGACTGGAAAGGTTGATGACCTCAGAGCTAGAGCATTTTCTGTCATCGGCAGGAGTAGGGGTCAGACTCAATCAACCCTGAATCTGCAATCTCTGGGGTGCAAAGATAAACATACTCCTTAAGCCACCAAATCGACATGTATTTGGAGTAGATTTTATGCCCTAAATTAGGAGACAGTGAGAAAAACTCGCCCAAAGGAAAATAGGCTGCTTGGTAAACTATAGCAATTTGGAGTGAGCATTAGTTAAGAACACAGATAGCAAATGTATAAGGGGTTGGTGCTTTTATAATCACATTCCAAGAAAGCTGTTAACGCTGCGTAGAGGTAGGAAGAACACCAGACCCTGTGTGAAGAAATGAGACATGAACTCCTCAGAGGTGGCAAATGAACATCTCACTCCTGAATTTGTAAGGGTAAGACATCTCTTCTTGTGTCTGGCTAAAAGTAACTCAAGTAGCTCGCTGCTGCTGCATCTTTAATCAGCAAAGAACACGAGTTTGGGCAGTAAATAACTTACAGGGAATATGATTTGTGCTTAAAATTGACTTTAAGGTTCCTATAAGCTATCACCTTAGGTCAACACAGCTCAGTCTATTACTTTTACCATTTCTAGACAAGACGGTGCTATAATTAAGCACCCAATAATTAGCTGCTTTTTCTCACATGAAAATCCCAGTCACCCTGAGAGACGGCACTAGAGGTTGATTTTCCACAAGTCAAACCAGCCAGTTCATTATCAGATAAAATCCCTTCCTTATTTTCTACTGTGACACCGACGATTCACCAAAGGGAATTTCTGAGAAGGATTGTTTCTTTTCCTGGGAGGTAGAGCTACTTCCTTCCACCCACCAAATCTCATATTTCCTGCTTATTTATACTCTTCGTTCCGCAAAAACGGTTCGGTGGCTTACAACAAAAAACGTGGAATTCAGCTGAGTTGAACAAACATTTGTCAATTGCTAGACTCATTAGTAAGTACTGGGGATACAAATGTGACTAACGTCTCTGTCATTTTAGGGGCTTTAAGGGGAAAATTTACTACATTTGCTAGAATGTAGTTTCCACTGTGATAAGGGTGTGCTCAGGGTGATGAAGGGAAGAGATGGTGCGGGGGGTGGGCAGTACTTCACCACCCTGGGGAGATCAGGGAAGGTTTGCGCAGCCAGGTCTTCAAGGAGGAGTGGGAGTCAGCCAGGTGGGGACAGGTAGGGCAAGGGCATTCCTGGTGAAGGAGTGGCCTGAGCACGTGCTCAGAGGTGAGGCAGGCAGGTCTAGTGCCAGCACCACACGTACGGTGACATTAGTTAGCTTGGGAATAGAAAATCACAGTCCAGGCAGGGAGGGTGCAGCACCTATGTGAAGCATGAAGGTAATTGTGTTTCTCAACTGGTCTCTGAGCTTCCTGGCAGCCTGCAAGGCCCAGGGTTCAAAGGATCTTATTAATGGCTCTTTTTTTTTTAATTGAAGTGTAGTTGATTTAAAATATTATATTAGTTTCAGGTGTACAACATAGTGATTCAATATTTTTATAGATTTTACTCCACTTAAAGTTACTACAAAATAATGGCTATATTCCCTGTGTTGTACAATATATCCTTGTTGCTTATCTATTTTATACACGGTAGTTTGTTCCTCTAATTACTATACCCCTGTCTTGCCCCTCCTCCCTTCCCTCTCCCCACTGGTAACCACTAGGACTCACAGATATAGAAAACAAACTAGTGGATACGAATGGTTCTTTTTTTGTTTTAAATTAATTATTTATTTTTGGCTGCGTTGGGTCTTTGTTGCTGTGCGCGGGCTTTCTCTAGTTGCGGTGAGTGGGGGCTACTCTTCATTGCGGTGCGCGGGCTTCTCATTGAGGTGGCTTCTCTTGTTGCGGAGCACGGGCTCTAGGCGCGCAGGCTTCAGTAGTTGCAGCACGTGGGCTCAGTAGTTGTGGCACACGGGCTTAGTTGCTCCGCGGCATGTGGGATCTTCCCGGACCAGGGCTCGAAGCCGTGTCCCCTGCATTGGCAGGCGGATTCTTAACCACTGAGCCACTAGGGAAGTCCCATGAATGGTTCCTGAATGCCAGCACAATTGAAAGTCCCTTCTACTTCACACTTATGAAGACTAATTTAAATTTGTTTTGTAGCCACTTGATGTGGGATCTGAGATCATTGTCATTGCCCTTGAGTCTCACCTTGCCTTTTAGCACAGGCTCCGGACGCGCAGGCTCAGCGGCCATGGCTCACGGGCCCAGCCGCTCCGCGGCATGTGGGATCTTCCCGGACCGGGGCACGAACCCGTGTCCCCTGCCTCGGCAGGCGGACTCTCAACCACTGTGCCACCAGGGAAGCCCTCACCTTGCCTTTTAAAGGTGCTTCAGATTTACTTGGTCTCATGTGGCATAGATGCAAAATGACCTATGAAAAGCACTAGAGGCCCAACAAACTGTTCAAGCTGACAATAGAAAGGAATCATGTCACAGACGGAAGCTGTTTTTGAATCCGAATCAATATTCGAATGTCCTTCCTTCCACAATGAGAATCGTGTATTTCAACAATATCGACATATTCACTCTTTTTCTCAGTCTAATACTGCATCCAAGATAGTTTCAGAATTGTTTTGCCCATCCCACGGCCATAAGCCAAGCTACTAAAAAGAGTTAGGCTTTGTTTGCACTCCTTTGCCTTACTCCCGATCCTACCTGCCCCAGGTGGGGGGAATATAGTCAAACACTTTGCTGTACTGTGTTCATAAGTTACCTGGATTGGTTCTTTTCATTTTTTTCTTTCAGTGTGATTAAACTATTCATCCATACGATTAGGTTCATTTGTTTCAGTTTGCTTTCAATTTTAGGGTTTTTTCCTTCCCATTCTTACTGATTCCACTCTATCTTTTGGGACAAGTAAGAGATCAGTTGATGCTTTCAAAAGTGAAAGCTACACAAAAAGACAAACACAGAAGCACCATTGTTTCCCATTTCTCTCTCTCCCCCTCCCCTCTGTAGGTAACCAGTTTCATTGTTTACTGGTTTATTAGTTCTGGGTTTTATTTTTTAAATAATAATAAGAAAATCTGTGCATTTTTTTCTTATTTAAAAAAATTTACACAAATGATGGCATGCTATATATGCTGTTTTTGCAACTTGCTTAAAATTTTCTTTTTAACTTAATACCTCCTGGAAACTGCTTTACTTCAGTTCATAGGCATCTTCCTCTTTCTTCTTTATGTGGTACTCACTTGGGTGCACATACCATAACGTATGCAACCAATTCCCTTGCTCTGGACATTAGGAAGTTTCCAGTATTTTGCAGGTACAAGTAATGCTGTAATGAATAACCATGTGCCTGTATATGTTGGTGTTATTGGACGTGTATCTTTAGGATACATTCCCACAAATGGGATTACTGGTTTGATGTAGTTTTTAAATTTTTATTTATATATATATATATTTTTAAAGATTTTTTTTTTTGATGTGGGCCATTTTAAAAGTCTTTATCAAATTTGTTACAATTGCTTCTGTTTTACGTTTTTTGGTTTCTTGGCCACGAGGCGTATGGGACCTTAGCTCCCTGACCAGGGATTGAACCCACACCCCCGGCATTGGAAGGCGAGGTCTTAACCACTAGACCGCCAGGGAAGTCCCAATGTAGTTTTTTAGATATTGCCAAATTCCCCTCCATGGGGACTATTCCACTTTGCTTTCCCCTCAACAATGTATGGAAGTGCCTGTTTTCCCCACAATCTTGTCCAGAGAGGGCATTGCAACTTCTTGATTTTTTTTTTTTTTTGCCAATCTTATAAGTGATAAATGCTATCTCAGTAAAGTTTTAAAGTTTTGCATTTCACTTACTATGAGTGAAGTTAAACATCTTTTCATTTATTGAAAGTCCATTTTAAAATCCTTTTATGAATTGTCTGTTCATGTCTTTTGCCCATTTTACTTATAATTTTCCCTCAATTAAAAAAGTTAAAAAAATAGATTGGGGATATTAGCTTTGGTATATGTCACAGGTATTTACTACCAGTCTGTCCTTTGTCTTGACTTTGCTTAAAGTATTTTTTTAACATCTTTATTGGAGTATAATTGCTTTACAATGGTGTGTTAGTTTCTGCTATATAACAAAGTGAATCAGCTATACATATACATATATCCCCATATCCCCTCCCTCTTGCATCTCTCTCCCACCCTCCCTATTCACCCCTCTAGGTGGACACAAAGCACCAAGCTGATCTTCCTGTGCTATGCAGCTGCTTCCCACTAGCTATTTTACATTTGGTAGTGTATATATGTCCATGCCACTCTCTCACTTTGTCCCACCCTACCCTTCCTCCTCCCCGTGTCCTCAAGTGCATTCTCTACATCTGTATCTTTATTCCTGTCCTGCCCCTAGCTTCTTAAGAACCTGTTTTTTTCTTTTTTTAGATTCCATATATATGTGTTAGCATATGGTATTTGTTTTTCTCTTTCTGACTTCCTTCACTCTGTATGACAGTCTCTAGGTACATCCACCTCACTACAAATAACTCAATTCCATTTCTTTTTACGGTTGAGTTAAACTCCACTGTATATGTGTGCCACATTTTCTTTATCCATTCATCTGTCAATGCACACTTAGGTTGCTTCCACTTCCTGGCTATTGTAAATAGTTCTGCAATGAATATTGTGATACATGACTCTTTTTGAATTATGGTTTTCTCCGGGTATATGCCCAGTAGTGGGATTGCTGGGTCGTATGGTTGTTCTATCTTTAGTTTTCTAAGGAACCTCCATACTGTTCTCCAAAGTGGCTGTATCAATTTACATTCCCACCAACAGTGCAAGAGGGTTCCCTTTTCTCCACACCCTCTCCAGCATTTATTGTTTGTTGGTTTTTGATGATGGCCATTCTGACTGGTGTGAGGTGATACCTCATTGTAGTTTTGATTTGCATTTCTCTAATGATTAGTGATGTTGAGCGTCCTTTCATGTGTTTGTTGGCAATCTGTATATCTTTTTTGGAGAATTGTCTATTTAGGTCTTCTGCCAATTTTTGGATTGGGTTTTTCTTTTTTTTTTGAGATTGAGCTGCATGAGCTGCTTGTATATTTTGGAGATTATTCCTTTGTCAGTTGCTTCATTTGCAAATATTTTCTCCCATTCTGAGGGCTGTCTTTTCATCTTGTTTATGGTTTCCTTTGCTGTGCAAAAGCTTTTAAGTTTCATTAGATCCCATTTGTTCATTTTTGTTTTTATTTCCATTTCTCTAGGAGGTGGGACTTACACTTAGGTCTTTAATCCATTTTGAGTTTATTTTTGTGTATGGTGTTAGGAAGTATTCTAATTTCATTCTTTTACATGTAGCTGTTCAGTTTTCCCAGCACCACTTATTGAAGAGGCTGTCTTTTCTCCATTGTACATTCTTGCCCCCTTTATCAAAGATAAGGTGACCATATGTGTGTGGGTTTATCTCTGGGCTTTCTATCCTGTTCCACTGAGCTATATTTCTGTTTTTGTGCCAGTACCATACTGTCTTGATTACTGTAACTTTGTAGTATAGTTTGCTTACAGTATTTTTTGACCATACAAAAGTTTTAATTTTTTTCTTTATGTAGTCAAATTTATCAATCTTTTCTTTTATTGCCTCTGAATTTTGAGCCATATTTAGAAAACCTTTCTTTACTCCAATGTTAAACAGGATTCACTCATGTTTTCTTCTTATATTTGTACAGTTTTACTTTTTGCCTTTAGGTCTCTGATCCATTTGAAGTTCATTCTTTTCTCTGGTATGAGGAGTGGATCTAATATTTTTTTTTTCAAATGGCTATCCAGTTGTCCCAACACCATTTATTACAAGTGACTATCTTTGCTTTAGTGATTTAAGATACTAACTTTATCATATACTTGATTTTTATATGTAGTTGAATCTGTTTGCGGGCTTTTCATTCCATTTCTTTCATTTGTTTTCTATTCATGTACCAGTACTACACTGATTTAATTATAGAGGCTTTGTAGTATGTTTTAATACCTGTTTGGGCTAGTCTTCCTCAGAACTCTTCCTTGTCAGTGTTTTCTTAACCTTTATTTTCCCATGTGAATTTTAGTGTCATCTTTTATGAGACATTTAATTCTTGATTCTGTTTATTTCTGAAGGTGTTCTGCGACTCTTTGTTGGAAGCTGTCCATCTCTAGGAATCTCCCTCCCTCTGCCCTATGAAAGTAACTGTAGTCATGAGAACCTGTTACTGATGGCATACATCACAGCTTGCAGGTATGTCAAAGTATTAGAACAATAATTCTTAACCTTGGCTACACATTGAAATCACCTGAAAATCTTTTAAGAATTACTGATGTCAGGGCCTTCCATTAAATTAGAATCTCTGAGGTTGAAGCCTTGGCATTTGCATTTCAAAAAAGCTTCCCAAGTGATTCTAAGGCTTGAAATCCATGGCTTCAGAGATGTAATTGGGAATATCCTTGTTTAACCCTTAAGGTCCACAAGGGAACAGAAATAGTGTGTAATAGGCTATGATACAGGCATACAGCCACACTATTAGTCCCATAGCAGAGTGGAGGTGACTTTGAGCTAGTGGAAAGTGATACAATAGTGATATCTGTGAGGAAAAATTATGGGAAAGAGAAGATGGTGACTGCCCAGGTGGCCCAAGAACCCTCAGAGTAGATATAGAACATAAACTTCATGCTTAATATCTACATCATATAGTGTGCTTTATAATTACACTTATTGAAACCAGTCAGGTACAAATGTTCTTCTTAAACTTCACATATTCCCAGGAATGCTAAAAAGTGGTTTGGGTTTGTGTGGGGAGAGGGCAAAGGTATTTACCCAAATAATAGCTAGAGGGAATTCACACAAAGTTATACTAACCAGAAGTGACTCTCATGATACAAGAACCTTACCTTTATTTCTGAAGGGTATGTTACATGCCTCATGGTTCTCTTCTGGAACATTTCCAAAGCATACTAGGTTATCATATGTCTTAGCTCAGGCTGCTATAACAAAAATACCATAGACTGGGTGGCTTAAACAACAAACATTTATTTCTCACTGTTCTGGAGGCTGGGAAGCCCAAGATCAATATGCTGGAAGTTTCACTGTCTGGTGAGGGCCTGCTTGCTGGTTCTTGGTTCTTTCTGTGGGCCCTCCCGTGGCAGAAGGAGCAAACTCTCTGGGGTCTCTTCTTATAAGGACACTAATCCCATTCATGTGAGCTCCACCCTCATGACCTAATCACCTCCCAAAGGCCTCACCTCCAAATACCATCACGTTGGGGGTTAGGATTTCAACATATGAATTTTGAGAGGATGTAAACATCAAAATCACAACATCATCATCATAAAGACATAATTTCTGGCCCTCGCATAAGAATAATCATTCTAATTTTCATGCCACACGCTCCTGTTTTGTCAGTTATCCCTCTTTAAAGAGTAATCCTTGTCCTTCTACCTACAGTTTTAACAAATGCAGTTGAGATATATTCAAAGAGAGATAGAAAAGAAGAATGAGACTGTTTTGAATTAAAAAAAAAATTGGACACCGCTTCCCAAGAACATGCTTCTCACTATAAATCTTTTGCAGGATTATGTCAGCCACATTGTCCACAAGTTGATTTAAAAAACCAATCTCTCTAACTGTATCTTTCCCTGAAGCAAATCCTCTGGGGGAGCTGATGATTGAGCTGTCCCTCTCTTTTAAATCAGAGGGTTAGCATCAGAAATGGTTCTTTTTGCTTTGGAAGCATAATAAGTACCAAAGGATATAAATATAAATATGGCAAACAGTAGTAAGGATACCTGTATATTAGTGAGTAGGTCCCCATCATTTCAAAGTATTAAGTGAGAAGCTAGATGATCATTTGCAGGACTGTTGTAAAGGGGTTTCCTGTGCTGGGTGGGTTTCTATGATTCTCATGTGAACACACTGTGTTTTTCATGATGCTAAAGAGGAAATCCCTGCTTTTTCAGTTCAAAATGGTTTAACTTAAAGAAGACTTGAATCCTTTCCCATCATAAAATGTGGGCTAGAATTTTAGGTTGCAGATACATTCTTCATTTACCTAAGGAAAAATTATTCAGTATAAAATGCTAATTATATGTGGGCTATTTATAAATTTTTATAAACAAAATGCTACTCTAAATTTGAATATGATAGACACACATGTACCAATTTCTGGCAGACTCTGTAGATCGAACAATTTCTCTGGCCTTCATTCAGCCTCAGAGAATGAGAATTATTACAGATCCTAATGTGAGCAAGAAGTTGGTTGTTGGCTGTGCTGGGAATTCTAAGCCACAATATGTCAAATATGTTAAACTTTAAGAGACTGGCCTTTTCTCTTAACAAGACACTTTCTCAAAGCCCTGACATGCTGTGTTCAAAGTCAATATCTGTTGTCTTTGTTTTCTGAAAATACCATCTTGATATTGATAACGTGAAGCCAATGCATTCAAGGTGTTAAATCAGGATGTATGTTTGAGATACTCCAGGATTTCCTAAAGTAAGAAATGGTTCTCTTCGTTCTATGAAAAGAGAAAAAGAAAGAGGCACTTCCCACCTGCCTCCCCTGCCAACCATAGTGTGATAAGCTTTTTGGTCTCTTCAGATCTTTCTTATTTATAGCTTATCACTGACAACTTACTGCTTATCATTCAACAAATCCAAACAGCCTAAGGATGAAATTTACTGCTATCTGCTTTGAAGGGAGGGGTTAGCTTGGGTACCTGAAGCACGTTACACTCTCAGCCTCTCACCTTTTTTGCAGCAAAAACTAAGGTAACTCACATGTATCAATATTTTTAAAGTGTTTTTTTAATATAAATTTATTTTGTTTATTTTTGGCTGCATTGGGTCTTTGTTTCTGCGTGCAGGCTTTCTCTAGTTGCAGTGAGTGGGGTCTTCTCTTGTTGGGGAGCACGGGCTCTAGGTGCGCGGGCTTCAGTAGTTGTAGCACGTGGGCTCCGTAGCTGTGGTTCGCGGGCTCTAGAGAGCAGGCTCAGCAGTTGTGGCACACAGGCTTAGTTGCTCCGCGGCATGTGGGATCTTCCTGGAGCAGGGCTCGAACCTGTGTCCCCTGTGTTGGCAGGCGGATTCTTAACCAGTGCACCACTAGGGAAGCCCAATATTTTTTTGAAAACAAATTTTTAAGAGCATGAGATGCCCCAGTGAAATGCCATAAATTAGCAGGCTGCATCGCTAATGATTTCCCATGATCAAAGGATTGGTTAAGTTCGGCCACGTGGTAGATGCCCATCAGATTGTTGTCCACCATCTCTTTTCTACTAGTTTCTTCTTCCCCCATCCATTCACCTGATTGTGGTAGGAGATGCCCTGATTAAATGTGATCCTGACCCCTGCCACATTTTTTGGGTCTAGGGGCATTTGATCCAAGCTGGCCAATCAATCCTTTCCTGGAGATTTTGGCCTTGGAAATAAGAGCTAGAGATGGGCTTCTTATTGGGCATATGAGTTTGAAACGTATAACCACTGTGAGCAGTATGGCTGTGTCCCACCAAGTGTATGAAAAAGCCGAGGAGGCTGGTCTGTAGTAACAGGGAGGAGTGGGGCAGATGTGTAGGGAAAGTAGAGGGAGTGATGCAGAGAGAGGCCCCCAGGCTCCCTACAGGGCTCCAGGCCGTGATTCCATCCTGGGGCTGTGTCTCTAACAAACTGGGTTCTTTTTACTGTAGCCAAGAGCTCTAACTGTTAACAACACAGGTTTGATTGAAAAGATCCTGGGGCAGTTCACAAAAGGGGAAGAAAAGTGGTGCAAGCAGTGTGGGAAAGGCAGGGAGCCGGCAGCCCTGTGACCTTGGCCACAAGAGTTCTGGTCCTTGAATGACAGTGTGGCTCTGGTCCCTCTTGCATCCTTGTGTCAGTACTAGTGCTTCATGTGCCCAAGGAAGAGACTCTGACGGGCCCTGCTGGGTCACTGTGAAGCCTGTTCCAGAAGAAAGGAAGGAAAAGTGCTGGCTGACAAAAGCAGAAGCCAATCATATCTGGACCTGATTTGTCCCCTTAGAACATTCTTCATTTTCATGTATTGATTGCTTGGTTGCCTAGGGCAGGAGTGGAGTTTCTGTTTCTGAAGTTTTGCTTAATCTCTTACCATGAATTGTAAAGACCCAGAGCAGGACTTCCCTGGTGGCGCAGTGGTTAAGAACCCGTCTGCCAGTGCAGGAAACACAGGTTCGAGTCCTGGTTTGGGAAGATCCCGTATGCCTCGGAGCAACTAAGCCCGTGCGCCACAACTACTGAGCCTGTACTCTAGAGCCCGCGTGCCACAACTACTGAGCCCATGTGCCACAACTACTGAAGCCCACGCGCCTAGAGCCTGTGCTCCGCAACAAGAGAAGCCACCGCAATGAGAAGCCCGCGCACCGCAGCAAAGAGTAGCCCCCACTCGCCGCAACTAGAGAAAGCCCACGCACAGCAACAAAGACCCAGAGCAGAGGAACCTGGAAAACCCATTTTTCCCCCTCTTGGTTAGCATCCTGGCTTTGCCACTCACTGCAGCATGTCCTTGAGCGAGACATGTCATTATTCTATAAAATGAGATAATACCAGCACCTACCTTATAAAGTTGTTGTAAGTATTAAATGCGGTCGTGTTTGTAAAATGCTTTGTCTAGAGCCTGGTGCCTGGAATGGGCTTCACACGGTTACGATTATTCACCTGCAGATATTTCCTTCAGTTACAGCCTCTGAATCCTGAGCCATCTGGATGCGGGGCCTGAGGGCTCCAACCTGAGCACCTCTAATCTCCCCTTATTCCTCATCATTTTAAGACTGAAGTCCTGGGTCTCAAAAGCCTCTGCCTTATTTTTTTAAATAATATAATATTCATACAGAAATATACAAATTATTTGAATTTTCACCTACATATATACCTATGTAATCACTATTAGGACAAATATCCAGG
Source organism: Mesoplodon densirostris (assembly GCF_025265405.1). NCBI lineage: Eukaryota > Metazoa > Chordata > Mammalia > Artiodactyla > Ziphiidae > Mesoplodon > Mesoplodon densirostris. Next base: position 19,576,134 of record NC_082677.1, read on the forward strand.
ACATTTACAGCATCCTGGAAGGTTCCTTTATGTTCCCTCCCAGTCGATACCCACCCTGTCTCCCTCAGACTTGACCCATATTCTGACCTCTTTCACTGCAGATGTGTGTTTCCCCTTCTTGAACTTCCTATAAATGGAGTCGTACAGTATGCACTCTTTGGTGTCTAGCCTCTTTTCATTCCATCTTATATCCATCCATATTGTTGAAGATAAAAGTGGTTTACTCTTTCTTATTGCTGTGTAATAATGTATGAATATGCCGTAGTTTGTTCATTGTATTGGTGGACTGCGTCCGGTTTTTGCCCATTATGAGCACACATCTCCTGGATGAGACATGCACACATTTTTGTTGGGTGGATACTTAGCAGTAGAATCACTGGGTTAGTGTATGTTTTGCCTTAATAAGTTCAAACAGTTTCCCTGAGGCTCTTTTGAACCTTGGACTCTGAGCCTTTGCCTCGTGTCTCAGAACTCTCAACTTCCTCATGACATGTACGAGCCCAGAGGTTGGAGAGAGACTAGGAATGGAAGTAACTAGGAGTTAAATGGTGGCTTAACCGGAAGGTCTGTGGGAACTTGCAGGGGTGTCAGGAGCAATCCCAGCCTCAAAGGTCAGGCAGGGTAAAGCAGGTGACCTCATACTCTGTGAGAAAACCAAGGCCTGGAGAAGGGATGTATCCCATCCAACCCAGGCAGGGAAAGAGCTCAGATGGACTTAATTCCATTCTTAGTGTGGGAGGGCATGACGGAGCTTAATATGATTCTGGGTGAACATACAGGGAAGTACCTAGTTTCAGCAGTAAATCCTGCAAGAGAGGATTCCTACCTGAGATTGGGAGGGCAGGGTCCAGCTGACACAGCTGATCCCCGCTTTAGAAGCTCCAACAGACAATTTGTTACTGTCACCTACTCTGTGGGCTTCTTCTCAATATTTTTTCACAAATGATGCTATGATTCTGATGGTGACAGGCTGCCAAGCTTAAGAACGGACATTTGTTTGGATCCTTTGGTTTTCACAGTTATCAGAATTTCTTGCTGAACAAGATATTTTATCTCTTTTCACTGTGCATATTTGTTTTTCCAACTGTTCTCATTTGCCAAACAGGAGCTTTACAGAGTGTCTCAGAATTTGTAATGGCTAACACTTTTAAAAAGGAATTTGGTTTTATAAGTCAAGCTGACACAACACAATTTCTCAGGTAAATTAATTCCTCAGCTTTACTGCCTGAATAATTTGTGGCCTAAATTATTTAGCTATTTACATCAATTTCCTTTGGACCATTCCCAGAAAAGCAGGGAGTTCCTAGTTCATTTCTCTTCCTTCAGGGAAAAGCACATGTAACTTTTTCCAGACAAATAGACATCAAGGCAAACTTAGAATATTGTCCTGTAACTAGTTCAGAATCAGAACCTTTGAATTTTTTCTTAATACTGTCATTTAAAATTTTCATTTTCAAAAAGGTATATAGGGGCTTCCCTCGTGGCACAGTGGTGGAGAGTCTGCCTGCCGATGCAGGGGACGCGGGTTCGTGCCCTGATCCGGGAAGATCCCACATGCCGCGAAGCGGCTGGACCCGTGAGCCATGGCCGCTGAGCCTGCGTGTCCGGAGCCTGTGCTCCGCAGTGGGAGAGGCCACAACAGAGAGAGGCCCGTGTAACGCAAAAAAAAAAAAAAAAAAAGTATATACCTGAAAGTTTAAAAAAATTTATTATCTGTATTGCTCCAGAGAGCTCCAGTACGTATATTATAGTCAGAATGCCTGGGTTCAAATCCTGTATTTGCCCTCTGCTAGCTCCATCGCTTGGCGAGTCTCCAAACACGAGTTTCCTCATCTATGAAATTCAGAAAGCCTAGAGGTGCTGCCGTGTTCAGGTAACAAATAGGGAGCTTGGTAAGGGCCCGCTACATGAGCTGTGTTCATTAAATGCCTAATTGTTATTTTGATATTCACAAAATGTATGTAGTATATTAAATTGAATTGTTTTAGAACGTTGTGTGATTTATATAATACCACTCAGTTCAGGGTTTATTCAACACTGACAAATACTAGAGACCTACTTACTGTGTGTCAGGAAGTGTTTTCGGCTGGCAGCAGAAACCTACTCTGGTTAATGGAAGTAGAAAGGAAATTTATGAGAAAGCATTGGGTAACTTAGGAACCTCCAGAAGGGCCAGACTCAGAGTACTCCCCGGAATCAGGATGCAGAGCTCGTCCTGCAGAGACACCGTTGCCCTTGCTGTCCGATCCAGCCCTCGCTGTTGGCACTGCAGTTTGCAGCTGGATGTGCTGTTGCAGCTTCTGCTGTAACTGCCTCTGGGACCTGTGTGTAGTGGCTGCCGCGGCCACCGCATGTCATCTGATGGGATTTATACAGTCCCCGCTTCTCTGCATCGCTAGCTGTGCAGGTGTTTCTGATCAACAGAGCCCAGCCACAGACAATGCTGGGAAGATGGGGAGCTGGCATCTTCAGCTTTACAGCAGGAAATGGGTTTTACCTCCTCTATTAGTTTGCTAGGGCTGCCGTAACAAAGTATCACAAACTGGGGAGCTTAAACAACAAAAATATATTGCCTCACAGTTCTAGAGGCCAGAAGTCCCAGATCAAGGTGTGAGCAGAGCCGTGCTCCCTCTGAAGGTGCTATAGGGGAAGGGTATGTTCCAGGCCCCTCTCCCAGCTTCTGGTACTTCCGTGGTTTATGGCAGTGTAACTCCCATCCTCACATGGTGTCTCCCTGTGCGTGTCTGTCCCTTTTTATAAGGACACCGATCACATTGGATCAGGGCCTGATTACTCCAGGATGACCTTATCTTAACTGATTACATCTGCAACGAACTTATTTCCAAATAAGGTCACATACCAAGGCACTAGGGATTAGTACTTCAACGTAGGAGTTTTCAAGGGACACAATTCGAACCATAACACCTCCTAAGGTGGGAGATTGCTCCAATACAGGAAGGACAGCCCCAAAAGAATGAGAAATACCAAGTGGAAATTAGGAAAATAGTATTGCCAATCCGTGACAGTTTAATAACTTATTGTTGATGAGTCATAATCTTATGTGGGCTAAAGATTGTTTTCTATGAATATCAACCAGAGCAAATTGAAGAAACTGAAGCCCTAACACATTCAGAGCTGGAAAGAGCCTTAGGGATTGATCTGACACTTGCTTTCTTCCAGTAAAAAACACAGACGTCCAGACAAGTTAGGTGACTTGTTCGAGGTCACACAGCAAAGATGGAGCTAGACCCTAGAGACTCCTAGTCCAGTGCTCTTTCCTCTAGAGCACACAGTCTCTGTTATATGTTCCCTAGCAATTGGGTTTCTTTCAGACCAAACCACCAGCTTTGCAAGTACACAAATTCCAGACTCTGATTCTCTAAGAGGATTGTCCACAGGGCCTCCCCATACCCCCATGCTGCTGCCCAGGTTCAGGCAGATGAAGCCTTCCTGCCCAGGGCTGCAGGCCTGTGATGGTCGGCAGCCTCGGTTTGGCCTGGGGTTGCTGGGTGCCCTGAGGATTTGGCCGAAGGTCCTGGCGTGGGCTGTGGAGTGAGGGTGGATTCTGGGAAGTACAGACCAGGTCCTGGAAATGACTGCCAGCTTCTCTTGAGAAAGGAGAGAGGACCCCAGAAGGACAGCAGCTGCCTTTCTCTGCCGGAGAAGGATATAAGGACAGAGAATTTCAAAAGGAACTTTAAGAAAAAAAATCTTTATGCTGTGCTCCCCTGCTAGGAGCAGGCTCCTAGAATTGAGCTTAGATCTTTGTCACTTGAAAAGCAAGAGATGAGAGGTCACCTTCCTGAGATCTTGGTGGAGCTTAGGTTCCCAGTGGGTATTCCAGAAGCCTTTCAGGGGTATGTGTGGGACTTTGATGTTTAAGATGTTGAGATAGAATATTTAGCCCTGTGTTTTCATTTTAATGTTGTTGAGGGCTGAAAGATTTGTGATAATAGAGTGGCTTCTAAAGATGTTCATCTCTGACAGGACATTAATTATAAGAATAAAGCAAGACCCAGATCTTTCTTTCCTCCTTGCCATTTTCCAGTCCTCTTTGTCTCCGTTTCATCATATTTTTATCAAAAGAAAGAGCTCCGATGTGAAATTTCCTTCTTCTCCACACTTTTCTGGGCATATCTGAGAAAACCATCTAAGGGCTTTCTAAACAATTCTTTCCTATTCAGTGGATTTCCACCTTAGTGAAAGAAGCTGCTCTGATGATAATCACCGGGAAGTTTTCATAGTCCTTACCCTTCCTGAATTTTCTTTTCCCTTTGAGGTGGGGACTCCCTCACGGGGAGCAGCCCCAGCTTCTCCTTTGTTGGGACAGCCATTCTGAGTTTGTGCATGTCTATACCTCCTTCCTTCTCATACTGACTCGTGGCTTATCAGCACCTCTGGGAGAGACTGGGCTAATCCTGAGGGCCGGGAATCTATCAGTCGTTTCAGCTCAGGTTACATATGAAGGAGGGAGGGGTTTGGGTTTTTTGGCTAGTGTTAGATTTTTAAAAATTTATTATTTTTAAAAGTTTTTATTGAAAATTATAGTTGATTTACAATGTTGTGTTGTTTCCAGGTATAGAGCAAAGTGATTCAGTTGTACATATATATATATGTACCTCTTCTTTTTTTTAGATTCTCTTCCATTATAGGCTATTACAAGATACTGAGTATAGTTCCTTGTGCTATACAATAGGTCCTTGTTGGTTATTTATTTATATATAATTGTGTACTTATTTAAATCCCAAACTGCTAATTACTCCCTCCCCTCTCATTTCCCCTTTGGTAACCATCAGTTTGTTTTCTGTGTCTGCGATCTATTTCTGTTTTGTAAATAAGTTCATTCACATCATTTTTTTTTAGATTCCACATATAAGTGGTATCATGATATTGTCTTTTGTCTTATTTCACTTAGAATGATAATCTCTAGGTCCATCTACGTTGCTGCGTACTGTTAGATTTTTGATTGACCTGTCCTTTCTTCCTCCCTGCTTAATCCCCATGACTTTGCAGGATTAGATGTGTACCGCAGTGCCCCTCATTGTAACTGTCGCTTAGTCAATGTTTGTTGTATTGAGCTGAGTCTTATTAGTCATGGCACAGAGCCCCAGGTGAACTGGCTAAATGTCAGAAGAACCAGAAGCTGTTTTGCTTGAGGAAGTTCTCTTCCTGGACAATTTAAGTTTTTAACAATTGTTCTGTTACCGTATGTATTTGCTTGCTAGGGCTTCCACAGCAAAATACACGGACTGGTGGCTTACAAAAGAGGAATTTACTGACTCACAGCTCTGGAGGCTAGAAGTCCAAGATCAAGGTGTTGGCAGGTTTGGTTTCTCCCAAGGCCTTTCCCTGGCTTGCAGACGGCCGCCTTCTTGCTGTGTCCTCACATGGCCTTTTCTCTGTGCATCCCTGGTATCTCTTTGTGTGTCCAAATTTCCTTTTGTAAGAACATCCATCAGACTGGATTAGGGCCCACCAATATGACTCATTTAACCTTTATTTTTTGGACTCCTTTAACCTTAATTACCTCTTTAAAGCTCTATCTCCCAATACAGTCACAATCTGAGGTACTAGGACTTATGAGTTTAACATATGTGTTTGGAGGGGATACAAGTCAGCCGATAGCACCGTATATCTCTACACCTGTAATGGATCCTAGATCAGAGAGTCAGAGACTAGTAGGATTGGAATGGACTTCAAATACCTGGTCCTTCCACCCACTTTACAGATGAGGATCCTGAATTCAAAAAGGGGAACTGGAGGGGCTTCCCTGGTGGCGCAGTGGTTGAGAGTCCGCCTGCCCATGCAGGGGATACGGGTTCGTGCCCCGGTCCGGGAAGATCCCACATGCCGCAGAGCGGCTGGGCCCGTGAGCCATGGCCGCTGAGCCTGAGCGTCCGGAGCCTGTGCTCCGCAACGGGAGAGGCCACAACAGTGAGAGGCCCGCATACTGCAAAAAAAAAAAAGGGGGGGGGTGACTGGAAACATCTGGATTAAAAAAATCGGGTATCCCAACCTCCTTCCTCCACAACCCCAAACCTCGTTTGGCTCCAGTCTGGGCTGGAGTTACAGGCCCTACCTGCCTCCCTGGGGACGAATGACAGTCAGGCAGAAACCTCCTCAGAGTGATACCATGTCCCAAGGACAGGAGGGCAGTGGCGTCCAGCTCCTTTCGTCATACCCGGGGCTCCTCTCGGCTCCAGGCGAAGCCTCCCAGCTCTCAGCCATTGCTCACTCCCAGTGTGCTCCCCCCAACACCAAGACACCCACCCAGCCTCCTTTTAGGGTTCTCCCAGGGGGAAATGCAAAGGGCAAGTTAAATTTGTCTTTAGCTACCCATCCCCAGCCTTGACATTTATGTTTTTCTTTCTTCAGCACCTGTAGCTCTCGTGCTGGTGCCTTCCTGTCCAGCTCCCCTTTCCTGGGACACCGCCTCCAGACCCGCTTGGTGGCCCTTTCCTGAGGGTCTCTCCTCCTGCTATTCCTTACCCCACCACAGTTTGGCTGTCCCTGTTTGAAATACCAGAATCTTCTGTGGTGCCCATATTCACTGCTCCCAGAGCCCTCAGCTCACACCTGCTCTGTGGCACTTCTCATCCTGCAGTGTAATTGTAGGCTCACACGCTGGTCTCCCCTCCTAGACTGTAAGCATCCAAAGCACGGGGCATTCTATTTCCTTTGTACCCTTAGGATTTAGTACAGTGTCTGGAACAGACTAGGCATTTAACAGGTGCTTCTGGGGTGAGTCAAATCCCTAGTTCCCCAGCCACCACTCAGCAAGGTCACAGCTTGACCTAATGATCTGCTTGCTGTGGGTCTGAATGTTGAAGGCGAGGCCCCCGTTGATTGGCACACAGACCTTTGAGGCAGGTGCTCTGGACCGTCATTTCTTCAGTCATTCATCACTTCAAACATCTTTTAAGCACCTACTGTTGTCAGGGATTGGACAATGAGCAAAACATATTCTGTTCTCAGTAAGTTCAACATAGGGCATGGCAGAGCTGGAAAATTTCCCTTTTCCACTTGACGCCACAGGTGCGGTAGGATAAAGACTTGAAGTTACATTTCTGGGTGTGTACCAGGCTCTTGAAAGTTTGTTGATGACTTATTTTGGTGTGTGTATTTCCAATATCTTGGATGAACACTCTGGTATCATGGTGCAAAGTGTCAGCCAAGGAATAGAGCCTGACTAACCTGTTCCTTTGTGGTTCATTTAATGCTGTTGGAAACCCATTTTGGTTGTCTGCACTCTCCTGGCCAGTCACAGTTTCAACATCCTCCATTGTTCTCTACCTTAGAAAAAAAAAGACTGAAAATCTTTTTGTGACAGTCCTGCAATTTTTGCTTGCCTCCTCAAAGTAATATTCTAGGCATTAAAAATGTAATTTGCATTGTGATTTGGGGGAGTGATAAATCTTGTGCCAAGGGCCATTTTTGGATAAGAGATCACTAGAATTATGAAATTCTCAAGGTGTGTGACAGGAAACTGGGGTTGGGCTGTGAGGAGAGGAAAGAGGGCCGTGAGTCTGCACTTTGCTCTGGTGGGGACAGCAGCAGTGGATGAATTTATTTACATTGATGAATATATTTACACACAGATGTAGTTTGGGGCTTTTGTGGTTTTTTCCTCAATAATTTGCCATTTCTAAGATACAGTAGAATCACTTTTTCCAAGTTGGAAGCACAACCTGTAAATGTATAAAAGTTAATCCCTTGATTTAAAAAAAAATCTACTTTAAATAGGTAATGCGTGCCTATGATATGAATGTACGGAAGAATATGCAGTGAAAAGTGTGTTGTGGGTATTTGCAATTCTTTTTTATTATTCTGGTAAAAATACATATTTATCATTTTAACCATTCGTAAGTGTACAATTCAGTGACATTAAGTACATTTGTAAGGTTGTATAATCATCACCAGTATCAATATTCACAACTTTTCCATCATCCCCCCAACAAAAACTCTGTACCCATTAAACAATAATTTCCCTTCCTCCCTCCAGTCTTTGGTAACTACTATTCTACTTTCTGTCTCCAGGAATTTGACTACTCATAAAAGTGGAATCATATACAATTTGTCTTTTTGTGACTGGCTTGTTTCACTTTGCCTGCCTTAGAGGTTCATCCACGTTCTAACAGGTATCAGAATTTCATTTCTTTTTAAGGCTAAGCAATATTCCATGGTATGTATATACCACATTTTGTTTACCCATTTTTTCATTGATGGATATTTGGGTTGTTTCCACCTTTTGGCTAGTGTGAGTAATGCTGCTATGAACATTGGTATAAATGTCTGTTTGAGTTCCTGCTTTCAATTCTTTTGGCTATATACCTATAAGTGTAATTGCTGGGTTGTGATTCTTTTTGGTTACTTAGATTCTAAGCCACTGTGCTGTGTTGGAGGATTCTTCCATCCTTTTGAGGCAAAGCCTGCTTCTCACGGCAGAAGGTAGAATTGATTTGGGGAATTGTTTCTGACATTTTAGTCCCCTAAGCCTGATTCGGAACTATCTAAGCCTTACAATATCCTTCTAACAAACTCCCTTCCTACTTAAATCAGCCAGGGTTGTTTTTTGTTGCTTGCAATGCAAATGCTGACTGACACAGTTTCACTCAAATTCCTGTTCCCAGCACAGCAGTTCCACTCCTTCAGGCAGCTGTTGTCATCAGTTTCCTATGCCTCCCTCCAGATAATCCTTTAGTATTTGTAAATGTAAAAGAGAATATATTTTTGCCTTGTTCATGAGCCCACACCTAAGACTAAGGCCTTGAGGATGTAAACTATGGGCTGTTAAGTGTTAACTCAATAATTTCCCACTATCTGTGCTTGGGGGCGGGCAGATGTTGATACTACCTTGGGCTTTGTCAGCTCTCTGATGAATTAACATGTATGGCAAGGCTGTCCTCAAAGAGCTCAGCAGGAAGGGGAAGAAGGGAAAAACAAGATGGGGAGCCATGGATGACATCAGAGCCTACAGAGAGAGGCAGCGGAGATGGATGTCAAGGAGACTTTGCTTTGTTGCCGGGTTCTGTGGCTCATCTCTCACTAGAGCTTTGTCAGCAGGTTCCATAACTATGGACATTTTTGATATTTATTTATTTATTTATTATTTTTTTGTGGTACGCGGGCCTCTCACTGTTGTGGCCTCTCCCGTTGTGGAGTACAGGCTCCGGACGCGCAGGCTCAGTGGCCATGGCTCACGGGCCCAGCTGCTCCGCGGCATGTGGGATCTTCCCGGAACGGGGCACGAGCCTGTGTCCCCTGCATCGGCAGGCGGACTGTCAACCACTGCGCCACCAGGGAAGCCCAAAATTCTTGATTTTTAATCCCCAGTCTCAGTGGGATAGAGAGCTGAATGGAGCTGGTTTGGGTCCTACGTACCTATGTTACCTTGGGTTGTATTCTGTGAGTCTCTTTTCAGACAACTTCTTAGATCTCAAGCTGGGACGCCTACCTTGATGTGTCCCACCTAGTGGCTTTGCACCTGAACTGTTCAGGAGGGAAAGGGAAAGAGAAAGGAGGAGAAAAAGAATGAAGGGATTTGTCTTTTGCAAAGGGCACTCTTGCTATAATGTGGAAGGCAGATTGAAGGGATCCCAGAGTCCATGGGGAGATCCCGTTAGGAGGCGGCTGCAGCCATCAGGTGAGAGATGGTGGCAGTTCGGACAAGGGTCGAGGTGGTGGAGGTAAAGAGCTGTGGGTGGATTCAGAATTCTAGGAGGGGAAGCTATTAGGATTTGGTGAAGGATTCTCAGGTGGGTGTCAGAGGGGGCGGTGGTTAAGGAGATGCCGAAGTTTCTTGCTTGTGCCAGTGTTGCTTGGTAGGCCATTCACAGAGACAGGGAACCCAGAAGAAGATCAGGCTCGGTGGGGGAGTGATGACCTGTCAAGGGAGCTCCTGGAGGAAGAATATGACGATGACATAACAACAGAGTAAATGCATTAGAATTCTTCATTCATTCATTCATCCATTCATCAGTTAGTTATTGACAACCTAGAGACTAAACCTTTCTGAAAATTGGCCTAAGTACAGTCTACTCCACGTGACTGTGGTGAGGGGTTATGAATTATTTGGGGATAGTTTTAGTTTCCTCATCTGTGAAAATGAGGCCATCCAAGTAGATACTCTTAAATGTGCCTTCTAATTATTGCACTATGAGAAATGAAAGCCATTTCTTCTCTCTGCCTCTATCCTAACAGCCCATGGACTATAAGCTGGAGGAGGTCAGGGCACTGTCTGTTTTTATTCACCAGAGTCTTCTATATGTTAACTTCTGGAGCGGGGACTGGAGTGTTTACCTGTCTCCTTTACCCACCAGCCTCCATGGGGAATGGACATTATTCAGCTGAACATTCATTACAAAAAACCCAACATTTTCTTGTTTTGCTTTCTGACATTAAATAAGAGACCCTTTTCTGTGGGCTCTTCCAAGTCCCAGTCTCTTGAATATATTTTTATCTGCAGTCATTTCTGGCAGTAAACTTGTTTCAGATTCAAGAGAGCAAAAAATAAACAGCAAGCTTATATTATCTTATCACTGTCACTGAATAATCTGGAGAACTAGATCCAATTTAACTATTCTAAGCTGCTTACCAAAATATCCCCTGGGGAAAGCATCTTGGGATACAGTCAAAACAACTCAGGGTAAAACAAAAGACATTCAGGTGCAGAACCCACTGCATGGAACAAACAGCAAAATCCAAACCCAAACCCCCAAATCTGCCCCAAACCACAGGCTCCAAACAAACAAAACCAGGTCCCCACCACCTCCAAAACACACACACACACACACACACACACACACACACACACACACAGAGTGTGCTTCCCTCAGTTGTGCTGTGTTTGGGGGACTCTGATGCAGCCCAGTCCCAGGGAGGGGCTGGAACACTTTCCAGGTCAGGTTCTCTTCTGTTTGTCAGAATCTTCTCCCCTCTGCTCTGCCGTCAGTGACTTCTGAGGACTTTCTAGTGGTGGACATAATCGTAAGCAGTCAGATGCTTTTGTTGTCCCCTCCAATCTTCTACAGTCATCTCTTGCCATCGTTGGCCCTGAGTGAGTCACCACAGTTGTCACCTTGGTGACATGAATATCTAGGTCTTTGTTTAACAGTCTCTGGAGGCAAGACTTTCTTCTTTAAGACAATTGGAATTTTCCTCCATGTTTCTGAGCTGGGGGATGGAGAAGAGAGAAGAGGAACTAAGGGGTCTTGCTATAGGTGGAGCTTCGAGGGAACTGGTCGTCTTTCCAGGGGCCCCTCAGCAGTGAAGCACAGTCTTGGCCAGCTCTCTGTTTGAGGTTCCTAGGGTATCCTTAAAAGTGAAGACAAGCCCAACTTGTGTTAGAATTCACATGTTTACATTTAATAAGAAAATACATTAGCACATGTAAGTAGAGTTGTTTTAGTCCTAAGATAGTATTTATTATAAAATTAATAAAACGTTAATTATTAGTTTTTATAATATGGTTCTAATCAGTGGAGAAAAGATGGATGATACAATGAATAGTGTGTTGAGATACACTGTTACACCAAAAATAATTTCACAGTGGAGCAAATATTTAAACTTGACCCATGAAATCGTTAAAAGTACTTGGAAAAACTATGGAAGAGTTAAAACGATTATCCTAGTGGGAAAGACTTCAAAATGTGACACAAAACCCAGAAGCAGAAAAGATACTGTTGATATTTTTAAATATATGAAAACATAAAATTTCTGCGAGGCAAAATCCTGTATAATCAAAATCTAAAGACAAACAAATGAGAAAAACCATTTGTAACTCATATCGTAGATTAAGCACTGATTTCCCTAATATATTAAGGGCCCCTATAATTTAATGAAAGAGCAACAAGCCCATAGAAAAATGGCCAAAGGATATAAACTGAGGTAATGAAATGGAAATGGCTCAAACATATAAATAAATGCCCAACTTTACTCCTAATAGGAAAATGCAACCTGAATTCTAGGACATCAACTTTCACCTATTAAACTAGAAAATATAAAACTGTTTGATAACATACTCTGTTAGAGAAGCTGTGGGAAGTACACACTCTTACAGATTGATGGTGGGAGGACAAACTCCCTGGAGACCAATTTGCTAACGTGGATATATATTACAAATGCATGTGCCTTCTGGCCTGCATATGCCACTTCTAGAACTTTATCCTACAGTTACACTCATGCAAATATAAAATGACAGATGTAGGCAATCCTTCACTGCAGCACGGTAGAGAATATTTAAACCATTTAAATGTCTACCAAGAGGGGATGGATTAAAATAAATATTATAAACGTGTACAGTAGAGAATATTTAAACCATTTAAATGTCTACCAAGACGGGAGGGATTAAAATAAATATTATAAACGTGTACGATGGTACATTATACGGTCATTAAAAAATGAAGTATATCTTTATATACTGATATGGAATTAGCTCCAAAACATATTGTTAAGGAACAATAAAAAATATCATTTCATGATGTATGTAAATCAAATCATTATGCTGCACACCTTAAACTTATACAGTGCTGTAAGTCAGTTATATCTCAATAAAACTGGAAGAAAAAAATCAAACAACGTGCAGAACAATTTGTATAGTATGTTTCCACTTTAAGAATATATATTATGCATATAACACCCCCCCCCGAACACACATGTTTGCCTGCAGATGTGTAGAATATCCCGTTTACAAACAAACTCTCTTGGGAGAGCAATAGGATTACTGGGAGACAGAGAGGGAAGGAGATCTGTCCTTTACTGCTGCACTAGAACTTTCTAAATTGTTATATCATGAGGATGAATTACAAATTTAATAAATAAGTTAAAATTAAAAAATTGTTCACTCCTAGAAGTACAGTTCTATAATGGGACACAGCTTAGACTTTATTTATTTATTTATTTATTTATTTGAGAGTCTCCAGCTGACTTTATTTTATTTTATTTTTTTAACATCTTTATTGGAGTATAATTACTTTACAATGGTGTGTTAGTTTCAGCTGTATAACAAAGTGAATCAGCTATACATATACATACATCCCCATATCTCCTCCCTCTTGCGATAGGGAGGGTGGGAGGGAGATGCAAGAGGTTAGACTTTTAAATTGACACCTCCCCCTTCCCCGACACACACACACACACACACACACACACACACACACACACATACACACATCTAGCTAGACCCTGGGACAGGTCCTGGAAGTCTTCACAGCCCTTTCTCCGTATTCTGCTGCTCGCTCCTGAGTGATACCTGAGGGTCACTTTATTATTACACTCCATGGTACCATTACATTTAGTAGCTTCCAAGAAGATGCTGCCTTTTTTGACCGAGAGATACCAGGACCCAGAGAGAGTTTTTCTGGCTTACAGGGAAGCTTTTCTTTCTCTTAAGAACCTCCTTGTGCAGGTAGATGAAATTGCTTTAGTGGTGGCAGGAATAAAAAGAGCTGTACCTTATGACTCTTTCTTTCTGATATAGTTTTTGGAAAAAGGCTGCTGTTATTCATGCATTGTAAGTGACTTTTTTGACTTTGATCCTCCCTCTCTTCCTCCCTTCCTCTTTCCCTCCATCCCTTTCTTTCCTAGTTTCCTTCCTTTCCTTATTCATTCTCTCCTGTGTAAATCCATTTTAGAAGTAGGAAGTGTTGGAAGTTCTATTTGCCTGTGATTACAAAATCACAGCCCTCATTTGGTAACACAGGGATTCCCTACAAAAAGATTCTGCAGGTTCAAACTTTCACTGTGCTTTTGTTTGCTAATTCCTTTTTTAAACAATAAAGTTGTGTTCATGATCACAAGAAAATCATCACATCAACTGAGAGAACAACTGGATGTCAATAAAATCTAGACTTACGAGTTTCAAATATGGAAGGCTTTCAATATTATATGTGTCCATTGGTTCTGGAGCTTCATCATGGCCCAGAAGGCTAAACGTAGCCCCATCAGAGTTGGGGCACCACCAACCTAAGGGATGTATGGAAAGAAAGAAAGAAGCAATTAAGAAGTATAGTTCCACTCAGGTTTCAACCAGCCAAAGCTAACTCAGGGTACCCTTGGCTCTATCACATTTGACCATCCCTGAGCCCTTAAGATTGGAGGTCTCAGGTGGGAACATCTGATTGGCTGAGCCCTTGGGGCCAGTTTCTGAAAGGGCGAACATCCCCCCATCTTTGACTTCTGTAGAGGAAGGTGCAGATCTGTCTGCCTTTGTGTGTTGTCTCCCACCCCAACATTAGAAAGGGTTTTGAGAAGCCCAGAATGACAAACGTCCTACCAGTAGTTTGGATTTTCTCCTTCAAATATCATATCTTGTATGCTAAGCTGGTGAGTTAAAAAAAAAACTGTAAGGGAGGGTTTTGAACAACTGGAGGACTGGAGTCACTAAAGATTATTCATAGATAACATAAGATAGATCTCCGTTTTGGAGGGTTATTCTCACCAAGATTTAAAAGCTTAAAACTTAATGACTCGTAGTCGAGTTTAATTTTTCTAGCTTCAGACTGCTTGGCTGCCTATGTAGTGCTTTGAGGGGGCCACACTTCATTAGGCCTTTTGGGTGATGTTATTTCTTCATACCAGTCTGAAATTTCACACTCTGCTTCGAGATGAAAAGAACCAACTGCAAGGGTTCTTGACCAAAAGCAACATAATTTCAAGTTGTAAAAATCACTTGATCTCTTCACTCTTCATCACTTTGCACCAAATCACTTGATCTCTTCACTCTTCATCACTTTGCACCAAATGACAAGGACCTATCAATATTCATTTAGTTCCTTGCTTGTTTAATGCCCATGTTTGTGGAGAAAGTTGGTTAAAATATGATAACCTGTGGCCACTTTGCTTGAGAGGGGTCTTTCAATAACCTTCTGAATAATTCTTCTTTCATGTGACTTCAATGAAGAGATACCTGTGGACTGGTCAATTAAAATAAAATTAACATTAGTCAAATTAGTGTGGTCCAAGAATGACAGTAGGTAATGTGTAGAGCAATTTCCTACCAGGAGAAGCTTACCTCAGGTCCCAAATGTTGAGCACGGGCCCATTTTTTTGTTATTGTTGTTGATCTACAGTGGTTCTCAATCTTGTCTTCAAATCACCTGGAGAGCTTTAAAAATCCCCAATGCCCAGGCTACACCTCAGACTGCTTAAAACAGAATCTTTGGGGGCAAGATCCAAGAGTCAATATTTTTCAAAGCTTTCCAGATGGTCCTAATGTACAGGTAAAATGGAGAACCACTGGTTCATCAAATTGACTGGCAAATGATTAAGAGCAGATCACAAACTCGTACCCTGTTTCATTCTAGAAACTTTAGCTCCCAAACCTACAGCTTCAACTCTGGGATCCCTCCTGAGTTAGGACTCCATATTTGTTCACAACAAAGATTGTGATCTAGCTTTCACCTGCAAATCCTCTCTCCCTCCTTTGTTTCTATGTTGGTCAATGGTGTGTAAGTCCTAGTGCTGGTCAAGGGAGGTCTGTAATAGCTTTTTGTTGAAATGTAGATTCTGATTCAACAGGTCTGGGGTGATTCTACCTTCCAGGAACCACACCTGATTAGAAGGGATCAAATGTCCAACTGTCCCAGTTATTTTTATTTTCTATCATAACCTATCATAATATCTTGTTTATTTTCTTCACATACCAGAGTTATTTTGCTTCTTTATTTGTTTATTGTCAGTCCTTCCACTCCACGAAAGCAATCTTATTTCTCTTGTATCTACTGCATGCCTATTATACTGCTTGGCATTTAATCATTGCTACTTAAATATTGAATGAATACGTGAATGAGTGAACATGCCGAAGAGACTGTCATGGGAGCTGGGTCAAGCTGGAAGAGCTCTTTTCTGGTAGATTCGTGATGGAGATGCTGAGTTTTTAAGGGCAGCTGAGGTGAAAGGTGAAGAGAAATTAAGGGCATGAATGGAGGATAGGCAACAGTTGGATAACTGAGCCTATCGAGAGGAAGAAGTAAGGGTTTAAGTGAAGAGTGGATAATATCAGGATCTGGGTGGCACAGTTCCGTGTCTCCCAAAAGGATGGACCCCCATTGCTTTTACTCGCTTTCTTTCTTTTGGACTCATGTTGTCATAAGGCCTTGCTTGAAGATTTGGGAGAGGTTGCCCATCAGTCTAAGTTCCATCCAAACATCCCTTGTGACGCCTTGTGGGCTAAGAGTACAGGGCCCATGGTTCTTTTGTGCTGGAATGTGGGGCAACAGTGACTATCACAGGTCCTGGCACATAGTAGGTGTCAAAGATGAACCCCAATCTCACAGAGGATAAGGAGCAAACCTACTGCCATTCTCTGGGTGCCAAAAGTAGGCAACAAGACTTAAGGGATTGGCGCTTCCCTGGTGGTGCAGTGGTTGAGAGTCCGCCTGCCGATGCAGGGGACACGGGTTCGTGCCCCGGTCCGGGAAGATCCCACATGCTGCGGAGCGGCTGGGCCCGTGAGCCATGGCTGCTGAGCCTGCACATCCAGAGCCTGTGCTCCGCAACGGGAGACGCCACAACAGTGAGAGGCCCGCGTACCGCCAAAAAAAAAAAAAAAGAAAGAAAGAAAAAAAAAAGACTTAAGGGATCAGTGCAATATGGTGATTACTCATAGTGGGGAAATAGCAGGAGCATTACCTAGATGGGACCAGTTCCCCGGGGTTCCTTGTGCAAAGTGATGAGGCTGAAGGGTGCTACACACAATCTATACTGCATCTGAGGAGCCTGGGGTCAAAGGCACAGCTCTTTTTGAGCAAGCGGTAAACACTGCAGCGAGCAACAAGCTAATTCCCTTCCCTGGGGGACAAGTAGCTACATGGTAGTTACTCTTGGCTACCCCTTCATCATCTTCAGTGTCAGGAGATGGAGGAGGCTTGAGGTCTGGCACAGTCAGCAAGAACACACAGGATGCTCAGGACCAGGGGTGGGAAGAGTCTCCCAATAGGAGGTGTTCATAAGTGTTTATTGAATGAATAAATAAGCATAATTATAGTGTGCTCTGCTTAAAGTGAGAGGTCTTTGTCCCATTTCACTGGGTGGCTTAGAATGGAGATCTTGTTTCTGTTATAGTGTATAAGTTTAACTATGCAGTTTTAACTATAACTTGTTCTCACTCTTTTTTTTTAAAGTATCTTTTTTTAAATTAATTTATTTTTATTTTTGGCTGTGTTGGGTCTTCATTTCTGTGCGAGGGCTTTCTCTAGTTGTGGCAAGTGGGGACCACTCTTCATCGCGGTGCGCGGGCCTCTCACTATTGCGGCCTCTCTTGTTGCGGAGCACAGGCTCCAGATGCGCAGGCTCAGTAGTTGTGGCTCACGGGCCTAGCTGCTCCGCGGCATGTGGGATCCTCCCAGACCAGGGCTCGAACCTGTGTCCCCTGCATTGGCAGGCAGATTCTCAACCACTGTGCCACCAGGGAAGCCCTGTTCTCACTCTTACTTGGGACCTTGAGAAGTGCTAGAAAGAAATATGGGGTGTGTAGGAGGGTAGGACATTGGCAGATGAAATGCAAATTTTGCTGGGAAAAGAGAGGCGTTTTGGGGAAGCAGGTTGATGAGCCTTAGAAGTATTTGCATAACTGCTAGAAATTCCCACACAGTGCCGTGCTGTGATTGGTTATTAAGCTGCAGCTGCAACTGTAGAAGACGCTTCTATCCAAGTTTTAAATAATCATCTGAAGTGTGCAATTCTCCCCTAGATGGTAGATTGAAATTCATGCTCTCTGTGTTCTATACTTCAGGATATTTTCCTTTAAAAAAAACCACTTCTGTTTGTACTGGGGAGAGTAAAATAGACTGAAGAGAGTTTGGAAGATAACCAAGATAGTAACAGCCTGAAAGGGACCAGCTGGGGAGAGCATTTCATCTGCAGGGTTAGAAATTAATAATGTCATCTTGTTAAGATGCTAAGCACTGCTCAAACTACTTTCACTGAGAGGTTAAATTGGATCCAGTATCAGGGACCAGGACTAGACTGAGTTAGCCACTGAATAAAACCATAGTTTAAGTATCTCAAATCCACCCTTACAACTAAAAAGCAGCGATTTGCCCCATCATCAAATAAAGCAAGCTTTCAAGACCCAGGGGAAAACAGTGGCAGGGGTTCAATAGGGTGTGTACATTCTGACTCCACCCTACTTTGGGGTTCCTCTCTCATCCATTTCCCAAGTCTAACTTAGATCCTAAGACGCCGTCTCTAACCTCTTCCACCCTCACCTTCTTGGAGGCTCAGAGCTGTTGTTATTTTAATCAGTGTTTTTCAAACTTTAGTGCGAATCAGAATTACCCAGAGAGTTTGCAAAAACACAGACTTCTGGGCCCTAACCTCAAGCATTCAGGAGATCTGGGGTGGTGCTTGCGATTTTGCATTCTAAGTTCCCAGGCGATGCTACTACTAATGTGCCCAGGACCACAATTTGAGAAACTTCAATCTAAGTACCTTGTGTTTTGCACTTGTTTGTAAATGTCTCAGGACTGGAGACCTCTCTTCCTGTACTGCTATTGAAATCTTCATACGTATATGTCTTGTCTGGTGCCTGTATCTTATCTACATGATAAAAGCTGGTTCCATTCACAATTCCCCACATACTTATTCATCCTCATCTGAGTTATAAATTCTTTGAAGAAAGGAGTCTTTGATCTATGCAAAGACTATGTACTTAGGAAGTACTCAATAAATATTTGCTACATAAATAGATGGATAGAAGTTTCTTGATTTCAATCAAGATTTTCTCCTACATATTCTATATTCTTATTTTGTTCTGTTATGAATACCTTCAGTTTTCCTCAAATAAGTCCCCAATAGTTTAAAAATATCTTCTATTGGTTGAGTAGTATGGAAAGGACTGAAAAATTAAAATGTCTCACTTCAGGAACTTCCCTGGTGGTCCAGTGGTTAAGAATCCACTTTCCAATGCATGGGACTCGGGTTTGATCCCTGGTCAGGGAACTAAGATCCCACATGCCGTGGGGCAACTAAGCCTGCGCCGCAACTAGAGAGAAGCCCGCACACTGCATGCCGCAACTAAGACCCAATGCAGCCAGAAATAAATAAGTAAACAAATAAATATATTTTTTAAAAAGTCTCACTTCAGTGTAGTTCCCGTTGACCAATAAAAGATACTTTTCCCATCCTAGGTTCTTTAACACTTTAACACTTTTCCTTTTTTTTAAATTTATTTATTTTATTTTTGGCTGCGTTGGGTCTTCATTGCTGTGCACAGGCTTTCTCTATTTGCGGTGAGCATGGGCTACTCTTCATTGCGGTGTGCGGGCTTCTCATTGCGGTGGCTTCTCTTGTTGTGGAGCATGGGCTCTAGGCGCACGGGCTTCAGTAGTTGTGGCACATGGGCTCAGTAGTTGTGGCACACGGGCTCTAGAGCACAGGCTCAGTAGTTGTGGCTCATGGGCTTAGTTGCTCTGAGGCATGTGGGATCTTCCCGGACCAGGGCTCGAACCCGTGTCCCCTGCATTGGCAGGCAGACTCTCAACCACTGCACCACCAGGGAAGCCCCATGAGCTTTTCTGGCTGGTGTCTCTGAAGTCTCTTGGGGCCCAGCTCTCACTGGGGTTCCGTTGAACTTTTGGAAATACAATACAGTGGTCTTCTTTGTATAAAAGACACTTTTTCACCTCCGCCTTGGCAGTGGCAACAGGGCTGAGCCTGCATGATACCGGCCATTGTTTTCCTTTGTCCTCAATGGGACTTGATTCTTGCAGCAGTTTCCAGTTTGGGAGGAGAGCTTTGGAGGGAGATTATCAGAATTCTTTTTTTCCTCCTGCTGTTTCCAAGTACAGGAGCAGAGTTTTGACTGGGCAGGAAGCCGGGAGAGTAGTAGTAAGTCACTGTGTATTTCAAACCTACTAGCAGAACTCAAGGCTTTAAACCAATCTCACAAAGAGTCAAAGATTTGAGAAATAGAAAAATTACCTCTTCATCCGTCCATTTAAGAAACGAATTTCATATCTAGCTTTCTTATTGTTATAGATAAGTATGTCCTCTATCTTGACACCTAAGAGAGCGGGGGGTCTCATAATCTGTAATTATTAGGGTAATCACTTTTTTTCTGCCTACAACAGCTCCTGTGAGAGTGCTAAAAAAGCATAGATTTGAGACCACATAGACTAGAGTTCAACTTTTAGCTTTCCCCCTACTTCAGTTGTGCTCTGTTGAGAAGCAGACGCCGGGACAGGATTAGTTGTACAGAGATTTAATGGGGGAGGGAGCGGGGGTGGCTGGAACAGAGCAGGACTTCAGGTCACTTGCATGTCGGACACCTGAGAAAGAGGATGGGAAGGAGGGTTGTGTGGGAAGTTTTGAACTGCAGTGTTAACGTGGGGAATCTCAAGCCACAGGGGTCTGTTGGAGGAGGCCTGTGTCTCGCAGGAATGAGTCCTCACCTAGTAGCCCCACTGTGTTCAGTTGTTGGCTGGGAGAAGTGGTGATATGTATGGTCTTGGAGGGAAAGTGGTGGTGGGTCCAGAGGGCAGCAGCTGGGCTGCCAGACGTCCTTGCAGCGGGGGATCTGAGAGGCCCGTTTCCATGACCACCACAGACTCTAAAAACATATTCTGGTTTTGAAACTGAGTCCGCCTGAAACCGAAGTCCTCTCCTGAGTTTATGATTAACCTCTCTATCAAAATGTTCTTCCTTTTTTTGTTCTACATCTGTTCCCCTCAAGATTGAGGAGTATCACAGAAAAGGGAGGACTGTAACCAAGTAGGACCCTATGGGACCTTCCTGGGACAGACCTCCGAGTATCCTGTGCCTGCCTCTTGTTTGTAGAAGAGCTTTAGTTTCCCAGGCTTCCTCTGAGTCTCAAAAGGCTGTCTCAAGAGTTAAGGGTTAGGAAATGTGAAGACGTAGAAACAAAGAATACTGGTTGGGCTGGAAACTGGTAACAATTTAGACTATAAACCAGCCACGTAGCAGAGTCACCAAACTCTCAGTTCCCTGAAAGATGTACATAAAGGTCTGACACACATTCCTAAGGTTTTTTTATTCTTTTTTTTTTTTTTTTTTGCGGTGCACGGGCCTCTCACTGTTGTGGCCTCTCCTGTTGCGGAGCACAGGCTCCGGACGCGCAGGCTCCGCGGCCATGGCTCACGGGCCCAGCCGCTCCGCGGCATGTGGGATCTTCCCGGACTGGGGCACGAACCCGTGTCCCCTGCATCGGCAGGCGGACTCTCAACCACTGCACCACCAGGGAAGCCCCCTAAGTTGTTTTTTATGGGAAGTGGACACTCACCAGATGAGAACTGCTGACCTCAAGCATGTAGACCCCAGACTGGTTGAAACCAGAAGATTGGTGATGCTCAACTCTTCACCTTGTTGCCAACCAATCCGATAATTGTGCACAAGCTGCTCACACACCCTACAGCCTCCTCCCTCACGCCGCCTTTAAAACCTTTGTCTCCTAACTAGCAACTTGGAGATGGTCTTAGGACATTAGTCCATCATCTTCCCAGGTTGCTGGCCTCCTGCATAAAGCAAGATTTCCTTTTCCACCAACACTTGTCTCTCCAGTATTGGCCTTTTGAGTGGTGACCTGCCGAACTTGGGTTCAGTACCAGCCTCGTCCAGTTACATTTTACTGCCTCATGGATACAGAATGTTGGGAATACAGTTGGGTGTCCTACCTTCCCCTAACTAAGGATGGCTGTGAATGAGATCTGCCTAGAATTTGGATCTTGGGTAGAATGACCAAGAGGTTAAAAACCACAGAGGTGAATTCATCTCAGCAGCTACCACCTTTGTTCTTTTTCTTTTTTTTCCCCTCCCTTGGTTCTTGATTGTAATTTCTAAATATGGTTTCCAAACTTTCCCTTCAATTCTTAAATTACTCCCCATTTTCTCTTTGAGTTAAATGTCACTTTTATTGCTTGAAACCAAAGTACACTAACTTGTCCATTAACTATGATTTTGGGTGTTTAATCTTTTTGCTCTACTTTTTAAATGTGGGAGTTGGGGAAGTTGAATAAGAGAATATGTGAAACATTTGGTATATGGGAGGCACCCAACAATTTTTCCCCCTTCAAAACTTACTCAACATTTTAACAATCTCTCTCTGAGATTTGAGTTTGAATAAAATTGCATTAGGTTGTCAGTGTTTATTTTTACAAACATCACACCATTGCTATTTATTGAATGTCAACTATGTGTGAACTAAAATTCTACAAAGGATACTTCAAGAGATGGTCCCCAGTCTCAGAAGGAAACAACCACTTTCTCAAAAATCTTAATACCCTATTGTCTAAAATAAAATTCAAAATACTTTCTTTTTGTCATTTAAGGCCACTCAGCATCTCACCCTGTCTTTTCTTTCCAGCCTCATTTCAAACCCCTGCCCATCTCATTCCCAAACTTACCCACCCAGATTGAACCCACCTTGCTCTTCCTGCATCAGGGGTCTTATTAGGACTTTCCAATTACCCCTTTGCTTTCTGCTACCCATCCTACACCCCTGCATTCTGCTGTCAAAATCCTACCTGTCCTTGGGTTGACCTCAAATGTCCTCTACACAAAGCCTTCTGAACTCTGAACTGGCCCCGGTGTTTCTGATTTCCTCCTGTGTCCTCCCTCTTTGCACATGGTAGCTACTTTCTCCAGGGTGGTTATATGTGCCCACACTTGAACTTCCCCACTGGACCAAGGGTAGGGCTTGCATCTCACTACTCTTTATTCCCCCAGACTACCCAGCACAGTCTCTGAGACATAAGTGCTCCCCAAGTGATAACCAGAAGCACGTGGGAGAAGGCCAGACGGGAGGAGTACAATATGATGGTAGGAAGCAGACAATACATTTCTCAGTACTGTACCAGAAGTACAGATAAAACTCTTTTTTAATTTTATCTTGAAATAACTTCCAAACTTAGAGAAATGTAACTCCAGCACAAAGAACTCCTGCATACCTTTCACCCTAATTTACCAACTGCTAATATTTTGCCACATTTGCTTTATCCTTTCTCACTCTTTCTGTCTACAGATAATTACTTTTTGAACCATCTGAGAATAAGTTGCAGAAATCCTGCCACTTTCCCCTAGATACATCAGTGTGCATTTACTAAGAATCAGGAAATTCTCTTACCCAACCACAGTACAATGATCAAAATCAGGAAATTTAACGTCGATTCAGGATTAGTCTATATCTTAGTTAAATTTCTCCAATTGTCCCTAAATCTATTATATCAATTTTCTTTTCTGGTTTATGATCCAACTTAGGATCATATGTTAAATTTAGTTTGCATGACAGATAAGATTTTAAGAAAAAAATAGCATGGGGGGAGGTTCAGTTTCTACTCAAATTCAAGATGCCTTTCGTTGATCATACCGGCAAGTTCTGATAGCAAAGAAGAGAGTCTTGTGCCCTTATACAGAGGTGCTGTGTTTCCTGTTGCCTTTTATTTGCGGGCCCATCAGATGCTCTGCCAGTATTGAGACCTAAGGGTTCTCTCCCCGCTTGGTGGTGAGAAGGGCTTCCTGGGGGATGAGATGATGGTTGTCTACTTGCAATTGCTTGTTTTTCCCAGAGATTGGCAAGGAGGTGGACTCCTGTGAGACCCAACACGGCAGGGAACACTCACTCGGAAGTGGTTTTGAGAAGCAGTGTTACTGATGTCAATTATTAATCATATTTCTTTTAAGATTCTAAATTAACACAACACAATTATCCATATCTTATGATTATAGAAACACAAAATATTAGCCTTTCACTTACAAATGTGTAAATACTAATTTTAGCCTTGAATGAGTTGAAAGGCAAATTACCCCAACATTACTGACTGGAGGTGCTGAGGGAGAAAAGAGACCATCTCTTTTATCCCTTTGGTGTGCTCCTGAAACGTTTAGCATTTGATGGCTCAAGTTTCATTCTTAGTTTAAAGCAGTTCAGGAAGGGAACTCATCTTTCTTGGCCCCTACCTCTCAATCCTTTGCAAAGAAAGTGGAGAGATCTTCTTCGTCAGAGACCTTTCACCCTCATGCACCTTTTATATGCTAGCTCTCCTTCCTGGACGGTCCATTTTCCCTTTCCTGGATGGTTACATTTTCTCTTTCACAGTTAAGGTATAATTCAGTGGCCACCTCCTCCATGAGGTCCACTGACTCTTCAGTAGTTATTTGTCCTTTCCTCCATACACCTCAGCATTTGCTCAGTGTTATACAAAGTAACACACCGTGTTGTAAAGTCTCTATTTCTGGTCCTGAAGATCCTAAATGAATTTCGTCTTCATCTTCTTCATACCCAGCACAGTATCTGGCACATGGATGGTGCCCAAGGAATGAATGAACCTCTGACATGATCTCACACTGACCTTTTAAGAATCCCTGGATACTCATCACTTAATTTTGGAAGCTGCTTGTTCTAGTTCTCTTTGCTTTCCTTCTCTCTGATACCCTTTGTACTTTACTTTTCACTTGGGTGAAATGGATCCTGCAGCTTTATTGCAGTTGGGAAGGCATTCAGATTACAAAGCCAATGTGGTGGTTTGGGGGATAATTCCATTTGAAGCCTATTGGAAAGCAGACACCTGGAGGCGTCTGAAAATTTGTCTTGTCACTTCTAATTCTTTTTGACCGATGGGTATTTTTATCATTCTCAAAGACCTTTGGGACAGCAATTTTGTATGGCCCTGGATAGAAACCTGTATAGTGGCAGAGTATTGAAGCATGTGTGACGGTTTAGAGACATAAAAATGGGTTTTCCCAGCTGCCCCAGCACAGAATACAGCTTCTCAGTTCTGTCAGGGCTGGAGCTGAACAGAAGTCTAGCTGCTCCAGAATGATATCAGTGCAAATTTATCTGGTCTCACAGATAAGCTCCCTGGTCCCACTGTCCTTTTCTTCCACCTCATCAATTCAGTGGGTCTGGCCTCATCCAGGCCATTGGCCCTCCTTGTACTTGGCAACTTTTACTCTTTTTTTTTTTTTTTTTTTTTTTTTTTGCTGTACGCGGGCCTCTCACTGCTGTGGCCTCTCCCGTTGCGGAGCACAGGCTCCGGACACACAGGCTCCGCGGCCATGGCTCGCGGGCCCAGCCGCTCCGCGGCATGTGGGATCTTCCGGGATCGGGGCACGAACCCGCGTCCCCTGCATCGGCAGGCGGACTCTCAACCACTGCGCCACCAGGGAAGCCCGCAACTTTTACTCTTAAGTCAGCGTCTCATCCTGTATCACCTCCTGCTCTGCTTTTGCTCTATCTCCTAGGCCTTGGAATTCTATCTGTATCTAATGTCAGTCTCCAGCACAAGCACCTGTATATTCTATTAATGTCGTAATGGCTAGCTTGTAAGGCATGGCTCAGAAGAGTCACGGTTACCCATTTGCCTTTAGAGCAAAGTCTTGGCACCTTATATAATGATGTGTCCTATATTCTAGCAGGTAAATTCAGTCATGTGTCACCTACCCATTTTAAATGCTGATAAAAGAAATGAGCGCGTATCTCCTATCACAGATGTGGGAGTTGTAAGTGAAAAAAGCCAGATGCGTCTGGCTTTGTTTCTTAAGAACCACTAACATCTTCACTCTATATTTGTGTCTCAGTGATGCTCTCTTTTGCTGCTAGGCCAAGTCTATTGTTAGCACAGCACATGTGGGCCACACCTGGTAATTTGTGTCCTAGGAGGTTTCAGTTTCCAAAAATAGGCAAAACTTGACTTTTCACAGCCACTGCCTCTGTAATTAAAATGCCATATTTCTTAAGTTAGAAAGGAATGAGTTTATGGTAAGGGGAATAAGAGTTTCTTCGAAAGGGCAGAATTTATATTCTTGAACCATTGCCATAAATAATAAGAAGCTTACTATTGCTTGACAGGCAGTTTGAACATTGGATATAACTAGATAGTGAAAATGGGATAAATTATGCTTCAGATTCTTTTCTTTTGGAGATCATGTTGACTTTTTTTTGGGGGGTTGATCTTGGGGAAGTGGAGTAAATGGAAGCATTTTGGCAAAAGTTTCATTTTTAGAGAAAGTGTAGTTAGGAATAGGTGGGGAGAATCTCTTTTCTTTTTCAACTCTGTTTTCAATCTCAGATACTATAGTTTTAAACATATACATTTGGCTTCTTGGGCTTGATGCTTGCTTTGTTGTAGATGCTAAGTGGGTTCCTGATTTTGTTGTTGAGACAGTGTGGTTCTCGTCCCTTGGAAATCACAGGGATGGCTGTCTGTATGAAGGTAATGAAGGTGTTAGTTCTTGTTAATTTACAGCTCATCTGGCACTAGTTTAGACTGGAGCAGTGCCTTACACCTTCAGCAGAAGGATCAGTGACACATAGCTTCTATGGCTTGCTCAGAGTCACCTGGGAGAAATTTGACATTGACAGAGAGAGGAAAACGCTTTAGGAGAAAGTCTGCTGCCTCTAGTGGGGAAAGAAAAAAACCTCACGATAGGCAAAAATTCCTGCATCATCTTTTTTTTTTCTTTTTTTTTTTTAACATCTTTATTGGAGTTTAATTGCTTTACAATGGTGTGTTAGTTTCTGCTTTATAACAAAGTGAATCAGTTATACATATACATATGTTCCCATATCTCTCTTCCCTCTTGTGTCTCCTTCCCTCCCACTCTCCCTATCCTGCCCCTCTAGGTGGTCACAAACCACCTAGCTGATCTCCCTGTGCTATGCGGCTGCTTCCCACTAGCTATCTACCTTACGTTTGGTAGTGTATATATGTCCATGCCACTCTCTCACTTTGTCACAGCTTACCCTTCTTCCTCCCCATATCCTCAAGTCCATGCTGTAGTAGGTCTGTGTCTTTATTCCCGTCTTACCCCTAGGTTCTTCATGGCCTTTTTTTTTTAATTTTTATTTTTTTCTTAGATTCCATATATATGTGTTAGCATATGGTATTTGTCTTTCTCTTTCTGACTTACTTCACTCTGTATGACAGACTCTAGGTCTGTCCACCTCACTACAAATAATTTCATTTCTTTTTATGGCTGAGTAATATTCCATTGTATATATGTGCCACATCTTCTTTATCCATTCATCCGATGATGGTCACTTAGGTTGCTTCCATGTCCTGGCTATTGTAAATAGAGCTGCAATGAACATTTTGGTACACCATACACAAAAATAAACTCAAAATGGATTAAAGACCTAAATGTAAGGCCAGACACTATCAAACTCGTAGAGGAAAACATAGGAAGAACACTGTATGACATAAATCACAGCAAGATCCTTTTTGACCCGTCTCCTAGAGAAATGGAAATAAAAACAAAAATAAACAAATGGGACCTAATGAAACTTAAAGGCTTTTGCACAGCAAAGGAAACCATAAACAAGACCATAAGACAACCCTCAGAATGGGAGAAAATATTTGCAAATGAAGCAACTGACAAAGGATTAATCTCCAAAATTTACAAGCAGCTCATGCAGCTCAATAACAAAAAAACAAACAACCCAATCCAAAAATGGGCAGAAGATCTAAATAGACATTTCTCCAAAGAAGATATACAGATTGCCAACAAACACATGAAAGAATGCTCAACATCATTAATCATTACAGAAATGCAAATCAAAACTACAATGAGGGCCTCCCTGGTGGCGCAGTGGTTAAGAGTCCGCCTGCCGATGCAGGGGATACGGGTTCGTGCCCCGGTCTGGGAGGATCCCATATGCCGCGGAGCGGCTGGGCCCGTGAGCCATGGCCGCTGGGCCTGCGCATCCGGAGCCTGTGCTCCGCAACGGGAGAGGCCACAACAGTGAGAGGCCCACATACCGCAAAAAAAAAAAAAAAAAAAAAAAAAAAAAAAAAAAAAAAAAAACCTACAATGAGATATCATCTCACACCAGTCAGAATGGCCATCATCAAAAAATCTAGAAACAATAAATGCTGGAGAGGGTGTGGAGAAAAGGGAACCCTCTTGCACTGTTGGTGGGAATGTAAATTGATACAGCCACTATGGAGAACAGTATTTAGGTTCCTTAAAAAACTAAAAATAGAACTACCATACGACCCAGCAAACCCACTACTGGGCATATACCCTGAGAAAACCATAATTCAAAAAGAGTCATGTACCAAAATGTTCATTCCTGTGTCATCTTTTGAAGCCATTGAAGTGAAAGGTCTTTTTGCTTGAGTTATTCAGCTAACTGCCTCAATTTTCCACCTGATCTTTCATGTGAGTAAATACCTGGTTTTAATGATGATTGAAGTAACTAAAGTGCAGGGAACTGTGAAGATAACGGCCTTTTCTTTTGAGTTTATTTACTTAGCAAACATTTGTGGTCTTCTGTGCTTACAGCTTTGCACTAGGAAGTGGTCACAATTCTGTCCTCAGGAAGGAGCAGTTAGGGATTCTGGTATGCGAATATGCCTGTAAGCCTTTCCAGGGCAAAACCAGGTGGTGGTTTTCTGTACATCTGTAGATTCTCTGATATACTTCCATGCAAAAGCTGAAGTCTCATCTCCCCCCACGGGAATGTGAATGAGAGCTGTACTGGAGACTTACTTCTCATTAGTAGAATGTGGTGGATGTGATGGCCTAGGCTAGGTCATAAAAAGGATACAGCTGAGAAATGGATTTCAGCTTTGTTGGGATAAAGTTCTGAATCTCTAACCCAAGTTCATTCTCACTGAACAGATAAACTTTTTAATCTAATTGAATTTTGTGTGACCCAGTTGAGTCATGCTAGACTATAAAAACTGGTCAGTCCAGATTTTGGAATTGGTGAGAATGACAATTTAGATGAGGCTTGGCTAAGCTTCTTTAGCTAGCAAGTAATACAAAGGATACACACAAGACCAAGGATACATGCTGGTATAAGTGGGTGTGGCTTCTCAGGACCTCCTTTGTCCCTCATAGACATATTCTGCCCAAGGTCACAGGCCTCGGCAATCTTCAATGAGGGAGGAATGTGTCAGGTCAGAGGAGCTCACAGATTCATAACTCTTTACTGCATTACAATGGAATAACTTAGTTCTATAATGTATCTTAGCCTGGTTTCTCCAGAAAGCAGACCCGGAACCAAAGGCTTATGTGCTCTTATGTTATCAAGGAGTATATTTTATACCACAGAGTGCAGGTGAGGGACCAGGGGAGAAAGCAGGAACAAGAGAGAGCTGTTTGAGGTATTGAGTGTGACAATTGTTTGATCTCAGTGGAACCGTCTTCCAGGAGGTCATAGAAATGACTGCCTCTTGGGATTGTCCACTGGGGGAGCATAGTGAAGAATTTATCTGCTGTCTCCATTTTTTCTGGATCAAAGGTTTGCTTTATGGGACATTAATTCCCCAGGTACTTATGAGTTACATTTATGTGGGTGCCAGTGGGTCCCACAATGTCTCATGTCTCTGGGCCAACCTTGAAGCCCTGGGGGAGGGGAGAATGGGAGACACAGGTGTGAGATAAAGTTCTGATGTATGGTAACTCCATGAAGTTGGCCAGAGTCCATGCAGAGCGGGCCACTGATTGCTAGGTTAAGGGTATTGGTGACAGGTGAGGCCTGAGAGGATCTGAAGGATTGTAAGAGGTGTTGAAGACGTGTCTGATACCAATGCTTACAACTTACCAAATTCCCCATTGTATTCCTTGCTGAGTCATCAGGTCCACTGAGGTTTCAGAGTAGGGGTCAAGCCATAGACTCCCACACTGGTTATTTTAAAAGAGCACTTTGTGAATGACCTGTGTCAGAATCACATGAAGAAAGAGGACACTTGTTAAAAATATTGATTTCTAGATCCCACTCAGATCTACTGATTCAAAAGCTCTGAGGGTGTCATCCAAAATGGGCGTATTGAACAAGTAGCTCAAGCAATTCTGAAACATACTAAACCTGTAGAACCACTAAGAAAACATAGGATATCAGATCCTATTAGAGTTAACTTTACTGAATCTTGCTCTATGTGTTCAAAAACAGTATGTATCAGAGTAGACCTTGAAGTAATTTCCATATAAAGTAATTTACCTACCAGGCCCCATTTATGTCAGGAATCCTGACAGGCTATTACCATTTCAATCCATTGACTATATTTTGTTTGAAAGGCCAAGTACTGAAGCTACTTTAGGTCCTTGAGTACATTTAACAACGTCTACAATCATAGCTCTTATAAAAACACACTTTTTGGGACTTCCCTAGTGGCTCAGTGGTTAAGAATCCGTGGGCCAATGCAGGAGACACGGGTGTGAGCCCTGGTCCGGGAAGATCCCACATGCTGCAGAGCAACTAAGAACTACTGAACCTGTGCTCTAGAGCCCGTGAACCACAACTATTGAGCCCGTGTGCCACAACTACTGAAGCCCACGCACCATAATGAAGAGTAACCCCCTCTCGCTGCAACTAGAGAAAGCTTGTGTGCAGCAACAAAGACCCAAAGCAGCCAAAAATAAGTAAATAAATAAAATTTATTAAAAAAACCAAAAACACACACACAAAAAACACACTTTTATTGTCATTCATTATTTTTATGAATTTTCCTGGAGCCAGGAAGGTGACATCACAGGGCCCACTCTCTGTGGCCTTTGGCCTCTGTTACCTGGGCATTGCCCACAGAGTGGAGGAGGAGCTGTTCATGGAGAAAACTGCTGATGTGAGCTTTTTAGGTTGAAACTTAGGGCCCAAAGAGGCCTTAAGTCCCCAGAGTCCTAAATTCATAAGGACATATGGTCAGCTAATCCACTTTTTTTTTTTTTAATTTGGAGACTTGCAGTGACTCTCACACTGAACTCCATAGGAAGTAGTGTATTCCTTTAAGCGTTTTGGATATTTACAGGAAAAGTGACCCAGAACTTTCCTCAGTAGCTGTACCAGTGTCTGTAAGCTTCAGAATCAGTCATTTAAATGATTCCTTTGATCTACCCTAGATTTCTTTTTCTGGAATTCAAACCCACTGAGAACAAATCCTAGGATGAACTTAATCATAACTAAAATTTTGATTTTAATAGCCATAAATACTAGGTTAATTGTAATAACAACTATAACTGTGATAAAAAAATAGTTTAGAGTTAGAAAGCCAATAAAGAAGGGAATGTGTGGGTAAGAAAGCATGTAGGTAGAAATCATGGAAGAAGAATAGCAACACACATGTTTGCTGAAGAACATTGTTCCATGGAGGAAATTACCCCAGAGCTGGACCTAAGATGGCGGCACCATTGATGCTAAGACATCCTGGAATCAAAGAGTACCAATGGATAGATGGTCCAGACCTTCCAGTAAGACTTGGGTGAGAGAATCTGGTCTTGTCAAACATCAGGATTGCCCAACAAAAGAAATGTTAATCTAGCACAGACACTCTACTCTTGCTTTTAGTAACAAGAATGCAGAAAAGTGGAACGTGTCCAAGGCAGTCCAAAAAAATTCACTGGGTACAGCTAATCAAGCCTAAAGTTTGTTTGGCAACATATAGTAATTATGAATTAGCTGACTCGTGTGTGTGTGTGTGTGTGTGTGTGTGTGTGTGTGTGTGTGTGTGTACTGATGAAATTTTTGGAAAACTTTTAAAAATAGGAATTTTGCCTCTGTTGTCTATTTGTGTTGGGTTTCCAATTTTTGAGGTCTCACGCTATGAGAATTTATAAGTTGTTGTATCAGACTTAGTTTATGTGCCTCCTTAGATTCGAGTTGCTTCTCTGTACCCCAGTCCTTAGCTGCCCGCTCAGTGGAAAGCCCTCATCTCCTTCCACCCCTCCTTGTGTTCATGCCAGTAACCAGATTCAGGTCTCTGCTCAGCCTGAATAGGGCAGTATGAGTCCTGCTTCAGGAAAAAATAGTCCTCACAAAGGAATTGCAGAAGTACCTGGAGGAACTGTGGGAACACGTGTAGGGGGCAGATCTTGAGAATGTTAGTTCTGGGAAGGGAGAATTATAAGATAGGGAGAATTCATTGACAGAGGGGCACCCATAACTCAGGACTCAGTGTTCCAGTCAGACCCCTGGTACTTGTCTTAATACCTTGCTGGGAGGGCTTCTTGAGGCCTGAATTAGGCACTGGCTTCCAGTAAATAATGTGGAAATGCCATAATTTCCTTGACCTAGAAGGTGGTCTCTCTGAGATTTTGAGAATGAATGGACTAGTATGACTTGAGAAGCCACCATGTGACTATGTCCCTCATCAAAATTTACATCTCTGCTTATTTAAGTTTAAAGTTGTTTCCGGATTAGTGAATTTGAGACGTGGGGCAAAGCAGAGCTTCACTCAATGGCTGACTCATTTAGTCAACAAATATTCACTGAAAACCTATTATTTGTCCATCAGTATGCAAAGATGCATATGACACAAGAATGCTCCCTTGCCTCAAGGAATAACTAATCTAGTATAGAAGATGTATACCTGGAGGGAGAAATCGTTTTCTATTCTCAAGGTCACGCCACTGTAAATCCTTTGGACATATGTGTTGTGGCATATGAATTTCAGTGTAGTGCTTCTATAATTGCTGTTTTTCTGACATGACAAAATAATATGATCTTATGCTAGGTACAGAAAGAAGTGCATACATTTGAATAGGCTTATAAAACATTTCATCTGAAGCCTTCAACTTAAAAAAAAGATTCAAGAGGGAAAAAACATAGATTTGGATACTTTTTTCTTAAATATATTTGTATAATTTCTTTATCATTTGAGACTGTTATTTGGAGGCTATTGGATTGTTGTTCAAGAATCACCGAAAAAGCACACACCATTTCTGTGAATTTCTAATTTAAATAGATATGAGCTTAGAAGGATATACTTCAGGCAAAAATCTCATTAATTCTGCATACTTTCCATTTTGAAATTAACAAAAAGGTTTATGAACAAGGGGCAGAGGAAGAAAGATAAATTTCTGTCTTATTTCATTTTATCTGCCACTCAGACATTATAATTTTTTGAGCAAGGAGAACCACTTAGTTTTTGATAATTTAATTTCCTCACATAATTAATAGATAGTTTTGCTGGTCCATCAACTTCATCATTTTTTCCCCATTCTTTTGTGACTTGCAGCTCTAAGTAAGCACCACAGTAACAGCTGAATAAGATGATTAATCTGTAAAACATGTACTCATTTATATGACTTTTATTCCAATTAAAATTTTGGAATATTATTAAAAAGATGAATGTCAACAAAACTGTTTTGGAGCAATTCATGAAGACTGTTATGGTAGATAGAGGACGATCAATAAATATTTGAGTGACAATTGCAGAAGAAGCAAATTTATAATGTGAAAAGCAGCCATTTCCTTTACTAAAGAATTCATTCCTTTAAAGTTAAAGGAATATTCTATTACTTTGCTTGAGAGGAATGCTTGTTGATTGATTATACATAATTAGAGAATGCTACATTTGGAGTGCTCATTGCTGACAATCTGTTTTTTGATGTGCTTTGCTTTTGTTTGGCAAATAGTATTAAGAACATATCACTTTTTCCTATTATAAAAATAATATGTTATACATTCATACAAATGTATATATATATATATATATATTTTAAGAAGATGTTGGGGGTAGGAGTTTATTAATTAATTAATTTATTTTTTGCTGTGTTGGGCCTTCGTTTCTGTGCAAGGGCTTTCTCTAGTTGTGGCAAGCGGGGGCCACCCCTCATCGCGGTGCGTGGGCCCCTCTTGTTGCGGAGCACAGGCTCCAGACGTGCGGGCTCAGCAGTTGTGGCTCACGGGCCCAGCTGCTCCGCGGCATGCGGGATCCTCCCAGACCAGGGCTCGAACCCGTGTCCTCTGCATTAGCGGGCAGATTCTCAACCACTGCGCCACCAGGGAAGCCCCAAATGTATATTTTTTAAAAAAGAAGTTTATTCATAATTCTACCACCAAAAAATCACAACTGTTAATATCTTGGTGTCTATTATTCCAGACTTTATATATGTAACCATTTTATCAAGTGGACTTGCCTCAGTAGGGTACAATCAGGGAAAGGCATTATTTCCACCACCTTCCCTGCCCCGCCCCTGGCCCCAATACCTTCAAATGTTTTCTTCAATTTATTTCTTCCTTCTTTATCTTTGACAATGTCTCTGGCATTCTTCATAGTTTTTCTGTTCTCTTTGTCTCACCTTATTGGCTATGGTAGTAGTATAATATGTACAGCCGTGGGAATTGGCTACAGATCCAGGTCTTGCCCTGCTTCCTCTGTCTGCACAATTATTGCTTCAGATAATTCAGTTCTAAGCTATTCAGTGCATGACATTCCCTTAGTTCCAGGAATTGGTTCAGAGGTTGCATAATCAATACGATACTTAGAAAATTTAGAAAATTTACTGAGTTCTGGGACCCCGGAAATCTCTCTTTCTCTCTCTCTCTGGGATAATGGAGATTATGGATACATAATGCTACCATGACTGTATTGTATTGGGAAGCCGTTCTGTGAAGCAGCTCACGCAGACATAATGATAACATCGAGAGAAATGTAGAAATATTGAGCTGGAGTCCTAAAGAAATCATGCCTAAGATATGTGCTAACTTTGAAATTTAAGTTATGTGAGCAAATAAATCTCATTCAGTGTTTGAGCCAGTCTGAGTTGAGTTTTCTCTTCTTAGCTACTGAAAACATCCTGACTCTCTTGTGGTTTAAACAGATGGTTATTGGAGATTATGCTCATTTCCTCTTGCTGATCTGTCCTGAGCTCAGTAGAATCATATGCTTTGCGGAATTCCAGAGCTATTTAATGGAAATGAAGACACAATTTCAGAAGATACTCACAGATATCTGAGGAGTATGAATTATACATTATGTTTCTGCAACAGTCTTTCAAGTGCAAGCCTCAGAGGATGTGATGAATTCTCAAGAATATGTCCTATTAGTTTGGCTTAGTTTTGAGGGGCCTCAACTGAGCTGAGGGATAATTAAGCCTTTCAAGGTGATATAGAATCTCTGTAATGTGAAAAGTAAGTAATTAATTCCAGAACTGTTATGAAATTTATATGGCTAAAGTTTGGGCAATATTTGTTTTCACCTATCTTTACGAAAGTATTTTCTTTTTCATGAAGGTGTTCAAACACAAGTTAAATACAAGTTGAGATACAAATTAAGAGCTACTGTCTATGAGATAAATCTGAGGTCAAAATTTAGACATACATATGCTTGTTGAATAGATCTCAGTTTTTTGGAGACCACTTTATTCCTATAAGTGCCCCTAGTTTCATTGACTTGATCGATATTATGATGCACTTTGAATGAATAAAGGTGGTAAAACTTTTTGTGTGTGTTGCTTTTGTATTGATGGTTTAATCCTTCCATCACCACTGTTATTGTTAAAAAATTCATGGAGCTGCAGATATTTCATTTTCTCATTAGGTGACCCATTGTTAAAAATTCTTTAATGTTTCTATTTAAAAATATTTGTGTGTGTGTATGTAAACAAATAAGTTTCCCTTTTACTTGTATTCATTAGTCCCAGTTAATTTCTTTCTGAATATGTCTAATCCAGGAAATATTGTAGATAGCTATCATGTCATCATCCCCTCCCTAAGTGTGGCAATGCCGAGAGGTGTGTCAAGACAGTTAAGTTCACAGCTGTTGGGCTTAACTCTTAGTCTAGGGCTAGGTTCACCTCTCTTTTTATCAGCCAGTGTCTTGTGTTGCCATATATGTGATCTAACAAGGGCCCTAAAGATTCACTTGGATAGAATATCTGTAATTGTGTTTGTCCCAGCAAATCTGGCCTCGGACATGTTACCTCCATCACACAGTTAAATGATCCTCTCTATGCTGCCTGGGTAAAGAGAAGTTCTGAGTCTTCAGAGAAAACCCACCACGTTCCAAGATATCTCCTTGGGTTGGGTATAGTGCTTTCAGAAATTCAATTCTTGTTAGAATCAGTGCTTATCCAAAACAATCTGCCATGTCCATGGCACCAATTTCCAGATTTATAATTCCATTTATTTCCTGCTCTAGGATTCTGCCTTTGTATCACGACAACTATTTCTGTTTCCTGCAGTCAACTCGGGCAAGGAAATAAAATTGTATGAATCCAAGTACTTCCTAACCTTCATGAGATATAAATGCCTATATACGAATAGCTAAACTCTGGGTTCAATCCCTCTCACATTTTCTTATCTGTGATTCCTTAGGCAAAAAGGTAGATCAGGGAAAAAACCCTGGTCCAGGAAGATCCCACGTGCCACGGAGCAACTAAGCCCGTGCGCCACAACTACTGAGCCTGCGCTCTGGAGCCCACGGGCCACAACTGCTGAGCCCGCGTGCCACAACTACTGAAGCCCGTGTGCATAGAGCCCATGCTCCACAACAAGAGAAGCCACCACAATGAGAAGCCCGCACACCGCAACGGAGAGTAGCCCCAGCTCGACACAACTAGAGAAAGCCTGTGCGCAGCAATGAAGACCCAACGCAACCAAAAAAAAAAAAAAAAAAAAAAAGATAAATAAATTACTAAAAAAAGTTAAAAAAAAACCCTAAAGCTTCATGAAAAATCCCTGATGTAGATAGAATGGATGATTTTACAATGTATTTCTTTTGAGGAGGAGTAAGAACTAGAAGCACCTGGAGGTAAATATCACAAAAATCAGTAATGGTTATAAGTGGTTGACTTTGGGGAGGGATGAGTATGAAATTGCTGCTTTTTACTCTGTCCTCTTCTCTAGTCGATTTTTTAAAAAGTCACGTGCACACTCTACTTTGAGCAGTTCCAGACGTGTCCCAGGTAGGGTTTTGTGTCCCACCCCCGCTGCCCACTCCTGAGTTTGGCTGCAGTGCAGCAGGCTCTTCTCTGCAAATTCTTACCTTGCTTCTACTGACAGTGTCTGGCTCCCACTATTGCTTTTTTGCTTTTGCTTGTTTTTTTTTTTTTTTTTCTTTCTTTCTTTTTTTTTAAAATTTGCTTTATGCCTCAAAAGACTTCTTCAGAATCATGGGAGCCCGCCTGGTTCATGAATAGGAGCAACTAGGAAGTGGAGATGCATACAGACCCCTGGGGATAAGCTTTAACAAGGGGGGAAGAGAATCTGTGGATCCAATTTTGATCTCCTCCTCTTTCGGCTGGTAATTCTGGGAGGAATCCGAACGTTTGCCGCACTTGACAGAGGTCCCCAGCAGAATGCATCCCCAGTTACCTGCTGAGACCATCTTGATAACATACCCTTAAATTGAATTCTTCCTCGTTCTCGCGCCTTCTGCTACCGCCGCCTCCCTCCCCCCATTCCTGCTTCCTGGGATCGCCTCTCAAATTAACTACCCACACCAAGTTCTCATCTCAGGCTCTGCTCTCAGTGGAGACCAAACTAAGACAGCTCCTGATGTGAAAACTGGTCATCCTCAGCACTCTAAAGTTTCTGGACCCTGCTCTCTGCAGGACAGTTAGACCGCCCATGGGTCAGGGCACTGCTGTTGTGTGTGCAGTTAAGCCTGAATGCAGACAGCAGAATAGTTCCATTCAGAGCAATCAATAAACTATTACAGAAATGTA
Source organism: Mesoplodon densirostris (assembly GCF_025265405.1). Taxonomy (NCBI): domain Eukaryota; kingdom Metazoa; phylum Chordata; class Mammalia; order Artiodactyla; family Ziphiidae; genus Mesoplodon; species Mesoplodon densirostris. Next base: position 19,613,478 of record NC_082677.1, read on the forward strand.
CCACAGGGCTTCCCTGGTGGTGCAGTGGTTGAGAGTCCGCCTGCCGATGCAGGGGACGGGGGTTCGTGCCCCGGTCTGGGAAGATCCCACATGCCGCGGAGCGGCTGGGCCTGTGAGCCATGGCCGCTGAGCCTGCGCGTCCGGTCCGCAATGGGAGAGGCCACAACAGTGAGAGGCCCGTATACCGCAAAAAAAAAAAAAAAAAAAAAAAAAAGAAATGTACCACAGGGAAGACTCGTGGCCGGGGGAGGGGACAAGAGAAGCCATGAGGGAGTCTGTAAATGACTTTCTGGCCAGCCAAAGAAAAGTCATGGAAGAAGAAAGAAAGAAGATAAAATGAGAGGAGAAAAGAAGTTGGCATCGCAGAGAGAAATGGAAATGTTGTCTCCCTTTCCTCCTGTCAAGGAGGCTAAGAGGTGTGAGTGGCAGATTGCAAAATCATCCAGGGAGCCAGGGACACCGCCAACTTGCTACAGATGCTGGAACTGTCTCTGGATTTTTGGAAGCCACTGACGAAAGCCTGGAAAGGTGACAGAGACAGTGCTTTCTTCGGCTGTGGATGTGGGGCGAAGGCTATTAACGGACTGGAACTCTGGCAGGTCTGAGAATTCTGCAACCAGGGAGCCTGCTGGATTTCCAGTTTCGAGTTCGACTCTTTCAGGACTGTGGACGGCCGCTGGCTTCCCTCTGTGCTTGTCATACCTCACCCACTCCCTCTTCTGTTAGCTACCGCGGGCTGGTTCTTACTATTTGCAGCCAAGTTCCAGGCTGTTCCGAAGCCCTTCTCACCAGCCCTGCGTGTACTCACGATGACCTGCCCCACCCGTGCCCTCTCGCTTGGTCCCATACACGTGGTTTGGGGTTGTTTCCTTCCCCAGATCCCGAGGGACCCTCTGGACTGAGGGCCCCTCTCCTTTCTGTTTTCCAGCTGATTCCATTTTTGTTTTTCATCCACAGACCCTTTGCGCACCTCTCAGTACATCTAACAAAACTTCACGTGTGATGTCATCATTTAAATGGAGTAGCAGTGATAACCCCCCAGCTGGTTGAAGCCAAAACCACTAAGAGGAGGGAAGCGGTGAGTCACTTCCAATAATTTCAGTGCCCACCTTAAAGGGGAGGGGAATTACTATGATATTCCTGAGATCTGCTTGCCCTTGGGTATCCACAGCCAATACAGTTCCCATTCTCCTCCCCATCTGCTTCCTGACCACCTTGCGGGAGCGAGGTCTTACTGGAAAGCTCCTTTGCTGGGAAATGCTACTCCTGGCTTCTCTCTGAGGATCTCATGGACACGTCTCTAAAAGTAAGATCTCTCAGATCAACTTGCTCTCTTGAGCTAGGTTTCAGTAAACATCAAAATTTTAAATTCTGCTTTTCCTATCACTGAGAAGGCAAAAACCCTGCTCCTGTTTCTGAATTGTGTTCTCAAAAACCTAAACCCTGAGACGGCAATGTGTTTTTATGCCTTAAAACAGCCACTGATAGGCCCCAAATGGGTTTAGGCCTTTTTTCTATTAATTCTTACATTTTAAAATAAAAGCAATAACTGTTTATTTTTAAAAAATATTAAAGCAGTGCTGGAAAGAAGGAGCATGTTGCAATGGCTGAAGAGTTGCTGGGCCAAACTGCCTGCGTGGAATCTTGGCTGTGACCTTGGGCTGTCTGACTCTCTTGTTTCTTACCTGAAATAGAAATAGTAACAGTACCTACCTCAGAGGTTGTCGTAAGGATTAAACAAGTTACTATTTACAAAGAGCTTAAAATAGTGCCTGGTACATTGTAAGGCTCATATAAAAATTTACTAGATGAAATAAAATAGTTTCAAATATTTTCTACATTTTCTATGTTTATATGAGCATATAAACAAGTTATTTTTCTGTTTATATAAGTGGGCTTATAATATATATAACAGACCTGTTTTTTTTTCCCCCTTGATCATGTGTGTTGGCCATCTTCATTGTCACTATTTAGAGATATATACTTCATTCTTTTTAATGACTGCATATATTCCATTGTATGGATGTACAGTGATTTATTTAACCAGTCCTATGAATGGATTTATGTTGTTTCTAATGTTCCTGTTACAAACAATGCTGTAACACATAGGTGTAGGCCTGTATTTCTGCACACTACAGCAAGTGAATTTGTAGACCTAAAACAAAATTTACTAGGTATGTATTGCCAACTTGTCCTCCAGAAAGGTTTACCAATTTATACTTGGTTTGGACTCTTTGATTAAAATATAATGACTAAACACTAATTCTTGGCGGATGGGAATAGATTTGGATTGCAGAGAAATGCATCTGTGGTGATACTGGGCAAAACGTATGGCAATGCATGGATTGAAATAAATTTAGGTCTTAACTTTTTTGAACAGGAACTACTTTAGGTCTAAGCCCAGATTTAAAAGTATATAGAATACTACTAGCAGCTATGGCCCCTGCCCCTTAGCTCGGGAAATCTCCCCCAATTCATCAACGTGCTCATAGCAATGGACTTGGAAAACACTGCTTTGGTCTGCTGGTGTGTTTCTAGCACCCAGCATAATTAGATACATAGTAGCCCATGTATCAAATATGGAGAGAGTAAATCTCTTTCTAACTGTACCCCCAGCTACAAAAGGAGATTGTAAAATGTGCTGAGAGCAAATGGATGCAGGAAGTCTTCTATTGAATAGAATACAGGGTGTTGGAGAAGAAAGGCAAGGGGCCTGCAGGCCAAAGAGCTGACCGGCCTCTGACCTCTGGCCCCTGACCTCTGACCCCGGCTGGACACTCACTCCTTTTCATCTAAGGGTCATATCTTCCTCTCCTTTCAAACTTCCTCTGTGCTTTCCTTAGGATGCAAGCCAATTTCCTCTACCATCTTGCAAAGCTCAAAGACAGAGCTTGAAGACAGAGCTTAAAGACATTATACAGAACCCAAACGATGCAAGCTTCACTGCTGGGCAATTTCTGAATCAGGGAAAAATGTATTTAATTGGAACAATCAATCATTATTACTCATTTATTTATTTATTTTAGTGTTTTTTATTTTGTTTTATTTACTTTATTTTATTTATTTGGGTATGTTGGGTCTTGTTGCTGCACACAGGTTTTCTTTAGTTGCGGCGAGCAGGGGGTACTCTTTGTTGCGGTGCGCGGGCTTCTCAAGTGCTGGCTTCTTCTGTTGTGGAGCATGGGCTCTAGGCACGTAGGCTTCAGTAGTTGTGGCATGTGGGCTCAGTAGTTGTGGCACATTGGCTCTAGAGTGCAGACTCAGTAGTTGTGGCGCACGGGCTTAGTTGCTCCGCGGCATGTGGGATCTTCCCGGACTGGGGCATGAACCCGTGTCCCCTGCATCGGCAGACGGACTCTCAGCCACTGCACCACCAGGGAAGCCCCTCACTGTAGTTTTGATTTGCATTTCTCTAATGATTAGTGATGTTGAGCATCCGTTGATGTGTTTGTTGGTAATCTGTATATGTTCTTTGGAGAATTGTCTGTTTAGGTTGTCTGCCCATTTTTGGATTGGGTTTTTGTTTTTTTGATATTGAGCTGCATGAGCTGCTTGTAAATTTTGGAGGTTAATCCTCTGTCAGTTGCTTCATTTGCAAATATTTTCTCCCATTCTGAGGGTTGTCTTTTCATCTTGCTTGTAGTTTCCTTTGTTGTGCAAAAGATTTTAAGTTTCATTAGGTCCCATTTGTTTATTTTTGTTTTTATTTCCATTCCTCTAGGAGGTGGGTCAAAAGGACCTTGCTATGATTTATGTCATAGAGTGTGTGCCTATGTTTTCCTCTAAGAGTTTTGTAGTGTCTGGCCTTACATTTAGGTCTTTAATCCATTTTGAGTTTATTTTTGTGTATGGTGTTAAGAAGTGTTCTAATTTCATTCTTTTACATGTAGCTGTCCAGTTGTCCCAGCACTGCTTATTGAAGAGGCTGTCTTTTCTCCATTGTATATTCTTGCCTCCTTTATCAAAGATAAGGCGACCACATATGCATGGGTTTATCTCTGGGCTTTCTATCCTGTTCCATTGATCTGTATTTCTGTTTTTGTGCCAGTGCCATACTGTCTTGATTACTGTAGCTTTGTATTATAGTCTGAAGTCCAGGAGCCTGATCCTTCCAGCTCCGTTTGTCTTTCTCAAGATTGCTTTGGCTATTTGGGGTCTTTTGTGTTTCCATACCAACTGTGAAATTTTTTGTTCTAGTTCAGTGAAAAATGCCATTTGTAGTTTGATAGGGATCGCATTGAATCTGTAGATTGCTTTGGGTAATTTAGTCATTTTCACAATGTTGATTCTTCCAATCCAAGAACATGGTATATCTCTCCATCTGTTGGTATCATCTTTAATTTCTTTCATCAGTGTCTTCTAGTTTTGTGCATACAGGTCTTTTGTCTCCTTAGGTAGGTTTATTCCTAGGTCTTTTATTCTTTTTGTTGCAGTGGTAAATGGGAGTGCTTCCTTAATTTCTCTTTCAGATTTTTCATAATTCGTGTATAGGAATGCAAGATATTTCTGTGCATCAATTTTGTATCCTTCTACTTTACCAAATTCATTGATTAGTTATAGTAGTTTCCTGTTAGCATCTTTAGGATTCTCTATGTATAGTATCATGTCATCTGTGCACAGTGACAGTTTTACTTCTTCTTTAATGATTTGGATTCCTTTTATTTCTTTTTCATCTCATTGCTGTGGCTAAAACTTCCAAAACTATGTTGAATAATAGTGGTGGGAGTGGGCACCCTTGTCTTGTTCCTGATCTTAGAGGAAATGGTTTCAGTTTTTCACCATTGAGGATGATGTTGGCTGTGGGTTTGTCATATATGGCCTTTATTATGTTGAGGTGAGTTCCCTCTATGCCTTCATTCTGGAGAGTTTTTATCATAAATGGGTGTTGAATTTTGTCAAAAGCTTTTTCTGCATCTATTGAGATGATCATATGGCTTTTATCCTTCAATTTGATAATATGGTGTATCACATTGATTGAATCCTTGCATCCCTGGAATAAACCCCACTTGATCATGGTGTATGATCCTTTTAATGTGCTGTTGGATTCTGTTTGCTAGTATTTTGTTGAGGACTTTTGCATCTATGTTCATCAGTGATATTGGCCTGTAGTCTTCTTTTTTTTGTAACCTCTTTTTGGTTGTTACATTATCCGGTTTTGGTATCAGGGTGATGGTGGCCTCGTAGAACGAGTTTGGGAGTGTTCCTCCCTCTGCTATATTTTGGAAGAGTTTGAGAAGTATATGTGTTAGCTCTTCTCTAAATGTTTGATAGAATTTGCCTGTGAATCCATCTGGTCCTGGGCTTTGTTTGTTGGAAGATTTTAAATCACAGTTTCAATTTCAGTGCTTGTGATTGGTCTGTTTATATTTTCTATTTGTTCCTGGTTTAGTCTCAGAAGGTTGTGCTTTTCTAAGAAATTGTCCATTTCTTCCAGGTTGCCCATTTTATCGGCATATAGTTGCTTGTAGTAATCTCTCATGATACTTTGTATTTCTGCAGTGTCAGTTGTTACTTCTCCTTTTTCATTTCAAATTCTGTTGATTTGAGTCTTCTCCCATTTTTTCTTGATGAGTCTGGCTAATGGTTTATCAATTTTGTTTATTTTCTCAAAGAACCAGCTTTTAGTTTTATTGATGTTTGCTATTGTTTTCTTCATTTGTTTTTCATTTATTTCTGATCTGATCTTTATGATTTCTTTCCTTCTGCTAACTTTGGGGTTTTTTTGTTCTTCTTTCTCTAATTGCTTTAGGTTGTTTATTTGAGAGTTTTCTTGTTTCTTCAGTTAGGCTTGTATTGCTATAAACTTCCCTCTTAGAACTGCTTTTGCTGCATCCCATAGGTTTGGTTTGTCGTGTTTTCACTGTTGTTTGTTTCTAGGTATTTTTTGATTTCCTCTTTAATTTCTTCAGTGATCTCTTGGTTATTTAGTAGCATATTGTTTAGCCTCCATGTGTTTGTATTTTTTACAGTTTTTTTCTTGTAATTCATATCTAGTCTCATAGTGTTGTGGTTGGGAAAGATACTTGATATGATTTCAATTTTCTTACATTTTCCAAGGCTTGATTTGTGACCCAAGATATGATCTATCCTGGAGAATGTTCCATGAGCACTTGAGAAGAAAGTGTATTCTGCTGTTTTTGGATGGAATGTCCTATAAATATCAATTTAGTCCATCTTTTTTAATGTATCATTTAAAGCTTGTGTTTCCTTATGTATTTTCATTTTGGATGATCTGTCCATTTGTGAAAGTGGGGTGTTAAAGTCCCTTACTATGATTGTGTTACTGTCGATTTCCCCTTTTATGGCTGTTAACATTTGCCTCATGTATTGAGGTGCTCCTATGTTGGGTGCATAAATATTTACAATTGTTATATCTTCTTGGATTGATCCCTTGATCATTATGTACTGTCCTTTTTTTGTCTCTTGTAATAGTCTTTATTTTAAAGTCTATTTTGTCTGATATGAGAATTGCTACTCCAGCTTTCTTTTGATTTCCATTTGTATGGAATATCTTTTTCCATCCCCTCACTTTAAGTCTGTATGTGTCCCTAGGTCTGAAGTGGGTCTCTTGTGGACAGTATATATAGACGTCTTGTGTTTGTATCCATTCAGCCAGTCCAGGTCTTTTGGTGGGAGCATTTAATCAATTAACATTTAAGGTAGTTATTGATATGTATGTTCCTATTACCATTTTCTTAATTGTTTTGGGTTTGTTATTGTAAGTCTTTTCCTTCTCTTGTGTTTCCTGCCTAGAGAAGTTTCTTTAGCATTTGTTGTAAAGCTGGTTTGGTGTTGCTGAATTCTCTTAGCTTTTGCTTGTCTATAAAGGTTTTAATTTCTCCATTGAATCTGAATGAGGTCCTTGCTGGGTAGAGTCATCTTGGTTGTAGGTTCTTCCCTTTCATCACTTTAAATATGTCCTGCCACTCCCTTCTGGCCTGCAGAGTTTCTGCTGAAAGATCAGCTGTTAACCTTATGGGGATTCCCTTGTATATTATTTGTTGCTTTTCCCTTGCTGCTTTAAATAGTTTTTCTTTGTATTTAATTTTTGATAGTTTGATTAGTATGTGTCTTGGCATGTTTCTCCTTGGATTTATCCTGTATGGGACTCTCTCTGCTTCCTGGACTTGATTGACTATTTCCTTTCCCATATTAGGGAAGTTTTCAACTATAATCTCTTCAAATATTTTCTCAGTCCTTTTCTTTTTCTCTTCTTCTTCTGAGACCCCTATAATTTGAATGTTGGTACATTTAGTGTTGTCCCAGAGGTCTCTGAGACCATCCTCAATTATTTTCATTCTTTTTTCTTTATTCTGCTCTGTGGTAGTTATTTCCACTATTTTGTCTTCCAGGTCACTTATCCGTTCTTCTGCCTCAGTTATTCTGCTATTGATTCCTTTTAGAGAATTTTTAATTTCATTTTTTGTGTTGTTCATCACTGTTTCTTTGCTCTTTAGTTCTTCTAGGTCCTTGTTAAACGTTTCTTGTATTTTCTCCATTCTATCTCCAATATTTTGTATCATCTTTACTATCATTACTCTGAATTCTTTTTCAGGTAGACTGCCTATTACCTCTTCATTTGTTTGGTCTGGTGGGTTTTTACCTTGCTCCTTCATCTGCTGTGTATTTCTCTGTCTTCTCATTTTGCTTAACTTACTGTGTTTGGGGTCTCCTTTTTGCAGGCTCCAGGTTCATAGTTTCCATTGTTTTTGGTGTCTGCCTCCATTGGGTAAGGTTGGTTTAGTGGGTACTGTAGGCTTCCTGGTGGAGGGCACTGGTGCCTGTGTTCTGGTGGATGAGGCTGGATCTTGTCTTTCTTGTGGGCAGGACCATGTCCAGTGGTGAGTTTTGGGGTGTCTGTGAACTTAGTATGATTTTAGGCAGGCTTTCTGCTAATGGGTGGGGTTGTGTTCCTGTCTTGCTAGTTATTTGGCATGGGGTGTGCAGCACTGGAGCTTGCTGGTCATTGAGTGGAGCTGGGTCTTATCATTGAGATGGGGATCTCTGGGAGAGCTCTTGCTGATTGATATTACCTGGGGCGGGGAGGTCTCTGGTGGTCCAATGTCCTGAACTCAGCTCTCCCACCTCAGAGGCTCAGGCCTGACACCCGGCCGGAGCACCAAGACCCTGTTAGCCATACGGCTGGAGTGCCTTCAGACTCGGAGAAGCTTGCCTGTAGTGGCTGTCCTTCTGCGCTGCCAATTAGAATCACCTGGTTCTTCCTTGTTTTGCCCCAAGGGCAGTGTTCCACAGAGAAAAACAGTAGCCTTGAAAATAGTCACAGCTCTGAGATGGTTTTTTTTTTCCTTTGTGGTTAGTTGGGTTTCACTTGCTCACAGGGGGCTATGTGCAGAGGCCTTGCACCAGCTCTTCCGACCAGAGTTCCTAGTGTGGAATGGCTGCCGTCAGCACCTCAGCTCAGGCAGGCGTGTGCAGAAGTCTGTAGGTTATTTTTAAGAAAAAAAAAAAAAAGAGGTATAATTCAGGACACATCTATATCAGCCATTTACATGTTTTGGACTTTGATCTTGAGTTCACGTTCTACATCATTCTTATGACAACTCAGTCAATGACATATACAACACGTTGAAATTTGTTAGAATGAAAAAGTCATAAAATAATTCATATTGACATATTTGTAAGAAATGATCCAGGGGAACTTTGGGGGGCATTGTAAGAGCTACGGGGCCACTTGCAAAATGATAAAGAAACAAGAGAGTACTGAAGAAACAAGATCCCACTCTGGTTCTCTTTGCTTAGGGTCACACACCAAGTAACTTTCACGACCCTAAGAACAGCTGTTGTTCCTGTCATGTCATCTTAAGTCCAGCCCCTTAAAATCTATCGAACTTGGGCTTCCCTGGTGGCGCAGTGGTTGGGGGTCCGCCTGCCGATGCAGGGGACGCGGGTTCGTGCCCCGGTCCGGGGGGATCCCACATGCTGCGGAGCGGCTGGGCCTGTGAGCCATGGCTGCTGAGCCTGCGCGTCCGGAGCCTGTGCTCTGCAATGGGAGGGGCCACAACAGTGAGAGGCCCGCGTACTGCAAAAAAAAAAAAAAAAAAATCTATCGAACTTATGAAAAGTCTCTGTGGTGAAGGTACAGTCACAGATTGCAGGTGGGTAGTGAGGGTGGGTCAGAGCCCACACTGTAAGGGTGATGAGCAGGCTGGGGCCTGGTGGAGGTGATCTTCATCAGTGACTGTGAACCGCATTCTGTCCTCCCATGGCTGGTACGGTTGCCGAAACTCAGCCTCTGTTCACCGGTGCTGAATAGAAATCTGGAGACAGAGTTTTGGTTGAAGTAGAAAAGAGTAGCTTGTATTGCTGTGCCAGGCAAAGGGGGCCACAGCGGGCTAATGCCCTCAAGACTGTGTGACCCACCCTGGAGCAGACAGTGAGAAGTTTTCGAGGAGCAGTTTGTAATCCGCTCGTGGACAATTCTCGGATTGGTTGGTATCAAGGTAAAGTTTCAAGCATCATCAACCTTCTGGTTTCAACCAGTCTAGGGTCTATGTGCTTGTGGTCAGCAGTTTTCATCTGGTGAGGGTCTGCTTCCTGTACAAACAACTTAGGAATGTGTGTCAGGCCTTTACCCATATCTTTCAGGGAGCTGGGAGTTCAGTGATTCTGCGATGTGGCAGAATTATAGTCTAAATGGTTACCAGTTCCCCAGCCTAACAGCTATTCTTTGTTTCTATACCTTCACATTTCCCAGTCATTAACTCTTGAGTCAGCATTTTACTTCAAGAGACAAGGACACAGGGGCTTGTACACTATTTCAGTACCTGGCCTGACTGTGAGGTAAAACTATAAAGTGGGCAGGGAGTGTTCAATATTCATTCTCCTGGCCCCCTTCACCCGCCCAGAGCTGTCCTGTTCTTCTGAACCTGCCCTGGAAGGGAGGTGGCAAAGTCCGTGGAAGGCAGGTGGTCCTAAGCCCAGCATGACCTTACTTGCCATGTGACTTTGCGTAAACCCCTTACTTTGCTGAGCCTCAGTCTCCCCATCTGTAAAATGGGCCAATAGCATCTATTTCAAAGATTGTCACTAGGATTAGAGGAAAGGCATTTAAAGTTACCATGGTAGATGCTTTGTAAATGTTACCCACTGCAGGCTGGTATTCAGGGAGAGAGGCTTTTTGGGCCACACAGGTCTACGTGGTAGTGATTGCTGAAACCTGGGCCATTGGAGAGAGAAATGTGTTAGTCTGGGACCTGTGTCCCACCACTGACTTGTATGACCCTCTTTGTCAAATGGGCGGATCATTCCTGCTGGTTCTCATGGAAATACAGAAATTCATAAGTATTTTATTTCACATAAGAATGACTTAGGAGCTTAGAGTTTCTGGAATAACGGGAGACAGGCTGGGACCTGAAACCTGGGACCTGGGACCCTTTGCTGCAGTGCTTGAACCTGGACAAACGTCTCTTCAAGCAACATAATACAAAGAAGCTATAACTAAAAATAACTGCGTGCATATGTGCATGCACAGTTGGGGCAAATTATGAACAAGATACAAAAAGACCAAAAATCCAACTGCTACTTCTGAGGAGCAGGGAGCAAAAGCAGGGTACGGCACATGCCCCCTGCACACAGCACCACAAAGAGGGTGGGAAGACCACCTAAACCTCTCCTTGACCTGACCCCTGGTCCAACCCCTACTTTCACCCCACATAAGGAACCAACCCCTGCCCCGCCCCCCCCCCCCCCCCGCCGCCCCAGGGAGGGATCAAGGGCACTTTTACTTGTTTTCACTGCTTCCTGCTGTATCATGAGTCCCAATAAAGCCTTGCCTGAATTTCTCTAATCCTGGCCTGTAACAACAGTGCCTATTACATTTTAAGTTAAAACATCTAATCATTCAACTTCAAGCACCAGTATTCTTGGCAAATAATGCTGAAATTGGTTTTTTCATTTATTTTACTAATTGAGTGTATTGGGGAAAGAACCAATGCACATTTAAAAAAACTCAAACTCCACAAAGGGTTTCAGCAAAACATTTTAAAAGGCAAGTTGAGGGAGGGGCGTCCCAGGGTCTGTGATCCGCTTGTGCATAATTCTCTGATTGGTTGATGGTGAGGTAACAGGGAGGTTAACGTAATCCATCCTTAGGCGCCAGAAAGTCAGGGGCTACGTGCTCATGATCATCAAGTAGTTAATTTTTTCCATTTGGTGGTGGTTTTTAGCATCCAAAAAACTCAGGAAATGTGCATATCTGGGTACTTCAGAGAGGAGTTACAGCAGAGGACGTGGGGCAGGGGTCTGTCCTGGGAAGCCCCAGGGTCCTGCTCAGTTATAGACTGGAGTCTGTACTACTCCCTTTCTGCAGTTGAGCAGTAGTTTTTGCAGGACTGGGCACGGGTGCACTTCAGATATGTTTTATTCGCTTTGTTGTCTGCAATCATCACAGTCCCTTGATGGGTCCTTTGGACAGGAAGGTCAAATGAGCTCCAAGTAACTGCCTGATCTATCTCCCTGCTGCCATGGCAGCCAGATATGAAGAGAGGGGATCTCTATTAAAGGTGAAAGGTAAGTGCTTCCCTTGATGGTGTTTTGATATGTGTATATACAGGCATCCTTCAAAAATATCCAGAGTAAGAGGATTCACAGAGGAAAACGTGGAAACATTGTAAGACAAGGTGTCTTACTTCTACTTCTGTAGGTCGTTAGCTATCCTTCAACTTTATGTGTGATTCTGAAGAGTCTTCTAGCTTGTTAATAGTTGTTATTTTCTGGCTTCATGAAGAAAGGGACCAGGCCCTTCCTTCCAGGGTATATGCTCTGGGTTCTCTTGGAGGCATCTGTTCACAGGAGATAAGTATGTAATAGCGTCTGTAATATGCTTTCTCAATTGTATTTCCCAGGGAGACTTGCTTTGCCTTGGAATTCAATTTCTTTCTTTTTTCTAGGGAAGACACTGTGTTCTTTACAAAAATTAAGAGAAATGTCTACTTAAATATAATTTTGGGGAGAACATACAGTTCTGAGATCAAAATAAAGCCTATCGTAGAGCCTATATACTTAAAAACTTTGACTCATGTGGGTTTTTTTTTTTTTTTTTTTTTTCTTTTTGCGGTATGCGGGCCTCTCACTGTTGTGGCCTCTCCCGTTGTGGAGCACAGGCTCCGGATGCGCAGGCCCAGCGGCCATGGCTCACGGGCCCAGCCGCTCCGCGGCATATGGGATCCTCCCAGATCGGGGCACGAACCCGTATCCCCTGCATCGGCAGGCGGACTCTCAACCACTGCGCCACCAGGGAGGCCCCTCATGTGGGTTTTTAAAATCAATAGTGTGAGATTTAAATTATGGGATGGCATAGTCATTGGTACAATTGTGACTCTGATGGTGATGAGTGGCCTGAGATGCCACTCAGCTTGTATGAAACCAACTGAGAAAACTGTGCACTGTTTCAGGACCAGTCCTCCCCTCATCAGTACTTGGGGAAGTACTTGTGTGTGGGTGGTTTTGCATCCTGGGGAAAAGAAAAGTGAATTATAAATTGTGACCTCTGGAAGGTGACAGTTCAACCCAGGAATCCTAAGGGATAAATCTCAAAGGTGACACACTGGCTGTTAGGGCACCAGTCATACTACAAATCCCAATCAGGTCTGTACCTTTAAGATTTCAGAACGTGAGTCCTGGGAGGGGTGGGGTAAGGGGTTAGGTGGTTCTTGCTAAGGGTCTGCCCCCCACCCCACGCCATGGTGATACCTATCAATAGAATCAGTACCGAGCTCTACCTCTTAGAAGAGCCTTGTAGCTCATCCATGTTTCTTTTCACTTATAACATAGGCCTATCTTCATTTTTCTAGCCTTTTCTCTACTTGGATTAATTAGGATGATTATGGCACATCTAGCAGAAATCAATCCAGGTCAGGCAACATTCGGTAAAGGGGCTGCTTGTCTGATGTCTGCTCTGGACAGAAAAATTGTGAATGAATTTTTCATGAGAGACCCTCCGATTCAGAAAGTCTTTGTTGATTTGTTCCTGAAGTAGTTCTGTAACTCGGCTCTTCAAACACAAAGTATTTGAGCTCACACCCTGGAAAGAGAACTGTGTACATGACAGTGTACAGCTAACGTGTGGATAGATATATATGCAGCATACTCTTTCATCAGAGATTAAGACAAGTGCTTTGGTTCCCCCAGCAGGGAAGTATCAGGAACCAACTCAGCACCTTGGAGAATGAGACACTGTGAGGTCTGGGGGACAGAAGGTGCTCACCTCCCCAGCAGAGGGGCTTGCTCATCCCTTTATTTTCAAGGGCTGCAGGACCCTGTGTGGATGGAAGAACAGGAAAGGCAGGGTCGTCGTAGGCTCCCAAGCTGCCTGCTTGCCAGTGTCTTGACTGATCCTCCTTTTCATAAGCAATTGGGTCTGGGTCTGGGAGGGGACTGCTGTGACTGGCACCTTCCCTCCCAGATCTGGAGCAGTGGAAGGAACCAAGAACCCAGCCACGCAGCTCAGATCTGGGAGGCATGTACCCAGGACTAGGGTTTGTGATGACTCAGCCAGGTAGATGCCCCTTGGAAGAGGCTGTTCCCGTGTTTAGATGCTCTTATGCCTCTGGTTAAGGGAGCTGGGGCTTGGGGCTTGGGTTTTCTGTTCTGGAAATGGACCTGAGCTCAGTGGGTTGAGGAGGAATAGGGCAAGAGTGGCTATGAGAGAGTGGATCCTGATATAAATGCCCTGTCTCTCCCCTTCTATGCAGCTGCCGAGAGCCTTCTCCAGGATGTATGGGCAGGGAATTGTTCCTCTTCTGGGCTGGATTCTTCCTGAGATGTCTGAGGTCCCTAGATTCTCTTTTGCATGCTGCACACTTGCTTCTTCTCCCACACCATCCACATAGGATGTGATTTTCCAGAGTCAGGGCATGCAAATCTTCCCCCTCGGCAATGGCATTTGCTTTGGTTTTCCTTAAGTAACTTATTTATCGCATATATCCAGAGGCTTTTTGCTTGCTGGTTGGTTTTCCTGTTTCTTACCTCTTTATTTATTTATTTTTTTAATTTTTAATTTTTATTTTCTATTGGAGCATCGTTGATTAACAATGTTGTGTTAGTTTCAGGTGTACAGCAAAGTGATTCAGTTATACATATACATGTATCTATTCTTTTTCAAATTCTTTTCCCAATATTACAGAATATTGAGCAGAGTTCCCTGTGCTATACAGTAGGTCCCTGTTGGTTATCTATTTGTTTGTCTGTTTCTTTTTTGTTTTGTTTTTTTCCTCTGAAACACTAAAAAGAATGCTAACTGCTTGCTTCACTTAATATCTACAATATTTCCCTGGAATAGTCTCTTATTTGTTTGATATTGCAGGTTTGCTTTCTAAACCTGAGTTTTCTCCACTTTGTGACTCTGTTTTCTTGACTAGACACCCCTCTGGGCCCCTAACCAGCTTCTCTGTCCATCTGCACTGCTACCAGAACAATATTTCTATAAATCAAATCTTCGATTATAAGATGGTCTAAAAAATATCTACTTTCTGTACTGTGCCTCACCATTTAAAAAGGAATGACTGTGTCCTGTATTATATCTTCTATCATTTGAAGTGATTAAAATGTCTTTAGTATAACTACATATAGCATGTGGGTGAAATGTGGACAAACCACGGTAGTGATGAGGATCCTGAACTGGGACAGCTTAAGAAAGGTCTGGGGTTCTTGTAGCATATGAAAATGCAGTGTAACATGGGGATGCATTAGATAAACTGAGGAGGCAAAAGACATTCCAAAAGTGATAAATCAGTTTATAAATGGATCTATTTAGGACTGTTGTCAATGTCCATACTTCACCCGAAACAGGGACTGACTCATTGGAAACTGTTTGTCTCTCTGAGAAAAGGAAGCAGGTCATATACAGGACCAGAGTGGCAGTTTTTATTATTTTCAGGGATGAAGTCCGTACTGGAGAGGGAACTTTGAGACTTGATAGCTTATCGATGGTATTTAAGGCCATGGATGGGGTGAGACAGGTGTGGTGGGGCAGAGGGTGGATGGGGCCCTGAGCACTCGGCGCCACGAGGACTGAGGAGCAGGGGCCGGGGAAGTGGGAGGATCAAAGGGCGCCGCGTCCTGGGTGAAGTGCTGCAAGGAGAAGAGTGACTGTCGCTGTCAAACACCGTTGAAAGGTCAAATAAGACGGGAACTGAGAAGTGACACTGGATCTGGCAACGTGGAGATCAATTCGGCCAGAGCTGCTGGAGAGTAGGCCTGTTTGCAGTGGGTTCCAGAGAGGATGGGAGAAGAGGGCCGGAGACAGTGATCTGAATGACTCTTGCAAGGAACTTTGCTTACCATTGGGAGGTAGCTGGAAGGAGAGGTGGGGTCGAGGGAATTTTCTTTGGGGGGAGGGGAAGAGTAATTGGGATGCTTAGGACTGTTCCTGTAGACTGGGGATAATGCATTCAACATCAAGGCTCTGGTTTGATTTTGAGCGACTCAGAGGGTGTCAGAAAATTCGAACCTGGAGACATTTCTGTGCACTGATGGGAGATTTACTGTCGGTGATTGAAGAAAAGCAGCAGCTAATCTGGTCTTCCCCGGTGAGCCAGGCCTCTGCGAGTTTGCTGCATGGGGAGATGCTGAGAGCAGGATGTACTTCGCTCGTCCTGGCGGCCCCTGCTCCACCGTGGTCCACCCACCCTTGGGTTCTGTCCTTAAACAATGATACTAAGGATCAACTGGTAGGGGATTTAATAGTTTTCCCTGAAATTGGCCACAACAGATTATAGGAACAATATAACAAGACACACTGGATGCTTTAGTAAATTATTATGGACTGTAATACTACTTACTACTTATTGAGTCACTATGCTGGTGTACATTAGTTTTATTCCTTACAGCAATCCTGTGAGGCAGGTACTTTGATCTTCATCTTATAGGTGAAGAATCTGAAGTGTAGACCGATGTAGTTATGTCCCCGTCGCTCGGCAGGCAGGGCTGCTATTCATATTCATTCTGTTTGACTCCAAGGTTTACGTCACTATTGATTCTGGTGGCCAGGAGTTTGCTTACCCTTTTTAAGATCCTATTTTTATATTCAGCTTTTAACTTTTGAAGTAGGAAGTAGAGGAAGATTCCATAATTTTTGTATAAACTGTTGACCACATATAGTAGCAATTGCTCTATTTTATCTTTAATTTATTTCTCTCAGACATTAAGAGCTACCCTTTAAGCCTAATATTCTGAAATGCGAAGAGCAAAGACATTTATCCCATTTATGCTATTTATTTTTTGTATATTTCTAGATTGTTACTTCTCTGTCTTTTCTGCTCCTTACTACAGAGTCCTATCTTTAAACTCCCTCCTCTCCCCGCCATGTGGCAGGCATCCTGCCCCCTCTGTCCCGCTGTCTGACCTTCTCTGGACTCCCCTTAGCACCATGATGACATTCTTAAGCAAGACTTCGCACAGAGTTCCTACTGTGAATGCATTATGGCTTCGAATAAGGCAGGAAGGGAGTTCTATTTTGTTTCCATTCTATTCAGAGAACATCTATTACAAAGATAAGACCAAAGGCCTCAGCAGCCCTGCTGGAATGATGTCTTTAAGCTCAGTTTATAGTGACTCTTAGATTTCTTTTGAGGGTTCTGGGCTTGGAGCCTATTTCTTATGATTCAAGACAGCATTTCCCCAGCTGGGTTTTATGGAACACTGTTCAGGGTGATGTGACAGGAATGCCATAGAAGGTGGACTCAATGTCACTAAGTTTGGGAACTGCTGAGTGTGCTCTTCCTCTCTCAAGGACTGACAGTACGTATTAAAGCTAAGAAGTCACATAGCATGTTGTGGATTAGGTTTTTCCTAGAAGCAGATCCTGCAGTAAGGATTCGAGGGCAAGTAATTTACTTGGGGGTCTAGGAAACACAGAAGAGAAGTGAAGTGATACAGGGATGGGAAAGAAGCCAATAAAGTGTGCATTAGCATGCTGGCCATTACTTTGGGGAGACTTTGGGAGACTCCACACCTCAAAATTGTCCCATCTGAGGGATGAAGGAGCTGGGGTATTTATACACCAACTTCTGTCAGTCATCGTGGAGGGCTGCTCCCAATTCTTGCACTTCCAGCCTGTCGCTGGCAAAGCAGTCTTCTGGGTTTTGGAGAAATCTCTCAGGCAAAGAGATGTAATGGCCATTTGAAGTCAGTTGGAAGAATATAGGAGGAAAACAGAGCACGGACATTGCCTGCTGTGCAGAAAGAACCCTGTTTAATTTGGTTTAACCCAGTATTTTCAAATCCTAATTGAGCATAGAACACTTGTTCTTCAGCTCATTTGTACTGTTTTGAGACTGCTAGGAGAATTGACCCATTGTAGAAAGAATCAATGAATGAGAATGAATGCAACCAGAACCAGGGACAAGTAAACATTGAAGGTAACCAGATGAGCACCTTTTGGACAAGACTGTAGTATGAATTGTATTAAGGAAGCACTCAGTAGATTACTTTTTACTTAAGGTGTCTAAAGGTCCTTGTCTAAAACGAATTCGATTGTTACAGTTTCATTACACTTTTCCATATTTCAGTGACCTGGAAATTCCTTAGAGAGCTGCAGGTCTGGAGAAATTAAATTGCTGCTTAACAAGCATTGACTTTAGTATGCTCTTTAGTTTCGTTTTGCATGAAATTGTTAATAACCAAGTAGAGAAATATGGTGGAGACCAGTGGTTCCTAACCTTTTCCAAGGAAATGGCCTCTTTATGATGTAAAATGATGTCACAGATTCCTCATATAGTAATGTGTTCATTTCCCTAGTCTGTAGTAAATACACATATGGATTAGTGTATTCTCTGGAATAATTACTTGACCCCAACCCATATGCTGGGTTCCTGCCACTAATTATTGGAGAAGAGCAAGCAGCTTGCCAAGCACGGCTCTTGGTGTGGAAAATAGAAGCGTATCCAAGGGACCTTCTACTCAGTAGTCCTCCTACACCTGGAAACTTCTTCCAGACTGGCTATTTCAGGAATGTTTCCAACCTTCTTGTTATGACAGTTCATCTTACTTTGGTCGCTCATGTCAGGCCTGAGCAGGAAATCATACCCCTGTTGTATGGTTCTGTGATTCCTTCCTTTGCCTTATATAAACTTTGTCCCAGTAGAATGAAGCCCAATGAATGACATGGAAAGGAGCCCCTTGGCTGGCTATCTGTTGGTCCTGTTTTTATTGTTACCTGTGGGCCCAGTGCGTCAGAAATATCTTCATAATCTAGGCAGTGCCTCATCTGGATCGGCATTTGAGAGCAGTCATTCAGTTTCAACAGGATCCTGCAGATTCCCCTACAAAGCTGAGAGAAGAAATAGAATCACGTTTTGAGTAGATATTGCATTGTTGACACTTTTGATTTCTTTCGGGGTACAAATCCTGCAGCTTTCTGCCCTGCTTTAGCTGGGGTTGTAACTGTTCCTGGTTATTATTAGCTCAGTAAAGAGAGAGGTCTTCTGTCAATTCAGTCCATTTGGTGACGTCTGCAGAACATTCATGGCACAGCTGGAAAAATAGTCTTGTTTTTATTGAAAGGATATTTTTTCCATCAGCAGGAACAAAATCGGTATTCTAGCTAGCAGAGAAACACTTGTGTAGTCAGAAAGGCAGTCACTTTTAACTTTGAAAACTGGTTTTGTGATGCAAATGTACTGCCAATGACTCAGCTACTTTGAAGTGCAGAAGTTGCAGAGTGGTTTAGCCAAGGCCTGGAGCCCTCCAGGATATTCTGAACAGATGCTGAAACTGACCTTACTCAGATTTGAAGGTTGCCTTTCTCACACTGAACACAGTGTCTTTGTCAGGAGAGTTTTGATATATAGTCCCTTAACATTTAACCCCCTCTGAAAAATAAGCCACCAGGAGAGAAGTCAGTCTACTTCTGGCTCTGGGTTTAAATGCTATTCCATCATTTGTTAGGTGTGTGAACTTGAGCAAGGTACTTCATTAAGCCTCAGTTTCCCCATCTGTAAAGTGGAACAGATAATAGAATCTACCTCATGGAGTTGTAGCGAAATTAAATGAGATATAGCACAGTGCCTGGCATGGTGTAGTGACCCAAGTAATGCTAGTTATTTTTATTCTATTATAAATAAAATATCTAACAGTGGCTGGTACATTATACCCACTCTAAGTCCTAACTTCTGACTCTTGTCTTATGCTTTTTTGTGTGATACTCTGCCAATACACTTTAGTCAGGACCACCAGGAACACCCCTGCAGTTGAACAAGTGGGTTTGTTACTCACTGCGGGAGGGAGAACCCAGGCCGTGGGAAGTCAGGAGTGACCAGTAGGAGGGTGCTGGGAGGAAGCTTTGGAGGGCTGGGCTCCGGTTGGGTGACTTGGGGAGGGTCTAAGGATGCAGGGATCCACTCTAGCTTGGGTGCTGTTAGAAAGCAGGGCAATTCCACTATGGGGTGCCTCAATGAATTTCCTCTACAAGGAGGGGAAGCTGAGGTGAGGATGAAGCTGGAACTGGTAAAGAAGTCACTCATTTCAGCTTAAGAGGCGGGTGTTTGGTGTTTTTTGGGTGGCAGAATGACCTGGTTTTGTCTGTGCTTCACCCAAACCATGAAGTGGCCTTGCTCTGTGTCATTTTATGGTGGTCTCAAGGCAGCCTTGTCTGAGGCTGGTTTTGGAGCCCAGGGCAGGCCACCTCAAAGTGTGCCTCAATGTCATATTGATTATTTTGAATTAAAGTTGCTTAAGAAAAAGCCAGTGCAAGAGGGCCACATTTTTTTTTATAGTTCCCTGTGCTACACAGTAGGACCTTGTTGTTTATCCATTCTATATATACTCGTTTACATCTGCCATCCCCAAACTCCCAATCCATCTCTCCCCCACCCCCCTCCCGTTGGCAACCACAAGTCTGTTCTCTATGTCTGTGAGTCTGTTTCTGTTTCATAGATATGTTCATTTGTGTCATATTTTAGATTCCACATATAACTGATATCATATGGTATTTGTCTTTTCTTTCTGACTTACTTTGCTTAGTATGATCATCTCTAGGTCCATCCATGTTGCTGAAAATGGCATCACTTCATTCTTTTTAATGGCTGAGTAATATTCCATTTTGTGTAGGTGTGTATATATATGTTGCAGGAAGGGGGACCCCTTCCAGGGCCTGAGAGTGGGTCTTGTCTAACCCTCGGAAATGAATTGTCTGAGGAGACACACATGCTGACAAAGCAACAGACTTGACTGGGAAGGGGCGCCCAGGTGGAGAGCAGCAGGGTTAGGGGACCCAGGAGGACGGCTCTGCCACGTGGCTCACAGTCTTGGGCTTCATGGTGATGGGGTTAATTTCCGGGTTGTCTCTGGCCAGTCATTCTGGCTCAGGGTCCTTCCTGGTGGCACACACATCTCTCAGCCAAGCTGGATTCCAGCGAGGAGGATTCTGGGAGGTTGGTAGGACATATGGACTGGCGTCTGCTTTTGACCTTTTCCGAATTCTTCCAGTTGGTGGTGGCTTGTTAGTTCCGTGTTCCTTACCAGGACCTCCTGTCATAAAACAACTCATGCAAATGGTTACTGGGGTGCCTGGCCAGGGTGGGTGGTTTCGGTCAGTGGTTCCCCTAACATATATTTATATGGTATACCACATCTTCTTTATCCATTCAGGAGGGACGCCTTGACCCTCCTCTCTGTCTCCTGAAAGCAGGAAGTAGATCTCTCATGTGAAAGGTGCACTCCCTGCATCTGAAGGTAGAAGGACAACCTTAGGGAATTCGGGGCTGAGAAGCCTGTACTCACAAACCTTGTTACTTTAATTCACTACCCCAAGACCAAACTCTGCTTAGATTCTTCACTAATTAAGCATCCAAAGCCTAAGTATCTTTGTCTGGTCAATTCCTCACAAATGTGTTGTTTGTCTCAAAAGTATAAAAGCTGCCTGCTTTGGCCACTTCTTAGGTCCCATTTCTGAGACCTCTGTGCACACGAATTAAAATTTGTGTCTTTTTCTCCTGTTAATCTGTCTTGTGTCAATTTTATTATTAGTCCAGCCACAAGAACTCAACAGTGGTAGAGGGGAAATTTCTCCCTTCCTGACACTGGATTCTGGAGATTGTTTGTGTCTATTGGGAGAGTCACATGGTCCAGCTGTGTGCACCTGTCCAGCTTCTGAGTGTCAGGGGCTGTTCTTCTTTCTTTCTCAACTGTTATAACTAGAATTCTGAAGATATATTCCAATGATTGAAATGAACATCCCTTCCATCTCCCATGAAGAGTTGAATAGGATGCTAGCCAAGTTTTCAGGAATGTCATCATTCGTTTATTCATTTGACGAAGATGTTTTTTGGAATTTACTACTTGGCATTATTCTTTGTGCTGGGGCTCTGACAATGAACAAAGGAAGACAACATATGTGTCCTAGAGGACCCTGCATTCCAATCAGGGGAGACAGATAAACAAGAAGACAAAAGGAGACACCAGATATTTTCAGCTCTTGATAAGTGCTCTGAAGAAAGTAAACAGGGTGTTTGGAAACATCAGGTTTCATTCTGTGATTTTGTTATCCCTGACAAGTAGTACTTGGTGAGTGGGTTTCTTCTTTGCTCAAGGTTTTCTTTCCTGTCCTTTCATGTCTTATCTCTCCTTTGTTTCCCCATATTGGTTGGCAAGGTCCCTGCTAAGCACGGAGCAGGTGTTGATACTGTGGGGCTCCTGGGCACAAAGCCTTTCTGTGTCCCCCATTTCTTTGATTACAGGAAATAGCCTTCATTCAGCCACAGTGACCTTCCCTGAGTTCCAACGGGCAGATTCAAGCAGTTGTTCATTAGGGAAGGGAGGGGATATGAGACAAGGGAGAAACAAAGTCAGGAGAAACAATAGTTCAGCCTTGGGACAAGGTTCTGGTTCCCCATCAACAGACACACACAATATCTTTGAGCTGTTTTGCAGATACTGAAACGCCCTCCAGGTAGGAAAAGCTAAGGATTAACACTGGTATGCTGCCCACAAGCACGTAGACCCCAGACCAGTTGGAACCAGAAGGTTGATGATACTGACTCTCACTTATCTCACCACCAACCCATCAGAAGAATGTCCAGGAGCTGATCACACCTTCTTTGAACCATTACTGTAAAAACCTCTCACTACCCTCTCCAAGGGGAGCACAGTTTTTGGAGGCGCTAGCAGGCTCCTCTTTGCCTGGCAAAGAAATAAAGCTACTCTTTCTCTTTCCTCCTAAATTCTGTCTCTGTATTTCTATTCGGCACCCGTGTACGGAAGCCGAGATTTCGGCAACAGTGTTGGGTGAAGGCCTGCAGGTTGGTTCTTGGGTTTCCCACCATTCTGTGACCCAGGTGTCACTGTGCTCTCGATCTCTGGCTCCGAAGCCACACCCACTCTTTCTGTGTTCAGCCCGCGTCTACCTGGATGCAGCCGCAGCACCTCTTTGTCATTTCTTAAAGAATCTACTTACCCAGAAACCTGGTAGACGAAGATTTCATTGAGGATTTTATAGTGGACACAGAGGAGAAGATTTACCTTAAATTTCACATCATACAACTTTAACATCTTCACTAGGCAAATCTATTTTATCCTCAGCTTGGTGGCAATCGAGGTTTTCTGCCTCTTTTCTCCCAAAAGAAGCTCTTTTCTCTATTTCCTGGATTTTCTTTGGGGCACTTAAAAACGTTCACCTCTTTATCCTGGAGAGCAATGAAAACTATCATTGTGAGGCATTCTTTTCCCAGCTGTTACCAAAATAATAACTGTCCACCAGCTTCGCTCTAAAGCCACTTTCCTGGCAGAGAGCAGCCTCTGCTCTCTAAGCTGTCCACCTCCCACATTTGAGAGTAAATATAGGAAGTAAAATGGGAAAAGTGTATAAGTAAATATGGTTTGTGTTTCCACAGATGAGAACTACAGTTCTGGGCCATCAATATATTTAAATATTAATTTTAGAAAAGAGTAAAAAAAAAACATTCAAAACACAAATTTCCTCTTATCTCTTGGATTCACATCTTCTTTCCTACTGTGCCTTTGGGCTTATTTATTTGTTGGCTGCCTTTACCATTTTTACAGATCTTGTCAATATACTGTTTGATTATCCTTGGCTGAAACTAGGAGTGGCATGGAAAAATGAAATTCACTGTCCCTAAATGGTTTTTTATACTTATTTCAGCTTCTTTGAGCAGAATTGCAAAATAAATGTATTTGAATGTTATCTTCCTTGCCTTCCCAGCCTGTCTTTGCTGAAGAAACATGATTCAGTGATGAATACAGATGTTTGAAGTAAGTAATACTTGCTTGTATTGAAGGTTTACTATGCAGAGTGGAGACTGGTTCAGAAAAATACATGTCAGAACTTTCAGAAGAAGCAACTCAGAACCTACAATGTTTCCTACAGGTAGTCTTTCTTTTCCTTTTTTTTTTTTTTTTTTTGCGGTACGCGGGCCTCTCACTGCTGCGGCCTCTCCCGTTGCGGAGCACAGGCTCCGCACGCGCAGGCCCAGCGGCCATGGCTCACGGGCCCAGCCGCTCCGCGGCATGTGGGATCTTCCCGGACCGGGGCACGAACCCATGTCCCCTGCATCGGCAGCCGGACTCCCAACCACTGCGCCACCAGGGAAGCCCACAAGTAGTCTTTCTTATCTTCATTTCTAATGATCTTATGTGTTTTTGGAAGCAATTTATGAATATAGTGGTTGATTTCACTTTAGACATCTCTTTTGGTCAGAAATGATCTATAGTAGGTGGATGCATCTTACATTTATACATACATCTCCTCTTTCCTTGGAATTAGAAATGAGAATTTATCTTTAAGGATTAGAATTTGACCTAGAATTTATCTTCAGGGGACTCTACTGGGGCATGTTAAGGGTGATAATAACTGCTCTTATGTATTACTTGGTATTTTTTGTGCTTAAGAAAAAAACCTTTAACTCTTGGGGGTAATATGCAGTGCCTGGTATAGTTATGGAATGAATGCCGTTTAAAGTTCCCAAATCCCAATTCTGATACCATTCCTGCTAGTTTTGGCCAATCTCCTTCTGTGCTCTCCATGTTTCCAGCTGCTGCTAGTGTTCGTATGGGGAAAGAATGGTCATAAAAATAATTACAATTGCTTACATTCATTTCATGCCTGTTCTTTTTTTCTTTTTAACAAATTTATTTATTTATTTATTTATTTTTGGCGGCACTGGGTCTTTGTTGCTGTGCGTGGGCTTTCTCTAGTTGTGGTGAGCGGGGGCTACTCTTCATTGCGGTGTGCAGGCTTCTCATTGCGGTAGCTTCTCTTTGTTGCGCAGCACGGGCTCTAGGTGCATGGGCTTCAGCAGTTGTGGCACGTGGGCTCAGTAGTTGTGGCTTGCGGGCTCTAGAGCGCAGGTTCAGTAGTTGTGGCACAGGGGCTTAGTTGCTCCGCGGCACGTGAGATCTTCCTGGACCAGAGCTAGAACCCGTGTCCTCTGCATTGGCAGGTGGATTCTTTTTTTTTTTTTTTTTTTTTTTTTTGTGGTATGCGGGCCTCTCACTGTTGTGGCCTCTCCCGTTGCGGAGCACAGGCTCCGGACGCGCAGGCTCAGCGGCCATGGCTCACGGGCCCAGCCGCTCTGCAGCATGTGGGATCTTCCCGGACCGGGGCACGAACCCATGTCCCCTGCATCAGCAGGCGGACTCTCAACCACTGCGCCACCAGGGAAGCCCGGCAGGTGGATTCTTTACCACTGCATCACCAGCGGAGTCCCCATGCCTGTTGTGCAGAGGCACGGAGGCATTACATGAGGTGTTTATGAACAATTTCCTGTACACTTGAGTTATTGAAGGATTTTTAAAACCTTTTTAAAAATTTTTTTTTATTGTTATTATAATTTTTTAATTTATGTTTTTTTTTTTTTTTTTTTTTTGCGGTATGCGGGCCTCTCACTGCCGTGGCCTCCCCCGCCGCGGAGCACAGGCTCCGGACTCGCAGGCTCCGGACGCGCAGGCCCAGCGGCCATGGCCCACGGGCCCAGCCGCTCCGCGGCATATGGGATCCTCCCAGACCGGGGCACGAACCCGCATCCCCTGCATCGGCAGGCGGACTCTCAACCACTTGCGCCACCAGGGAGGCCCTAATTTATGTTTTTATACAGCAGGTTCTTATTAGTAATCCATTTTATACACATCAATGTATGCATGTCAATCCCAATCTCCCAATTCATCCCACAACAATCCCCACCCCCGGCCGCTTTCCCCCCTTGGTGTCCAACATTTGTTCTCTACATCTGTGTCTTAATTTCTGTCCTGCAAACCGGTTCATCTGTACCATTTTTCTAGATTCCATATGTATGAATTAATATACGATATTTGTTTTTCTCTTTCTCACTTACTTCACTCTATATGACAGTCTCTAGATCCATCCACGTCTCTACAACTGACCCAATTTTGTTCCTTTTTATGGGTAAGTAATATTCCATTGTATATATGTACCACATCTTCTTTATCCATTCATCTGTCGATGGGCATTTAGGTTGCTTCCATGACCTGGCTCTTGTAAATAGTGCTGCAATGAACATTGGGGCACATGTGCCTTTTTTAATTATGGTTTTCTCAGGGTATGCCCAGTAGTGGGATTGCTGTGTCATATGGTAATTCTATTTTTAGTTTTTTAAGGAACCTTCATACTGTTCTCCATAGTGGCTGTATCAATTTACATTCCCACCAACAGTGCAAGAGGGTTCCCTTTTCTCCACATCCTCTCCAGCATTTGCTGTTTGTAGATTTTCTGATGATGCTCATTCTAACTAGTGTGAGGTGATACCTCATTGTAGTTTTGATTTCCATTTCTCTAATAATTAGTGATGTTGAGCAGCTTTTCATGTGCTTCTTGGCCATCTGTATGTATTCTTTGGAAAAATGTCTATTAGTTCTTCTGCCCACTTTTTGATTGGGTTGTTTGTTTTTTTAATATTGAACTGTTTATATATTTTGGAGATTAATCCTTTGTCCATTGATTCATTTGCAAATATTTTCTCCCATTCTGAGGGTTGTCTTTTTGTCTTGTTTTTAGTTTCCTTTGCTTTGCAAAAGCTTTTAAGTTTCATTAGGACCCGTTTGTTTATTTTTTAATTTTTATTCTTTTTGCAATATGCGGGGCTCTCACTGCTGTGGCCTCCCCCGCTGCGGAGCACAGGCTCCAGACGTTCAGGCCCAGCAGCCATGGCTCACGGGCCCAGCTGCTCCATGGCATGTGGGATCTTCCCAGACAGGGGCACAAACCTGTGTCCCCTGCATCGGCAGGCGGACTCTCAACCACTGCGCCACGAGGGAAGCCCTTTTTTTAAAAAAAATTTTTTAATTTTTAAATTTATTTTTTATTTTTATTTTTGTTTTTATTTCCATTACTCTAGGAGATGGATCAAAAAAGATCTTGCTGTGATTTATGTCAAAG
Source organism: Mesoplodon densirostris (assembly GCF_025265405.1). NCBI lineage: Eukaryota > Metazoa > Chordata > Mammalia > Artiodactyla > Ziphiidae > Mesoplodon > Mesoplodon densirostris. The sequence goes on from NC_082677.1 coordinate 19,639,843, forward strand.
AGTTTTCTTCCTATGTTTTCCTCCAAGAGTTTTATAGTGTCCAGCCTTACATTTAGGTCTCTAATCCATTTTGAGTTTATTTTTGTAAATGGTGTAGGGAGTGTTCTAATTTCATTCTTTTACATGTAGCTGTCCAGTTTTCCCAGCACCACTTATTGAAGAGACTGTCTTTTCTCCATTGTATATCCTTGCCTCCTTTGTCATAGATTAGTTGACCATATGTGCGTGGGTTTATCTCTGGGCTTTCTATCTTTTTCCATTGATCTATATTTCTGTTTTTGTGCCAGTACCATATTGTCTTGATTACTGTAGCTTTCTAGTGTAGTCTGAAGTCAGGGAGTCTGATTCCTCCAGCTCCACTTTTTTCCCTCAAGACTGCTTTGGCTATTCGGGGTCTTTTGTGTCTCCATACAAATTTTAAGATTTTTTGTTCTACTTCTGTAAAAAATGCCATTGGTAATTTGATAGGGATTGCATTGAATCTGTAGATTGCTTTGGGTAGTATAGTCATTTTCACAATATTGATTCTTCCAATCCAAGAACACGGTACATCTCTCCACCTGTTGGTATCATCTTTAATTTCTTTCATCAGTGTCTTATACTTTTCTGCATACAGGTCTTTTGTCTCCCTAGTTAGGTTTATTCCTTAGTATTTTATTCTTTTTGCTGCAGTGGTAAATGTGAGTGTTTCCTTAATTTCTCTTTCAGATTTTTCATCATTAGTATATAGGAATGCAAGAGATTTCTGTGCAATAATTTTATATTCTGCAACTTTACCAGATTCATTGATTAGCTCTAGTAGCCTTCTGGTGGCATCTTTAGGATTCTCTATGTATAGTATCATGTCATATGCAAACAGGGACAGTTTTACTTCTTCTTTTCCAATTTGTATTCCTTTTATTTCTTTTTCTTCTCTGATTGCCATGGCTAGGACTTCCAAAACCATGTTGAATAATACTGGTGAGAGTGGACATCCTTGTCTCGTTCCTGATCTTAGAGGAAATGTTTTCAGTTTTTCACCATTGAGAATGATGTTGGCTGTGGGTTTGTCATATATGGCCCTTATTATGTTGAGGTAAGTTCTTTCTATGCCCACTTTCTGGAGAGTTTTCATCATAAATGGTGTTGAATTTTGTCAAAAGCTTTTTCTGCATCTATTGAGATGATCATTTGGTTTTTATTCTTCAATTTGTTAATATGGTGTATCACATTGATGGATTTTCATATATTGAATAATCCTTGCATCCCTGGGATAAATCCCACTTGGTGATGGTGTATGATCCTTTTAATGTGTTGTTGGATTCTGTTCTTTAGTATTTTGTTGAGGATTTTTGCATCTTTATTCATCAGTGATATTGGTCTATAATTTTCTTTTTTTGTAGTATCTTTGTCTGGTTTTGGTATCAGGGTGATGGTGGCCTCATAGAATGAGTTTGGGAGTGATCCTTCCTCTGTAATTTTTTGGAAGAGTTTGAGAAGGATGGGTGTTAGCTCTTTTCTAAATGTTTGATAGAATTCACCCGTGAAGCCATCTGGTCCTGGACTTTTATTTTTGGAAGGTTTAATCACAGTTTCAATTTCATTACTTGCGATTGGTCTGTTCATGTTTTCTGTTTCTTCCTGCTTCAGTCTTGGAAGGTTACACCTTTCTAAGAATTTGTCCATTTCTTCCAGGTTGTCCATTTTATTGGCATAGCGTTGCTTGTAGTAGTCTTTTAGGCTGCATTGTATTTCTGCGGTGTCTGTTGTAACTTCTTTTTCATTTCTAATTTTATAGATTTGAGTCCTCTCCCTCTTTTTCCTGATGAATCTGGCTAATGGTTTATCAATTTTGTTTATCTTCGCAAAGAACCTGCTTTTAGTTTTATTGATCTTTGCTATTGTTTTCTTTGTGTCTATTTCATTTATTTCTGCTCTGATCTTTATTATATCTTTCCTTCTACTAACTTTGGGTTTTGTTTGTTCTTCTTTCTCTAGTTCCTTTAGGTGTAAGGTTAGATGGTTTATTTGTGATTTTTCTTGTTTCTTGAGGTAGGCTTGTATAGCTATAAACTTCCCTCTTACAACTGCTTTTGCTGCATCCCATAGGTTTTGGATCATCGTGTTTTCATTGTCATTTGTTTCTAGGTATCTTTTGATTTTCTCAGTGATCTCTTGGTTATTTAGTAATGTATTGTTTAGCCTCCATGTGTTTGTGTATTTGACGTTTTTTTCCTTGTAATTGATTTCTTTTTTTTTTTTTTTTTTTTTTTTGCTGTACGCGGGCCTCTCACTGCTGTGGCCTCTCCCGTTGCGGAGCACAGGCTCCGGACACACAGGCCCCGCGGCCATGGCTCGCGGGCCCAGCCGCTCCGCGGCACGTGGGATCCTCCGGGATCGGGGCACGAACCCGCGTCCCCTGCATCGGCAGGCGGACTCCCAACCACTGCGCCACCAGGGAGGCCCCTTGTAATTGATTTCTAATCTCATAGTGTTGTGGTCAGAAAAGATGCTTGATATGATTTCAATTTTCTTAAATTTACTGAGGCTTGATTTGTGACCCAAGATATGATCTATCCTGGAGAATGTTCCGTGCGCACTTGAGAAGAAAGTGTAATCTGCTGTTTTAGGATGGAATGTCCTATAAATATCAGTTAAATCTATCTGGTCTATTGTGTCATTTAAATCTTGTGTTCCCTTATTAATTTTCTGTCTGGTTGATCTGTCCATTGGTGTAAGTGAGGTGTTAAAGTTCCCCACTATTATTGTGTTACTGTCAATTTCCTCTTTTATAGCTGTTAGCAGTTTCCTTATGTATTGAGGTGCTCCTATGTTGGGTGCATATATATTTATAATTGTTATATCTTCTTCTTTGATTAATCCCTCAATCATTATGTACTGTCCTTCCTTGTCTCTTGTAATAGTCTTTATTTTAAAGTCTATTTTGTCTGAGAGGAGAATTGCTACTCCAGCTTTCTTTTGATTTCCATGTGTATGGAATATCTTTTACCATCTCCTCACTTTCAGTCTGTTTGTGTCCCTAGGTCTGAAGTGGGTTTCTTGTAGACAGCATATATATGGTTTTGTTTGTATCCATTCAGCGAGCCTGTGTCTTTTGGTTGGTGCATTTAATCCATTCATGTTTAAGGTAATTATTGATATGTATGTTCCTATTACCATTTTCTTAATTGTTTTGCGTTTGTTTTTGTAGGTCCTTTACTTCTCTTGTGTTTCCCACTTAGAGAAGTTCCTTTAGCATTTGTTGTAGAGCCGGTTTGGTGGTGCTAAATTCTCTTAGCTTTCACCTGTCTGTAAAACTTTTGATTTCTCCTTGGAATCTGAATGAGAGCCCTGCTGGGTAGAGTAATCTTGGTTGTTATTTCTTCCCTTTCATCACTTTAAATATGTCATGCCACTCCCTTCTGCCTTGTAGTTTCTGCTGAGAAATCAGCTGTTAACCTTATGGGAGTTCCCTGTATGTTATTTGTTGTTTTCCCTTGCTGCTTTCAATAATTTTTCTGTGTCTTTAATTTTTGCCAATTTGATTACTCTGTGTCTCGGCGTTTTCTCCTTGGGTTTATCCTGTATGGGACTCTCTGCGCTTCCTGGACTTGGGTGGCTATTTCGTTTCCCATGTTAGGGTAGTTTTTGCCTATAATCTCTTCAGATATTTTCTTGGGTTCTTTCTCTGTCTTTTCTCCTTCTGGGACCCCTATAATGTGAATGTTGTTGTGTTTAATGTTGTCCCAGAAATCTCTTAGTCTGTCTTCATTTCTTTTCATTCTTTTTTCTTTATTCTGTTCTGTGGCAGTGAATTCCACCATTCTGTGTTCCAGGTCACTTATCCGTTCTTCTGCCTCAGTTATTCTGCTATTGATTCCTTCTAGTGTAGTTTTCATTTCAGTTATTGTATTGTTCATCTCTGTTTTTCATTGTTTAATTCTTCTATTTCTTTGTTATACATTTCTTGCATCTTCTCGATCTTTGCCTCCATTCTTTTTCTGAGGTCCTGGGTCATTTTCACTATCATCATTCTGTATTCTTTTTCGGGAAGGTTGCCTATCTCCATTTCATTTAATTTTTTTTCTGGGGTTTTATCTTGTTCCTTCATCTGGTACATAACCCTCTGCCTTTTCATCTTGTTTATGTTTCTGTGAATGTGGTTTTTGTTCCCCAGGCTGCAGGATTATAGTTCTTCTTGCTTCTGCTGTCTACTCTTTGGTGGATGAGGCTCTCTAAGAGGCTTGTGCAAGTTTTCTGTTGCAAGGGACTGGTGGTGGGTAGAGCTGGGTGTTGCTCTAGTGTGCAGAGCTCAGTAAAACTTTAATATGCTTGTCTGCTAATGTGTGGGGCTGGGTTCCCTCCCTGTTGGTTGTTTGGCCTGAGGCGACCCAACACTGGAGCCTACTCGGGCTCTTTGGTGGGGCTAATGGCAGACTCTGCAAGGGCTCACATCAAGGAGTACTTCCCAGAACTTCTGCTGCTAGTGTCATTGTCCTCATGATGAGACACAGCCACCCCCTTCCTCTGCAGGAGACCCTCCAACACTAGCCGTTAAGTCTGGTTCAGTCTCCTATGGGGTCACTGTTCCTTCCCCTGGGTCCTGATGTGCACACTAATTTGTGTGTGCCCTCCAAGAGTGGAGTCTCTGTTTCCCCAGTCCTGTTGAGGTCCTGCAATCAAATCCCACTAGCCTTCAAAGTCTGATTCTCTAGGAATTCCCCCTCCCAATCTTAGACCCCCAGGTTGGGAAGCCTGATGTGGGGCTCAGAACCTTCACTCCAGTTGGTGGACTTCTGTGGTCTAATTGTTCTCCAGTTTGTGAGTTACCCACCCAGGCATTATGGGATTTGATTTTATTGTGATTGTGCCCCTCCTACCATCTCATTGTGGCTTCTCCTTTGTCTTTGGATGTGGGGTATCTCTTTTGGTGAGTTCAAGTGTCTTCCTGGCAATGATTGTTCAGCAGTTAGTTGTGACTCCATTGCTCTCGCAAGAGGGAGTGAGAGCACGTCCTTCTACTCCACCATCTTGAACCAATCAGTTTCTTTTTAATTTTTGAAAGAAGACTTCTTTCTAATTTTCTTGGAGTAGGTCTGAAAAAACCTGATAATATTTTAGTATAAAATGCCTTAAAAACTGACAAGAATAAGGAATGCTGAGTTATATCTTTTTTTAAAAATAAACATTTATTATGGCTAATATTTATGAGAAGAGACAGTGCTTATGTTGTTTTCATTGAATCATTAAAGGCCAGTAGTTGATAACATTTTGGGAAGAAGTTTTTAGTACAAATTATTATGTCCAAATGCATTAATTCTTCCAGGGTTTAACACTAGTCAGACTTCTGATTAATGTTTAGTTATGCAAATAAATGTTAACATTGACCAGTTGGATAATTAACCACTGTATACCATAGTACACAACTCTAGCTCCTATAAATGTTGGAAAAAATCACTCATCAATGCTGAAGATTATCAAGGTTACAAAAGTCTAAAGTATCTCTAGATTTCCTACTTTGGAAAAATAGTATGCCTTCAGTAGTTGTGTTTTCAGCCTCAGGGTGAAACTTTTCCATTCTAGAGCTCAGTAATTTTGAGCTGGTTGTTTATTTAATACTGGTGACTGTTTCTGTTGGCTTTTTAGAACTCTTAAGTTTTTCGTTATTTCAGTGGGAGGCTACTTGGCTTCAGAAGGTGGCATCGAGGAACTCAAGTTGAATGCATTAAAAAGGCTTTTAAAAAATGATTCAGGTTTTAGGGTTCTCAGAAACCCTAACACCTTAATAATTGCTAAATCAACACATATTAAAATTTGAATACTCAGCATTGCAAAGTAATCACTTGATATTTAATGATGGGAAGGGTCATCGAAGGGGTTGTGTCACTAGTAAAATAATAAATAACCTTTTGCAGGAGGAAATTAGGGGTAAATTTACTTGGCCCTGTGCTGGGCAGCTGAGTCCTATGGAAAATAAAATACAATAGGAAAATAAATAAATTAATATAGATTGGCAGTGTTCAATCTATATTATTGATAAATGGATTCAGCAAGCAATGGAACATTAAGTACAAGTTAAACTAAAATGCCTTTGAAAATGTGTGCAACTCGACATTAGTAGAGCTTAGCTCAGCATCTTCTCCACCTCTTTCCATCCTCCAACCAACTTCTCCTCTCGATTCTCTTTCTCAGCTGGTGGCTTTTATGCTCTCCCAGGTGTCTTAACCTGACATCTGGAAGTCATCTGAGATTACTCCTTCTTTGTTACCCTCACGTGTGGCACAGCCTTATCAGTGTTACCTCTTAAATTCATTCCCTTCTCTGAATCCACCAGCTTTATTGAATTACTGCAAATGTTCCTGCCTTATCTCTTGCCACTCCTCTGTCTCACCTAGAAAACATCTGCTTGTTTTTCAAAACTTGCCTCAAGGATTGCTTTTTTTCCATTAAGATTGACTCCGACTCCCTTCTGTTTTAGTAAAACAGTGGTTCTTATCTCTGACTGCACTTTGGAATCACCTGCGGTGTTTCAAAAAACTAATCCACTTCCAGATATTCTGATTTAACGGGTCTGAGGTGCAGCCTGCAAGGGAATTTAAAAATATTCCCCAAGTCGTTCTATGGGGCAGTCAAGGTTGAAAACCACAACAATAAAATAGATCTACTTTGTGTTGCCTTCCTTATCTTATAACAATTGTTCTGAAACTTGATTAAACATCATCATCATTGGGATGCTTTAAAAAACACAGTCTTGGGGTTGTGGTAGACAGACCCTAAGGTAAACCCCAAATGATCCCCACTTCTAGTGATCAAGCCCTTGTAAAGCCCCTCTCCTGGAGTGGTGTGTCTGCGACTTGTTTCTAACAAATAGAACAGGGCAAAGGTGATGGGCTGTCACTCAGTGATTACAGATTACGTTAGGCTCTTTTGCCCTTGCTGTCTTTGAAGAAGCCATCTGTCATGTTGTCAGGAAGCCATGGAGGGGGCCAAGTGGCAAAGAACTGTGAGCAGCTTAAAGGAGCTGAGAGTGGCCTCCAGCCAATAACCAGCGAGAAGCCAGGAACTTCAGTGTTATAGCCACAAAGAAAGACATTCTGCTAACAATTTGAAGGAGTTTGGAAGCAGATTTGTTGCCAGTCATGGCTCCAGAGGACTGAGCCATGCATGACACTTTGGTAGCATCATTGCAGAGGACCCGGCTAAGGCAGCCCAAACTTCTGACCTGCAGAAATAGAGAGATAATAAATATGTATTGTTTTAAGCTGCTAAGTTTGTGGTAATTTGTTCCATGCCATCTTACACTAATTTGGGACCCTGTTATTACTCTTTTTCTTTTTAACCTACCCACTTGAGGCCTCATTTTAAGATGAAAAGACACAAACCACTTCACTGGTTAACTATCTGGATGCCTCTGGAACGGTCCAATAGTAGTCATCCTCAAATCCATTAAATTTAAGCCCTAAGATTCCAAATCCAGCTCTTGTACTTCTGAAGCCTTTGTGGGAGTGGGAAATGCCATTACCGCGTGCCGTGACCACACCCTTGGTGTTTTCAGGTGTATCTGGTCTTACTGGTGACGCTTGGTAGGGAATGCTAAGGGGTACTGTCAGAGAAGTGGTTCTGAGGACTTAGGGGGCTCCTGCAAAGAGAGGACTAACCTGATTAGAGAAACCAGTTCAGGTGAAGAATCGCCATTCATCTTTTTCCCGATGTGAAATCTTCCAATGGAGGTTTAAAGCCGAGGGCGAGGAGATAGTGTTGAGGGGCCTCTCTGTAGGCGTTCTCCTTCAGGACCCACCAGTTGGAACAGATTTCAGGGGCCTAATGTGAAATCTAACTTTTTCCCCCCTGACCCAGCAGGGGAATAGGTGCCCTTCAAAGTAGAGCTTCTGGTTGTCAGCTGTATTCAGACGAAGGTTTCATGGCAAATCAGGGAGGAAGTGGCGGGCATTCTATATAGGGTAAGAGTTTGGATGATGTTGAATTTCAAGGTCCTTTCTAACTCTAAGATTATTGATTCTAGGATCTTCACTACTCCTAAAAGAATTTTGTGAGAAGTAAGTTCGCATCTAGGTGAATCAGATGGTCATTAGTACTGTTCTACTGATATATGTCCACCCAGCTCCCTTATTCCAATAGCATGTATAAGTCAGCTCTCTCTCAGAATTTCTAAAACAATTGCCTGGTAGAGTTCCATTAATGCTGTGCTTTTATCATTATTTTGGATTCCTTTTTCTGCAGATTATCAAAAAATGAGGTATTGTCTTATAATAAAAGAAATGTATTTCTGGAAATTTATATTCGGTTTTCACGGGTCACTTTACATATTAGCATTTAATTCACCATTTTGTTATGGCAAACTTTGTAGTGATTATCCTGTCTTGAATTTCACATTTAAAAAATCCATTTTACTTTCAAAATACAGGAAAGAATAAATTACCTTTTTAATAGATTTTCTTTCATTGTGTTAGATTAGAGCCACTGAACATACTTTGGAATGCCTAATGAAGAGTCCCAGAGTACCTTTTTGAAAAATCATTTCTTGAAATTAGTAACCCTTTAATTCTATCAGGTCAAGGATTGCTTATTTAAATATACTGTGAGTCCACACCAGATCAAGAGAAAATAAAACACAGATTCAATACACAAGGAACTTCAGGCCTGTTGAGGAGAAAAGATATGTACACAGGAGACAATAGGATTCAAGGGGACAATTGTGCTGAGGTCAGAGATCAGAGCAGACTTGACTAGTCAAGGAGGACTCTGGAGGGAGAGCCATTCAGCTGAGCTGACGAGGGTTGTAGGAGGTGGGTGAACAAAAGAGGAGGGAGTTGTTACCCATTGGAGTGGAAACATGAGGAGGGAAGAAGGAAAGCTCAGTGGTGTTTGTGTCGTTCCCTAGGGCTGCTCTAACAATGTTCCACAAACTGGATGGCTTAAAACAACAGAATGTGTTCTTTCACTGTTCGGGAGGCCAGAGATCCAAGATCCGTGTGTCAGCAGGTCCACGGCTCTCTCTGAAGGCTCTAGGGGAGAATTACTCCATGCCTATCTTCTAGCTTCTCTTGTCTCTGACAATCCCTGACCCTCCTTGGCTGTGGATGCATCACTCCAAACTCTGCCTCTGTGGGCACGTGGCATCTCCCTATTTCTCTTCACATTGTCTTCCATGTGTGCGTGGATGTCTCTGCATGTCTTCTCCTTTTCTTATAAAGACAATAGTCAAGTTAGCTCAAGGGCTCACCCTACTCCAGTATGACCTCATCCTAACTTACATCTTAATTACATTTGCAAAGACTCTGTTTCCAAATAAGGTCACAGTTACAGATTCTTGTGGTTAGGATTTCAACCTATCATCGTGGGGGCTACCATTCAACCCACAGCAGCGTCTGTGGGGGTGAGTTAAGCAGCCCTGAATACAGAGCTGAGGGCTGCACTGGCAGTCCCTGAAGAATTCTGAATGCCTGTGTGTACTGCAGAGGAGGTTACACGCTGCAAGTACAGAGGAGCACTAACATTTAAATGCATGCGGGGAGAGGGAGCAAGTTGTGGAATGGTGTGCGTAGTATGATAGACTTTATATTTCAAAAACGATGTACTCATATTATGTAGGGACTCGTTCTGGAAAAATCTAAAGTCTAGTCATAGTAGTTTCCTCTGAAAACAGGAACTGGGGGTCTTTGGGACAGGAGTGAGATCAGAGACTTAACTTCCCCTATATAATCTATTGAATTACTTGATTTTTTTTTAATATGTATGTGAATTACCTATACAGTAAGTAACTTAAAAAAAAAGTAAAACCAAAAATACACTTGAGGCATTATTATGTAAAGCAACCTTGAGATGACTTTAAAAAAATTGTAATAATTGTCATTGGAGAATGAATGCATTTGTTTCTACATTTAAATTTCTTTAAATTGAGTTTCCTAGATCAGGTAGCTCCTGGATATTAAAGGACCAGCAGTGGTGTTAGCTAATTATTGAAATACCCAGTTGGCTTGGGTGTTTGAATGCTGATGCTCTATTGGTGGCTGCCTTTTCTGGTGTCCTTGTTACTTTATTTTTTTATTTTTTATTTTTTAAAAAATTTGTTTATTTATGGCTGCATTGGGTCTTCATTGCTGTGTGCGGGCTTTTCTCTAGTTGTGGCGAGCGGGGGCTACTCTTCGTTGTGGTGCACGGGCTTCTCATTGCGGTGGCTTCTCTTATTGTGGAGCACGGGCTCCAGGCACGCTGGCTTCAGTAGTTGTGGCACGTGGGCTCAGTAGTTATGGCTCGCGGGCTCTAGAGCTCAGGCTCAGTAGTTGTGGCGCACAGGCTTAGTTGCTCCACGGCATGTGGGATCTTCCCGGACCAGGGCTCGAACCCGTGTCCCCTGCATTGGCAGGCGGATTCTTAACCACTGTGCCACCAGGGAAGTCCCCCTTGTTACTTTAGATGTTTAACTTTAAATCCATTTTTTCTCCTTGATTTAAAGTTTAAAGTTACACTTTATTCCTCAGAGAGTGAAAGATAAGACTAATAATACTGCCAGTACTACCAAGAGTGACAGTGTGGGATGACCTTGTCCCGCATGCTGGAGCACCCAGGACCCAGACAACAACTCAGCACATCTATTTCCAGGCCTCTGGTGACTCCCACAGAGACAAAGAGGAGGCAGGTCTGTGCTGTTGGCTCCTGCTTGGCAGTGGTGAGTGGGAGGGGCAGACGTGGCAGCTTAGGTTGAGGCCACTGCGTGGAAGCGTGGCCCGGAGAAGACACGTGGACCGAACTCGTGCCTGCTGAGGGCGTGTGATGCAATCTGCTGTCCCTACTACACCTTTAGCATCACCTTTGCCTCCAGGCTGGTGCATTCAAAGGCACAGGCGTTAATAATGATGTGGCCTCATTTCTCCAGACGGGACATCCTCATCATTTCATCAGGGTTTTCTAGCACATTGCTTTCAATTCCCTAAGAAAGGTAATAGAGCAAAAACCTAATTCTTGGCCTTCATCATCCCTGGGCAGCTTACACGATGGCGGCTCTTGGAATTGGGAAAGTTAAAGTTAGGCAGAAAATTTACTTTGTTTTTCACTCCTTCCATTCAGAGAGGCTCTGGGTACACTGAGCAGAGCACACCTGTTCTTGCAGGTTGGGCCTCTCTGGGCGTCCAGAGGTTTGGGACAGTGCTGCTAGCAAACGAGAGAGGCTTGAGACTGGGAATTAATCAATGAAATGCAACGTACTTGCTGAGTGCCAGTCATAAGGCAGGTTCTCAGTCTGGGGAAGATCACTAAGCATGGTTAGGTCGCTAAGCACGGTTCTCAGCCTCTGGTGGGAAAGACAAGCATATTACATAATACAGGCTCATAACCACTTACTCAAATTTCGGAAACCCCCAAAGTTCATGAAATTGAATTCTTTTTTTCCATGACCCACCTGGCAGCAAAACTTGAATGGATGTGAATCTATTTATATCCTGATTTCTCTCACATAGTGTGACTTTCCTATTTCCTGCTCAAAAAAAAAAAAAATGAGATGTTGCCCTCAGACCTCACTGGAAAGGTTACATGTTGATTATGCACCAGATTTCTTTTCTAAAATCCCCCAAATTCAGAATTCTAAAACACATCTGGCACCAAGGAGTTGGTCTTGGGGTTTAGGTAACTGTTCAGTGCTTCTTGCTCTGCAGGAGACTGCTGCTGGGGCACCTGGCATCTTCTAGGACAAAGGACTCAGGTGACACTGTCATTTCATTACAAACATTTCCACCTTTTCAATTAGGATCATCCAGTTTCCTTAGGCTTTCTGAATAATTTTCTTTCTTCACTGAAAGTGTTGCCTTGCCAAGGACTTATTCCCTTTTCCTGTTAGAGAGATGAATACCTCCCCAGTTTCTCCTTATAAGTATTGTTTGATCCTGGTGCAGTTTGATTGTTTCTTTCAGAGTGCTAATTAGTCTGTGTCCTACTTAAGCTTCAGGGGACTGTGTTTGAAATATTAGGTATAGCAGCACCCAGAAGTTTGTCTCCGAAACAGGGAGATTCTCATCCTCAGATCAAATAGGCTTCTGTGGTCCTAATATAGATGTTTCGAAGAAGTGTTCATTGCCCTTCCTCTTGTCCTACTGCCTTTTTTCCTGTAGACAAACATTGGCTTGTTTAAAGTTTAACCTTAACAGGCACCAAGTTCTCTCTTTTTGGGAATAAACACTCACATCCCTGAGCATCCATTTCTCTCACATGAGCAGGACCGAATGACTCGAGTGGCCAAAGTTCCTGTGAGCTTTGAGGATGAGATGGAGGGGACCCTCTTTAGTGCTTCTGTGGCATCTGGAATGTAAATTACTAACTGGAGCGGGTGGCAGCCTCTTCAAGGGGCTTGAGGAAATTTTTTTTTCCCTGCAGCATTGAAGGCGGATACTCCTAGTGTGGGAGACACTTGTCTGGGACAGAGGCAGACATAGGACCCATGGAGTTTGTCCTGGATGGACTCACCCTGCAGGAATCAAAGAGAAGAGTAGGAAGGCTTTAGTTTTCTAAGGAACATCCAGGAACGAGAAACCATAATTTAAAGCAGCAACTACATTTGTAATAGTTTTTGTTAACATTGTCTGTTTCCCACCCACCATGGCGCTTAGGAGGAAAGCTGGTAAAAAGGAAAAAAAAAGTTAGTGTGATTATTTTAAGGAATAGCAAGTCAGAGTTCCTTTTATTATTGGAAAACCTCTTCCCTCTCCCCCTATTTAAAAAACTTACCTCCAAAATGCAATTCTTCAGAAAATTTAGAAAATACAGCTTAGTTATAGAAGAAAAGGGAAATCACATTATCTTGCTGCATAGACATGACTGCTTCTATCATCTTGGTATACACCCTTACTGACTTTTTTCTAAGCCTATTTTTAAACTTCAGTGGAATGATATATTTGCATGCCGTGTGTACATGCATACAGTGTGTGTCTGCACATGAAGTATGTGGGTTTCTCCAAAGTTTGTCATGGCTTTTAAATTTAAAAAGATATCAAGGGCATCTCTTCATGTTTCAATACATTTAGTCCTCACCCATCATTTTATTCTGATGCTAGTATTAAAAAAGAAGAGCCTTTAAAAAATGGAGTGGGTGGTGGTGCTTCTGGAGAGGTGTGGTGTCAAAGAAAAATTGTGCCTGACAGAGTTCAACAGGCAAAGAAAACTTTATGCAAGAGGGGAGAGAGATGGACCCCCAGCTCCACTCAGACAAAAGATGGGGTGGTTGAACTGTGAGAGTGACCAGGTGGAATAGTCCTGAAGGACCTTAGGGAGGAGGCTGGCCTATAGGATTAGGACATCAGGGTTTGCTAATTGGTACTTTTTTTAAAAAATAAATTTTATTTATTTTTGGCTGTGTTGGGTCTTCGTTGCTGTGCATGGGCTATCTCTAGTTGTGGCGAGTGGGGGCTGTTTTTTGTTGTGGTGTGCAGGCTGTAGGTGCTCGGGCTTCAGTAGTTGTGGCTCTTGGGCTCTAGGGCACAGGCTCAGTAGTTGTGGCACATGGGGTTAGTTGCTCCGTGGCATGTGGGATCTTCCCAGACCAGGGATCGAACCTGTGTCCCCTGCATTGGCAGATGGATTCTTAACCGCTGTGCGACCAGGGAAGTCCCCTAATTGGTGCTATTGAAGTCAGGCTTCTACACCTGCACAGAGCCTGGGAGATGGGGCTTTATCTTCCTTGATGATATTTCAAAGGGATGGCTCCCTGATCCTTGAGAAAAATATTCCTGGGCTGTAAAACTGTCAAGAGGCCAGGAGAAGTTTTACATCCCCAAGGGGCAGAGGAGGAATTTATAATTGCAAATTTTCTAAAGTAAATACTCTAAGGGAGGGAAGACAGGGTCCCATCTTTAGGAAGAAACTCTATAGTTTAGCCAGGCTGAAAGGAATATTAAGGCCGTCTGGGTTAGCAGGAAGCAGGGGCAAGCTGGCCAAGCCCCTGGCAGACTGTGGGAAGGAAAAGATTTCCTCAGGACCCGGTCAGCAGGGTCTCAGACCACAATCTCCCCTGGGTCACCAAGAGGGTAAGTAAGTAATATGTAGCTTAGTGCATTTTCAACCATGTTTATATTAATTTATAAAGAAGAAACTTTCCAGTAAAAGGGACAGTTCAGCCCATAATGAATTTTCAGAATCCAGGACCTTCCACTGACAGCAGTCTTGGAGTAATTTGTTTTGTTGTGAAAAATAATTTTTGAGCTTGAAACACGATGCTAACTGATGTTTCATCACGGAGGATGGTTATTTTAGACGTAGAGGGACTAACAGAAAACAAAATGTTCTTTCAGTGTTTCATGCTTAGGACTAATCAGACTCAGGGAAACTAGTTATCTGTTGCTGTCACTGGCTGTTACATTCCTCTCAGGAGGCTGCTCAGAGGCACACGTGTGTGTTTGTTTACAAGTCTTGTTTCCTAAGTGTATTGTTTGCATAATGTCCTCAAGGTTCACTGATGTTTTAGCAAATGGCAGGATTTCCATCATTTTTTTTAAACATCTTTATTGGAATATAATTGCTTTGCAATGGTGTGTTAGTTGCTGCTGTATAACAAAGTGAACCAGCTCTACGTATACATATATCCCCATATCTCCTCCGTCTTGTGTCTCCCTCCCACCCTCCCTCCATCATCTTTAAGACGGAATAATATTTTGTTGTATGTATAGACCACATTCGCTTTGTCCATTCACCTATTGATGGACATTTGGGTTGTTCCCTTGGCTATTGTGGACATGGAGGTGCAGACGGCTCTTCGAGACCCTGTTTTCAATTCCTTTGGATGAATACTCAGAAGTGGATTGCTGGAGAGGAACTGGGAAGCAACACAGGAGGCTGATGAGTAGCATTTTAAGTCATTTTCATTTTTGTCCCCCTCAGATCATTTCTGATCACAACCTGGCTCAGTAGAAGATGATTCATAAGGAATTTATGAAATAACATGGGGAGATTGATAAAAAGATTTTGGAGTGAGAGAAAATAGATGGGTTTTAAATATTGGGCGATTCCCTTTCCCTCCTCCCCAGTGGGAGGGAGCATAGTTGTGTGGAAAGAGAGAAGCTTTGGGGTTTGGATTTCTACAGGGTCTGGGTTAGGCTTCAAGGGGTGCCTGGCCCCCTGGATTTGTTTGTAAAATGTGTGTGTAGAGCAGCCTTTAGCTGTCACCAGATTCTCAGTCTGTGGTCTCGAAGAAGCCAAGAACCACGGCTTTAGAGACTGGCTATCCTGTTCTGTCAGATGCTCACTGTGTGGCCTTGGGTAAGTTGACCTTGGGGGCTCAGTTTCCACATCTAAGCGTGTCTTTGAGTGGATAAGAATGCATATCTCACAGGTTAGGTATAAATGTTAAGTAAGAAGAGAACCTAATGCGTTCTGCTATTTAGAGGCTTAATAACTGTTTATTTCTTTTCTTTTTTCATTCCTTCCGAAACATTCAGAGCAGAGCTTCTCTCTGGTGAGTTAAGGACAAGCAGGCTCAGCTCTGAGCTCATCCTAAGAAATGTTTAGGTCAAGTAGTTTCAAAGTTACAGGAAGAAGAATCCCCAATATTTTTTAAAAATCAAAACATGTTTGACATATAACATTGTAATTTAAGGTACACAACATGTTGATTTGACAACTTATATATTGTGATATAATTGCCATTGTAGTGATAGTTAGCTCCTCTATCATATCACATAATTATCATTTCTTTCTTGTGATTGGAATAATTAAGATCTGGTCTCTTAGCAAGTTTGATGATTACAATATTGTTGATTACATTAGTATTGTAATAATGATTACAATATTGCCATCTGTATTCTCTAGAGAGCTAATGATCTCTAGGACTTCTTTACTACTAGATGCAAGTTTGTACCCTTAGACAACATCTCTCTTATCTCCCTACCCCAGCCCCTGGTAATCACCATTTCACCAATCATTTATTTATTTATTTATTTATTTATTTATTTTTGCGTTACGCGGGCTTCTCACTGCTGTGGCCTCTCCCGTTGCGGAGCACAGGCTCCGGATGCGCAGGCTCAGCGGCCATGGCGCACAGACCCAGCCACTCCGCGGCATGTGGGATCTTCCCAGACCGGGACACGAACCCACGTCCCCTGCATCGGAAGGCAGACTCTCAACCACTGCGCCACCAGGGAAGCCCTCACCAATCATTTAAAACTGAATACCCTTTGCTGCTGTGATCACTTACCAGAGACAGCAACAGAAGCCATGGAGAAGTCCACGCAGCAGGGAGTCACCCTGGGAAGCATTTACTAAATTCTGGCCAGTGCAGGGAAGATGCTGGACATGAAGTCACCGAGGCCCTGCCCCTAGAGACCCTCAAAGTGGTCTCTACTCACACTTGCTAATGAAGGACCCTGGGGGCTATCAGAGTCCAGTGAGCCCCCTTGGGGAGCCAGAAACCAATTATTGCTTAGTTTAGACTCCAGTTAAATCTTTTCTGTGTATTTTATGGGTGTGAGCTCTGTTTTGTTGTCAAGACTCAGAGCTAATTAAAGATGTTAAATGACCAAGTAGCATGGATCTTCATAACAGTTGAATAGGCCTGGGAACAGTTCCCACTTAAGAAAAGGACTCTAATAAATCCATATTAGGACCTTAAACTTCCCTCTTGAGCAAATGCACTGCTTAGGTAAAATTGCAAATATGAAATTATAAAGAGATGAGATCTGGCAGTAGGTCTGAATTTTTCTTTCCCTCCCATTGATTTTGCATCTCAAATAACCAACTAGCACATGATGATAAAAAAAGGATGCTGTGTCTTTTGCTTCCAATCTACCATGAAGGATGTGTGGAATGAAGTGCTGATGTGAGGGCACTGAAGAAACTTTCAGGGGAACCATAAGTGCAAACTCAGCATATTTTCATTTCCATAAGACGAAAGGCATAGTGAGCTTTTTATGGTATAGATTCTTCCTTGCTCGAGATTTAACTAGATTATGTTATATATACATATTTTATATTCTATTTTAAAATTCTGTTTTATAAATTACATATATATATTAAAATTTAAAACTGCTACTTCTCCCATCAAGCCATGTATCTGGCTTGAAGCCTTTGAAGCTCCCATAAGATCTGGAAGGGAACTAATTTGCACATGGTTACAGAATCAGTCAGGGTAATTCTCTAAACATGCTCACAATTGGACATGCATTTTTTGCTATGTTGATTGCCAGCAGGTATTTCTTAAGGAAGAAATGCTTTCACCTGACACATTTCCTTGCCTAGATCTGACTCACATTGTGTTATCTTAAATTGCCCTGCTGAGTTAAATAATATTTTGTCACTGAGCAGAATTTTCAGTTTCTTTGAGGATTGGATATTGTCCAGATGCTCATTGAATAGAGATACCTGGGATGTTTTTACTTCATTATTAGAATAGGAATGAATCCATCTTAGATTCTCACCTTATAAGGTACAGTCTCTCAACTAATGTTTTTTTTCTGATGTAGTAGACAAAAGCTAAACTGTTAGGAACTCCTTAGAACTGAAATATTATTTAGCCTTTCCCTGACAAAGAATCTGCAATTATAAATAAATCATTTGTTAATCTTCGAAGGGTAGTATTTAATTCTGTGTGGAAACATCCTCTGGCAACTCATTTGTGCTTGATATTCTCTAAGGATTTCCACAGATTCCAATCACAGGCTTGTGTTTATGAACCTCCTTACAAAATACAGCCCAGAGCTGAACAATCAAGATTTTAATTTCATGCAACTTGATTGCTCTTCTTCACTTAAAAAAATCAAATAAATGCCTACATAATAGGACATGTTATTTTCTTTGTTTATCAGGCCTGCAAAGCAAACGTTGAAATACTCATGGTAACATTAGAGAATGGCTTATTTTATTGTTATGCACTTTAAATTTCCTCCATAATCTTACTGACAGTGGTTTGCATACAGCAGTGCTCAGTATTTCTAATAAACTGATTACAGTACACACTAATATTTATTGATTTTTTGATCTTGTTACAGCAGCACAATGATCTTTCATGTAAAATTTTTCTGGTAACAGCTTTACCGAGATATAATTCACATGCAATTTACCCATTTAAAGTGTATAAGTCAGTGGTTTTTAGTATATTTACAGTTATGCAACCATGAACACTACTTAATTTTAGACCACTTTTATCATCCCCCCTCAAAGAAACCCTGCACTCATTAGCTCATTAGCTGTCACTCCTCACTTTCTGCCAACCTGGCCAAGCCCTAGGCCACCACTCATTTATTTTTCAGTCTCTTTAGAGTTGCGCATTCTGGACAATTCATATACATGGAGTCATACAATACAGGGTTGGTTGTGTCTGGCTTCTTTCACTTAGCATAATGTTTTCAAGGTTCACAGTGTAGCATGTATCAGTGCTTCATTTCTTTTTATTGACAGATAATATTCCATTTTATGCATATGCCATATTCTATTGATCCTTAATTGGTGGACATTTAATTTGTTTTCAGATAGTATTCCATTTTATGCATATGCCATATTCTATTGATCCTTAATTGGTGGACATTTAATTTGTTTTCACTTTTTGGCTTTTATGAATAATACTGCTATTGATATTTGTATACAAGTTTGTGTGTGGACATATTTTTCATTTCTCTTGGGTATATATCTAGGAGTGGGTATATATCCAGGAGTTGGGTCACACAGTAACTCATTTTTTTGTTTGTTTTGAAGGAAATGCCAAATGATTTTCTAAATGACTGCATTATTCATAATACCAATGGCAGTGTGTGAGTTCCAGTTTCTCCACCTGCTCACCAACACTTGTTACTATCTGCCTTTCTGATTATAGCCACGCTAGCGGGTGTGGAATGGTATCCCAGTGTGATTTTGATTTGTATTTCCCTGATGGCTAATAAATGTTGAGCACCTTTTCATGTGGTTATTGGCCATTTGTACATCTTCTTAGGAGAAATGACTATGCAAATCCTTTCCCCAATTATTATTGGGTTGCTTGTCTTTTTTATTATTGAGTTGACAAGTTCTTTATATATTCTGAATACAAGTCTCTTATATAGTTTGCAAATAGTGTCTCCCATTCAATGGGTTGTCCTACTTTCTCGATGGTGTCCTTTGAAGCACAAATTTTAAATTTTGATGAAGTCCAATTTATCTGTTTTTCCTTTTGTTGCTTGTACTTTGGTGTTTCATTTTTAAATGCCATAGAAATCATGCTATAGGGGGTCATCCTAGAAGGAATACTTGATTGTTTAATAATTAACTCCCACTTAAAAGAGAACTATTTTTAGCACTAACACTGAGTAAAAATGTGATATAGATGATGTCTGTTTTTAGCATCTCCTTTCTGCACTTTACTGATGGAGAGTGTGCTTTCTGCACCTGCCCTTTAGGGGATGCCTCTGATGTCCCACATAACACGCCCCTGCCTACTACTGATTTCAGGTCCACGTGAGGACAGACGCCCCTAGAGTAGACAACACCCACTTAAGGTGAGGCCAGCATGTTTTTCTATTTTCTGCTCCACAGCCTTCTCCTATGGGTGCAAAATAAAATTACAATGCTGGAGTCTGAAGAAAGGGACCAGTCTTTCTCAAAGGTTGATTTCATCTTTCTGCTTTGAGGAGGTCTGGTTGATGTGTAATGTAGATGTACATTGCACATTGGGAAAGGCCTACCACAAAGGGGGCATGTTATTTATGTATTTTTCTTACTTAGTTTGATTGTCCTTCCATAGAAAAATTTATGATTTTTCCTCATCACTTATAAGTGCCTTTCATATTTTTTCTTCTTCTTTGGCCAGCTTTTGTCTGAACTATGAGACACAGAGGGCTGTGAAGTTGTTTCAGGGTTGAGGCTCTTGCTGATGAATGAAGAAGCTCTATTTGTTTATGGGATGAGTTCTCCCCTGGCACCTTGACCTTGTGACCCTTTATGAGAGGATACTTAGAAGTGATATTTCAGTTCATACAGAGCTCTGCCTTGGTGTCAACAGACATGATTCTTTCTAAAATTAAAAGCAGTGAGTTAGTCTTATGAAAATTACATGTCTAAAACAAAATTCAGGTACAATCCAGAAATAGGTGCTTGCTTATGCATAAATGACTGCTGTGACTTCTGAAATCTTCATGCTTTAAAATAGAGACCGGGAGGGGGCGCCTTCAAAATGACAAGGAAGTAGGAAGTGGAGATCACCTTCCTCCCCACAAATACATCAGAAATACATCTACATGTGGAGCAACTCCTACAGAACACCTACTGAACGCTGGCAGAAGACCTCAGACTTCCCAAAAGGCAAGAAACTCCCCACGTAGCTGGGTAGGGCAAAAGAAAAAAGAAAAAACAGAGACAAAAGAATAGGGACAGGACCTACACCTCTGGGAGGGAGCTGTGAAGGAGGAAAGTTTCCACACGCTATGAAGCCCCTTAACTGCCGTAGACGGTGGGTGGGCAGGGGGAAGCTTTGGAGCCACGGAGGAGAGCGCAGCAACAGGGATACAGAGGGCAAAGTGGAGAGATTCCCGCACAGAGGATCGGTGCTGACCAGCATTCACCAGCCTGAGAGGCTTGTCTGCTCACCCACCGGAGTGGGTGGTGGCTGGGAGCTGAGGCTCGGGCTTCAGAGTTCAGATCCCAGGGAGAGGACTGGGGTTGGCTGAATGAACACAGCCTGAAGGTGGCTAGTGCACCACAGCTAGCTGGGAGGGAGTCCGGGAAAACTCTGGAACTGCCTAAGAGGCAATAGACCATTGTTTTGGGGTGTGCGAGGAGAGGGGATTCAGAGCACCGCCTAAACAAGCTCCAGAGATGGGCGCAAGCCGCAGCTATCACCACAGACCCCAGAAACGGGTATGAAACACTAACGCTGCTGCTGCAGCCACCAAGAAGCCTGTGTGCAAGCACAGGTCACTATCCACACCTCCCCTCCTGGGAGCCTGTGCAGCCCGCCACTGCCAGGGTGCCTTGATCCAGGGACACCTTCCCCGGGAGAACACACGGCACGCCTCAGGCTGTTGCAACGTCACGCTGGCCTCTGTCACCGCAGGCTCACTCCGCATTCCGTACCCCTCCCTCCCCCCACCCCGCGCCCCAGCCTGAGTGAGCCAGAGCCCCCGAATCAGCTGCTCCTTTAACCTCGTCCTGTCTGGGTGGGAACAGATGCCCTCAGGTGACCTACATGCAGAGGCAGGTCCAAATCCAAAGCTGAGCCCAGGAGCTGTGTGAACAAAGAAGAGAAAGGGAAATCTCTCCCAGCAGCCTCAGGAGCAGCGAATTAAATCCCCACAATTAGCTTGATGTACCCTGCATCTGTGGAATACCCGAATAGACAATGAATCATCCCAAAATTGAGGAAGTGGGCTTTGGGAGCAACTGTAGGCTTGGGGTTTGCTTTCTGCACCTAATTTGTTTCTGGTTTTATGTTTATCTTAGTTTACTATTTAGAGCTTACACTGGTAGATTTGTTTATTGATTTGATTGCTCTCTTCCTTTTCTATTTTTCATATAAATATATATTTCCTTTTTCTCTTTTTCTCAGTGTGTATGTGTATGCTTCTTTGTGTGATTTTATCTGTATAGCTTTGCTTTTACCATTTGTCCTAGAGTTTTGACAGTCCATTTTTGTTTTTACTTTTGTTTTTGTTTTTAGTATAGTTTTTAGTGCTTTTATCATTGGTGAAATTGTTTTTCGGTTTGGTTGCTCTCTTCTTTCTCTTTTTTTATTAGTTTTTAATTTTTAAATTTTTTTTCTATTTTAATAACTTTATTTTATTTATTTATTTTTCTTTCTTTCTTTCTTTCTTCCTTCCTTTCTTCCTCCCTCCCTCCCTCCTTTCTTTTCTTTCTTTCTTTCTTTCTTTTTCTCCTTTTTCTTCTGAACCATGTGGCTGACAGGGTCTTGGTGTGCTCTGGCCGGGTGTCAGACCTGAGGCTCTGAAGTGGGAGAGCCAAGTTCAGGACATTCATCCATCAGAGACCTCCCGGCCCCATGTAATATCAAATGGTGAAAGCTCTCTCAGAGATCTCCATCTCAATGCTAAGACCCAGCTCCACTCAATGACCAGCGAGCCACAGTGCTGGACACCCTATGCCAAACAACTAGTAAGACAGGAACACAAACCCACCCATTAGCAGAGAGTCTGGCTAAAATCATAATAAGTTCACAGACGCCCCAAAACACACCACTGGACATGGTCCTACCCACCAGAAAGACAAGATCCAGCCTCATCCACCAGAACACAGGCACCAGTCCCCTCCACCAGGAAGTCTAAACAACCCACTGAACCAACCTTACCCACTGGGAGCAAACACCAAAAACAATGGGAACTATGAACTATGAACTTGAAACGGATACCCTAAACACAGTAAGTTAAGCAAAATGAGAAGACAGAGAAATACACAGCAGATGAAGGAGGAAGGTGAGAACCCACCAGAGCAAACAAATGAAGAGGAAATAGGCAGTTTACCTGAAAAAGAGTTCAGAGTAATGATAGTAAAGTTGATCCAAAATCTTGGATATAGAATGGAGAAAATAAAAGAAACATTTAACAAGGACCTAGAAGAAATAAAGAGCAAACAAACAATGATGAACAACACAATAAATGAAATTTAAAATTCTCTAGAAGGAATCAAGAGCAGAATAACTGAGGCAGAAGAACGGATAAGTGCCCTGGAAGATAAAACAGTGGAAATAACTACCACAGAGCAGAATAAAGAAAAAAGAATGAAAAGAATTGAAGACAATCTGAGAGACATCTGGGACACCATTAAACACACCAACATTCGAATTATAGGGGTCCCAGAAGAAGAAGAGAAAAAGAAAGGGACAGAAAATATTTGAAGAGATTATACTTGAAAACTTCCCTGATATGGGTAAGGAAATAGTCAATCAAGTCCAGGAAGTGCAGAGAGTCCCATACAGGATAAATCCAAGGAGAAACACGTCAAAACACATATTAATGAAACCATCAAAAATTAAATACAAAGAAAAAATATTAAAAGCAGCAAGGTAAAAGCAACAAATAACATACAAGGGAATCCCCATAAGGTTAACAGCTGATCTTTCAGCAGAAAGTCTGCCAGCCAGAAGGGAGTGGCAGGACATAATTAAAGTGATGAAAGGTGGCTTCCCTGGTGGTGCAGTGGCTAAGAATCTGCCTGACAATGCAGGAGACATGGGTTCAAGCCCTGGTCTGGGAAGATCCCACATGCCACAGAGCAACTAAGCCCATGTGCCACAACTACTGAGCCTGCGCTCTAGAACCCATGAGCCACAACTACTCAAGCCCGCATGCCTAGAGCCCACGCTGGGCAACAAGAGAAGCCACCGCAATGAGAGACCTGCACACTACAATGAAGGGTGGCCCCCGCTCGCCGCAACTAGAGAGAGCCCACGCACAGCAATGGTGACCCAATGCAGCCAAAAAAATAATTAATTAATTTAAAAAAATGTGATGAAAGGGAAAAACCTACAACCAAGATTACTCTACCCAGCAAGGATCTCATTTGGATTTGACAGAGAAATTAAAACCTTTACAGACAAGCAAAAGCTAAGAGAATTCAGCAACACCAAACCAACTCTACAACAAATGCTGAAGGAACTTCTCTAGGCAGGAAACACAAGAGAAGGAAAAGACTTACAATAACAAACCCAAAACAATTAAGAAAATGGTAATGGGAACATACATCTCAATAACTACCTTAAATGTAAATGGATTAAATGCTCCAACCAAAAGACATAGACTGGCTGAATGGATACAAAAACAAGACCCGTACGTATGCTGTCTACAAGAGAACCACTTCAGACCTAGGGACACATACAGACTGAAAGTGAGGGGATGGAAAAAGATATTCCATGCAAATGGAAATCAAAAGAAAGCTGGAGTAGCAATTCTCATATCATACAAAATAGACTTTAAAATAAAGACTATTACAAGAGACAAAGAAGGACACTACATAATGATCAAGGGATCAAGCAAGAAGAAGATATAACAATTGTAAATATTTATGCACCAACAAGGAGCACCTCAGTGCGTAAGGCAAATGCTGACAGCCATAAAAGGGGAAATCGACAGTAGCACAATAATATTGGGGGACTTTAACACTTCACATTCACCAATGGACACATCATCCAAAATGAAAATAAATAAGGAAACACAAGCTTTAAATGATACATTAAACAAGATGGACTTAGTTGATATTTATAGGACATTTCATCCAGAAACAGCAGATTACACTTTCTTCTCAAGTGCTCATGGAACATTCTCCAGGATAGATCATATCTTGGGTCACATATCAAGCCTTGGTAAATGTAAGAAAATTGAAATCATATCAAGTATCTTTCTGACCACAATGCTATGAGACTAGATATCAATTACAGGAAAAAATCTGTAAAAAATACAAATACATGGAGGCTAAACAATATGCTACTAAATAACCAAGAGATCACTGAAGAAATCAAAGAGGAAATCAAAAAATACCTAGAGACAAATGACAATGAAAACACGATGACCCAAAACCTATGGGATGCAGCAAAAGCAGTTCTAAGTGGAAAGTTTACAGCAATACAATCCTACCTCAAGAAACAAGAAACATCTCAAATAAACGACCTAAACTTACACCTAAATCAATTAGAGAAAGAAAAACAAAAACCCCCAAAGTTACCAGAAGCAAAGAAATCATAAAGATCAGATCAGAAATAAATGAAAAAGAAATGAAGGAAACAATAGCAAAGATAAATAAAACTAAAAGCTGGTTCTTTGAGAAGATGAACAATTAGCCATTAGCCAGACTCATCATGAAAAGAAAGATGACTCAAATCAATAGAATTAGAAGTGAAAGGGAAAATAACAGCTGATACTGCAGAAATACAAAGGATCATAAGAGATTACTATAAGCAACTATATGCCAATAAAATGGACAACCTGGATGGAATGGACACATTCTTAGAAAAGCACAACCTTCTGAGACTGAACCAGGAAGAAAGAGAAAAATAAACAGACCGATCACAAGCACTGAAATTGAAACTGTGATTTTAAATATTCCAGCAAACAGAAGTCCAGGACCAAATGGCTTCACAGGCGAAATCTATCAAATATTTAGAAAAGAGCTAACACCTATCCTTCTCAAACTCTTCCAAAATATAGCAGAGGGAGGAACACTACCAAACTCGTTCTACGAGGCCACCATCACCCTGATACCAAAACCAGACAAAGATGTCACAAAAAAAGAAAGCTACAGGCCAAGATCACTGATGAACATAGATGCAAAAATCCTCAACAAAATACTAGCAAAGAGAATCCCAACAGCACATTAAAAGGATCATACACCATGATCAAGTGGGGTTTATTCCAGGAATGCAAGGATTCTTCAATATACGCAAATCAATCAATGTGATACACCATATTAACAAATTGAAGAGTAAAAACCATATGATCATCTCAATGGATGCAGAAAAAGCTTTTGACAAAATTCAACAGCATTTATCATAAAAACCTTCCAGAAAGTAGGCAGAGAGGGAAGTTACCTCAACATAATAAAGGCCATATATGACAAACCCACAACCAACATCATTCTCAATGGTGAAAAACTGAAACCATTTCCTCTAAGATCAGGAACAAGACAAGGGTGCCCACTCCCACCACTATTATTCAACATAGTTTTGGAAGTTTTAGCCACAGCAATCAGAGAAGAAAAAGAAATAAAAGGAATCCAAATCGGAAAAGAAGTAAAGTTGTCACTGTTTGCAGATGGCATGATACTCTACATAGAGAATCCTAAAGATGCTACCAGAAAACTACTAGAGCTAATCAACGAATTTGGTAAAGTAACAGGATAACAAATTAATGCACATAAATCTCTTGCATTCCTATACACTAATCATGAGAAATCTGAAAGAGAAATTAAGGAAACACTCCCAGTTACCATTGCAACAAGAAGAATAAAATACCTAGGAATAAACCTACGTAAGGAGACAGAAAACTATAATACACTGATGAAGGAAATTAAAGATGATACAAACAGAAGGAGAACATGGATGGACACACCATGAACAGATAGATATACCATATTCTTGTATGGGAAGAATCAACATTGTGAAAATGACTATACTACTGAAAGCAATCTACAGATTCAATTCAATCCTTATCAAACTAACAATGACACTTTTCACAGAACTAGAACAAAAAATTTCACAATTTGTATGGAAACACAAAAGACCCCGAATAGCCAAAGCAATCTTGAGAAAGAAAAATGGAGCTGGAGGAATCTGGCTGCTGGACTTCAGAGTATACTACAAAGCTACAGTAATCAAGACAGTATGGTACTGGCACAAAAACAGAAATATAGATCAATGGAACAGGATAGAAAGCCCGGAGGTAAACCCATGCACATGTGGTCACCTTATGTTGGATAAAGGAGGCAAGAATGTACAATGGAGAAAAGACAGCCTGTTCAATAAGTGGTGCTGGGAATACTGGACAGCTACATGTAAAAGAATGAAATTAGAACACTCCCTAACACCATACACAAAGATAAGCTCAAAATGGATTAAAGACCTAAATGTAAGGCCAGACACTATCAAATTCTTAGAGGAAAACATAGGCAGAACACTCCATGACATAAATCACAGCAAGATCCTTTTTGACCCACCTCCTAGAGAAATGGAAAGAAAAACAAAAATAAACAAACGGGACCTAATGATACTTAAAAGCTTTTGCACAGCAAAGGAAACCATAAACAGCACAAGAAGACAACCCTCAGAATAGGAGAAAATAATTGCAAACGAAGCAACTGACAAAGGATTAACCTCCAAAATTTACAAGCAGCTTATGTGGCTCAATATCAAAAAAAGCAAACAACCCAATCCAAAAATGGGCAGAAGCCTAAATAGACATTTCTCCAAAGAAGATATACAGGTTGCCAACACACACATGAAAGGATGCTTAACATCACTAATCATTAGAGAAATGCAAATCAAAACTACAATGAGGTATCACCTCACACCAGTCAGAATGACCATCATCAAAAAAATCTAGAAACAATAAATGCTGGAGAGGGTGTGGAGAAAAGGAAACCCTCTTGCACTGCTGGTGAGAATGTAAATTGATGCAACCACTATGGAGAACAGTATGGAGGTTCCTTAAAAAACTAAAAATAGAACTACCATATGACCCAGCAATCCTGCTACTGGGCATATACCCTGAGAAAGCCATAATTCAAAAAGACACATGCACCCCAATGTTCATTGCAGCACTATTTACAATAGCCAAGATATGGAAGCAACCTAAGTGTCCATCGACAGATGAATGGATAAAGAAGATGTGGCACATATATACAATGGAATATTACTCAGCCATAAAAAGAAATGAAATTGAGTTATTTGTAGTGAGGTGGATGGACTAGAGACTGTCATACAGAGTGAAGTAAGTCAGAAAGAGAAAAACAAATACTGTATACTAATACATATATATGGAATCTAAAACAAAAAAATGGTTCTGAAGAGCTTAGGGTCAGGACACGAATAAAGATGCTGACTTAGAGAATGGACTTGAGGACATGGAGAGGGGGAAGTGCAAGCTGGGACAAAGTGAGAGAGTGGCATGGACATATACACGCTACAAAATATAAGACAGATAGGTAGTGGGAAGCAGCCCCATAACACAGGGAGATCAGCTGGGTGCTTTGTGTCCACCTAGAGGGGTGGGAGTTTGGGAGGGTGAAGCAAGAGGGAGGAGATATGGGGATATATGTATATGTATAGCTGATTCACTTTGTTATACAGCAGAAACTAACACACCATTGTAAAGGAATTATACTACAATAAAGATATTAAAAAGTAAATAAATAAAATAGAGCCCTGAACCACTTGGGTTCTGCCAGTCACTACCCTTGCGCAGTGAGTTGTGGAGGACTGTGGAATGGCAATTCTAATGACAGTGATAATGGTAATAGCAGCCACTTGGTGTAGGGCAGACACGTTACATAAGCACGCACATCATCTGTATGCTCACCACTGTTGCCGTCAACCTCGGCTCTCTGTACACCAATGCCAAACAGAGATACAGAGTTTCTGGAGGAAAGAAAGCTAGCTTTTAATTTCTTGCCATGCAAAGGGAGAACCCAGCAGGCTAGCACCTCATGAACTGTGCCCCCTTCCCTGGGGAATAGGGAGAGGTTAGATAGCCCAGGGCTCATGGTCTGGGGTAGGTGATAAGGCTCAAAGTAATTAAGGTCTTGCATTTCTTTTCTTCTGCAAATTTATGGCCAGAACTGGCCTCAGGCATCTCAGCAACTGGGTCTGGTGTTCCTGAAGTTATCAGCCTGTGACTTTCTTTCTGAAATGAAGAGTGTTACAAGGGATTGTAGGGGGAGAAGAAATGCCAGGCGCAAAGGGTAATTCATATGGCGGCAGAGAGTAATCAGCTTTGTGAAGGACAAGTGTAGCTTCAGGTGTTTGTTACAGCTAAAGAATAACCAAGACTGGTTAACTCTTTCAGTCCTGTTTATGTTGTTTCCCCAGCCTGTTCATTGTTTCCTTATTTTCCTTGTTTATCAGAAAAGTCTCATTTCTATTTTTGCTGCAACACCACATGATTACCGAGATGATTGCCTTTCAAAGGTGTTAATTAACCCAGGGTTACTAGTAGTGGTGAGGCTGGGCCTCAAACTGGTTCTGATGGTGTCTAAAGAATGAGCTCTCTCCACTGTACACAGTGCTTCCCCCCATTACTACACAGCTGTTGCCAACTTTTAGAAGGCAAACCCTTGTATCCAGTTTATGGAACTGTTTGAACTTGGTGGGCATATAAAAGTTTGATGTTCTCTTCAATACCTCTTTCGGTTATGCTCTGTTCAATCTCCTTTCCCCAGCGCTAAACGAGATTTCAGGCAGCACCACAGCCTTCTGAGTGCTCCAAGTGATTAAGTCAGTGCAGGCTGTGGCCAGCAGCTCCCAAGATGGACTGAATGTGGGGTAGCAGCCCCCAAATCCAGGAAAATTGGAAACATTTCCTTCTATATCCTGTGCAAGTTACAGCACAGCTGTGTCGGGGCAATCCCAGATTTTCTCTTCTAAAATTGTGACAACTTGCTTTTGTTATCCTAAGTCATTACTTGTATTTCAGCAGCATGTGGGTTTGGTATTCACCAGTATTTGCATGTGGTGAAAATGAGTAAAAATACCTTATTTAGCTTCCCTCCCTTTCCCTTGTTTAAATATTTTGAAATACTCTTTCCTTGGTGCCTTTCTGAGAACTTGAATCTTCATGAAGACATCTGTTCTTGAGTTGGTGAGACATTGTTAAGCTCTAAAGTACCTGAAGTTCTCTATTATGCAGTCCCACATTTCTTCCTAAATTCCCTAATTTTATTGTTGACACTCTTTGCCAATAGTGTTGACAAACACTTACTCAGATCCCTCAAACTCAAACAAGACCCAGGCATCCATTTCTGCTGCAGACAGCTCACAGCTCAGGCCCTTCCAGGGAACTGCCCTGGATTAAAGGAACTGCCTCACCGAGGGTTGCACCCCACCCTCGGGACAGTGTGCATTCCTTGCGTGGTCACTAGGGGAGGCTGAAGGGGAGGTGGCATGGTACAAAGGCCATGCCACTTTCAGCATATTTGGACAATTTCATCTCCATTTCAGAGTCCTTACCTTGGGTCTGTTTGTATACTTTGTTGCAATCCTATTGCCTGAATTCTGCATTTTTCCTGTTAAAAATGTGTTTTATCCTAAAAATTTTCCTCAAAACTATTTTGAGAAACACCAACAGGATTAGGTTCCAAACATTTCTATTTAAAATATTGTTTTATTTTCCCCAGACATTTTCTCAAAGCTAGATTGGAAATACAATGTTCATGAGAACATGCTTAAGTTCAACATTTTCTGTTAAAAAACTTGTTTTCTATCATATTTTTACTCAAAATTTGCTTGGAAACTTTGTTTCATTTTTATCCCAGCAGGAATTCTGCACTTTTCTAAGAATTTCTTTTATTGGATTTTTCCTAAAAATTAGCTTGGAAACACGTCTCCCCCCCCCCCCAGTTTTATTGAAGACTGACATACATTACTGTATAAATTTGAGGCATATAGTATGGTGGTTTGATTTGCATATATGTGAAATAATTGCCACAAGAAGTTCAGCTAACGTCCATCATCTCAAAAAGATACAATAAAAAGAAAAGGGAAAAGGAAATAAAATTCTCCCTGTGATGAGAACTCTGTTACAACATTAGTCATCATGTTGTACATTTCCCTTGGGGTACTTATTTATCTTGTTACAGAATGTTTCAATTTTTTGACCACTTTCCTCCATTTCCCCCTCACCCCACCTTCCGCCTCTGATCTTTCTTTCTGAGTTAGTTTTGTTTTGTTGATTTAGATTCCATATATAAATGAGATCATACATTATTTGTTTTTCTCTGACTCTTTTCACTTAGCATAATGCCTTCAAGCTCCATCCGCGTTGTCACAAATGGCAGGATTTCTGTTTTTTTTTTTTTTTTTTTTTTTTTTTTAGTGACTGAATAAGATTCCACAACTTCTTTACCTATTCTTCCACTGATGGACACCTTTTAAGTTGGAAACAGCTTTTCATCACAGCAGGCTGAGCTCTCTGGTTTTCAGCAGAATTTAAACTCATTTTGATGACAAAATTTCCAAGTTGAGTTTCAAGAAACAAACCTGGCATAAAACAAGCCTTTCAATAGAAAAAGTGTTCAATTTAAGAACTTTGTGATAATCGTATTTCCAAGGCAGTCAAAGATTAATCCTTTATTCCTAGGACTGAGAGACTATTTCTTTTCCCAATGAATGTGTTTGATATGATTTACAAATAGATTTTATATTTACAGGTAAATTCAGCTCAGCATGTCTTATGTTGTACTAATGTTTAACATTATTCATGACATTATTCCTGTCGAAAGGCTTGTCAGTCCTTTGAAGAAATTCTTGCAAGCCAGCTGTCTGGTCCCCAATCTTGCCTTGTCCTCCCCACATCCTTAAAAACCACCCTCTGTCCTACACAGATGATCTGGTGATGTCATTCTCTGATTTGAATTCTTCACAGGCTTTCCAGTGTCAAGAAAGTGAGTTTTAAACTACATTCTGCAGGGCTCTTGGATTCTGTGTGTGTGTGTGTGTGTGTGTGTGTGTGTGTGTGTGTTTGCTCCGAGCTGTTGTTAAGGGGTAGGGAAAGTAGATGGGGAGACTGAATCACAGGGACTCCAGGTCCCCCAACTTCCACATCAGCCAGAACAGCTCTGATGGTTTTGGGTCTATAGAGTTCCAGAGTTTCCTGTACATTTTTCTTTACAAAAAGGATTCCAGGGCTTAAAAACAAAAAATCCCCCCTTAATAAAAAAAGCCCTTTCAGGGGTATGAATTGCAAATTTTTTCCCTCAGTTTGAATTGCTATATATGCTAGAAGACAATTATGGCCATAAACTTTTATCCCTTTGTAATTTTAACAACAACAACAACAAAATCAGCTGCAACTCTCACATAGCAAATTAGGAAGGAGTTCAGCAACTTCCTTTTAGGGTGGTGGTGATATTTTATGAACTCCAGGAACTTACAGATCTAGAAGTTGAGCTTAGTCGGGAACAGATGCGACAGATACTGTCATTACTTCTTGCAGCCACATGATGTCACTGTGGTCAACTGGTCAATTTGATGGAGTCTGCAGGTCTGTTTCTGGCTCACCTCTGTACAAGCCACTGAGAAACCTTGAAGGAGAGTCTGCAGTGGTGGACAATTAACTGTCTCTGTGTCATGCTTAGCTAAGTCTCCCACACCTGAGTTCCCAGGGTCACAGTTCTTGACCCTCACTTCTTTCAGGTTGAAGTCATCTTCCAAGGCACCAGAAGTTCCATGAACACTGTTAATGAACTGACTCTGGAGCCTGCTTCTTGTGAAGTAGCCCACTATTTCTCACTGCCAATTCGTATCATTAGAGGCTGGGCAACTTTTCGCTCTTCCAACTTTTGAACAGCAAAGGGTCTTATTAAATTAACTTTATTGGAGCATAGGACTATCTACCCCACTCCCCTTAATGACGGCTCCCTTCATGACTTCCAGGGACCCCCAACACCTTTACTACAAGCATTACGTGCCATGGTAATTTCCCTCTCATGGGCAATCAAGATGACTTTCTGGAAGCCCTTGCTAGAGAAGAGAATAACTCCTCACCCTCCTCCATCCTTTCAGGTTTTAGTCTCTAGCAGAGCATTCTCCAAATGATCATGGTCCCATCCTTTGAGAAGTTAATATCTGGTGACAGAGAAAGAGATATAAGTTTATAATTATTTTACATTTTTATAAGCACAACAAAAGAAGAAAAGAATGTGCAAGAACAGATGCTGGAGAAGTTGTGTGACCAAGATTGTGAAAGATATTGTATGTTGTGATATGAGTTTAGATTTTATTCTGTAAGCAGTGGAAAGTCAGAAGAAGACCTTTAAGCATCTGACAGACAAATTCAGACAGGAATTAGTTTTTAGAAAACTAATTATAGAGGTTGTGAGGAAGATGAACTATGGTAGGGAAAGACCAATGGTAGGGAGGCTATACTAATCAATGGACTGTTGTCATAGTTTAGGCCAGAAATATTGAGGGCTTGGACCAGTGCGGTACCAGTGAGACTGAAGAGGAGTGATGGATTCCAAAGATTTTCTGAGATAGAATTGATAAGAATTGGTGAGATTGTGAGAGTCAAAAAGAGGAGAGGACATGATGGGCCTAAGAGCCTGGATGTTGATACCATAATGAACATAATGAGTTTCAGAGGGAGAAAAGGTTTCCAAGGAAAGAAGGGAAGTTCTGTTTGGGGACATTGGACTGGAAAAATATTTTCACTGGTATAGAATTCTAGGGTTGGCAGTGTTTTCTTCTAGCACATGATATATGTCATTCTATTGTCTTCTGGCTTTCATTGTAACTGTTGAGAAGTCATTCATAATTCTTATTGCTGTTCACCTGAATGTAATGGATCTATTATTTTTCTGATGGCTTTTCAGATTTTTCCCTTCATCTTTGTTTTTTAGCAGCTTACCTGATGTGTCTAGATGTGGTTTTCTTTGTATTTATTCTGCTTGGCTGGATACATAGCCTATTTTGCTGAGCTGTTTGAACTTGTGTTTTGATGTATTTTAACTGGTTTTAGAAAATTATTGGCTATTAGCTCTATAAATATTTATTCTTTTCCATTTTCTCCCTCATCTCTGTATGTTACTCCAGTTATGTGTATGTTAGAAAGCTTAATATTGTCCCACATGCCTCTCACATTGTGCTCTGTTTTCCCTCATTCTTTTCTCTCTGTTCCCCAGTTTGGATAATTTAATTGACCAGTCTTCAAGTTCATGGGCCTTTTCTCCTATTGTTCAATCTGCTGTTAAGCCTTGCCAATGCATTCTTATTTTCAAATACTGTATTTTTTCATTCTTAGGATGTCCATTTCTCTGTAGAAATTCTCTATCTTTTTATTTGCTTTTTCCATTTTTTCCTCTCTTTATTTAACCTGTTTATAATAGTTAATTAAAAGTCCTTTTCTTTTAATTCCAAAACTTGTTTATCTGTGGGTCTCCTTACACTGACTGTTTTTTTTATTGAAATAGTTTTCAGAACTTTTTTTTACATCTTTATTGGATTATAATTGCTTTACAATGGTGTGTTAGTTTCTGCTTTATAACAAAGTGAATCAGTTATACATATACATATGTTCCCATATCTCTTCCCTCTTGCATCTCCCTCCCTCCCACCCTCCCCTTCCCACCCCTCTAGGTGGTCACAAAGCACCGAGCTGATCTCCCTGTGCTATGCGGCTGCTTCCCACTAACTATCTATTTTACGTTTGGTAGTGTATATATGTCCATGCC
Source organism: Mesoplodon densirostris (assembly GCF_025265405.1). Lineage (NCBI taxonomy): Eukaryota > Metazoa > Chordata > Mammalia > Artiodactyla > Ziphiidae > Mesoplodon > Mesoplodon densirostris. The sequence goes on from NC_082677.1 coordinate 19,673,668, forward strand.
ACTCTCTCACCCTGTCACAGCTCACCCCTCCCCCTCTCCATATCCCCAAGTCCATTCTCTAGTAGGTCTGTGTCTTTATTCCCGTCTTACCCCTAGGTTCTTCATGACCTTTTTTAAATTTTTTATTTTTTTCTTAGATTCCATATATATGTATTAGCATACGGTATTTGTTTTTCTCTTTCTGACTTACTTCAGTCTGTATGACAGACTCTAGGTCCACCCACCTCACTACAAATAACTCAATTTCGTTTCTTTTTATGGCTGAGTAATATTCCATTGTATATATGTGCCACATCTTCTTTATCCATTCATCTGCTGATGGACACTTAGGTTGCTTCCATGTCCTGGCTATTGTAGATAGAGCTGCAATGAACATTTTGGTACATGACTCTTTGAATTACGGTTTTCTCAGGGTATATGCCCAGTAGTGGTATTGCTGGGTCATATGGTAGTTCTATTTGTAGTTTTTTAAGGAACCTCCATACTGTTCTCCATAGTGGCTGTACCAATTCACATTCCCACCAGCAGTGCAAGAGTGTTCCCTTTTCTCCACACCCTCTCCAGCATTTATTGTTTGTAGATTTTTTGATGATGACCATTCTGACTGGTGTGAGATGATATCTCATTGTAGTTTTGACTTGCATTTCTCTAATGATTAATGATGTTGAGCATTCTTTCATGTGTTTTTTGGCAATCTGTATATCTTCTTTAGAGAAATGTCTATTTAGGTCTTCTGCCCATTTTTGGATTGGGTTGTTTGTTTTTTTGATATTGAGCTGCATGAGCTGCTTGTAAATTTTGGAGATTAATCCTTTGTCAGTTGCATCGTTTGCAAAGATTTTCTTGCATTCTGAGGGTTGTCTTTTCGTCTTGTTTATGGTTTCCTTTGCTGTGCAAAAGCTTTGAAGTTTCATTAGGTCCCATTTGTTTATTTTTGTTTCCATTTTTCTAGGAGGTGGGCACTGACTGCTTTTTGATTTTCTGATTATTAGTCATGTTACTTTTCTTCACGTCTTATAATTTTGTGTGGTATGCTAGAGACAGTGTTTAATAAACTTTTTATTTTAGAATGGTTTTAGATTCACAGAAAAATTATGAAAGAGTACAGAGAGTTTCCATATACCCCAGATCCAATTTCACTTCTTATAAATGCCTTACAGTAGTATGGCACAATGGTGACAATTAATAAGCCAACATTGATACATTATTATTAACTAAAATCCATACTTTATTCAGATATCCTTAGTTTATACCTAATGTTTTTTATCTTTTGCAGAATCCCACTCAGGATATCACATTATATTTAGATGTGATGTCTCCTCAGGCTCCTCTTGGCTATGACAGTTTCTCAGACTTTTCTTGTTTTTGATGACCTTGAACATTTTAAGGAGTATTGGTTAGATATTTGTACAATGTTCCTCAATTTGAAATTGTCTCATATTTTCTCCATGATTGAACTGTGTTATGGATTTGGGGAAGTAGACCACAGAAATGAAGTGCTATTTTCTTTACATCATATCAGGTATACATACTATCAACATGACTTTCACTGTTGATGTTAATCTTGATAAGTTGTGTTTGCCAGGTGTCTCCATTGTAAAGTCACTCTTTCTTCCCCCTTTCCATCCTGTACTCTATGGAGGGAAGTCCCTATGCACAATCCACACTTAAGGAGCAGGGAGTTAAGCTCCCCATCCTTGAGGACAGAGTATCTACACAAATTATTTGAAATTCTTCTGTGTGGACAATTTGTTTATTCTCCCCCATTTATTTATTTATTCAATATTATTTCTTTTCTTTTATTTGTTTAAAAATTATTTATTTATTTATTTATTGGCTGTGTTGGGTCTTCGTTGCTGTGCACAGGCTTTCTCTAGTTGTGGAGAATGGGGGCTACTCTTTGTTGCCGTGCACAGGCTTCTCAGAGCTCAGGGCACAGATTCAGTAGTTGTGGTGTACAGGCTTAGTTGCTGCACAGCATGTGGGATCTTCCTGGACCAGGGATCGAACCCATGTCCCCTGCATTGGCAGGCAGATTCACCACTGTGCCACCAGGGAAGTCCCAAGATCATTTATTTTCATGCTCAAATTTGCCCAGCTTTGGCCATTGAGAGCTCTTTCAGTTAACTCATTTGGCAGCCCCCCATCACTGTGGAGTTTTTGAGCACTTCCATACTTTTTGGCATTATACGATGCTCCAGCCTCATCTTTTATAGTTCTTGCCAGCACTAGAATCATCCATTTCTCTAAGAAGCCTTGATTCCTTTTATTGAAGAATAATATTAGAAACCAAGATCTGAGTGCTAAGTGTGCTTGTTGCTTCCAGGTCCTCTCAGCTAACAAAGCAAGGAAATATATGTGTGTAAACTAACCCACATACATATAAATGTCTATAAATATTTCTATATACAATCATCTGTTTTCATAGTAAGCTAAACATGAGTTTGTAATGATGTATTCAGCTCCATTATCACAGGGATTTTTATAGCTTTTACTCCTTGCTTATATGTAACTTTCCACTCCAGCAGTGAGAGAAACCTGGCTCCCACTATCTGCCATCCATTTACTTAATTGTTTAATTTCAATATGTATGTATAGTGGTTTCAAAAATTTTAATCTCTACTCCCATTGGAAACAGTTAGAGTACAGGGCTTATGAATAATTCTTTTCATCTTTAGTTTTACAGACTCCACTTATTTCCAGAGTTACTTAGGTCAGCACCTTTTCTCTCCACCTCTTTTGGCGATATGGTTTCATATTATTGCAATACAGTTAGATGTGCTTTTTCACATTTGTATTCCATCTTGGGATCTCCCTACCTACTAAATAATTTTTAAAATATATTCATGCATTAAGGTTCACTCTTTGTGCCGTCAAGTTCCATGGATTTTGACAAATTCATAGTTTTATTTATCCACCATTACAGTTTCATACAGAATACTTCCATTGACCTAAAAATCGCCTATGGTTCACCTATTTAATTACCCCTTAATCCTTGGTAACCACTGCTCTGCTTACTGTATCTATAGTTTTGTCTTTTCCAGAATATTATACAAATGGAATTATACACTATGTAGCTTTCTCAGGCTGGCTTCTTTCATTATGCATTTAAGATTCACCAATTTCATTGAATGACTTGATAACTCATTCTTTTTTATTACTGAATAGTATTCCAACATTTGACATGTACCAGAATTTGCTTATCTGTTAACCTGTTGAAGGACATCGTGGTTGCTTCTAGTTTTTGGCAATTTTGAGTAAAGATGCTATACATATTTGTGGTGCATGCTTTTGTGCAGACAAAAGTTTTAAAATCAGTTGGGTCAATACCTAGGTGTGCAGTTGCTGAATTGTATGGTAAGATAGTGCTTGGCTTTGTAAGAAACTGCCAAACTATTTTCCAAAGTGGCTGTACCATTTTGTTTCATTTATTTATTTATTTTTAACATCTTTATTGGAGTATAATTGCTTTACAATGGTGTGTTACTTTCTGCTGTATAACAAAGTGAATCAGCTATACATATACATATATCCCCATATCTCCTCATTCTTGTGTCTCCCTCCCACCCTCCCTACCCCACCCCTCTAGGTGGTCACAAAGCACCGAGCTGATCTCCCTGTGCTATGTGGCTGTTTCCCACCAGCTATCTATTTTACATTTGGTAGTATATATAAATCCATGCCACTCTCTCACTTCATCCAAGCTTACCCTTCCCCCTCCCTGTGTCCTCAAGTCCATTCTCTATGTCTGTGTCTTTATTCCTGTCCTGCCCCTAGGTTCTTCATAACCATTTTTTTTAGATTCCATATACATGTGTTAGCATATAGTATTTGTTTTTCTCTTTCTGACTTACTTCAGTCTGTATGACAGACTCTAGGTCCATCCACCTCACTGCAAATAACTCGATTTCGTTTCTTTTTATGGCTGAGTAATATTCCATTGTATATATGTGCCACATCTTCTTTATCCATTTATCTGTCGATGGACACTTAGGCTGCTTCCATATCCTGGCTATTGTAAATAGAGCTGCAATGAACATTGTGGTTCATGACTCTTTGAATTATGGTTTTCTCAGGGTATATGCCCAGTAGTGGGATTGCTGAGTCGTATGGTAGTTCTATTTTTAGTTTTTTAAGGAACCTCCGTACTGTTCTCCATAGTGGTTGTATCAATTTACATTCCCACCAACAGTGCAAGAGCGTTCCCTTTTCTCCACAACCTCTCCAGCATTTGCTGTTTGTAGATTTTTTGATGATGGCCATTTTGACTAGTGTGAGGTGATATTGTAGTTTTGATTTGCATTTCTCTAATGATTAGTGATGTTGAGCATTCTCTCACTTGTTTGTTGGCTATCTGTATATATTCTTTGGAGAAATGTCTATTTAGGTCTTCTGCCCATTTTTGGATTGGGTTGTTTGTTTTTCTTGATATTGAGCTGCGTGAGCTGCTTGTAAATTTTGGAGATTAATCCTTTGTTAGCTGCTTTGTTTGCAAATATTTCCTCCCATTCTAAGAGTTGTCTTTTCGTCTTGTTTATGGTTTCCTTTGCTGTGCAAAAGCTTTGAAGTTTCATTAGGTCCCACTTGTTTATTTTTGTTTTTATTTCCATTTCTCTAAAAGGATCAAAAAGGATTTTGCTGTGATTTATGTCATAGAGTGTTCTGCCTATGTTTTGCTCTAAGAGTTTTGTAGTGTCTGGCCTTACACTTAGGTCTTTAATCCATTTTGAGTTTATTTTTGTGTATGGTGTTAGGGAGTGTTCTAATTTCATTCTTTTACATGTAGCTGTCCAGTTTTCCCAGCACCACTTATTGAAGAGGCTGTCTTTTCTCCATTGTATATTCTTGCCTCCTTTATCAAACATAAGGTGACCATATGTGTGTGGGTTTATCTCTGGGCTTTCTGTCCTGTTCCATTGATCTATATTTCTGTTTTTGTGCCAGTGCTATACTGTTTTGATTACTGTAGCTTTATAGTATAGTCTGAAGTGCAGGTGCCTGATTCCTCCAGCTCTGTTTTTCTTTCTCAAGCTTGCTTTGGCTATTTGGGGTCTCTTGTGTTTCCATACACATTATGACATTTTTTGTTCTAGTTCTGTGAAAAATGCCATTGGTAGTTTGATAGGGATTGCATTGAATCTGTAGATTGCTTTGGGTAGTATAGTCATTTTCACAATGTTGATTCTTCCAATCCAAGAGCATGGTGTATCTCTCCATCTATTTGTATCATCTTTAATTTCTTTCATCAGTGTCTTATAGTTCTCTGCATACAGGTCTTTTGTCTCCTTAGGTAGGTTTATTCCTAGGTATTTTATTCTTTTTTTTGCAGTGGTAAATGGGAGTGTTTCCTTAATTTCTCTTTCAGATTTTTCTTTACTAGTGTATTGGAATTCAAGAGATTTCTGTGCATTAATTTTTCACCCTGCTACTTTACCAAATTCATTGATTAGCTGTAATAGTCTTCTGGTAGCGTTTTTAGGATTCTCTCTATATAGTATCATGTCATCTTCAAACAGTGACAGCTTTACTTCTTATTTTCCGATTTGGATTCCTTTTATTTCTTTTTCTTCTCTGATAGCTGTGGCTAAAACTTCCAAAACTGTGTTGAATAATAGTGGTGGTAGTGGGCACACTTGTCTTGTACCTGATCTTAGAGGAAATGGTTTCAGTTTTTCACCATTGATAACGATGTTGGCTGTGGGTTTATCATATGTGGCCTTTATTATGTTGAGATAAGTTCCCTCTATGCCCACTTTCTGGAGGGTTTTTACCATAAATGGGTGTTCAATTTTGTCAAAAGCTTTTTCTGCATCTATTGAGATGATCATATGGTTTTTCTCCTCCAATTTGTTAATGTGGTTTATCACACTGATTGATTGCTTGCATGATTTCTGATGAGAAGTCCTCTGTAATTCTTATCCTTGTTCCTCTATAGATAAGGTGTTTTTTTTCCTCTGACTTCTTTCAAGATATTCTTTTTGCTTTGGGTTTTTTGCCGTTTGATTATGCTTTGCCTAGGGATAGATCTTTTGTTTTTATCTTGCTTGGTGTTTTTTTTTTTTTTTTTTTTTTTTTTTTTTTTTTTTGCTGTACGCAGGCCTCTCACTGTTGTGGCCTTTCCCGTTGCGGAGCACAGGCTCCAGATGCACAGGCTCAGTGGCCATGGCTCACGGGCCCAGCCACTCCACGGCATGTGGGATCTTCCCAGACCGGGGCATGAACCCATATCCCCTGCATCAGCAGGCAGACTCTTAACCACTGTGCCACCAGGGAAGCCCTTGCTTGGTGTTTTTTGAGCTTCCTGGATTTGTGTTTGATATCTGTCATTAATTTTGGAAAATTCTCATCCATTGTCACTTCAAATATTTCTTTTGCCTTGTTCTATTTCTTTTCTCCTTCTAGTATTCCAATTTCATGTAAGTATGTTGCACTTTTTGAAACTTCCTATAGTTCTTGGGTTTTTTAAGTTTTTCTTTTTTTTTTCTATTTTAATGTCAGTTTGGGAAGATTGTATTCACTTATCTTCAAGCTCCTTGACTCCTAGGGTGTATCAAGTCTATTAATGTGCTCATTGAAGGCATTCTTCATTTCTGTTACTATGTTTTTGACTTCTAGAATTTCTTTTTGATTCCATAGTGTTTCCATCTCTCTGCCTATATTACCCATCTGTTATTGCATCTTGTTAACTTTTTTCATTAGAACTCTTAATATATTTGTCATAATTGTTTAAAATTCCCTGACTTGTATATTTCATGGTCTGTGTCATATATGATTCTGATTTTGATGATTGCTTTGTTCTTTCAGAGTCTGATTTTTCTTCTTACCTTTGAAATTTTTTTGGTGAAAGCCAGACATGTTGTATTTGGTATTAGAAACCGAGGTAAATGATCTTTTCGTGTGAGGATTTATGTTCATCTGGCTAGACATTTAATGCTTGCTGTAGCTATAGATGTCAGAGGCTTTGAATTTCTCTAGTGTCCTTGTTTTCTTTCCTCTGTTGACTTTGGTGAGTATCCCTAAGTACTGCTCCTTAGAGAGAGTCTGTGTCTTGAATCTCTTTTGGTTATTGTACAGGAGCCTGTTTGTGTGATTATAATGTGTGAAGGATGAGTGTTCTACCAACTTATCATTAAATTTCAGTCTTGTGTCTATTGTCTGTGACTTACACACATTTTTTTTTTCCTGGTGCTATATCTTTTTATTTCCCTCCCTTCCCCTCCTCCTTTGCCTGGCTATGGTGTTTTCAATCTATTCCCTAGAGCTTCTTATCCCTGTTGATTATGTCCCCCTCACTCCTCATCTTAGGAGAGGCAGGAAGCCTAGAGGGGTCTGGAGTGGGAGGAATGCCCTTTCCGTAGCTGAGAACAAGCTCACAGAATTTTTTCCCTAGCTGAGAACAAGCTCACAAGTATTTTTCTCCAGAGTAGGTCTTCGTTATGAACAAGTTTATGGGTGTACTTTACAGTTAGTACTCTTCTCCTTCTGCAATGAGAACTTTCTAGGATTTTTATCTTGAAAACCAGAGGGGTTTCCAAAAGTAAACCTCACAGAAATTTGAGGGACCCTCTGGAGATTTTCACTCTTATGCTAATCCAAACACAGATTCTAGCAATTCATCAAAATTACCATTCAAATATTTCTACTATTTTATCCCTTCACTGACTTCTGCTTCAGGTGTGATTCTCAGTATGTGCCTGTTTCTCCTGATTTGGGGGCTGTAAGTTTCCCTAAAAACTTGATTCTTTGACAGGTATCAGAAGAGTCATCGATTTCAGTTTATCCCACTTTTCTGCTTTTCATTATTATAAGAATGGAAGTGACAACTTTTAAGCTCTTTACATGTTGGAGCTGAAACAGGAAGTCTGAACGTTGTGTTTCCAAGAACCATAGAGACTGGAGTGTAAATATTTCTTACCTCCTCCCCCCACTTTTCCTTTCAAGTACTTGTAAAGCCGCAAGTCCAAATGACTGCCTAAGTGGAATGTTTCCGGAAATTTTTCTGCCTTCCTTTAAAAAAATTCAACAATAACAAATCTGTCTTGTCCACTGACTAATGCTTTAATCTTCACCATAAAGTATCATTTAAAAAACTTATATCTTTCTTCAAATGAAAACAATAATAATTTAACCTGTTGTCTAAGATCATATGTATGACTTTCTGATTGGTTCCTGAGAACTTGTTTTGATAGGAAAAGAACTTAAGGATATAGTATGTGAAATCTGTGCAAGAGGATGGCATGGATGTACAGGAAGAGGCGATGACAGGGAAAGAATACAGCAATGACCTGGGAGGTGGTGAAAGCATAGACAAATGTTACCTACTCTATCCTTGCCTAGTGACTTGCTTGGGTCAGCTTCTGTAAACTTCCAGGCTAACTTGCAGGGAAAGCAGAACAATGTTCCTTTCTGCCCCAACACTCTTGTGAGGCTGCAAATCTTGGTTTCTTTATTTCACCTCTTTTCTCTGGGTCGCTCACATGGTGACTGAGCTACATGCATTATTTCCTACTCCCTAAGAGCCATACTTACAGACAGTACTGATGTGCCTCTTTTTCTTAGTTGTTGAGAATCTTTCTCTGAAGTCAAGGTCAAGTTGTAAGGGGGAATTCTAAGTGGGATTACTTGGAATCTTTGGGTGAAGAGGGACTAAGGAGCAATTGTTAAAATACCCTTCTTTTTATTTATCACAAGTGATGCTATACTGAGAGGAGTATGGTGTGCTTGATAGGTTGCTCAAGAAGGGGCCAAGTCAGGCAGTGAGAAAGCTGAACTCTTTTCTCTGGTGCAAAATGTGGAATGGCTGTGAAAATGCTCAGAGCACCATGCTATATGGTATAAGCTCTCAGTAACCATTAGTTGAGTGAATCAGGTGCTATGGGATTCTTCCCTCTTGTCTTTATGATGCCTCATCACCCTCTGGGTATCTGCAGCAGATGTTCTCAAGGCCCTCACTGACTTCTAGAACTGTTTTGATATTTCTCTCCTCTGACAAATTTTGGCACTTGAAGGTTTCACGACCCAACCTAAGTTGGTTGCACACTGCGTTGTTACTGTTGCAACTGTTAGTGAGTTTCATAAATTCAGTAGAGTCTGCATGGAAAATAGGGAGCACATTGTCAGGGTTTTTACCATCTTCTCACCCTATTCCTGATTAAAGGGCCTCCAAGGAACCTCTGTCTCCATCAAGGGCCTCACCATGGAGTGTGCCAATGAAGCAGGTCGCTGTTTGAGGGAAGTTCCTTGCCTACTTTATTTATTTTTATTTTTTTAATTGAAGTATAGTTGATTTACAGTGTTGTGTTAGTTTCAGGTCTACAGCAAAATGATTCAGTTATACATATATATGTATCTATTCTTTTTCAGATTCTTTTCCATTATAGGTTATTATAAGATACTGAATATAGTCCCCTGTGTTATACAGTAGGACCTTGTTGGTTATCTATTTTGTATATAGTAGTTTGTATCTGTTACTCCCAACCTCCTAATTTATCCCTCCCCTACCCCTTTCCCCTTAGGTAACTGTAAATTTGTTTTCTATGTCAGTGATCTATTTATGTTTTGCAAATAAGTTCATTTGTATCATCATATTTTAGATTCCACATGTAAGTGATATCGTATATTTGTCTTTCTCTGTCTAACTTACTTCACGTAGTATGATAATCTCTAGGGCCATCTGTGGTGCTGAAAATGGTAATATTTTATTCTTTTTATGGCTGAGTGATATTCAGTTGTGTATGTTTACCACATCTTCTTTATCCATTCCTCTGTCCATGGACACTTAGGTTGCTTCCATGTCTTCCTTGCCTGCTTTAGAGTTAGGCTTTGTCCTCTCATTTTTCTTTTAAGAATGGTAGGAACTACAGTTGGAGAAAAAACCAAGTTTCTATCCACTCCATGCTATTTAAAAATTTTTATATTTGGTTTACAGTGGTGATAAGGCTGTCAGCTGAGTCTTACAAGAAGGACTTTATCTAGGCAGAAGGGTACTTCCTGGGATCAATAAAGGTTTCTCAGCATGTTAGGTGTGAGGCAGAGAAACGGAGCCTGTGAAATACAGCTTTTTTTTTTTTTTTTTTTTGCGATACGCGGGCCTCTCACTGTTGTGGCCTCTCCCGTTGCGGAGCACAGGCTCCAGACGCGCAGGCTCAGCGGCCATGGCTCACGGACCCAGCCACTCCGCGGCATGTGGGATCTTCCCAGGCGGGGGCACGAACCCGTGTCCCCTGCATCGGCAGGTGGACTCTCAACCACTGCGCCACCAGGGAAGCCCTGAAATACAGCTTTTATAAAACAGAGGGACTAAACCCATTTGGAGGAATTCTCTGGTCCAAACTGCAGAGCCTTGGGAAAATTTAAACCAGTCTTTAGTTATGGAAGCACTAAATTAGGGATTTTCAATGTATGGTTAGCACATGCATTGGAATAGTCAGGGAGTACTTATTTATTTATTTATTTATTTAACATCTTTATTGGAGTATAATTGCTTTACAATGGTGTGTTAGTTTCTGCTGTATAACAAAGTGAATCAGCTATACATAAACATATATCCCCATATCTCCTCCCTCTTGCATAGGGAGAACTTATTTAAAATGCAGTCCAACTCTTTGCATCCTGAATCAGCATCTCTGAGAGTGTGGCCTGGGAAATCTTATGTTTTAAATGAATTTCCCTGGTAATTCTTCTAAGGATCACTAAATAATGAGTGCACTAGGGGTTGTCTTTTAAATTTTGTATTCTAACCTTGAAGCAAACACTCCATGATTGTCATACTCATAATTTGAATGCTATTTTTGGCTTAAATAGTATGGTAGGCAGAATTCTAAGATGACTCCAAATGACCCATGGCCTTGTAAAACCCTCTACCTGGACTGTGGGTGGGTTCTGTCACTTGTTTCTAACCAGTAGATCTTGGCAAAGACAATGCCATATCACTTCCTTGATTATGCTACATTACATAGCAAAGGTGAAGAGATTTTACAGATTTGATCAAGCCGTCTCTGCAGTTGACACTAAGTTAACCAAATGGGAGATTAATTTGGTGGGCCTGACCTAATCACCAGAGTTCTTTAAAAGCCCGTCAAGAGCTGAGACAGAAGAAATAGCAGACATTTGCCTACTGTCCTTAAAGAAACATGCAGCCAAGTTGTGGAGAGAGCTACATGTCAGGGAATGGTGGACAGCCTCTAGGAGCTGAGGGGCTCTGTCCTGTAGTCACCAGGACCCCTGAATTCTGTTGACAACCAGTGTCTTGGACAAGGAGATGGACCTCCGGTGAGACTGCAGCTCTGGCTGACACTTGACTGCAGCCTTGTGAGACTCACAGCCAGGCCGTGTTCGGACTCTCAACTCATGGAAACTGAAGTGTAATAAAAATGTGTTGTTTGTTGCATCTGAGTTTGTTATGCAGGAATAGAAAAGCAACACACACTAGAGAATAAAAGATCTGATTTCTCAAACATTGTAAATTGGATTTCTCAGTTACTTTGAAGTCTGCAGTAACAGGGTTCAAATCGGGGTCCAGGTACATGCTGGGGAGTAGGAGGCTTTTCTAAGAGGGATAAAATTTTGAGGAGCATCGATTTTCATATCCTCAATGTCTATAATCCTCCTTTTTCAACCGTATGGGCCTGGAAAGGTGCCTGCAATTCAGGAAGTCATGTGGGTTTTTCCTTCTCACCTTCCTTTTCACATCTATCTTTTCCCCACTTTCCAAAAGAAAATCATATTTTCACACGTCTGAAATCTTACTGCAGTGAATTGTTTGGGGTGTAAAAATCTCCAATCAAATGAAAAATATCGGTATCCATGGTGCCTCTCCATTCATAAAAACCTCATGCACCTGCTATAGGATTTTGTCTTTCTCGGACTTTGACATATTTCTGTTAAGTGCAAAGTGTAGCATTAGAAACAGGGCACTTTGGCTCCTGTAGTGGTGTTCTGATCTCACAAATGTTGTAAAATGGTGTAGCAGGAGGGATGAACGTTTTCCTCTGTCCTCTGCTTGATGTCTGTGAATGCAGCACTTCCCAGGCAGAGGCACAGAAAAGTCAGGAGAATCTCCCCCACAGTGTCTTCATTCCAGGATCCAGGGTGAGGAGAAGCTATTACCTGACTGTGATCTCATCGGGGGAAGAGAGAAACAGTGATAACGAGAGGTCCCCTACAAAGAATGTGCTTGGAAATAGCAAAGGTAGAGGTGCCTTACTTTGTCAAGAGAGCAACCTCATGGAAGAGGTCTCTTCCAGAATTTTGTGTCTATGTTAGAATTCAGAAGTGAGATGCTTGTCACAGAGACATGTGTTAACACTTTTATTTGAATTGAGAAATGAAGTCAGGTTTTTTTCTGTCAGAAAGCAAATCTGATTTGGCTGACTAGTTGGGTAAAGAGGGCTGGCTTGTCAATTAGGTTATGGATACCTCCATAAATTGAAGGAGCTAAATCTGCAGTAACAGACTTAGTTGAATATATTTAAGGACCAGATACAATATTTTCTCCAAAATACTGTATTAGCAAAGGAGTACGATAATTAACACTATTTTGATTTTCCAAATTCCTTGTTGGGTTACACAAAATGCTCACACATGAAAGAGTAACAGGTGTAATTAATATATTATTGATAACCCTTGGCAAAACCTTTTTAAAAAAATACTCAGAAATTCAGTGATTTGAGTCTAGTAATTGCTTGAGTAATTTTGCAAAGAGATTATTTCTAATTCTACATTTTAAACAAAATTCAAGGAGGATGTAATTAAGTTGTCACCTAATAAAACGTTAAAATAATTTTTTGATGAGGGACTGCAAGATGATTTTGGACATTTAATGCAGAAGTGAACTCCTTCCATTCTGATTTACACATGTCAATATATTTTTTATTGCTTACACCTGTATAAATGAACAAAAAAAGTAATGGATGTAATTCTGAACCCTATCGCCCTCTGACAACAAATAATATTCATCAATAGTTCAATCAACTAATTGGAAAAGTCTCATTCACATGATTTCCAATAATATTTACATTTTATATTTGATAATCAGTATCAAAATTATAGTATATTTATATTCTATATTTTGATTGATTGTGTGCTACTAATAATTGTAATAATAATTCAGTTCAGAAGAAAAAGTTTACTCTTGATGCCTTATGATAAAAGGAAATTCAAACTCAAATTATGTGCAGATATATAATTATATATATTTTCTTTCTGAGAAGAAGATAGGGTGACTAGTAAAATAAGGATTGAAAACTTTGTTTGGAAAGTAAAATGGAACTATAAGTTCAAAACCAGAATGAATGATCTAGGGCTTCCCTGGTGGCGCAGTGGTTGAGAGTCCGCCTGCTGATGTAGGGGACATGGGTTCGTGCCCCGGTCCGGGAAGATCCCACGTGCCGCGGAGCGGCTGGGGCCGTGAGCCATGGCCGCTGAGCCTGCGTGTTCGGAGCCTGTGCTCTGCAACGAGAGAGGCCATGACAGTGAGAGGCCCGCGTACAGCAAAAGAAAAAAAAAAATGATCTAAAGTTCCAAATATTGAAGGAAATTATTATAAGACCCGCCATCGTATTTTGTGTATTTTAAAAATGCGATGGTGGGTCTTATAATAATATGATATTGTACCCATTTTGGTACATTTCAAAGAGTGATGGAATGGTTTTACTTAAACAACCAAAATTTAGGATAAAATAAATCAAAATTTACAATTTGCAAAAATTAAAATGATAATTTTCGCACATAAGGTGGAAAATTTTAGTGACCAACTTAAACAATTTAGAGGAAATCTATAGTTTCTAAAAATTATTTTAGGAGATATACATTTAAAATTTTGAAGACTATGGAATAAATCAGTCAATTATTGGCCAAGGAATGCTGGGTTAATAATTCCCAATTTTCAGTGGCTTAGAACACAAAAGTTTGTTTCTCACTCATGTTACTGGTGATCCTGTTCCATGCTCTTTCCTCTCCAGGATCCACATCAATGAGCTGCTTTACTTGGGACATGGCTCTGCTTGCAGCAAAGGGAAAAGAGAGCAGTAACATGTGGCCAGTCTTAGAGCTTTGACTTAGAAGTAGCACCATGATTTTCATCACAGTTTATGGACCAAGGCAAACCACATGGCCAGGCCTGAAGCAAAATGGGACAGGAAGCAAAATTCTCCCACTGGAAGGATCAGCAAATATTTGGGAACAAAATCTCCCTTAGTGATTTTTTTTTTTTTTTTTTGCGGTACGCGGGCCTCTCACTGTTGTGGCCTCTCCCGTTGCGGAGCACAGGCTCCGGACACGCAGGCTCAGCGGCCATGGCTCACGGGCCCAGCCGCTCCGCGGCACGTGGGATCTTCCTGGACGGGGGCACGAACCCGTGTCCCCTGCATCAGCAGGCGGACTCTCAACCAATGCACCACCAGGGAAGCCCTCCCACAGTGATTTATAGAATTATAGAGACTCACTTATAATAGGGTAAAGTGTGAATATGCCCAGTGGAAAAGGAGCTGGGCAAACAAGGAAATAAAAGATGTGCTTCAGTACAAAAATAGAGATACCAGCACAGGTTAGGATGCTATTAAATAGGGCTTCACTTATTTGGATTGATCAATTTTCTAATTTCTTTCAAATTATATCAGTTGTAGTCATTTAAATACTTCATGGAACAGAACTTTTAGGCTGCTGACACATATGTGAACAAAATCCAATCAATAGCAAATTCTTTATCAAAACCTCCTGAAATTTGGTGTTTTCAGTTGGTAGTTTTGTCTCATTTTTATCTTTCCAATAAGTACAGCTTCACCATTTGCCATTGGTGAACTGATATATTCATCTGTTTGGAAATAGCATGTTAGAAGATTGTCAGGGGAAGTGATGAGACAACGAATCCTGTTTTGAAATCTTAAAAGTTTCCCTGCTTAAGAAACTTCATTGAAATCTTCTGGAATTCTAAGATGAGAACTTCAAGCATCAGTCAGTCACCCAAGTTTTAATGTCCGTCCGTATCACAAATGCTTCCAATATTCAAAGCTGTTCTGTCCTCTGAAATATTTTAATGTGGAATCTCACCTCCTACAACTGTATTGAGAGTTTTTGCCACATGAAAATTTCATATGAAGTTCCCAGGATTATTATGTGTTTAACATATTTAAACATTTTTATCCTTAAATTTCAATCTGGAGTAGTAGAAAGATAGGTAGATTAGGGTTTAAAGAAAGCTTAGGAAAAAACACAGTCATGAAACATTATCTCTTTATTCTCTTTTACTCCCAATCAACTTTATCTGTAGCCATGATAATATAATGTCCTGCATTATATATTAACTATAAATGACCTTTTCCCTTTGGAGAGTGCAAAGTACTTAACATTGTGCCAGCTACACAGTAAGCACTCAATAAATGTTGGCTAATAAAAACAGTAAGTTTTTTATTAATATAATTTTTCCTTAGAATTTTTCTTTCCTATTGCTTTTTGCTTTGGGAATAAAGAACCGTAATATTTCAGTGGCATAAACGACAAAGATTCACACTCACTCATCCAAATGTGTCTTTAGATAAAGGAATCGTTAGAGAGGGGAATTAGGGAGAGATTAGAAGAGAAAAACTGAGAGAAGGGCAACTGTATTAGAGATGCAAATGTACAAATAATGGAACCACACAAACACTAGAATGTGACTCCTTTTATAACTTTGGTGTTGGAGGAATCTTCCTATGACCCAAAATCAAGGATCAATAAAAGAAAAATTTGACGACAACAACAACGACAACAAAAAACCCAGTAAGCCTTTATTAGAAATCCCAACACTTTGATGAAGTGAGGGAGAATGGTTGGGCAAGAGAAAGCCAGAGGGAAAGAGCTTAAACTTTATTTTGAAAAGTTAATACATTTTGGGGAGTGCCCTGGTGGCCTCGTGGTTAGGATTCTGGGCTTTCACTGCCATGGCCTCGGTTCAATCCCTGGTCAGGGAACTGAGATCCCACAAGCCGAGAGACGTGGCAAGCAACAAAAAGAAAGAAAGAAAGAAAGAAGTTAAAATATTTTTTCTTAGTGTGCAGAGAGATTAGGGTGTTGACGATTCACGCGAGTTGCTTTAGCCAATGAGTCCAATCAAATAGGTGATGTGAGCAGCAGGATTCTAAGGATCAATTGTTCTGAGGTTCTTCTTTGAAGGTCTCAGAACTTTTCCTGGTAGCCTGAGTGTGATCCTGATGTATTATATTTAATTCCATTAATTTGCACATGGAAGTAGAATTAGGAACATCTTGCCTGTTCTGCTTTATGAGAGGTAGTCAAATAATTATATCTGTTAACTGTCATCTATTTCTTAAAATTCTTTCCTTGTGCTTTAGAAAAATGTAATGATCATTTCAATTCATCCAGCAAAAAGTGATGGAATTGGACCAAGAAGCCAGGCCTGACTATACATCTAGACTTCTTTTTACTAAATTATAATGTTATGCTAGTGAAAGGTGACAAAAATCTCACTTTTCGAAGATTGTCTCCCTATTTACAAAACAATTGCTACCACATTGAGCCCTCTCCCAGGACATCCCTAGATGGTTCCTGAAGGCAGCTAATTGCCCTATTTTATCCAGTAGTAAGTACAACCTAATTTATGTAACTTTCCATCTAAAGTAAACTTCAAAGAATTTGAACTACTTGTGTTTCCAGAATTAGTGGATTAGGGTCAGAATTCTGACCCTATTCTGAAAAAAAAAAATTGGGCTTTTTGTTTCTAAAATATGATCAATCTAGTCAATACAAGGTCGATACTTCCTTCCAGAAGTCATTATGCAAAGTAAATGTATAAGCGTTTGTCTTAAAATGCTAATGTAGCACCATTATAAGGGGATAGTATAAATTTGAGAAGTAGGAAGAGAACACCTAATTTTACTTTGAAATATTTCTGATGACTATCAACATTTCCCGTTTTAAACCTGGTATTGGGTGGTCTTCCAGTGTCCTCAGTTGGGGGGAGGTGGAAAGAAACAATGTTTAATTGGATTTTGGGAGTTACGGATTCTCAAATCCCATCCCATAGGTATCTGTGTTGCTGTGAAGTCTGGCCCATGCAATGAACACAGTTGATGCAAAAACATAGCCAAGGCTAAACATGGAGGATTTTAGCCCAGTGCTTCATTAGGACTCCCGTCATTATTCCTGCCTGATTCTGGGGCCCTGAGGATGAGTTTTGAGAATTTGCTACCTATAAATAATGAACTAGGTAAAGAAGGGATGATGATATATAATCACAAATATTTCTTGAGAGCTAATATTATCCAAACTCTGCTAGGTACACAGGTGAGCAAAACAGGGAGTGCCCTTGTCCTCATGGCACTTGATAGGATGGCGGTGGAAGCTAGAAAGTAATCAAATATATAAATCTATGCTATGAATTGCAGTAAATACTGCGAGGAAAAATAATAGGATACTAAGAAAGTTACTGAGTCCTTGACCCAGGGAAAGATAAACTCAGTGGTGAAGTTCTCTAAGACTCTGGAGCCAAAATGTCTAGATTCAAATCCCAGCTCAGCTCTGTCATCTTGGGCACATTGCTTTAGCTTTGTGTTACCTCAATTTCTTCACCTGGAAAATGGGGATAATAATGATATATACTTTTTTGGAGTTGTTGTGAGGATTAAGTAAATTAACATATGTAAGGTATTTAGAACAGAGACTGGCACAAAGTAAACCTTTAGCTCATTATTATTACTGGAGGTCAGGGAGAGAGCCTCACAGAGGAAATACCACTTGACGATGACTAGAAAGAAGATCCATGAAGAGGATTAGGAAGTGGGCTCCAGGCAGAGGGAAAAGCTTCTGTGATAAGGAGCTCAGTACATTTGAAAAACAAAAAGAAGAGAGAGCCCATCTGGAGGATGCCAAGTGGCCAGAAGCATTGAGATGAGGCTCCAGAGGAGGACAGAGATCATATTACGTTGAGATGTGAAGAGCACGTTTAGGATTTTGGATTTTATTCTAAGTGCGATAGTAAGACATAGACATGGTTTAAAGTGGGAAATGACGTGATACGTGCTTTAACAAAGAACATTCTGCCTATCCTGTGGAGGATGGATGGGAAAGCTGGGAAGCCACTTAGGGGTGTGTGTTAGTCTAGTTAGGGTCCTCCAGAGAAACAGAATCAATAGGATGTGAATATATATATAATCTTCACATCAATATTTAGACTGGTGTCTGACCAAACAACTGGACATCATAGCCTACTAAGCTGACACATAAAATTAACCATCATGGGACCTATTTCCATGGCTCAGGTGAGAGATGATGGTGAACAGGGAGATGGCTGTGGGAACTGAGAGGAGAGGTTGAGTCAAGATTTAGTTTAAAAAAAGAATGAGTAGGACTCGGTGTTGATTGATTGTGGCAGGTGATAAAAAAGTGGGAAGGATCAAGAACATCCCCTTGATTTCTGGCTTTAGCTGAAAGCACAGCCCTATCTCACCCACCCAGTGGGGTGCACAAGCATTGACTTTTTTGTGTGTGTGTGTGGTACACAGGCCTCTCACTGCTGTGGCCTCTCCCCTTGCGGAGCACAGGCTCCGGACCTGCAGGCTCAGCGGCCATGGCTCACGGGCCCAGCCGCTCCACGGCATGTGGGATCTTCCCCGACCGGGGCACGAACCCGTGTCCCCTGCATCGGCAGGCGGACTCTCAACCACTGTGCCACCAGGGAAGCCCACAGTGACCTTTTACAGCAGTGCCCTACCTCCTACTAAATGTGGCCCAGTGGAGGTCAGGGCTTGCAGGAAGGACTGGCTTATTCCACTGTGAACCCAAGCAGGAATATGGAGAGAGGATAACGCTTCCTTTCTACCAAGCTTGGGGAAAGTTGTTTCAAAAAGGAGACAGTGTTAGCTTTGTTGATGAAGCTGAGAGGTCTAGGACTAAAAAGTGCCCTTCCACTTAGGTAACAGGGACATCTCTGAGTAGTTTTGCTGATGGACCCATTTTGCAGATGAAAATAATGAGGTTAGAAAGGTAAACTAACTAGTCTTAGCTCAACTGGCAGCTCAGTTTGTCTGCTTCAAAAGACCATGCTCTTAATTACTGTCCATGTTTCTGAGAATGTGCACAGGGCAGGGTCTTGCTGCCCATGCCCTAATTTTACTCCCTTTTGTTGATGTGGCTGGCTGATGGAGAGAGATGCTCTGATTCTGGACTTTAACCCAGATCTAAACTGGGTCTTCTGAAAACATCTCAAAGTTCCAATACTTTCATCAAACTCATAGCATTTGATAGCATATTCTTTAAGTCTTAGTGGTGGTAAATCACCAATATATAACACCAATTCTTTAAAATTCTTCTTGGTTAAGAGATCCATGCAATTAAAGCAAATTTATTGAAATAGATTTTATACTTACTTAGTCTTGTAACAAAATTTCACCCCAAACCAAGAACAACCACTTAACCATATTGAAGAGCTAATTTAGTTTCAGTCCAGCAATTTTGAAATAAGCACTTATATAATTAAATTTAGATTATAGGAGTTCTTCTCTAGAAGTTACTGTGTATATATTTATAACTTCATAATACATGCTATTATGGTTGATTTAATATTCTGTTATTTTCAACTCACATTCAGTTCCTTCTGTTTATTTGACTTCAGGATTCCTAAGTGGCAATGACTCTTTGCTCGTTTTGTGTTGTTTGTACAAACCCTTTCATGTGTAAAAGACTTTTATGCAAGTTCTGTATTTTGAAAGCAATAAGCAGGCCCCACATAAAGAATGATTGTGACCAAGGTATTTTATCACTTTCAAGTCATGCTTGTAAATGCTCAACAAATGTGCATTTTTTTAAAAAAATGAGATAATTTTACTGAACACAAGAATTTCCATTTGGGGACTATTTATGTCAGGATCATAAAACCTTATGTGGTGGTTTTAAAATATGTCCACAAATACTTTGACATTCCTCCCTTCAAGAGATGCTGCCTGATTCCCCTCCCATCTTAATTCTGCGCCCCCCATCCCTGCATGTGGGTGGACTTAGTTATTGGCTTCTAACTCATGGAATGTTCTAGAAGTGATGGGTTGTGACTTCTGAGCTGGGTCATAACAGGCACTGCCATTCTGTCTTGCTTCCTTGGATGACTCTCTACCAGAGGGAGCTCATCACTGTGATGTGAGGACACTCAAGGTGCCTGAGGCTTCCTGCCCATGACCAGCACTAACTGCCAGGTGTGAGCGAGACAACCTGGCAGCAGACCCTACAGCCCCATTGAAGCCTTCAGGTGATGGCAGCTGCAGCCATCATTTTGAGTCTCACAAGAGACTCGGAGCAAGAACCACCCAGCTAAGCTGCTTCTAAATTCCTGAAGCTGAGAAAATCAATTTTATTGTTTTAAAACCACTGAGTTTTGAGGTAATTTGCTATGTAGCCAAAGATAGCTAACACACCTTAGCTTTGGGAAAACAATGGGGATGGTCAGCGTTTTAAAAAGATTCACTGTGGGCTTCCCTGGTGGCGCAGTGGTTGAGAGTCTGCCTGCCGATGCAGGGGACACGGGTTCGTGCCCCGGTCCGGGAAGATCCCACATGCCACGGAGCGGCTGGGCCCGTGAGCCATGGCCGCTGAGCCTGCGCATCCAGGGCCTGTGCTCCGCACCGGGAGAGGCCACAACAGTGAGAGGCCTGCGTACTGCAAAAAAAAAAAAAACAAAAAAAAGATTCACTGTGCTCACTTGGGAGGTCACTACCATTCTTTGTCAGGGGGGTTGTCTCTCTTGTCTCTATCTTTTCCAGGGAATCCCCTATAAATACAGCATTGTTATGTGTGTTTAGAGGCAAGCTGGTGGAGTCCATACCACACCTGCCGAATACCTGGCACATAGCAGTTAGCATAAGAAAAAAAGAAGTATTTTCCAAGTAAAGCCATTGTATCATTGCTACATTATCATCATCTCCATCACTATCACCGTCACTAACGTTTGGCTACAGGTAATATTATAAGAATAAGCGTCTGTTTAAATGGGAGAAGTCAACCACAGGCGCCCAAAGGCAATTGCACAAACCCTTAATTATTTATTTTAAAAATAATTATTTTCCTCTTAAAGTCCTTGACAGTGTGATGATGCTAACATTTGTATGATGTGGCCCGCATTCCATGGGAACAGATTCCAGGAATCAAAGCCACAGCACTTTCTATGTCAGCCTCCATTGAAGATGCTACGGTCAACTCAGCCGTTAACTTCATTTTGCAAATTCTCTTTATTGTTCCCCATAGTGGATGACAGAGGAAAGGGAGGACGTGGAAGGAAGGGGTATGCCTGATGAAATAAGTGCCTTCCTCCTTCTCTGCAGGAAATAAAAAATCTCCTTCATCCTTTCGTTCCTCTAAGCATGCCACGTCAAAGTGCAGTTCAGCAAAGAACTCATATGTTAAAACCGCCAGATGACACTTGCAGAGCGATACATTGTCCAGCTTTTGAGCTAGGTACAGACAAAGTGACTAATGGCTGGGGAGCCGGTCAGATGCCCTAGAGAAGGTAGTAGTCATGCTTGAAAGTGATTCCTCTTGAGGAGCTGGCAACAGGATTTTAAATCTGTGACTTGTTTGCTGCAGCACAAGCCAACCATTGTTCCTTCATGTGACGTTTGCATTCCACGCAGCCAGAGGTGAAGCAAAGATGCATTTTCTTCTTCCCATCCTCCAGTTTCAGTGGAGCTCAACCTGCTACTTGAGCTAGGAATATTAGCTTCCCCGACATATGTGGGTATCAGGAGATAAGAAATTGTACTTCCCCCAACTCTCTGTTACAGAGCAATCTTGATGCCACTTTATGGGATGCAGCTCTTCGTTTTGATTATAGGGCTTTTGTTGGAAGCTCACATGGACAGTTATTTTCAGTTGAATACAATGTAAGTTTGGGAATAAGGAAGGAGGGAACAGTGCTTATGGGAGAGGAAAACGAGGCAAGGTAAGAAAGGCAGAAGTGAACGATTTGGAGTTGTGGATCTGGGCTTAGAAGAAGAGCTACAGAGGGGCCAATTTCTGTGTAAGTGTTTTTGAGGCTGGAGCAGTGAGCAGAGGTGTGTGGAGTGCACCCTCCCCCCATCCCCACTCTGCACACCAACATTCTGGAATTCTCTCCTTAGTGTGACCCCAAACAGCCCCATTTCCCCTCCCAGCCTTTCTCCTTGCCCTCCATGCTGGAAGTGTCAGTGAGAAGGAGTCTGATTGGATGTCCACAGTAGCATGAAAATAAGACGACTTTAAGAAAATTTTTTAAAAAAGAAATGATTGAAGGAAATATTTACTAATTCTTAAGAATGTATAATATAAAATTTATTATTTTAACCATTTTAAGGGTACGATACAGTGGCATTAAGTACATTCACAATGTTGTACAACCATCACCGCTATCCATTTCCAGAGCTCTTTCATCTTTCCAATCAAAAACTCAGTACCCATTAAACAATAGCTCCCCATTCCTCCCTTCCCCCAGCCCCTGGTAACCACTATTCTACTTTCTGTTTCTGTAAATTTGCCTATTCTAAAGTACCTCAGATAATATAACGTTTGTCATTTTGTATCTAGTTTATTTCACTTACCATAATGTCTTTAAGGTTCATCCATGTTGCAGCATGTCCGAATTTCCTTCCTTTTGAAGACCGAATAGTATTTCATTGTATGCATATACTACATTTGCTTATCCATTCATCTATTGATGGACACTTGGGTTATTCCCTCCTTTTGGCTATTGTGAATAATGCTTCCATGAACACTGATGTATGAATACCTATCCAAGTCCTTGCTTTTACTTCTTTTGGGTATACGCCCAGAAGTGGAATTGCTCATATAGTAATTCTATGTTTAATTTTCTTGAGGAACCTCCATACTGTTTTCCACAGTGGCTGCACCATCTTACATCCCCACCAGCAGTTCATGAGGGTTATGATTTCTCCACAGCCTCTCCAACATTTATATTGTTTTTTTAATTAATTATTTTATAGCAGCTATCCTAATGGGTGTGAAGTGGTGTTTCATTGTGGTTTTGATTTGCATTCCCTAATGATTAGCGATGCTGAGCATCTTTTCATGTGCTCATCAGCCATTTGTATATCCTCTTTGGAAAAATGTCTATTCAAGTCCTTTGCCCATTTTTCTTTCTTTTTTTTTTTTTTTGCTGTACGCGGGCCTCTCACTGTTGTGGCCTCTCCCGTTGCGGAGCACAGGCTCCAGACGCGCAGGCTCAGTGGCCATGGCTCACGGGCCCAGCCACTCCACGGCATGTGGGATCCTCCCAGACCGGGGCACGAACCCATGTCCCCTGCATCGGCAGGCGGACTCCCAACCACTGTGCCACCAGGGAAGCCCCCTTTGCTCATTTTTGAATCAGGTTGTTTATTTTTTGTTGTCGTTGAGTTGTTGCTGACTGTTCTCATAAATAAAGTTTTATCGGAACACAGCCATGCCTGTTCATTTACATATTTTTTACGGCTGCTGTCCTACTACAACGACAGAGTTGAATAGTTGAGATAGAAGCTGAATGGCCCACAGAGCCTAGTACATTTCTTATCCGGCTTTTTATAGAAAAAGGTGGTCAACCCCTGCTCCAGAGCATCAGAGCTTCTATTTCCACTCTCCCTAGGAAACCTGGCTAGCTCTTCTCTCTCTGTCACACTTCCTTTTTCCTTCTCCCCACCCTTGTCCTCAGGATGTGACACTTAGGTCATTGGTCAAGGCTGTGAAGAAAGGTAAAATTAGAGAGTCGGGAAGGAGGAGAATGAATATTCTAGGAAGGATATTTCAAGGTTGTGAGGTAAAACGTGAAAGTGGGACTCCACAGTGTTTATTTTTTTAATTAATATTTATCCATTACTTTTAATGTGCCAGCTACTGCTAGGTACTTTCCATGCATAATAACATTTTATTATCAGAAATCTCTCTCTGAGATAAATGGTCTTATTCAAATTATTTAAACATGAGGGCATCAAGGTTATTTGCTTAAAGTTACATAGTAAGTGGCTGACTCAGGATTCGAACCCAGGTCAGTCTAACACCAGAGTCTAAACTTCAACATTCCATCACTATGCTGGGGAGAGACAAGTTCCATTAGGAAACAGGGAGCCGACTGGGTGGGAGAAAAAGTTGTGTGTTGGAAGGTAGAGGTAGATTTGAGCTAAATTTCAGGCAGCGTTAAAAGCCATGCTGCGGGTTTTGGACTTTATCCTGAGGACTATGGGGGGCTTAAGTGATCAAAATCATCTGGGGTTGTGAAGAACTGCATAGTCTGAGTAGGGGCAAGGCAGAGAGAGCAACGGGCAGGCTCTTGGGGTCATCTAGCACAATGGTAGAGGCTTGAACTAGGATGCTGTATATTTTAAAGTGCGTAATAAAAAATCGTGAATCTCTTTTCTCAGAGTAACGACCTCTAAAGGTACCATATTTCTAGGTTAATTTTAGAGAAGAATGTAGGTCGCTCATCTCCTTTCTCTCTCTACCCTTGGCTGAATTTTTCATCTACTGTGGAGAATGCCGGGAGATGTGCCATCATAAAAATGAGAAAGGGAGACATCCTTCCCTGAAGCGTTTGGCCTATGGCTGTGGTTCTCTGTGCCTTTCTTAAGGCTGATTGGGACTTTCTTAATGTACCCAGAGACTGAGAACTTTAATTTGATCTACTTCTAGTTATCAAAAAATTACAATCTTACTTCGTTTTGTATGACAGACAGGACTCTCTTTATAATATTTTTGTTAGTTTTTCCAGATAAGCAGAAAAGAAGAGGTCATAATTTATTTAGAAGGGGTCTAGAGCAGGAATAAAGACAAACTGCTGTTACTCACACATGCAGAGAACAAACTAGTGGTTACCAGTGGTGGGGAGGGGCAAGACAGGGGCAGAGAAGTGGGAGGTACAGTACAAACTTTTTTTTTTTAAACATCTTTATTGGAGTATAATTGCTTAACAATGGTGTGTTAGTTTCTGCTGTATAACAAAGTGAATCAGTTATACATATGCATCTGTTCCCATATCCCCTCCCTCTTGTGTCTCCCTCCCACCCTCCCCATCCCACCCCTCCAGGTGGTCACAAAGCACCGAGCTGATCTCCCTGTGCTATGCGGCTGCTTCCCACTAGCTATCCACCTTACGTTTGGTAGTGTATATATGTCCATGCCTCTCTCTTGCTTCAGTACAAACTATTGGGTGTAAGATGATAGGCCACAAGGATGCATTGAACAACACGGGGGATAGAGCCAATATTTTGTAATAACTGTAAATGGAGTGTAACCTTTAAAATTGTATATATATAAAAAAAGACAAACTGCTATTACTGCAAGTGCTCAGAGGCCCTACATGTCAGAGACTTAGAGGCCTATGTCCAGAAAGGCTCCTGGTTAAGTGAGATAGACGTCTAGCTTAAGTTTAATGAGGAACATATAACGGTTGTACCAGGCTGTTTGTGTTGATCAGAATTTGATTTAAAGTGTAACGTATTCACCACGCAGTCAGTTCTCATGATTCACATGAGGTGGCGTCAAGTGTCTGTGAACACTGAGTGTGCAGACGTTGAACTGTGGCTGCTGGGGAAACACAGGGTAGGTTCCCCCGAGTCACAGTATTTTCATTACCGGACAATATACATAACATTCCTCTATGTTTGTTTCCGTTTAAAGACACCTTGGGGCTTCCCTGGTGGCGCAGTGGTTGAGAGTCTGCCTGCCACTGCAGGGGATGCGGGTTCGTGCCCTGGTCCGGGAAGATCCCACATGCCGCGGAGTGGCTGGGCCCGTGAGCCATGGCCGCTGAGCCTGTGCATCTGGAGCCTGTGCTCCGCAACGGGAGAGGCCACAACAGGGAGAGGCCCTCATACCGCCAATTAAAAAAAACAAAAATAAAGACACCTTGTTCGGTAACATTGAACTATGGCCGACAGCACTGCAACTCACACCTGAACGAAGCTTATCGAACACACATGGCCTCTCCGCAAGGCGCATCACAACCTTCTTGCTCTTAGGAACACCAGAAAGCACTTCAGCACTTTGATTGGGAGCCATTTTAAAAACAGAAAACTCACCTAAAAAAAAAAAAAAAAAAGAAGTGAAAGTGTGGCACTAAATAGACAACAAAAAGGACCTGTTTACAGCATGAAGGCTGGACTAAGAAGGTGGGCTCCAACTTGTTCGACCTCAGCTAGGACTGTGTGCCTCGGGTGATTGATTCAAGCATTTGCAACATTTGCATCCGCCAATACGGAATCCGTGAATAGAGAGGGTTGACTGTACATGATTAATGAATGGCATTATTTTTATGACAACAGTCTAATTTGCTTAACGATGTGCTAAACTATGCTTAGTTAACCCCTGTCTGAAGCAATCTTTGATCCTGCACCCTTCCACTGTGATTTGTAGAGAGAAAGCACAGGGAGACAGCTACAGGGACCAGGTGCTTGCCTCGCAAATCTAAAACCCTGCATGGCAACAAAGGCCCTTTCACTAGTCCAGGTGTGAAAAACACCAGACTATCCCACATGCCCACCCCAGTACTGGTGAGAACTCACAACAGACTTCATCTGCTTTTGCCTTCCCTACATCACTTACAACAGTTAAGGCACGTGAAGCACGGAAGCACTCTAATTCCGAGACAGGACTTCCGTCCTAGGAGAGTTAGGAACACAAGGACCCTGCCCAAGCTAACCTTGCCTGTCTCCTGAGACAGGACTGTCAATCAAACAACCTGCAAAGGAGGAAGTTGTCTGATGCAGCCCAAGGAATTAAACCCAGGCGCAGAAAGTCCAGGAAGTCTAACCACGATCCTGCAAAAACATCTTGCTTAGAAGCCTCGGTGAATTAATTTTTATAGGTGGAAGCCAGAAACGTACATAGGAAGAATGATTCAGCTGGTTGATTGTAAAGTTTGATACAACAATGAAAGCCATCAAAGCCTCTCCATAATGTATAATTGCCCCGCTTGAATAGAGAGAACATTTAGAGCCCTTTTAAACTTTGGAAGCAATTGCCAAATGTGGAACTGAGCCCCACGGTGAAAGAGGTCCCGATGCAGGTTCCTGGTACCATTCAGCACCCTACAGACAACTCAAGGTCCCACCTCGGGCACCAGCCGTGTACTCCTCCGGCACCCAGACACCTAACAGAAATGGTGACCCTGCAGGCCTTCCTCCTTTGCAGGGCTCAACGGCTCCAGACCACATTCCTCTTCCCTCAATCAAAATGTCTGCTTTTCTGGTCAAGATATGATCCATCTTCGCCCCATCTCAGTTTTCTGGAGTGATGAACCAGCTGCTGCCAAGCTGCTCCAATCTTCTCCAGAACCAGCGTTGGCTGAGCGTGTCACCTGGGGTCCTTGCTTCAGAGCTGCTCTGTGAGGCAGCTTCCTTCTGGCGGTGTCCCTGCGAGGATGCCCCAGGCTCCTCCGGCTTCCTCCTGGTCTTCTTCCCTGCTATCCTAAGGTATGATTAAAGTACAAACAGTAGCAGGAACTAATATTAGAAACTCTAGGGAGATAGAAATGACGGCAGAAAACAGGGCTGATTTTAAGGGAATAGGTATTTCCACAAAGAGGTGCAGATAGTTTCCGACACAGTGTATCCCACCTGGAGCAGTGTGAGCAAGACAGGGCATTGGGTGTGGAGCACAAGAGCCCCTGGGGCATGTGAATGTGTATGCACAGGGTAACAATTGATGCCCATAATGGCAGCCTGGCCATTCAGTAAGTGTTAAATTATGTTGACACACTACCAAATAAGACACAGAAATAAAGCATTTCAGTGAAGATTGTCACAGGAAAGGTTAAAAATACACTAAACTTCAGCCCTTTTGGAGAAAACTTCTCTACAAAATTCAGTTCTGTGCAACGCTTTATTTCTGGATGATGCCAGGTCAACAGGACTTAATCCATTTGATATGAATCTCTTGGCTCACAGCCTTCCTGGTTCATGCATATTTCTGTTCTAGGTAGAAAGGGTGACAGCGAAGTTTGTTTGTTTGTTTTGCAGTACGCGGGCCTCTCACTGCTGTGGCCTCTCCCGCTGCGGAGCACAGGCTCCAGACGCGCAGGCTCAGCGGCCATGGCTCACGGGCCCAGCTGCTCCGCGGCATGTGGGATCTTCCCGGACCGGGGCACGAACCTGTGTCCCCTGCATCGGCAGGCGGACTCTCAACCACTGCGCCACCAGGGAAGCCCAACAGCAAAGTTTTTTAAATGAAAGGATCTGCTTGAGGGGACACGGCAGAGTCCCTGGGTCACCTCCTCAACAGCCACGCCCCTCCTGATCTTCCTTGATGGTTCTTCCAGGGCCACCATCTCAGAAACTATCAGGTTCTTTCCTGGCCTCCTCTGCAGCTAGGGGTGGGCACGCGGCCAACTTATGGCTAAGGAGATGCAAAGGGAAATCAGCTGGGAAGTTCCTGGGACAAGCTTTTGCCCTGGATTAAAAAAAAATTGAACAAAGCAGAAACATTTCAGGAAATTTCTCTCACCATCCACGTCTCCTTGCTCACTTTCTGCCTTTGTACTGGCTTGTGATTAAATCTGCTGTAGTCCTCCTGCTGTCACGAAGGGACATGTCACTCATGCACCAAGAATGGCAGGAGGGAAAGGTAGAGAAGTCCTGAGTCCTTGAAGACACAGCCAAGCCCCTAAACCAACCTTGGCACCACCTTTATTTAGACTTCTTGTTCTGTGAGAGAACTAAAACACCTACAGGCATATTCTGGATATTCTGCTATTTGCACCTGTGAACTTCCCAGCTGGTCGAGGAAGGAGGAGACTTCTTTTTAAGGGTTGTGTGCCGGTTTTGATCCTTGGTAAACACCCCTTGAAAAGCAAAGAAAGAAACTGAGGGGCAAGTTGCAAAAAAAAGTCACATGTGTAGACTGTTTGGTTAGAGCAAGTTGTTAAGGAGGTCGGGGTTGGGGCAGAATTTCTGGGCAATTGGGTGGGTGTTTGTTTCATGAGCACCAGCTGAGCCCTTTCTGCTCTCAACTGCAGCAGCAACACCTGTACGACCACCACAGTGATGATAGCCAACATTTTACTGAGTGCTTATGCTGAGTACTGGTACTCTTTTAAGACATTCAGACATATTAACTTATTAATTCTGCTCCACAACCCTATCAGGTCTCCAAGGTGGCCCCCAAAGATCCCTACCTCTTGGTATTCACACCCTTGTGTTGTCACTCCCCACATTGTACCAAGGTTGGTTTGTGTGACCACCAGCATCAGGCAGAAGGGATGGTGTGTCACTTCTGAGATTAGACTATATTATGTTAGACTATATTCGACTATAAAAGACTGGGCTTCCTCCTTGTCGAGGAACTGAAGCCGCCACCCAGATTGCCTCTTGGTATCTTTCTAGACATGTATTTGTATTGTTTGATTGCTTAGGGAGGCTCCCCAGTGTGGGAGAAGTGGTAGAAATCCATCACCACTACATGCTTCCAGTGGGTCCGCAGGATCACGTTCCTACATCAAGGACATTGTGGATGTGGGACCCTCAGCCGACTCAGGATCACTCTCATAAATTGGTGACTTCAGGGCTCGTGCAGATGCAAAGCCTGCACTCAATAGTTCTCTTGCTCCAGTATTTGGGGCCTGTCAAGGATTTGGACTTGAGCAGAGGATAAAGAGAATTTGTTAAAAATAGGGGTGCCACCTCTGGTAGGGATTAGTTTTGTCACAGATTTGTTCCTGCTTCAAGCAGTGGGTTAACCTTAGAGTTCACATACTTTTCAAATTTGTATTAATTAATTCCTCCTCCCAATGACCTCTGGATGTGTTAGAATGAAAGCTCCTGGCAGGTCGAGATCCTGGAGATGTCAGACATTTAGAGAATTCATAGAATATTCATTCCACACAGAAGGTACACGGAGTCTCCTGGTTACCAAACTAGAAGTGAGGCACAAGATAAAAATTCCCTTTGTAATAATAAAAATTGTATCATTTCCCAATTTATCGAGCTCTTTGAACTTTTCAGAATACCTCCATATACAGAGAAGTCAGTTGATTTGTTAAGTTGTACAATAATAATAGCTTGGTTTGGGACTTCCCTGGTGGCACAGTGGTTAAGAATCCGCCTGCCAATGCAGGGGACATGGGTTCGAGCCCTGGTCCGGGAAGATCCCACATGTCGCAGAGCAACTAAGCCCGTGCACCACAACTACTGAGCCTACGAGCCACAACTACTGAAGCCCGTACACCTAGAGCCCATGCTCTGCAACAAGAGAAGCCACTGCAATAAGAAGCCTGTGCACCGCAATGAAGAGTAGCCCCGCTCGCTGCAAAGCCTGCACGCAGCAATAGAGACCCAGCGCAGCCAAAAAAAAAAGCTTGGTTGAGGGGTACTTACTGTGTCTACTTATTATTCTAAGCACGTCCACACATTACACACATTAACTTATTTAATTCGAACAACAACCTTATGCCGTCGATTCTGTTATCAGCCTCATTTTTACCGATAAGGGAACCAAGGCCCAGCAAGGTTAATTAATTAACTTGTCCAAGATCACACAGCTAGAAAGTAATTGAGTCAGGATTTGAATTCTACTGGTCTGACTCATGAAACCTGCCTGCCTCTAAAGCCTTGCATACTAAGGCCACGCTGCTAACCATTAAGTTTTACCATAATTAACCAGCAATATAGCCTGGAATCTGAACCCAGTTTTGCACTTGCAATGCTAATGTTGATTTCTTTGCTCCAGCTGATAGCCATTTTGTTGCAGTACCAAAGATCATATAATTTCATTTCAGATACCCATTCATTTACAGGTGACCCATTCTGTTCCAGAAAACTGTCAACTACTTTACCTGTAAACCATCTTTCTATCTTTCTGCTAGGTTGCCTGCCCTGTTTGATGGAGAGAGCTTCACATCATAGCATTGGGAAACACCCCAGAAACCTTGAAAAATCCATCCATCCGGCTGTCACTGCTGATTCCTGAGGGGCCCACACAGACCACAGGGTGGCCCTGAAGCTGCCAAGTCACGTGCCATTGCTAGCTGCGGTGTTGGCTCTAGACTGCATGAGGAGCGTAAGACCTAAATGGAAATCAGGAAGAGGTCCTTCTGGGTTGCTTCTCCCAGGCCCTAACCTGAATTTGGCTCTCCAGGAGCGAGACCTGAGATCTGGGGCCCTTTTGGTATTTGTCACCACTGAGCACAAGCCCACTATCAGTATGACTTACAGGAAGCAGCATGGTGTGGGCTTACAGTCAGCCGCCTGGGCTTTTATCTCTGCTCTACAATTTCCTCTCCTAAAGGCTCTCCTTCTCCTCTTCTGTGACCTTAGGTAAACGGAGTAGAAGCAGCGTTTAAAATGCCTTGGACCCATTTCTCCCACCAAACATCAAAGGTTGGGCCTCATTACTGTTTGTGCCCTTTGACATAAATGACGCCAGCTGTTCTGACTACGCTGGGGGGAGGGGGCGGGTCAGCGAGAGAGAGTGGCTGGAAAATGTTTACACCTGCAAAGAAGGGCTCATTCCCCTCTACTACCTTGCACACACAATACTTGAGTGCTTACTTTCGAGAACCTTCCCATATGTTATTACATTGGATTCTCAACAACAGCTCCATCAGCTAAGTAGGATGGTTATTATTATCCTAAAAGATCTTACAGAGGTTTCAAGGCTTGTCCAAAGGGTAACACCAGGATCCAGATCTAGATCTTTTGACCTTAACTCTAATGCTTTTTCGTTACGCCAGCTACGCTGACCATTACCATGTTCTTTCAAGAAATTTTCAGAACATTATAAATAAGATCTTACAGAGTATCCAACCACTTACTTAGAGCTGCCCAATAATTTAGAGTTGACAATAATAATAATAATAATAATAATCAGCTAATAGTTACTGAATGCTTGCTATGTGCCAGGTACTGCGCTGAGAACTTTCTGTGCATTATCTCATTTAAGTCTTAAAACAAAAACCCAGTAAAGCTTTACTCCTCCAAATATGCTTTGCAGACCGTCAGTCTGGGCATCGCTGGGAACTTGTGAGAAATGCAGCCTCCCACGTCTCGCCCTGGATCCTGAATCTGAGCCTGCATTTTACTAAGATCCCAGGGGATCTGTGTGCCCCTGAGAGTCTGAGAGGAGTGGTCAATAGCCCATGTTGCAGAGGAGGAAAACGAGGCTTAGAGAGATTTAAGGGTCGTAGATATCTATTTAGCCAGTGCAGTCCAACAAGGCCACCAGTCTCCAGAGCTCTGCACACCACGACTGGCTACTTTCCACATTTGAGCCTCAGCCTGCCTGCCTGTCACACAGGAACAGTGGTGTCCCAGGGTTTTGGTACCATTGCATGAAACGCAAGATAATCATGCAAAGCAGCAGGCTCGGTGCCTCGGCCACAGCTAAAGGACAGCTCTGTTCATTTCCTGTAAAGTGGTTTTAATCATACCCACCGGCAGCATTCTGTGACTTCTCCGCCATAAGGCCTGCAAAGGGCTTAGCCAGGCTTCAGCAAACGGTGCTTATATTTTATGTGTATAGTGGTGACAACTCATTGTTGAGGACTAGATTCTGAGCAAGGGTTTCTTCGTAAATTTCCGGGCAAAGTGTGATTTCTGATTGTTTGGAAGGACAAGGATCCTTTCTGTGGCAAAATACACACACACACACACACACACACACACACACACACATTCCTATAGCAAAAAACCTGAAAGCGAGATTAGCAAGAACAGAAACACTTTATCTACCCAGAGGCCTCAGGCCTTTCCTGAAATTATTTGCTTAATAGGGAGCAAGCTGGACCATGAGCAAATGTCAATTTCTGTGTTTTCTAGCAATTATCTCCCCGCTCAGAGTCTAAAGGCATTTCAGCTTGAATGAGTGAGTGCCACTTTTTTCATTTAGGAACAAGATACAGCGGCCTGAAATATGTAATATGTATCCTCATTCCCCTTGTTTTCTTCCCTGTATCTCTGTCACAGGATCCTTTTTCTGTCTCACCAGAGAGGACATCCTGGGTCTCTCTGGGGTAGCTCACACTGGGGGTCACCTACAGGCTTGGCGCCCAGGGGTCTGGCCATTTGGAACCTTGCTGGTATCACACATGTGGGACTGACCTCCAGGTGATGGGCTGCTGGTCCCTCCTCCCACAGTTCGTGTCCTTTTAAAGCACCCTGCCCTGGGGTTGCCGCAGGGTCCCCTTCCTCTGGGACTTCCTCTTCGCTCTTCTTTTGTTGAATGCCTTGCATGGCATAGCTTACGTCTAGGTCTTTTAATTGTTCCCATTTACATAAGGCGCCGCAGGACAGTGGCTGAAGCACCCCTGTCTCTGGAGACACACTGCCTAGTCCACATCCTGGCTCTGCCGGTTACTGAAGCTTTTTGTGCCTCATTTCCATTGCTAAAAGGAATGGTAAAAGAGCCTACCTTCTTCCTAGGCTTGTGAGAGCTTGGACACGCTTAGAACACTGCCTAACATACAGCAAGTGTTCAGTAATGGGTCTTACCTTTCTTGTTCCTCCCAGGAAATTGGTGACCCAGTCAGGACAGTTTTGTTTCCCATTTAACAGATGAACACATTGGGCTCACTTTTGTGCCGTAACAATTACGGCGAGCCATCCTAGGAGCCCGTGCCCGTGGCAGGATGACCCCGGTCAAGGACCGCCCCTTCCCTGATTCTCGCAGCAGCTGCTGGCACTTGTTTCGCTCCGAGGATCTGGGAGGGACTCTCCCCAGGGCGGCGCCGGCCGCCCCACTGCGTGAGTCTGTTTGGAGCCGAGAAACGTCCGAGCTACAGTTCACACTGGGTGTTCTTGGGGGTAAGTTGCTCCAGCTTAGCACAGGCTGGGAATTCTACCTGCTTCGTCCGGGCTATTTCCCTCGTGGGAAGTGAGCCGCTCTGGGTTCCTTCTCTTTTGAGAACTGGGCCAGTCTGTTTGCAGGTCTCCGTCTGGGAGTAGAAGTGGAATTTTTAAACTACACCTCCTCTAATTTTGTTCCTGAGTGCGACCGTAGCTTATCTGTCGTTTGTGTTTGTGTGTGTGTTGTTTTGGGGTGAGTCAGTCCGGCTTTTGCAGGATGGGAAAATCCTACGTGCTCCATCTGGGTTCACTTCACTTTCAGGGAGTGAGCCGTTTGGGGCTCAGTGTGAGCCACTTTGTGTTCAGGGCCCTCTGGAAGCCTCCGTGTGTGAGTGGAAGTGGAATTTTTTTTTTTTTTTTTCCTGTACGCGGGCCTCTCACTGTTGTGGCGTCTCCCGTTGCGGAGCACAGGCTCCGGACCCGCAGGCTCAGCGGCCATGGCTCACGGGCCCAGCCGCTCCGCGGCCTGTGGGATCTTCCCGGACCGGGGCACGAACCCGTGTCCCCTTCATCGGCAGGCGGACTCTCAACCACTGTGCCACCAGGGAAGCTCTGGAAGTGGAATTTTTGAGCTACACCTTGACATTCTTTTGTTTGTGGGACCATATCTGTTGTTTGTGTGTGTGTATATCAGCACTCGCGTTGGCTGGTTGAGACGTCTTTGGTGACTAACGGGACTCACGTGTGACGACACTAGGGTGTCCTTCCCTAATGCGTTGGTTTTGCCTGTGGCAGAGCGTTGGTTGGGATTTTCCCCTTTGGGCTAGCCTTGGTTCATTCATTCAGCGTCATCTCTGAGGGGGCATTAGTTGGGGTTCTCCCCTTTTGGACTCTCAGGGTGTTGGTTGGGAGTCTCCCTCTCTGGGGCTAGGGAACTGCAACTCTGAGAGACCTTTCTGCATTGCATTGGTTTGCTGTTTGGCCATGAATAATTAAGTATGGGTGACCAGAATTCTGTTCCATCTTATTGTCCCCCTAGGGTATTTTTTGAAAAACTAGGAGCTCTTCAGTTACACTCCCATGAATGAGAGGAATTGGTATTTCTCTGCCCCTGTGCCTTGAGATGTAAATGTTCTACCTGGACTCTCAGGAACTCTTATCTAGATCATTCCTGAGACTGAAGGAAAAAAAGGTGGATGCCTTTTTAAACTCAAGCAGAAAAACTGAGATCTCTGGTTCTGTCTTTATGTAAAAATTAACTTGTAAATAAGCTCTATTTAATTGACTTAAAAGTAAGCTTATAAATTAAACCTAAATATTTAGAAAGTTGGCCAGAATGAATTTCAGGCTCACGTGATCTGGGAAATATTCAGTACTGAGTCAATATCTGGTACTGAAGCTAGCTTTGATTAATATAGACATGTCTTTAGAGTCATCAGTGTTAAGTATGCTACTTCTGTTGTACCTAGGTTTATTAGGGATCAAATAAAATCTTATTATCTGTTGCAAATTTGTCAGCAAGGAAAGTAACTTGATATGATGAAACTTTAAGTAAATGCAAATGAGATAAGAGCTTTTAGATAAGCTCTGTAGGAATAATTATGTTTTGGGAGTGTCTGTCTAAAATAGTCTCTCCAGAGACCCACTTGCCTGAAAAATGCCAAAGAAAGAAATAGAAAAGATAAAATATCTTAAATTTTTGTTGAATCAGTGTGCCAGTCCTTCCCATGGGAGAGGGAGAATGTTGATCCAGCTTGACTGACATTGGATACTGTCCCTGGAAAGGTCTCTTGATCAAGCCTTCAGGGCACTCTGGTAGCTTGGGACAGGGGTACATTCTGCATGTGGTTTTCATAGGATCTGTGGGTCATGGAAATTGCAGATCATGAATCCATTCTGGCTCCTCTTGGGTGGGGGAGGAGAGTAAGGCACAAGTGCAAGTACTTGAAAATCTAAGTGAGTATCTGACTCAAATAAAAAATTAAATGTGAGACCTTGAGGGGGAAAAAGAAAAAATAAATGATAAAACTCATAAGTTAAAGCTCACTGTCTGAAATAATTATTCAAATATTTATTCAAATGTCACCTGTGACATGTGGGCTAATTTCAATGCATAGTGAGAGGTCCTGGGACGTGTAAGAGGATAAGTAAGGCACAGATCTTGTCCTCAAGAGGCAACTGAAAATACACTAAGCTCAGTTATCTGGAGACTTGGCCATGGAGCAGTGGGAGTCCAGCCTAGCAGTAAATTAGGGACCTCCTAGTTATCTCCTACGTCAAATTGAATATCTAGGGGTAAAAGGTCCTAATAAAACAGAGGGCTGCAGCTTTTTATTTTGTTCCCATTTCACAGGATCTTCCCACCTGGCCCAGATCCTGCTACCCCATCTTTCTGTCATCTCCTCCTTCCCCGCGACCACCGACCACCATTCTGGAGAAAGGGACTCAGGCAGTGGTCCTTGATTCCAGTCGGTGAGCCAGGCAACATCACATACTTACTGAGTTCTCTCTGGTCCTCTGGAAGTTGTAACCGCTACTGATTTTTCTCACGTGGAGGCCAGACCCATGTGCCAGTCCAGACTGGGGCACCTTCACCCTTTTGTAGTTCAGGCCAGGCCCTTGGGTAGTGACACCAGCCTGGATTTGATTGAGGTTTTTCCACATTTGTTCACACTTATGCAGAAGTTGGGGGGGGTGGCACCTGCCACTTCTCTCCTGTTGCTTTTACCATTCCCACGGATCCAGCTGTCTCCTGGCACGGCTGCCTAGTGGGACTGGATGGAGGGGTAGTACGAGCAAATGTGATGAGCAGGGAGAGTACAACAAATGAATGAAATGAACAAGGATGTGTATACAAGTGGGAAAAACGAACAGGGATGTGTATAATGAATGAATTAAGTGAACAGAAAGGTGTATAGCAAATGAATTAAATGAATAAGATGTATAACAAATGGATTAAATGAATAGGGAGGTATATAATGAATGAAATAAGCAGGGTAGTATATAATGAATGAGTGAAATTAGCAGGGAAGGGGACGTGTTTGGAGTTCTCAGTGAAGGTGGTGAGCTGAGGTGGGTACATGGACCATGGCAGAATAACAGAATAGCTGTATTTAGCAGGGTTCTATTTCCTTAAATATTTGTCTTCACATTGGTGAGTCAACTTCCATCATGTATTTGAAGAAATTTTTTGTCCAATTACTGTCTCAGGTCAGCTTATGTAAAGGTAGGGTCCGCACTCAAAAGAGCAAATTATTCCCGTGATTTAAAAATAAGCTATTTCCCAAGAAGAGATGAACATGTGAAGCTGCTCTGTAGATGTTCTGCTTGACCATATTGATGTCTTGTGTGGGTGTTTTTCCCCTAACAATAGTAGGAAGAAGTGACCCCAAGATTCCCAGAATCAATCATGGCAAGTCTCAATAGCTTGCGATTCCAGGAAATGCTGTGATCTAACAAAGGCTTGCTTCCAAGGCAGTCTCAAATTACCTAAAATTTACACCTACCCAGTGCACTTGTGCCTTCTGTGATTCTGTGTCACTGGTAATCTT
This sequence comes from Mesoplodon densirostris, assembly GCF_025265405.1. Classification (NCBI taxonomy): domain Eukaryota; kingdom Metazoa; phylum Chordata; class Mammalia; order Artiodactyla; family Ziphiidae; genus Mesoplodon; species Mesoplodon densirostris. The sequence goes on from NC_082677.1 coordinate 19,710,935, forward strand.
CTTGAGTTTTGTAAGCTTTATTATTAACAGAGCCAAATCAAAGGAGGAGGCAAAACAGGTGCAGAGTACATCGCCCCTGTCACACTTCACAGACTGTCGGTATAAATCACCCCAATGCTGACACACAATTACAAAACAGTATTTATAGCTAACGCCACAGCATCTAGTCCAGTTTATGGATTAGACTATCCTGTCCCATTCATTACTTTGCCTACTTTCTTTTCATTTCAGTGCTTGTTATCATCCCCAAATATTAGATTAAAAATAAAACTCAAAAAAGTCTGTTAAGAACTTAGGGTCTTGGAGAAGATGCTTGGTAGGGATTGAAGCAGTTGACTGAGAGGACATATCTGCATTACACATGAACTTCAGCCATCTGTGCTTTCCCTGGGTCCATCTGTGGTTCCCCAGCCTTGTCACTGCTTCCCATTCTCCATGAAGTGAGTGCTTGTACACAGCTCTTTGAGTTCTATAGGCACTAAGGCCTCCACACAGGTGGAGGTTGTCAACTTAAGGGTGAGAACAAGATTCCTGGAGCACCGCACTGTTACCTCACCATCAACCAATCAGAAGAAAGCCACACACCCTGCAGCCCTCACCCCAAATTCTGCCTATATAAGCTTTTCCCCCCAAACCATCGGGGAGTTCAGGGTTCTTGAGCACGAGCCACCCATTCTCCTTGCATGGCCCTGCAATAAACCTTTCGCTGTTCCAAATTCTGATGTCTTGGTTTATTTGGTTTCACCATGCGTTGGGGGCACACAGACTTTTGTTCAGTAACAGGGCCCCCAGAATTGGCCATTTAATAAGTCTCTTGTGAAAATGATTGACATGTATCATTTAAATGCCCTTGTGCCTTTCCTTACTCTCCTCCCCAACCCAAATGAAAATTACATTCTATCCATAACCTGGGCATGCAACTCCCATTGATTGCCCAAGATGGCACATCTACAATTTCATTTATCCCCCAGATTTATTGAGATATAATTGACATACGACATTGTGTAAGTTTAAGGTGTACAATGTAATGATTTGAAATATCTACGTACTGTGAAATGATTACCACGATAAAGATAACACATCCTTATCATTTATTATTCTCATTTCAATAGACTTTGTGGTCAGAAAGATATGCATTTGGATTCAAGCTGTGTTAGTTAGTAGTTGTGAGACTTTGGGCAGGTTACCTTCTCTGAGCCTCTTGGTCACCTCTCTATTGTGGATAATACAGCTGTATCTTAGCATTGTTATGAGGATGGAATAAAACAGTACGTATAATACCTAAGAGCGCTAACGAATAGGTGCTGATGCTTTGTGAAATCCTCTTACTCCTGTGGACCATAGCTATAGGCTCTGCATCAGTGGTTAGTTTACCTCTCCATGCCTCTCTACAAACTATTGTTATAACCACAAGATTTATTGTCCTTATTTACTAGTAAAAATAATAAAGAACAAATTAATTTACCCATGGTCATAGGACTGGCGTTCAGGATAGCTAGGATGTAAACCCAGTTCTTTCTGACTCATGCCCACATGCTCTTTCTGCTCTTCCTTTTCTCTCTGCTGAGTTAGCAGGGTTTTAGCATTAAGTGTATTTTATTCTATTCTAGCATCTTGTGGACCAAGTTTTGTATTCTCACAGAAACACACATCATGAGCACAAAACAGACATCAACAAATGCTAAACTGCTGTAGTTCTACTTTACTGATCCCATTCCTCAGCCAGCACCAGCAACAGGTTTCCTGTGTGTGTGTGTGTGTCTGCAACTTTATCCATATGCTTATGTGTGGGCAGCTGAAAAATGCACCCCCCGGCCCCGCCCCAAGATATCCATGGCAAATTCCTGGAACCTGTGAATGTTACCTTAATTGGGAAAAGGGCCGTTGCAGATGTAATTAAGTTAAGGATCTTGAGATGAGGTGGTGATTACCCAGATAGGCCCTAAATCCAATGACAAGTGTCTTTATAAGAGAAAGAGGGAAATTTGAGACAGATAGACATGACCACAGGCAGATATTAGAGTAATGGGGCACACCAAAAGCAGGAAGAGGCAAGGAAGGATGCTCCTGTACAACCCTCCGAGATAGCGCAGCCCTGTCGACACCTTGATTTCAGACTTCTGCCCTCCAGAACTGTGAAGGAATGAATTTCTGTTGTTTGAAGTCACCAAATTTATAGTAATCTGTTACTATACAATCAAGAAACTCGTACACCATCCATTTATATGCATAGGCTAAATATAATGATAAGAAATTATACTTCTTGAGTGTCTTCCGCCTCCTGTGAATTTTTTCTCAGACACTGCTCCAAAGTTGGAAGCAATGTTGTTAGCTTATTTTCCTGTCTTAACTATTCATGCTGTGGTTGCCTCAGCTGGTACTGTAGCTCTAGGGCCACTACTAACTAATCTTGAAGAGAGCAAGGTCAGATGACCTTGAGTGAAGTTTGGAGAGTTTAGAAAACTAGATCTTGGAGACCCAAGATCAGTGTTTTGTCTTTAATCATTTGCTTAGAGGGAGACAGAAAGGTGAGGTCAGAATTTCTATTAAATATGGAAAATACTAATTAGGAAAATGGGCAAAGGAGCTTGTCTCATTACCTGGCAGATCGATTTTTAGCTCACCTGCAACTTGGTGCCACTAGATCTGAAAGTCATGCCAGTGGTAGCTTAATGCATTCTTTGCAGAGATGTGACAACTGCCACCAGGAAGAATGTGCATCACCTTACAATTAAATTCCTGTAAGATAGTATTGAGGAAATAATTAACGTGATCTCTTGACATCTGAAAGTGAATAAAGTGACCAAGGGTTATTTGCAGGTGATTTGTAGTGAATAATTGCAGACCTAAGGTGGAAAATGAAGTAGATTAAATCTTAAAGACTTGAGATAAAGACTGCAGTTCTGGAGCTAATGTGGTACAAGATCTGTATCTCACTAGACAGGAGAGAAAGGAGAATAGCTTTCTGATAAAAGAAACTTGTCCACAGTGATGATTTCTCCAGGAGCCTATTTTCTTTGTTAGAAAATCAAAGAGGAAAAGGATATTGCAAGGTCACGGAATTAATCTTTCTCTGAACAACAGCAACAAAAATGCAATTAAAGAAAACTAGATTTATACCTGGAAATAAATCTGTTGAAAGGGATTGTGGTTTCTATTTGAATAAAAAAAATTCCTGATTAAAAAAGCTGTGGAAGCCGGGTTTGATTTCAGGTCAGAGTCCGTTGGTCACTCAGAGCTCTGGCCGAGCTCTGTTTCACAAGAAGGGCAAATCAATCAAGGTGAGCAAAAAATAGAAGCCAAGATGTTCCTTTTCATTCCCATTTTGTCACAACTTTATAAATTCTCAATTTTAACTGTAATATCCATCATAAATGTTCTTTATTCGTGGCTCTTACTGGGTCAGAGACATCACACAGCTGTTCCTATAGCTCTGATCTTCCTCTCTCTTTTATTTCTCTAAGTTCTTATCATCATTATAGTGCTTTGGGTAACAGGTGAAAGAGACATGGCATAGACGGGAACTGTTCCTTTTCCCAAATTGTTAATGTCCAGATGTAATTTTCTGGGGAAATAGGTAAAAAAGAATGTGTAATTTTTGAAAACCAGCTACTTAACTATAGACATAAGGCATCGTTCTATTTGTCATATAATGTAAGAAAATTTTTTAAAAGTTCCAAGATAGAAAATTAAAATGAAAGCAGGGAGTGAATCTCTTGGAGATCCTGACCCCTATCACACCTATGTTATCTGGAACCCACCAATTGTTTTTTTTTTTTAATGGAGTATAGTTGATTTACAATGTTGTGTTAGTTTCAGGTGTACAGCAAAGTGAATCAATTATACATATACATGTACCTATTCTTTTTTAGATTCTTTTCCCATATAGGCCTTTACAGAGTACTGAGTAGAGTTCTCTGTGCTGTACAGTAGGTCCTGATTAGTTATCTATTTTATATATAGTAGTATGTATATGTCAGTCTCAATCTCCCAAGTTATACCTCCCCCTGCTTACCCCCTGGTTACCATAAACTTGTTTTCTACATCACTCTATTTCTGTTTTGTAGATGAGTTCATTTGTACCCTTTTTTTAGTTTCCACATGTAAGTGATATCATTGTCTTTCTCTGTCTGACTTGCTTGACTTGGTGTGATAATCTCTAGGTCCATGCATGTTGCTGAAAATGGCATTATTTCATTCTTTTTTATGGCTGAGTAATATTCCATTGTCTATATGTGCCACATCTTCTTTATCCATTCCTCTGTGGATGGACACTTAGGTTGCTTCCATGTCCTGGCTATTGTGAATAGTGCTGCGATGAACAGCAATTGGGTTTTTTTTCACGCTAGGTGTGTGTTATCTATTATTGTGAAATGAGTGACTCCAGGATTAGCAGTTTAAAATAATACACATTAACTATATCAGCATTTCTGTGAGTCAGAAACTAGGAAGTGTCTTAGCTGCGTGGTTCCATCTCCAGGTCTATCGTGAGACTGCAGTGAAGCTCTTGGCTGGGGCTGTGGTCATCTCAAGGCCTGACTGTGGGAGGATCTGCTTCTAAGTTCATCACGTAGTTGCTGGCTATTGGCAGATTGGCAGCGGCCGTAGCCAGGCTGGCCTTGGTGAGTGGAAATCCACGTTGCTGAGCCCATCTGTGAACCTCCATCCCGGCCACCATGACCACTGTTCATGAGGCTGTTGGGTGATGACAGGGTGGCTGGGGAAGGAGGCCGACTACTCTCTCTGACCTGCCCTCCAACCCCCCTGAATTTAAACATCCTCCCCTGAGATCATTCACTTGGGACACGGATATCTTTATACTCTGTGCCCGTTCAAAAATGTCTGCCACATACCTCTTTCCTAGACCTCCTAGTCACCAGTTGTCTAAACTTGTTCCTTCCAAGTCCCTGACGATCCTGCCAAACCATTAGCCACAGTTCCTGAATTGGCATAGACATGTCCCTTTGGGCATCTCTCACATCGTTATTCTCACATTATTTCCTCATGTTTGACTATTTGTCTCTGCTCTTGGAAATTCCCACACTGTCCAGTAACAGCCATGGTGTATCAGACAACATCACCCTTAGAGGCATAAAACAGATATAATGTCTTTATCAAAAAGGGCTTTATTGTTTTCATACAACAATCAGTCTTAAGGTAGGCAGTCCAGGCAGGGTCCTTCAAGGACCAAGGCACCGTCTGGCCTCCACTGCCATGCCTAGGGCATGATTTTCCTACTCTTGATTGTAAGATGATAGCAAGATTCTGCTAACCTTTTGCCCAAATACAGCTTTGTGCTTCCATTCTAGCAGAAAGGAGGAAAGGGTAAGTGTAGAAAGTGTATGCCAGCTTGTTCTTATCTTTTTTTATCAGGAAAACAAGAGCTTCCCTACTCTGCTCTTATCTCATTGGCCAGAACTGAGTTCCATAGCCATTCCAAGCTGGAAGAGTCTGGGGAGGTGAATATTCTTCACTGGTCATATTGCCTCCCAAAACAAAATTGGGATTCTCTATGTAAGGAGGAAAGGATGAATGGGTATTGGAATTTTCTACTACTTATGATTTTTCTCTTTTCCAGAGTTAGTATGTGTTGAAGTTGGTAGATAGAAATGAGATTAAGTTGAGGATCTGAGAGAAAGGAAAGGAAAAGGAGGAAGGGACTGCCAGGAAGAGGAATTGGATGCTAGAGGAATGGATTCCCTTCATTTTTAGTAAATTTAGTCAATTTCCACTGCACATAAGGTCTCCTTCTGTTTCTAAAAGAGGAGACCCAGGAGACAAGAATTCCTTAAACTTTGTGCCACTTCTTCTTGTGCCTTCCCTCTCTGAAAGGAGAGCCTCTTGTTTGCCCTTTATTGCTTGATGAGTCTTAGGAGGATTTGCTTTGATCCATGATACCTGTTTGGTGGTCCTATGTCATCTCTGTCAACAACCAAAGTGGCTTCTTTGGGTTTGGACTTCTCTTCCCCATTCCTCTGGAGACATTGGCTCAGTATCTGATGCCTAAAGCGGAAGGACGTCTCTAAGGTGATTGTTTTAGGCTGAGTAGTTAGGAAGGGCAGAGTTTATTAGATCACTGAGGTGGATACTTTTAGGTAGATGGGACTTGGGAAGACACCAGGTCACACCTATAGAATGTTCTCTACTCAGCCTAAGCAAGGGTGTTTGGCTGTGGACATTGTCCTTTAACTCATTTTAGTGACACAGACTACCCAGGCCCCATGCAAATGCTTTCTAGATTCCTGGTGAACAGCCCTTGAACAAGGTGGCCTCCTGAGCAAAAGCTTTGCGTTCTGCTTGCACGAGCATATTTAATGAACAAGCCACCAGCAGCACTGAATATTAGTGAAACGGCAGATTTTCCTGCCAATGAGTTATTCTTATGCCATCTGCTGATACAGCACTGGAATAGAACATATTATTTGAGGGAGTGGTTAACACATTTTTATGTGTGAGTCTAATATACATTATAAATCATATATATATACACACACACACACACACACACACATTGATGGATTGACAGCAGGAAGCTACAGAAGTTACTGTGCAATACAACTTCTGGATATAAATAATGAGATAAACCTGGGGTCATAGCTCATGAACAGTGTGGGAAAAGATTTTAATTCCTCTTTTGCCCTGAAATAAGTATCACCAGTCTCAACGGAAAACTATTCAAATTATTAGAGTTTCTTCTTCTTGGACTAATAGGTTTTAATAATTTAAGTCATGTCTTTGATTTCTGGGCTGTCTCCATGGTAACCTAGTTGGAAGTCCTTGTGGCAACTTAGTGGGTGAGAAGGTGTCCCATAGCCAGGCTGACTTATAGAAAACTGCCAGCAGCTGTTTATTTTCCATTTCTAACAAGTCACAGGGCTTATCGTTAGAGCCAAATTATCCCCTAAATCTGTGCTGAGGATTCCTGCATATATGACACTGAACAATGCCTGCAACATAGGAATCACTCAAACGGATTTCAAATTTGAATTACTTATACGTTTAGAGGAAAGGACAAGTGGAAATGGAGAGATGGGGTACATAAATGGATAAACGCTTCTCCATCCCAAGATTCACCATTATCTGAGACTACTTATCCTTGCAGAGACTTACTGTCCCTGAGTCCAAAATTCCTTTTCTTCTCAACTCCTGTTACCATACTTCATCACCTCTCGGACGTACATTTTTACGTGGCAAAAATTGGGATGCCTTTTAAAATTGATGGGTTTTTATAATTGCTATGGGCCAGGCAGGAATTGTGATGTCCTTGTCATCGCCTGTCATGGCATGAACAAACTGGGCCATAGCTGTTCATATTGTTGTTAATGCAATTGAGATATGTACATTGTTGCTTTAATTGCTACTTGAAATATCTTAATCAAGAGTACACTGATATTTGGCATTTAAATGATAAATTATGAACCTAAATAGACATGGAAACAGAGCAATGGCTTGTGCATTTGATATTAGTGAAGCAGATATTTGCAGCTGGAGGCATGATACAATTCCATATTCTCTTGAAAAGTAAGAGCCAAGGGGATCATAGGACCCGAGGAAGGAAGATTCCTGTAAGTATATGAAGCTGTGTTATGCTTTTTTACTGAAATATTTGCACAAGGATTGTCAACCCCATACCTAAGTATATGACTGAAAATGGAGAAATTGCCAAAGTTCTTAGAATACACGAAAAGAAAATTTAAAGATACAAGAGGCAGTGTGTTGAAGAAACTATGGTTAAAGCATTGAACCACGAAACATCAATTGGTCAGAAACTTCTGGATAACTTTGAACAGAAAAAAATTAATTTCTGGCAACATGTAATTCAGTTGAGGGAAAACATAAATCAAGTGGGAAATGTTGATGAAACCTCAGTAGTTTGGGCATGTTTAGAAATTTATTAAAGGTATGAAGGAGATAAAGAACTTAATCATGGGTGGGAAAAAGCATCATATCACTGTAATAATATGCATACTTTCAGTAGCCAAACATTGTTAGTATATTTAATTTAGTGCACAAAAACCCAAGAATGAGATATTCATCAAAGAAGATTTTTTTTTAAAAAGGATAGATGATAGTTGCATTGATAGAAGACTAGCTTAAAGTAATCTGAAACAGACATCTTGGAGCTGCACATAAATCACTAAGAATGCTGATCATTAATGTAATTTGTGGCTATGTATTCAAATAATTAAAGAGGAAGCTCACAGAAAGTTTAGGTTCTTGGTTATTATTTTGAGAGGGAGGCATGACTGGATGTCTGCAGCCCTTCAATATTTCCATCAACAAACCTTTTAGAGACATTTTGAGGAAGAAATAGGAATCCTAGCTGTTTTCTGGAAACTTTCTGATGATACCTCTGGTAAGATGAAGAAAGTGCTAGTATCAAAACTGGCAGATTGGGTGGTAAGGGGCTTGGAAGAAAGCCCTAGAGACAAGTGCTGCTCGTGATGATACAAAGGAGAATCATGTGCAGAAAGGCATGGGAACCAGTGACTTGGAGTCAAAAAGTGATTTGGAAGAGCTGGACTCCATGTGAAAAGGTTTGGGAATACCTTAAAAATGTATTTTATGTATATTTTCCATTTTAATGAATGTACAGGAGTGACATATGAAAGAAATCTGTATCTGAATAAGTCTAAAAGGTTTTTTTTAAATAAAAATAAAAGTTGTGATAAGAATGAATTGTGCAGCCTCTGGGTCTCTAGTCATCTTATTCTTCCTGGAGGCAACCATTGCTTTAGCCATTTGTTGTAAATCCTATTACAGGTATCTGCAAATTTATAAGCAAAGATAAACATATACATTTTTTTACACGTGACAGCATGCCATATGTATTCTTCTGCACCTTGCTTTTTTTTTTTTTCTCCTGGCATGTGTTAGAGCTTGTTTGATGTAAATAAAGAGCTTCCTTAGTATTAAGAAAAAAAGAATGAATTGTGCTGTAATTGAATTATCTTCATATTTTCTTTCTTCCTGTCTTATAAAGGTGCACATTCCAGTTGATGATGTGTCAGATTCAATGCACTTCCAAGGCTGGAAAATTGTTAACCCTGAAAATGCCCAATTTCTGATATTTTACATGTCAGTATTCACACTCCAAACATACTTTCATGTCTTTCCAAATTTCTTACTTCAGACTCACACAAAATATGTTTCTTACTCAAGAAAACCACCGATTCTCTCAGTTCCTCTTTTAAAATTCCCTTCCCCTTCCTGTGTCCACTTTGGCCTCCTGTCGAGACCCAGGATACATCTCTTCAGCCGCTCTTCTGCCAGCCCCTTCCACTTTCCCTTCTCTTCCCTTCAACTACTCCTCTGTCACAGGTGCTTGGCTAATTGTCAATTTTGGGTCAATATGCTTTCATTTCGTTTTAAAAATTAATTACTTTATTTAAAAAGATACACAAAAGTGTAGGTATCTGTGTATCCATCACCTACATTTAACAGGTGCCATATTTGCTTCAGATTCATCTTTTAAAAAGTTACAGCTAAAGCCCCCACTCCTCTGAGCTAGATCTTAAAGTATTGTCTCCCAACTCCAAATGCATGGCTTTACGTATGTTCTGCTCTGTCGTGCCAGAGCTGGGACTTTGTCAACCGCTCTCTCCTTTGCGAACTGAGTCCCTCCTACCTTCTGTCAATAGGGGATAGAGGAGGGAGATGAGAAGGCTGGTGTAATCTCGGTGATGCTTCTCCAAACTGCCAGCTGTAATTGGTTCCAGCAGCAACTGGTTTCAGTGCACTGGTTCCCCCTCACTCCTGGAACCTTCCTATCACCTCAGAGATACTAACCTCCACACCCGTTAGTTGGCGCCTCTTTACCTACTTCCGAGTCCCAGTATACAGGTGCCTCAGCTGCATCAGGTTTCAGCACAAGCTGGATGGTGAATCTCCTCAGAGATCAGAATAATTGCCAGAGAGAGAGCCTCGGGTCTGAAAAACCCACCTCTACAAGAAGGTGTCTTACAGAAATGCTCTCAACTCACGTGGGGGTGCTTGGTAAAACACATTAGACTAATAGCCTGGAGCTAGAGCAAACACTGCCTTTTCACTAAGCCTGTCCAAACTTCAGATTGGACTTTGAAGCTAAGCTCTGGGAAGCATTGGAAAGGCAGTTTTTAGAAGATATCAAAGGAGAGAATGTGATAAAATTTTCATGAGCTGTGGGACCCCGGGAGAAAGTGTGTTCTCTTCGCCTTAGTTCCCTTGACTGAAACATCGCGGTTGAGGAGAGTTCCTTGCTGGCTCCCGGAGGCCCTAGTATTCTAATCTTGGTTCAATTAAGCAGCACTGGGGAGGAAAAAGAGCTTGATATGATAAAAACAACGAGCTTAAATGGAACACACCGAGCTTGTGTGTGGCCCAGGCCTTCAGCAATTAGATCCCATCCTGACTCTCATGCACACTTCTGGCCAGAAGAGGAAGGGCCCAGAAAAATAGCAAATACGCCCAGGATGAACATTTCCTTAGAGTTTTCCATCGGGGACTCTAATGTGTTATTGTAATATGTTTCCATCATGTGCTGTTTCGAAAATTGCCTTCAGTCCCGGAAAATCGGCCTGCAGCTCCCATCTCCTTTCTCAGCTGCTAAGGGCAGTGAAGAAGTGCCTGGCCCGGGTGGCTGACGCTGGAGCCCTGGCCGCACTGAGGCAAATAGAGTGAGCCCTGGGCTCCCATAGTTCCACTGACAGCGGGATAGACGTCCCAGCAAGGTGACCTTTGGGGCCTCTAGGACTTGGGAATGCTTATCAGAGTATGCCATATGAGCACATGACCGCTCGGGGGCCCGGAAAGGGTCATATCTAATTTAAAAATCCCTCAATATATTCAACCCCATGGAAAGCACAGGTGGAGGAATTTCCTGCGAAGGCTAGAATAGGGCTGCATTTCAGTGGCTTCCTTTTTTTTTTTTTTTTTCTTTTCAGAGTAGAAATGAAAGGAAAAGAATTACAGGAGGTAGAAGAAAACTCTAACTTTGTTATCTGTGTGGTCAACGGACCTACTGAGTACTTCCTCAGCTCCAGAGTCCAAGAAGCATGTGTCTTCCTTCCACGAAGTCACAGCTCAGCTGAGAGAGACATTGTGCCATTCAAGTGCAGTGACTGCAAGTGTGTTGGAGGGTTTCTGTTGCTTTGTCCAGCTCCACTTTCTTCCCCTTCCATGGTGCTCTGAGCCCCAGGAGGTCAATCATTATAGATGAAATCAGAGGGTCTCCTGCCCTCTCTCTGGCTCTGGGGTGGGTTTGATCAAAGGAAAACACTAGCAAGTGGTGGGAGGGAGGGAGGAAGGACCATCAGGTTGGGGTATTTATTCCTTTGCTCTTCCCCACTCATCACTGGAGGTTAGATGGGTTTTTTAAGGCCACAACTTCTGTCAAGTGGTCCTCCCCTGCATCACTGGTTTCTCAAGAATAACCAAAATGTGACACAGAGGCGCGAAGTGAGCAAATGCTTTTGGAAAAAATGGCATCGATAGACTTGCTTGAAGCAGGGTTGCCACAAACCTTCAATTTCTAAAAAAATGCAATTTGTGAAGTGCAATAAAGTGAAAGCCCAATTAAATGAGGTGTGCCTTGTATAAACTTTAAAAATTCTGGTGGGTGTGTTCGGAGATCTACTTGTCTTGTGCTGTCCAAGACAAGCCTCATATGTAAGTTCCCTTGCTTATTAAACCTGCCACCAACCAATCTGGAGGGAGCTGCCTCTTTCTTAGGTCTCTTTTTGCCCTCCATGTACGGGGCTATTTTCAGATTTTACCAAGAAAATTCCCAAGGTTTTGAACAAACAATGTGTGCGAGTGCTGGATACTAGATTTTATTCAACTGGACAAGTCTGAATATTATTATACTTAATATTTCTCAGTATTGCATATCACTAGACTTTTATAGCTGTCTATCTGACAGGTGGACTCCTGCTTATTTTTACTTCTCCCATTTCTTCCAACTAAATAATTTATTTAGGTGTCAATAGCTTCTACATCTTATATAAATTGTAAGTCCCAGTTAGAATGAAAAGAACATCTTCCAGATACTAATGAATAACTTTTCCTTTTCTGACCATTTAATTTTATTCTCTATATGTACTTCTTCCAGGACATGTCTACAGCTTCTAAAATGTGGTTTCTTTTTCTACCTTAAATAAGTGACTATTTTAAGTTAATCTACATATTAATTTTTTCCTTAGCCCATCCTTGCTGTTCTCTTTTTGGGTACTTAACACTCATTATTTCCTAGGTTTTCAAGGGTAATCTGGCCCTTTCACTTCTGTGTGTGTCGTAATAAGGATGTAGAACATAAGTGAAAAAGAAACCATCAAATTTCAGATAGAGATAAGTGCTACAAAAATAAAACAAGGATGGGTTAGAGAGTGTGTTTATTGGAGGAAGGAGGGGAAGCTGGTATTTAGATATGGAGTAAAGCAGGATCTCCTGGAATAGGTGACATTTGCGCAGACCCCAAATGATGAGGTGTAAGACACGTGAAGAAGGGAGGGGGTGGAGGAGTGAACCAGGCAGAGGCAAGAAGGTGCAAAGGCCCCAAAGGGGGTGGGAAGGAGCTTAGGAGGTTGGTAGGGAAGAAGCCAGCTTGGTAGGGGTGTAGTGAGCAAGGAAGAGGAAGAAAAGGGTTGTGTAGGGCCTTGTGGGCCACTGTAAGGAGTTTGGATTTGACTGCATAGAAGGGAGGTCATTGGAAGGTGTTAAGCTAGGGAATGACATGATCTGATTTATATTTTTATTATTTTATTATTTTTTATTTTTTTTGCGGTAGGCGGGCCTCTCACTGTTGTGGCCTCTCCCGTTGAGGAGCACCGGCTCCAGACGCGCAGGCTCAGCGGCCATGGATCATGGGCCCAGTCGCTCCGCGGCACGTGGGATCCTCCCGGACAGGGGCACGAACCCACATCCCCTACATCGGCAGGCGGACTCTCAACCACTGCGCCACTAGCAAAGCCCTGATTTATATTTTTAAAAGGCCATTCTGGAGACATGTGCTACGCTGGCAGTTTCTCCCATTCTCCAGCCCACTCAGCCTTAAGAAGCTTCTCCCTGTATAAAAATAGCCCTGTTTTCTTTCTTTCTTTTTTTTTTTTTTTCACCATTTGGCATTGTGAAGTTACCAAGCAAAACAAAAGTGGGGATTAAACTGTAAAGGTGGCTTTGTATGTGGTCCTTTATCTTTTCTCTGAGTCCTTCAATTCATTTCATCAGAGATGGCTTAATTAAATCAAGTCATTGAGAGCTAGCTGAAGTATTTTGGATAGATCTGCTCAAAGATTACATGTCATTTAAAAACAACCATTATTTTTTAGAACATGTCCAAGTACAGAACTGGGGTGCTTAACATTAGCTGCATCCTTCAGCTCTTTAGGGATGCCCGAAAACTTCCATTCCCATGAAAATTTAAAAGGAAAGCAATTTCAAATAAATCCTCCCCTTTCCCCTCTGTCTTCAATTTTCACGAAATTTCTTCTTGTTTAAAAACATTGCCAATAGAAGTCAACTTGAGTGTGAATTATAATTAGAGATACAGTCTCTGAGGTTGCCAGATTATGTTCTTCACAGATCTAATAACATTTCCCCTGTTCTCTCTTGGCTGATGTAAATCCCGTTCCAGGAGGATTTTGGCTACTTCTCCATTTAGTTTCTGCACATTAACTGATGTGTATCAAGCTAATTGCTGGCTAATTCTATAATAGATGCATCCCAGGCATTTTCCTGGGTCTCTTGAGGCTTGTACTCTGTTATTTTCTGCACTTGGACCCCTACGTACATCTTTACTGACTTGCATAATGCATAAACATCTAATCTCTCAGAAAACTATGCCCCTCTCTCTGCCGTAAGCCCTGGATTAAAAAATAAAAAAATCCTTGCTGACTGTGGTGAGTTCAGTTGAGGAATTTTGACTAACAGCAAAAATTAAGTCTAAAAGACTTGATTATTTTGAACCAAGATCTGGGAATGCACTACAGAAGAGCCTAATCACATGGTGCAAACAGTGAGTTTAGGGGGTGAGAGTGAAAGGGGGGTGGCAAAGAAGATAAATAGGTAGTGCCTGGTCCCTACCTCTGCTGTCTTCTGCTCTGGTTCATGCACTGCTTCTTAGTACAACAGCAATAAGTACACCTACAATTTTAAGGTGGTGACAGCTATCTTTTCATGTTGCTTTTACTCCAGAAGCCCAGAAGTTTGGAATTTGGTATTTTCTAGAACCTCAAGTGATAATCTTTGGCATTGTGGTTGGATTTTTTTTTTAGCAGTCTTCTGAGGCCACATATTTACCAATGATCTGTTAGCATCGTTGTTCAAATATTATCTTCCTAAGGACACCCACCCTGACCTGCCCTATTTAAAACTGCAACACTCTAGATCCCCATAGCTTGCTCTTCTTTTTTTCTAAGCACTTGCCAGCCTCTAACATACTGTGCTACCTATTATGTTCACTATCTTTATCCTTCTCCCCTGCTAGAATGTGAGCCTCAAGACTACAGGGATATTTGTTTTGTTCATTCATATATCCCAAGAATGAACTTAGCACAGTGCCTGGCACAAAGTAGATGCTTAATAAGTATTTGTTGAATGGTTGAATGATGTTTCACAGAAAGAATGAGTCATAAATATCCTGTCCAAACACTACTTCTTATTTTGGGTATCTAATTAATTCAAGCTGTTCAACCAGTGTTTTCTTGCAAACATTTTTGTGACATAATATGTACTATATCTACAGCTGTCGTAACTTTTAATGTAATTTTCTTACCAAGCATGTCTACTTTAGTCTTACTCTTAGACTACCAAAAGCCACAAAACTGGCTATTACCTTCTTGATATTGGTCTAAGGTAGTCTGATCCCCATAATTAAGTATATGATACATGAATATCATTTCATTGTACACCACTTTCTATTTTATTTTCATGTGAATATCCCCTCTCTCCTTGGATTTACCATAGCACTAGGCATTTAGTAGATACCAATTAAGTGCTTAATGACTAACTGTAAATTTTCATGGGAATTTCCATCTCACTATAACTATTACAATTTTTTAAAACTTTTTATTTTATATTGGAGTATAGTTGATTAACAATCTTGTGTTAGTTTCAGGTGTACAGCAAAGTGAGTCAGTTACACATATACATGTATCTATTCTTTTTCAAGCGTAAGCTGTTGACAGTTCTGCTATTGACAGCAATTGCACCTCATGAAATGTAAGTTGCACACTGGCCTTCTGCAAATGTTACCTCCTGACTGTATGCCCTGCATCCAGATCTTTCTCCCTTGACTCTATCATCGACAACTCCATCAGACTCTCTTCCCCGCTCTCATCATCCATGCTAATGTCAAAAACTTTCAATAGTCCTGGCTGCTTATGTAGCTAAGCACAAAATCTTTAGCATATTATTGAAAGCCCTCTTAAATGGCATCAAATTACCTTTACAGGTAATTTGTGTCTTATTATTTTCATATTCCCAGAAAATCAGGAGAGTTGTTATTTCCCCCCTGTGTCCATTTCTGATTCTCTAACTGGGCTCAGGTTAATCCTATGACCATGAATGCCCTATCATAGCCTGGATTCTCTCTGTCAAAAGTTCTTCATCTTTCAGAATGAACTGAAGGGCCAGCGTCATGAAACTTTTTCTAATTCCTCCAAATGGTTGTGCTTCTCCTTTCTCCTAAGTACTGTCACTTAAAAAATTTTTTTTGCAATATGTGTATCATTGTTCTTACTTAAAAAAAATTTTCTTTTATTATGGTAAGAACAGTTACCGTGAGATCTACTTTCTTTTTTTCAGCTTCATTGTGGAACAAATGACAAATCAAATTGTAATATATTTAAAATGTGCGCTGTGATGATTTGATATACATATACCTTGTGAAAGGATTTCCACATATAAGTGATACCATGCAGTGTTTGTCTTTCTCTGCCTGGCTTATTTTTACTTTGCATAATACCCTACAGATTCATCCATTTGTCACAAATGTCAGAATTGCCTTCTTTTTAAAGGATAAATAATATTCCATTGTGTATGTATACCACATTTTCTTTATTCATTCATCCATTGATGGACACTTAGGTCATTTCCATACCTTGGTTATTGTGAATAATGCTGCAGTGGATATGAACATGGGAAGACAGATATTGCTATGAGATACTGATTTCAATTTCTTTACATATATACCCAGATGTGTGGTTGCTGGATCATATGGTAGCTCTATTTTTAATTTCTGAGGGACCTCTTTACTGTTTTCCATAGTGGTTTTACCAGTTTACATTCCCACCAACAGGGTACAAGGAGTCCTTTTCCTCCATATCCTCACCAACATTTGTTTGTTTGTTTTTTAAAGATTTATTTACTATTTATTTATTTTTGGCTTGCATCGGGTCTTAGTTGCGGCATGCGGGATCTTCGCTGAGGCATGTGGGATCTTTTGTTGCGACGTGAGGGCTCTTTGTTGCAGCATGCAGGATTCTCTCTAGTTGTGGTTCACAGGCTCCAGGGTGCATGGGCTCTGTAGTTTGCGGCACGCAGCCTCTCTACTTGAGGAGCATGAGCTCAGTAGTTGTGGTGCACGGGCTAAGTTGCCCCACGACATGTGGGATCTCAGTTCCCTGACCAGGGATGGGACCAGCGTCCCCTGCATAATAAGGTGGATTCTTTATCACTGGACCACAAGGGAAGTCCCCTCACCACCATTTGTTATCTCTTCTACATTTTCACACTCCCCCTCACACATTTTATGGTTTTGATGTCACAATTTACATCTTTTTATATTGTGTATCCATTAACAGATTATTGTAGTTATGTATTTTTAATGCTTTTGTGTTGTAATCTTTAAGCTAGAGTTATAAGTGATTTACTCAACACAATTGCAATATTAAAGTATACTAAATTCAATTATATATTTACCTTTAACAGTGAGTTTTATTTATTTATTTAAACATCTTTATTGGAGTATAAGTGCTTTACAGTGGTGTGTTAGTTTCTGCTTTATAACAAAATGAATCAGCTCTGCATATACATATATCTCCTTATCTCCTCCTTCTTGCGTCTCCCTCCCACCCTCCGTAACCCACTCCTCAGGGTGGTCACAGAGCACCGAGCTGATCTCCCTGTGCTATGCGGCTGCTTCCCACTAGCTATCTATTTTACGTTTGGTAGTGTATATAGGTCCATGCCACTCTCTCACTTCGTCCCAGCTTACCCTTCCCCCTCCCCATGTCCTCAAGTCCATTCTCTACGTCTGCATCTTGATTCCTGTCCTGAACCTAGTTCTTCAGAACCATTTTTTTTTAGATTCCATATATATGTATTAGCATATGGTATTTGTTTTTCTCTTTCTGACTTAATTCATTCTGTATGACAGACTCCAGGTCCATCCACCTCACTAAAAATAACTCAATTCGTTTCTTTTTATGACTGAGTAATATTCCATTGTATATATGTACCGCATCTTCTTTATCCATTCATCTGTCATTGGACACTTATGTTGCTTCCATGTCCTGGCTATTGTAAATAGTGCTGCAATGAATACTGTGGTACATGACTCTTTTTGAATTATGGTTTTCTCAGTGGATATGCCCAGTAGTGGGATTGCTGGGTCGTATGGTAGTTCTATTTTTAGTTCTTTAAGGAACCTCCATACTGTTCTCCATAGTGGCTGTATCAATTTACATTCCTACCAACAGTGCAAGAAGGTTCCCTTTTCTCCACACCCTCTCCAGCATTTATTGTTTGTAGAGTTTTTGATGATGGCCACTCTGACTAGTGTGAGGTGATACCTCATTGTAGTTTTGATTTGCATTTCTCTAATGTTTAGTGATGTTGAGCATCCTTTCATGTGTGTGTTGGCAATCTGTATATCTTCTTTGGAGAAATGTCTATTTAGGTTTTCTGCCCATTTTTGCAGTAGGTTGTTTGTTTTTTGATATTGAGCTGCATGAGCTACTTGTAAATTTTGGAGATTAATCCTTTGTCAGTTGCTTCATTTGCAAATATTTTCTCCATTCTGAGTGTTGTCTCTTCGTCTTGTTTATGGTTTCCTTTGCTGTGCAGAAGCTTTTAAGTTTCATCAGGTCCCA
The DNA here is from genome assembly GCF_025265405.1 of Mesoplodon densirostris. Taxonomy (NCBI): domain Eukaryota; kingdom Metazoa; phylum Chordata; class Mammalia; order Artiodactyla; family Ziphiidae; genus Mesoplodon; species Mesoplodon densirostris. The sequence goes on from NC_082677.1 coordinate 19,729,003, forward strand.
TTTGTTTATTTTTGTTTTTATTTCCATTTCTCTAGGAGGTGGGTCAAAAAGGTTCTTGTGTGATTTCTGTCATAGAGTGTTCTGCCTATGTTTTCCTCTAAGAGTTTTATAGGGTCTGGCCTTACATTTAGGTCTTTAATCCATCTTGCATTTATTTTTGTGTATGGTGTTAGGGAGTGTTCTAATTTTGTTCTTTCATATGTAGCTGTCCAGTTTTCCCAGCAACACTTATTGAAGAGGCTGTCTTTTCTCCACTGTATATCCTTGCCTCCTTTTTCAAAAATAAGGTGACCATATGTGCATGGATTGATCTCTGGGCTTTCTATCCTGTTCCATTGATCTATATTTCAGTTTTTGTGCCAGTACCATACTGTTTTGATTACTGTAGCTTTGTGGTATAGTCTGAAGTCCAGGAGTCTGATTCCTCCAGCTCCATTTTTCTTTCTCAAGATTGCTTTGGCTATTTGGGGTCTTTTGTGTTTCCATACAAATTGTGAAACTTTTTGTTCTAGTTCTGTGGAAAATGCCATTGGTAGTTTGATAGGGATTGCATTGAATCTGTAGATTGCTTTGGGTAGTATAGTCATTTTCACAGTGTTAATTCTTCCAATCCAGGAGCATGGTATATCTCTCCATCTGTTTGTATCATCTTTAATTTCTTTCGTCAGTGTCTTAAAGTATTCTGCATAGAGGTCTTTTGTCTCCTTAGGTAGGTTTATTCCTAAGTATTTTATTGTTTTTGTTGCAATGGTAAATGGGAGTGTTTCCTTAATTTCACTTTCAGATTTTTCATCATTAGTGTATAGGAATGCAAGAGATTTCTATGCATTAATTTTGTATCCTACTACTTTACCAAATTCATTGATTAGCTCTCGTTGTTTTCTGGTAGCATCTTTAGGGTTCTCTATGTATAGTAACATGTCATCTGTAAACAGTGACAGCTTTACTTCTTCTTTTCCGATTTGGATTCCTTTTACTTCTTTTTCTTCTCTGATTGCTGTGGCTAAAACTTCCAAAACTATGTTGAATAAGAGTGGTGAGATTGGACAACCTTGTCCTGTTCCTGATCTTAGTGGTAATGGTTTCAATTTTTCACCATTGAGTATGATGTTGGCTGTGGGTTTGTCATATATGGCCTTTATTATGTTTAGATAAGTTCCCTCTATGCCTACTTTCTTGCGGGTTTTTATTGTAAATGGGTGTTGAATTTTGTCAAAAGCTTTTTCTGAATGTATTGAGATGATCATATGGTTTTCCTCATTCAATATGTTAATATGGCTTATCACATTGATTGATTTGCGTATACTGAAGAATGCTTGCATTCCTGGGAAAAACCCCACTTGATTGCGGAGTTTTTCATATGCAGTTGGATTCTGTTTGCTAGTATTTTGTTGAGGATTTTTGCATCTATGTTCATCAGTGATATTGGCCTGTAGTTTTCTTTTCTTGTGGCATCTTTGTCTGGTTTTGGTATCAGGGTGGTGGTGGCCTCATAGAATAAGTTTGAGAGTGTTCCTCCCTCTGCTATATTTGGAAGAGTTTGAGAAAGGTAGGTGTTAGCTCTTCTGTAAATGTTTGATAGAATTTGCCTGTGAAGCCATCTGGTCCTGGGCTTTTGTTTGTTGGAAGATTTTTAATCACAGTCTCAATTTCAGTACTTGTGATTGGTCTGTTTAGATTTTCTATTTCTACCTGGTTCAGTCTCAGAAGGCTGTGCTTTTCTAAGAATTTGTCCATTTCTTCCAGGTTGTCCATTTTATTGGCATATAGTTGCTTGTAGTAATCTCTCATGATCCTTTGTATTTCTGCAGTGTCAGTTGTTACTTCTTCTTTTTCATTTCTAATTCTATTGATTTGAGTCTTCTCCCCTTTTTTCTTGATGAGTCTGGCTAATGGTTTATCAATTTCGTTTATCTCTTAAAGAACCAGCTTTTAGTTTTTACCAGTGAGTTTAATATTTTGCCATGTTTCCATGTTACTAAGCATTCTCTCATTTCAACTTGGAGAAGTTCCTTTAACATTTCTTGTAAGGCCAGTCTAGTGGTGATGAACTCCTTCAGCTTTTATTTGCCTGGGAATCTCTTTATCTCATCTCCAGTTCTGAAGGACAGCTTATCGGGGTAGAATATTCTTGGTTGTCAGATTTTTTTTGTTTCAGCACTTTGAATGTATCATCCCACTCTCTTCTGAGCTGCAATTTTTCTGCTGACACAAATCTATAATAGTCATATGGGGGTTCCCTTTTATATAACAAATTATTTTTATCTTACGGCTTTTGTTTCTCTTTTTGTCTTTTTTTTTCATTTTTATTTATTTATTTATTTTTATAATTATTTTTGGCTGTGTTGGGTCTTCGTTTCAGTGCAAGGGCTTTCTCTAGTTGCAGCAGTGGGGGCCCCTCTTCATCTCAGTGTGCGGGCCTCTCACTATCGCGGCCTCTTTTGTTGCGGAGCACAGGCTCCAGACATGCAGGCTCAGTAGTTGTGGCTCACAGGCATAGTTGCTCTGCGGCATGTGTTATCTTCCCAGACCAGGGCTCGAACCCGTGTCCCCTGCATTGGCAGGCAGATTCTCAACCACTGTGCCACCAAGGAAGCCCTCCTCTCTTTCTGTCTTTAACTGTTGACAATTTAATTATAATGTGTCTCAGTGTGGATCTCTTTGGAGTCTTAATTTGGTATTCTTTGGAGTTCCTGAATCTAGATGTCTCATTTTTCCCCTGGTTAGGAAAGTTTTTAGCCATTGTTTCTTCAAATAAACTTTCTGCCCTTTCCTCTCTTTCTTCTCCCTCTGTTGCCCTTATAATGTGAATATTAGTCCCCTTGATGGTGTCTCATAGGTCCTTTAACCTATCTTTACTCCTTTTTATTCTTTTTTCTTTTTGCTTCTGCTCTGTCTTTGAGTTTACTGATTCATTCATCCTCTTGATATAGCTTACTGTTGAACCCCTCTGTTTAATTTTTCAGTTCAGTTATTGTATCCTTTGGCTCTATGATTTCTGTTTAGTACTTTAAAAAATATATCTATCTCTGTTGAAATTCTCACTTTGTTCATGCATTGCTCTTCTAAACATGGTGAGCATCTTTGTGACCTTTATTTTGAAATCTTTATCTGGTAAATGACTCTGTTTCATTAAGATTGGTTCTGGAGGTTTATCTTGTTCTTTTGTTTGGAACATATTCCTCTTTATTTCCTTTGATTCTCTGTGTTGGTTTCTGCATGGTAGATAAAATAGCCACCTCTCCTGACCTTGAAGGACTGGTTTTGTGTAGGAGATGAATCTCATCAATCAGCCTCCCAAGGTCCTGGTTGCCTCTCAAACCTTTGTGATTGTCAGGCCACTGTCTTTGTTTTTGATGGCTTCCAGTAGTTGATGGTATGCCAAGACCTGTCAGTCTCCAAATAAGGAAGATACCAGTCAGCAATGGTTGCATGTTGGCTAGAAGCTTGTAGAGTGTGCAGTAAGACCCTTTCCAGGGAAAGGCTGGCAGATGAGACATTTTACCTGCTCCCTCTGCACTGAGTCCTAGGGGGATAGCTTTAGCAAGTGCTTATGTGTGTGTTTACAAGTGCTTCTTTGTTTGCTCTAGTCTTGTGGGACTCATGAATGCAAGCTCTGTTGACTTTCAGAGCTAGCTGATTTGGGGACCTGGCCCTCAGGTGGCAGCCTTAAAACTTGGGGTGCTAGATGTATGCTCCAAACTGTTCATTCCTCAAGCAGTAGCTGGGAGTTGGGGGTTCTTTTGCAATTGTATGGTGTTGGACCAGGGGTGGGGTTCACGGTGAGAGAGTGTCTCAGCCTTTCTTACCCATTTCAGTGTGGGTATTTTCTCAGTTGTCTGATGTGTAGGAGTCACTCAACTAGTTTCTGTATTTAACTAGTTTAGATACTTCATTTAAATGGAATCATGCTATATTTGTCTTCCTGTGACTGGCTTGTTTCACTTTGTGTAATGTCCTCAAGGTTCAACCATTTGTTTCATATTGCAGAATTTCCTTCTTTTAAAAGGCCAAATAGTATTTCATTATATGTACATACCACAGTTTCTTTATCCATTCATCTGCTGATGGATAGTTAGGTTGTTTACACATCCTGGTTACTGTGAATAATGCTGCAGTAAACATAGGAGTGCCGATATCTCTTTCAGATTTTAATTGAAAATCTTTTAAATATATGTCCCAAAGTGGGATTACTGGATCACATGGTAATTTTATTTTTAATTTTCTGAGGAACCTCTATACTGTTTTCCATAGCAGTCGCACCATTTTGTGTTCCTACCAATGAGGTGCAAGGATTTCAATTTTTCCACATACTCGTCAACACTTGTTGCCTTTTATTTTTTTGATAATGGCCATCCTTACAGGTGTGAGATAACATCTCATTGTGGTTTAGATTTGCATTTCCCTGATGGTTAGTGATATTGAACATTTTTTCACATGCCCATTGTCCCTTGCCATAACATTCTGTACCTCTAGTATACATGTGTTTTCTTTTAATTACATTTGAGTCTACAAACTTGTCTCATTCTCATCCTCTACAAGAAGCCACGTGTGGTCAGGGATCATATGCATGGTGCTTGGCATATGATATTTCATTGATGCACTGAATTGAATGAATGAGGAACCTTATCTGGAACAATCAAATATTTTCCAACCTTTTATTCAGTCTTATCTCAGGTCAATTTAACTTTGAATAAGGTGGAAGGAACATAGGGGGACTGAAAAGATGAATAATGAGGGTTTGGAATTACCTCTCTGGGGACCGAGAAAGGGAGTTGACTAAGGACAAATGAATCTGCCTGAGTGTTGGGAACCCAGCTGAGCCAGTGAGGTGGGTCATCATACATTTGTTATGTTGTTAGAAGATTAATAGTAGTAATATTATTAGATTATGTGCTAAGCAATGGCCTAAACACTTTACAATAATAATTTTAGAATAACATTTTACTTCATACTCAAAGCTATCTGTGAAGCAAATATTATTAATTCCATCTTACTTATGAGGTAACTGAGGCTAAATGACTTATTCAAGCTCACACAGATAATGAGTGGCAGCATCAGAATTACCAGGCAGCCCTTTCTGGCTCCATAGTTGCATCATTTAATAACCATACTAGCCTAGCTCTAGAGGAACAGGTTTTGACATACTTTATCTCAACTGCAAAATTACTCAGCCAGAGGGCAAGCCCATCACTCTTTGGTTGTCAGCTCCCTTGTGTGTAAAATGTGAGTGGCCCTGATGGGGGTGAGAGGGGCGGGAGGAGTCCAAGGTGATCTCCAGTGTCCTCCCAGCTCTAACACTCTGTGATTCTATCCTATAGCAAATATGCGCAAACAGAGCTTCCACTTGGAATTACAGAACAAAACACAAAAACAGCCTGTGTGGAGTGCCTCTGATGCCTTGTGTTTGTATAGGGCAGCCTTCTTTGCAATTGTTTCCAATTCAATCCCAGAATCTAAGCCTGACAGCTAAGAATTTGTTCTCAGCCGCATTTTACATTTTACCATCCTTGGCTATCAAATTCTTTTATTCTCTACAAACTTCCTGCTCTTTGTCCCTGCCTTTTAGCAGTTTTGTGATCATGGTTGTTAGCCTTTAAGTTTTCTTGACCCCTTGAAGACTCATCTCAATCAGAATTGGCAAGTGGATTGCTGAAAGCCACTGTTTAACCTGATTGGAGAATAGGACCCTACCTGCCTGCAGACAACTCCTTTCTGGGTATTGCCAAGTCTAGCACATTTCCTGCTTGGATATACATTTTGAATCACAGAATCTGCCCACTCTGACCTCAGTACATTTTATTTCTATGAAGTTGGAACCAATGCTCAGAAAGAAACACTTTCCATTGAGTTTAGGAATTTTCAATTACTGCAGCTGTTTCCTTTTAGAACAGAAATGCACTTTTTATTATGAAGGACTATGTGATTTTTCATCTCTGAATGGATGCCTGGTTACTTTTGTTTAAAGTTTGACTCTCAGAAAATAGTCTTGTGCTAATATTTGTGTAAAAGTGACAGGCTGTGGGTCAGAAAATCTAGGAGGTAATTTAAAAACACACTTTTGGGTGTGTCATATTCAAATCTCCCAGGAGATTAATTTGTTTTGTTAAGCTAGATATACCACCTTTTATATTTTCCTTAATATATGAACTATGATTTTTGTCAGCAATGTTTACAGTTTTGTGACACTAACTCATCAAATATAAATCTCAACAGATATTGCCAGAAATTAGAGCTCCTCTGGGCATAAATCCAATGCTTATGGGTCTAAAGTCTCAGGTCTCTAAGCATGGGATGTTTGGCCTTCTATCATCAAGAGAAATTAAGAATTTCTTAAGTTTTGCCTAAAATGAAACTCTACTTACCAATTTTCCTTCCATTTAGCACTTAAGTTACCTGCCTCTAGTTATTTCTTATTGATCGGCAAGGAACAGCTTTTAGCAAGGTGCATAGAAATTCACTTCAACACAGTTCCTGAATGCCTGTTTTCTGTGGGTGCTGTGTATCATAGGAAATGTAAAGATGAGTGAACTGTGGCCTCTCCTCTTTAGGGAGTCACCGTGAAGTAGTAGGGAGAGGGACAGACTTAAATAGCTTGAATACAAGGTAGCTCTATAAGTGCTGTAATTGGAGTGTTGTAAAAATGCCAGAGTATGAGAGATTAGTGCTTTTAGAATACATAATTTCTTCCAGACACTTCCTTAGGGTAACATTCCTGACCTCTGTCCCCACCATGGGAGGAAGAGTGATCAGATCTACTCTGTGCAAAGTATCAGGTTTAGTGCTAGAGCCCCCTGCCCTTGTGAGCAAAGATTGCCTTTGTCCGTGTTTGCCTGGACCTGAGCGGGAAGCTTAATTCTGGCGTTTGTACTGACGGGCCTCTTACACTTAAGCCTTGCTCTGCAACAACGGTAATAAATTAGTGACACTTTTGGCAGAGATCTGAATGTGGAGTAGACAAATACACAGAAACACTTTCATCTTGAAACAAACACAGTTTAACTGCAGAGAATATGCTAAGTCAGTCATCTCTTGTTGATCAGTTACTTGGAAAATTCTTTAATATATTAGTCAACTTTTTGCTGAAGTAAAATGTTATGTGATGTTGCATAGTGAACAACTCCAAAATTTAATGGTTTATGTCAACAAATATTTATTCAGCTCTTATAAGTGTGAGGGTTGGCCATGGTTCTGCTGGACTTTGCTTGGCTCGAAATGTCTTCTCATTCTGGGATCTTCTCTGGTGTGAGTTATTCTCATGGTGGAGGGCAGGCATGCGAAAGGGGCAAACTCAAACTTGTAATACCTCTGACAGTCTCTGCTCAGAGCTGGCAGATTGTCATCTCTGCACACAAATATACTGCTTAATTCCCACCAGTTTAGAACTGGATGAGTTCTCTTGGTGCAAAATTGTGTTTGCTAATTGTGTGTGTGTGTGTGTGTGTGTGTGTGTGTGTAGATAATATGGATGAGATTTATAATAGGAATTGGGTTCAGAAATGAATGCAAACAAAAATACCTTGGAGTTCAGGAGACTGAAAGAAAATATAATAAGGAGTAACAAAAAGTGTACATATTTGGAATGTAATCTTGTGATAACTTGGATAGGAATTATATGGTATAATGCTATGTTAGTGATTCCTAGGATAAGGAAAAAGATATTTTAAAATTATAAAGAGTTAGATATTGAGTTGTATCTAGTATTTATTGACCATATACATAACTGAACTCTTATTTATGAGAGCAGAGGCAAGCCAATTCTGAAACTGCTTTGTATATCCATCTCCCTCTGGCATCTCTTTATTATTTCTCTTTGCTCTGCAATTGTTCTGCTGGCTTTTATTAAGCTACAGACATTTCATCCCACTGGGAATCTAAGTCTTTTGCTTCTGTCACTTCTGCATACACATAGCATTTTAGAGTATGCTTTCTGGGAATGCCAAGAAGGAAATAAAGTTTTCTCTTACTTTGGCTTGGACTTTTTTCTTTCCAGTTAGTTTCCAGAGTGTTTGTTTCTTAGGCATTTCTCTTGATGGCAAAATCTGTCTCCCAGAAGTATGTTTGGAACTGAAAGTGCATCTGTCTTGAGAGTCTGGCGCCATCTTAAATGTAAATGTGTGCCTTGTGAACATTAGTAATTGTTGAGAAAGACAAATAATGGAGATTGTGTCTATGAATTGTGTGTGTGTGTGTGTGTGAGTGAGAGAGAGAGAGAGAGAGAGAGAGATATGTCAGGAGGGAGTCAGGAGGAAGAGGCTGAAGAGAAGTAAAGAGAGAAAAGGGAAATTCTTTGAGACAGTTAATAAACAGAAATCTTGAAGCAGGTACCAGGGTTAGGACTATGGTTACTGGTTAGACACCCAGGAAATGATGGAAATGGGGGACAAACCACTTAGGAATATTGTTTCTGACAGACAGGAAGGCCCCAGAGAAGAAAAATAGGAATGAGGCAAGAATCCAGTTAGTCCTTCTTTTCTGGGCTAATTCTGGGCTAATAAGAAAGAGAGGCCAATTCAAGGTCTTGTGACAATGGATTTAGTAATTCAGGAGCCCACCTTTTCAGGACAGGATCTAGGTAAGTAGCTAGACATGTGGAGTGCTGTTTTAAAGTTCAATAGGGAAGAAGTATGACTTGGAAGTTGATTCCCAAAGGTATCTGTTTTCCCAGTACCAGAGGACGTGAGCACTTGGACTGGGGTTACCAGCAAGTGGTGACAAGAGTTGGATTGGAAATGGAATAAATAGAAGTCTGATCAATATGTTAAAAGGTGTTAACACAGTCTAAAATGGACTCTGTAGGTATCAGTTCCTAGTGATGCTAGAGGAAGTGGAAAGACAAGGCACTAGTTCCAATATCCTACTAGGGTTTTGGCAAAAGAAAGCTTATCACTGCTAGAACTCCCAGGAGGCATCTATTAATCCTGTTCTTCTCTTCTCACCCCACTTCTTACTTCAGACACATCGTTTTTGCCCTCTTTCTTGGACATTTGCTACAAAATTTCTTTAAATCCTTCTCTTTTACTTGCTTTTTAACATACCCCCTATCTAATCTTTCACACATTTCTTCTTTAACTCACCATGCCACTGGAGCATTTAAAAAAACATATATGAGACATTATCATTTAATTCAATTCAATTCAGTCAATTTGTTGAGCATTCATGTATTAGAGGTTTTACGTGTGGGGATGAAAAGATAAGGAAGCTGGACCCTGCTTCTTCAGATCTTACCCCACAGGGAGGTTAGTGGAGGTAAACTCACATTAAACAAGCAGACACTGGTCAGTGCTACATGTGCTCTAAAGGAGGTGGGTACAATGGACAGTTCCACCTGGGGGCAACCGGAGTGCTTAACAGGGGCGGCTACCTTTGAGTTGGATTTAGAAAGATGACTAGGGGCTCAGTAAGTGACAGAAGATAGGGGAAGGGCAGGGGAAGGCTTTTCAGGGTGATGGGAATGCCCTGAGTGAAGGCATGGAGTGAACAAACAGCATGGTACATTCCAGAAATGGATGGAAGGGTATGGTTGAAACATGCAGGGTAGGTGTAAGGGAGTGATGAGGGGTATGGATCAAAGGTGGAGAGGAGCCAGGTCCTGGAGGCTTGGGATACTGGGCAAGGAAGCAGTATGGACTTTATCTTATAGGTAACAGGGAGCTCGCTATTAAAGGATCAAGGCAAGAAATATTATGACCAGGTTTTTGTTTTAAAAATAAAATTCTATTAGCTGTGTTGAGGATGGAATTAACAGGATAGATGGAGGAGGAGACATGTTAGCAAACTATTGCAGCTAGTTGTGTGAGATGTGAAGTGGGTCTGAACTAGGTGGAGGTAGTGGGGATGGACTGTAGGCTCAGATATATTGAAGAGGTAGAAAAATAGGATTCAGTAACTGGTTGGATACTGGGGGTAAGGAATAAAGGAGACTGTGATTCAGGCGGAGAAAAGATGTTTTGGGGGGAAAAGGAGGGTTCAGTTTTGGACATGTGCTTGAGGGGTCATAGGACAGCTAGATGGAGTCAATGGAAGTCAGTCTCTTTATCATAGAAAATGAAACTATTGAAGTAAATGTGATCACCTGGACCATTATAAAGAGTTAGAAGATCCTTGGGAACACCAGCAGTTGAGAAACAGGTAAAGGTAGAAGGCAAGTCAGCAAAGGGGAAGAGACAGTTGCCAGAAAGATAGGAGAACCTCTAAAAAAATTTTGTTTTTTAATTTTTGTCTGCGTTGGGTCTTTGTTGCTGCGTGCAGGCTTTCTCTAGTTGCGGTGAGAGGGGGCTACTCTTCGTTGCGGTGCGCGGGCTTGTCACTGCGGTGGCTTTTCTTGTTGCGGAGCACAGGCTCTAGGCACGCGGGCTTCGGTAGTTGTGGCTCGCAGGCTCTAGAGCACAGGCTCATTAGTTGTGGCGCACGGGCTTTGTTGTTCCGCGCATGTGGGATCTTCCCGGACCAGGGCACGAACCCGTGTCCCCTGAATTGGCAGGCGGACTCTGAACCACTGTGCCACCGGGGAAGTCCTGATAGGAGAACGTCTTTACAATGCAAAATGCCTCCAAACCTATGGGTCGAATTGATAGAATTAATTATTTCTGCAAATGAATCACTATTCAAATAGGGGAATGCGCAGATTTAGAGCATCTGCCCATTGTTGATGCTCAGAATAATATTACTGAATGAATCCTTGTCCTACAACTGGGTGTGTGAGAAGCTTCTTCAATAGATCTGGGGAATCAATGGAAACTTATAGTGTAAGGAGCCAATATGATCCAGAATGTAAAGGAGTGAATAAAAACGCCTTCAATATGAAGGGGAGTTTCTTTGAGCAGTTCAGTTGGAAAATATACGTCTTTTATGGTTTTACCTTAAATCTTCTTTTTCCTAAAATTTTAGTTCAAGAAGAGATTGATGTTCAAAATTAGATTTTATGGGAGAGACATTCTAGAAAATAGTATCTGAAACGCTAAAAAAAACAAAACAAAAAAACCCCACAAAAAACTCTATCAGATGCAATTGTGCCCAGTGCTTTTCTTTTTCTTCATTTCAAAATATATCTTGAATATCTTTCCATATCAGTACACGCAGAGCTTCCTTATTCTTAAAAAAAAAAAGCTGTTCAGTATAGCCACTGAATGAATGTATGATAATAGATAGCCAACTCCATATTGCTAGAAATTAAGGGAATTTCTATTTTCCATTACAAACAATGCTGCAATGAATAACCGTTACATGTGTCATTTTTACAATCTGCTAATAAATCTGCATGATAAATTCCTGAAAGTGAAATTGCTGCATCAAATGATATGTGCATTTGTAATTTCAATATATACTGCCAAATTGCCACTATATGAGCTTCCAATTTGCATTTTCACTAGCAACATACAAGAGTTCATGTTTTCTCCACTGCTTTGCCAACAAGCCTGTCTCCAAAATTTTAAAATGTTACCAATATGATAAATTAAAAATAATGCCACATATTTTATTATTTTTTAAATTTATTATTTATTTATTTATTTATTTATTTTTATTAGTTCCTGCTTTATAACAAAGTGAATCAGTCATACATATACATCTGTTCCCATATCCCTTCCCTCTTGCGTCTCCCTCCCTCCCACCCTCCCTAATTTTCATTTTTCTCATTATGAATGTGATCAGATGTTTCCTATATATATATACGTGTGTATATATATATATATATTTTTTGTGTGTGTGTGTGTGTGTGTGTGTGGTACGTGTGCCTCTCACTGTTGTGGCCTCTCCTGTTGCGGAGCACAGGCTCCGGACACGCAGGCTCAGCGGCCATGGCTCACGGGCCCAGCCGCTCCGCGGCATGTGGCATCTTCCTGGACCGGGGCACGAACGCATGTCCTCTGCATCAGCAGGCAGACTCTCAACCACTGCACCACCAGGGAAGCCCGAGGTTAACTCTTGACTTGAGATTAAAGAGCTGGGCTGTATGCCATTGCTTAAACTTTTTTTCACAGTAGTCTCAGGGATCCACCCTTCCACACTGGAGATGGGCCTATTTGGAAGGTCTGGACAAGTGACCTAGGCATCAAATGATGGTCTCCAATGGTCATCATGCAATACTTTCTTATCTTATATTTTATTAGTGGAAGAACATTGGAATGTTGTAGGCTTAGTATAGATAAGGATTTGAAATTCCGTTGAGGGCGGTCAGGCCAAATTTTAGAATTTGAGTCTCTGGACATATCTTTGTTATGTGAGTTGTTATGTTGAATGTGAGCTGTTGTGTTATTTTTCTTCAGTTCTGTGCAGGCTGCCACATCCAAATCTTTCTATCCCAGAACATAAATGAAAGGTAGAAAAGAAGCTTCCAGAATCTCTCTCCATCCCCACTTCATACTACTCTTTTGCTCATTTACTGTGTTCCAGAGCCACTGATCTTGCTTTATTTTCTTCAACTCACTGAGCTATTTTATCTACCATAGGACTTCCGCGTAGTCCGCCTGGAATTTTCCCCAGCTTTTATAGATGACTGGCACTTCCTCATCCTTCAGGTTCTGGTCTGTTTGCCACCTTCTTCCCTCATCACCCAGTGCAGATTCCTCTCCCTCTCCCCTCTTCTCAGCAGTCTGTCAATTTGCCTACTTGTTTTGTTTATTTCCCTTACTAAATTTTAAATTTCACAAGGTAATAATCCATGTCTTTGTTGTTCAATAGTGTATCCTGACAACAATAATAATGTGAAGATATTTCAAATTTATTCTCATTTGAATGATTCAATGCACCAAGGTGTGGTATTAATATGCCCCATTGGATAAAAAAGAAATTTGAGGCCCAGAAAGCTCAAGTGAGTTACCTAGGGTCACACAGCTAGTAATTGCAGAGCTGCACTTGGTCTGATTGACTGATCATGGCTGCGCTCGTAACATCAGGGTCTTGAGGGCAGCATCTCAATATCACCTTTCCAGGGAGTAACATTTCTTCCAAATAAGCTGTCTTTTGTGAGGGCTTCACTTCCCTGTCTGTCTTTCCCTTTGAGACAGTTTCTTTTATACCCCCCGGAATCTTAAGTGGATCCCTTAGAACTCCAAAGAGGGATGATTTTGTTTTCCCTGTAGAAGGGAAACAGCCACTGCTTTCAGAACTGATTAGAAGTGATGCCTTTCCCTGGGGACATAATCAGCCGTGGACAGTAGGTTCTGATGATGTCTGAGTTTCTTTCTCCTGCTCTGCCCTGGGGGAGGTGAAGGGTTTTCAGCCTTTGCTTTTTTTTTTTTTTTTTTTTAACATCTTTATTGGAGTATAATTGCTTTACAATATTGTGTTAGTTTCTGCTGTATAACAAAGTGAATCAGCTATACATATACATATATCCCCATATCCCCTCCCTCTTGCGTCTCCCTCCCACCCTCCCTATCCCACCCCTCTAGGTGGTCACAAAGCACCAAGCTAGCTTGCTCTTTTCCCCTTACACGGTCATTAAAACTAAAGGCTGAGCATAGCACAGGGAGATCAGCTCAGCTTCTACTTTTGAATGACTACATAAGGGGAAAAGGGCAAGCTGGTGCCTGAGAAGAGGTGGGTCATATTGGAAATGGTGATGAGGCGTGGGAGGTCATAAACCATGTGTCATTGGCAGGGGGCTGACTTTCCCTGAACTCTGTAATTATTTCAAGGAGCTCAATCAAACCCACTGCTGGCTGTGTGTAAATCAAAGGGAGAGTTAACTAATTGCCAATTTCTCCCTTTAAATCACATCGCTTCCTGTCATTAAGGAACTTTGTAACACAGATACATAAGTGCAAGAGCCACCTCTATATTCACTTGTACAATCTGGTCCCTCAATATTTATTTCTAAACTAGGCAAGAGGGGGCCACCCTGACGAATCAGAACTCCAAAGAGTACTGACAGCCATCTAATTAGAATAAGATGAGACCTAAATCGCTTTGGGTAAGGTTTCTCCTGCTCCTCATTCCCCAGAACTATCTTAGAGGTTTTTTTTTTTTTAATTAAAAAACACTTCTGACTTTTTATTTTGCTTTCATGCTAAAAAAATATGCTCCCCGACCCCTGCCACTCTGATAAATTCCTCCTTGGTTACAGTAACAGGATAAAGGAGAACATTTTTAATACTGTCATTTCAGTTTGGTCTCTGAACCAAGGGAAATAAACAAGGAAGTGGAAAATCTGTTCAAGGTCACCAAGTAATTTCTTCCCACCTTATCAAGAAAGGCTACAGAACAACCCCAAGCTCACTGTTGGTGCGAACATATCACCATATTTTGCAACATCTTGTTGAGGCAGAGATTTAATTTCCAGCCTCACCAAAACCTTCTGTATATACAACCCAGAAGATCCAGCAAATAGCCCTTCAGTCAATACCAATGACTGAAGTAGTCTCATAACTGCATCTCTATATTGATTATACTCAAATTTATCACTGCTCCATGTAAAAATATATACACATAAAAATTATAAATAATGTGGAAGTGTTGACTAGCAGCAGTTATCATTGAGAGATTCTAATCTATAATCTTCATATTTTTTCTGTATTTTGCAAATCTTCTACAATTGCATATATTACTGTCATGCTGAAAAATAGACATTATTAAAAATCATTGTGCATGGATTTCTTTACACTATAAAAAACTATGCAGAGCAAAAAGACTAGAAAGAAAGTTATTAATACTGGCTGACCCTGGAGGGTGGGCCAATGGGAGATTTGTTTTACTTTCATTTATTATGATGTGATTAGCATGTACTATTTTTGACATGGAAAATCAAACAATTTAAAATTGGGGTTATTGGTACAGCTGCTATGGAGAACAGTATGGAGGTTCTTTAGAAAACTAAAAATAGAGCTACCATATGACCCAGCAATCCCACTCCTGGGCATATATCCGGAGAAAATCATAATTCAAAAGGATGCATGCACCCCAATGTTCATTGCCGCACTATTTACAATAGCCAGGACATGGAAGCAAACTAAATGTCCATCAACAGAGGAATGGATAAAGAAGATCTGGTACATATATACAATGAAATATTACACAGCCATGAAAAAGAATGAAATAATGCCATTTGCAGCAACGTGGATGGACCTAGAGATTGTCATACAGAGTGAAGTAAGCCAGAAAGAGAAAGATAAATAATGTATAATATCGCTTATATGTGGAATCTAGAAAAATGGTACAGATGAACTTATTTGCAAATAATCTTTTATTTGCAAATAAATAAAATATTTGTGAAATAGAGTCACAGATGTAGCAAACAAACTTATGGTTACCAAGGGGGGAAGGGGGATGGGAGGATTGGGAGATTGGGATTGACATATATACACTACTATGTATAAAACAGGTAACTAATGAGAACCTACTGTATAGCACAGGGAACTCTACTCAATGTTCTGTGGTGACCTAAGTGGGAATGAAATCTAAGAAAAGAGTGGATATATGCATATGCATAACTGATTCACTTTGCTGTACAGCAGAAACTAACAACACTGTAAAGCAACTAGACTCCAATAAAAATTAATTTAAAAAAATTGGCGTTAGAGGAAGAATGCACCAGTGTGGTAGTATGTATAACACTTAAAATCAAAACATTGATGGAAGAAGCATGCTGGACAAGAGTCATGCAGCAAAATCAGGAATTTTATACTGCAAACTGAAAGAAAAAAAATCTTTTCAATGGTTTGTGGCCACCTAAATACCAAGCTTCTCAGCATGGTGTTCCTCAGCCATTTATGGAGATGATACAGCACTTCAGTGGACATCCCTATATGGCACATGCTTTAATTGCTGTTTATTGTTAAGTTTTACCATACTATCTTATGTGTGTCTTTAGAAGTCACCTTATCCTTTACCGAATCTAGACAGGGCATAAATAAATAGACAAAATAATGTTTTCTCATGCTGTATTGATATACCAAAGTGATTTCCATTAATCTGTCAAGATGATAATACCAGAACCACTTTCTATAGTTTCTCTAAGCATCTTAACTTAGTTTAAGAAAACAATTTAGAAGACCTCAGAGAAAGATAGAAAGCTTCTTTTGAGCAATGTTTCTCAAATTTGGTTCTCAAAGTCATGAAAAGTCACAGAATTATTTCAAGAGGTCCATCAGCCCAAATGTTGTTTTCTTATTCAACAGAGACTATAAATGCAACTATTTTTACGTGAAAGTCTATGTGACAATTTATGTGGTTATGACTTTAGAAAGTGGTCCTTTGATTTTGAGAGGCAGTAAAGCATAGATGTTGCTGTCAGTCAGATCTGGGTTCAAATTCCAGCATTTGAGCCAAGGGATTAGGGAAAAACATTCTAAGTAGATTGAGTCTTGAATGTAAACTGAGGTTGCTGTGGGGAGAATCTGCTGGCACTTTGAGGAAGAGCTTAACATCTTGGCTTCTTACTTGAATAAAAGTTAAAAACTGACAGCCCAACAGGGGTCCACCCATTGTCCGAGAACAGTGTCTGTTGCTACACTCACTGCAAGCCCAGTGGAAGCACCAAAGTCCTGCAGCTGGTTCTTTGTGTCCATTACACCTGTCGTAAATGGACCACTTTCAGGGGTGTTGAGTGGTGTTGGATGTTAAATCCACTGATCCATATGGGTTGGGCTGAGGAAAACAGCAATATGTCCTTCCCCATCTTCTCCACTTTCTTTTTTTTTTTTTTTTTTTGCGGTATGTGGGCCTCTCACTGTTGTGGCCTCTCCCCTTGCGGAGCACAGGCTCCGGACGCGCAGGCTCAGTGGCCATGGCTCACGGGCCCAGCTGCTCCGCGGCATGTGGGATCTTCCCGGACCGGGGCACGAACCCGTGTCCCCTGCATCGGCAGGCGGACTCTCAACCACTGCGCCACCAGGGAAGCCCTCCACTTTCTTTAACTAACTCAGGGACCATATGTAATGAGGCAATTACAGAAGCTATTATAAGAGTGTAAATCTTACTGTTTAGATTTGGTTTAACAAATAAATAAAGGTAAAAATGTCTATGTTTCTCTGAGTTAGGCACCCCCGCTTTGGTTAGAGCCCATACCCATTTATTGACCTTCTACAATATATCAGGCAGTATTCTGGTGTTAGAAATATGTAGTAATTGAGAAAGGCAAATATATAATCTGAGTATTATAATGTAGAGATTATATCTAGAGTGGAGAGTTGGCCTTAATGGATAATATTTTTTGAGGTTATGTGCTCCTAATATTGCAAGTGTAGAAAATCAGTTTTGTTTGAATACTCAGCTTGATCAAAGGCAGAAGAACTGACTGATATTTGCTAAACTATCTAAAGGCTGATGTATCATCAAAATGTCAGTAGGTTAATTTATAATAAATAAGAAATAAAACCTCCAAACAGTCAATTCTTGTGTCAGCTAATCAGAAATTTCTCTCCCTGTTTTAACACTACCTGTAAGCCAAATACTAACCAGGAAGCCACTTGATGACCTTCATATCAGAGTAGATGACTAACGTCATTATCCTATGGTAGGTTGATATATTCATTGTCACTGGAACTAGAGTGTTCCTGTCATCTGCTCAGGGCACTCTGGAAGTACTGAAAAAAAATCTTCCCTTGGGTTCCCTCCCCTTTTAGATTGTAAGATATGCACCTCCTATCTTTTTTTTTTTAACATCTTTATTGGAGTATAATTGCTTTACAATGGTGTGTTAATTTCTGCTGTATAACAAAGTGAATCAGCTATACATATACATATATCCCCATATCCCCTCCCTCTTGCGTCTCCCTCCCACCCTCCCTATCCCACCCCTCTAGGTGGTCACAAAGCACCAAGCTGATCTCCCTGTGCTATGCGGTTGCTTCCCACTAGCTATCTGTTTTACATTTGGTAGTGTATATATGTCCATGCCACTCTCTCACTTCGTCCCAGCTTACCCTTCCCACTCCCCGTGTCCTCAAGGCATCTCCTATCTGTTAACAGAATCTTCCTTAAAATACCTTTCTTAACTAAGTAATAGCTTAGAGTCCAGAGTTTCTTAAGCTGAGATCTGTGGACCCTCTGGAGGGTTTTGTACTTAATTTGGGGGGACCCAAGAATTTTAAATTATTGATTTTATTTTGATGTTAATCTAAAAGAAAATAATAGAAGCACGACTACCAAGTAAAACAATATATTGCCTTATATTTGGGGATAACTTGATTCCCTGTCACTTCAGCTATCTGATTCTTTCAAGAAAATTTATAAACTTGCAGTGGGCTTTTTTAAAAAATGTAAGAGCAGAAGCAATACTCTTTCTAGCTCTCTACATTCCTGAGTGGAAATGCCTCTTTTCATCTTTTAAAATAAAAGCTACAAAGGTGGACTTTTATGTAAAATTTCTTTAAATGCTCTAAGTTAGGCATTTATAAAAGCACAAAATTTATTGCCTTCGCTTATTCTACAGACAACCACTTTGTGATTTCTGATAAATTCAAATATCTCATTAATTTACAGATCAAGAGACTGAGTTTCTTTCAGAGAAATTTAGTGGGTTGCCCAAGGTCACCAAGTAAGAGAGGGGTAAGGGTGGGATTAAATCCACTTTTTTTTATTGTGGTAAAATATGCATAATATAAAACTCACCAGGGCTTCCCTGGTGGCGCAGTGGTTGAGAGTCCATCTGCCGATGCAGGGGACATGGGTTCGTGCCCCAGTCCGGGAAGATCCCACACGCCGCAGAGCGGCTGGGCCCGTGAGCCATGGCCACTGAGCCTGCGCGTCCGGAGCCTGTGCTCCGCAACGGGAGAGGCCACAACAGTGGGAGGCCCACTTACCATAATAAACAAAAACAAAAACAAAAACAAACCCTGGGCTTCCCTGGTGGCGCAGTGGTTGAGAGTCCGCCTGCTGATGCAGGGGACGCGGGTTCGTGCCCTGGTCCGGGAGGGTCCCGCGTGCCGCGGAGCGGCTGGGCCCGTGAGCCATGGCCGCTGAGCCTGCGCATCCGGAGCCTGTGCTTCACAACGGGAGAGGCCACAATGGTGAGAAGCCCCCGTACCGCAAAAAAAAAAAAAAAAAAAAAAAAACAAAAAAAAAACCCTCACCATTTTATCCATTGTAGGTATACAATGCAGCGATAGGAAGTACACTCCCAATGCTGTGCAACCATCACCACTCTCCATGTCCAGAGTTATTTCATCCTCCAGTCAGAAACTCTGTATCCATTAAACAATAGCTTGTCACTCCCATATTCCCCCAGCCTCTGGTAACCACTATTCTACTTTCTGTCTTTATGAATTTGCCTATTCTAGGTACTTCATATAAATGGAATAATATAATATTTGTCCAATTTTCGTCTGGCTTATTTCAGTTAGTGTAATATATTCAATGTTCATTCATGTTAATATAGCATGTGCCAGAATTGCTTTCCTCTTTAAGACTGAATAATACCTCATGGTATGCATATACCACATTTTCTTTACTTGTTCATCCACCAGTGGCCTGTGGGTTGCTTCCACCTTTTGGTTATTGGGAAAAATGCTACTATGAACATTGGTATACAAGTATCTGTTCAAGTTCCTGCTTTTAATTCTTTGGGGGTATGTACCCAAAAGTAGAACTGCTGGGTCATATGGTAATCCTATATTTAACTTTTTGAGGAACCTCCAATCTTTTCCACAGAGGCTGCACCCACTTTACACTCCTACCAGCAATGCACAAGGGATCCGATTTCTCCATAGCCTTGCCACCATTTGTTATTTTCTGTTATAATTTTTTAAAATAATAACTTCTCTAATGGGTGTGAAGTGGTTAAATACCCTTTTTTGACTCCCAGTATAAATCTGCTTTCCAAGAATCACATAGGATGATGCCATACTGGCAAGTTACAAAAAAGAGCTTCATGACAATGAATGTGATTTAGGACTGTTTCTTTTCCTGAGACTTACAGCAGGGAAAGAATGGGATTCTTTGTTAGTTGCCAGAGAAGCTTGAGGTCAAAACAGACCCAGATTTCCCTAAGTTGAAGACTGTCCCTTGACAGTGAAAAAGAAAAGAAGAAAAAAACAAAAACTAATCTCTCCAGACGTCCAGTTATAAGTTGAAGGCTGTCCCTTGGCAGTGAAAAAGAAAAGAAGAAAAAAACAAAAGCTAATCTCTCCAGACGTCCAGTTATAAGTTGTTCCTGATGGTCCCGTGGGCCTTGAGTTTCTTTGTCATACAGCTAGTAAGTGTATGACTTGGGCAACATACCTAACCTCCCTATTCTTCTGTTTCCTTATCTGAAAATAAAAGTAATAATTTCTTCCATCATGGGATTGTCATGAGGATAGCATGATTTGATTTATATAATTCCTTAGAACACTGCCTGGCACAGAGTAAATGCTCCATAAATGTTCTTAGCATTTCTCTCCAGCAGTTAGAATGTAATGATGATGATGATGATATGAAAAACCTTAAAAATAGCCTAGTGGGGATGTTGAAGATGGTGGCAGATCAACTTGGGCCAGAATTTCTCATTTATGCTTTTGCTCTTCCTCCTTCAAGAGCCAGGGTTATTTTGAGAGTTGACACAGGCCCAGTGGATCTCAGACAAAGTGCATCTGTCCTGTTTCAGGCATTTATTAAAAAAATGTTGTTGTCTTATTTTGAATTAAGAAAAACTTCGAGAAAAAGAAAAATAACTCTTCAGGTATTCTAGTTTGCAAAGGCCACTGTGATGTGTAGGGTAAGAGTGATGTTCTGAGTTTGCCATGTGTGGGTAACTGAAAAGGGATCAGATGACTCATCTGGTTTGTTTTCCATAATCTCTCATGAACTTGACTCTGCTTATTCAGAGCTTGAAGTGGGAAAAGGAAAAAGATTCCATTGTTGAAAGGAAGAGCTCCTTTTTTCTCTATAAGCATTCTCTCTATATTTACACAGATGACAACCCCTCAGCCCTTTTGTTTTATTCCTTGGTTTACCGGTAATATTGTTTTCGTGATGTATTTATTCTTTTCTATGTATTTTAACCCGAATAGAATCAGATGTTGTTTGTTACCCGGTAAACACTTCCTTGCCCTTTCCACCTACTTACTCATCAGCGTTCTTCCCAGTATCTAACAAGGGCTCAGCAGGAAACAGATGTTACACTTAAATTAGGATAATTTTAGGATGGTTTAATAAGCAGATGCTTTACAAAGACAATGGTGGGATGTAGGGAACCCCAGGGAATAGTGGGTCACCTGGCCTTGGTAACAGAGGGGATGGCAGTGGGAGGAAAAGGATTAGCTCCTGGAATCCCAGTGGAGCCTGTGCGAAGAGGGCCACCTTGAGAGGAGCAGTGCCCATTGCAAGGTGAGGGAAGCAGACAACCAGCAGCAACCCCATGGGGGGTGACCGGGAGGACTAGATATTCCCACTTCTCTCTTTTCCCTCACACCAGTCCCCTGCTAGGACTTCCCACTGGCTGATCCCAAGGGCAACCTGAAGGCATGGCAGCCTATTGATGCAGACTCTACATTCAGTCTTAGCTGGTGGAGCAGGTTTGCAAGGAAGGCAGGAGGTATCCAAGTGCTACCTGTCCTCTTCTTCTCTTCCACGTCTGAGGTGGGGATTCAGTGCCTGCAGCCCGTCTTTCTCCACGGATCATCTTCTCTCTCTCCTGTCATCAACCTCTCCCTCCCCACCATCTCCTTCCCAGCAATGGATCCTTTTGCTCAAGTTGCTCCCATCTGAAAATAGCAACACTAAACAAACCTTCCTCTCCTTGCGTGAGTCCTTTTAGTGTTCTTAAAGAAATGACAGTTAAGACCCAGGGCTGCGTTGATGTTAGCCAGGTGAAGAGTGCATTGCAGGCAAGGAAGATAATAGTCTCAGCAAAGTTCCTGATGAGGAATAAGCAAGGGTCAGTGTGGTTGACACCTGGTGAGCAAGGCACAAGGAGAGATTGAAGGACTAGCCAGGAGCCGGATCAGGCAGGCCCTATGGATTTCAGAAAGGATTTTGGATTTTATCCCAAGGACAAGGGGAAGCTGATCCAGTCACTATGGCTGTTTAACCGGTTACCCCCGAATTTAGTGGTATAAGAATGGCCATTTTATTTTTGCTCAGATTTTGTGGGCCACTAATTCAGAAGTGGCTCAGCTGGGCAGTTCTTGCTCAGATTCTCTTATTTGGTTACGTTCAGATGTTGCCTGGGGTCAGTGACCATGAGCTGAAGTCAAAACTGGGCTGGATGGTCAAGATGTTTCCTCCATGGTTGGCAGTTGGTGGTCTGAGTTTAGCCTAAGCTGCCGACTGGAGTGCCTATAGATGACCTTTCTGGAATGAAGGTCTTAGGGTCATTGAATTTTTATAGCTGGCTTCCCCCAATGTAAGGATCTCAAGGAAAACAGATGGAAGCGTCCTGGCTCTTTTTGACGTAGCCCCAGAAGTCAGTAATGTCACTTCCACAGCATTCTGTTAATTAGAAGTGAGTCGTAGTCTATCCCAGACTCAAGGGTGAAGGGGGTTATACTCCACCTTTTAATGGGAAGAATCCTAATCACATGCGGTCACATGAGCATGTGTGATGGGTGTTATTGTAACCATCGTGGAAAATACAATCTCTCAAGCTATCGAAATATTTTGAACACAGCAGTAATGAAGGCCAATATAGGTCCTACAAAGATCCCTACGCTTGCTGCTCAGACTAAAGTTTAAAGAGTGAACAAAACTGTACATGGTAGTCTGTGGAGCTAGTGCAGGCGAGAGATGATGGTGGCTTGGTGCAGAGGGCTGGAGGTAGAGATGTGGAGCAACAAGCAAATTTGAGTTAAGCTGTAGATGGTATTGCCAAGGCCTGGTGAAGGACTGGGTGTGGAGTATGGTGGAGGAGTGATGCCAAGTTTGACTCCCAGGTGTTTGGATTGGAAGCTACTGGGTAAATGCTGGTGCCATTTACTGAGATTAGGCAGTTAGGTGAAGGAGTGGTTATGAGGGGGATAAGCAAGGCTTCACTTTACATTGAGTGTCAGTTGCTTTGGGGACAACCAAGTAGACTTGTCAAGGGGCTATCTACATGCTTATGTCTGGAGCCCAGAAGAGAAATCCGGGCTAGAGACATAAATGTGGTACCGCTTAGCCAATTGATGATATATAAAGCCATGAGAAGGGATGAGATTCAACTAGAGAAAGGCTGCAGAGATGAGAGACAGGTAGGTGAGAGCGCTGAGAACCCCTATCTAGATATTGAGCAGAGGAGGAGCTTCCAAAGGAAACAGAAATGGCCAGAGACTAAATATATGTTCGGTGGAAGGATATGTATTTTTCCAAAACCACATCAGGCTGATGTCTGCCTTTGATCACAGGTGAAACAAATCTATAAGAAGGAACCGAATGTGGATATGAAACCAATGAGACAACTACAGAACACGCCCATGTATTATCTTCTCAACAGCTTTATGAAGTGGGTCAGGCACACATTATTTTCCTCCGAGGAAAGGCAACTCAGTTTCAAAACCTGATTCTCCAGATCTGTAGAGTTACTGCTTGCTTGCCACTAGCACCCAGGTGATGAGGAGTAGGAGTATGGGAAGGGATTTATCCACCTCCCCTCCACTCATTCTAGCAATCACGACTTTCCCTATACTTGTATTTAAGGACCTCTTCTAGGAATGCAGTCCCAGATGGTCAGCTAGTTATGACAAACATCTTAGTGTGAACTGAGGCAATTTCATGATGGATTGGCTTGCATGTTAACTCGTTTCAGCTATAATTTCCACTTTGCCTTGCAGTCAGGGTTCTATACATGGCTCAAGTCTTATACATACATGGGACTTGGAAGAATGAAGTGATGATGTGTGGCATGGTGGTAGAAGCATTTAGTCTTCTGAGGCAGCTCTGATGAAAAATCCAGGGAAGGAGGTGGATGGTGGTAGGAATGAGGTTTTCCCTATAACAGTCTCACAGTAGGTAGGGTGTTTCTCTTGTCTGCAGCTGTTCCTGGCTGTGTAGCATCTATTTTTGAGCCCTGGCCCTCCTGGAGATGTTGTATGTCACCAAATATTCTCTAATAAATGCCTTCCTGATCTAACTAGCTAGAGTGGATTCTGTTGACTGCACCTGAGAACAATGATGATGCTCAAACTATGTGTGTGTATGTGTGTATCTATCCATCTATCTATCACTTATCTATCTGCTAAAATAGACATAAATATGTTTATGTTGAACAATTCATTTTGGCACAAATCACAGCTTTTATAGTGATTTCAAACTGAAATTGACATTTAAAATTAGTTAGCAGACATAATTGAACATTTAGGATTTTTTTATTGAAGTATAGTTGCTGTACAATATTATATAGGTTACAGATGTATGATATAGTGATTCATAATTTTTAAAGGTTATATTCCATTTACAGTTATTATAAAATATTGACTATATTCACTATATTGTACTATATATATATCCTTGTAGTTTATTTTATACCTGATAGTTTGTACCTCTTACACCCCTATCCCTATATTTCCCCTACCCCTTTCCTCTCCCCACTTGTAACCACTAGTTTGTTCTCTATATCTGTGAGTTTGCTTCTTTCTTGTTATATTCACTAGTTTGTTGTAACACTTAGGATTTTTAAAGCACTATGCTAGTGTACAGGCAGACCGTGGGAGGCATGTTTTGCTAATAGACATGGATGCATTTGATGTAGTGAGTCCTGACCTTCAAAGAATCTCAAAATCTACTGTCACTCTCCTGCTTAAAATTCCCACTGGCTACTAACCTAGGAGGGCAGAGACCATGCCTTTCTCATTCACCACTATATCTAAGGCCTAGCACCGGTTCTCAGTACATATATGGGAGCATACACACATCCCCCACACACATGCACACTCACACACATGTTCACATATATGCACATACATGCATGTACACATGCATTTACTACATGAATGAAGGATACTCTGTGCCAAGGGTCCTCTAAGTAAATATCATAGGGAGAGGTTCTTTGGGGCTATTTAATGCCAGATTAAAACATCTCTTCTCCCAGCCACCAAACCCTAGTTTAAAAATGACTCAATTTTTCTAACATAATTTTCTTATAATAAACTTTCTTTTCCTAGGGTAATTTGCTCAGGTCAGAATTAGCTCAGATGTTTTGTTCTGTTTTCCGATTATGTAGTTTTCCTGAAAATCTGCTTCCTTACTGTTGTCATGCAGACTCCCACTTTGTCAAAACACACATTTCCAGGCAGCTTCTTCTTCTTGGACCTCAACCCCCAGCCAACGATTTCTTTCCAGGACAAGCATTGGCTTATCTATTACCCAGTCTATTCAATCATGCTACCAATCCATACCACCAGCACTATAGAGATTTTTTTTTTTACATTTCCATTCATGATTTTTTTTCCAACTGGGGGTTACTGGTACAGGCAGACAGTGGAAGGCATGTTTTGCTAATACTTCCATTTCATAATGGAGAAAACAGTGAAATTATGAAGCTATGAAATTTACATGAGTTCACGCAGAACTGGAGGAACACAGTTTTTGCTTCTTAAATTGTAATTTCCTTATGATCAGTGTGCTTGTTCAAGGTCATTTGAAATCTGTACTCTAACCACACTCCTAAGGCTTTTAAAGTAGGGATGACTCAGGCATAAAATGACAGTGATGGCTCAAAGGAAATAATTGGGCATCACTTCCAGCCTCAGCTCTCAGACAACACATAAGCTCAACTGGAACTTAGAAGGATATGACAGACATCAGACAGGTGGGCCTCATATTGTTTAGGAAGAGAAGGGACTGAAAGCCTAATGTGTTTTTTTTAGTTTTACATTCTTTGCTGGAATCAGAAATCATCATCCATAAGAACAGAGAGCATCGTAGTCACTTCTAAAAATGCAAAGTTGCCTACCTGCTGCTCTAGCATAAATTTTCTCCCCATCACAGTTCAGAAGAAATTATAATGCATCAGTTTTTAGCTTCCTTTTACATGTGCTTTTCAGGACTATTGATTCTTTGAAAACCTCAGATTCAGTCTTAGATGTTTACAGACATGGCTGTGGTTGACATCATTAACCTCAGCTGGCTTCACTGAAACACTTTGGCACTAGCATATCAGAATACCAGCTTGTGGCACCTCACAAAACTGACTTGACCCACCTTAGGCCAAATCAGTTTAACAAACATTATTGAACATCTTCTCAGACCAAGGCTCTGTAATAGGAGCTCTTGGGAGTAATAGTTGGAAAAATATTTTTCCTGTCATGGTTCTTAGCCTAGTTAGGAAACAGTCAAATGAAAACAAAACAAAACCAAGCAAAACCCATCTAATCACAAACTAAACTATGAAGTGTTATAATACTGGCACCGAAAAAATTCTTTGCAACAATTGAGGTAGAGAAGAGGAAAAACTGAATGTCCAGATTCCAAGCAGTCATCCAATATCACAAAGGGGGTTAACCTCATGGACTCGAGTCACTGTCAATCATCATTCATCTTAGAGATCTTAGAGTAAAAAGTTGGCAAATGATGATAAACTAGAAAAAAAAAAAGTCCAAATGAAACCCAAAGTAACCAGGAAAAAAAAAAAAAGGAAAAATAAAGACCAGAGAAGTAAATTAAGTAAAAACAGAAACACTAAAGAGAAAGTCAGTGAAACCAAAAGTTCGTTCTTTGAGAAGCTTGATAAAATTTATAAGCCACCAGACCAATTGATCAGGAAATGATCAGGAATTAGAGAATTGACATCATAACAGATTCTATAGATATTAAAAGGATAATAAGGGAGTATTGTGATCAACTTTATGCCAGTGAATATGACAATTTGATAAGATGGGAAAATTCTTTGAAAGGCATAACAGCCATAACTCAAAAAAAAGTTAATCTGAAGAGTCTTATGTCTCTTAAATAAACTGAATTTCTAGTTAAAAACCTTCACACACACACACACACACACACACACACACTCACATAAAAGCCAACTCCAGGCACATATGCCTTCCATGGCAAATTCCATTAAATTTTTAAGGAAGACATAATAGTGATTCTACATAAACTCAGAAAATTGAAGAGGAGGAAATACTGCTCAGATTATTCTAGAGGCCATCATTATTCTGACACCGATGGCCAATAAAAATCACAAGAAAAGGAAACTACAGGCTAATATTGCTAATAAACATAGATATAAATTCTAAACAAAAATTTTAGAAGATTAAATCCAACAATATAAAATAGAAAAACAGGGCCTCCCTGGTGGCGCAAGTGGTTGAGAGTCCGCCTGCCGATGCAGGGGATACGGGTTCGTGCCCCGGTCTGGGAGGATCCCATATGCCGCGGAGCGGCTGGGCCCGTGAGCCATGGCCGCTGAGCCTGCGCGTCCGGAGCCTGCGCGTCCGGAGCCTGTGCTCCGCAACGGGGGAGGCCGCAACAGTGAGAGGCCCGCATACCGCAACAAACAAACAAACAAATAAATAAATAAATAAATAAATAAATAAAATAGAAAAACACATCAAGACTATGTGGGGTTTATTCCAGGGATGCAGGGTTAGTATAATGTTCAAAAATCACTTTGTTATAAAGCAGAAACCAACGCACCACTGTAAAGCAATTATACTCCAATAAAGATGTTAAAAAAATCATGTATCTCACCATATTAACAAACTAAAAAAAACCCCAAAACTATATGATCATCTCAATGGACACAGTAAAGCATTATAAAAAACTCAACATCCATTTATGATAAAAACTCTCAGTGAACTAGAAATAGAAGGTACTTTCTTTTTTTTTTTTTTTTTTTTTTTTTTTTTTTTTCCGGTATGCGGGCCTCTCACTGTTGTGGCCTCCCCCGTCGCGGAGCACAGGCTCCGGACGCGCAGGCTCCGGACGCGCAGGCTCAGCGGCCATGGCTCACGGGCCCAGCCGCTCCGCGGCACATGGGATCCTCCCAGACCGGGGCACGAACCCGTATCCCCTGCATCGGCAGGCGGACTCTCAACCACTTGCGCCACCAGGGAGGCCCGAAGGTACTTTCTTAATTTGGTAAGAGCACCTAGGAAAAGTCTACAGCTCACAATACACTTACCTGTGATAGACAATGCTTTCCTCTAAGATTAGGAAGAAGACAAAGATGTTCACTCCCACCATGTTTATTTCACATTGTACTGAAGGGTCTAATCAGTGAAATGAAGTGAGAAAAATAAATAAAAGGCATGCAGGTAAGAAAGGAAGAAGGAAAACCATTTATTTGCATACTACATAATCATCTATGTAGAAAAATCTGATGAAACCTACAGAAAAAGCTATTAGGACAAATGAGCAACTTAAGCAAACCACTTACAATTTCATAAAAATATAATACATTAAAGGATAAATATGACAAAATATGTACAAAACTTGTACACAATAAACTACAAAAACTTTTGAGAGAAATTAACATCGTCTAAATAAATGGAGGTAAATAACACATTTGTGTCAAGTTTGTTAAGATACCAGTTTCCTCTAAACTGATCTGTAGATCCAATATAATTCCAAGCGAAACCTAAGCGTGTTTTCTGCTAGAAATTGATAAGCTTATTCTAAAATTCATATGGATGGCAAATGTTCTCAAAGAGTCAAAAGAACTCTGAAAAAGAAGAATAAAGTTAGGGGCTAACACTATCTTATTTCAAGATTAATAATAAAGGTACTGTCCTGACATTGCCCTAAAAATAGACAAATTGATCAAAGGAACTGAACAGAAAGTCCAGAAATGACCCACACATATATGAACAACTGATTTTTGACCAAAATGCAAAGCGAATTCAGTGGAAAAAGACAGTGTTTTCAAACCAAAAATAAAGTAAAAGATTTAACCTAAAAGATATATAGAATTTTATAGTTAAAATTTTGTAAGTAGGAGTTTGTAACTAAATACACATTGTTTTTGAGAGCCATATGCTATCTTAAAAAATATGTACTAGGCCACAAAGGAAATCCCAATAAATTCCAAAGCATTGGCATCATACAAATAATGTTCTCTGACCACAACACAGCACAGTCAGAAATTCTTGATGAAAGGAGAGCTTAAAAAAATCTACCTTCATATAATTTGAAAAATATTACTAACTAATTCCTATATGAAAGAGAAAATTATGAAATGCTTAAAGCTTGATAGCAAGTGGTACATGTCAAATTTTGTGGAACAGAGCTAGTGACTATTTAAAACTTTGATTATATTCTTGGAATAACAAGAAAGAAAATACATAAACAAGAAGCTAGTAAAAGAATGACAGAATAAATCTAAATCAACAAGAAGGAAAGAAATAACAATGCTAAGGCAGAAATTAATAAATTTTAGAACAACAGCAATAACAAAAAATAGGGAAATTTGACACAAAAGCTGATTTGCCGCAAAGACTAATAAGAACTCTGGTAAGACTAATTACAAAACACAATGCAATAATGAAATGAAAAGAAGGGTATGATAGTTGTAGATATTGAAATGAAGGTTTTATTAAAAAATTAAAGAATATTTTGAACAAAAATGTGCCATAAATTTGGAAAACCCAGAGTAAATATATAAATTTCATAATATGTCAGAATTGTCAAAAGAAGAAATGAAACACTATAATAAATTATGATTCCAGAAATTAAATTATAATTAATCCTCCATTCTCCATCAGATATTCTCCCCCAGTCATTTCTGGATCCAAATAGTTTCTCTGATTTATTCTACAAATTTCAAAGAAAAGGTAATCCCTGTGTAGATTGCTCTAAAAAATAGAAAAAAAAAAAAGAAAATGCTTACTTCATTTTATGAGACTAGTACAACTTGACACTAAAAGCTAGTTTAAGAAAAGGTAATTTTAGGTTAATATCACTTAAGAACAGCTGTAAAACTTTTTAAATAAAAGTGCTATCCTTCTAAATCATGATCACATAGATTTTTTTTCCAGGAATGAAAGGATGGTTGAATGTCAGGAAAATATATCCACACAACTCACCACATTAATGAACTAAAGAAAAAAAATCTATTTGATGCAGAAAAATCACTTGCTAATTTTCTTTCCTTTTCCTTTTTAACATCTTTATTGGAGTATAATTGCTTTACAATGTTGTGTTAGTTTCTGCTTTATAACAAAGTGAATCAGCTATACATATACATACATCCCCATATCTCCTCCCTCTTGCGTCTCCCTCCCACTCTCCCTATCCCACCCCTCTAGGTGGTCACAAAACACCAAGCTGATCTCCCTGTGCTATGAGGCTGCTTCCCACTAGCTATCTATTCTACACACATTTACTATGAAAGCTCACAGATAAGTAGGAGAGAGGGAAACCACCTTAACTTAGAAGTGGATATTGACCCAAATCTCAAAGCACACATAGTGCTTTATTATAAAATTCAAATTTTTACCTCTGAGTTCAGTAAAAAAACCAAGTATGTCTGTTATTGCTGCTACAGGTCAGTGTGGAACTAGAGGGCCTTTCAATTAAATTAAAAAATTTTATAAAGCTTTAAGATTTAGAAGAGAGTAGATAAAATTATTACATACAGGTGATATCTTAATTAACATATAAACCCCAAAAGAATCAAAGAAAGATTCATGCAACTAATAAGAAATTTCTGGATATAATATCAATAAACAACATTAGTAGTACTTACTTATACCAACAATAACAAGGTAAAAGTTGTTTTGAAAACTAAGATGCCACTTAACAGTAGCAACAACAAAATCTCCTATAAATTGTCTGGAAATTAAAAGAATGATAAAGAATTCAGAAGTCCTTAAAGGAGAATATTTTTTTAATATTAATATATTAATATTAATATAATGGACTTGAGGATATGGGGAGGGGGAAGGGTAAGCTGTGACAAAGTGAAAGAGCGGCATGGACATATATACACTACCAAACGTAAGGTAGATAGCTAGCGGGAAGCAGCCGCATAGCACAGGGAGATCAGCTCGGTGCTTTGTGACCGCCTGGAGGGGTGGGATAGGGAGGGTGGGAGGGAGACGCAAAAGGGAGGGGATATGGAAACATATGTATATGTATAACTGATTAAATTTGTTATAAGGCAAAAAATTAAAAAAAATAAATTTAGTTTTTTATTGAAGTATAGTTGATTTACAGTATTGTGTTAATTTCTCCTGTATAGAAAAGTGACTCAGTTATACACATATATACATTCTTTTTTATATTCTTTTCCATTAAGGTTTATCCCAGGATATTAAATATAGTTCCCTGTGCTATAAAGTAGGACCTTGTTGTTTATCCATTTTATATGTAGTAATTTGCATCTACAAACCCCAAACTCCCAGTCCGTCCCTCCTCCACCCCCCCTCCCCCCTTGGCAACCACAAGTCTGTTCTCTATGTCTGTGAGTCTGTTTCTGTTTTGTAGGTAGGTTCATTTGTGCCATATTTTAGTTTCCACATATAAGTGATATCATATGGTATTTGTCTTTCTCTATCTGACTTACTTCACTCAGTATGATAATCTCTAGGTCCATCCATGTTGCTGCAAATGGCGTTACTTTGTTCTTCTTTTATGGCTGAGTAGTATTCCATTTTATATATGTACCACACCTTCTTTATCCATTCCTTTGTTGATGAACATTTAGGATGTTTCCATGTTTTGTCTGTTGTGAATAGTGTTGCAGTGAAGATTGGGGTGCATGTATGTTTTCGAATTATGGTTTTCTCTGGATATATGCCCAGGAGTGGGATTGCTGGATCATATGGTAATTCTCTTTTTAGTTTTCTGAGGAACCTCCATACTGTTTTCCATGGTGGGTGCACCAATTTACATTCCCAACAACAGTGTAGGAGGATTCCCTTTTCTCCATATCCTCTCCAGCATTTGTTATTTGTAGACTTTTTAATGATGGCCATTCTGACCAGTGTGAGGTGATACCTCATTTTAGTTTTGATTTGCATTTCTCTAATTATTAGTGATGTTGAGCATCTTTTCATGTGCCTGTTGGCCATGTGTATGTCTTCTTTGGAGGAACGTCTATTTAGGTGTTCTGCCCATTTTTCGATTGGGTTGCTTGTTTTTTTGCTGTTGTATATGCTGTTTGTATATTTTGGAATTAAGTCCTTATTCGTTGCATCGTTTGCAAATATTTTCTCCCATTCCATAGGCTGTCTTTCTGTTTTGTTTATGGTTTCCTTTGCTGTGCAAAATCTTGTAAGTTTGATGAAGTCCCACTTGCTTATTTTTGTTTTTATTTCTATTGCCTTGGGACACTGACATAAGAAAATATCGGTACAAATTTTTTTTAATTTATCTATTTTATTTATTTATTTTTGGCTGTGTTGGGTCTTTGTTGCTGTGTGCGGGCTTTCTCTAGTTGTGGTGAGTGGGGGGCCACTCTTCTTTGTGGTGCACGAGCTTCTCATTGTGGTGGCTTCTCTTGTTGTGGAGCATGGGCTCTAGGTGCACGGGCTTCAGTAGTTGTGGCACGCAGGCTCAGTAGTAGTGGCTCATGGGCTCTAGAGTGCAGGCTCAGTAGTTGTGGTGCACGGGCTTAGTTGCTCCACGGCATGTGGGATCTTCCTGGACCAGGGCTTGAACCCGTGTCCCCTGCATTGGCAAGTGGATTCTTAACCACTGCACCACCAGGGAAGCCCAATATATTTTTTTAAAAGAATCAATTTTATTTATTTATTTTTGGTTGCATTGGGTCTTCGTTGCTGTGTGCAGGCTTTCTCTAGTTGCGGCGAGTGGGGGCTACTCTTCATTGTGGTGTGCGGGCTTCTCACTGCAGTGGTTTCTCTTGTTGTGGAGCACGGGCTCTAGGCATGCAGGCTTCAGTAGTTGTGGTACGCGGGTCAGTAGTTGTGGCTCATGGGCTCTAGAGCGCAGGCTCAGTAGTTGTGGCACACGGGCTTAGTTGCTCCGCAGCATGTGGGATCTTCGTGGACCAGGGCTCAAACCTGTGTCCCCTTGGCAGGTAGATTCTGAACCACTGCGTCACCTGGGAAGTCCCAACATTGTAAAGATATTAATTCTCCTCAAAATAATCTATACCAGGCATTAGCAATCTAAACCTACAGGTCACGTCTAGACCACCACCTCCTTTTGTAAATAAAGTTTTATAGGAACACAGCCACATTGTTTGTTTACTTATATCTTAGGCTGTTTTTGTTCTGCAATAGCAGAGATGAGTAGTTGCCACACAGAATATATGGTCTGCAAAAACTAAATATTTACTACCTGGCTTTTACAGAAAAAAGTGTACAGGCCCCTGATTTATCAGTTTAATGCTATTCCATGGAAAATGTCTCAGTACTTCTTGGGAAAATCGACAAACTTACTTTGAAGTTATATGAAGATTAAATCCATGAATAAAAATAATTCTGAGAAAGATAATGGAGGTTGACCTTATCAGATTAAGACACATTGCAATGCTATTTTCATTAAAACAGCATGTACTCTATAGGAACAGTCAAAAGGTCTAATGCTATACAATAGATGCAGATCAAAGTAAAATGGGAACTTGTTATAAGATAGAAGTGTCATCACAAATTAGTGGGGAAGGATAAATAATTTAGTAAATTGTTTTGTTAAAGGTGAATTGATGTATGAATAAAAGTAAGGTTGAATTCCTTCCTCACAATTTTATCCCATGCCTAAAGATAAACTGCAAAGTAATTAAAACTGAAATATGGAAAGAAAAACTATAAAGTGGAAAAAAAAACTTGGAAGAATATCTTTGTGAATTTAGGATGGTTCACAGCTTTTGAAACAAAAGTAGAGAGTACTTGGAAGCTCGAAGTAGACAGTGTAAGTAAAATAAAATTTTAAGTTAAAGAGGGAGGTTGATGGATTTGTCAACACATATAAAGGAACTGTGTTTAATGAAGTACACTGCAGAGAAAGTTAACAGATTTATGATACACTCTAAGAAGATTTTTGCAACATCTATAATCGACCAAGCACTTATAGAAAAATAAAAGCAATATCTATAAACTTGCAAGAGAAAATGAAAAACAAAAGTTAAAATGACAAAGGAATCAAATAAGCATTTTCAGAAGGGGAAACAGAAAAGATGAAGCGTATGAGAGATGTTTGTTTTCAGTAGAAATCAATGAAATCAAATTCAGCTAACAATGCAGTTAACCAATTTACACCCACTAGATTGCAAAAATGAATGAAGTGGATGCTATTAAGTGCTGATGGGAGTATGAGGAAAGGGGAACCGTCCTGGCCTGCTGGGTACACTGTCAATTGGTGCATCCTTTTAAAAGAACAGTATAGCTATACTTAAGAAGTTAAATATGTGATACTCTATGACTCTTCAATCCTACTTCTGGGTAAATAACCCAGGGACATTTTTGTGCGATTGTAGAAGAGACATCTGTAAGGTTTTCATTTCACCGTTGTTGGTGATAGCAGAAGTTGAAGTGATATCACTAGAAGAAAAGACAATAAAAGGTGTTTTCTGCAGAGGATGGACACTGTACAGCAAATGCAAGAAATGGATTAGATTTACATTTACCAGCATGGATAGATTTCACATATGTTTGAATAGATAAGAGTGACAGCACTGGATCATTTTGAAAAGTTAAAAAATTCCCCATAAAATTAATAAATGATATTTCCCAGGACGATATGTTTGAAAATAAAGGCATGACAGATGGAAAGACATACAGTAAAATCAAGAGAGAAGGTATTTAGAGTCAAGGGTAATGACAGCAGAAATTAATAATAATAATAATGATGATGATGATGATAAAAAACAGATGGGGGCTTCGTGTGGTCTAGTAATGATAGTTTGCCCTGAACTGAGGGGGGTCACCTGAATAAACACAGAGAGCACCCTGCAACCCCCATAAAGAAAGGACAGCTCTCTCAATGTCAGTGATACAAGACAGCAACCACAGTCGACTTGGGAATAAAAGTCCCTCGAAATTTCTGACATTGAAAGAACTTGGAAAGGAGAGGGAGATGGCACAGTTAGTTGGTATCTAAAAAATGACAAAGACATAATATATGCTAGATGGACAGGGATAATAATTGGGCTTCTAAGGACAATTTGTGAAAACCAGTTTTACAGTATTGAAATAGAATGTGGACCATAACAGTCAAAACACTTCCTGTTTTAAGGTCTGTAAACCAAATTTTTATAAATGAAGTCAATGGTCCTAAATGGACTCGTGGACCCAGGTGCTATCACCAACTGAAGGGCTTTTAGCTCAAATTTTGATTTAGGGAAAAAAGCAATAATTTACCAGGATTCCTCAGCCCTGACAGCTCTCAAAGGCCTTGGTGATTACATTTGGAGAAAGGACATACAGAGACACTTTTAGCACCCACATTTCCTCTGAATGAATTGTCTTCTTTTTCCATATTTATTATTGCTTTTGCAAACTGAAAAGTTATGCTTTAAACAGAGCTTGGGTTCAGTCACCCTCTTGTTGTCCATTTGAGTACTAGTTTGGAATCTAACAAAGATAGAACAAAACTAACATTGGATTCAGTCCCTGCCTTAAGTTTGGTGCTTCTGCCTCTAATGTTTCTCCCTAGGAACTCTGAAAGAACCCAGCATGCCCAGCAGATACCCCAAATTGGCTGGTTTCCCTTCTCAGAAAATTGCCACCTTTTCTAATTTTCTTTTTGGAACTACTAAGTGCTGAAATATGGTTGTAAACCAAACTAAATCAATTCTTTTTTTTATGCTAAAAATGTGTTTGTTGTTCTGAAATGTAAAGTTTCTGACAGATTATTGTGTAACATTTTCTGTTTTAAAACTTTTATTTTGTATTGGAGTAAAACTGATTAACAATGATGTGTTACAGGTGTACAGCAAAGTGGTTCACTTATACCCGTATAAGTATCTATTCTTTTTCACATTCTTTTCCCATTTAGGTTATTACAGAATATTGAGCCAAGTTCCTTTCATTTTTTTCCTAAAGGCTTTTTTTGTTCGAATTCAGTATTTGAATAAAATCACCTTTGAAGCAGCAGCTATCAACCCTGAAAAGCAATTGATGGTTTCATTAATCTTTTTTCTGAGAAAACCTTAGTTGTAAGGCTAAAACATCTGCTGTAAGTAGGATTTAACATAACAGTATTTCAAAAGTAGGCTTTTTATTGCCAGATCTTTGCTTGATTTTAGTATAATATAAAGCATGTGTTAATAAAAAAAGAACAACTCTACCTCCATTGCTAATAAAACCTATAAAAAATGAGTTGTATGACAAGTAGGAAGATACCAGTATCTGGCTGTGAGTAATAAAGGGTCTGTCAAGTAAGGTTTCATACGTAGGTAGCTAACGAGCATCAGAGCTTGGAAGGATAAATATGTTTCTGCAAGTGGAACAAAGGCATTATAAACGGAGAGAAAAGAATGTTCAGGTGCCCAGAGGAGACCTGCAAAGGTTTCTACTGCGATCGCAGTTTAAAATATTGACTTTCACCTGGGTTTGGGGTAGGTTCAGATAAAGCGTGATGTTGACTCCAAGCCATAGGTCTGCATCTTTGAATATATGTATCTCCACCTCACCATTGGGATGTGTATCTCAGAATCCTACTATCTTAAGTCCGGTTCCCTAGAAAAGAAAGACTGAGGCAAATTGTACAAGCTAATGTTTTATTAAAGAGTCCAATTCTAAGATTGCAGCAGAGAGGAAGTGAGGTCTGGAAGCAGCAAAAGCAAATACAAGGTAGTGTTGTTTTTTTTTTTGGTACGCGGGCCTCTCACTGTTGTGGCGTCTCCCGTTGCGGAGCACAGGCTCCGGACGCCCAGGCTCAGCGGCCATGGCTCACGGGCCCAGCCGCTCCGCGGCATGTGGGATCTTCGCGGACCGGGGCACGAACCCGTGTCCCCTGCATCGGCAGGCGGACTTTCAACCACTGCGCCACCAGGGAAGCCCAGGTAGTGTGTTTTTGTGCTGGAGAGACACTCCTGCAAGAAACCCAGCTGATTGCCTTATCCTGTGTAGTGTCATTGGCGAGTCTGTAGGGAACCCCCTGGCCTGGGAATTATTCTTGGGGTAGAGGGGTGGGAATAAGGAAGGGTAAAGCATCTATCCATCAGCTGCTTCATCTCTTGTTTCTTTGGGGTCTGAGTCTGGATTACTGTTCCTGATTCATTACTCATTCTTCCTCAGAGAAATATATATCCTTGCACACTCTTTGCCATGGGACTTTGTAGTCCTCCAGCTGGGTTGGGTGGGGTATATTTCCCATCCCGCTGATGCTGTGCTTGGCCACTCTTATGCAGAGCAGCTCACCGAGTGCTCACTGACTGATGAAAAACATGACAATGGGATAATTTGATAAGATTATCCAGAAGATTATAAAAGCCCGGATCACAGAATTCCAAGCTGTAAACAGGTTCTGAGCACAAAGGAATCCCACCCAGATTAGGTGTACCCACACAGCTGAAAAAATGTGTGGTCGGAATTTGGGAAAGAAGTCCGCCAGTCAGGGCTCAGATGTTCTTGTCTGAGAGAGTAGCGGAAGCAAAGAGACCTTACAGATGGAGGGAAAAGTGCTGGCCGTGGAAGTGAACTGGGGAGCATAGTAGCTAGTGGGCAAAAGGAAGGAAAACATTGTCAAGATGGAGGGTGGGAAAGAGTTGGGCAACTCCAGCTAGCTGGAATAAGAGAGTATTTTCTCTCACAGGTAAGGCTGTTCCTCCATTGCCCTGTTAGTCCACATGCTTCTGCGTAAATCTTCTTCATAACTACATAAAAGTTTGAGCTAAGTTTGAGCAGCTAGGTAGTGGGTATGATCACAGACTCAGCATCACACCGATCTGGGCTTAAATCCTGCTTCTTTTTCTGTGTCACTGTGAGTGGTTTTCTAAATTTCTTTCAGCCTTGGTTTCTCACCTGTAAAATGAGGATAATGAAAGTCACTATTTCATTGAGCTTTGGGTCAGTGATAAAGATAAATGATTTGATGAATGTTTTATAGTCATTAGCGCTGTTGGGTGGGGGATTGTGCATCTCCCAGGTCCACGGTAACATTGCATGTCCTAGCTCCTTGTTGGAAGAGTGGTGCCATATGACTTATTCTGGCCAATGAATCATGGCTGGAAGCCATGGGTGCCATTTGGGGGCTGGTATATAACCCTCTGGAGATCCCTTTCCCTCTAGCATGGTGATCAAGTGTCCAAGATAGCGGCCTCTCTGTTAATTTTCTCCGCAAATAACTCCTGTGAGCAGAATCCCATTGTCGAGCTGCAGTGTACCTGGAGCTCGTGAGCATGTCATCAATCTTCACTGGTAAAAGCCACTAAGATCTTTGATGGCGTTAGTCACGGCAGCATAACCTGTCCTTTCCTGATACAGCATGAAAGCACTTGATGAAGCTTCTGGCCTGGCACATGGCAAGTACTCAAAAATACTGTTATCAAATTGGAAATCTTATTATGATTCAATTAGGCATATTCTCCAAAGAGCTTTTGTTTTAATGTCTTATTGGTGAGAAGGAGATAGGAAGGAAGAAGCAGACAGACCTGAGTATCTGTGGAATTTTAAGGTTTCTTTTGTATAATCATTAGTGTTATGATCGTAATGAACAAGAATACAGGAAGATCCTTATTACACATGCATTTATCTTAGAAAAGTCTGAAAATGTTGAGACAAGTAACTGATTGCATGAAAAGTTTATGCAGAAGCTTAAGTATAAATGTGTGTCAATTTCCTCTGCTAGTTTAATACCTATGATCATTTCCACCTGGTCGTTTACTTGGATGATAACTCCAGATAATATATTCATTCAAGGGCTATTATAAAAATAATAGGACAGAAGATGAGAAAGCATCCTGTTAGCTTTCTTAAGGTGACATTCACAGTGTTACATCAGTGATCTCCAAATGCCAGTCATGCATGTGCTGTTTCAGAATCACCTGGGGAGTTAAATGGAAAACCTTTTTATTTTGAAATAAATTTAAATCGACACAAAAGTTGCAAGATTAATATACAGACCTCCTGTATTCTGTCAGGACTTGCTAATTTTTAACATTTTCCACATTTGTCTCCTCTCTCCTGAGACAAGGATATTCTTTTTTTTTTTCTAACAGCAACTCTTTATTGTATCAATGCTAGCTGAATCAAATATCACAAAGTAAACACCAAAGGCTTCTCAAAAATCATATTTACACAGTGTTTTACAATATATGGAAATGCTTATTCTACAGTAAGTTTTTAAATACTAAATTTTATCTGATGTCATATGTAAAAAAGTATGCATAGAAAAAAGTTTTAACATATGTATATATGTGCATAAAAAAAACAGAACAAAATACACTGAAATGCTAGCAGTGGTTATCTGGGTGGTGGGATGCCACCAGGCAGGTGGGCAGCCTCTTTATCTGGAAGCTGCATGGTCGGGGCCAGGCCACAAAGGATATCCTTTTAAGTTATCACTGTACAGTTCTCAAGTTCTAAGGATTTAACATTGATTTACTCTTTTTAATCTAGTCTACAATCCAATTTAGTCTTATAGTCCAATTTGTCAGTTGTCTTAATAATGCTTTTTATAGTATAATTTTCCCTTCAGTCCAGGATTCAGTCCAGGATTATGTGTTGCATTTAATTTCTATGTCTCGTTAATCTCTTTTCATCTGGAATATTTCAGACTTTGTCTTTTGTTGTACTGACACCTTTGAAAATACAAGTCAGCTAATACATAGAATGATCCTCACATTTTTTTTTTTTTCGGTACGTGGGCCTCTCACTGTTGTGGCCTCTCCCGTTGCGGAGCACAGGCTCCAGACGCGCAGGCTCAGCGGCCACGGCTCACGGGCCCAGCTGCTCCGTGGCATGTGGGATCCTCCCAGACCAGGGCACAAACCCGTGTCCCCTGCATCGGCAGGCGGACTCTCAACCACTGCGCCACCAGGGAAGCCCCTCACATTGTTTTTGTTTCATGTTTTCTCATAATTAGATTCAGGTTACATATCCCTTGCCAGAATATTACAACAGTGATGCATGTATTTTTAAGGGCAAAGGTGCTTCATACCCATCTGCCACTCCTGGGTGATGTTCATTTTGATCACCCAGCAAAGGTTTTGCCCAGTTTTTCCATTGGACAGTTAGTATTATTCCTCTTGCAAATAACAAGAAATTTATGGGTAACTAATTTAAGATTATGCATATATTCTACTCCTCATCAAATGTTCCATCTTAGATTTAACAACCATTGTGGATCCTCCACATTTATCAGCTGGTCTTCTATATTAAGGAGTAACTTAATATTCTATTCTACCTACGTAGCTACATATGTGTCTTGTATGTTTCTATGTACCCATGACTAATCTATCGCTCTATCAATCTATCATCTATCTTCATTATCAGATGTACTCATCGATTTCTATTTTATTCAATGGATTAATTATAATCTATAACTATTCTTACTTATTTTGATGCTCAAATTGTCCCAGCTTTGGCTAGTAGGAGCCCCTTCAAGCTGACCAGGTTGGCTCCTATGTCTTTTCTTACATGCTCCCATTGTGTGTGTGTGTGTGTGTGTGTGTGTGTGTGTGTGTGTGTGTGTGTGTTCTGGCAACACTTCCTTAATTTCCTGTAAGGCAAGATGTTCCAGGCTCATCTTGTACCTAACCTGCCTCAGATCTGGATTTATAGATCCCAACCCTAAGCTAACTGAATTAAACGTCACAGGGTAGAGCTCAGATACCTGTATTTTTAAAGAAAACCTCCTAAATATTTCTGATGCTCAGGTAGCAACATGGATACTGTATTGTTTAATAAAAGTGGTTATAAAATGCCCCATAGTTGTGTCAATGATCAGATTCTCTGGCCCTATGATGGGTCCTTGATTCCTTCAGGACTCTTGCAGACCATTGAAATGACACTCCACTACCCTCTAGAAATGTCACCCTACTCACTGGTCAAAATTGTGACAAAATCGCTCTCTCTTTGGTGCTTCCTTTCTAGCCTGGTTCTAGTTCTGCTTTTCCTTGGCATCTTTAAATTCTACCTTCAGATGCTTAGTGCTTTCTCATTCTCTTCCTTCCTCTTCTGAGCCAACATTTGACAGCATTAAAAAATGCTTTACATCTTTCAGGAAGGAGAGCGAGTTGTTGAATATCAGGGTTTATTCATTCAGTTAGTCAACAAGTTCTTATTGATTAATCTGAAGCCCGAACTTGCTGGGGTTATTTCTAAAATGTGCATGAAATCAAGCTTCCTCTTTATTTAAATGGGCTGAGTGCAAAGAGCAACAGTATTCAAAGCCTACTATTATTATTATTTCTCTCTGCCCTTTGCTTTTGGTCTGAGTGCTTAGGTGTCTTTTATTGAGGAGATGCTCTAAAATGAGCAACTGATAAAAAGTTTTGGCTAAAAGATTAACTCATATTAAAATTTTAGTATGAGTTCAATAGCCCCATCCTCTGGCATACACATTTGCATGTGTGCTTTTCTATTTGCTTCCTCTGCAAATACTTCATGAGTGAATTTTTGTATGTACTTATTGACTAGAGAAAAGGAGCCGGTGTGGGAAAGAAGGATGCACAAGAGTTGAATGTGGAAGGTGGTGGAGGTAAGGCAGGCATTAAATGCTTAAGACAGACAAACAGATGTCCAGCTAAGGCCCTGTGTCCAGGCAGAAGGAAGAACTAGAGCAGTGGGATGAAGATGAATCCTCATGGGTGTCACCACTGAAGAAGGAATTTTTGGTACGAGACATTCAAAGGCAAAGAGGCTTCCCTGAAAGCAAGATAGACATCACCGATTGTTGACATGGAGCCCCAGGAAACTCAGAGTGGAGTACTGCCTAGAAATAAGGCTTGGGGACAGGAAGAGGAATCATTTGTTTTGTATGGCAAAAGGGTCTGAAAGATATTTCCTCCTAATTTAAAGCATAGAACAGACTTCTCAGAGGGTCACTGTGATCTCAGGTGTCTACACTGAGGGGCCCACATGGAGAAATTCCCTAAGCCAGAGGCATTTCTTGCTGTGGTCTCTCCAACAGCAAGGAGTTGCTGTAATGACTTGTCTGTGTATAGCCAGAGCAGTCCTCACTACTGGAGAAAAAAAGCTTTGTCAGACTGAAGCCTGCACTCTCACAGCTGTCAAAAAGTCACCCTGGGGAAATTGTCTGCTGGCCAGGGAGTGTGCAGATCTATTTGATCCTGTTTCTTCTTTAAGCTTCTTTTCAGTTGTCAGTAGCAGAGTTTCCTGAGCTGCTGCTGGTGCAATGAAATGAAAGTTTCATTCACACCAGTGTCAAAGGGTGGGTCCTTTAACCACCTGTGGATCTTCTTCTGTCAATCATTTCCCTGTCATGGAAACATACAGCATCTTTCCTTTCAATCCTAATGCCTGCAACACCCTCGTGGCCCTCACTGCACAGCTCTGGCTTGGATGGGGCAAGAGCCGAAGAGCAATTGACCAGGAAGCAAAGGAGCTGTGTGAAAGGTAGGCGGGGCATTAGGACAGGGAACCGGGGGCTCCGATCCAGAACATCTTTATTGCTGGGATCAGGGGCAAAACTACAAAGCTGGTCAGAAGAAAGGAGATGGCAGTAAAAAGTAGCAAGTGGCTAAACCAAGTCAGGTGCAGTGTGGGTCAAGCTCAGCAGAGCTCCTGAAAGATTGAGGTCTTTCTCCCTGCAGGCTGTCTGGAAAGCGGGTAAATGCTTTGCTAAAATCTGGTTAGAGACACAGCTGTAGGGAAACCTGGAGGGCAAATGCATGTGGTGAGGTTGTCATTTAGCAAAGGCAGAGTTTTGAGAAATTCAGTGTTCCTGTTGCACAGTTATAAGTCTTCCTTCATTGTAAATTAAATGAGTTCATGGTTTCAGAAAATAAACCAAAAATAATTTGTGGATCATCTTTGGATGAATAATAGCAATCCTTTAAAGAGACGAAATGCAGAAACACGTACTTCTTAATAAAGGAACACAGTGAAATTGCTTGCTGGTCGGCAGATGACAGCACAGAGAATTGATGTGCTCTTAATCAGGGTGTGTTTGGTCTGTCAGGCTCAGCGAGGAAGGTTTATTTTCTGTGTTTTGCTGACTTGTACAATTCCTACCTTAAGGAAAACAACAGCAACAACAAATCAGTTACTGAAAGCCCCTCTTAACAGCACTGGTTGAATAATTTACTGTTCTTGTCACTTGTCTGTCCAAATGGCAGGAACAAGTCTGTGGCTGAGTCCCTGTGAGTCAGCAGCCCCTGGGTCCCTGGGTCAGGTGGCGCCTCCCCTCCCAGCTCTGTCTTCGGGAGCCCTTCTCTCCCAGCAGGAGCCCTTTGAAGTTACAGGCTGAGTCTCCTGTCAATGACCTCACTCAAGTGGAGGGACAGGGCTGTCTTCTAAACAGATTTTTAGGATTTATGGCATTTGCTTTGAGCATCCTCTGAGCAAAATACTACAGGAGACTAATATGCAATGAATCAGGAAAATAGGCTTTATAATCCTGTATTGGGTTTTATCCAGAGACCATCCGTATGTAATATTAGCATTTCACAGTATTTCCTAATGCTTTGCCTACTCATCTTGGATTCCGGTGCAGCTCACTCTGTGACAGCTGCTGCCTGGTTCCTAGAAACCAGGAACCAGGCTTCCCAGGTTCCTGGGAACCTGGGAACATACATACTGGCGCTGTATGTTTCCATGACAGGGAAATGATTGACAGAAGAAGATCCACAGGTGGTTAAAGGACCCACCCTTTGACACCAGGTCCAGGCTTCCCC
This sequence comes from Mesoplodon densirostris, assembly GCF_025265405.1. Lineage (NCBI taxonomy): Eukaryota > Metazoa > Chordata > Mammalia > Artiodactyla > Ziphiidae > Mesoplodon > Mesoplodon densirostris. Next base: position 19,772,540 of record NC_082677.1, read on the forward strand.
CATAGGGGAGAGACGGAGGATGTCATCAAATGCTCAAGTAATGAGGTCAAGAGAGGTTCATGTCTAACAGAAGCCCTCACTCTGTGTGCTTAGAAGAGCAGGCAAAAATATTAGAAAAGAGAGCAACTTTGAGAGAGATGGAAGTATCTGTTGAAAGCATCTTTGTGCTGGAGGTGGTTCACTTATGTATGTGCATAAGTGTGCGTCACTGGACTGCAATAGCATTCATTGATCCTTCTGTTTGTGTCAGACTCTAGAGCAGCACTGTCCTATAGAAATATAATTTGAGCCACATATGCAATTTTATTTTATTTTTTAAAATTATTTTTTATTGTTTAAATTTTTTATTTATTTTTAATTGAAGTATAGCTGATTTACAATGTTGTGTTAATTACTGCTGTACAGCAAAGTGATTCACTTATACATATATATACATTCTTTTTTTAATATTCATTTCCATTATGGTTTATCGTAGGATACTTTGCAGTTAGCAGATCTAAGCTAACCTCAAATGGATAAACAACAAGGTCCTATTATATAGCACAGAGAACTATATTCAATATCCTGTGATAAACATATGCAATTTAAAATCTAGTAGTCACATTAAAAACATTAAAAGAAATGGGCAAAATTAATTTTAAAAATATATTTTATTTGGGACTTTCCTGGTGGTCCAGTGGTTAAGACTTTGCCTTCCAATGCAGGGGGTCCGGGTTTGATCCCTGGTCAGGGAGCTAAGATCCCACATGCCTCAGGCCAAAAAACCAAAACATAAAACAGAAGCAGTATTGTAACAAATTCAGTAGACTTTAAAAATGGTCCACACTGAAAAAAAAACTTAAAAATATATTTTATTTAATCCAAGCTACCCCCAATATTATCATTTTGACATGTAATCAGTACAAAAAATTATCACAGTGAGATACTTTACATTCTTTTATTTTACAGTCTTTGAAATCTGGTGTGTATTTTACACTTTAAAAAATTTTTTTTGTTGGAGTATAGTTGATTTACAATGTTGTGTTAGTTTCAGGTGTAAAGCAAAGTGAATCCGTTATACATATACATATATCCAGTCTTTTTTAGATATTTTTCTCATATAGGCCATTACAGAGTATTGAGTAGAGTTCCCTGTGCTATACAGTAGGTCCTTATTAGTTATCTATTTTATATATAGTAGTGTGTCTATTGTCAATCTCAATCTCCCAATTTATGCCTCCCCCACTCCACCCCCCCGTAACCATAAGATGGTTTTCTACATCTGTAACTCTGTTTCTGTTTTGTAAATAAGTTCACTTGTACCATTATTTTAGATTCCACATATAAGCAATATTTGTCTTTCTCTGCCTGACTTATTTCACTCAGTACGACAATCTCTAGGTCCAACCATGTTGCTGCAAATGGCATTATTTCATTCTTTTTGATGGCTGCGTAATATTCCATTGTATATATGTATTACATCTTCTTTATCCATTCCTCTGTCGATGGACATTTAGGTTGCTACCATGTCTTGGCTATGATAAATAGTGGTGCAATGAACATTGGGGTGCATGTATGTTTTCAAATGATGGTTTTCTTAGGGTATATGCCCAGTAGTGGGATTGCTAGGTTACATGGTAGTTCTATTTTTAGTTTTTTAAGGAACCTCCATACTGTTCTCTATAGTGGCTGCATCAATTTCCATTCCCATCAACAGTGTAGGAGGGTTCCCTTTTCTCCACACCCTCTCCAGCATTTATTGTTTGTGGATTTTTTGATGATGGCCATTCTGACTGGTGTGAGGTGATATCTCGTTGTAGTTTTGATTTGCATTTCTCTAATAATTAGTGATGTTGAACATCTTTTCATGTGTTTGTTGGCCATCTGTATGTCTTCTTTGGAGAAATGTCTATTTAGATCTTCCGCCCATTTTTTTATTGGGTTTTTTTTTTCTTTTTTATATTGAACTTCATGAACTGTTTGTATATTTTGAGATTAATCCCTTGTCTGTTGCTTCATTTGCAAATATTTTCTCCCATTCTGAGGGTTGTCTTTTCATTTTGTTTATGGTTTCCTTTTCTGTGCAAACACTTTTAAGTTTAATTAGATCCCATTTGTTTATTTCTGTTTTTATTTTCATTACTCTAGGAGGTGAATCAAAAAAGATCTTGCTGAGATTTATGTCAGAAAGTGTTCTGCCTATGTTTTCCTCTAAGAGTTTTATAGTATCCGGCCTTACATTCACGTCTTTAATCCATTTTGAGTTTATTTTTGTGTATGGTGTTAGGGAGTGTTCTAATTTCATTCTTTACGTGTAGTTGTCCAGTTTTTCCCAGCACCACTTATTGAAGAGACTGTTCTTTCTCCATTGTATATTCTTGCGTCTTTTGTCATAGATTAGGTGACCTACACTTAGTTTTTAATTTAACTTTCTATCACAAGTGTTTCTCTGCATTGCTAATCTCCTTATTCAGCACAGTCTTTAATGGATATAATTATTGTGTATTACTGCATCACAGAAAAGTAAATTTTTTATGTCCATGTTTTTGGATATGGAAGATTTTCATTTGGGGATATTATTATAAATGACATTATATTTAACATGTTTGTGTAAAAATAGTTTCAGCTCTATGGTTATTTTCTTAAGCCAGATTCACAGGAGTAGAATTACTGTTTAGATTTCAAAAAACCTAATGCCAAAAGTTTGTACCAGCTAAACTTCTCTTACCAGTCTATGAGGGATTTCATTTTACTTTAATACCATAAGTAAAGGAAGATGTTTAAGGTACTCAAAGCCCTTAGGCACTTAGGAAGAATCTGAGAAAGATAGTGAATGAACATTCTTTTTCCTCATTTGCCAGTCAAAAATTAAATAGGTACTTCTGGAGTTGGGAGATGGGAGAGGTGCGGGGTTGGTGAGAATAGACAAGAGAGAGACAGAAAGATACTGAATGTGGGGAGCTGTGGGTCTTATATTTTATTTCCATGCACCAAGTCTTGGGCAGGGGAAGGTGATAAAGGAATCCTATTCTCCTTTAAATCTGTAGGTCCAAGAGTGAAGGAGATGACTGCTACCTTTGGGTTTTTTATTGTTTTTGTTTTTTGCTCTGGGAGATGCCTGTTCCCATAGAAGCATCTGTGAGCCACAAGAACGCATCAAACCAGAGACAGCTGCACGTAGCACTTTGGACAGATGAGTGTACCCACCTCTGAGTCCTCTCTGACTCCAGTGAAATGTGGGAATAGTCAGATGTTTTCCTTGCTGGTAAAGAGTGGCTTGATTGAGACACTAAGGGCAGGAAGGACCCAGAAGTGACCGTGGAGCCATGACTGGGCTTTGCGTCTGCAGAGAGGAGTATGGACAGTGCAATTATGATGGGGAAAATGACTTTCCAGCAGACACCAACATTAGGAGATGCCAGAGGCTTCAGCAAAGGCCATCACAGAACAGATCAAGAAAGAAGAGTGGAGCTCCCTCCCTGCCAGTGCTATACCCTGCAGATTAAGAGGTGGAGACAATCCTAAAAGAAACTAAGTTTGAAACCCCAAATGATTAAGAGATCACTGAATTTGACAGACTTCACTTGTCTCTCAGTTGAAAGTGGAGATGAGTAAAAATAAAAACTTTATTCTAGTTATAGAAAAATAAAGAAGTTTTCATTTTGCAAAATAAAGGGGGAGTAAAAAATATTCTTTTTTTTTTTTTTTTTGGCGGTACGCGGGGCTCTAACTGTTGTAGCCTCTCCCGGTGCGGACCACAGGCTCCAGCCATGCAGGCTCAGCGGCCATGGCTCACGGGCCCAGCCGCTCTGCAGCAAGTGGGATCTTCCTGGACCGGGGCACGAACCCATGTCCCCTGCATCGGCAGGTGGACTCTCAACCACTGCTCCACCAGGGAAGCCAAAAAAATATTCTATCTTTAAAATATGCATTACTTTTGTATTTTTTGCCATGGCTATATTTTTCAGAGGTGAAACAAGTGACTTAGATGGTTCGAGCACTGCAGAATCGCATGTATGTAACTCCCCATCGTGACTACTTTCTTTGAGAACCATAGATAGTAACCAGACAAGTTATTTCAGCTGTCTGTATTTGACATGCCATTTCGGCTCTATCAAAACCATTTGTTTTTCTTGTGAAAGTTTCATATATCTCTTTTGGTGGCAAAACAAATCAAGAAGAGTCTTTTAAAGGATACAGGATGTGGAAGCTCATGGAGCCAAAGTAAGCTAGGCATGAAGTTCAGAGAACTATTAACAGAAGAGTTGTCTTCAGAGATCATTGAAAGTCAATGTAATTGAGATACCCTGGATGTGTCTTTGTAAGTGACAGGAAGTTGGTAGAAAAATACGGACGTGGCTCAACTCAGTTTCCATTCTTTGTAGATAGTTTACTTAGGTTATTCAAAATGGCTAATTTGTAGGGGGGACAGGTCAACACACGCATTGGCTATTTGTAGGGGGACAGGTCAACACACGCATCACCGTCATTGTGTGAAAGTACAATCAAATGTACATTCAAGTTAAGTATAGTAGAGAGTGTTGAAACCAGTAAAATATTCTACTTTTCTCCTGCAGTTTGCCCTCAGTGAAAGATAACGTGGACAACTGGTGAGTTGTGGAATTTTAGAGAAGGGAGGAATCTCAGAGCATTTAGTCTAGTGACTTTCAACCTTTCAGACCCAAGAGCACTTTTATAACACATATATTACAATATCCCTCTACTATCCTAAATAAAATTTATAGATAAGTAATTTATATATACACACAAAACTAAAATGCCTTAACTATAAGTGACAAATAAGATGAAAGTAACTTATGATGATATATATTTCAAAGCATAAATTCGCAGGTATAATATTCCATCTAGAAGATATTTTGAAGTAGCCAGAGACTTGTATTGCTTATAGTGAATAAGTTTTAAGTTAAAAAACAATCAGGAGCCATTCCGTACAAGCAGAAAGAAAAATGCAAGCACAGAGGTACAGTCAGTGATTGGAATAGAAACCTGTAGGACCAGTATATACTAAAACTGTGCAAAAAGTATTTTGCTTTCATATGTGAAACAGAGTTAGGTTCTAGGCTAATTAATTATAAGAAGGTTTTTCATCTACCTCAGTGTCAGAGGGATATGAGAAAGTCATCCAGGATGCAGGACAATTTCTGGTTGTCCCAGATGCTAAGCATTGCGGGGTAACCTACATCCCTGTCCACACTTGCTAAATGCCAGTAGCGCTGCCCAATCTTTGTGATAACTGGAAGTTCTCCCACACATGGCCGATGTATCCCTGGGGGTCAGTGCTGTCCCTGTGGAGGACCCCTGAGCTAGTCTAATCTTCTTGATGTATAGACAAGCAGATTGAGGACCAATGGGGTTAAATGAGTTGTCCAAGGTCTCTCAGCTGGGTAGAAGCAGAATAAGGAATAGTACCTCTCATCCCTGCCCAGAGCCTGACCAACCTATGTCATATTCTTTTGTATTGCTCCCCAAACTTTTTGGGAAATGGAAGGTCAAATTAAAGTTCTTCCAATTTTTGGGAAAGGGTAGCAGGGCATGCATTTTGAGGCCAAGTTTTCATGCAATGTAGACTTATACAAGGAGGCTTGAAGTTGCTGAGGTAGATTATGGAGGTGCTACCCCTGTACCCACCCACCACTCCCTCATAGTCACCTCTTTGAGCTGACACTTCCTTGGGTCCATTTCTCACCGGGTCTGCATTAAGTGGGGTTCTGCTTTTAGGTTCTTTTTTTTTCTCCCCAGGGACATAAACAACCTAATGCTAATATCCAGCCATTGCCTCTCCAGTATTAACAATATTAATAATGCTTTCCTATTGCTTTACGGTAGTTTTGTATGGATTATATTTTCTGTTAAGTATAACAGTAGTAAAAGCTACTGCTCTATACCTATCTACTATGTGTCAGGGACTCACCTAAGCCCTTTCACAACCTTCTTTATTTTCCTCATAATATCTAAGGTAGGTATTATCTGCCCCAATTTACAAATGAGAAAATTGATGCTTAGAGAGGTTAAGAAGTGAAGAATATTCTAGATAGTTAGCAGAGTCTTCTAAGATCCAGAAGCTATGAAGTGCAGACTACTTGAACCAAGATCCAAAGAATTTGTAGAAGAAGGGCCAGAGCTGCTGTTTTAACTCACTGACTGTGTCATTCCTTCTGAATCAGCTTTACCATCTCATTTTCCCCTTTCACTTTATACCAGGTTTTCTGAAAAGAGGGTCCATACACCAGTATGGGCCTAGATTAGTCCTAGGTTAGGTTGACTCTCTTGCAATATATGTCCTCCACACTCTACTGTCTTGCTGAAGTCAGCCTTGCGAAAACCTCCAGTGACCTTCACATCTTCATATTCTTTGACTCTTCATTGATTCTCGGCTCTGAATGTTCTGCAGCTCTGGCACAAATGGCCATCCTCATCTCTCAAACCCTTGCTTCCTCTCTTTTTTTTTTTTTTTTTTTTTTTTTTTTTGCGGTACGCAGGCCTCTCACTGTTGTGGCCTCTCCCGTTGCGGCGCACAGGCTCCGGACATGCAGGCCCAGCGGCCATGGCTCACGGGCCCAGCCGCTCCGCGGCATGTGGGATCTTCCCGGACCGGGGCACGAACCCGTGTCCCCTGCATCTGCAGGCGGACTCTCAACCACTGCGCCACCAGGGAAGCCCCCCCTGCTCTCTTATTTCTCATGTTTTCTTCCATCTTCTATATTTACATGCTCTTCGTATCATCGTATACAAATAATCATTTCCTATGACTGCAGATGCCCTTCTGTACTTCTAGACTGTCATCGTTTATTTGAATTCAATTAGTTAGTTAACTCACATAAAACTTTATTCCATAAAGGATTCCAGGCACCTTGTGTGACCTCTCTCCTGAGCCATGATTCTGAATTTCCGAGCACTTCCAGGAAATCCTCATCTGGTGGTGATACTGGCGTCTTTTTCTGTTTAAAATTTTTATTTTATTTATTTATTTTTATACAGCAGGTTCTTATTAGAGTGGTAATATTGACATCTTAAGCTGGGTATGGTCCAAATGAAAATTTTTTTTTTCTCCTGTAAATAAGCTCTTCTCCTTCTTGGTTCTTCTTTGGGAATGCCATCATTATTCTCCTATTTCGAGGGGAAAAAGGGGAAGAACACTGAAAAAATGATTCAGATATCCTGCCAGCCCAGCGTAGTAGGGTGCAAAATAGAAATGAAGTTGAGTGACTGAAATAAAGGAAGTTCTGTTGCTCACACGTGGAAGTTTATGGACAGAGATTCATATTTTCACCCAAAATTGTGTATGAAGTCCTCAAGTTGAGTATGAAACCCTGTAGAATGGGGCTGTGTCAATGTTTCCAGTTTTATTTGTCTTTCCCATTTTTTTTCCTGTATTTATTTAGACTAGTCTATTCACTATTCCCCGCTCATGACTTCCTGTTCCTTCTGCATTGACTCTTCCCTCTTCACCCAGAAAACTCTCCTTCAACTTCCCCTTGCCCAAATCCTACCAGCTTCTTAACACCTTCTCAAATGCCATCTGCTTCACGAGACCTTTCTGTTGTCTCCTTTGCTGAACTCAAGGGCATTTTGCATGTACTTTTCCTCTGGTCTTTGCTGGGCAAGGAAAGCCGGACTCCACATTCGTACTCAGCACTGATGAGGATGTAGCAAAGCCCATCAACGCCAACATGGTGTGTGCTCACCCTCACAAGCTACACGTCCTTACATGTCTTGTTCTTGTGACCTTCCCCACATTGATAATGAACAGGGAGAGGGTAAGAAAGGATGAGTTTTATGGTGACCATTTTGGATGATCACTTGGTGTCAGGACCCCTTGATCAGTTTAGACAGAGGAAGGGGGAGGGAATAGTTCATCAAATGAACTTAAACACTGATATGTAACCCAGATCTAGGGATTTGGGCACAAGAACAATGGGTTTAAGGGTCATATTTCTGAGTCTCTGTTTCACTGAGAACTTTCCTGATCTGTGGTCTGAATGTTGGAAAATTGTTCAAGCACTTACTCACTAAATCTACACAGGAAAGGTTGATGCCCAAATTGGAGAGACCCTTGATGACACTTACTGTAATCTGCCTTGTGTTTTGGTCACCTGACTATGTCTATTTCTCAATTATAAATTGCTTAAAGTTAGAGTCTATTTGCTTATGTTTATATGTTTCTTAATAACTGGCTTAAGTGGTCAGTAAATGTTTATTGAATTGGATTCCTTCATATCATTTATTAGTCCTATTTAATCCCTTCATGAATCATTACTTTTTAAAAACCAATCTCAAAATGAGTTGAAACACTGTTAAGTACCTATAATAGACCACAGTAATAGACTACCTTGTATTTTCTGGAACAGTCTCATTTCATATACCCTTTTTTTTTCCTTTCTAATAATAGCACTTCATTAAATGGGAAACCATATGCAACACCATTTTTCTTCATTTGTAAGCTTTTCACACAAGCTTGTAATTCAAATTACTTATGCACTAGATGATGTATCCTAACCTTTAAACTGGAAAATAGGGTTACTGTTCACATTGTAGGGGTCCAGTCATGTTTGTTGTTTATTGGTTTGAATCAACTATGTTTATCAAATGTTTCTTTCTTCTTAGAGTTGTGCTTTGCCTATGAAAGCAAATTGGATAAGGTTCTCATTCTCTAGGAGATCTGAGTTTAAATCAGAGATGATGATGCAAACACATATATTGGGCATGGATTTTTGTTAGATGCAAAGTGTGTCTGATCAGTGGTTATTCAAATGCAAGGCTTAGATTGAAAATGACTTCTCAGTGTCTCTCTCTTGCTTACCAGGGTAATGACATAATTCATTTCATACACTTTGGGGTACCGTTTGACTCTAGGAGGAAAAATCAGCTTAAGGGAGTAAATGCCAGTTAGCAGTATTTATGATCTAGCTGAACCAGCCTGGTGCCAAATACCCTATAGACCTTTAGAGTCCTAAGTTTCAAAGCATGCTCAATTTAGGAAATTTTTGGTTGTACCAAGCAGTGATAAAGACCAAGATGTGACTTTTCAGTTTTGAGTAGCTGATGGAAACCAACCTTGTTTTTCCTAAGAATGAACCAAACGCTTTCTTTGCTGTTGATATTTCATGTGGTATTTGAACCTTTGGGATTCGGGGGGAAATATCTGAGGCATTTAACAGAAAGTACCAGTCAGATCTCCACTGGAATGTGATTGTGCATGTGTGTAAGTGTATGTGAGAGCAGGATGGATAGGGTGATGACACATTAACATGGTCAATTTGGGGTTCGCAGATGTTGTACAAATAAATTTCTCACTGAGTCAAAGCTCTGAGATTTGAGGGTTTATTTGCTAGCACAATGGAGCCTAACCTAGGGCATCTAGAGTGTGTTAGGGGTTTGAACCAAGGCATTCCAGATGTAGAGATTATGCCATTAACTGCTGTGGTATAGTGCTTTTCACCTCCTGAAACATGAAAGGCACTGGAAAAGTATTACTTATGATTATTATCTTGCCTTTTGTGAAGTATTCATAACTTTATACATATTTGGATATTTGTTTTAATAAAAGCTAAACAGGTTTCTTGAGAGTTGGACTTCTTAATATACTAATGTGTGTTATGAATTTCCTAGAGAGAGGAGAGAGTGTGAAATATTTTTTAAAATGACTTCTCCCATAGAACTCTTTCCATGATCAACGCTCTTGGGAGGCTGATTTTGGAGGCAGCATGTGTAGCAAATGCTCTGGAACTAGACTTTCCGGGTTCTAATCCCAACTCCACCACCAGTGATCTTGGATAAACTACTTCATCTTTCTAAACTTCAGCTTCTCCTAAGATAAAATGGAAATAATGGTAACTACCTTACAAAATCGTTAGGAAACTTTCTTGATTTGATATTTACAGTGTTTTGAATACAGACTGGCATAGAATAAATGCTCTGTGTATGTGAGTGTGTGTGTGTGTGTGTGTGCGTGTGTGTGTGTGCATGTGTATGAGCATGTATGTTTAGTAAATGAATGAATACATACTCTCTCTTGCTTTGTCTACTAGTTTCCTATACTGACAGGAGCACCTTTGTCAAGGGGCTTTACTACTTTAATACCTAGGAATAATTATCAAGCATGTACTTGGTGCTTAGTAAATGCTGGTTGAAGAAATAAATGGACAAATGGATCTCATTCCATGGTAGAAGGTCAGTAAATTTTCTGTTATCATTATGAAGAACCAAACTAAAGAACACCTACATTTTGACATTGCTATCAATAGAATCTGGATGAGCAGAATCCAACGAATAACTCTAGTCAAGGTTCTGGTGCTCAGAGTGCACAGGTAAGAAAAATAGCAATCTCCACTTTACTCCCAGAGTGTGTTACATACTGTGTCAGGGCTCGGGAGAATAGATTTTAATTACTTAAGCAGCAGAATTAGATTAAGGACCCTTAGCTAAAATTTTCAGCATTTTCTCAAAGCTTTAATTAATGTTAGTTATTTATCCCAAAGCACTATTTTTTCTTGTATACACCAGAGGGTGCTAATCTCAAGTTCACCTTGGTGCATATTGACCATATGTTTCCAGACCCTTTGGCCAAAATTTCTAATTGTTGGGAAGGAATACTTGAGCTAAAAAATGCAGTTGATAGACAGAAGGTAAAAAATGGATCAAAAAAAAAACTAAGGAACAATATTAGAAAGACAATAGTAGACTGGAGTGAGTTAGAACCTGTACTGCATGTAGAAAAGAGCCAAATATTATGCTCCCTGGAGTGAGGCAAGGAGAAGACGCAGCAGCACCAGGCAGGTTTGGGGGCCCAAGAGCGGTGTTTCACACAAGTATGTTCTACTGCATTGCTATTTGGAGGAGTCTTAATGGTTGTGGTAAGATACGTCCATACAGTGTCATCCGAAAGTAAAACTAAAAGGTAATCAATCCAAAACCATTTGTGTAGACTTGTACCGTGAAAGTGGGTTGAAAACAAGAAAACTTTGTCGTAATGCAATGTTTGTCAAACCGGGGTTCCCAGGCTCCTGAGACCTAAGGATGCATTCTTGGGTGTCTGAGAATGTTCAGCAAGAATTTTCAGATACTATGTTCTCCTTATGATGTCAAACTAACCACCCCTCCAAGTCAACAAATGGATATTCTGGATTATTTGTGTGGCCACCTTATTGTATGGAAATATGGCAGATATTTCAATTCATTTCAGTGCCTGGGTTTGCTATGGTTTAGAGAGAAAATCAGGCAGATTAAATCTGAAAGTGAAATGTTCACCCTAAGTGAGAGCCAAATGATGCCATGGTGAGCTGAAGTGAGCGTTTGTGTATATAAATGTGGTAGAAGAATTGTCACACAGCAAATGGCACTGTGACTCGGGAATATTTAGAAAATATCAACCAAATCTTTTTGTCCATACTGTGTATAGCAGAGATGCTAGAGGAGTCCTACTCCACTTTATCTTGAATCCTGTTCTGTAAACACGTTGGAGGTGGAAAACCTTTACATATATTTGGAGGACCCAAGAGTAGAAGGTATCTAAGCTTTGCTTCCAGGGTTAGAGTCCAGTGGAAGTGGCAACAGCCACAGAAATTTAGGACTGAGGAGTGTGTCTGGGAAGACAGGGTTGTTGACAGTGTGATGGAGCTTCCTGTGCCTCAGCCAAGCAGAGATATAGAAGGGAGCTTTGGGCAATGGAAGGAGCTTGATGGACAGAAAAGAGGGCATGCTTCATGATGACCCGCATGTGCCAACAATGGATTTCTCCACACACATTACCGTGGACAGAGGACTTGAAGATCAGATGGTTACTTTCCCTGTCCCCCAACACTCTCCCCTACCACACATCATTTTCCTCTCCCCCATATGCTTTGGTATCATCTAAGAACCACAGCAGTTAGGTGTGAACATGGGGAGAAGCAAGGCAAACACTAAATTGACTCTGAGATTAAGTTTCTACTATCCTAGCAGATGACAGCTAAAAAAAGAAATTAAATCGAGTCATTGAAATAATGAAGAAAATAAGTTTTAGATATGCTGACGTTTACAGACAAAGGTGCAAGCTTCTATGGTATTAATTATAGGCGTACCAGCTCAAATGAACCTGGACAATAGCAGATAAATCCCCATTCTTATTGTAAGCAGTGATTTATTTTTAACAAAACAAAGTTATGTGTTACATTAAACTAATGTTCATTGGAATTGCATTGGTTTTGGAGTTTTGTTTTATATTTAATTAGTTTTGCCTTTATAATTGTTTAAGAGCTATAAGAATTATACCCAATTTTATGTTTTTATACATATTGACTATCATAATACCACTAATTTACATCCCAAAATTATTGTCCTCTAGAATATTTTTCCTTTGAAAGGGGTCCAGAATTTTTTACATATGAGAAACACTATTGTCAAGACAAAGATAGTAAACTTCAAGGAATCCTAGAACATGAAATTAAGAAATAAGACTTTGACATTTTTTTCCAGCTTTGATCAGAAACTGACCAGCACTAACTCTGCAAAACAATTTTAGTTAATTATAGAAGCTACCTTTGGATGGAGAAGATCCTTCATTCATTCTTAATCAGCATGTAGTGCACTGAGCACTTATTAGATATCAGACCTTGTGCTAAGAACTGTGAATACATGACGTAAAACATGGTTCCTGCATTCAAATAGGGGCTCCAACTATAGGAAAATGTATGTATACAATTAAGTGAATAAGATAATACTACACTTGGGGTTTGAACAGTATTACAGTGAGAACATAGCAAATTATTAGTTCTCCTTTTGTAGAAGTAGATGTGGTATGTTGCAAAAATGGTTCAAAATTTATCCCCTCCCTGTGTCCCTGCCCTTGTAATTCTCCCTTGCAGAAGTGAGTCTATTTTCCTATCCCTTGAATTTGGGCTGGCCTTGTGACTTGCTTTGGTCAATAGAATGCATCACCAGCTACAGTGTATCCATTCTGAACCATTATGCACTCCCACTCTTGTTTTTGGAACCCTGTTGCCACCATGTGAGCAAGCCCAGGAGAGCCTGCTGGAGCATGAGAGACCATGTGGAGCAGAGACAAGCTCTCCAACTAATGATCCCCCCTATGACCCTGGCAACAGCTAAGCACAGACACACAAGGAATCCCAGCTAAGACTGCATGGACCAGAAGAGCTTCCCAGTTGAGCCGAGCTTAAGTTGCCAACCCATAAAATTATGAGATGCATATATGGTTGTTGTTTTAAGCCACTAGAGTTTGGAGTGTTTTGTTATACAAGAAGTGCTAACTGAGACAGTTGATTTGGAACAGTTCACCAAGGAGGTGACACTTGACCTGGGCATTGAAGGAAGAGGTTTCTACAGACAGAAAAGAGTGGGGAAGAAAGTGTTTCTGGTAAAACAGGATGTATAAGCAAAGCATGGGGTCTTGTGTTCATGGTGTTCTGGGAACAGTCACACTGGAGTTTCAGTCATGGAGAGTTTAGATCAAGAATACAAAGGGTTGAGGATAAGTTGATGAAGGTATGGGAAGATAAACCTTTAGAAGAGGTAATAGTAATGATAAAAACTTATCAAAATATCAGGGAAGCAGAATGGGGAGGCCTTATGAAAGGGTAACTTTGCAGGGAGTATGGTCAGCTGTGTTCAATGAGGTCAGTTAAGGGGAGGATAAGAAAAAGTTTATTGGATTTAGCAGTGGCAAGAAAGACATTGGTGACTTCTAAAGAGTGTTGGCTGTTTTTGATTTTTGTTTTTGTTTTTTTTTTGGACAGGCTCTCTCCTTCCAGAAGGAAAATTGTCCTACAGAAAACAAACAAACAAACCAAAAAATAGTTAAGGCAGCTCTAGTTTATTATCACATCATCAAGCTCAAATGAGCATCTCCAGTGTGTGAATTCTTGGGTTTACATGCAGGGTAATCTCGCGCCCTGTCCCAGCTAAGCCCAGTTTGTGATTTCTTCTTTCCTGCTGATCATGCAGGTGTTTGTTTTTTCACCTGTGAGCTAGAGGAGATGGAGTTTATTTCTTATTTATTTCTTGATATTCCTATTAAGTATCTCTCAGCAACTTCAAATGCCTGAGATCATTATAGTCTTTGGGCTTTATCATCCGAGCTCATGTAACACATCTCTGGGAAAAACTTTGAGCACGTGGATTTGGAATAAGTACCAATTCTCTGCGGAATTAGGGAAAGTAGTAAAAATATTAAAAGAAAGCCTGTAAAAAATCTTTTAGAGCAGGACAATATAGATATGGGAATGGGTCCTCTATGCTGTGTTCTTTCTAAAAAACAAGCAATACCCAAAAATGGGTCCTGTCATTTCCCCCCACCATTGACTCCCCATGGCTACAAGATGAAGTCTAAAGTGTCTTCCTTCTTCTCTTGATGCATTCAGTTCAACCCCTAACATTTACCATATCAGTTATATCTGGGCCCCTCAGCCCCAGGAGAAAATAACCCTCACCTGGAGCAACCCAGCCATTTATTGCTCTTGTTCCTTCCATTAGCACCTCTGCAGCAAGCTGCACCTCAGCACCTCATCATATAGGCTTCTGGAATTTTGGCCAAGGGGAGATCACAAGCTATTTGATGCTCAGTAAAAAGACTACATACGAAGACTGTCTGAGTCTAGACATCATTGGCTATATGCTACACCAGTTCCCCCATCACTTTTCCTGTCACTGAAATCATTTTAACAGTGCTGGTGTGTGGTGTGCATGTGCACGTGTGTGTATGGGTACATGTGTGTGGCAGATTCTCACTTGTTACTCATAACGACCCCCCCTTTGGAGCAGTACTGAAGAAATATGAACACCTTCCCTGAACCCTGAAGCATCATTTATCTCATATTTCATCATATGAGATAAACAATGCTCATAAAGCATCATTTATTCATATCTTAAGTATTCCTTTGATACTCATATTTCTTGAGTACCAAAGGAATACTTCTCCCCAGTCCTGTTGCTCACTGGCTCCTGGGGTTGGTAGACCTCATTTCCATGGAGGGAAGGAGTTCAATCCACTCTCTTCATGTATACCTTCCCCTGCCTAAAAAATCTCGAGGATATCCTCTTTCACTTCCTTACCATTTTCCCTTTCCAACATCCATTTTCACTCTTCTCTATCCATTTTTTCCTCAATTTGCCCTCAGATTTCATATGTTCCATTCAACACATATAGTTCTTTCTACTTCAACAAGTCTGTCTTGAGCTCAAACTTCATTCTTCCTTTGTTGGGAGCTATGACTGAAAAAGCCAAGGCCCCTTCTCTGTGGAAGCTCCCAAAGCACTTGCTTTTTTATTTTATTTTATTTATTATTTACTTATTTATTTTTTATTGACGTATAGTTGCTTTACAATGTGTGTTAGTTTCTGCTGTACAATGAGACCACCAGACTCGAATCTTCTCCAAGCTAGGTAACGTGCCACCCTTGACATGCCCTGTGTCTGCCACTGTGCTTACCACCTACTAGGTGCTCCAAATAGTTACTCATTAACCTATTCTTAAACTTTTTGTGCCTCAGTTTTCTCTTGTGTAAAATGGTATTAATAATAGTATTTACCTCATCATGTGGTTGGGAGGAATTGCATTAATGTATGTTAGCCTAGAGCGCAGTGAGTGCTATGCAGGTGTAAGATGTCATCACTATTATTCCACACACTGTCCCAGGCCTTGGTGTACAGCCTGAACAAATCAGAAATATAGTCTATTCCTTAAAGAAATTACATTTTAGGGGAAGATAGCTATTTAACAAATAATAATAATAAGGTACAATAAATAAATGAATAAATAAAGATCTTTCTGTTGTCTTAAATTTATTGGCATGTCTACACACCCCATTTCACTTGTTTCAGTTCAAAACTTTCCTGTATTCTATGCAGGACAGATATCATTCTTCCCATTGTGCAGATGAGAAAATCAAGGCTTCAGTGGAATATGTGAACCTCCTAAGTTTGTATACCTTATACAAGTGCTCTGACTTCAAGGCCAGGGTTTTCTCCACTGTTCCAGGCCTGGCTTTCCAACCCATACCCTCTCTTCTGGGATAGATAAACACATGAAGCCTCTAGACACACATGACCAGAGTGCTGGATGCTGTCAACTCCATTGGGACAGGCTTTTATTTAAATTATAAAAGGGATGTTTTCCTATAAGTTTGTTCATACAGGCAGATTATATATTATTTATTTATTCATTTTGGCAATGTGATCTATGACTTCTTGACATCCTTCCAGAACAGTAGAGGATGGTTCCACTGAGTGAAAGCAGCTCCTTTCTCCTGGAGGGACCAGTTGGTCCTTCAGGGGAGTGTATTAAGCAAGTTCTACACAGCAGTTTTCACTTTCAATGTGTTTCTAGATCAGTAGTCTAATTAAACTATGTGGAATCTTATTAATTCATGACATAAGCTATGACAGCTTCAGCTAATTGAGAGTAAGTCACAGCACTGATCTCGTTAAGTACTTTTCTTGTTGTACCCCAAGTAAAGACCACAGGAGCAATAATAATTACTTCAACTTCCAAAGATTTCTAAGAATAAGCATATATTTGAACATTGTTTCCAAGGATAATATATTTCAAACATGCTACCTGTGTTATCACTAAACAAAAGGTGTAATTAGACATTTATTTCTGTATCTAAGGAGCCTATTTTGAGAGAACATACTTAACTCAAAGTATATTTCAACTTGGAGCACAAACCATAGTGACATACAAAATAGTCTTTTTCTAAAATTGAGGAATAATTAGCTTAAAAAAAAAGACCTACAAAAACAAATCCAAAACAATGAACAAAATGGCAGTAAGAACCTACATATCAATAATTACCTTAAATGTAAATGGATTAAATGCTCCAACCAAAAGACATAGACTGGCTGATTGGATACAAAAATAAGACCTGTATACATGTTGTCTACAAGAGACCCACTTAAAATCTAGAAACACATGCAGACTGAAAATGGAGGGATGGAAAAAGGTATTCCATGCAAATGGAAATCAAAAGAAAGCTGGAGTAGCAATACCCATATCAGACAAAATAGACATTTATTTATTTATTTATTTATTTATTTATTTATTTATGGCTGCACCGCATGGCTTGTGGGATCTTAGTTCCCCAACCAGGGATCAAACCCGGGTCCTTGGCAGTGAGACCACAGAGTCCTAACTACTGGACGGCGGGGGGATTCCCAAAATAGACTTTAAAATAAAGACTGTTACCAGAGACAAAGGACACAAAGATATAACAGTTGTAAATATACATGCACCCAACACAGGAGCACCTCAGTGTATAACGCAAACGTTAAAGAGTGGATATCCTTGTCTTGTTCCTTATGTTAGAGGTAAACCACTCAGTCTTTCACTGTTAAGTTTGATATTGGTTATAGGTTACTTGCAGATCCCTTTTATCAAGTTGAGGAAGTTTCCTTCTCAAACTCCAATACCTAGTTTGTGAGAGTTGTATGAAAGGGCATTGCATTTTGTCAGTTTTTTAAAACATATTTATTTATTTTTTGGCTGTGTTGGGTCTTAGTTGCGGCACACAGGATCTTTAATTGCAGCATGTGAGCTCTTTGTTGCAGTGCACGGGCTTTTCTCTAGTTGTGGTGCGTGGGCTCAGTAGTTGTGGCACGTAGGCTTAGTTGCCTGATGGCATATGGGATCTTAGTTCCCCGACCAGGGATTGAACCGGCATCGCCTGCATTGCAAGATGGATTCTTAACCACTGGACAACCAGGGAAGTCCCCTGTCAATTTTTTTTCTTTTGCATCTGTTGAGATAATTGCGTGGTTTCTGTTCATTGTGCTACTGATATGGTGTATTTCATTAACTCTGGGGATAGCATTGTAGATTGATAGTTTTTTTCCCCAGTATATTAAAGATGCTGCTCTACTCTTGTCTTGCTTGCATTTTTTCTGAAAAGAAATCTGGGTTCCTTATATTTTTTTTCCTGTAGGTAGCATGTCTTTTTCCTCTGGCTGCTTTTAAGATTTTTCTTTATTACTGTTTTTGAGGAAATTGATTCTGCTGTGCCATGGTGCAGTTTTCTTAATGTTTCTTAAGATTGGGATTTATTGAATTCCTTAGATATGTGACTTTACAATTATTTATAAATTAGGAAAATTTTTGTCTACTAATTTTTCAAATATTGTTTGTCCCTCCTCCCTGCCAAGAGACTTTAACTACTAATATATTAGGCGGTTGGAATTATTCTCTTTTATCTCTCTTTCATTTTGCATAGTTTCTATTGCCAAGTCTTCAAGTTCACTAATATTTTCTTCTGCAATGTGTAATCTGCTGTGAATCCCTTCCAATGTATTTTTCATCTCCTACATTGTAATTTTTATTTCTAGAAATATGTCTTGCATCTCTTAAAAATATTTGGGTCATTTTTGATTAACTGATTTTTCTCCTCATTATGGATTGCATTTACTTCCTTCTTTGGATACCTCATAATCTTTGATTGGATGTCAGATGTTGTGAAATTTACCTTGATGTTTTTGTATTCCTATAAATATTCTTGAACTTTGTTCATGGATGCAGTTCAGCTACTTGGAAACTGTCTGACTCTTTCAGGCCTTGCTTTTAAGATTTGTTAAGCAGGATGGGGGCTGTCCTCAGTCTAGGGCTAAATATTCCTCACTATTGAGGTAAAACCCTTCTTTATCCTCTATCCAATTCTTAAGTGAATTATGAGGTTTTCCAGTCTGGCTATTGGATACAGGTACTATTCCCAGCCCTATGTGAGCACTGGATATTGTTACCTGTAATCATTTTAGGTACTTCTTTTTCAAGCCTTGGGTAATTTTTTTGAAGGAGGTGAGAAAGCAAGACGTGTGGGTATTTGTGGCAGGAATATTTCCGGCAGAGAGAACAGCAGAGGTGGAAAAAACAAAAACAGAACTCCATGTAGGAGGATGTCTGGTGAGAAACAGTAAGAAGGTCACTATGGCTAAAGCCAAGTGAGACAGGAGAGAATAGTAGGAAATGAGGTAAAGAGGTAGTGAGGGGTCAGATAATACAGGGCTTGGTCCATTGTAAGGCCTTAGCTTTTTTTCCTCTGAGGGAAATAAGAAGCCATTGGGAGGTTTGGGCTGAGGAGTGGCAGGACTGAACACATATTTCATAGCATCACTCTGTCTACTTTGTTGAGAAGAGATAATAAGGAGCAAATAAGGAAGTCAGAAGATCAGTAGGGAGGCTACAGCATTTATTCAAGTGAAAGATGATGGTGGACTGGACCAAGGTGGTAAGAGACAGCTGGGCTCACTGATGTTGGAAAGTGGACACATGCTGCACTTAAATGTCAATGTTGGGAAATTGAAACCATCACTGTAAATATTTTTTTTTATTTTTAGTGAACTCTTAAGTTCTGACATTATGCTAGAAGTTGGGGACCAAAGGAAATGCTCACTTAGAAAGAGGGAGAAGCTGAGTGGATGTACTCATGCATTTAATTTTTATTTCATGATGCCACCATTTCAAAGTAATGATTTTTTTTCAAAATAAAACTTATTCAGTATTATGAATACAAAAAAACCCTGACTCAAAATAAAATTGCAATATGAAATAAGAATGTAATCTTTGAGCAAGGCATCAGGGTTTGAGTTACTTAGTGATTCTTTCGTTTGAGTTTTTAAATAGTGAAGCTTCATGCCTCAAGGAAAGTTAATAACCAACCATTTTAAAGATAATAATTAAGATGGTCAGAAAAAGAATACCAATATTATAGCTTAGCTCTGGTCTGAAATTAGAAATAAATGACCCTAAGCATGAGGAGATTTAAAAGTAAAATCTCAATTTATCACTACTCTGGATGAATATGAAGGCCCAATAATTCAGAGGGGAACTATTTAGGCTTTAGTAGCTTTGTGAATCAATATTTCTTTATTTGTAAAATGAGAACATTGAATTAGATTTTTTCTTCCGACTTCAGTTATAGCTGTAGAACTGGCAACATTTGTTCTTTCTTGTTTCAAAGAAGAGTACGCTAAAGAATATTCATGGTGAAATTCACCATGCTTGGATATTCATAAAATTCATGGTAAATGTATAAGAACACTGGCTTACATATCTCCTCTGGTGGATACATATTTTCAAAACAGAAGCATGTCTTTTATTGAAATTCTGTTAAGCTTCAAATCATCCATTATTTTTAAAATGTAGAAATTCCAATGACTGGTTTATGGTAGGCAGGATTTTATTTTATTTTATTTTTGGGGGGGGCACACCATGCAGCTTGAGGGGATCTTAGTTCCCTGACCAGGGACTGAACCTGCGCCCTCCACAGTGAAAGTGCAGAGGTCCTAACCATGGGACCACCAGGGAATTCCTGTGGTAGGCAGGATTTTTTGCTTTATAAAATCTGATCTCTCTTTTTACCCTTCAAGTGGAGAGTTGCAGTGAAGGTAGCTTGCACGGGGTGCAGTCTTTCATAATTGCCAGTTTCAACCTGTCCAGCTGACCCCTAGGTCCTAGTCTGAGAGTAGAGCTAATAAAATGACATGGCAGCCAAGGAGTTCCCAGCTTCCTCATATGGCAGCTGCCATTTACGAGAGGACCTATTGTTCCATCCACATCAGTTTTTCTCCTGATCCTGCGGGAACCAGTTTGGTTCCTTGGATGCTGCAAGGCTGCTTCAGGGCTGGCCTGATTCCCAACTCCACAGTTGTGAACTGGCTCCCAGACCGTTTCAGATCTTTCTCAGTGCCCCCTGATATACTCAGCCCCAATCTAAGTAAGGGCATGACTTGCTCCCCAATCCTGGTAGGAGCTCCAGGGTCAAGTTATTGTCAGCTTCGACCCTCACTGAGAGATACTGAGAGATGCCTCAGTTATACTCCCTGTTGTCTCCCTGGAGAAGCTGTGTAGGCTGGATAGAATAGAATAGATAAGGATATATTGAAGGTAGATAGGCAGATACAAGGATAGTTGATAAATAGACAGGTAGATAGAATATTGAGAGAAAAACTGCTGAGAGATTACATTCATGCCAGAACAAAAGTAGGGTGAGCCAAGATCCAGTGAGTGATAAACTGAACAGCGTTAAGATAGGAGTAAAAGTTGTACTTGCACATGTACCACTGCTAGGGCCCTCATCATGTGGTAATGGCATTATAATGAGAAAAACCACAGGCAAATGAAGTGAACAGTAATTCAAGGAAGAGACACATAAAATCTTGCGAGCTCCAGTTTGGCAAAGTCTGGGGAGTAGTTTACATTACATAAGGAGGTGGTGTCAGCTAGGATAGCCTGGATGATATTGTGGTAATAACTCCCAAATGTCAATGCTAAAAACAAATAAGGAGTTATTTGTCAGTCATGTTCCATGTCCTTTATGTGTGTCCAGGGAGTTCTAGTCTTATGTTTCACTCAGTTATTTTTGTTGGAATATTACACAGAAATTGCAATGACATGAAACACAATTATGGTAAATCATTAAATGTAAGGAAAAATAGGATGCAAAATTGCATTTTATAATTTTATAATAGAAATTATAATATAAAACTTGTGCATAGAAAAAGTCTGGAAGAAGTAGTTTGAAACGCTGACAATAACCCTATTACTATGGCAGATCTATGAATGAGGTTTGTTACTCTTGGGTTTTGATATTTTCAATGTTTTCTCAACATGTGTTAATTTTATAGCAGACAAATAAAATGGAGTGTGTTATTTTAAATAAACAGATGAAACTAGCAAAGGAAGCTGAAGACCAGCTATGAAACCAGATATATATATGTATAAATATATAGGTATAAAAATGTATAAACTTCTTTTTTTTTTTTTTTTTTTTTTTTTTTTTTTTTGCCGTACGCGGGCCTCTCACTGTTGTGGCCTCTCCCGTTGCGGAGCACAGGCTCCGGATGCGCAGGCTCAGCGGCCATGGCTCACGGGCCCAGCCGCTCCGCGGCATATGGGATCCTCCCAGACCGGGGCACGAACCCGTATCCCCTGCATCGGCAGGCGGACTCTCAACCACTGCGCCACCAGGGAGGCCCTAAACTTCTTTTAATGGTAGTGAATGGCGACATGTAATTCTTTTTTTGTTTGTTTTTGTTTTTGAAAATCTCTAAACCTATAGCTATAAAAGTAATTTTTACAGTTGTAAGTCCAAATCCTGAAAATGCTATACCATAGAGGTCATAGGTGGCTGAGAGGACCTAAGAAAGACTGATTCCAGAGGATGGGGTCCAGGGAGGAGGGATTCTGAGCTAGGGAGAGTAGTCGTGTGTGTGCTTGGGGAGGAGACGGAGAGGAGTACGGAGAAGAACACTGATCAGGATGTGGTGAAAATGCCTAGAAGATGGCTGTTGAGAGGCAGTGAGGAGCCCCAGCTCACCTCTACAGTGTTTCCCGCAGAAATTAGGGCCGCAAAAGTGAAAAGAACAATTTGTGCCTTTAAGGAAGTAAGTCTTGGAAAGAGAGTAAGACGCAGGTAACAAAGTAAGGCGAGTGCTAACAAAAAAGAAACATCAATGTTTCCCTGATCTTTGACTTCTAGATGTGTAGATTTTTCAGCAAAGCATTTGTCATTTTGATAAACCTAATTATTTTAACTATAGAGAACATTTTTTTCTTTTTTCTTTCTTTTTTTAAAAAATTAATTAATTTATTTTTGGCTGCGTTGGGTCTTCATTGCTGCGCGCAGGCTTTCTCTAGTTGTGGCGAGTGGGGGCTACTCTGTTGCGGTGCGTGGGCTTCATGTTGCAGTGGCTTCTCTTGTTGCGGAGCATGGGCTCTAGGCGCACGGGCTTCAGTAGTTGTGGTGTGTGGGATCAGTAATTGTGGTGCACACGTTTAGTTGCTCCGCGGGGTGTGGGATCTTCCTGGACCAGGGCTTGAACCTGTATCCCCTGCATTGGCAGGCAGATTCTTAACCACTGCACCACCAGGGAAGTCCCCAAAGTCTCTTATTTGCCATTTTACTTTATTTGCTATTAATCATGCTTTTACTGGGAGATAAATATATCTATACTTCTACTAGACAAGGTATAAAAACAAAAGAATCAAAGAGAGAAAACAAAATGTCTGTATCTCACAAATCTGATTCTTTGTTCGTTACCTAATCTCTCATTCATCTTGTTTAGAAGTTCTGCTTGTATAATTCTGCCATCTTTAATGACTACCTTTTGCTTATTTAAAAAAAAAACTTAAAAGGAACCCAAAATTGTATAAAATAAGTTTAATCTACATATAAATTTTCATAATAACCTGTCTTTAACACAATCACTATATAAGAGAAAGACTTTTTTTCTGAATACAGAAGTGAACATGTTTTATATTATTATATTTGAACAATAAAAAAATTAAATGACAAGATTCATCTGTAATCCTGCCACCCAAACTATCTTTCTAGTTTTTTTTTTCTATGAATATACATAACGTGACTATTTATTTTAGAAAACTGGGATTATACTATATAGTACTGTATCCTGTTTCTTCATATATTGTGACCATTCTATGTTATTCTGTGTTTCACAGTTATAATTTTTAACGCATGCATAGCACTCTATTATATGGAGGCATTATGATTTATTTAACTACTCTACTATTGTGGTTTTTTAGGGTGTTTCCAAATTTATATTTTAAATAGAAATTATTTAACAGGAAATTTGCTTCTTTGTTATTCCTTCAAAGTAGTTTTTACAGCAGATATAAAAAACGTCTTGACTAAAAAAATAAAGACAAATATTTCTGAGGATTCAGAAAGACCTGAAAGGGCATATAAATAGTTCAGTGGGAACAAATTAATTAGTGCCCTCTATCTAGTGTTTCCAAGTTCCATTCATTCATCTTTGTAATGCACTGATGAAGATTACAGAGTTAATTACTTAGTCTCTCTACAGTGCAAGCATATTGGATTATTTGCCTAGTATCCATCCACAGGGTTGTAATGGGTGCTCCATACACATTTAATATGACCTAACTCTGACCACAGTTCATTAGATCAATAGATGCTATCCTGAGCTCATGAGTTTGTTTTCTTCTTTCAGATATTTTTTCTCTATGTGGCTGGACCATAACACATACACTCAGGAACCATAGGAGTCATGTTTTTCACTGTGTGGATAGAGATGTAAAAGGCACACACTTGTTGTGAACTAGGTCCAGAGGCATTAACAGAGATGATGGATATAGAGATGTGGTTCTAGTTCAATCCCAGCTCCCACCTACATTCCTGCCAAGACAGAAATCTGGATGGCTCTGGAGACACATTTATTTCCTTTTTGGTAGCATAGCCAAAAGCTGGTCTGGGTTAGCCAGAGAAAAACATGCCCACACCAGCCACTGGGCTCTGAGGCTCTCCCTTTGTAACAAGGCCATTTCTATGACCTGGATCTTCCAATGTCGCAGAGTCAAGCAGCTATTCCCTGCCTTCTGGCCCTGTAAATATGTGGATCTTTATGGGGCCAGGCCTCTTCACGACTGGGACTTTGGTCTTGGTGCATGCAGATCGTCTATACCCTACTCAACCTGTGGGGTGTTGAGATCCAGGGTGATTGTTCCCTTTCTACTACTTCTCCACTTTCCTTGATTATCCCTATTTTATATTTCATTGTGTGATGCTAGTGGTTTGTATTCACAGCTCCTTTGCATGACAGTTTCTTACTTTGAGATAAGGAGATCTCTTATAAATAAACCCTTTTTTGTACCCTTAAGTTGACTCAAGTTGGGTTTCTGTTATTAAAAAATTAAAGTGTCATAACTACATAACTATAGCCTCTCTAAGCCACAGCTGTCCTTTTAAAAAATGGGGCAAACAACGCCAGTTGAAATAATACACGTAAAACTATCGGTACACGAAACACATTCAGTGAATTTAAGCTGAATCCTTCTTGAGGGATCAATATTATAAAAATATTCAAGTGATTGAAGGGTCTTAGAAAGAAATTACTTTCTATTCCTGTTCATTTAATTTAGTGACTGGCCAGATGCAGGCTGTATAAAGATTTGCAAAATTCATTTTACCCTTTGTTTTTAATTCTGTTATATTTGACCTTTTTCTCTCATCATTTACCCTACTTTCTTGGCATTACTTTTCTATTAGTTTTAGTTTCCAACTTACTTCTTGTCATCTATTTATTACTATATCTTTTTTATATTTACTTGACTAATCCTCAAATCTCCTTATTTTTCGTCTAAACTTCCTGTCCTGCCCCCAACCTAAACTCAATAGCTAGAACAATATATAACTTGATTATTTCATATATGAAGCCTGTAGGTACGATGAGTCCATAGTTGCTTAAGTTTGAATCTAAACAAAATGCCAGTGACCCACATCCTTTCCACCTTGCCTCTCTACGCTCTTTGGTCTGCTGGCTTTGTCCTGAAGAGACTGTCATGCCTTCTGATCACAGATGGCTGCTGCTACTCAACTTGCCACATCACAGAAGTACATCCAGACAGAAGAGAGGCCTTCTCTTCATTTGTGTCTTTTTCTAACCAACAAATGCTTTCCTAGAAGCCCCCAGCGACTTTTTCTCATGTCCCAGCAGCAATGGTACAACATAACAGTCCATAAACCAACTGTTAGCAAGGGGAATAGGATGAATGTAACTGGCTTTGGAAACAAAGTAAATAATTTTACACTAATGAAAACAGGCTGTCCACATTGGGACATATTGGGAATATAGAAGACGAAGCCGACATAAAGAGAGGTACAGAACTTGTAATCACCCGGAAGCTGTGATGCTACCCGGAACAAAGCAGTATACTCTCACAGCTCTTAGTTTGGCCCTCAGTGTTCTAACACGATTGTGTGAGTCTTTGGGCTCAGGTTTAAATCTAGGCTTTGTCAATTACTGCTTTATGATATGGGCAATTAACTCAGTTTCCAGATCTGGAAACAGGGAAAATAATAGCGCCCCATTCATAGCGTTGTTTTGAATGTTAAGTGAGTTAATGTAAGAGAAGCATTTAGAATAGTGCCTGATTGTAGGAAGTAATCAATACATTGTGCACACACTCACACGCACACATACACACAGGCACACACATTTATTTATTTATCCATTTATTCATGTTTACATATATTGAACCGAATAGCAGAGAATCAAGATGTCATCAAGGTATTGCTACTTTCATGCTGAATCCTCAGTCATAACTCCTTTTGGTCTTGGGTCCGTTTCCCTGGAAACAGACTCTGAGATTTGCTTGCTGGAGGTTTAATGGGAAGTGCTCTCAGAAACAACCCCTGTGAGTGGCTAATGGAAGCCGGCATGGATAGAGGGGAGCCCTGGACTGTAACGAAGTTGCCTTAAAGGCCTTGTCTGATACCCTGGGGAGCTTTGGAGCTGGGATAGCCCTCCCATTTCCTGACACTGTCGGCAGTGCTGAGTGGAGGCCACCACCCCTGTAGACAGAGCAGGGGATCTCTCTCCATTTGTCACCAACCCCACTTCCCCAGTTGTATCATGGCCAACCCCTCTCCTCCACTTATGTTTTCTGCCAGGTCCTGGGGCCCTTAGAACTTATTAGCCCTTTTCTTTGGAAAGAGTACTTACACTTTCTGAGAGGTGTTCTTTGGCTATTTTATTTCTCTAAATGTTTTCTCCCCATGACTCTCAGACGCCCCTCTAAGCTCTTCTAGGCAGGACAGGGTTCTCTTCTTCCTTTTGTTTATCCGCAGCTTCTGCAGTTCTAATGGGCACAGAATCAGCACTTTGTCTGGAACCTTAAACTTGTTAAGCTTCTCCCTTAACCTGCTTGGGGGACTTCTGTCTCCCCAAAATGACCACAATGGAGTTTTCCTGCTGCATTTCTATCTAATCCATTTCCAACACTTGTTCAGGTATAGAATGTGCAAAGCAAGGAGCATCAAGATGACGGAGGCACCAGGAATTTTGACCCTTCCTCTTGTCCTGGGATATAAACTGTCGACTCCTGCAGACCACGGCCTGCTGCGCTAACACTGGGAAGCAATGCAATGAATTGAACAATGCAATGATAGGGTGTTCTTTCTCATGGAGAAACTGAAAGAAAGAACACCCTATCATTTGCTCTTCACTAAGACAGAGGGGAAAGTGCAATCTGGAGTGTGGATTAAGCTTCCCTTTGAGGATAACTAGGGTGGTGAAGGGTGTTTCTTTAAAAGTTTAGCTGTGGAAAAAGTAAGGCTTGGCTTAAAAACAAGCACCTGAAGTGGGGATTACATTTGGTATCACACAAGTAAGATGCTTTAAAGTAACAACTCATGGGAACAGTCTGGTATCCTTTATGGCCTAAAAATCTGATGAAGTCGTTTAAATTCTTCTATTATTATCATTTTCGTTTAAGTTTTAGAGAATCACAACAAGGCAGTCCCTTTTTCTCATAGTTCTCTCTCTTGATGACCTTATTCAAATCTGAGTTTTTTCCCCCTGCGTCTAAATGAATGAGTCAGACCTGTATTAAGTCAGGGTCAGTGAGAGAAACGGGCACTATTTAATGGAAGTAATTTCAAATGCCAGCAAAGTTCTGCTTGAGTTTTCCCCAGTATCATCTAGCAAGTTAATTCCTGTCTGGCTTCAGTGGCAGCATCTGCCCTTAAGATGACCCTTTTCCCTCTCAGGCCAGAGTTGTGTTCTCAACTGTGTTTTGGGATCGGATCTCTCCTGGTTTACCCTCCTGACTGATGTGCTTTTCTGTGAGTAATATAATCATTCACAGGGTTTTTCTTCTTTTTCTTTCAGACAACCTGGGTAATTCAAGTTCCCTTTCTGGATATTTAAAGGCTAGCCTTCAGATCAATTTCATGCGTTTGGTCACTGGTGAGGCCAATTCCTTGAGAGCCTATTTGCAGAACTGCTTCTTTGAGCTCCACCCTGCTCCACCAGCCAGGCCGCTACGTGGCAGGTGTAATGTACCCGGCAAGGTAAGTCTTACAGCATCTAATGAATGGTGGGGTCAGTCTGACTGACGAATTGGTATTTCCAGTGCCAACTGGGTAATGATTGGGGTTTCCACTGAGTATCTAATGTTACCAGTGTGGAAATCCTCAGGTATTAACCAAACTACTTCCGACATATTCCATCCTCTGGCTTTTTTCCTTTCTAATAGTGTGCAGAAATAGAACAAATGCTTATTTCACAAGCACTGTAATGTGACAATGGGAAGAGATGGTTTTCTGATAGCTCAGGAATTAGATGATATTTTTTCTACCTCTATGTATGATAGGTGACAGGATTAGGAAGATGAAAACAACTCTGACTACATTTCTCATGCTGTGTTTGGTAATAAGCAAATATGGGGTTTGGATATAAGCTAATTTAATATACATTTATACTGTTGCACATAAGTTCCTATTTTTGTGTGTGTTTTATAGAATTTATCTCATCATTTTGTAATCACAACTCATATGCATGACTGTAATGAGACACTACAATTGATTGACAACAGGCAAAATCCTATATATGGCAAATGAATGTGATAGTCCATCCAGTGTTGAGTGTATCGTCACCTACAAAATCCTGTTTGGGAAATGTGAAATTTGCATTTGTATATGCTTTGTTCTAGGTCTGGGGAAAAAAAGGCATGTCCTCACTTTAAGCGTGTTTCTCAGAGTTTGTCTTTTCTGATCTGAATACCTGATTATTAGTAAAATTAAGGTGTTTGAAAATGATTGCTGGAATGTTTGCCTCTCTTGAAAGGAAGGATAGGAAGATTCTAGGAAGCAAAGAGGCTTCTGACTAATATGATAATCAAAGAGAATAAAACCCTCCATTTTCTGGCTTCTGTAAATATCAGTGGTCACAGAGGCAGCCAGAGAGTTGAAACAGCAGTTGCAAAGGTATTGTTTCCCTCTTCCTTGGAATCCATATATATTTGGTAACTCTCTTTTTTAAAGGAGTAATTGGACTATGTAATATGGTGATTTGAATGTTCCTTGAGGATCTGTCTTTGGTACAAAACTTTTATATAAAAGTTTTCTGTGAAACTTTCACTTTATACAGAGATTTAAATTCAGATCTCAGAAAAGCTAAGGTATATTCTTCTTCTGAATTTCACTCAGTTAATACTCTAGTGAGAATATTAATGAAGCCAAGACAGTACAGTCTCATTAGTTCATATTAGCTAATGAGAGAGCTTTGATAGGCACCTCCATGTACCTTTTTTTTTTTTTTTTTTTTGTATTAGTCTTCTAGACTCAGTCCCTTTCTTTTCTTTGTTTTTCCCAGAGGAAGTATTATGGTAAGAATTTCAAGCCTGGTAGGAGAGGTGGCCTGTACTAGGGATAAAGTAGAAAACCAAATTAGAGAAAGGAGGTTTTAAGAACTCATAAGCATGCTTCCTGTTCGGGTTGGAAAGATAAAATCAGTCATTGGGTGACATTTTTTCAGCTTCTGATCCTGAGTTCAGGAATACATGACATAGATGGAAAAGCATCTTTCAGCTGAGGTTAACTAATCATCAAAACAGTAATAGTAAATATTATTAAATGCTGACCGTGTGCCAGACACTGCCAAGCACTCCCTCCGGACTATCTTATTTTTACAATAGCTGTATGAGGCAGGTACAATTATTCTATTATATAAGGAAACAGCTTTAGAGAGATTACTCCATTTCACTGATTCTGAAGCAACTTTTTTTTTTTACATTTCATTTTCTCTGATATTTTGTCACAGCTTAAAACTGATGAATTTACAATCGCTGTAGCCAGCCCACAGTTGCGACACTTGTCATTGTCTGCTTGGTCATCAACATCAAGGGTGTCAGGATGAAAACTTGCAGAATGTGTGTCAAGTATTTGGAAGAAAGTCCCAGACGCAGCAGTGGGATTTTAGCCCTCATGAGCCGAATAGTGGTGGGGACAGTGAGAGAGGAAGTACATTAGACTTGCTTAGTATCATTCCCAAAGTTGGAGTTAAAAGTAGGCCAGCTCTGCAGCACTGTAAAGCCAACACCCGTGGCTTTAGTCCTCTGTGAATTTTCTTATGAAGCGCTCCACTATCTGTGTTCTGGATAGTGGAGGACACTGGACAACACGGTGTGAAAAAAACATGGACATCTATGACTCGAGTCTAAAGTGACTCCGAAGAGATGAATCCTACATGCGAACAAGTTTCAGAAATACCTTAACCAATTTCTTTCACATATATTTTCCTTTTAACATATATACACAGAAGTGATCTATGGCTAGTGCAATTGAAGATGGCTCTTTCATTAATTCTAAGATAAACTGTTTCACAGATAAAACATATTATGTCATAGTCTACCATCACTAGTGTCTTCAGTTCAATCAAATACAGCAAAAGAGATAAAGCTCTGTCTGGCTCCAGAGACCAAGTTCAGAACGTGAGGCCATAGTGTACTCACTAATATGATTTAAAACATTTGTTTGTTGCAGACAAGCATGGCAAGACCATGAACATCTCTTTGGTGAATACCTCCCGAGACAGAAAAGTACTACTAATACTAATAATTATCACAATGGTATGTTACATTCACGGTGCACCTTACAGTCTGCATGGCCCATTCACTAGTTTAGCATGTTCACTCCTTACAACAATGCTATGAGGTAGGAATTGTTATGATCTCTTTTTTTTTTCTTTTTCTTTTTGTGGTACGTGGGCCTCTCACTGCTGTGGCTTCTCCCATTGTGGAGCACAGGCTCCAGACGCGCAGGCTCAGCGACCATGGCTCATGGGCCCAGCCGCTCCGCGGCATGTGGGATCCTCCTGGACCAGGACACGAACCTGTGTCCCCTGCATCGGCAGGCGGACTCTCAACCACTGCGCCACCAGGGAAGCCCAATGATCTCTTTATTTCATGTAAAAGCAGAGTGCCAGATGCTCCTCAATATACTTGCTGAGTTCTGCTGGATTCTCTGGTAAAAGGACTCAGAGTGGAAATATTTGTGCAAGAAGTTTATTGGTCAGCTCTCCTAGGAACAATATCCACTGGGGATGGGCAGGAACAGGACTAGGCAGGGGGATAAGTTGAGCTGCAGTGAAGTTTGTAACAAAGGCCTCAGGTGATCCCATGGAGAGAGCTCTGGAGTTGGGGTGGCCATTCGGAGTTGTCCTTAACTGAGCCAGTGTGGCAGGCCTATGCACCCCTGCATTAACCAGCCATTGGATGTGGACTGTGCCCAGAGGGGACATAATGATCTTGGGTAAGGCCACTACCTTGAGTTGACAGCAATTCCTGAAGTGGGTCTCAACTCTGAGCCACCAGCTGTCAGCACTTTTGGTATCTGTGCTCATGGCCATCGGTTCTGAAGTGGGGAACTGGCTGGCACATCATAGCATCCACCAGAACCTACACCTTGTGCTTCTTATATGCATTTGCTATGTATAATAAGGCCACTCCATCTGAGAAGAGCTCCTAAGGATTCTGGTAGGTCTCTTTTCCTGGGAAAGCTTAGAAGGAGGAGAATAGTCAGATGAACCTGGTCTCTGCTTCTACAGAAGGAGATAGTCTCCACCTCCTCCTCTCCTATGTATTTCCCTCACCCTTGGCTAGGACCTCTTTCTTTGGTCCAGGTGGCTTACCTGGTGTTGACACAGTCCTTTATTGCTGAGCAGTCTGAGCCCCTAGCCACCATGCCTGTCTCAGGCCACAGCTGCTATACTTTGCTGTCTATTTACTATCAATGCTGGACAAGTGAGTATTAGGATATAGTGCAGTGGATCATATGGGTGATCAAATATCTGCCCTTATTGTGTAACAGCAGTTCTGTCTCCTTCTAATGATCACAATCTATCACCTGTGATGGTCTCCTGGCCTGGGGACCCCAAAGGGCCTGGGTGGCAGATATAGCTGACAGTTTAATGGTACCCTTACTGTCTTTCCTGGTGGAAGCATTCCCCCTATAGCAACCAGCACTTAAATTCACAGAGCCTGGAGTTTGGGGAATGGGAAATAAAAATTCTTCAGTGAGGGCTTCCCTGGTGGTGCAGTGGTTGAGAGTCCGCCTGCTGATGCAGGGGACACGGGTTCGTGCCCTGTTCTGGGAAGATCCCACATGCTGCAGAGTGGCTGGGCCTGTGAGCCATGGCCGCTGAACCTGCATGTCCGGAACCTGTGCTTCACAACGGGAGAAGCCACAACAGTGAGAGGCCCGCGTACTGCAAAAAAAAAAAAAAAAAAAAATTCTTTAGTGAGATATTTGAAGTGATGGAAAGCAAGGATACTCCTGATCCTACCCTTTGTTTTTGTAACAAAATCTCCTATCATACATCCTAGCTTGCCGAGCACAGCCTTTACTTAGCTTCTCAATGATGCTGGTGTATTGCTCACCAAGATTTTGTCATGCTTGAAAAATGGAACTCAAAGAAAGTGGCCACTGTGGACCTGACTAAAGAAATTTAAAATCTCTGCAAGATTGGAAGCTATAAAAAATTTGTTTTATAAATAAGGTGTGAGGATATTTTGACAGATTTGCATATAAGGAAAATTTAAATACACAAAGTACTGTATTTGTTTGCTCTTACTTTTCCAGGTCTGAGTTATTTTATTTTTCGAAATCAGAGGTCCACAAACAATGGTCCTCAGGCCAAATCCAGTCTGTTATCTGTTTTTGTAAATAAAGTCTTACTGGAATGCAGCCATGCCATTTGCTTACATATGTCTGCAGCTGCTTCTGCGCTGTAATAATAGAATTGAGTAATGGAACCAGACTCTATGGCCCACAAAACCTAAAATATTTACTGCCTAGTCCTTTTCAGGAGTCTGCCAACCCCTGGCCTAGCTAGCTGACTTGTGATTAACAATTCATTTGGTCATAAAAGTAATAAGTTTGGTATATTTAGAAAGTTAGTTGTAATTAAGAGTTTTTATTTGAGGGTAACATAGCAAGGTATTTTAGGAAAAAAAATATACTCTTTCTTTTAAATATTTTACTTTTTAATTTATTTTTATTTTTATTATTTTTTAGTTTGGCTGCTTTGGGTCTTCGTTGGGTCTCTGTTGCTGTGTGCGGGCTTTCTCTAGTTGCGGCGGGGGGAGCTACTCTTCGTTGCCATGTGCAGCCTTCTCATTGTGGTGGCTTCTCTTGTTGCGGAACATGGGCTCTAGGCACGTGGGCTTCAATAGTCGTGGCACACGGCCTCAGTAGTTATGGCTTGTGGGCTCTAGAGCGCAGGCTCAGTAGTTGTGGCACACGGGCTTAGTTGCTCCGTGGCATGTGGGATCTTCCTGGACCAGGGCTCGAACCCGTGTCCCATGCATTGGCAGGCAGATTCTTAACCACTGAGCCAGCAAGGAAGTCCCTCTTTTAAATATTTTGAGATACATCTCCAGTCCTAGCTGTCTTAGAGATTTCTGGAATGTTCCTCACTTTCTAATCACTTTCTAATTTCCGACTATTGGCCTGTTTGGTTTGGGTATTTATTCTGTAGCTTGAGCTCATGTCCCACTCGCCCTACCCAGAGCTTGCTAAACTGAGTCTTCTGAGTTCTTGCAGCTTTTTAAATCTTTTTCCACTGTGTTATCTTTTTAAACACAGTCAAGAGCGTCATCTCCACATTCTGTGCCTCCAGCACTGAAGTTGCAGGGTCCTGGCAGGGACTTGCTTCTCTCATTTGCTGGGAACATTGGAAGACAACAGTGTGGATATAAAATTGTGTCTGGCTTCACTCCAGGATCCTTCTTCTCCTCTCCTACGGGGACCAGTGAGGTTGTCAGGGCACATCTGGTACTTTTCACAGTTGCTTGGTGAGGGGCTTCCAGAAACAGACTCTGCGGCTGGAGCCGCAGCAGCTCTCAGCTCTGTCTGCTGCTCCGACTGAGTCAAGCGATGACACCATTGTCTAAATAGCACTTAAAAGCTTTGCCGTCCAGGGTTTTCAGAACGAGCAGATTAATATCAGAAAAGCCTCATTTTCCAAGTGAGAACTGAACAAAACAGTCACCCTTATGTCCTTCCTCACTAATGAATCTGCTGTGGCTGGTTCTCCTGTTAGGGATGAAGGTGGATTATTTTTCTGACCATGAGGGAGGATGGGAGAGGGCAGGGGAAGGGGCTACTGTGTAGGCTTCTATTACAAGAGGGTCTGTTAAGGAGAGATTTCTTGCCCTCTCCTTGAACTCATTTGTTTATGTGCAGGTGGGGTCCTTCTGAGTGGCTGTTCCCCAGTGCCCTTCAGGGTAGAGAGGACACAGTATGGAGTGCAGGGGAGAAATGTTTGGATGCCGAAATTAGAACAAGGGGTGAGGAAGAGCAGTGCTTTGTAGGTCCTGCCATGGCTCTCCAGTTCCCCTGTGCTATCAACATTCCATCTGTGTTTTGCAAAACTCTCGGTGCTTTGCAGCAAGTATATCACTCCAGGGCTTCTGTCGCCCAGAGATACTGCATCAGCCTGACACTGGACTAGAGCCCAGCAGGGCCCCCTCTGTCACCAAAGCCTCTGTCTGAATAAAACCACTCTAGAAAACAAGGCTCACTTTGGGGCAACTTAATTTTCCCTTAAATAACCTTTTTTTTTTTTTTTTTTTTTTGTCAAATGCATGACAGCTGAAAACCTTAAGGAATTCAGGTTATTATTTTGCTCCTATCCAGGACAAGAAATTCTAATAGCAGCCTGGCACATAGTAGACACTGGATAAGTGTTGCTTGCTCTGCGAGCCTTCCTACACATGTCCTGAGGACTTTGTAGATGATGCCATTATTTTTCCTTTACGCTTTGCTGAAGGTTGGCCAATGGCTGGAGGATCACAAAGTTTCTGGAAGCAGGAGAGCGCAGAATGTTCCTGCAGAGATGGGAGTGTGCTCAGGGATTGTTAAGTCCCTACCCCTTGGCTGGACTTGTCAGGGAACAAGTCCAGAGGACAGAGGAGAGGTGAAGTCCTCTATCTTCATCTTGTACCAGAAAGTTGAAAGTCCCGAGTCAATTGAGCAACTTGCACGAGACAGCAAGGAGATAATCCACAATTAAAGGAAATCTTTGCAGATACCTAAGCAGCTGTGGAAAAGAGCAGAAGGGCTCTGACCTGCCTGGAGGGGCAGGGTCGGAGCTCTGAGGAGTGGAGGACATTAGTGAGGTACCACATCTCCCAGGACTTACATCAGGTGGCCAGGTTGTTTGAGAGAACAAATATTTCCTGAATTCCTCCTCTCTGTGTGTGAGGCTGTGGACAGACAATGAGAAAGAGACAACGTCCTTGGCCTCAAGGAGTTTATAATCTAGAGAAGAATCTCTCAGAGAAAATCATTTACGTTATGGCTCTTGGCTGGATTAAATGAGTGAACATTGGTCTGGTGTTATTTTGGATTTATGTGCTGAATTACTCATACAGATTTTAGGCATTTATCCTCAGTCAGATCTGCCGGTAGCCTATTTGGCAATGCTGGGACAGAGTAGAGCAGAATAACTGAGGGAGGTGGCACGTTCCCTGCCCCCTGGATGGAGAGCCAGCCCTGGGCTGGTGGGCCGCTGTGTGGATGTGGTTCAGCTACAGATTATACAGCACTAACCTCCAGGGGCTGCCATTCCCCTTCGAGGTTGCCTGCTTCTCAGTATGTACGTGTCTTTGGGACACTGATCATGAATTTAGAACACCTCCCCTGGGAAGGAAATGCTGAATTACAGATGAGAGAAAGATCACGTATTCAGGAAACGTTCCAATTCCAAAACTAAAGACTGAAGAGCTGTCTGGATGTGAAGCACTGATGAATCTTCATTCGAGCACATATATTTGCTAGAATATTGAAAATACCAACGTATTAAAATTATCTGTCATAAAATTCAAGCAAAGTGCCTCTTGATGTCATATATTACTGAAAGCTGACGTCGATACTATTCGAACTGGTATTTGATACCATTATTATCAAAATGAAAGGTTACTTTTCTTCCAAAAGGAAGGGTGACAAAAATTATCTTTGCAACTGATATCTGTCCTTGCCAAGATTAAGGGCAAATTTTGTGTTCTGTTTGCTGGACAAACTGGGAAAGGACAGTAAAAAAAATCTCATGAATTTATTGCATGGTGTATGAAAAATATAATAGTCCCTGAAAGCTTAGCAATCATAAAATACATTTTCCTTTAATTCAAGCTAATGACTTAAAGCCTGAGTCAAAAGTCCTTGAAGATCAATCAAGAGGGACACATATAGCCTGGCACAGTGTGTGATCGCAAAGGGTCCCAGAAGGTCAGGGTAGATCATTCTCTAACACCAAGGCTGACTGGGACTGTGGTGACCACAGAAGAGACAAGAGAAATCAATTGCACAGAGCCCAGGAACCAAAGAGCCAGTAGAGTTCCATGGTGAGTTTCAGGGATCTTTTCCCAAGTGACTTCATTTTGCTTTCCAGGAAATAATGACCACTGAGGTAATTATTCTAATGCACAGTATTTGTCCTTCTATTGGAAATAGTCATCAATTACATGTGTTATAAATGTCCCCTATTTTTTTCCACTTAAGAAGACAGAAGACTTGAGGAATTTAGCTTTTTTAGAGAGGATAGAATATTCCTAGATAAGATGCAAGACATTATCTAAGAAAGGAAATGAAAAGAAACAAAGTGAGAATCAGGACTGTGATGGAAAGGGGAAGGATATTCTATTTGTACAGGGAGAGAAAGTTACAAAGGTAAAAATATTGTCCAGAAGAGAAAGAAAGAAGAAACTGTGATAGCACAAGCAAATAGTGTATTATGCCAATTTAAACAATTAGAGAAAGCCACAGGCCATTGCTAGTTTGAGAACTCTCAGTTCTGGCCCTGGAATAGGAGTCGCTGCTGTGTGCAACTCAGATGTGGTGACTCATGCGGTTGGCTGTCCTTCTGGGCTGAGTATCTGAGCTGTAATCAGTACCCTTCAACTCATCCGGTTGCTGTAACTGCTGCCCACTCCTAGCTCATGAGTGAATAACTGATGCCAACAGAACTCTGGAAAGAAGCTTTATGTTCTGGGTGTGACAATTGATGTATTTGAGGACATGGTTCTTACATATTTTCAGCTCTTCTTTTAGTTAAAAATTGGGTCTTTGGAAAATGAAGGAGAGCTTAGGAAATTGGTGGGTGGCTTCATAGATGGTATGAATTGTGGCTTGATTTTATAGTGATCATGTTATCTATTGATCGATAGGTAGTCTATTCATCAATATTTATGGAGTATCTACCTTATGGTAGGTGCAAAAAATACAAAATAATAAGACATACTCCTCTTTTAAGAATGAAATTTAGACAGATGGGTAAGAGAGAAGTAAATCTAATAATACACAGAGTTATAAAGGATACAACAGTGCCATGCCCAGGGTGCTATGAGAACATAGAGAAAAGGGTCATTAATTCTAACCAGAGGTTCATAGAATATTTCCAGAGAAGATATGTATTGAGCTGAGTTGGCTAGATATAATGTGGGAAAGGACATTCCAGACTGAGTGCATAACATGTTTATAGCAAAAAACTCCTGCATTCCTGGAATCTCAAGTATTTTGCCATTGCTCAAATCGTGAGAGTCTGGGAGGAAGGGAGGTGAGAGATGGGTGGGTCTCAGAGGGTTTTGGGGGCTAAGCTATAGATTTGAACTTCAGCCTGAAGCCTATGGGGAGTTACTAAACAACGTGAATTGGGAATAATATGGTCATATTTGCATCTTGTGAAGTTCATTCTTGGATAATGTGAAGAATGGTTTGAGCTTGGTCCCATCAGAGCCCAGAAGATGTGACTACTAGACTCAAGAAAAGGAAGGGGTTCTTCTCATGAGACTGAGAATAAATAATATGTTTGGTCAGAGGTTCTCTGACCAAGAATGTTAAAAATACATTTTGAGGGAGCGAAGGAGAACCACTCTGTTAGAACTAGAACACTGAATATAATGGAGTACAACAAATGTGTTGTGAGAGGAGTAATGATTCTGGGGAGATCCTCAGATAAAAAGTAAGAGTAAAGATCAACCCGTTTTTTTAGTCAACAAAACGATGTATTGTTTTCAATTCTTCTTTCCCTCACTCCTTACATTAGCATGTTCTATCAGCTAGTTTGCAAAAATGCATTCAGAATCTGTCAATTTCTACCTTTTTTCACAGTCTTGCCCTAGTCCAAAACACCGTGAACTCTCATTTGAACATATGCAAAAGCTTCCAGTTGTCACTGTTATGGACTGAGTTGTGTCCCTTCCAAAATTCTTGTGTTCAAGCCCTGACAGCCAATGTGACTCTATAGGGAAGTAATTAAGGTTAAATGAGATCTTAAGGGTGGGCCCCTAATCCAAGAGGACTGGTGTCCTTATAAGAAGAGGATGAGACACAGAGGAAAGGCCATGTGAAGATATAATGAGAAGGTGACCGTCTGCAAACCAGGAAGGGAGGTCTTACCAGAAACCAAGCCTGATGGCGTGTTGATCTAGGACTTCCAGCCTCCAGAATTGCAAAAAAAAAAAAATAGAGTTCTGTTGTTTAAGCCGCCCACTCTGTTGTAGTTTGTTATGGCAGCCCTAGCCGACTAACACACCCACCTACAACACATTCTCCACCTGGGGATCTTTTTAAAGTAAAAATCAGATTCTATCACTCCCCTACTTAAAATCCTTCTTGCCTTCCTATCCCAGTTAAATAAAATTCAAACTTCTGACCTAGCGGAAGAGGCCCTATACAATCCATTTTCCACCTCCCCCTCCAGGCTCCTGGTCAGCCAAACAGATTTTCGATCTAGTTTTCAAACAGGCCACATTCTTTCTTGACTGAAACCATTTAACTTGCTGTTCTGTGTGTCTGGAAGGCTCTTCCCATAGTCTTCCCGGGCTGTTGGGCTGCCTCTTTCTTGTTATTCCAGACTCAGCTCAGATGTTATCCCTCAGAGAGCCCTTATGATTATCCATTCTTACCCTTCCTCCCTCCCTGCCGTCCTCTAGTTCATAATCCTGTGTACTTTCTTCAAAACAGTTACCACAATCTGAAATTTTCTTATCTGTTTCCTTGTTCATCCTCTATCTTCTCCACTAGACAGGATGCTCTATGAGGGCATTCTTTAAATTCTCAGCATCTAGAATAGTGACTGGCTCACAGTAGGTCATCATGAACGAGTGCGTGCAGGGTTCCCAGCATCTGCATCTGTCCCCTTCCTATGGCTGGAGCTCCTCACCCCCTCCTGCAGACATGGTCCTGCCTCGGTCTCCAGAACCTATTCTCATCGGGCATGAGAGATTAGCGGCCATGAGTGAGGAGTCGCCTTGCTTCTCACCCAACTCTGACCTCCAGCCCCAGTTCTGACAAGGATGCCTTTGCTTCACATTTGTCGTCTTGTTCC
This sequence comes from Mesoplodon densirostris, assembly GCF_025265405.1. NCBI lineage: Eukaryota > Metazoa > Chordata > Mammalia > Artiodactyla > Ziphiidae > Mesoplodon > Mesoplodon densirostris. The sequence continues at coordinate 19,811,669 of NC_082677.1, forward strand.
CTTTTGTTTTGCTGTTTTAGCAACTGCCTTTTTTCCTTTCCTGGGGCAGGGATGTTAGGCGAATCTTTCAGGGACTAATGTACTGTGTTAGCAAATGAGAGTTATGAGCCACTGAAACTTCATTTTTAAAATATGGTCTCATTTGTTTTACAGATTGGTGAGTCCTGGGGAAATTTGGTTTATGGTTGGAAAGAAAGCCAGAATATTTGAATGATATGAAACCCTAAGGTTTTTATTAGTGCATATTCATAAAGAATGTGCCAAATGTCTTTGAATTGTATTAAATAGCCAGAGGAATTAAAAAAAAAAAAAAACAGTGTCTTGCCCAACCCTCAAAATGATGGAACTATGCTGCCGCTTCACACTCCCCCAACTAAAAGAAGCATGATCGCACAGGTTTTACTTTTGCAGTACTTATCAGCTTTGTATGACTAATAGGAGAGAATATCTCAGGGTTAACAAGAAACAGGAGACATGGGAAAATTTTAAAAGGAATGTATTTTTTTCCCGAGATTTTTAGTTTATATTCCAGGCTTCCAAGCCTGGCAAGTTTGGATTAGGATTTGAGGATAAAAGTTTAATGTTAGGGAAAAATAAATGATAACAAAAATCTTCTCCCAACCCAGAAAACCTCTCCACAAAGTCAGTAGAAACAGAGACCTGTTTTGTTCTTGAATAAGTATTAAACCAGTATGTGATGCTCATGACAGGCAGTTCCTAAGAAATTACAAAAACAGAAAGAAATGCCACCACCTTATATAGCCAAGGAGATTATACAGCTAAGACATTCCCTACATGTTCCCAAGATAAACAATAACTAGTCCTCAAGTCAGAGGACTTGACAGCACGTTTGTCTCTCATAGTTCACCCTCAGTTTACCTGGTATTTGGGCTAACCATCTGAGTTAGCTAATCGATTTTATACAAAAGCAAAATAAACTCCTATTTTTTTTTTTTTTTACATCTTTGTTGGAGTATAATTGCTTTACAATGTTGTGTTAGTTTCTGCTTTATAACAAAGTGAATCAGTTATACATATACATATATCCCCGTATCTCCTCCCTCCTGCATCTCCCTCCCACGCTCCCTATCCCACCCCTCTAGGTGGTCACAAAGCACCAAGCTGATCTCCCTGTGCTATGCGGCTGCTTCCCACTAGCTATCTATTTTATGTTTGGTAGTGTATATATGTCCATGCCACTCTCTCACTTTGTCCCAGCTTATCCTTCCCCCTCCCCATATCCTGAGAAAACCATAATTCAAAAAGAGTCATGTACCAAAATATTCACTGCAGCACTATTTACAATAGCCAGGAGATGGAAACAACCTAAGTGTCCATCATCGGATGAATGGATAAAGAAGATGTGGCACATATATACAATGGAATATTACTCAGCCATAAAAAGAAATGAAATTGAGTTATGTGTAGTGAAGTGGATGGACCTAGAGTCTGTCATACAGAGTGAAGTAAGTCAGAAAGAGAAAGACAAATACCGTATGCTAACACATATATATGGAATCTAAGAAAAGAAAAGTCATGAAGAACCTAGGGGTAAGACAGGAATAAAGACACAGACCTACTAGAGAATAAACTCCTATCTTTATGACAGGAAGTAGTGTCACAACTTGGAGCAAGGCCCCTCCTGTGGAAGTCAGGCTTCTACCTTAGCACAGAGACTGGGAGATTCAAAGGGATTCACCGGCTCCCAGGTCCTTGAGAAAAGCCTTCTTGGGCTGTAAAATGGCAAAAGAGACTTAAAAAAAAAAAAAAGGATTTACATGCGTCTCAAAGAGGCAGAGATAATTCACAATAACAAGTTGATAAAAAGAAAAAAAAAAGGGAAAGGGATTCTAATGAAAGGGAAGGAGAGCTTCTCTTCCCTTATTTTTAACAGCAAGAATCAAGCCTTTTATTTTATTTTCAGAACAATGCACATTTTTTAAACATCTTTATTGGAGTATAATTGCTTTATAATGGTGTGTTAGTTTCTGCTGTATCACAAAGTGAATCAGCTATACGTATACATATATCCCCATATCCCCTCCCTCTTGCGTCTCCCTCTCCCCCCCATCCCACCCCTCCAGGTGGACACAAAGCACCAAAGCACCGAGCTGATATCCCTGTGCTACGCAAGCCTTTTATTTTTAATTTTGCTTTGTTCTAACCAGGAGAACTTCTCAGATTTTTATGTCTCGCAATCAGCAATACACAGAAACTAGAGAAGCACAGGAATTCCTCAGGCATCAACTCCTGCAATTAAACTGGAAAAAATACTTTCTTTTTCTTTCCCCTCATACTCTATTCAGGGATTAGGCCATTTTTCACTGACTGCTGAGAGTTTCTATTCTGTTACCAATTAATTGTTCTAGTTAAGAGAGAGAAAAAAATAAATCATCCCCTCATGTGCTCCCCGGCAACAATTTGTCACTGTTTCCAGAAAGATGCAAAGTCTTTTCAGTTGGTACTTCATCTAAGAGATAGAAAATACCTTCTCTGGGAATCAGAAGGGTTATTTTCATAATATCCTGGTCTCTGGAGTGGAGTGGGAGGTGAGCTAGGAGACCGGACTTTGATCTTTTCCAGAATGGACCTCTCACACCACTCAGGTGTACAAAATGGTTTCCAATAAGAGATGGGTAAAAACTTCTTGTTTGCCTGATTTGTGTGCACTCAGAATTTTAGATTGGAAAATTCTTTGAAAAGTTACTACTTGCTCCTTGACTGATCAATATAGCCCTGACCTAAGATACCTTCTCCATTTTAGTTAATCTGTTTGGGGCTGGGTCAGTCTCCAAAGATTCTGGGTGATTAGAGAGAATGAAAGGATTCTGGGGAAAATAAAGGGTAGGTTTGGAGTGAAATATTCATTCAGATAGTCCCCTAAAGAAACTCAGACTTAGATCCTTTTTTAAAAAATTGAAGTACAATTGACATACGATACCATATTATTTTCACGTGGATATCATAGTGATTTGATATTTATCTACATTTCAAAGCAGTTACCACAATAAATCTAGTTACCATCTGTCACCATACAAAGTTATTATTATATTACTGACAGTATTCTCTCTGCTGTAAATTACATCTCCGTGACTTATTTACTTCACAGCTGGAAGTTTGTACCTCCTAATCCCCTTTACCTATTTCACTCACCCCCTAACACCCTCCCTTCTGGCCACTGTCAATTTGTTCTCTGTTTCTATGAATCCATTTCTGTTTTTTTTTTTTTTTTTTTTCTTTTCTTTTTGCGGTATGCGGGCCTCTCACTGTTGTGGCCTCTCCCGTTGCGGAGCACAGGCTCTGGATGTGCAGGCCCAGCAGCCATGGCTCACAGGCCCAGCCGCTCCGCGGCATATGGGATCCTCCCAGACCGGGGCACGAACCCGTATCCCCTGCATCGGCAGGTGGACTCTTAACCACTGCGCCACCAGGGAGGCCCCCCATTTCTGTTTTGTTTTGTGTGTTTTTAGGTTTCACATATAAGTGAAATCATATGGTAATTGTCTTTCTCTGTCTGACTTATTCACTTAGCATGATACCCATCCATGTTGTCACAAATGGCAAAACTTCATTCTTTTTTTTATGGCTGAAAAATATTCCTTAAATCCTTTTGATTTGGCTCTGGGACTGAGCTCACGTGAGAACTTCCATGTAAGTGATGAAGTAAACCTGCTAGAACTCATCTTATTAAGACATTTCTGTGGGTCAGATGGTAAGACATATTTCTGTGGGGTCTGGCTTCTTCTGGTGTATTTGATCCTGTTACTATTGCTCAGGCTTGCAAATCAGGCTGCTCAGCTTGTGTGAGATCAAAGTTCTAGAAGTGAAAGCTCATGGAATTGATACAATCCTTCTACCTTGCATTGCCCTCACTACCAACCCCCTACCAAAAAAAAAAAAAAGTAAAATTATCTCATAACTTTGGAGGCACTTTTATTTAACCCAACGGAGTTTAAAGACCTTTCCTTCCCAAGGATACCTTTTAAAATAATGTTGCCAATCTTGAGAACGAAAAACGGAGCTGGAGGAATCAGGCTCCCTGACTTCAGACTATACTACAAAGCTACAGTAATCAAGACAGTATGGTACTGGCACAAAAACAGAAAGATAGATCAATGGAACAGGATAGAAAGCCCAGAGATAAACCCACGGACATATGGTCACCTTATCTTTGATAAAGGAGGCAGGAATGTACAGTGGAGAAAGGACAGTCTCTTCAATAAGTGGTGCTGGGAAAACTGGACAGGGACATGTAAAAGTATGAGATTAGATCACTCCCTAACACCATACACAAAAATTAGCTCAAAATGGATTAAAGACCTAAATGTAAGGCCAGACACTATCAAACTCCTGGAGGAAAACATAGGCAGAACACTCTATGACATAAATCACAGCAAGATCTTTTTTGACCCACCTCCTAGAGAAATGGAAATAAAGACAAAAATAAACACATGGGACCTAATGAAACTTCAAAGCTTTTGCACAGCAAAGGAAACCATAAACAAGACGAAAAGACAACCCTCAGAATGGGAGAAAATATTTGCAAATGAAGCAACTGACAAAGGATTAATCTCCAAAATTTATAAGCAGCTCATGCAGCTCAATAGCAAAAAAACAAACAACCCAATCCAAAAATGGGCAGAAGACCTAAATAGACATTTCTCCACAGAAGATATACAGACTGCCAACAAACACATGAAAGGATGCTCAACATCTTTACTCATTAGAGAAATGCAAATCAAAACTACAATGAGATATCATCTCACACCAGTCAGAATGGCCATCATCAAAAAATCTAGAAACAATAAATGCTGGAGAGGGTGTGGAAAAAAGGGAACACTCTTGCACTGCTGGTGGGAATGTGAATTGGTACAGCCACTATGGAGAACGGTATGGAGGTTCCTTAAAAAACTACAAATAGAACTACCATATGACCCAGCAATCCCACTACTGGGCATATACCCTGAGAAAACCATATTTCAAAAAGAGACATGTACCAAAATGTTCATAGCAGCCCTATTTACAATAGCCCGGAGATGGAAACAACCTAAGTGTCCATCATCGGATGAATGGATAAAGAAGATGTGGCACATATATACAATGGAATATTACTCAGCCATAAAAAGAAATGAAATTGAGCTATTTGTAATGAGGTGGATGGACCTAGAGTCTGTCATACAGAGTGAAGTAAGTCAGAAAGAGAAAGACAAATACTGTATGCTGACACATATATATGGAATTTAAGAAAAAAATGTCATCAAGAACATAGGGGTAAGACAGGAATAAAGACACAGACCTACTAGAGCATGGACTTGAGGATATGGGGAGGGGGAAGGGTAAGCTGTGACAAAGTGAAAGAGCGGCATGGACATATATACACTACCAAACGTAAGGTAGATAGCTAGTGGGAAGCAGCCGCATAGCACAGGGAGATCAGCTCAGTTCTTTGTGACCGCCTGGAGGGGTGGGATAGGGAGGGTGGGAGGGAGACGCAAAAGGGAGGGGATATGGGAACATATGTATACGTATAACTGATTAAATTTGTTAAAAAAAAAAAAAAAAGAATGAATATATGTATATGTATAACTGAATCACTTTGCTGTACACCTGAAACCAACACAACGTTGTAAACCAACTATACTCCAAGAGAATTAAAATATTAAAAAAAATAATAATAATAATGTTGCCAGTCTTCCAGCTTTCCATTTGGTGCCCTTCAATATAAATATGACTTCAATAGAGGTTAAGTAACAGTTTAGATTTTAGGCTACATGCCAAGTGCTAACCTTAAAATTCTGCCTCGCAGGGAAAAAAGAGGAAACCCAAAATATTAATGGTTATTTGGCTTTACCTTGGTATAATTTATAGGAGTTTCACATAACAAATGTATTTAATCATGTAATGGAAGTACACAATTAGTAGATAAATGAGCTAATTTTATTATCTAGATTTTAATAAAGCACTTACTGCTTTGCCTTATGAAGCCAACTTGGAAAATTAAGTCACATTAGCTCAGATGTGAATATTGTCACAAGTGCTCAATTTTGGCTGAAATCCCATAAAGAAAGAATAATGATGGTCATCAATGCATGAAAACTGCAGGAAGATGCCCAGAACAGTGCCTCAGGAAATGGGCAAGAGATTGGATTAAAATAATGTTTCCACTAATGATAACAGTTATAATGGAGGAGGGGTAGGGAGACAGTCTCTCAATGGGTTTCATAAAATGTAAATCCCCATAAATGAATTCTTTTTCATTTTTATTTTAGCCATACTCTGACCTTGAAATAAGGCATAATCAGAAGTGGTCCAGAAAAGTCCTGGTCATTTTAAATACCCTTAAGCCCTTCCTATGGAAGTAATTTCACGTATAAGTTAAGAAGAAGTTGCATTCACTTTCGAAGTTTGCGTCCTCCAGAATGTGGAAAGCAGTTTCTGTTAACTCTTTTGCACCACCATGTGTTAAATTACACAACGGGATGAAAGTGGCTCCTCCAAGATGTGAGAGGGAGCTGCTGCATTGCATTTGGAAGCGTTGGCAAATTACCTACATTCATGTTTAGAAGCTCTTTCCTGAGAAGATTGTTAAGGACTGGAATCAGCTCCTTTGCATATTTGGAAAGATTAAAAAAAAAATCTTTGGGTGATTTTAAAAATCTTTTGGGTGGGTGTTGGTATGGAGAATCCCAGAGGTAGACAGTGAACTCAGTAGCCTTTAAGGTTTAAAAATAGACAAGCAGGTAGGTAGCTTCATGTTTGTGAAATGACCTGGTGAATGTTCACTGAATCCATCTTCTTGTTCTTTTCATCAGTCATTTGGCCCTTTTAAAAAAATTACTCATTGGAAGACAGCAGCTTAAGAGCTCATTTCCCCCTCTTTTCTAGCCAGCAGAGCCTAAACAATGTCTTACCATTACCAAATTGTTGTCCTATGTGAACTTATGGCTATTTGTATTCTGAGATTTTTTGTTCCTGTCATTTAGAAAGTATTTGATTTTTAAATTCAGGAGCTCTCGTTCAGTATGATGCTGGGTGCTGAGCACAGGTGAGGGCTGCCTGTGTGTGTGGTGGGGTGAGAGGCTGGGGAGGATGAGTCTCTGGCTTGTCATTAGACAAAACCTGTACTTTGAGCCTAGGGTGGAGACTCTTACCACTAGGGAACCGATAAAGTGCAAAGTGAGCCTGGTTTATATTGGCTGGGGGTTTGAACACCAGCTGTGTTGCCGCTTTGATGTGAATCGACAAAAAGGCGATATTAAAGATATCAGGAGTATGGGTATCTGGGACTTCCCCGGTGGCGCAGTGGTTAAGAATCCGCCTGCCAATGCAGGGGACACGGGTTTGAGCCCCAGTCTGGGGAGATCCCACATGCCGCGGAGCAACTAAGCCCGTGCACCACAACTACTGAGCCTGTGCTCTAGAGCCCACGAGCCACAACTACTGAGCCTACACACTACAACTGCTGAAGCCCGCGCGCCTAGAGCCCGTGCTCCGCAACAAGAGAAGCCACCGCAATGAGAAGCCCGCGCACCCAATGAAGAGTAGCCCCCTCTCGCCGCAACTAGAGAAAGCCCACATGCGGCAACAAAGACCCAACGCAGCCAAAAATAAATTAAATAAAAAACAAACAAAAAGAGTATGGGTATCATGGTAGGCTGAATACTGGTCTCAAGATGTCTATGCCCCTAATCCCCAGAATTTGTGAATATGTTATAAGGCAAAGGAGACTTTGCAAATGTGATTGAGTTAAGGACCTTGAGATGGAGGGATTTTCTGGATAATCTGGCTGGGCCCTAAGTGGAATTATAAGCACCTTCATTTGAGGGAAGCAGATGGAGATTTGACCACTAGCAGAGGGGAAGGTGATATGATGATGTGATCAGAGATCCAAGTGATGTGATTTGAAGATGGAGTAAGGGGCCACAAGCCCAGAGGTCCCTAGAGAAGTTGTCACTAGAAGCTGAAAAGGGCAAGGTAATGAATTCTCCAGAAGAAACCAACCCTGCTGACACCTAGTCAGCCCAGTAAGACACATTTCAGACTTCCGACCTCTAGAGCTATGAGACGATAAACATGTTTTAAGCGACTAAGTTTGTGGTAATCTGTTACAGCACCAATATAAGACACACATGCAGGTCTAATAACAAGAAATGTCCCACCAGTGTTCCCAAGACACCAATGTGAGGATCAGTACTGTTACCTGGACTGCCGTGGACATGGCTGGAAACACGTTTGAGGGCAAAATTCTGGACAAGAGAATAATTTGCACATGAACATCATCAAAGTTTTAAGTTCCAGTATCAGACCTTAAGATGCATGAAGGAAAATGATCAGAATAAAAAGGAATTCATAGAGAGAGTATGTTGATGTCAAGTAAAGATTTTTCCATCCAAACACTGCATTGGAAATAATGGGAAAGAACTTGGGCTGCTGGGAAAAAAACCCTAAAAATTCAGGGTATAAAAGATATACAAAAAGTCTTTTAACAAGACTGGTAGTTTCCCCTACTATCCAGCTGTCTGCACTCAGGTTAGCTTTCCTGGGAACAGACAGTCATTGTGTGAAACCTACTGTGAAACTGAACCTCTTAGATCCCAGGTAAGCTGGGTTTCATAAAAGGTGATGTGCCCTTGGACTGACAGCAGGATGTCACTTTTGCTTTGCTTTTCTAGCAGAGTTCACAGGAGCGGAATTAAAGAGGAGGACAAGGAGGTTAGGTTTCCAGCCTCTGTTGGGCTCAGGACAACTTTTTGCCACATAATGCTATAGTTGAAAATGGGTAAGTTGTTTCCCTACTGTGAGTAGGCTGAGGTATGCCAACCCTTGTAATGGCCTGCTTTTATGGAACAAGAGATCGTGTGAGCATAAGAGGATCTGTAAATAAAAATTTGGCAATACGGGCTTCCCTGGTGGCGCAGTGGTTGAGAGTCCGCCTGCCGATGCAGGGGACACGGGTTCGTGCCTTGGTCCGGGCAGATCCCACATGCCGCGGAGCGGCTGGGCCCGTGAGCCATGGCCGATGAGCCTGCGCGTCCGGAGCCTGTGCTCTGCAACGGGAGAGGCCACAACAGTGAGAGGCCCGTGTACCGCAAAAAAAAAAAAAAAAATTTGGCAGTAGAATTTCTCCTGGTGAAACAGGCAGGTTGAATTTCTCAGGAAATGATTTCAATTCCTAGAGAAAACTACATTCACGTTCTTGATTATCATACAATTCATCTCAGGGGTTTGTCACTCTTTTTGGAATAAAGTGTTTGCATTCCAGAGAAAACAACAAATCATTAATTAGAACTGTTTTAGAGCAGAGAAATAATAGACCAAAGCGACTGGTCTCAAATACTTCGTCTCTGCTGATTACAGTCATTTTTAGTGGATGCATCGTGGAGAAAGGTAATATTTTTTGCTAAGGACCCCAACCAGAGAAAGAATAAATTACAGAAAGTAATAGTTTCTGACTTTAGCATAGAAAATAAATACATTTCTCCACAGTTTAATTTAATATAATGATGAATCTCCCTGGAGGGGATTCAGAGTTGAAATCCTACACCCTCCCCTGGCACATCGGTTTCTCTGTTTTAGGCTCTGAATGAACCATCCTTTCTCTGTTTTTGACTTTAAAATTTGTAAAAGGAAAAATGCCATGCAACCAGTAGGACACACGGAAAGCCTTGTTTAAGAGCAATGATGAGACTTGCAACTGAAATTTGTTCCCAATAGTTCCTTCTTTGACACATGAAGTTTGGAATGGTCCATTTACCAACAATTATTCATAGGTATTCCTGCGTTTGCTTACTTAGAACATCATGGTGGATGCACACATATCTAATCTATCTTGATTGGCATCCATTCGGCACACATTTATGGAACTCCTATCATGTACTAGATCCTCTGCTGGGCCAAAGCAGCTCCAGTCTCTGTCCTTATGGAGCTTACATTCTACTGGGGAAAACAGATACAGTATTGGTCAAATGCTAGGGATGATGAGCTGTTTAAATGAGAAGCATGTGGCGTCACTGGGAATATTTTAGGAAACGTATAGTTGTGGAGGTCATCAGGGAAGAATTCTCTGAGGAAGGGAGGATTGGCCTGAGAGCTGAAGGGTTAATAGGACTCAACCAGTTGAAGAGGCAAGGGTGGGGGTAGGGAGAGAATCCTAGAATGAGCGAAGACTTTTGATGGGAAGGAGCATGGTACGTTCAAAGAACTGAAAGGTATTCTGGTGCCATGTAGAGAATAGATGGGAGAGGGTAGATGGGAGAAACCAGGGAAACTGCAGGGGCATGAGGGCATGTTTCGAGTTAAGTGCCCTTACCACAATAAACAGAACAAAACGAGAAGACATGTGTAATAGATGATTCTCCAAGATGTAGTATTCTTTGAATAACATCCAATTGGGCAAATTCTGGACTACCACCTCAGTCCAAACTGGATGCAACTTCCTCCGTATCCACCTGTTCCTGTAGCAGCTGCACAAAATGAATTAAGCTGACCAGATCCCTTTAGAGCTGCCTTGTTCAATGCAGTAGACACTAAGAATATGTACCTACTGAGCACTTGGAATGCAGCTCGTCTGAACTGACATTCTGTGAGCCTGAAATACACACTGGATTTTGAAGACAGTGTGAAAATAAGGTAAAATAATCCATTAACGGTTTAATATCGATCATTGTTTTAATGATATTTTAGATATATTTAGTTAAATAAAACATTATTAAAATTAATTTCACCTATTTCTTTTTAGGATTTTTAATGGGGCCACTAGAAAATTTTCAGCTACATTGTGGCTTGCGTTGTATTTCTTTGCGGAGTGAATGCTGCCTTTGGGTGTGGGCTTGGTTTGCTTTAGATAGTATAAAAGAAGATAATTGTGTAAAACGAAATAAATCCTGTACAGGGATGTCAGTTAACTATAAGAAGCACATTTGATGACCTCAGGCTTAACTATGGCGCATGTCTCATCATACATACGCAGTGTGTGATTCGTGGTATGTGCCTTACTCCAGTGTAGAATAGCTACACCATTCTATGCCCCAGAGCAGGATTAGAATAGGATTCTTTGTAAGCAAATTGCAGAGAAGGGGAGGTTTACACTGAAGCTTGTTAAATTAGCTTAAACGGGGCTAAAGGGTCACTAGGCATTGGCTCCATGGCTTATGGAATAATGTGTGTGTGTTTTTCTTATGTATGATCTGCAGTAATGAGCTTCCTGGGGAAAGTCTGGCAATGTTGAGATTTGCCAAGTATGATATGTTGTCTCCTCTTGGCATCTGTTAGCTGAGTGAGATGAGGACAGTTACTTATTTTCACCGCACCTCAACTTTCTCATCTGTAAGTAAAATCAATCTCATAGCAGGGTTGCTGTAAGGATTAGAAATAAACATTTCTAGCACTGTGCTGAAGACACAGTAAATTCTCATCGGATGATGTATTAGTGGGAACAGCAGATGTTCAGGACTTCTGAGCAGTACAGAAGGGGAGACACACAATACAGGCGAGGTTCAGAGTACCATCCTCTCTGTTTCCTATGTGACCTTTGACAGCTCACTAGTGCTCTCTAATCCTTGATGTTCCAATGCATAGAATGGGGTTAATGGCACCTTATCAGAAGAAATCAGTTACCCAAGACATTGTAAGTAGCCTGTGGTGACACCAGGTATTGTTTATGGCAGAGGGAAAATAAGCATCAAACTGTTAGACAGAAATTTAAAATTCTAATCCTGTGACGTCATCACAATGCTTGAATTTGTCGAGATTCTCTCTCCCGTCGCCAAAGTTGTGAGCATTCTACATTTTTCCCACAGTGTCAGTCAATTTACTTAAGGTTTCCTTCTGAAGTGGTAGGAAGAAATCTGACCTGGGCCCAGAATTAAGCATTATAAATCCATTTATTAGAAAGCCAAATTTAAACTATTTTATATCCTACCATGGGTGCCATCTGGGAAAAGGCATTTCTTTTTCAAGGACAGTCAGTCGAAGTGTTGACTTGGAGCCTTAGACTTGGTCCAGGAAGGGGCCAAGATATACATCAGAGCCTGCCTAGAACATGGGTCCAGAGGTTCTCGGCCAGGTGGGAAGGAGCCAGTCCACCTGCCTGTGAGATTGTGGCAGCCTGTGAGGGGCAGGGACTTCTTTTACTCTGCAGATTGACACTTTTCCTTTCTTTTTTTATTTGGTAATTATTTCCTTTATTGTTCCTTCTTATTGAGTCAACTTCTCTTTGTAAGTGCCAGCTGTCTCTTCTAAAGTAAGGTAACCCAAAGTCAATTTTCCTTCCCCTTGTTTAGAGTAAAATTGAAAGAAAATTGGAACTTATTATGTAAAAAAATAAGTAACTAATACATGCTCATTGTATAAAATTGAAAAACACAGGAAGGGGTGAATAAGAAAGTTTAAATAAACATGCCATCATTCAAATGTAACTATTGTTAACAGTTTGTCGTGTTTTTCTCTGCATAAATATTTTTATGGCCATGGATATATATACTTTTTGCAAAATTGGAATTCTTTCTATATGTGTATTCTTTAGATATGTAGCACAAACTGCATAGTGGTTGTCTATGCAGAAGATTACCTCACATAACATTTAACAAATATTTTTAAATGACTGTGCTATTTATCTCTTTTTTAATTTATATTTTCAATGTACTTTTTCTTACATTATTAAATATCCTTTGAAAAACATGATTTTAAAATGGCTGCTAAATATGCTTTTTAAAGTGTATAACCATTATTTTTTAACTAATTCCCTGTTAGTAGTCACTTTGTTTTAGGTTTTCCATTTCTAGATTGCTGGAATGAATATCCTTGTACACCATAAATCATTATACATAGTTCTAATTTTCGTAGGGTAAATTCCTAAAATGAAAATTTGGGGACAGTGAATATGAATGAGTTGCCAACTTGTCTTCCAGAACATTTACATTAATTTGCATTGTGTGGAAATTACTAATTTTATTGCACCAGGAATGAGTGGGAATTGTAATTCAATTTAACAAGGAAAATAATATCTCATCATCTTAATTTTTACTTCATGATTATTAGCATGTTTGAACAAAATTTTCTTAAATCAATCATAATTTTGGGTGGTAAATTTCCTAGCTTTTTTACTACTTTTTGTACTGATTTTCTAGTCTTTCTTTCAGTCAATAAGATATCTTTATTCCCCAGCTGGTTGTCTTTAAAATTATTTTTGCAATACAGATATTTTTAACTTTTATACAGTCAAATCTATCAACCTTTTTCTATATGATTTGTACTTTTTTCTTTCATGCTTTAGAGTAGCTTTCTGTATCATGAGATCAATTTACTGTTCGCCAATTTTTTGTTTATTCTAGCTCTTTAACGATTTTTTTAAAACACGCAACTCTTCAATCTTTCAGTCTCATTTTGTCATGAGACAGGAAGTTACCCGCTTTTCTCCCTTAGTAGTTAACCATTGACCTCAGTGTGACTCATTGAATAATTAATTCCTTCCTTAATGGGTTAAGTGTCATCATTATCATAATAAAAGTTTGTAGGAAGGAATTGACTTCTGGTCTTTCTGCTTAGTTTAGTGATCTGTCGGTTCACTTCTGGGCTAGTGCAACACTATTTAAATGTTTAGTGCAGGTAATTTCTCTTTCTTTTTTAAAAATATTTTTGCCACGGAATCTTGGCTTCATTTCTTCTCTCCTTCTTCCTTACAACTTACATCCTAATTAATCACCAAGTTCTGACAAGTCTACCTTTGAAATGTCATTTGAGTCTATCTGTGTCTTGCTCCTTCCACTGCTACTGCTTGCTCTCCCCGGCTCCCGCCCCACCCCCGTTGCACTAAATCATCTGGCTCCAGGCTTGTCCCCATCTTCTTTGTTTTCCTCCCTATAGCCAGAGTGGTCATTCTAAAGCGCAATCTTACCCTATGATTTCTTTTCTTAAAAACCTTGAATGAATCCTCATTGCCTTTATGCTGAAGTTGAAACTCCTCTAACTTGTGGTCCAATCAATGAATGTTCTACTGGCAAAAGTCCGTTTTCTATTCTGCACCTAATGATAGCCATGCCTCTTTTCACCTGACAGAATAAGGATGAGCTTAGGCAGGTAAATATCACCAGTTTCTGTCTGACTTGGTCGTATCAGGATGGTTCTCATCATGGGGAATGTGATGGCTGAAGCATAACTCAGGGCATGGCCACATGCTATGCTTCTCTGCTACAGTACATCTCAAACTTGACTGTGTGTGTGCATCTCCTGGGGTTTGGTGTTAAAATGCAGGTTCTGACTCAGCATGTCTGGGGTGTGGCCTGAGATTCTACATTTCTAACAAGCTCCCAGATGATTCTAATGCTGGTGACTGAGGACCACACTTCTGTACTGAGCCATCCAGCAAGTGCCTGGTAAATGCTATTTCTTTGCCTCCTTCCCACAGTAGATTCTGGAAGATACAATAACACACAGTATTTTATAATGTGTTGCTCTGTTTAGCAAATCCAATTTACTGACTGTATATTTTGAGTAAGTTCTATTGAAAGTTTTGCTGTCATAATTAATAATTGGAATCTGAGCTTTTTCTCTCTCTCTTAAGGACAATTAGAAGGAGATATTTCATGTAAATAAAGAAATGAGAGCCCAATGTACTACACTGCTAAGTGTTGGATATCTGTAAATTAATATAGAGATATGAAAGTGTGATTCTTGATAAGACAAGTTTGGACCATTTAACAATGTACAAAGAATCTATTGCCAAAAGAAATGAAAATATTCTGAAGAAAAGGAGGGAAACAATGAAGGGAAGGATATATAAGAATGTATTATTTTTACTTCTAAAGTTACAGTTGATATTTGAGAGGAAGTGGAGAGCAATGGTTGAGAGAGAGGGTCTTTCTAAGTTAGAATTCCAGCACTACCACTTATTAGCTGTGACCATGGACCTAGTGTATCAATTCTTTCTTCCTTAGTTGTATCACCTGTAAAATGGGAATAATAATAGATCCTTTCTCATAGCGTTGCTGTGAGAATTAAATGAGATACTAACTGGAAAGCACTTAAAACAGGCCTGACATTTAGTTAGTGCTAATTATTATCATATTGTTAGAAATGAATATGATTATTAGATTGGCCAAAATCTGAAACACTGACAACACAAAATTTTGATGGGGACGTGGAGCAACAGGAACTCTCATTCATTGCTCGTGGGAATGCAAAGTGGTACAGCCATTGGAAGACAGTTTGGAAGTTTCTTGGCAAAACTAACCGTACTCTTGCCATATGATCCAGCAATGGCACTCCTTGCTATTTACCCAAATGAGTTGAAAATTTTTATCCACACAAAACCTGCACATGAATGTTTACAGCAGCTTTATTCATAATTTCCAAAAGTTGGAAGCAACAAGATGTCCTTCAGTAAGTGAATGGATGAAATAAACTGGAATACATCGAAACAACAGAATATTGTTCAGGGCTAAAAAGAAATAAGCTAGCAAATCATGAAAAGACATGGAGAAAAATTAAATGCATAATAAGTGAAAGAAGCCCATCTAAAAATGCTACCTACTGTATGATTCCAACTCTATGATGTTCTGGAAGAGGCAAAATGGTAAAGACAGTAAAAAGATCAGTGGTTGCCAGGGGTTGGGGGATGGAGGGATGAACAGGTGGAGCACAGAAGATTTTTAGGACAGTGAAGCTATTCTTTATGCTACTCTAATGGTGGGTACATATCATTATATATTTGGCAAAACAAATAGAATGTACAACACCAGAATGGGCCCTAACGTAAACTGTGGACTTTGGGTGATTATGATGTATCTTCATTGGATTGTAACAAATATACCACACTGGTGAGGGATGTTATATGGGCACTGATCTCATTAAAAGTGCATAATTAAAAATATATGTGAACAACATTGTAAAAACTAGTAATAGGGTCATTTTGCTTTAGGTTGGTAAAGAAATTGTTAATGTTTTATTTATTGCAAGAGAAGTTTGAAAAGAAAAGTGTGTTCAAGATAGCCTTATATACTGTGTGAGCATTTTGTAAAACATTGAAACCTATTTGAGATGGTAGTACATGAGAGCATTTCTTACAACTTGTTCTATATTGTTTTTCTCATCCTAAAAAAGTTGAATAAATCTGTTTGGTTCAGTTTTCCTACAGGAAAACACATAAGCTGTGGGTGGCAGTGGGGGAAAGAGGGTCTGTGGGAACTCTCTGTACTTTGCACTCAATTTTGCTGTGAACCTAAAACTGCTCTTGAGAAAAGTACTTTGGACCCTAAACAACACAGGTTTGAACTGTGCAGGTCCATTTATACTGGGCTTTTTTTCCATAAATATGTACTGCAGTCCTATGCAATTCAACTTTGGTTGAACCTGTGGAGGTTGGCAGCGGGCCAACTGTAAAGTTATATCCGAGATTATTCGACTGCTCAGAAGGTCCGCACCCCAACCCACATATTGTTCAAGGGTCAACTGTATATATGTCTGTATATGTGTATGTGTGTATGTATATGTGTATATATACATTATATATATATATATACACACACACACACACACACACACACATATATTAATACAAAAGAAACTCACACCTTTTACCAAAATTTAAATAACTTGTGACTGGATAAACGTAGTAATGAAACACACACACACACACACATAGTAAAAAAAACTATTTCCATAAAATTCTTCACAGTTAGCTGAGTTGGAAAGTCGATATGGCAGCCACACCAGCTCCCTTTAACGTGGCCCTCCTGCAGGCGCTGCACACATACCGTTGTCCTCACACAGTCTGTCTCTCTCCTTCTCTCATTAGGAAGACAAGGTCTGTAAACATTTTTCAGGAATTCAGTGAGCATCTGATGAATGATGAGAATTTTTCAATATATTCATGTGTCTCTGGTAACTAATGCAAATAAAAGAAAAGCACCGAAGAACCTGTGCCTTTTATTGTGAACACAAATTATAGTAAACTCAGCTACAAATTGTGGTCCAAGGAGAGCAATTTAGAAAAATCCCTCAGCCATATATTAAACAGATCAAGGTTTAAGTTTAAAATTTACATGCACTTTTTAAAACCCACCAGCTCCTTGGAAAGAACCTGAATTTCCCACGTGTACACTATATAAATCTCACAAGCATTCACAATCCATTTGTCGTCATTGAGCCTTCAACGACTTCATTCCCAAGGAATTGCTTGGCCATTTAAATATAACTTTCTTCTGGGGTGGTACAGTTTCTAAGTACAGTGTTTCACTTCCCAGAAGCTGGAGGCTTGAAAGAAAAATGTGGACAGTCGTGGGAGAGTATAGAAAAATTGCAGTTAGATATAAAATTTTCACGAAGTGCCCTGGGCATATGAATCACCCTACCTCAGAGCTATATGACGCAGGTCCATTCTACTGCCTCCAAGTGGGACTGCACCATGCACTGGCCTGAATCACACAGGGTCAAAGGTACAGGTAGGCTTTGAAGTGGGTCATGAAGGGAGAAGTTTGACTGTTTGCAGGCAGGGTGCAGTCAGGACATTGAAACCACCTAGTTGTTTTAACAGAGAGAATTTAATATAGACAATTGTTAACCGAGGTTTAAAGAACTTCAGAGACAAAGGGGAGACACTGAGGTCTCACAGAGGAAGTAAATGTGGGAAGCAGCTACCATCCCTGCTGGGAAACAAGGGAAGGGATTGCTGGAACTTAAAAGTTTGCAGGATGAGTCCTGTGGAACTGGGACCTGCACCTGGGAGGAGGGATGCTGCCTGCTGGAGCTGTCTTCTTGGAGAGGTATATTCAGGCTGTTCTTAGAGTGACCCAGAACTGTCAGCTGGAGGAGATTGCTGGTTCTGAAACCACCTGCTGTGTCCAGAGTGAAGAACCAGTTCTGGGGTGATGTTGACAGCAAGAGAAAGTAAAGCAGAAAGGAGTAAATTCCTTCTCCTTTCTTCCTTTTAGTCTCCTCCAGGGAAGAATCACACCCAGACTCAACATCCCAAAGCAGAGTAAGGGAGGTGGGTTTGTGCTGAGAGCCAATAGTCCAACAGCCGACATAACATCCAAAGTAAAAGGTGGTGAGACTTTATAGCTGGGGCACACATTCAAACAGCTCTGCCAAAAGACAGACTGTCTGGGTACAAGACAGCAGGACAGAAACCAGGAAATTAGTTGAGTCGAAGTATAAAGCTGGATTAGGGTGGTGGATGTTGGAAACATAGGTAACTGAAAGCATTCTGTTGTCATATAAACATCATTGGTAAGATTCCTTTGTGAACCCTTTCAGTACCTTGAAAGGGCAGATAACCTTGGCAAAATCAATTTTGTGAGCTTGTCTCTTCCTTCTTCCAAAGGTGTCTGCACCTTAAGCTGAAAAAAGGAGCAGCTTTGTCTCCTATTAACACAAAGACCCTGCTAACAATTTGAAATGACTGCTTCAGGGTCTGCCGTGGTTCTCAGATGACCGCATCCTTTTTCCTTTCTCAGGGATGGAGCAGTGATTTGACTCTTTCAGTTAGTTGGATTTGGAAGACCACTTTGGAGGCATTATGAGGAGAATTCTTGATCTGGTTTTTCTAAACACAGAGCACTAGACTCAGCATGTCTAGGCATTGGAACAATGTGTCCTGTCCTCTATGACCTGGAGTTCCTTGCGTTTGTACCAGAAAATGAATCATGTATTCAAATGCCATCATTGCTCTGTTTTCCTTCTAGTCATACGCCCATTACTGCTTTAATCATAGCCTTCCTCCTGAGCTGCAGTGAAAGAGAAGTGAGTGAAGCATTCTACATCCTACTGTGATTGGAGTTTTATAGCTATGCTTAACTGTCAGACTTCCTTCCTTTGTGGAAAAAAGCGATGTTTTCTTCCAATCAGTATCTATTCCATTTTCCCTGAGCACATGTACATGCACGGGCACACGTGAGGCAAATACTCTTCTGTAAAAAGAGCAAGAGACCAACAAAACTAGAATATTGTTGGAAAAATATCAAAGTGAAGATAGAAGAACATAATCAGGTGCATATGTTGTGAGCTGGTTATAAATATTAGAGGCAAAGAAAGTGGAAGTCATAACCTGCCTCATCTGTTCACGTCAAGCGGAATGAATCATAGCAACAACTGGGGTGGTGACTCAAGCAGTAATTTAAGAAGAAGTTTGGGAAGGAGAAGATGAAAAGCTGGCAACTCTGTAAACCCTGAGAGTACCTGTTCATGCAAAACTAGTGCAGCTTTGTCAGTCGACATCTAACAATGAACTGTCCCTAGGTGTCTCTGCCAATCAATGTGGTGGAGACCTTCCTCCTCTTTCTAAAGACAGGTAAGAGAAATAGATCAATGGTGGGTCTTGTCAACCCACCAGTTCCTAAAAGAGACGCTGAAATTTCTTGGTTGGGATTATAAACCCATAGACACCGCTAATTAAGGGGTAGTGTCACCCTGAAAAGACTGGTTACCCTTAGTAATTCTAAAAGAAACAAAAACAGGAACCAAATTTAACCACAGTTGACGGTTTCTGGAAAGAATGTAGAAAACCAAAAAAGAAAAATGTTTGTGAATCATTAAGTTCCCAAAACCCAAATCAAACTGATTACCCCAGGCTCCTTTACCAAATAGGGGCCCATGGAGGGATACTCAGCCTTCCAGGATCTAGTATGACTGTGAAGCAGATCAGGACCAAAAAATGGAGGTGTACAGACTTTTGTCTCCTTGGTAAAACTTGGGAGGCTACATCTTGGGGTGGGAGGAGAGAGGTACATAGAGGCCTCGTCCAAATGAGGTCATTGCCTCTGGTTGTAGGTTTACTTCTAACTGAAGGTGTTTCACCTGGAAGAGCTTTAGGTGAAGGAAGAGCTCACTGGCTGGTCCCACAGGAAATGTAGAAAATTCTTGGGGAGGGAGATGATTGTTTTATGAACTAGAGAGGTAGTTGATGGCTAGAAGGGGTTTCATTTCTATTATCTGGGGCCTGAGGCCAGAAAGAGCATACTTGAGTCCTGATTCAATGATTTGCATTGCAAAGAAGTCCTATGCAAGGTTAGAATTTTAAAAATCAATGGGAATACAGAGGACCAGGGTAAAGACATCATAAGTCTGACCATGTTTATGGCCTGGTTATTTGAGGAATCAAAATATACCAAAAAGGAGAGGAAGAAATTCAGAAAACAGGGAGAAATTCTAAGAAAAGTGAGAAGACTAGGAAAGAAAAGAAAAGGGCATCGGAGATGAGAAATACTACAAGAATAGTGGGAAATTAGTGTAAACTTTATTTTCAATCTCTATTGGTGCTCAAAGTAAATAAAGGACAGCTTGATCTCCTGAAAAGAATCACTGGTAGAGGGGAACCAAAGAAGAAAAGTCAAAGAGCAGTTCTCCTAATGGGACCAGCTACCAAGCAAAAGCCTGTCACACTAAATTAGGCTGGGAAATTTATTTACCAGCCAAATACTATGCCAGCAGCAGAGAAAGAGCTGCTGAAGTCAGCTAGACTAGGCTTTCTACAGTTACTGGGCTTGAGGGTAAACTTCAAAAACCCGCCCAGGAGGCAGAGTAGATAGATAGGAGAGGAAACATCAGGGTCTCTGTCACCATCAACAGAGAGTGACTGTAATTCTCTTAAGCGAAGGACAATTAGGAAGTAAATCCTCTGTCGGTATGCCAGTTCTGTGTCCATATGTAGCTGGGTACAGACACAGGTGAGAAGTTGGGCATGCCAAAGAGGGTGACTGTAATTGATTCAAAAATGGAATCTGTTCAATGGATAAAGAAGATGTGATACACACACACACACACACACAAATTAAGTACTACTCAGCAAAGCCTTTGACAAAATTCAACACCCATTTATGATAAAAACCCTCCAGAAAGTAGGAATAGAGGGAACTTTCCTCAACATAATGAAGGCCATATATGACAAACCCACAGCCAACATCGTCCTCAATGGTGAAAAACTGAAACCATTTCCAGTAAGATCAGGAAGAAGACAAGGTTGCCCACTCTCACCACTATTATTCAACATAGTTTTGGAATTTTTAGCCACAACAGTCAGAGAAGAAAAAGAAATAAAAGGAATCCAAATTGGAAAAGAAGTAAAGCTGTCACTGTTTGCAGATGACATGATACTATACATAGAGAATCCTAAAGATGCTACCAGAAAACTACTAGAGCTAATCAATGCATTTGGTAAAGTAGCAGGATACAAAATTAATGCACAGAAATCTCTAGCATTCCTATACATTAATGATGAAAAATCTGAAAGTGAAATTAAGAAAGCACTCCCATTTACCATTGCAATGAAAAGAATAAAATATCTAGGAACAAATCTACCTAAGGAGACAGAAGACCTGTATGTAGAAAATTATAAGATACTGATGAAAGAAATTAAGGATGATACAAATAGATGGAGAGATATACTATGTTCTTGGATTGGAAGAATTAACATTGTGAAAATGACTCTACTACCCAAAGCAATCTACAGATTCAATGCAATCCCTATCAAATTACCACTGGCATTTTTCACAGAACTAGAGCAAAAAATTTCACAATTTGTATGGAAACACAAAAGACCCCAAATAGCCAAAACAATCTTGAGAAAGAAAAACAGAGCTGGAGGAATCAGGCTCCCTGACTTCAGACTATACTATACTATACTATACTACTATACTACAAAGCTTCCCTGGTGGCGCAGTGGTTGAGAGAAATGGAAATAAAAACAATGATAAACAACTGGGACCTAATGAAACTTAAAAGCTTTTGCACAGCAAAGGAAACCATAAGCAAGAGGAAAAGACAACCCTCAGAATGGGAGAAAATATTTGCAAATGAAGCAACTGACAAAGGATTAATCTACAATATATACAAATAGCTCATGCAGCTCAATATCAAAAAAACAAACAACCCAATCCAAAAATGGGCAGAAGACCTAAATAGACATTTCTCCAAAGAAGATATACAGATTGCCAACAAACACATGAAAGAATGCTCAACATCATTAATCATTAGGGAAATGCAAATCAAAACTACAATGAGATATCATCTCACACCAGTCAGAATGGCCATCATCAAAAAGTCTAGAAACAATAAATGCTGGAGAGGGTGTGGAGAAAAGGGAACACTCTTGCACTGTTGGTGGGAATGTAAATTGATACAGCCACTATGGAGAACAGTATGGAGTTTCCTTAAAAAACTACAAATAGAACTACCATATGACCCAGCAATCCCACTACTGGGCATATACCCTGAGAAAACCATAATTCAAAAAGAGTCATGCACCAAAATGTTCATTGCAGCTCTATTTACAATAGCCAGGACATGGAAGCAACCTATGTGTCCATCAACAGATGAATGGATAAAGAAGATGTGGCACATATATAAAATGGAATATTACTCAGTCATAAAAAGAAATGAAATTGAGTTATTTGTAGTGAGGTGAATGGACCTAGAGTCTGTCATACAGAGTGAAGTAAGTCAGAAAGAGAAAAACAAATACTGTATGCTAACACATATATATGGAATCTAAAAGAAAGGGGAAAAAAAAAAGGTCATGAAGAACCTAGGGGAAAGACGGGAATAAAGACACAGACCTACTAGAGAATGGACTTGATATGGGGAGGGGGAAGGGTAAGCTGTGACAAAGTGAGAGAGTGGCATGGACATATATACACTACCGAACGTAAAATAGATAGCTAGTAGGAAGCAGCCGCATAGCACAGGGAGATCAGCTCGGTGCTTTGTGACCACCTAGAGGGGTGGGATAAGGAGGGTGGGAGGGAGGGAGACGCAAGAGGGAAGAGATATGGGAACATATGTATATGTGTAACTGATTCACTTTGTTATAAAGCAGAAACTAACACACCATTGTAAAGGAATTATACTCCAATAAAAATGTTAAAAAAGAAAAAAAACACTACTCAGCAATAAAGGAGAATGAAATTTTGCCATTTGCAGCAAGATGGATGGACTTGGAGGCTATTATGCTAAGTGAAATAAGTCAGACAGAAAAAAAGCAAATACTGGATGATATCACATATTTGGAATCTAAAAAATAAACTAGTGAATATAACAAAAAAGAAACAGACTCAGAGATACAGAGAACAAACTAGTGGTTACAAGTGGGGGGAGGGAAGGGGGAGGGGCAAGATATGGGTAGGGAATTAAGAGGTACAAACTACTATGTATAAAATAAATAAGCTACAAGGATATATCGTACAGCATGGGGAATATAGCCAATATTTTTTTTTTTTTTTCTTTTTGCTGTACGCGGGCCTCTCACTGTTGTGGCCTCTCCCGTTGCGGAGCACAGGCTCCGGACGCGCAGGCCCAGCGGCCATGGCTCACGGGCCCAGCCGCTCCGCGGCATATGGGATCCTCCCAGACCGGGGCACGAACCCGTATCCCCTGCATCGGCAGGCGGACTCTCAACCACTGCGCCACCAGGGAGGCCCTAGCCAATATTTTATAATAACTATGATTAAAAACTGTGATTCAGGGCTTCCCTGGTGGCGCAGTGGTTGAGAGTCCGCCTGCCGATGCAGGGGACACGGGTTCGTGCCCCGATCCCGGAAGATCCCACATGCCGCGGAGCGGCTGGGCCCGCGAGCCATGGCTGCGGAGCCTGTGTGTCCGGAGCCTGTGCTCCGCAACGGGAGAGGACACAGCAGTGAGAGGCCCGTGTACAGCAAAAAAAAAAAAAAAACAAAACTGTGATTCACTGTATTGTACACCTGAAACTTATTAATATTATACATCAACTGTAACTCAATTTAAAAAGGAAGAGTTAATGCCTGGCACAGCCAGTTGTTAAATATTTTGACATAAGAAAAACAAACTGGAATCTGTGACATCTGACCTCTCAGAGTACCTAAACCAATGGCCTTACCCAAAGTTCCTATGTCTAAGATGAAGAAGTAGGGAGAGAGGAAAGGGGGTTAATGTCATGACCGTCCCTAAGGGTTAACTATAAACGCCACACATGAATGAAGTAACTTGGTTCTCTGTGTCTCAACATCTATGCTCTTTGCAAGTTAAAGTTCTAATTCTGAATACCTTAAAACTATGTACATTTCACTTTCATATTATGGAAAAGACATGCCTGTTCCAGAATAAAATTAACTCCTTGGTTTATACGTGAGGATGGGGTTAATGTTCTGTAATGAGGTGTGTGACTGCACTGCGTCAAAAAGTCAGTAATTAAATCTATGAAACTGGAAACAAAATTTCACAGTTAGCATGTGTGTACTTGTCTGCTTATATGTTGGCTGATTGCAGCATGGCTGAGTCCCTGGTGACAATTTCTTTGTGGACATGTGTATTCTGTCTCCCCTCTTGGGTCATGCTAGAGATAAAAATTCATCAATAAAAATTCATCAATAAAAGTTCATCAATAAAAATTTATAGCATCAGCACAATAGATATAATGAATATATCCTTTGGTTTGGGATTTACCAGAGAAATAAGTGGATTTTGGAAAATTAAAACTATTAGTATAAATTAACTTATATACTTAATCACTAAGTATGTCAGACTCAATGTCTTCTAAAATTCGAGGGAAGGTGGCAATGTGGGTTTTATTTTTATTTTTTAACATTTTAGCTATAATTTCCTTGATTTGAGGTGAGATTTCTTCTTAAATTCCTTGGATTGCAAGCAAACTTCTTCCCTGCTTTTTAAAGAAAGACCACTTTTTTTTTTTCCCGTCGAAAGCAGTCTTTAGTGTCTCGAAGTGTTGGTTGGAAATTAGACACAGAAAAAGAGAAAAAAACATGGTAATGGCAACATGCCTAAAGCCACTACCTCCCAGGTTGCAGGTAATAACTCCGCAGCCATTTTCTAGTGAAAGCACAGTATGAAGTAATTTTGAAAGGTTTATCGCACGCTTTTATTTTTAAATAAAAAGTAAAAGGTGATGAAGCCTATGGTACAATATCTGGGGGATCTTACGTGATGTTTGCAGTTGAATCGGAGAAATTTGTCAGTAAGTTTGGCCTTTAATCTTTTGAGGTAAAGCTGTGTTTTATCTCCTTCTTACAATGGAAGCTATCTTAAAATGTAAAAATGTGGGTGTGGGCAGGGTATATTATAATTCATACACCAAAATATGGATACTTGTATTCCAGCAAATGTAACCTCCTGTTTCCACATTTCTCTTTGTGCAAAACACTCTGGGCCAGCCCTCAAAATGTCTGAAAATGGTATGAATATTTTAATATATATATAAAGTGGACACAGAAGTGTAACTGAAATGTATTATCTGTGTATTTCATTTATGATTTGATTTTTGTGAGCCCAGACCACATTGTAAAAGCTCACAAAGAAACTGTCAGATATAAACCTTCTGAGTGAGATTTTTCACATTACTATAAACTTGTACACATTTTTAGTAATTTTTTTTTTACTATGGATTCAGTTGTAACTTCTAAGAGAATATAAATATTGACATCAGATTAAAATTTGATCTGAAAACCCTCAGTATTCTAGAAACCTTTTCCACTAGTTTAACTGAAGCTTTTAAAATATCCAAAAATTACGGTTTGAGCTAGATCTGCTTTGCCTAATAAGTGTCATTGTTTCTCACCTTACTTTTGCATCCAATTTCTGAAAAAAACACATTCCTTAATTCATGATTCTGTTCCTCAATAGCAGATTAGTAAACTAATGTTCACTAAGGGTGAATTAGGCAAGTAGAAAACTGGTATTACCTGAAAGGTTTAAAGCAGGGATGAAGGAAAGGAAGGCTTTACATAGAGGTGGGTTTTTAAATACTATATTATTTTGAAAGCAAAGGAGGGAAGGTATCAACACTGAATCTTCTGGAGTAAAAGCAACATCAAAAAGCTCAATGACATCATGAATGGGATATAAAAACAGATTCTATGTAAGGAATTCTGTTTGATAGGCTGAGGGCCAAATTCCCTACGGTCCCCTGGGGGAAAAGTCAGGATTTCTTTCTTTTCCATTAGCAGCAGGCATTTGCTCTGAGGGTACCAACATGGAAGATCATTTGAACTTCTCACATCTTGGAGCTAGTTCCAGATGTATAGAGAAAAGTCAAGAGGAAAGAAAGCTGTAACCAGAAGGAAAATAGAAATCACATCCCCCACTGTGTTCCTATGGATGCTTCATCTGCAGATCCGCCTTAAATCACATCAATCCCACAGCCCAGAATGGATAAATAACACAACCTAAATGCTTCATTAGAGTATGTTTGGCTCATAGCAGAAACACTAAAATATATGTTTAGTGATGACACTAAATAGCAAAAATATCAAAGATAGTAGGTGGAGATACATTTGTATGTAAATGAGTTTGGAAACATCTCATACTGAAAAATAATTAAAAGCAAAACAAACCAAGGCTCAAGTGAGTTGGCCTGGACCTGAAGACTGGCCAGCCCTTGTCTCCAGACTCAGACAGGTTGGACATCTGCTCAGGGACCCACAGAGCTGAGTGCCCCTCACCTGAGAGTGACAATAAAACTCACTTCACTGTGTAAGGAAACCATCTTAACAAAAGTAGCATGCATCCCCCCGCTGTCCACTCCGTCATATCACTGTTCATTGTTTCTGTACCTATTGCTAATGGAAATTGTCTTTATCATTCATCTATCTATCTATCTATGTATCATCTATTTATATGTTTCTGTCTCCTGCAACTAGAAGGCAGACTCCAAGGACCTCATCTCTCTGGTTCACCGCTGGGTTTTCAACACCCAGAACTATGACTAGAACAGAGTAGGTGGAATATTTGCTAAATTTGTCCATGAGCACTCTGTATTCACACACACACACAAGGCACTCTGTACCACTGTGGTAGAAATGAAGCCCATTTCTACCCGGTTTATATGCGAAAGTAAAAACAGAGAAATACTGGTTGGTGCGAGTGTGACAGAAAACATCCTGAAGGCTGTTTTGCCGCACAGGTGAAATGCAAGGTTTAAATGTCACGTATAATGTGAAAGGTGAGGTAGAGTGAAAGGAAGAATGAAATGGGAGGATTTAACTTTATCTAAATAAGAACTTGATCAACCAGTATGTTGCTATAGTTCCAAGAGGTCAAGACCAACCAGTAACCATTTCCTGCCTCCCAGTGATATGCAACATGGTTGATGCTGGTGAGTTCACTTCAGTTACCTCTTTAAGCTACTGCAAGACATATATCAATATACAGTTGCTTCTTTGGTAAAGAGCTCAGTTTTGGTTAAAATGTCTACTGACATTTTTAAAGTGTACCCTAAACTTCAGTAATGCCTTTCTAGGCTTTTAAACTTTACTGCCATGATGCTCCAATCTTATCTTGCTAATGGAATGTGTAGACAATAGATTAGACAAAGCAACCTCCTGCTCCAACAAACTGACATCCTGTGGATTCCCAGAAAAAGAAAACTAAACTCTGAAGTCTTACCCAGAATTTTCTTGCAGGTAAACCAATTAGACTCATTTTCATTCAACTGATGTCTCCTGGTGGATGATAAAATAAGGACATTAAAATCATTATAAGGCTATTAAAATAATACTTTCCATGGCTGTAAAAGAAAACTGCCATGATGTAACATATAATATCATGATATGAGAATGTTATAGATGTTTTCTTTTTTACACTTTTTTATTTTTAAATTTTCCTAAGAATATACGTATTATTTTAGAAAGAAGACATAAGATTAAAATTTTTAGATTTATAAAGGTCTGGAGAAATATAAATTCCTGAATGGAAAAATTTAAGTTTTATAAATTAAAAGACAAGTTTGGAATGGAGGTAAAAGTCAAAATTGCTCTGAGAATTTGCTCTTTGAAATAACTCCCCAACAGTCTGTTTCATTAAATTTTTTAGTCAATTAAATATCTTTTGCTTACAATGTTGGTTGAAGTACTGTGAAGGCAAGAATGTATGATTCTTTTTTTTTTTTTTTTTTTGCGGTACGTGGGCCTCTCACTGTTGTGAGCCTCTCCCGTTGCGGAGCACAGGCTCCAGACACGCAGGCTCAGTGGCCATGGCTCACGGGCCCAGCCGCTCCGTGGCATGTGGGATCCTCCCGGACCGGGGCACGAACCCGTGTCCCCTGCCTTGACAGACGGACTCTCAACCACTGCACCACCAGGGAAGCCCTGTATGATTCTTTATACAGTTCTCATTCATATTTTCTAATTTCAGCAAACTGTTTCTTTTGTTGTTCTTTGCCACTTACCATTTGCTGTTTTATAACCTTATCAACTGCCTGCAAGTAAAATCTATTGCTTTCAATACAGTGTTCTTCTTAAATGCTTTTAGTTTTAATTGCACTATTTTTCATGTTGAATTTGCTTAAGGCACATATTTTGTATTCAAGCAGATGTTTATGAAATAAGTATTCATACTGAGTTTGTGTCTCATAATTCCACGTATTACAGATTGTTTCAGATGAATCTACAGACCTCATTTTCTTGTCACTTAAAAAAATGCACCTAGAATAATATTTAAATTACATTTATACATCTAATAAAGATATACAGTCTTTTTAATAGCTCTGCACTGTCAATCATTGCTAGGAAAATATAACCTGACATGCTCTGGATTTATCTTTAATGGGCAATGCCTTTGAAAGTGCTATAGCTCTTAACACAGTCTTCTTCTGGAATTCATCTACCATCAATGTGCACTTTTGTTGTTGTTGTTGTTCGTTTGTCTCTTTGAGAGACTCTCCTATCCCTTGTCGGGTAAAAATGTAGTTCAAATATGTACTTCTTTTTCCTCTTAGCAGTCTGGTGGATCCCACTATTTGGAACAGATAGTTTTAAATCCAAGTTAATTATGATGATTTTCAAACTTGTGTTATGAGTATTATATAAATTTACAAGATTAAAATTTAATATAGACCAAGGGATGTATTGCTTCTATGGGTTGGAATACAGCCTTCTCTAGGGTGGTATTGCATTCATTTTTTTAAAGACTTTTTTAGAGTAGTTTTATATTAAATTGAGAGGAAGGTATGAAGATTTTCCATATCCCCCCTGCTTCCACACATGCATACCTTTTCTCATTATCAGCATTCCCCTGGAGGGGTACATTTGTTACAATCGATGAACCTACACAGACACATCACAATCATCCGAAGTCCACAGTTTGCATTAGGGTTCACTCTTGGTGTTGTGCATTCTGTGGGTTTGGACAAATGTATAATGACACATGTCCTTCATTAAAGTATCATACAGAGTATTTTTACTGCCTTAAAAATCCTATGTGCTCTGCTTACTTATCCCTTCCTTCCCCATAACCTTTGGCAACCACTGATCTTTTCCCTGTCTTCATAATTTTGCCTTTTTTAGAATGTCATAGTTGGAATCATACACTATGTAGCCTTTTCAGATTGCTTCCTTCTGTAATTTTTTTAAATTAAAAATTAATACTGAAAAATGCTCACCAACATCTGAGCCTTCAGCAAATTGCAAGTTTTTTGCCATAGTAACATCAAAGACCACTGATCACCACAACAAATATCATCATAACTTGAAATATTGTGAGAATTACGAAAATGTGACACAGAGACATGAAGTTAGCAAATGCTGTTGGAAAATGGTGCCAATAGACTTGCTTGATGCAGGGTTGCCACAAATATTCAATGTAAAAAACACACTGTCTGTGAAGCACCATAAAGCAAAGCACGCGCGCGCACACACACACACACACACACACACACACAAAGTATGCCTGTAATTAAAGCCCCTACATGTTTTTTGGGGGGTTTGTGTCTTACACTTGTGTTCATATTTTAAAAAAGATTCTTTCTCAACGTTTTTGTCAAACAGATCCCATTAGACCACCATGTTTGTTTTTCTCAAGTTTGTTTTCCCCCTCTGAGAAGATCTCTTCACAAGCATGGGCACCAAATAGCACTTCTTTTTGGTGAGTCTCTTAAAAATACATCATGAAGAATTTTCAAACACATATTGTGAGTTGACCCCTCTTGGCATGCATGATGCCATCAGTATCAAAACATTATTGTCCTATGTATGGCTGGATGATGCCTCAACATTGATCAAACTCTACCACGGAATATGATTGCCCAACTTTGTTGCTCACTGAGCATGTTTTATTAATTATTATTTTACATTATCCCTCCTGGGTTTTCTTCTCCCTGTCAACAGGCTTTAGTCTTCACTAGCTCTTTAAAAGCGCCGTTAACAAGCCCACTTTTAATGATGGTCCTTTGCCACACCTGGCCTTGATTCTCCACTGTGCTTTCAATAGACTCGACTGCAGTGAGAGTGCATCAGAATCACCTGGAGGCTTGTAGGAACACGGACTGCAGGGCACTAGCCCCACAGTTTCTGATTGGTAGGTTTGGAGTGGGGGCTGAGAATTTACATATCCTAACAGGTTCCCAGGTGATGCTGATTCCGCTGATCTGGGACCTCACTGAGACTCAGGGCTCTACCAGTGTGCCTAGAGCCTTATACTGTTCGCCAGTTTTCACAGCTAGAGCCACTTAACTCACACGTGATTCTGCCCCACGCAGGCAGGAAGGAATATAGGCCTTTCATTGGTTCAGTACGAGGTAACTTTACGGCAAACTTTACGGCAAAACTCTGCAAAGGCAGAGCTGAGGCTTTGCTGAGTTTTCCAGCTCCCGCACTTCATCCCTTCCTGGATACGTTGCTGGATGCGCTATTTCCTCTGGGACTAGGACGCTTTGACCTCCCTTGCTCAGTTCCTTCTGGAAGCTGAAGATGAGCAGGTAAGTTCACTTCCCACATCTGGGAATCTACCTGGTTGCCTTCTGGACATTTGTGACCCTCTGCTCACCTCAGCACTGTTGGTTTGCCTGCGCGGATTTCTTTCCATTTCTTATTGTTAAAACTGAAGTTTGCCTTTTCTGTGACAGTGTGCCTAGTGTCCTGGGTCTGGCATTCCCAGGCCTGACTTCAAATACCCCAGGCTACCTTCTTCTCTGCTTTTCAAACATGGATTATTTATTCAGTTGAACAACGTTGTTGCTATTTCTATGACTGCTGCCCATTCTTTCCCTCTCTTGATTTCTATATGTGTTTCCAGACTCCTCAACCCCATCTACCTTATGCTCTGAGACTCAGTGCTGGCTTGGTGTTTTTCCTCTAAGAATGATTGCTTTTCTGGTAAGATCAGTCACTTTGGCTGGAAGGTTCTAATGCCACCTACATGCATGACTTAGATCCAAGTAATCAACTTTTTTTTTTCCTTTTAAAACCTGTGTCAAGGAGGTCTATGGGCTTCCTATGCAAAGTGTAGTCTGAGAATCTGTGGCTTTCATCAATTTAGGGGAGCCTGTTAGAATGCAGCACCTCAGGCCCCATCTCAGATGTACTGAGTTAGAATCCACATCGTAACAAGAGCTCCAGGTGATTCTCATGCACATTGTAAAGAACTGATGTATGGTACAGCGCCGATAGGATGAATTGTTTCCATCTGAGACTAATTGATACTCTCAACCTTACCAATCACTACTTTTTCCAACTTTCTTATCGCCACTGATGTAATTTTACAAACCTGTGTTGGGTGAGTTTCCCGCTGACAGTGTGAACTATGAGCAACAACCCATGATTCTGCAGGAACCCGAAGTTCTCTCTGTGTACATCTCACATTTGTTGTTTCTTGGTATATCTTTTGCACAAAGCCTTTTCAACAACGTCACCATACCAACGGAAGATTTCTTCATGCTTTTGGCCATGATCTGGTGTGGGCTTGGATGACAGGCAGCCTGAGGGTCCAGGGTAGATGAGTACCACTCAAGTTCAACAATGAATTTTAGGTGCTTAATGTAATGCTGGCCCATAGTAGGTGACCCTCCAAACATATCAGCATTTATTGTGGAGAAGGTGTTGAAAGTAGATCAGGCTGGATGAACTAACTCCACCCCGAGCTTCTGTGGTGACTGGGGCCAGCAGTACTGGTCTGGCCAGTGGCCAGTGAAAGGCCTTTTTGCCAGAAACCCATCCGTGAAGGATCAGGACTCCAGCCAGTGACTGAGTCCACAAGTCAGGTTCAACCATTGCAGGGAGGGGCTAATAAGACATATACAGAGTATGAGAGCCTCAGTCAAGACTGCCTACATTAGGATAGGGCTGCAGCCCCCAAAAGAGGAAACTACCACATTAACCTAGAGACCCAGGTGGACAGGCCCTGAAAGAACATGGGCTCTAGAGTCCAAGCTGGGTTTGTGTGACCTTGAGTAACTTATCCTCAGATGGTCTTCCTAGACAAATGAAAATTCATGTCCAGGGTCTAATAGAGGACTCAAATAGTAGATACTTAATTAAATGGTAGTTACTACTATGTTTATTATAAAGGGATTCCTATTATGTGAGCTTATGGACCTCAGGGCTGCTCCAGGTTCTTTGAATTCTGACCTGATTGGTTGGAGGGTTGGGTAGCTAATATAGTACCTTGTTCAGGATCTGAACAGAAGAAAGCATTCATGGTCAAAGCACAGGTGCTTAGCTAGGTATATTGGAGGACTTCCCCCCACCCTTTTGTTCTCTTGTGATTTGATGATTATCTTTAGTATTGTGTTTAGATTCCTTTTTCCTTTTTGTGTGTATATCTATTAGAGATTTTTGGTTTGTGGTTACCATGAGGTTTTGGAATAGGAATCTATATATATATGTGCTTGACTTAGGTTGCTGATCTCTTAATTTCAAATGCATTTTAAATATCCTGCCTTTGTACTCTCCTCCTCTCACGATGACTGGTTTTGATATATTTTTGTGTGGACGATTTCCTACCTTTTCTGTATGTTTGCCTTTACTGGTGAGCTTTCCCATTTCATAATTTTCTTGTTTCTAGTTGTGACCTTTTCTTTTCCACCTAAAGAAGTTCCTTTAGCGTTTGTTATAAAGCTGGTTTAGTGGTGCTGAATTCTTTTAGCTTTTGCTTGTCTGTAAAGCTTTTGATTTCTCCATCAAATCTCAACAAGAGCCCTGCTGGGTAGAGTAAATCTTGGTTGTAGGTTTTTCCCTTATATCACTTTAAATATATCATGCCACTCCCTTCTGGCCTGCAGAGCTTTACACAAGTAAAATTTGTGACATCATGCAATTAAAAGTAGCCTTAACTGAGAAGCAGTGTCAGCCAACACCATTACTATACCAAACTAAGTCTCTGGAAGGAGATTTGGAAAATAATAACAGCTAGAGCTTATTAAGATGTGGCAGACACATAAGTGCTTCATAAGTATCATCTTATTTAATCATCATTATAGTGTACAAAGTAAGTACTTTTACTAGGCTATGTGTCTGAAAGGAACTCAGGCACAGGAAGATGAACAATTTGCTGATTATCATGTGGCTAGTAAGTGGCAGGGCTTGAACTCTGAACCACTGTGCTATGTTGCTTGATATATTTCAATCTAGTAAATGGGCAGCCATATAGGGGGTTAGATAATTATTATGACACTACTTGGCTATTGACCAGAGGACTTAAAAGGACAAGGGAGGTGGTAGAAGTCTGATTGTGAACTGACCTTAGCCAGTTTGTCATACATAGCTGTGAGGTTCTTTTTGGTATCTAGTCACTGCCCATCACCTTGCTACCAGGTGATGATGAAAGCAAATTCTTCTACACATGGATACATTTATTGGGTAAATATTTATTAGCAAAGAATACACAATTTTTCCTCCATTATATTTTCCCACCTCAATGAAATTTCAGTTTTCTGCCCTTGTATGAAAATTTCAGGCAGACCAACAAAATTTCTGAGGCAGGATTCTGCATCCCAAGTTATGGTCATCCTGTAGTTAGAATTCTCCTAAACCAATGGCTAGCTAGTTACAGAATTGATTAGGGATCAGGCCATGGACTCCATCCGCAAGGGTGAGGGGTATACACCTAAGGGGATTCTTTTTTTTTAATTTGAGTTACACAATACTCCTTTTTTATTCCTTTTTTAAATTTTTTATTTATTTATTTTTGGCTGCATTGGGTCTTTGTTGCTGCACATGGGTTTTCTCTAGTTGCGGCGAGCAGGGCTACTCTTTGCTGCAGTGCGTGGGCTTCTCATTGCAGTGGCTTCTCTTGTGGAGTATGGGTCCTAGGCACGTGGGCTTCAGTAGTTGTGGCACGTGGGCTCAGTAGTTGTGGCTCACAGGCTCTAGAGCGCAGGCTCAGTAGTTGTGGCGCACGGGCTTAGTTGCTCTGCAGCATGTGGGATCCTTCCAGACCAGGGCTTGAACCTGTGTCCCCTGCATTGGAAGGAGGATTCTTAACCACTGCACCACCAGGGAAGCCCCCTTAAGGGGGTTCTTATAGCACCTTTTTCTTACAAGGGGCTGAGTGTCTCTAAATAATTTTAGCCAACACTCACGAATACCACATCCACACACAACTACCACATCCCCACAACTAGAATACCTTTATTTTCTTCTAATGAGAATCCATTTCTATATTCATCATGTTTAAAGATAAATCACTTGTTCTACCAATGAAAATCCATTTTGTCTTATAGTATGCTAATTAGGAAACTATCAATTGTTTGTTGAGATATCAACTGTTGAATGACTTGTAGGAGCTACCCCTGAAGTGTGACCCTTCAGGTAGAATACCAGCTGACAGCCTCTCAAATTAAAACTTAACTGGTGCAAACTTAATGTTACCTGATTATGCCGACCTATTTCAAAGTAAATCACAGACTTTGTAACAGTATTGCATATTTCTAGTTTGCACATTTCTTGTTCTTCCTTTTGATTCTACTTTCGTTTTTTGGAAAGGTAATTTTTTCCCTTTAAGCTTTTTGGTTTTGCTAATGAAAAACAAATACTGGGATGCTCTTTTGTGATGTGTATATTATTACACCTACAGTTAAGATATTCAAGCCATTTGGATAACAATAACCATATCTATTAAGTGCTTGCTATGGTACTGAGAATTTTACTGGGCACTTTGAAGGTACTATTTAATTTTAACCTCACAGTGATCCAATGATTACGTTATTTTAGATTGCAGCAAACTAAATCTGAGACCCCAAGAGATTAAATATTTTGGCCAAGGTCGGGTGGTAGGTGACAGCAACTTTATTCAAATGCTGATCTTCAACTCCAAGGCTCATGATCTTAATTAATTCACTCTACTACTCTAGTGGGGTTATTTTAACTTCGAAAATTTAATTTTAAAGCACACGTTGTTTCTTGAAGACAGTACACCATTTACCCCTAATAGCTAACATTCTAACAATTGTTCAGGAACAACTCTAAGAGGATGAGGTATTATGTATCTTTTTGTGGTGACTGTAAATAAAAATGCATGAAGCCGGAGAGAAAGAGGTAGGGGTGTATGTGTGTGTGTTTGCTTCCCTGTGTTAACATGTTTTTAAGACAATTACAACATACTTAGAATATATCTTATTATCCAGAGTAAGAATAGCCTAAGCTTATAGCTCTTGGTAATTTTGATTTAACAATTCAGAAACCTTCCAAATGAGTGAAGAACTGTCCCTCTCACCCCACCCCATGCTTCTGTTAAAAGTTCTTTGAGAACTTTCCTGGTGGCACAGTGGTTGGGAATCCGTCTGTAGATGCAGGGGACACGGGTTCAAGCCCTGGTCTGGGAAGATTTCACATGCCGCGGAGCAACTAAGCTCGTGTGCCACAACTATTGAGCCTGAGGTCTAGAGCCTGCGAGCCACAGCTGCTGAGCCCGAGTGCCACAACTACTGAAGCCTGCACACCTGGAGCCCATGCTCTGCAACAAGACAAGCCACCACAATGAGAAGCCTGTGCACGGCAATGAAGAGTAGCCCTCACTTGCTGCAACAAGAGAAAGCCTGCACACAGCAATGAAGACCCAACGCAGCCAAAATAAATAATAATTTATTTTTTTAAAAAAGTTCTTTGGATTCTAGAGATGTAGAGAACAACCTTCTGTGCTTGCAACACAGGAAATAAGTACCCTAGGGATTTGTCAAGTAGCTTGAAGATAACTCTCATGTAATGGGCATATCATTGCAACCGTGCATGTAAATCTTTTTATGAAAACTGTTTCAAATATGATCTCTGTGAGATGAAAATGCATATAAAACTGTGAAATGTTCCCAGATCTTTGGCTTAAAATTTGTAGACAAAGAAAGGGGCCAACTAGACATTTATTTCT
Source organism: Mesoplodon densirostris (assembly GCF_025265405.1). Lineage (NCBI taxonomy): Eukaryota > Metazoa > Chordata > Mammalia > Artiodactyla > Ziphiidae > Mesoplodon > Mesoplodon densirostris. Next base: position 19,847,720 of record NC_082677.1, read on the forward strand.
TGCTCACATAAAGTTCAGTCAATCGTTGGGAGAGGTCATGCTCCACCCAGTCATTTAGGGACCCAGGCAATGGAGAGCTGCATCTGCAATATGGGACTTTCAAAGTGACTCTGGTCATTAAAATCCAGCTGAAAGTTGGTAGAGAAGAAAACGCTGAGAACCACATAAAAGGGTTTATACAGATCAGGCTTGAAAGTGGGCTATAACTTTTCCACTCACATTTCACTGAATACAACTTAGCTGCTTGGCCTTGCTTAGAGGCGGGGGTGGGGGTTGGGAGTGTAACCTCTTTCTGGGCAGAAGCTTCCAAGTGAAATCTCTAAATTAAGTGTAAACAGAGGCATTACCAGGAAGGGACATTGGCCCCAGTGTTGGTTAAATAAACTGAGGGGAAGAATGTGCGGAAAAATCTTCGAGTCTGTGAGTGGTATAAAATTCTTCCTGATGTTTCAGTTCCTTACTTGTGGAATTAATATGCAGGAAGATCTTTTCTGGAATTAAAATGCCAGAAGACCTATTTGCTTATAGTTGCACCTAAAATGTTGTAAAATGTTAACTATTACAGGAAAAATGGTCTATTATCTTTGAGTAATGTTTTAAAATAACTCCATTAAATGCAGTACTGTGGATGAAAAAAGAGCATGAGTCTTGGAGTCGGCCAGATCATAGTAGCTAATGTTTAAGGATAGGAATGTATGAAATGCTGTATTGAATGAAAATATTTCAGTGTCTACTCAAAGGATGATTGCCATTAAAACCTGTACTTCAGGAAAGATCTGGGAGTTACTATACACTCTCCTTAAGTCATCAGGCCAGTAAGCAGCTAGGACAACAAAGGCTCATGATGTACTGAAGATCACTGAACACAAAGTGTGGCACCTTAGTCTTAGACAAACATGGCACAACAGACCTTGAATCATCTAGTTCTGCTGCACTTGTTGAAGATAATAACCAAAGCTCAAGCCATTATTTAAACAAATAGTTTTGAAAATAGGAATGTTCAGAGAAATACTTCTACATTTCTCTTGTTCTACTGGGTGACTCATGCATATTTATAGCTCCATGCTTGTGGTTTATAAATGTGTGTGTGTGTGTGTGTCTCACGTGCACACACACTCCTCCCAGGCTGTATCTGGGCAGTGGTCTAAGCTGCTAGACAAAACCATTTCCCTCTAAATTGATAATTCAGGACTACAGCTGCCACATGTTCAAAAGAAACATCTGTTCCTGAAGGCCACAGGAGACAACAATGAAAGAAAAACAGAATCAGTTTACATGGCAAAGTAAATCCAACAAATATGCAAATACAGCTCATCCATTGTATTTCAAAGACACTAGCATATAAGGGGAAATAATGAAACAGTAACATTGCCTACTATGCCAAGGGGTCTATTCCTAGTTTTAGAAGTGTTGTATCAGACAAGTCATTTTTTTTTTTTTTTTTTTTTTTTGCGGTACGCGGGCTTCTCACTGCTGTGGCCTCTCCCGTTGCGGAGCACAGGCTCCGGATGCGCAGGCTCAGCGGCCATGGCTCACGGGCCCAGCCGCTCCGCGGCATGTGGGATCCTCCCAGACCGGGGCACGAACCCGCGTCCCCTGCATCGGCAGGCGGACTCGCAACCCCTGCGCCACCAGGGAAGCCCAAGTCATTATTTTTATCAGTTTTGCTGCGAGGGAGTGGTTGATGGTCATGAGGGGAGTGGCGATGAAGACAGACTTCATTTACATCCCAGTTTTGCCCCATTTGTCCATACAGGGTGATGGTGGTAAAATCATCTGTCCCTACGCTTTGGCCATGATGATGGTGGAGTCACCTTCGTTGAAGCCAACTGTGCTGCAGAAAAGCCAAATGCAGAAAAGCATTGCAAAGCAACCATGACAAAATTAGCAACTGGGCTTTCACGGTGGAATATTGTGTGGCTGGGCTGTTCAGTGGGGAGCGGGAGCAGAAGGTCAGAGATAAAGTAGATGGCGCAGAACCTCCAAGTTCCAGATACTAGGGAGTACCCTTTGAGCTCAGATGGGGCTTTCTGGAAATTCTTGGTCTAAAGTGCTTTCCAATGGTGCTGGTGGTACAACTTGTGTCTAGGTGGTTCCTTGGTCTGCAACAGCCTGGCTCCCCCTGCCTTCCCTGCAATCCTGAGCATTTGGAGCTCTGATTCCTGGCCACCTCAGACCATTGCCTTTCCTGCACCCTTACATGGGGCCCACTTGTTTTCTTCCACTAGAGCCTGCTTTCCCATTCCCTGCCCACCCTTTTATTTTACCTTGGAAGTGGCTTCAATGATGCTGGCTATTTTAAGACCAAGAAATAGAAGCTACTACATGCCTACAGTTTCTTTCTCCAGAAATCTTGCCTCAGACCCAAGAGCATAGGCTGTTTCCTGCCATTTTTCTTCCAATCCTTTCATGTTCCCTTCAGTCTCTCAGAGATTGTGGCAGGCCTTTCTTCCTAAGATTTATTTATTTTTCATAACTCTTCATCTTGGAATCCAAGTATCTTCAGGCCTCAGATCTTCACCGTTTTTTTTTTTTTTTTTTCCTAGAAATCTATCATACAAGAAAGGAGTCCTGGTGGTGTGCCTTCTGGTGTGGCATTCCATAATTCTTGAGATGGTTTTGTGTATTGAAAACACCACCTCCCTCTCTTCTCCTTCTTCTCTTTCCTACCTCCACATATTGACAAACACAAAGAAATGTTTCTCCCATTTTTAATCAGTGGACACTCTAAAAAGAGTGCACTAACAAGAATCTCTTCAGTTTTATTGTATTGTCTGAGGACTGTGAGTATACATTCCCATACGGAAAAACATATTAAAGTTATAAAGGACAAATAGAATCATCCCTTATCCCTGTAGCATCACATAAAGAGAAAGCAAAGATCATCCTTAATAGTGAATACACTGAAACTTTTTTAGGGTCCAGATCCAGTATTTGGGATCAATTAATTCCTCTCTTTGAGGAAATGAACTTGTTCCCCTGAGTATGGGTTCAGGTCTCATCTTTCAGACTCTGTGTCTTTTGTGCAAAGTTCTGGGGCTATACCTGTGAAGGGCTGGTGGTCCGGTGTAACTAGAGGCAAGAGTGGTCAGAGATCCAGGACCCTTTGCCAATAGGTTCATCTCTGCACAACCTTGCAGAGGTTCTTCATTTTGGCACCTTCCAGTGATTTTTACAGTTGCCATCTAAAATCAGCAAAGGTAACAGTGAACAAAAAAGAGCTCTCCTCTTGAGGTCCAACACTGTGGTTTTAGGATACATACTACAAGCTCCCAAACACATGCTTTTGGATTAAAGACCAGTTACTTCTGAATCTGTAGCTATATGCAGAATCAATCTAAGAGGTTCCATTCTGCCTAATTTTCCTGGTGCCAGAATCCCCCTTGAGTATAGTGAGTAGGCTGTTGGAGACCAGAGACCAGCCAGACTTGGGGCATCTTAGTGATGGTTTGATGCTGGTCAGTATCATGAGAGCAGACCATACCCTATTTTAAAACTGGGCATTGTGAAAGAAGCCAGGAATACAAAGATGAATAACGTGGAGTCTTTTCTCCCAAAGGTTATCTACTGCAGTGGTTCTCAAACTTTAGCATTCATGAGAATCAAAGGGAAGTTGTTTAAAATGTGAATTATTGCCCTTCACCCCAGTTCCTGGTAGAATTTAGGATTCCAAATTTTTAATAAATGTCCCCCAATGACTTTATCTGAGAATCTCACTCTGAGAAGTACTGATCTAATGGGACAGATCTGAAAAAAAAAATAGAGGAGTAATGATGATGAACAGAGCAAAGAAAATGTTTTATCTCAGAATTGCCAGCAATTACATCTGGTCAGAGAATGTCCTTTATCTGTCCCATGCATATATGACGTATGATCTTGACTTCATATCCAGAAGTGGGTAACCACGTATATAATTTACACATCTGCCTTTCATTTACACCTGCAGAAGGAACGGCATGCTTGTGCACACAACTACTGTGTTCAGCTCAGGGATTCCTAATTGAAAACACACAACAAGGACTAAGATGTCATAATAATGTGGAAAGAGCCACTATTATTTTCCTTTCTAACCGTGTTTTTCTGCTGGAAAAAAGAAAAAAGAGGCAGTAACATCTCGGGTATATGTGGTTGCCATAGGGACAGAAGTTGTGATTTACCAGGGAACATTGCTACAAATAGCAACAAAAAGCAATGCAGTGGAGGTCAAAGGCACAAATTCACTGAAGCTATATTCAAACCAGACAGCTGCTCAATCCATTCAACAAGAATTTTACAGTTGCCATGTTAAGGTAAATGGAAGAATGGTAAAATCAAGCCAAGTGTTTCTCTTCTGCTTACATGGCTCCAAGTGCCCTGAGGCCCATTAAGCCATGGGCTTTCAAGTCGCTGTGCCAGGAATTCTGGAAAGTATTGATAGAAGGGACAGGCAATAGATAAAAATGTTATTTTTAATTAAAAAGTAGAAATTCAGAACTACAGTAGGTTTCTTAAATATGATACCTTATGATTAACATAGAAACAAATAGGATTATATATTGAAAAGAATCCTGGAGTTTGCTGCTCAAGATAAACTATGAGGCAATCCCTGTTTTCCTAAAAGATACAACTTAATTATTGCTTAACAGATGGACATCATGTGAAAAAATATGTAAATATATGTATGTGTATACATACTTGTATATAATTATAGCTATAGCTATTGTTGTTTTAAGTAGAATAGGTTTAGCTAACAATGTCCCGCTCACTTTTCTATCCCCTCTCTTTTTTTTCCAGAACACAGTGTTTGGAGGGTAAGGGGTCCAGCATATCTTTTTATGTTTGCTTCCTCATTTTCCAGGATAGGTGCCTGGAATTCTGTGTCCTTTGCCTCTTGGCATTTAACCTTATAATAATTTTTTAAACTCAGATTTGGTGGCAGGATGATGGTAATAGCGGTGGTGTTCCGAAATGTGTATTTTAGACTTTACCAAAATATTTAATTTTTCTCTTTAATTAGCAAATAGTTAATAGTAGCCTATTTGGTGGCTATTCCCAAGTGATGGAAAGTGGACCATTCAAAATAACATAATCTATGTTCTCTGTTTACATGAAGTATTGTGGATGACATAGGAAAATATTAAGTGTGGCATTGCCTTTTTATAAGAATGCCACTCAAGTGTTGGAATGATTCAATTTAAGTCAAATGCCTTTGAAATGATGTAGCACAATCCCTGCCTTAGAATGTTCATTCCTTAAAAGCCCTCATATGTAACAGGAGAAAGAAGGGTTCCCAGATACATGTTTCATCTTTTGATGGTCTGGGTGAGCCATTAGTTTGTACACATCTGTCTTCTTCTTTTCATCAAGGAAAGCAACTATTTCCTGTGGAGCTCAAGCAAAGAAATGATCATTTGCACCAATACTGAAAGAAAAACTAGCTGCTTTGAACTTATTGGAGAGCTGTATGTCAGTTTCCAATGCATGATGTTCTTAATTAGTATTGTATCTTTTTCTTTCGTTTTTAGGCATCTTTACATTTGTCTTGTTTGTTTTCAACGTGGAGGTGGAGAGTTGAGTTAATCAGTGTATGACACACTGTCATCATTGGTCCTCTAGAATTTTATCTTATGTTACTATTTTTCTCTTTAATATCTGGGCTTGACTACAATTACCCTGCCCTGTCCCATCACCCACCCTCTCATATTAGCAGCTACTCTCGTAAATTTAATATGTCCTTGTCCCATGCATTTCATAAACATTCCTGGTAAATTTATATCCTTGAGGGATGTATAGAGTTATTTTGTGAGGTCATAAATGTAGTGGTTGAGAGTGTGGACACTGAATCCACCTACCTGGGTGCATATATCTTTTTGAGTTAGTGTTTTTATTTTCTTTGGATAAATACCCAGAAGTGGAATCACTGGATCATATGGTAGTTCTGTTTTTAATTTTTTGAAGAATCTTCATTCTGTTTCTGTAGTGGCTGCACTAAGTTACATCCCTACCAATAGTGCACAAGGATTCCCTTTTCTCCACATTGTTGCCAACAACTGCTCTTTCTTGTCTTTTCGATAACAGCCATTCTGACAGGTGATTTAGATTTGCATTTCCCTAACGATTAATGATGTTGAGCATCTTTTCATGAACCTGTGGGCCATCTGTATGTCTTTGAAAAAAATGTCGATTCAGATCTTCTGCCTATTTGGATTTGTGTTTTGTTGTTGTTGTTTTGGGGTTTTTATTTTTTTGCTTTTGAGTTGTATGAATCTATATATTTTGGATATTGGCTCTTATCAGATAAATGATTTACAATTACTTTCTTCTATTCAGTATTGTTGCCTTTTCATTTTGTTGATGGTTTCCTTTACTGAGCAGATGCGTTTCAGTTTTATATAGTCCTACTTTTTTATTTTTGCTTTTGGTGTCAGATTTTTTAAAAAGTCATTACCATGACCTATGTCAAGGAGTTTACTGCCTATATTTTCTCCTGGGGGTTTTATAATTTCAGGTCTTAATTTCAAGTCTTTAATCCATTTTCAGTTAATTTCTGTATATGGTATAAGATGGTGGTCAATTTTCATTCTTTTGCATGTGGCTGTCTAGTTTTCCCACCGCCATTATTGAAGAGACTGTCCTTTCCCCATGGTATAATCTTGACCCCGTTGTCATAAATTAATCAACCATATATGTGTGGGTTTATTTCTGGGCTTTCCATTCTGTTCCACTGATTTGTTGTCTGTTATAATGCCAATATCATAATTTTAATTACCATAACTTTGTAATATAGTTTGAAATCAAGGAGCATGATGTCTCCAGCTTTGTTTCTTTTTCTTAAGATTGCTTTGGATATTCAGGGGTGGTTCCATACAAAGTTTAGAATTATTTTTTCTATTTCTGTGAAAAATGCCATTGGAATTTTGATAGGGATTGCATTGAATCTGTAGATTGCTTTGGATAGTATGGACATTTTAACATTATTGATTATTCCTGTCCGTGAGCATGAAATATCTTTCCGTTTTTCGGTGTCTTCTTTAATTTCTTTCACCAATGTCTTGTAGTTTTCAAAATACAGTTCTTTCCTCTTCTTGGTTAAATTTATTCATACGTATTTATTCTTTTTGATGTAGTTTTATTTATTTATTTTTATTATCTATTTTATACATACTAGTGTATATATGTCAATCCCAATCTCCCAATTCTTCCCACCAACACTCCCCTGCCCCCCCGTTGCTTTCCCCATTTGATGTCCATACATTTGTTCTCTACATCTGTGTCTCTATTTCTGCCCTGCAAACCAGTTCATCTGTACCATTTTTCTAGATTCCACATATATGCGTTAATATATAATATTTGTTTTTCTGACTTACCTCACTCTGTATGATAGTCAATAGGTCCATCCACGTCTCTACAAATGACCCAATTTCGTTCCTTTTTATGGCTGAGTAATATTCTGTTGTATATATGTACCACATCTTCTTTATCCATGCACCTGTCGATGGGCATTTAGGTTGCTTCCATGACCTGGCTATTGTAAATAGTGCTGGAATGAACATTGGGGTGCATGTGTCTTCTTAAGTTATGGTTTTCTTTGGGTATATGCCCAGTAGTAGGATTGCTGCATCATATGGCAGTTCTGTTTTTCATTTTTTAAGGAACCTCCATACTGTTCTCCATAGTGGCTGTATCAATTTACATTCCCACCAACAGTGCAAGAGGGTTCCCTTGTTTCCACAACCTCTCCAGCATTTATTGTTTGTAGATTTTCTGATGATGCCCATTCTAACTGGTGTGAGGTGATACCTCATTGTAGTTTTGATTTGCATTTCTCTAATAATTAGTGATGTTGAGCAGCTTTTCTTGTGCCTCTTGGCCATCTGTATGTCTTCTTTGGAGAAATGTCCATTTAGATCTTCTGCCCATTTTTTGATTGGGTTGTTTGTTATTTTGATATTGAGCTGCATGAGCTGCCTGTATATTTTGGAAATTAATCCTTTGTCCATTGATTCATTTGCAAATATTTTCTCCCATTCTGAGGGTTGTCTTTTCATCTTGTTTATAGTTTCCTTTGTTGTGCAAAAGTGTTTAAGTTTCATTAGGTCCCATTTGTTTATTTTGTTTTTATTTCCATTACTCTAGGAGGTGGATCAAAAAAGATCTTGCTGTGATTTATGTCAAAAAGTGTTCTTCCTATGTTTTCCTCTAAGAGTTGTAGAGTGTCTGGTCTTAGATTTAGGTCTTTAATCCATTTTGAGTTTATTTTTGTGTGTGGTGTTAGGGAGTGTTCTAATTTCATTCTTTTAGCTGTCCAGTTTTCCTTGCACCACTTATTGAAGAGGCTGTCTTTTCTCCATTGTATATTCTTTCCTCCTTTATCAAAGGTAAGGTGACCATATGTGCATGGGTTTATCTCTGGACTTTCTGTCCTGTTCCATTGATCTATATTTCTGTTTTTGTGCCAGTACCATATTGTTTTGATTACTGTAGCTTTGTAGTATAGTCTGAAGTCAGAGTGCCTGATTGCTCCACCTCTGTTTTTTTCCCTCAAGATTGCTTTGGCTCTTTGGGGTCTTTTGTGTCTCCATACAAATTTTAAGATTTTTTTGTTCCAGTTCTGTAAAAAAAATGCCATTGGTACTTTGATAGGGATTGCATTGAATCTGTAGATTGCTTTGGGTAGTATAGTTATTCTCACAATATTGATTCTTATAGTTTTCTGAGTATAGGTCTTTTGCCATCTTAGGTAGGTTTATTCCTAGGTATTTTATTCTTTTTTGTTGCAGTGGTGAATGGGATTGTTTCCTTATTTGTCTTTCTGATCTTTCATTGTTAGTGTATAGTAATGCAAGAGATTGCTGTGCATTAGTTTTGTATCCTGCAACTTTACCAAATTCATTGATTAGCACTAGTAGTTTTCTGGTGGCATCTTTAGGATTCTCTATGTATAGTATCATGTCATCTACAAACAGTGACAGTTTTACTTCCTCTTTTCCAATTTGTGTTCCTTTAATTTCTTTTTCTTCTTGCCGTGGCTAGGACTTCCAAAACTCTGTTGAATAATAGTGACAAGAGTGGACATCCTTGTCTTGTTCCTGATCTTAGAGGAAATGCTTTTAGTTTTTCACCATTGAGAATGATGTTTGCTGTGGGTTTGTCATATATGGCCTTTATTATTTTGAGGTAGGTTCCCTCTATGCCCACTTTCTGGGGAGTTCTTTTTATCCTAAATCGGTGTTGAATTTTCTCAAAAGATTATTCTGCATCTATTGAGATAATCATGTGGTTTTTATTTTTCAATTTGTTAATGTGGTGTATTACATTGATTTGCAGACATTAGATCATTCTTGTATCCTTTGTATAAATCCCACTTAATCATGGTGTATGATTCTTTTAATGTATTGTTGAATTCAGTTTGCTAATATTTTGTTGAGGATTTTTGCATCTATGTTTGTCAGGGATGTTGGCTTGTAATTTTCTTTATTTGTAGTATCTGAGTAATGCTGGCATCATAAAGTGAGTTTGGAAGCATTCGCTCTTTTTTTTTGTTGTTAGATGAGTTTGAGAAAGATTCATATTAATTCTTTTAATTCTTTAAATATTTGATAGAATTCACAAGTGAAGCTGTCTGGTCCTGCATTTTTGTTTGTTGGGAGGTTTTTGATTACTTATTCAATATCCTTACTAGTAATTGGTCTGTTCAGATTTTCTATTTCATTATGATTCAGTCTTGGTATGTTGTATGTTCTAGGAATTTATCCATTTTTTCTAGGTTGTCCAATTCGTTGGCATAAAATTGTTCATAGTAGTTTCTTAAGATCCTTTACTTCTGTCTTGTAATAGTCCTTCTTTCTTTCCGATTTTATTTATCAAGTCCTCTCTTTTCCTTGGTGAGTCTAGGTAAAGGCTTGTCAATTTTGTTTATCTTTTCAAAGGACCAGCTTTTAGTTTCATTGATCTTCTCTATTTAGTCTCTATTTCATTTATTTCTGCTCTATTTGTTATTTCCTTCTTTCTACCTAACTTTGGACTTCAGCTGTTCTTCTTTTAGTTGTTCCTTGAGAAATAAAGTTAGGTTGTTTAAGACTTCTGTGTTTCTTGAGGTAGACATTTTTCTCTGTGAATTTCCTTTATAGAACTGCTTTTGCTGCATCACATGTATTTTAGTATATTTCCATTTTCGTTTGACTCAAGGTATTTTTTTGATTTCTCTTTTTATTTCTTTTTTGACCCATTGGTTGTTCTTTAGCATGTTGTTTAATCCCCACATATTCATGAATCTTTCCATTTTCTTTGTGTATTTAATTTCTAACTTCATATTATTGTGGTCAGAAAAGATACTTGGTATGAGTTCATTGTTCTTAAGTTTGTCAAGATTTGTTTTGTGACCTTGTTTTGTAATCTAACATGTGATATATCCTAGGTAAAGATCCATGGGACTTTGAGAACCATGTGTATTCTGTTGCTGTTGAGTGGAAAATTCTGTATATGGCTCTTAGGTCTGTTTGATCCTACAGGGTTATTCACTCCTTTTTTTCCTTATTGATCTTTCTAGATATTCTGTCAATTATTGAAACTGAGGTATTGACATCTACTATTATTGTATTGCTCTTTATTTCTTCCTTCAGTACTCTCAGTTTGCTTTTATATATTTAGGTGTTCTGATGTTGGGTGCATCTATTTATAATTGTTATATCCTCCTGGTTGACACTTTTATTGTTATATAATATCCTTTGTCTCCTGTGACCTTTTTTTTTTTACCGAGTCTATTTTATCTATATAAATAAATATATTTATCTATATAAATACATCACTTTCAGCCTGTGTGTGGCCTTAAATCTAAAGTGAGCACATTGTAGACAAGATATAATCAGATCTTGCTCTTTTTTGTTTGTTTATTTTGTTTTTTTTTTATTTTAATCCATTTAGCCCTTCCATGTGTTTTGATTGAGGAGTTTAACATATTTATATGGAAGAATTTGTTGATATGAAATGATTTACTATTTTCTTAGTTGTTTTTTGTCATTACTATTATTTTGTCTGTTTTCCTCTCTTGCTGTCTTACTTTATTTTTTGCTGACTTTTGTATAGATATGCTTTATTTTTTCCTTCTGTTTAATTTCTGTATATATTTTGTGTGTGTGTGTGTGTGGTTACCTTTGGGTTTACATAAAATATCATAGTTATAGCAGTCTATTTTAAGCTGATAACAGCTTAAGTTCAATTGCATACAAAAACTCTAAACTTCTCCCCATTCACAGATTGTTTTTCTAGTCATGATTTTTACCTATTCTTATTGTGTATCTTCTAATTATTATTATAATTTTTTTTGTGGTACGCGGGCCTCTCACTGTTGTGGCCTCTCCCATTGTGGAGAGGCTCAGTGGCCATGGCTCATGGGCCTAGCCGCTCCACGGCATGTGGGATCTTCCCAGACCAGGGTACGAACCCGTGTCCCCTGCATCGGCAGGCGGACTCTCAAACACTGCGCCACCAGGGAAGCCCTAATAAATTTTTTAATTATAGTTTTTAAAATATGTTTGTCTTTTAACTTTTATACTAGAATTAAAAGTGATCTCCCCATCATCATAACAGTAATATAGTGTTTTACATTTGTCTATATATTTTATCAGTGGGTTTTATACTTTCTTATACTATTGTGTTGCTATTTGGCATTCTTTTGTTTCAATTTGAAGAACTCCCTTTACCATTTTCTTGTAAGTCAGGTCTAGAAGTGATGTTCTTTTTCAGCTTTTTTTGTCTAGGAAAGTTTTTTTTATCTCTCCTTTATTTTTGAAAGACTTTTGCTGGGTGTGGGTATTTTTTTTAACTTTCAGCACTTTGCATATATTATCCTGTTCCTTTCTGGCTTGCAAGTGTTCTGCTGAAAAAGTTACTGATAGTCCTGTGGTGGTGAGGAATGGAGGTTCTTAGCATGTGACAAGTCATTTTCTCTTGATGCTTTCAAAATTCTCTCCTTGTCCTTAATCAGTGTGATTTTTATGTGTCTTGGTTTGGATTTTTGGCTTCGTATTATTTGGTGTCCTTCAGCTTTTTGGATTTGAATATCCCCTTCCTTTCCCAGATTTGGTAAATTGTCAGTTATTATTTCTTTGAAAAAGCTTTCTGGTCTTTTTCTCTCTTCTCTGTATAGGATTCCCATAATTTATGTATTGTTCAATTTGATGGTGTACTACATGCTTTTTTCACTCTTTTTCATTTCTTTTTTCTATTTGCTCCTCCAACAGTTATTTCCAATGGTATTCAGGTTCATTGAGCCTTTCTTCTGATTTTTCTAATGTTATGTTGAACCCCTCTAGTTACTTTTTCAGTTCAGTTATTGTGTTCTTCAGCTCCATGATTTTTGTTTGGTAATATTTCTTTCTCTTTGTTGACATTCTTATTTTGTTCATACATTGTTCTCTTGACCTCAGTGAGCATCTTTATGAGAGTTATTTTTAATTCTCTATCAGGTAGATCATATCATTTTGTTTCATTAGGGTCTGTTTCTGGAGATTTATTTTATTTCTTTGTTTGGAACATCATTCATAGTTTCTTCATTTTCCTTAACTCTCTGTGTTGGTGTCTGCATGTTAGACAAAGCAAGTTCCTCTCTCAGTCTTCATAGACTTTCCTCATTGAGGAGATGTTCCCCACCTATTAGTCCAGCCAGATGTTCTGGGATCCCCTATCAACTCTTTCCCTACCCAAGGAGAAGCAGGCAGCTGTGGTTTTTGTCCACCTGTCTTCTCACTCTCAGCTGAGCTGAGAGGGTAGCTATAGCATTTACCAGCCCAAGTTGCTGCCTCCATTCACCCCCAGGCATCTAGATGGTGCCAAACCTGTTAGAGCTCCTGGACTGGTGAGACAGGTGTTAGTTCTTTGGGCATCCACAGAAAAGTTGGGGCAAGGATTTGAGAATCAGCTATTCCACTACTTAGAAGCTGAGAGCTGGGATTTTTTTGTCTGCTTGCTCTGTGCTAAACAGGAGGATCAGTGGCATCTACCAGCCCAAGCTGCCACCTCCTTTGTCCTGTGGGGGGCTAGCCAGCACTAGATCTATCAGAGATCCAAGACTGGTAAGACAGAAACAGTTCTCTGGGAGACACTTCAGAAAAGTTGGGGTGCTGAGTGTGTGAACCAACCTCTTTCCTCCCCTGGGAGAAGTTGAGAGCTAGTGGGTCTCTTCCTGATTGTATGGCACTGCACTGTGGGCAGGGTCTCTGGTAAGAGCAAGATCTCCCTACCAGCCTTGGTGAATCTGGTTTTGCACTCTCCTAGAGTACAGTAGTCTTTCAATTGTTTTCTGGTTCCTCCCAAATGAGATTTATTTATGAATTATTGCTAAATTGGTGTATTTTGGGGGGAAATGAGGGTCCAAGGTTTCCTACTCTGTCAGATTGTTGACATCACTTCTCAGTTCAATGTGCTCCCATTCTAATCCATTCCCTACCCACTGGCCAGCCTTATCTATTCATGTCTCACCAAGGCATTCACGGCTCAGCATGATTTGGGTCTTGCCTTTCTCTCCAATCTATAGAAATGCTATTCTCTTTTCATTTTTCTCTAAATTTTAGTTCCTAAAACACACTACATTCTTCAGTAAGCCTCTGTACATGCTGCTTTTTTGTTTTATGTGTGTGAAATTCTCTTTCCCCACCTAGAAGAATTGCTTATTCTTCAAATGTCAGCTTCAATAGTACTATTTCAGAAAGGTTTCCTTGATCACTTCTTCTAAAGTGAGTGTTTCTTAGCATAATTTCCTCTTAGTGTCTTTCTTTTCCTCTATGTCACTTAACAAAGTTGTAATTATATTGTTTTGTTTGTTTGTTTATTTACTTATTGTATATCTCCCCCGGTGGGTTGCAAACACCACTAGGCAGGTGCCGTGTCTGTTTTGCTCAGAACTTTGTCCCTGTCTGAGGAAAGCACCTACCACATAACAGGGACATAGTAAATATATGTAGGCTGAATGACAAGAGTTACCTGCTGGGAGTGTATTTCTCTGTAGATTTGGCTGAATAAACTGTGGCTTGGGCATGCTGGTGTTTTCTGCATCTTTATTGTCAATATTTCATCTTTTGCAGCAGATAAAATAAAAAAGACTGAAAAGAGCAAAGAAAAATGTTTTCACAGTATCTGTATTTTTTATGTGGGTGTGTGTTTGTTGACATTTGTGGAAGAGGAAATTAGTGAATAGAGTGCTTATGTGGTAATAAAGTTAGTTCCACGTATTTACAGTCTCCTGCAATGTGGGGTAATTTATTCATTCCCTGAGAGCCTACTATGCATGAGGCTCTGAATTAGATGCTATAGAAAATTTAGACCTAAAGTCTGATAGCTAAGAACCTGCACTTAAACATGCAATTGTGTGTATTGAGAAAAAACGATATAAATAGTTATTTTACAAAGCAGAGTTAAGTACACAGCTCAGAGCTGGGCTGATGGATAGGAAGAAAACCAGGTAAGATTTGAGGATGCAGATGACAGCTTCACATTGAAGCATGGGCAGGATTTTGAGAAGCAATGTTTGGTTTTCCCTGCCTTCCAAAATATATGAGCAATACTGTACAATGAATCAAGCTCTACAGTCAAAATGAGTAAAATAGGATTATCTCTTTATGGATGTTGGTATTGCAAATAAAAAGGTATGCTGTATAAAAATGCCACACAAATTAAATTTTAAAATATTTGATATGAGAGTGAAAAGAGATAATTTTGTGCTAATTAACTGAATTTTTGTTTTGTGATTAGTCTGAAGGAAATTAAAACTCATCTGAATCATCATGACTTCTCTTCAGTGGGCCTTTCTGAATTTGAGAAAAATGTATTTTCAACACTTGATGAATTTTTAAGCAAATGCAGTCTGTGAATTTTTTTAAAGGCTGGAAATCAAGTAATTCATCTACCAAAATATTTTTGTTTATGTGAACATAAAGCTACTTTTACTTAGGACATAATTTAATTCAGCTTGAATATAATTCTTATTTTCCTTTATACTCTTCCTTAGATTACACTACATACAACACAGTTAATTGCTTCTGAGCATTTTAATGTGAGAGGGAATTTCACGTCTCTCTCTCAGGGCAATTTGCTACTGTAAATAGCCAGGCTGTGTTCTTATGCACGTAAGTCACACAGTGGTTTGTAAATGTTACAGCCTTTACTTAAAGGTGAAATGATGAAAGCAAAGTGACCACTAAGGATTTAATAATTTATAGGTATCTAGCTTTCTGTTATGTAATCTCTTTTTCCTTAGGAAACATTTAGTAATATGCCCTTTACAATGTCAAATTAAACAAGAGGACATAAAAAAAGAAATTTCACGTGGAATTCTCTTCTCTTATCTAGGGCAATAAGGGTCTGCAATATAGCAGAAGGACTCACTGAAGAGTTACCAGTCTTATTTGACTGGACTAAGCTGCCTACACACCAGCACAAGAGAGCTTTCAATTTTACAGTAGTTAAATCAGGAAAGCTAAATTGTAAAAAGTCTAAGCTGTGGTAGAAAAATAAAGGTCAATCAGGTATTTGATTTTAAAAAATCAAGTCAAAAAGTTAAGGAGGTTAGGCTCCATAAAAAGAAATAAAAAATTGCTGCATGTCTTAATTTTTTTCCCATTTTAAAATTGAAGTATAGTTGACATACAGTATTATGTTAGTTTCAAGTGTACAACATAGTAATTTGACATGTCTATACATTACAAATCAATCATCACAATGTACCATCTGTTACCATACAAAGGTATTACAATATTATTGACTGTATTCCATATGCTGTCTGACTTATTTCACTTAGCATAATACCCTCTAGGTCCATTCAGCGTTGCAATGTTGCCACAAATGGCAAGATTTCATTCTTTTTAATGGATATATATATATATATATTATATATATATACGTATGTATGTGCATGCTACATCGTCTTTATTCATCTATTGATAGACTACTTATGTTGCTTTGATGCCTTGGCTATTGTAAATAATGAATATAGGGGTGCAAACATCTTTTCAAATTAGTGTTTTCATTTTCTTTGCATAAATACCCAGAAGTGGGATTGCTGAATCGTATGGTAATTCTACTTTTAATTTTTTAGGAAACTTGGTACTGTTTTCCATAATGCACCAATATACATTTCTATTAACAATGCATAAGGGTTCCCTTTTCTCCACATTCTTGCCAACACTTGATGTATCTTGTCTTTTTGATAACAGCCATTCTGAGTGAGGTTGTTGTTTTGATTTGCGTTTCTCTGATAATTAGTAATGCTGAGCATTTTTTCATGTGTCTGTTGGCCATCTGTATGTCTTGGAAAAATGTCTGTTCCTGTCTATTGTTTGTTTCTTTGACATTGAGTTGTGTGAGTTTTTATATATTTTGAATATTAACCCCTTATCAGACATACCATTTGCAAATATTTTCTCTCATTTGGTAGGTTGCTTTTTCATTTTTTAAAAAAATATTTTATTTATTCAATTGGTTGCACCAGGTCTTCGTTGCAGCAGGCAGGCTCCTTAGTTGTGGATGTGGGCTCCTTAGTTGCAACAGATGGGCTCCTTAGTTGTGGCATGTGTACTCTTAGTTGCGGCATGCATGTGGGATCTAGTTCCCTGACCAGGGATCAAACCCAGGCCCCCTGCATTGGGAGCAAAGAGTCTTATCCACTACGCCAGTAGGGAATTCCCTTGCTTTTTCATTTTGTTGATGGTTTCCTTTGCTGTGCAAAAGCTTTTTAGTTTGATGTATTCCCATTTGTTTATTTTTACTTTTATTTCTCTTGCCTGAGGAGACAGACACAATAAAAGTATTGCTGAGACCAATGTCAGAGAGTGTATTGCCTATGTTTTCTTCTAGAAGTTTTATGGTTTCAGGTCTTACATTTAAGTCTAATCCATTTTGAGTTTATTTTTGTGTATGATGCAAAAAAGTGGTCCAGTTGTATTCTTTTGCAAGTAGCTGTTCAGAAACCTATACCATTTATTGAAATGAATACCATTTATTGAAGACACTGTCTTCTTACCACTGTATATTCTTGCCTCCTTTATTGTAAATTAATTGACTATATGAACATAGGTTTATTTCTGGGCTCTCTATTCTGTCTGTTGATCCTGTGTCTGTTTTTTTGTCAGTACCATGCACTTTTTATTACTATAACTCAGTATTATAGTTTGATATCGGGGAGAGTGATAACTCCAGCTTTGTTTTTCTTAAGATTGCTTTGGCTATTTGGGGTATTTTGTGGATCCATAAAAATTTTAGAATTATCTGTTCCATGAAAAAGCATTCATATTTTGATAAGGATTGCCCTGAATCTTAAGATTGCTTTGGGTAGTACGAGCATTTTAACAGTAATAATTCTTCCTCTTCATGAGTGTAGTGTATCCTTCCATTTATTTGTGTTGTCTTCAGTTTCTTTCATCAATGTCTCACAGTTTTTGGTGTACAGGTCTTTCACCTCCTTGGTTAAATATATTCCTATGTATTTTATTCTTTTTGATGCAATTATAAATGGGATTGTTTTCTTAATTTCTCTTTCTGACAGTTTGTTATTAGTATATAGATTGCAACAGATTTCTGTCTATTGATTTTGTGTCCTGCAACTTTACTGAATTTATTAGTTCTAACAGTTTTTTGGTGGAGTCCTTAGGGTTTTCTATATGTAGTATTGTGTCATCTGCATACAGTGGCAGTTTTACTTATTTTCTTCCAACTTGGATGCCTTTTTTTTTTTCCTGTTGAATTGCTGTGGCTAGGACTTCCAATACTATGTTGAATAAAAGTGGCAATGGTGGACACCCCTGTCTTGTTCCTGATCTTAGAGGAAAAGCTTTCAGCTTTTCATCATTGAGTATTATGTTAGCTGTGGGTTTGTCATAGATGGCCTTTATTATGTTGTATGGCATAAATTTTTAAAATCTTTGTTAAAGTTATAGTCATTTTGCAAACATGTGTCATCACATATTTCAAGCAAACCCATCTATGTTTAGTCTGATGTCTAAGGCATTTTCACATTTAAAAATGTGTACTGATTGAAATGAAAGTTGATCCTGTCTGCTTAGCACTGCAAGGATCTGGAGCCCAGTCTATAGAAAGTTCTTTTCTTTATAATTAATTTTTATTGGAGGATAGTTGATTTACAATGTTGTGTTAGTTTCTGCTGTACAGCAAAGTGAATCAGCTATACATATACATATATACACTCTTTTTTAGATTCTTTTCCCATATAGGTCATTACAGAGTATTGAGTAGAGTTCCCTGTGCTATACAGTAGGTTCTTATTAATTATCTATTTTATACATATAGAAAGTCCTCACAAGACACTCAGGTCTCCTCAATTCACCCTCAGGGCTGAAACACATTCAGGAAGTAGATTTAATGTCTAACTTTTGACCAACTTTTGGTTTTAAGTAAATTCATTTATAGTTATATAAAATTCAGGAAATAGATCCACTGGATTCAGACTGTGGATTCTCAGTGAGATGTTTAATGGATTCTGCTCCAGTCTCTCTCAAGACTATTGCAATAGGGGTCAAGACAGTTGGCCTAAGGGAGAGAGATTAAACTCAATTCCACTGAAACAAAGGGTGGGAGAGTTTCTAAGTACTGGAGTCAGCTACTAGGAAAATACTGGAGGCCATTAAGGGGGCGGTTCCTCAATGTGATTAGGCCATCTGTATTTGCTGATTGTTGATTACCAAAGTTAGATTCCTACCCTCCCACAGACACTGACAGGGATCTTTATTTCCTTCATGGTTACATTTCAAAGGGATGAGTCCCAGTCCTTGAGAAAGATATTACTGGATTATAAAACAGGCAAGAGTCAGGGAGAAGATTTACATCTCAAAGGGCAAAGAAGGAATTCACAACTGCAAGTTTTCTAAAGTAAATGCTCTAAGAAAAGGGAAGTCAGGGACCTATAGTTAGAAAGAATCTGTTTAAAAGTTTAGACAAACTTAAGAATGTTAATGCCCTCTTGGTTAGTTCCCATGGAAGAGATTTAAGCCGGTCAGCAATTAACCAGCTTGCTCTCTCCTCATTTTCTCAAAAATGAAGCTTCATATATAATAACTAAAGCAGACTGTAGGATTTCCTAAATCAGAGCAATTTCCAAAGACTCCACATTGGTGTAGAGACCAAGGGAGTGAGTAATGGATCTAGAAGGCAGCAGGGAAGGAAGGGGTGGAGCTCGCACTTCTGAATAAAAGAGGTTATGTTGGAACTGAAATTGTAGGCATGGCAACAGTGCCTTTTCCTCTAATTTTTTCCCTCTTCCCCATAACTCACAGTGACTTACTGCCCTTTTATATCTCTTTTTTCCCTCTGAGGCTACCCTGGTTTCACATGTGTGTGAACACTGGAGTAAAGCAGTGGCACAGTGATGACCAGGAACAGCCCTACACATAACTCCCTGATAATTCAGATTCATAAAAGTGATCTTTATGGACCATGGAAGCATCTCAGTGCCAGTAGTGGCTTTAAAGTCAGTGCACCAAAAAATTAATTGCTTGCTAAAATGAAACCTCAGGCTTGTGGTAGTTCAGCTTATTAGAAGAGATGTTTTTGGACTGCAAGTCTGAGTGTCGTGGTCCTTAAAAAAAAAAAAATTGAGGTAGATGTACTGTGGACACTGGTGGTGAACAGTGGAAGCCTAGACCATGGCCAGCTGGTTCAGCCAGACACACCTGCTCAGGAGAGCAGCCAAACATTGTAGATTGATTGTAGGCATTTGCACACATGGCCACATTGAACTTCCATTTGCTCACTACTTTCAGGGAAGAAGTTTCTGATGATGTCCTATGACCAGGTGTGGAACAGGGGAAACAAGGGTTGGAAACTATATTTCCAAGACAATAAGGACCAGGAAGATCTCCACGTACCTAGAGTGGGGTGTCAGAGACCAGAAACTAACTGAAAGAGGGGATGGTAATATAAATTTTTGATCCCGATATGTTACAGAAGACGGGGAGGGTTCTCATTTTAGAATGGGAGTGTGAGGATGACCATCCTTCTTTCTTATGTGCCAAGCTGAAGTCTCTCCACTCAAGAATATGATGCCAAAATACTCTCCTTCACCCTATGGTCATCCGGGAGGAAGACCTCAATACTGTTGTTTGGCTGTAGAAGACTTCAGTACTGTTGTTTGGCTGTGGTAGGGGAGGGGGGCTAAACCCTCTCTCCAACCTGGAAGCAAAACCCTGCCTCTCTTTCCCTCTGAAGGAGGCTACGTACACACCTCTATCACACTCCCCTCAGTCCTGTGCCTGCTCTAGAGCCCTCATTTCACCCCTTGTCTTGTACTATTCTGGAAGAAGAGTTTTAGGAATGTTGGATGTCTTAAGGTCGTAAATAGGGCATTGAAAGGAAAACCAGCAAGGATCGTTTCATCCTCAAATTCTGATCTGGGAAAGAAGTATTGGGAAATACATGCAAGTTGGAAAAGGATAGAGGAGAAACCAGAGCTGAGTTTTTGCACTAGATATCAGCAAGTGCTTCCTCTACTTGATTCCTACATTCAGGTGCTCCATCATTTTCCATGTTGACTTCCTAGTCACTCTTCCTCAGTTCAAGGTTCCAGTGCTTTTGCCTTCATTCATGTTCATTCTCTCATGTCCATTACCTTGCTGCTTAGTCCTCTGGTCTTACTGGATGAGCCTCTCTTGGGGCTGTATACTCACCCTGAGACACTGAGGGGTGTGGAGATCATGGGCTCTGACTGGTGCAGTCTTCTCAGTGTTTTGTTGTTTCCATCTGTAGTCTAGAATGCTCTGGACACATTATGCACAAACATACCTTATCTTCATGGAATCCAGCCTAAATTTTCCAAGAAATGGTTTCAGTAGGCCTCAGGGAGAGTGAATTCATGGTATTGTTCCAGCCTTTATCCACTTTGACTAACACGTGAAAGTTCTCCTTGTGCAAACATGGCTTCTTTCTACTCTTTCTGATTTGTCCCATTCCTTCCATGGGCCCAGAGGACAGGGCTGAATATACAACATTTATTGCATCAGCAGGGATGTTGAGGTTTGGACTTGCAGGACTTCTGATCCTGGCTTCTGCTTTGATTCCTAGTCCTACCGATTTCAACAACTTCCTTACAGATAGTCCCAAAGACTAGATAGTGGGAAGTGTAGACATTTAAGAAATTCTTTACTCTTGATTTTGCCACTATTGTCCTTCTTACATTGTACCTCCATTTCCATCGCCACTTCCCTAGATAAAGTTTTTGGCATTTCTGTCTAGGCTATGGTACTGGTCCTCTAACTTGTCTCTCTGGCTTAGGCTTCATCTCTCTTCTACGTTTCTTATACCCTGTCCCTAGATCATAAAATGCAGATCATATACAGCAAGTCCCTTGCGTATGAACTTTCAAGTTGAGAACTTCCAAAGATGCGAACGTGCTGCTACCCAGACAT
Source organism: Mesoplodon densirostris (assembly GCF_025265405.1). Lineage (NCBI taxonomy): Eukaryota > Metazoa > Chordata > Mammalia > Artiodactyla > Ziphiidae > Mesoplodon > Mesoplodon densirostris. Next base: position 19,869,106 of record NC_082677.1, read on the forward strand.
GACTGGGTGTTTTTTTCAAGAGGGTAGATAGAATTGAATCCAGCAAGGAACCAGAACCTGTGCCATTAATGTCAGGCGTGAGTGAAATTGCAGCTTGCCCTCCATCCCCTATTGCTGACGATCCTTCAGCTCTAGCATCTCCCACCTCCTCTCCCTCCTCCAGTCAGTAACTCTTCTTCCCTGTTCATTTGATGTCAGCCCCTGTGTGCCAGCTGTTGTACTGGACTGCTGTATTTTCAAGGTAGTGTACTGTAAGATTAAAAATGTTTATTTTTTATATTTGTTTGTTTTTAATGCATTATTTGTGTGGAGTATTATAAACCTATTACAGTACAGTACTATGTAGCTGATTGTGTCAGTTGGGCACATAGGTTAACTTTGTTGGATGTACAAACAAATTGGACTTACAAATGTGCTCTTGGAATGGAACTCGTTCATATGTGGGAGACTTGCTGAAATTCTGTTTCATTGCCTAAAAGTCCCTATTATCTAAGAATGAAATTCAAGCTCTTTATTGTAGCATTCTATTCACTTTAGTATATTGCTCCAACCTTGCTTTTCAGCCTCATCTCCTGATAATCTCCCGTCTGTTCCACATACAGGCCACACAGTTGACGGTTCTCAGAAAGCACTGTGCATTTTCACACATTGAGCATTGTACCCATTTCTGTTCTCTCTACCTGGAATATTTTTTCTCTACTTCTTTGCGGGATCAGCTGCTCTAATCCTTTACTACTCAGCTTAATCTCACCTTCTCTGTGAAGACATCAATAGTCCCTGAGAAAGAGCAGTTAGTTGGCTTCTCCTCTCTGCACCCCAGACCTCTAGCCTTCTAATATCAGGACACACACTACTCTGTCCGGATGTACAGTGAGCTCCTTAATGGCAATGATGATCTTGTATTCATCCTTGTACCCTGTATTAGTTTACAGCCTGCCATAACAAAATACCACAGACTGGGTGACTTAAACAACAGAAATTAATTTTCTCAGTTTTGGAGGCTAGAAGTCCAAGATCAAGTTGTTGGAAGGTTGGGTTCTTTCTGAGTCCTCTTTCCTTGGCTTGTAGATGGCCACTTTCTACCACCTGTGTCTTCACATTGTTCCTCTCTATGCACACCTGTCTGTGCCCTAATCTCTTTTTATACGGACACCAATCATGTTGGATAAGGTGCACCCTAATGACCTCATTTAACCTTAATCACCTCTTTAAAGGCCCTACCTCCAAAGCAGTCATAGGCTGAGGTACTTGGGACTTCAACATATGGATTTTGTAGGGGACACAATTCAGCCCATAACCAACTCCAAACTATTCCCCTAGCCCTGTAGTTATGGATGCCCAGCCAAGAGTTGCCAACCGATAAGTATTTGGTAAAGGGCTGACTGAAGAAGCAGAGGGACACTTTGCTTCCAACTCTGTTTCCTTGTGGGAGGAGACTCTGAATGGCAAAGTTTTCAGAGTGAGAGCTCTGCCTGACCCAGGCAATTACCTCTTCAAAAGGGAGCCTCCTCCTGCATGGTACTTGGTGCCTGCCTTGGCCTGGCCATCCATCATTCTCATGCCTTCTCTGCCCAGGTGCATGATGGTTCATTTAACCGAGAAATGCAATGGAAACTCCTGGGTATGGAGGGAAATGGTGCTGGCCACCTGCCACCTGCTGTGTGACCTTACATAAGTCACTCACCCCCTCTCCATTAGGCTTCCTCATCTGGCCTAGGGAGATGTGGTGTAGGTCATATGGTTCGTACACTGTTTTTTTTTTTTATACTGACAATGTTTTCAATTTTGCTAGACATATTAAAGACTGAAAAATACATTGATATAATATTGAAGTTATTAATATAAGTTTTCAAAGAGATTTTTTATAACCCCAGGAGTCCAAGCTTAGAGAAATTTTTTAACTGCAAAGTTGAACAAGAATCTTCCTTTGTGCAGAATAGTCTCCTTTATAATAATTGTTAGATTCATGTGTGTTGTTAGCTCTTAGGGTGTAACAATCACAAAGAGAAAGATACCTATCAACTTTCTATATGGAAAAACTCTGTGTGTATTTGTTTGTTTGTTTGCGGTGGTTCAGAAGGAAGTAGGTCAGGGTAATAATAGCATGAGGGATGAATTTCCATTATTCCTACTATTCCTATTTGCTCTCAGAATGAATGGAAGTTGACCAGGGATTTCTCAGGTGTGATAGATTTCCAGGTTTGGTTTTGTTATTTTTGTATTATGGGCAACTTGAAGCAGTCAGTGAATAATATGGTTCCATAAAGCCACACTTCCCTTACCCACATTGAGAGCACAATCCTTTTATCCTGTGTCTACCAGTAAACACCTCAAGGGATGTTCCCAGCAAGGAATTTTGCTCACCAAAACCACTTCTTGACAAAGGAACTTTACAGAAACATATTGCTCCTGAATGAATTATTTGGATCATAAAAAGAAAAACAAATGCGTGGAAACTACATTTCAATTCCCCATTAAGCCGTATGAAAGTTGTATGAGCCTAGTGTATCTAATATAGGTTAGCAATTTAACCAGAGGAACTGCTTGGAGGATATTGAAATAAATCATTTTGATAATTCCAAAGAGTTTCTATAGATGGGCACTGGATTTCTTTTTAATTATTCTACATCTGCTTAGAGATATGCAATTTCCAACTATGTAATTAGATTTTAAGCACTTTTTCGTTACTATAAATAAAGTGTTACAGGCAGTTACACTGAAAAATCTGCAGTGCAAAAGCTAGCTGCAGCCCACAGGTTACAGCACTTTAGCATATGGACCATGCTCTTCGTATGGTGTGATGATAGCCAGATTCAAAAGAACACTTCACTCCTGGAGCTGGGTAAGAGGCTGATTATATTTAGAGCATATTCACTTCCCACAGTCATCTGATAGGAAGGAAAACACTGTTTAAACTTCATCTCCTCTGCTGGACAGTATTGTGACTGGAGGAATTAGTGGAAGAAAAAAGAATAAATCCACCCATGATCTAGATCTAGAATGCTAATCAGAGCTTGAAGAGACAAATTTATTTTTGTCCTGCTTTCACACCTGAGATCTTTTCCAGAATAGCAACTTGTTTGTTCAATCCATGGGGGCAACTTTGGGTAAAGGATTAGCAGTTATGTGTCCTTAGTACAAATTTCAGATCAGACCCCTTTGGGATCAACCTCTATCAAAAAACCCTTCCTTTTCCCAGTTTCAGCTGGTAACAAGTTCTGACTTTTCTTACAGCTGCCAGATGAGAAGCAGGTGATCCTAAACTCTTTTCTCAAGGAAAGTTTCTAGATTTAGCAAATTCTACAGCAGACAGGGGCATTAGAGATCTCTTATAGATGATGAGAAAAGTCAAGTTACATTGCTTGAGACACAGAGCAAACTGTGAGCAAGCTCACCTGTGCCCTCATCTACTTACTTGCTCCTTTCTTTCCATCCTCTTCCCTTTTTATTTGCAGAAATAGCCTCTCCGGTTTAGCTCTAGGGTGTGTAAGCAGTTCGTCGTTGCTCATGTTAATTTCCTTCCTGCCTTTTGCCCACCCAGCACTCTCTGCTGAATCATCCTCCACATCCTTTCTTGCTTTAAGACCTAAACTCTACTGTCACCTCTGCCACCAGAAGGTTTGCTTAACACATTATTCATCATGAAAGGAGAATCAAAATGGAGTTGATATTGCTAAGAAAGTTCTCTTAAATGGAGCTGGGAGGCCATTGAAGAAGTGTGGTTTATGCATATCTGAGCTCAGATGGAATCTGACTTTTGACCACTAATTGTCTTAACACATGCATCCGGAACATCTGCCCAGTGTTCCAAAAACCCAAGATATCAATGAGACCCTTACCCTCAATAACTTGGGACAGCCTATCCCTTAAGGACAAATATTTCCTTTCTTGTGTCAGAGTACAACCTCATGGCTTTCGCCTTGATAAGCCCCTCTTTCTCTTCTCTGGAACACTCTTGGGTTTACCTGAATCTTCGTTTCTCAAATTGCAATTCTTATGACTCCAAATCAACTCTTTTCTTATTTGCAGCCTTCTCTGTTTCCCTTGGTTGACACTATTCAAATCTATGCAGCCTCAGTGGGCACAATGTATATTCTGTACAATCGTCTTGCTTTAAGCGGTTTCACTTTGTTACCCCACTGTTTTAGATACCTGTTTTAGTTTCCCTCTCAGGGTCCATGATTTCTTCTTTTGTAACCCTCTCTGGGTCTGTCTCCTGGAAGCTGCCTGGAGGTTTCTGACAAAACGTGAGACAACGTCCTTCTAGTCATTGAAATTGTACTTCAGTAGGGGAGAGGCAGCAAAGACATATTAAGGAGTAGCGGTCCAGTCTGTCCAGGGCTGAATCAGTGATAGGTGTTCAGCGAAGGGATAGAGCAGAGTAGATTAGACTTCTTCATGTCGGTCAGCCTGTGTTAATCGGAGTCAATGACGCAGGACACTTCAAAGCCCATCTTACTACAAAAAAAAATAAGATATTAATAAAATAATAAGAATAAAGCTTACTACTTTGAGATTAAAACATGTTAAACACACACTATGGGGATTCCCTGGTGGCGCAGTGGTTGAGAGTCCGCCTGCCGATGCAGGGGACACGGATTCGTGCCCCGGTCCGGGGGGAAGATCCCACGTGCCGCGGAGCGGCTGGACCCGTGAGCCATGGCCGCTGGGCCTGCGCGTCCGGAGCCTGTGCTCCACAACGGGAGAGGCCATGACAGTGAGAGGCCCACGTACGGCAAAAAAAAAAATAATAATAACATGAAGAATTTTCATGTTATTTAAAGATTGTACAATTTAATTTTCTTCGAGTTTTGAAACAATTTGCTATGTGTCTAGATCCAAGAAATACTTTTTTGTGTGTGTCATCTTAAACATCTTTTTCATAAGCATTTATGCTGGTCATTTTCTGTCTTTCCCAGAAAATATGAATCCTTGTAAGTTTATTCCTCTTAGATCAAATACAGAATCAGACATGTTGTAAACTGGGAATTCTCTGGGGCTGTTTCTTTCTTTAAGAATTAGTGGCTAGCTGAGTGAGACAATGAGCTAATATTCAGCAGTATTATCACCAGGAAGTGTTTCTTAGGAGCTTGTATATGAAGCACTTAGAAAATTAAATATCTATTTGCAATATAACCTTTTAAATTTGCCTTTAGCTTAAGCAAATCTTTTAAAAATTCCAATCGTATGTAAGGAACTTTTTACAATTGGCACCTCATTTAATATCACTGCAAGTTAAATTTTATTATGTCCAATTTTATGTTTTAGATACTTCCTTTGAAGTCATATATGATACCTAGCTCATTAAATTACAGCTACCTCTGTTCCAATGCAGAACAAAAACCATGTATGACTGTTAATCGTGATACCATAACCAATGTTTCCCTTGCATACTCTTTGGCCCTGTGACCTGTGGCACATTGGCCACTTGGGGGCAGAGTTGACAGAAAGAGTGGCTGCTGGGTAGATGATACATTGTACACAGTAAGTCCCATCTACATGTGCAATCTGAACCTTGGCATTGAGTAATTTGAAGTTGAGTGCTTTATTGAAATACGCACAGGTGCAAATTAAAACCCAAGTCCCTTCACAATCTAAGATGGAAGATTTCTGGTAACATTGTACTCTCTGGATAATGACATGAACTGTTAATGATGCAGCTGTAAAGGGCTTGATTGTTGCTCCTGCTACCACTTTCCATAAAGGAAGTTTATAGAAAGGAGAGAGGGTGTAATCAGTTGTGCTGGGAGAAATGTTTACAGAGACCTAGTTTTGCTTCTGCAGACACTTTCAGAGAAAGAAAGGTTTAGTTTGAAGTTTAAACAAATTTTTTTAGAAAGCACAATAATAATTCAGATTTATATGAGTCTGGAATTCTGTTAGACTTATAGTATTTTGTACATATAGTTATTACTTTTTAAACTTAAGAAGGAGATAGGCTTTCAATGGAAGGCCAGTATTTTCTTAGACTTTCTGGTCTTTAGTCCACAGTGAATTATCCAGTCAACAATGAAAGGAATTCAAGACTTAAGTCACCTTCTGTGGAACTTGGGTGAAGTCTTGGGGAATTCTGGATAATGAATGAATTCTAAAATTGTCCTATCACATAGGACAATTCCAAATCCTCCCTCTCCCCTTGTTTTATAATGGCTTGTTGGGGTTATGTCAGGAGAGTGAATGATAATCTGATTAGGGTTTTTATAGTACAGTTTATACCAGTAGCGCACTCCAGATAATTTAGTATCTGAAATACAAACCTTGTCTCCTAATTATTTTGTCCTTTGAAAACTTAAAGTTTAGAGATAATTTTAAAAACACATGGATTGTAGTATAGGGTATCACTGAATTCCTAAAATGATTTCGGCAAAATAATTTGTGAGAGGTTTGGAATATAAAACCTAGATTCTTTTTGTGGTACGCGGGCCTCTCACTGTTGTGGCCTCTCCCATTGCGACGCACAGGCTCCGGACGCGCAGGCTCAGCGGCCATGGCTCACGGGCCCAGCCGCTCCGCGGCACGTGGGATCTTCCCGGACCGGGGCATGAACCCGTGTCCCCTGCATCGGCAGGCAGACTCTCAACCACTGCACCACTAGGGAAGCCCCTAAAACCTAGATTCTTTAGTAATGTGTAATAGTGTAAGAACTAAGGGGTCAAGATGTTATTCATAATTTATATAGGCAGTAATATTGCAATGGATATTCTTTCAGATGGATATTCTATAAGTAAAAATACTTAAGATGAAAGCTCTCTTACAGAAAAGAAATTTCTTGTCAAATGCCGTTTAAGCAATTTGCTTTTGCACAGTGTAATCTTGGCAGTTCCTCATGTCTCTCAAAAGGCATAGATCTGCATTTATACTGTCAAAGTGTTTGGAATTATGAACTTCCTCTAAGGCATCAAAATGCTTTGCAACATCTCTATTTTAAATATGGGCTAAAAACTTATATTCTCTGTGCTGATTTTGAACTTTGAAATATGTGGGAATTAGTTCTTTTCTACCAGAAATAATAGCTGCAAATTAAATCAATTTTAAACTTTTACAGGAAAAAAAATACGTTTTGTTGATGTTTGAAGGGCTGTTAAGAGTTCTTAAGTCCAACCCTCTACTTTTACAAATTAAGAATGAACAGTTAGGGCTTCCCTGGTGGCGCAGTGGTTGAATGAGAGTCCGCCTGCCGATGCAGGGGACATGGGTTTGTGCCCTGGTCCGGGAAGATCCCACATGCCGCGGAGCGGCTGGGCCCGTGAGCCATGGCCGCTGAGCCTGCGCATCCGGAGCCTGTGCTCCGCAAAGGGAGAGGCCACAACAGTGAGAGGCCTGCGTACCGCAAAAAAAAAGAATGAACAGTTAGAGAGTAAAATGCCTGCTTGTGGTCCTGGAACACATCCGTGATAGAGGCAGATCTCTGGACCCTCTGCACAGTTCCATGTTTCCTTTTATCCTGAAAATGAGTCCTTTCTGCTACCTATTTATAGCAGAAAACAAAACATGCTTATGAGAAAGATCTCTCCAGTTTTCAAAGGGCAGTTCCCTGTTGAGCTTGTCCAGGACCCATATGGAGGCTGATCATGAAAGCTGAGTGAGTGTGAGGGTACCTAGTCTTAAAAAGATAGACCCAGGGCTTCCCTGGTGGCGCAGTGGTTGAGAGTCTGCCTGCCGATGCAGGGGACACGGGTTCGTGCCCCGGTCCGGGAAGATCCCACATGCCGCGGAGCGGCTGGGCCCGTGAGCCATGGCCGCTGAGCCTGCGCGTCCGGAGCCTGTGCTCCACAACGGGGAGAGGCCACAGCAGTGAGAGGCCCGCGTACCGCCAAAAAAAAAAAAAAAAAAAAAAAAAGATAGACCCAAACCTATCAAAAGTTGTAATAAAGAGAAACTGGGAGGGGAATCTGCTTCTGTAGAATTGTTCCTTCTTTTCTGGCAATGAACACACTGCTTCAAATGTGGACTAGAAAGGTTTTTTAGCCTTTCTATACAAGAACATTGAGTTTTTAAAGTTCTAGTTTATCAAAGATGTACTCCTAGGTTAAAAGCATCAGCATGAATGGATAAGGAACTACAATGCATTATAATAAGTCAATATGCAATAATATCAGAGCTTCTCAAATTTTAAAATATATAAACACCACCTAAGGCTTGTTCAAATGCATATTCCTGAGTATTGCCCAGATGTTTTGATTCAGCACGTGTGGATAAAGTTTCGAGTTTTACATATATGGAAAAAAAAATAGCGTTTCTGAAGCAGCTATTTGGTCAGAGCTTTGAGGTTTTTTTTTTTTTTTTTTTTAGATAAAGCAAAAACTTCAAGAGTAATTTTTGGTACTTGTTCATTTACTTACTATTTCTACATTTCTTTTCAAGCCTCATATTTCTTTTCTGTTGCAGATCTTTTAATTCTGGATTTTTAAGTCTGACTTTATTTTGAATTCTTTCATTACTCCCTTTATTTCTATTCATACACAGATGTAATTTTCCCATAAGACCAAAAATAAATTTAGGAAACTTCTCATTTCCATGATATTTCCCACTTTTTATTTTAACCTCCACTCTGTGGATAGATATTTTCCTTCTGTTTTCTGTGCTTTGTTTTCTGTGTTCTGGCAACTCCCAAGAATCACAGCTACAATTTCAGAATCCACTTTGAATTGCAAGTCCTGTAGTAAATGATCTTTCTTTTCCTGAATGGTATACCTGTCACAAATCCATTTAGTGCAGAGGATTTGACAATTAGTTCTCCTAGTGAAGATTCTAGACAAAACTCGTAAGCAAATTTAGGGCTGAATCGGCCATCTGAAGAAAATGCATTATTCTCCAGAAGAGAATTAATGCTTAGTTTATTTCTGATTGCTTCTAAGTCGAAGTGGTAGATTTTAGTTCACACTTCAGTTGCTAGGCTAATAACGGTAACCTTTTTAGGAACCAGGGACTTTGCTCTGGGTCAAGAACATCTATGTAAACTGGCCATGGTGCTAGGTGTTTTTCTTGTAATTATTAAAAAGATTTTAAAATGTGCGTCATTATTATCATATTCTCTTTGGGTTGTTTCCTTTGGAATCCTCAGGGTTCTCCAGAGAAATAGGTAGATGGCTCTCTCATTGGTTCTATCTGTCTACATATAGTCATAGATACAGATATAAATAGATATAAATTGTCTCATATGATTATGGAGGCTGGGAAGTCCCAAGATTTGCAAGCTGGAGAGCCAGGGAACTGATGGTCTCAGTTTCAGTCCAAGTCCAAGTCCGAGGGCAAGAGAAGACCAAATGTCTCAGCTCAAAGACAGAGAGTAAATTCTCCCTTCCTCAGAATTTCTTCTCTTCAGACCTTCAACAGATTGGATGAGGCCTGCCAACAATGGGGAAGGCAATGCGCTTTACTCAGTTTACTATTCAAATGTTCATCTCACCCAAAAACACCCCCCCACACACCCAGAATAATGTTTAACCAAATATCTGGTACACCGTGGCCCAGTCAAGTTGGCACATAAAATTAACCATCACAGCCCACTTTTGAATTTTTTTCTCCCCTAGAGTTGGTAATGTAAGATAGTTCATGGATTGGCTCCCATTTGGAAAGAAAGACTACTGTCTTCTACCTTCCCCCACCACTCCCTGCCCCTCAGAAAAAAAAAACCCAAACTATTTTCCTTAGAGTGCCAAGCTGGGATACATGAGATCGATGTGGATATAGCTAGCCTCTCTCTAGGCAGAAATAGTCTTCATGCTTAAATATCGTCCACCTCATCCCTTCAGGAGATTCTAGTGGGATTTGAGACCAACCCCTATAACAGGCAAAGCTATTTTTCTGGCTTCATCCTCTGGGAATGCCACCTCAGGGAAAAATAGAAGAGAATTTATACACTCTGACCTTACTGTATCCACGTACAAGATAGAACTGACAGGAGTTTCTAGTAAATTCCCACCATTTACTGACCCTGGAGCGCCTAATAACACTCCTTTATTTCATTTCTTCAATAAATATCTTAGTGCCTACTAAGTAGTAGCATCAGAGGCAGAATATAGAAGTCAGGCGCGATCTCTGTCCTTCTAGGGCAGACGAACATATTCTGAGTTTGTTGTTGGACGTTTAGCCTTTCTTGGTGCCTATGAGTCTACAATCAACAATGTTATTAAAAATAGTAGGCAGAGCTAAGATATCATTTTAGTTAGGCAACTTTATTTTACTTGTCCCATTTCCCAGAACACAGAATAAGACTGCTAAAATCAGTTAAAGAAAACAAGTTGCTGAATGGGAGTGGAAAAGCTCTTTCCCATCTTGAGTGAATTTCAAGGGCTGGGATGAAGTGACTGGTGGGGAAGGTGGGGTTAAACCCAAGAGTGACCTCCTGCAGTCCTTCCTGCTAAGGGCACCAAAAGGGAATGCAAGCAACTACACTGATAAGTTTGGAGGAGGATAATAATGCCTATCTACCCATCCCCACCCAAGTTCATAACTGATTGAGAGATAGATGCAGGAAACCTTTATCTGGAGATTGAAATATTAGCTTTATTACTAGTAAAGCTGCACTGAAGAATGTTTGGAATACAAGTGGCTGGAATCAAGCTTCCTAATCCTGTGCTATCCCCTCAGGCTCAGATAGAACTGTATAGTCACAGCTCTTTCCTATAAGGGCAGGTTACCTGGGGTAGAAATTCCTACTCTAGGTGTTATGACAAACCATTATGAGCAGTGGAGTGTTTCCCCTCTCTACTCTTTGTGGTTTCAGAATCAATGGATTTAAAGAATATTTGTGGCACATTCTTCAGTGCCACATTCTTCAGATTTTTCCCTGGCCCATAAATGTCCTTCTCCTCCTATGACATTTTACAAAAAATTACAGCACAATTCCCATCACCCTCTCCTGGGAAAAGTTAGTCCAGAGACAAAGAAATGTACCATCAGCCAATGCCCTCTACCCGCTTTTCAACAAGGGCCTTAGGTGTTACATGCAATTTTTTCATGAGGGACTAGTTCTTGATCACCCCAGAATTCAAAAAGCCAAATGGGAATCCCAAGTTTATATAATAGTAGGATCATACTTACTTTCTGCTTTAAAAAAATACTTTTCTGTGGAATCTAAAAAAATGTTACAGATGAACTTACAAAACAGAAATAGAGTCACAGATGTAAAAAACAAACTTATGGTTACCAGGGGCAAGTGGGGGGTGGATAAATTGGGAGATTGGGATTGACATATACACACTACTATGTACAAAAGAGATAATCAACAAGGACCTGTATAGCACAGGGAACTCTACTCAATACTCTGTAATAACCCATATGGGAAAATAATCTGAAAAAGAATAGACATATGTATATGCATAACTGATTCACATTGCTATGCAGCAGAAACTAACACAACATTGTAAATCAACTATACTCCAATAGAACACTCCCTAACACCATATGCAAAAATAAACTCAAAATGGATTAAAGACCTAAATGTAAGACCAGACACTATAAAACTCTTAGAGGAAAACATAGGCAGATCACTCTATGACATAAATCACAGCAAGATCCTTTTTGACCCACCTCCTAGAGAAATGGAAATAAAGATAAACAAATGGGACCTAATGAAACTTAAAAGCTTTTGCACAGCAAAGGAAACCATAAACAAGATGAAAAGACAACCCTCAGAATGGGAGAAAATATTTACAAATGAAGCAACTGATAAAGGATTAATCTCCAAAATATATAGGCAGCTCATGCAGCTTAGTATCAAAAAAACAAAGAACCCAATCCCAAAATGGGCAGAAGACCTAAACAGACATTTCTCCAAAGAAGATATATAGATTGCCAACAAACACATGAAAGGATGCTCAACATCACTTATCATTAGAGAAATGCAAATCAAAACTACAATGAGGTATCACCTCACACTAGTCAGAATGGCCATCATCAAAAAATCTAGAAACAATAAATGCTGGAGAGGGTGTGGAGAAAAGGGAACACTCTTGCACTGTTGGTGGGAATGTAAATTGATACAGCCACTATGGAGAACAGTATGGAGGTTCCTTAAAAAACTAAAAATAGAACTACCATATGACCCAGCAATCCCACTACTGGGCATATACCCTGAGGAAACCATAATTCAAAAAGAGTCATGTACCACAATGTTCATTGCAACTCTATTTGCAATAGCCAGGACATGGAAGCAACCTAAGTGTCCATCAACAGATGAATGGATAAAGAAGATGTGGCACATATATACAATGGAATATTACTCAGCCATAAAAAGAAACGAAATTGAGTTATTTGTAGTGAGGTGGATGGACCTAGATAGAGTCTGTCATACAGAGTGAAGTAAGTCATAAAGAGAAAAACAAATACCATATGCTAACACATATATATGGAATCTAAAAAAAAAAATGTTCTGAAGAACCTAGGGGCAGGACAGGAATAAGGACACAGACGTAGAGAATGGACCTGAGGACACCGGGAGGGGGAAGGGTAAGCTGGGACGAAGTGAGAGAGTGGCATGGACATATATACAGTACCAAATGTAAATCAGATAGCTAGTGGGAAGCAGCCACATAGCACAGGGAAATCAGCTTGGTGCTTTGTGACCACCTAGCGGGGTGGGATAGGGAGGATGGGAGGGAGACGCAAGAGGGAAGAGATATGGGGATATATGTATATGTATAGCTGATTCACTTTGTTATACAGCAGAAACTAACATACCATTGTAAAGCAATTATACTCCAATAAAGATGTTTTTTTTTTAAAAAAAGGGATATCAGATCACACACAAAAAAACAACTATATACTCCAATAAAAATTTAAAAAATAGAAATTGGAAAAAAAATACTCTTCTTTTGTCACCTATGAATGACCTTAAGTAAAATCATGAAGAAGGTAAATTTGTCCCCGGGAACAACCCCTTTGCCCCTCAACTCCAGCTATCCCTCCCTCAGGGAACCAAGGCACATTGTGGCCCAGAACTTTCTCCAAGGTACCTGCTGTGTTCAGCAACACTGCATGCTTTATCATCACCCTCTGGTTTATCTCCTACTAAAGAGGATACCAATGGGCTTGAGCAATGAAACAAACTCTATTGCAGAGTGAGGTAGTTTTACGTCTCATATAATGATAATGTTTTATCTAGTTAAAGAGCACTTGCTTCCAGAAGGTCCTAAAGCAGTATTTCCCAATGTATAAAATACCATTTCCCGGGATGTTAATCAGTCCTGTGTGGTAAGGGGAAGACTTTTATGGTCAAAAGACACTTCGGGCGAAAGAATTTAGCACAAAGTGATAACATCTTAATACAGATAAAAACCTTTTTGTGGTTGTAAGATTTAGCTTATAAATCATTGAAATTGAAGTGAAAGATTACCAGGGCATTGTTAATGACTTAGTCTATTAAGAATATATGTATTTTTGTAAAGGAAAAGCACTTTAAGATATTTAATCAGTGCTATATGTCTATTTTGCAGCAATAAAATGCTGCTTAGAGATTCTCTTTAAGTATCTTTTATTTTTGCGCTTAAATGTATTTTCTGTTGATCTATGGAATGTTCTGTACCGAGCTATATGGTTGTGCTATTGGGCTAGATACTTTTGCTTTTTGAAATCTGGACTTAGCCAAGTATATCTGACCATGTTAAAAATAGTATCTTTGTTATTAAAATTTTGATCACATAAAAAAAGAAAATGTATCAGATTTCCTCGGTGTAGGACTTCTCAGAACCCATACTTTGTTTTAGTACTCTGCAAATCTATGGAGGGATATACTACACAGCTTTTTATTTGTGTAACATTTCATGGGACCATTTTCCCATGGAACACAATTTGGGCCACACTGCTCCAGAGAATTCAAACTAAACGGTGGCAATTGCAGTCATAATAACAAGTGACAGATATCTATTTTTGGCCAAGTAGAAAGTCGGTTCCACTAATTCCATCATAAATAACTAAGAGACCCAAGGTAACTCAGTGGGTTTAGAAAAGGGCAGTACAATCCAAAGAGCAAGTTTTGAAGAGGGTAACATCTGAGTTTGAACCTTTCAGTACTAGCTGAATGAGATCAGCAAATTCATTAACTCTCAGTGCCTTCAATTTTTTAATCTATAAAAGTAGGTAATAATTCTTATCTGTTGGGGATATTCAGATGATTATCTGAGACAGTTCTGCAAGGACCTAGAACAGAACTTGGAACATAATGTTTGTAAAGTAAGTTGTAGCTTCTTTTCCTTCTCCAACGTATTTTTCTCTACCTTCCCAGGGATTAAATTTAAAATAGTGGAAAAACATAGTTTTTCATGTCTCTAGATAACTTCCTTTTACACGATCATTCTATTGTAATAAGCATGTACTGAGCATTTACTATTTATGTCGATATACCCCCTTCCCGTTATTATGGTCTATCTTAGTGGGAATCATTAAGATAAAGTGACACAGACTCAGCCCTCGTGCGGAATTTTGCCTAGTTTTCAGTCAGGTAAATAAGTGCAATTATGTCATGTAATTGTATATAATGATTTACAGTCTTGCAACATCTTTCACATGTTATCTCAGTCCTCCCAAGAACCCATTGAAATAGGTGTCACTGTTTCCCCATTTGTATATAAAGAAAAAAGAGGCCCAGGGAAACTGAGCAATTTGGTCAAGGTCCCCAGCTGCTAAGCACAAGCATGAACAAGAACCCATGGTCTTCTAACTCAAATCCTGTGACCTTTTCACTTCATCACACAGTGACTGTACTCACTGTATTTCAAGTGAAAACCACCTAGACAATGCTTTTCTTTTGAAACGAAGACCTTAGAATAGGCTGTCAAAACAATGACTTACTGTCAAGGAATATGTATAAGAAACTCACCACTTAAGGCTCATAGTTTCAGCCACGCAATGTCCTTTTAAATGCCCTTGAAAAGTACATTTTGAAGAGTTTTGGGCCCCTCTGCTTCATGCTATTAAGTAACCAAGTGGCCTTAAGATGTTTCTCTCACATAAAACAGAAACAATAACTAGGCTTCGCCTTGATTAATAGGAACAGATGAGATACTATCTGGAAGTACTTTTGAAGGTATAAAGTGCCATATAAATGTACTAATTTTTAATTTTTCCTCATGTGGGAAGCAGTGATAATACAAAAGTAATTCATCATCTGTTTGCAATGCGTTTCATGCTTAACTTTGTTGGACAGGAATAGTATCCACCACGAATGGTCTGTTCTCCCTGGGTATTCACCAATGGTTGGCAGAAGGACTGAATTGGATTCCAATCTTGATGATTTTGAGGGCAGTTTGTGAACATAATTTGCTACAGATAGAGCCAATATATCCAAGGGTTGATTGTGTAAATGGTGTTTCCAAAATGGGAAGCCCATTTAACAGTAAGGCTTTTATTTACTTATAGCTCTTTGGGACACTTTCTTAATTCACTGAAATATCTGGGGGATCAACTGGTATTGTGCTTTTTTTAATTTGTTTGTTTGTTTGTTTCCATGTAATGTGTTAAGGTATTTCCAGCTTTTCAAAGGACTGCTCTTTCAAAATGAGTTCTATAATGTAAGCCCTTACAGGCAGAAGATTTTCCTAGAATCCACCTTTTTCCTCCTGCATGACCCTCTTGTAATACGTTTGTAATATGTAATGTGTTATATATATATAGTCAAATATATGTTAAAGTATTCTTTGTTAGTATCTAGAAAATTTGGATTAAAGTGATAAAACTCATTGTTGGCAGGACTTTGGGTAAACATTTAGAAATTATCCTTCTGGAGAGCAATCTGGTAATATTTATTTAATATATGTTAAGCACCAACTCTAGGTTCCTTGTTAGGTGATGAGGAAATTAAGGTGAATGTTGCATGGTTTCTGCTTTTAAGGAATTCAAAGTCTCCTAGGGAAAGAACACATGTGGACAGTTGTGATGGTACAGTAGACAGCAGATAGCACCTCTGTCAAGACCCTAACGAGGCTACCCACCCTTCTGGTAACAAACCCCACCTCCAGGGATCCCAGGTGGTAATCTAGGACTCAGGTCAGGGCTCTTCCCACGTCCTTCTCTAAGGTTTTTCAAACCGGAAGTAGGTTAGAAAAGCTTCTTTTCTTTCTGGATTAGGTGATAAAATGTGAGTCCAAAGCTGAGTACAGCCATGTCCCTGGCGACATGGAGTAAAGCTGGTTCGAGACAATGGAGATTTCAAAGCAAAGCAGAGATGAGATACAGAGAGAGGGTCCTGACAAACTTAGTTTCTAGATTTAGTCATCTTATCTCCTCCTGTGGTTTGGCTAGTGAAGCCAGTGAATTTGCTTCGTCAAGATTTGTTTTCTGTTATTAGCAACCTGATGAATGTACATCACTGGTGTTCTAATAGAGATATGAACTAGAGGACTATTCCTTTAAACAAAATGATATAATAATTTCACTTTTAGAAATAAAATTGATCCTCATTATTCTTATTATTTGTAACCCCCAAATTAATACTTGAGGCACCTTCCTGGTCATTCACAGACAAGTGAAGGGGGTGAAAAATTGAGTCTCCAATACTGTAAGCAAGTATTATTGGTCTATTTAGTACCACACTTTTTTGTATTTTGTTTTTTGTTGGTGATTTTGTTGTTTAAAATGGCCCCCAAACTTAGTGCTGAAGTGCTGTCTAGTGTTCCTAAGTGTGAGAAGGCTGTGATGTACCTGTCAGAGGAAATACCTATGCTAGATAAGCTTTATCCAGGCATGAAATATAGTGCTGTTGGCTATGAGTTCATTATTAATTAATTAATTTATTTATTTATTTTTGCCTGTGTTGGGTCTTCGTTTCTGCGCGAGGGCTTTCTCTAGTTGTGGCGAGCAGGGGCCACTCTTCATCGCGGTGTGCGGGCCTCTCACTATCGCGGCCTCTCTTGTTGCAGAGCAAGGCTCCAGACGCGCAGGCTCAGTAGTTGTGGCTCACGGGCCCAGCCACTCCGCGGCATGTGGGATCTTCCCGGACCGGGGCACGAACCCGTGTCCCCTGCATTGGCAGGCGGACTCTCAACCACTGCGCCACCAGGGAAGCCCTATGAGTTCATTATTAATGAATCAGCGATACATATTAAATAAGGTGTCTTTAAACATAAACATACATGAAACAAGGTTATGCACTGATCAGTTGACAAAAATGTGACTAGAGGTTCACAGCAACCTAACCCTATGTTTCTCCAAAAGCAATGGCTCGGTATTCACTAATTCAGTGTTCATAGCAACTTTATAGGATGTTAACTGCTGCAAATGACTATATACTTTAAGAAATAGTCACCTCAATTAAAAAAATAATATTTACTGACATTTTCATAGAAGCACTATTCATGCTATTGAATAGCTGGAGAAATGAAAGTAGTTATATAGCTGTTGTAAATTACAGTTATGTGGATATGTCCTTACATAAAATTGTATTTATAAAATTAATAATGTGGAATTGCTGGGACAGAGTTTACTGGGCCTAAGCAACTTGAAAGAAGACTCTATGTCTTACTTACATTTCTATCTATATTAACTAGCCTGCCATGCAGTAGATGTGGTAGATAATGCATACCCAATATTCACTATGAGGGGACCCATGGGGCATAGTTCTGGCCAGTGAAGTCTAAATGCAAGTCTCTTAGGTAAAGAATCAAGGAAAGCTATTTCAAAAAATAGACTCAGCAGCACCCACATTTTGCCCATTTTCCTTTTCACTTCTTCCACCTTGGAACTTGGATGGTGCCTATTAGTGCAGGAGCCATCTTTCAGCATAAGTATGAAAGACACAAAGTCTGCCATGTTGCCTAACTCCAAGAGAGAAAAGACTACTTATGGTGAATACTATTCCTGTCCAACAAAGATAATTATGAAATGTAGTGCATACTGATTGTTAATTGTTTTTGTATTATCACTGTTTCCCACATTAAAGAAAGTGATTAGGAATTGGTACATTTATACAGCATTTTATACCTTCAAAAGTACTTCCAGATAGTATCTCATTTGTTCTTATTATCAAGGAGAAGCCTGGTTATTGTTTCTGTTTTATCTGAGATAATATCTTAAGGCCACGTGGTTACTTAATAGCATGAGGCAGAGAAGCCCCAAACCCTCCAAAATGTACATTTCCAGGGCATTTAAATGGACATTCTGTAGCTGAAACTATCACCCTTAACGCCTTAGAATATGAGTATTACATGGTCTCCCTGAAGTTGTCCAATATAGTAACTTTGACATTCAGACAATAGGTAACTTCATAGAAGAGGAAACATGTTCAGCCAATAAACATATGAAAAGATGCTTAAACTCACCAGTGATCAGATAAATGCAAATTAAAACCAAAATGAGGTATTTTACACAAATAAAATGGGAAAAAATAGTCTGACCTCACAATGCTGGAGGGAATACAGAGGAATAAAAACTATCACATTTTTCTAATAGAAGGAAGATGCACCCTTTGGGAGAGCAATTTGACAATATGTGTTAAAGTTGAAGATGCGCTCATATTCCTCAAGTCAGCAATTCTACTCCTAAAAATACACCCTAGAAAAATAAATAGAAGAATAATCATAGCAGCATTTTTGGTGATAATAAACATATGGGAACAACAACCTATGTATCCACTGAGAGGAGAATGGATGAATAAATTATAATGCAGAAGATGGAATATTCTAGAGCACTAAAAATAAATAAACCAGTGGTACCCATTATGTATGCGGCTAAACCTCAAAAACAGTCTTGAGTGAAAAAGTATTGTGTAAAACTTCATATTGCATTTGAACATCTATAAAGGAATATACCTGCAAAAGAATTCTAGGTAGAGAATAAAAGTAAAACAACATGAATGAGAATGACCATTACTGAATTATACGTTTGTATGGTTATTTCTGTGGTTAGATATAGCAGAAAAGGAAAAAGAAGAGTAGCACAAGGTGCTTCATTTCTGTCTGTGATTTTTTTTTTCCTCAGAATGATCTGAAGCAGATAGGGCAAAGGGTTAGGATTTCAATGGGGCTGAATAATAGAATATAGGCATTTGTTGCATTGTTCTTTGCATTCGTCTAAATGTTTCAAATATTTCATATTTTAAAACTAAATATACATGGAAAATCATTGCTGTTAGTTTGGATTTGAAAATATTCCCCAGGGGCCTAGATGATGAAAGGAATCCACGTAATGGTTACTAAGGTAATGGCGTGTATGAGGGGAGACAGCTCTCTCACAGGTTTCTGTCGAGGAGCTGTAGGAATGGCTAAGAAAGAGGTAACACAGAAAAGTTAAACTTTCAAGTCCATTTCAAGTGGAATAGACTTCTCATTTACAAAGTACATTCACTATACTGTTTCCTCTTCTGTAAGTTAGAGATCACCATTTCCATTTTGCCAACAAAGCAGTGCAATCAGGTAGGCAGATATTTATTTATATTTTACAGCAGTTTGGAGAGATGAGGAAGAGCCATATAAATGTCCTCATATAAACTTTTCACAAATTAACAGAATTATATATATATATATATATATATATAATTATATATATGATTATTATAATTATACATATATCATATGTATAATTATATATATACACACAGAGTTATATATAGAGAGATAATTTGGAAAATACATTCATCTCTTAATTTATATGCAATGGGTGCACATTTCAGTCAAGTATATAATAATCAATTTCAAGCTGGAATATTGGGGAAATGTGAACCCCAGCATCCAGTACCACTTTCTCTTTTTTGATTATGCTGATGCTGGAGAAAAAACATACCTGTGCAATAAGGCTGCTAATTTGAGGCTTATATAACATAGTCTCCAGAGAATTTTAAACTGCATGGGCAAGAGGCTTTAGATAAGCCCATTTAGGAGGAACATCTTCCCAACTCTAGAATTCCAAACAAGTCCCTCCCTCCATATTTTGGGAGTTTACAAGTGACCTCCAGATTTCTACACATGCACTTAGAGCAATGGAAACTCAAGCCAGCCCCACAGATCCCTTACATGAGGACAGAATATACCCTACACAATGAGTTTCCATCTGCCATGGGGAGATGGTGAGGAGGGTGGGATCTAAGAAATGATGAACGCTATTATCAGTTAATTTGATTTTTAAATTACTTTTTCTGTAGCTGGAGATAGAAAATAACTACAAATTTAAGCAACTTCACAGAAAAGAGTCTATAGCATGAAAACCACGGTCTTTCAGGAAATTTATTTAATTAGTTTTGCGGAAGATGGTCATTGTTGGCTTAGCTATCTTTCCCAGGGCCCCAGGAAAGAATTGAACTATAGAGCTGTTCTTCTTACCTGAGAGTTATCTAAAAAGAACTTTAATTAATACTGGGAAAAAGAAGATAGCAATCACCAAAGCAGTAATTGCATTTGGAAGCCAGAATGCAGCCAAAATCCTAGTGTATTGTGCTTTGTGTATCACCCTCTGGATTGAGGTAAATATCTTTTCCGGGACTTTAGCTGTGGGCAATGTCTAGCTTCACCTGACAGCCCATGGGCAATTCTTTTGTACATATAACATCCTTAACTTTTTCTTGGCTTCTATAATTATACTGAAATTTACTGTACTCACCTCGTAGCACCAGGAGTAGAGTGAGAGCTTCAGGACAATACAGGAACTTGCAGCTACGATTCTGTAGTCATGTACGGAGCTAGCCTTTTGCAAGGAGTAAAAGGATAAGAGTCAAACCTCCTGACAAATACTGTGACAAAGACCCGTCTCTTAAGCAAACTTTGAGTAAGGGTTTGAGCAAAATCCAACCATTTCTTAAAGTCAGCTTCTTGTTCTACCTGTATCTCTAGAATGGTGCCTGGAAACAAAATAATTACTTGTTGAGTGAATATATAAACAAGTGAATTAAAGAAATATGTGTAATCAATTATAGGATCCTGATACAATAAAGCAACATTGATGACACATGACTGTGGGACAAATAGGATGTACAATATCAAAACTATCGAAAATCAGAGCACTGATTAGGGAAGCTGTTCAGATCACATAAAAGAGAGATTATTCTCTCCATCACACACAAACTTCTCTCCTGTTCCTCAGTGAGAAAAAATGACAAACTTTATGATCAATTAATATTAAAGACCAGATTATGTCTTACCTAATGTGAGCGAAACTAAAAAGGTAGTACTGAATTTGGCGAGTATGTTTCTACTTCAAGGGTTACATTAAACAAGCATACATTTAAACAAAAATCATACCTGGAAGTAAAAATTCTCCATGTAGCCAAAGTAAAAATCTTAGCTATATTTCATCAGTCTATATTTCACTTATCCATGATATACTTAATTTCTATGTATTTCATTTATTAATCCATTTATATATTTGGCAAACCTTAATTTATCACCTGTGGTTTGAGGTCAGGATTGAGGTCAGCTACATGTAGGTGGAAATACAAGGGTTTGAAAACATTTTTATGCCATGGCTGCAGGTTGTCGTTAACGTGCCAGGCTCCTTAACACCTTTCTTCTCTTGTCTAGGACACCATTCGAAGTCCTGGTTACTCTACCAAAACAGGTACCAGCAGAGATGGACAGTCTAAACAAATCAATGACATCATAAACAGAATAAAGCTGTCAAAGGACTACACAGCCCCCTTTATAAAAAAGAACTTTACAGATGAATTCAACTAATCCTATAATCCTTAATTCCAATTATATTCAAATATTCCATAGCACAGGAAAGCAAGAAAGCCTTCCAAATCCTTTCTACAGTCAACATTACATGGGCATAGAAAGCCCTAGAAGGACTATGTTGGAAAAAAAATCATGGATCACTCTCACTTCTGAATAATAATGGGATAATCCTAAATACATCATTAGCAAAAAGATTCAAGCAACATATTAATATAATATTAATATATACATTTAAATGGGGTTTAGAAATTACATATTTCAATAATTGGGAAACTATTAATATAATACATTACAATATATCCATTTTATGCAGGTGTTCCAACTTAATTATTTATAATTAAGCAAAGTAGTCATTTACGATTCTGAAATATTTTTCTCTGTATAGGTGGTTATTTTATAAATTTTTAATTGTACTTTATTTTACTAAAATTTATATACATTTCATTTTATTAGTAATGATTTCTTTTTTGAGCGGTGGATTAGCTAAATGGTTTGTTTGTCCCTTTTCAAAAGAAAAAAAAAAAAGTCCTTAAATTTTTTTGTTAGTTCTACAATAGTCTTCTAGTCATTAATTTCTGCTTTTATCTTTATTAAGTTCCTCCATTTTGAGCTATTTTATCATGCTTTTTAATTTGCTCTGTTTTTAATTAAAGTGTTATTTATATGTACAATAAAATCAATGCCTATTAGGCATTTAATTTAACAAGTTTGGCAATTGTATACCAGTGCCGGGACTATGGTGAGGTACGTAGAGTACCTGGAGTGAACTTTAAGGAGACCCTCACTCTCAGGACCTTACAAGTGCAAGGCTGGGCACAGTATATATTATGCTTTATGTTTGGATGCTGTATATTTTTCCATTATATTTTTATGTAGATCTCCTAAATTTTAATCTTACTCTATTTTTTTAATCCAGTCTGACAGTATCTGCTTTTTAATGGGAGTGTTTAGACTATTTACATTTAATGGAATTATGGATATGATTAGATTTATTTATTTATTTATTTATTTATATTTTTTTGGTCCTTGCCACGTGGCTTAGTTCCCCAACCAGGGATTTATCCCAGGCCCCTGGGAGTGAAAGCACAGAGTCCTCACCACTGGACTGCCAGGGAATTCCCGATATGATTAGATTTAAATTTGCTGCGTGTAGTCTATTCATTCAGTATACTTGTGGATTTCTCCCTATTTTCTCTCTTCTTTCAGATTAATTGAATATATTTTCACATTCCATTTTATCGCCACTATTTTTATTTTTATTTATTATTTTGTTTTTTATTGGTTACTCTAGGGTCTGTTATCAAATGAAATTATTCAATTTTATAAATCATTTAAGACCCTTATAACACTATACTTACATTGCACTTCCTGTTTTTATGTTATTTATTTATTTTGTTATTTTGCTCAAACACCTTGTTCTACATGTGTTACGAGTTCCAAATACATTTTTATGATTTCTGCTTTAAATCTTCAATATGTTTTTGAATAAATTTAAAAATGAGGAAAATATTTCTTTTGTTTACTATTCTGCCTGTCTTCCTTCCTTCATTCCAAGTTTCTTTGGTTCTTTTTTTAATTCCATTTTTTTCATGTTGTCTCTCATTATGTTCACATTTTCCTTTACTTTACATAGTTATAGTCACTTTTTAAAGATCCTTCTATGGCTTTACCATCATCCATATTATTTTATTGACTGTTATTTCACATGGTCTTGAGCCACATTTTCCTGCTGTTAGGTATGTGCAGTAATTTTTTATTAGATGTTAAAAATAGAGAATATGTCATTGGTATCTAGAATTTGTTGTCTTTAAGGAATGTTGGTGCTGTTTTTGGCAGGCACTAAGTAGCTTGTTCATCATTTTGACCCCCTAGAAATCGATTTTTGCAAAGGCAGTTGCAGAGACTGTTCACTACTAATAAAGTGTGACACCCCTGGTGACCCCACAGAATGCCACGAAATGCTGTGGATGATTACGAAGAATTTTCCACTTTTTAAAAATTAAACTCTTTATTTTGAGATAGTTGTAAATTTATATGTAGTTGTAAGAAATAATACAGAAAGATCCTATGTACTCTTTGCCTAGTTTTCCCAAATGGTAACACCTTGCAAAACTATAGAGTCATATCACAACAATATACTGGCTTGATGCAGTCAAGCTACAGAAAAATTCCATGACCACAGGGATCTTCAAGTTGCCATTTTATAGTTAAACTCATCTCCCTCCTGCTTCCCCCTCTGTGCTTAATCCCAGGGAACAACTAATTTGTTTTGCATTTCTAAAATTTGGTATTTCAAGAATATTATATAAATGAAATCATACAGTTAACACGTTTGGGGATTGGCTTTTTTCACTTAGCCTAATTCTCTGCAGATGCATTCAAGTTGTGTGCATCAATAGTTCCCTTTTTTGTTGCTGCGTAGCATTTCATGGGATGGATATACTACAGGTTGTTTACTCACCCATTTGAAGAACATCTGGGTTGTTTTCAGCTTTTGGTCATTATAAATAATACTGCTATGAACATTTGTGTATGGATTTTTGTGTGTACATAGTTTTCATTTCTCTGAGACAAATGCCTAAGTGTGCAATTACTTGGTGGTATGATAACTGCAATGTTTAGTTTATTAAGAAATTGTCACACTATCTTCCAGATTGGATTTACCATTTTACATTCCTACCAGTAATGTATGAGTGATCCAGTTTCTTCACATCCTCACCAGCATTTTGTGATGTCACTATTTGTTATTTTATCCATTCAGATAGATGTGTAGTGATACTTCATTGTGGTTTTAGTTTAATTTCTGTAATGTCTAGTAACGTTGAAAATATTTTCATGTGTTATTTGCCATCTGTATGTCCTCTTCTGTGCAATGTGTTTTCATGTCTTTTGTCTATTTTCTTGTTTTTATTGCTAAGATTTTGAAAGTTCTTTATATACTCTAGATACTAATTCTTTGTTTAATATATGCTTTCCAAATATTTTCTCCTACTCTCCAGCTCGTCTTTTCATACTTTTGAGTTTTTCTCAGAGCCGAAGTTTTTAATTTTGATAAAGTCCAATTGATCAGTAGTCACTTTATGGATTGTTCTTTTGGTGTCAGTCTAAGAGCTCTTTGCCCAGACCTGTGTCCTGACGAGTTTCCCCTATATATTTTTTCTAATTTTATTTGGTTTATGTTTTACACTTAAGTCCATGATCCATTTATCCATTTTGAATTAATTCTTGTATAAAGTGTGAAGTTTAGGTCAGGGGTTCCCCTACCCCCCCCACCAATAGATATCCAATTGCTCCAGTACCATTTGTTAAGACTATTCTTCCTCCAATAAATTGCTTTTGTACCTTTGTAAAAATTAAGTTGGACATATTTGGATCTACTTCTGAGCTCTCTGTTCCATTCCATTCATCTGTGTGTCAATGCTTTTGCCATTATGCCCAATTCCAATAGATAAAGAAAGAATCTAAGGAAAGTTGAGTGACCATCTTTTCTGTTAATTATACCATCTCTTTCATTTCTGCTCTATGGCTTTTTCTCCTGATTACAGGTGGTATTTGACTATATTTTTCATGCCTACTAATTTTTTTTATAGATGTTGAATGAATATTGTGAATTTTACATTGTTGTGGGCTGGATTTTGTTACATTACATTAAATATTGTTGTATATGGTTCTGGAATGCAGTTAAGTTACTTGATACCTGTTTGATCATTTCAGGGCTTACTTTTAAACTCTGTTTGGATATACCCAGTGCAGCATTTGGTCTAGGTTTAATTTAGTCCAGCTACTGAGTCAATACCCTTGATAGGGTACACTCGATGCTCTGTGTATTAGGAGGGTTTTCCATTCCTGCTGGTTGGACTTTGAGCTATTACCAACATTATGTAAATCCCAGGATTATTTTGCCTGTTTGCCATCACTGGCTTGTTCTTCAGGTTTATGTGGTTTTTGCCCACATGCAGATTAGAATGTAGCTAAAGATTCAAGATCATCTCTCTGCAGTTCTCTGGAGCTCTTCTCTGTGCACCTTAATCCTCTCCGGTATTTTCCCCTCAAATTATAGCCACCTAGATCTCCTTGAACTCCAAACTCCATATCCTCACTTCTGCAAAAGTGCCAGGCCGTTTGATTTTCCATCCCTGTGCTGTGGCCTGGAAACTCTCCTCAGTCCATAAGCTGGAGAAATCATAAGACTCATCTCCTTTGGTTCCTATCTTTGAGGGATTACTATCTTGTGATTCTCATTGTATAATATCTGAATATTATTATTTCATATATTTCATCTAATTTTTGAGTTGTGCAAAGCAGGAAGGTGAGTTTGTTCCCCATATTTCATCATGGACACAAGTAGAAGTCTCCTCTCCATTACAAAAATGATAAAAGTTTAATTATATTTTCTAATTTGAGCCAATACTGTCACATGCATTCAGGTTCATAGTTTTTGTAATTTCTTGTTGTTCTTTTTAGTGTCCCTTACTTTACCTATTAGTGTTTTTCTGTTTAAATTCTGCTTTGATAACTTATTATTCTACCATCTTTCTTTTACTTTACGATTTGCTAGGAAGGCATTTGCCATTCTTTTATTTTCAAACTTCCTGCAAAACTGCATCTCTCAAAATCATCATTGTAGCTAAATTTTAATATAATCTGATAATACATTTTTTTTTTTTTTTTTTTTTTGCGGTATGCGGGCCTCTCACTGTTGTGGCCTCTCCCGTTGCGGAGCACAGGCTCCGGACGCGCAGGCTCAGCGGCCATGGCTCACGGGCCCAGCCGCTCCGCGGCACATGGGATCCTCCCAGACCGGGGCACGAACCCGTATCCCCTGCATCGGCAGGCGGACTCTCAACCACTTGCGCCACCAGGGAGGCCCTGATAATACATATTTTAATAGGTGAATTTAATGCATTTACATTTGTTGTGACAATTAAAATATTTTGTCTAGTTTATAGCATCTGTTTTACCTTTCTGTTTACCACCATCATTATTATTATTATTACTACTACTGACACAGAATCTCGCCTTGACCAAAGTTTGGTTAGTTTCCTCTGAACCCTCTTTTTATCTAGGCCTCATCATTGGGCTCTGTCTCTGGCCTGCCTAGTACAGTTGTAACAAGAATCCTTCTAAGTCAGTTTGGGATGAATTCCCACAACCTTGATATCTATGATCACCCTTCCTATTTAATCAAATTGCTCATCCTCCATCATTGGTATGTGACTACCCTGGACAACTTCAGAAAAAATCCTGTTAAGTCAGTTCAGCTAGAATGCCCCTACCCCTGATGACTCCTCTTAGTAATTTTGCATCCACTAAACCCCTCACTCTCCTCATTGGCTATGAATCTCCAGCTGTCTTTGCTGTATTAGGTATTGAGCCTGATCTCTCTCCTTTACTATAAATCTTGGCATCTATTGCAAGAGTCCAAAATAAAGTTTTCCTTACTATTTTAAGAAGTGTCAGAATAATTTTTCTTTTATATTATTATTATTCCTGTTTTCTGTTTGTCTCTATCTTGGATTGACAGTGTGCTCTGTAGTTTTCTCTTTGTTTATTTGGAAGCTCAATCTTCTTGGTTATTTTTACATTTTAACAGAAATTTTCAACTATAAATATTTCTAGTGAATCTACATTTATTTAGTATTTGAATTTTCCTATCAATTGCAATGAGCCTGCTTTATCTAATTACTAAGCAACCTTCCTGATCTTGTTAAGTATTTTAATCTTACACTTCAAAACACATACACAGAAAAAATTATGTTCACTATGAATGGTTAAATTTATCAGTATTTTAAATCATTTTCAGTTCTTATCATTATCTCTTATTATCTCTCATTCTTTCTCTGGTATATACCTCAATAGATCTTTTAATAAGGATCTATGAATGGTTAACCCTTTTAGTGTTTGTATATCTTTACATATTTTCATTTTATTCTCATTTGTGACTAATTAGCTGTTAACTGTTATTTCTCCTCAGCACCTTGAAGAGAGTGTTCTATTTCCTTTCCACCTCTCTCTCTCTATAGATATATATGTATTTCTCTCTCTCTTTCTCTCTCTCTCTCTTCTTCCATGTCTTTCTCCTTTTCCATCTTCTTCTCTGTCCTACTCCAACTTTCTCTTTCCTATTCAAGCTTCACTCAAAACTTCTCTTCCCTCTTTTCTTTGCTCTCAACTTTCTCCATGTATCAGATTTATAATTGTCTCCATTGTAACTTTGGGCCCCCAAGCAAATACTAGCTCTTATCATTGAGTTCTGAAGCTTCTGCCTGAGATAACTGTGTATATCACAGAACAAATTACATAAGCACCTAGTTCAGTCTCCTTCATGATTACAGGGCTCTCAGTTTCCTTCTGATCAGCATTCATAATAACTGCAGGTAAGGATGCAAAATGAGCACTTCTTTTAATTGAAGGCGGGTGGTGTTCAGCTCCCAGATTTAAGCAGCAACTCCAACTCCGAGTATTCCCCCCCACATTCCACTATGCTCCAACCCCATTTCATATGGAACACTTTTAGTTTCCTTTACTCTGCAAGACCAAAACCCTGGATGCCATTGTCTGCTTCAGCATCTTGGGCTCAAAGCACCTCTGATTTTAGCCTGTTCCCTCCTTGATATTTTGATCCCACCAAAAGTGCTTATCTGTTTTTCTAATCTAAACATGTCCTTTTGGTTTTCTGTGTGTGTGCTTGTGTATGCAGCCGCATGTGTGTCTGTGCATGAATCATTGTTACGTGTTTAGAGCACAGTCTGAATTTATTTCACCATTTTAAATTGGAGTGTTCACATATTAGATGGTAGAAGGAGTTATAGCAGTTATTTTATGGAAATATAATTATAGTGCACTCTCTAAAGTCACTTTTTCTATTTTGCCCACTGGAGAACACAGTAGTTTTGCAATTTTTTGAATCTTTGAAAATTAATAGTAATTACTAACCATGGCTCCAATATAACTAGATGTTTACAGTATTTCTTTAAAAACCAGTTCTAATGTAGTAGCAAGAATCTACTCAAGTAATTTTAAACATAACTTAATATTTTCTATACTCTGATGCCAACATAGATTATTCAAAACACATATAATAAAAATAGTAGAATTTGACTAACAAAGAAATGAAAAACCAACAGCTTTTATTTATTTATTTATATTTTTAAATAAATCTTTATTGGAGTATAATTGGTTCACAGTACTGTGTTAGTTTCTGTTGCACAACAAAGTGAATCAGCCATATGCATACACATGTCCCCATGTCCCCTCCCTCTTTTTTTTTAACATCTTTATTGGAGTATAATTGCTTTATGATGGTGTGTTAGTTTCTGCTTTATAACAAAGTGAATCAGCTATACGTATACATATATCCTCGTTTCTCCTCCCTCTTGCTTCTCCCTCCCACCCTCCCTATCCCACCCCTCTAGGTCATCGCAAAGCACCGAGCTGATCTCCCTGTGCTATGCTGTTGCTTCCCACCAGCCAACTATTTTACATTCGGTAGTGTATGTATGTCGATGCTACTCTCACTTCGCCCCAGCTTTGCCCTCCCTCCCATCCTCAAGTCCATTTTCTATGTCTACCTGTTTATTCCTGCACTGCAACAAAGTTCATCAGTACCAATTTTTTTTCTTTTTAGATTTCATATATATATGTGTTAGCATATGGTATTTCTTTTTGTCTTTCTGACTTACTTCACTCTGTATGACAGACTCTAGATCCATCCACCTCACTACAAATAACTCAATTTCTTTTTACGGCTGAGTAATATTCCATTGTATATATGTGCCACATTTTCTTTATCCATTCATCTGTCGATGGACATTTAGGTTGGTTCCATGTCCTGGCTATTGTAAATAGTGCTGCAGTGAACATTGGGGTACATGTCTTTTGGAATTATGGTTTTTTCAGGGTATATGCCCAGTACTGGGATTGCTGGGTCATATGGTAGTTCTATTTTTAGTTTTTTAAGGAACCTAAATACTGTTCTCCATAGTGGCTGTATCAATACATTCCCACCAACAGTGCAAGAGGGTTCCCTTTTCTCCACACCCTCTCCAGCATTTATTGTTTTAGATTTTTTGATGATGGCCATTCTCACTGGTGTGAGGTGATACCTCACTGTAGTTTTGATTTGCATTTCTGTGATGATTAGTGATGTTGAGCATCCTTCCATGTGTTTGTTGGCAATCTGTATATCTTCTTTGGAGAAATGTCTATTTAGGTCTTCTGCCCATTTTTGAATTGTGTTGTTTGTTTTTTTGACATTGAGCTGCATGAGCTATTTGTATATATTGCAGATTAATCCTTTGTCAGTTGCTTCATTTGCAAATATTTTCTCCCATTCTGAGGGTTGTCCTTTTGTCTTGTTTATAGTTTCCTTTGCTGTGCAAAAGCTTTTAAGTTTCATTAGGTACCATTTGTTTATTTATATTTTTATTTCCATTTCTCTAGGAGGTGGGTCAAAAAGGATATTGCTGTGGTTTATGTCAAAGAGTGTTTTTCCTATGTTTTCCTCTAAGAGTTTAATAGTGTCTGATCTTTAATCCATTTGGAGTTTATTTTTGTGTATGGTGTTAGGGAGTGTTCTAATTTCATTCTTTTACATGTAGCTGTCCAGTTTTCCGAGCACCACTTATTGAAGAAGCTGTCTTTTCTCCATTATATATTCTTGCCTTCTTTGTCATAAATTAGGTGCCCATATGTGCATGGGTTTATCTCTGGGCATTCTATCTTGTACCATTAATCTATATTTCTGTTTTTGTGCCAGTACCATACTGTCTTGATTACTGTAGCTTTGTGGTATAGTTTGAAGTCAGGGAGCCTGATTCCTCCAGCTCCGTTTTTCTTTCTCAGGATTGCCAACAATCACATGAAAGATTTTTCCAATGACATACTTGGAGATACAAAAGTACATCACACATTCTTATAAAACTATATACAATTCAGCGCTTATTAAAAAATGAGAACCTTTTAGGCAACTAACTGTCTAATATAAAACTTACTAGGCTAGGTGTTTTATTTAACTTTCTTCTTAAAATATTTATTTTAACATATTTTTAAGTAGTACTAATTATGATGAAAGTATTCTCCACATTAAACTGAAATTTGCCTTCAAATAATTTCTACTTGCCAATTCTGGCCTGCTTTCCACAGCTACACAGAATGAGTCAAGCCCCACTGATGTTATGTCTTGTTTCTTTGAATCTCTCTTCCTAGCCTGCTAAACTCCTTGGTTTCTGATTCTGCAATTCAGCTCCCAGGTATCCCCCAGCTTCTTAAAATCCACAAATTAGATGTGCTTGCTTTTATGTCCTCATCCAAATTACTGATAGAAACATTAAAGATGACAGGAAATACCTCTGCAGCCTGAAGCTAGATACATTCCATTCCTTTGACTTTTCTTTTCACCAATGAGCTCTCATTTGTCTTTCAACAAGGTCCAAATCCATCTTCCTATGATATTATCAGCCTACACTTGAGCATCTTGTCCAAAACCTTTGCTGATTCCAGGTATTTTAATTTCTTGGCCTTCTCTTTATCTGCCACTTTAGGAGTTAAAAAAAAAAGTGAGATCAGTCTGGAATAACTTGTGAACACATAGATGCATTTTGTTATCACATCTTTTCCTAGTTAATAATAGACAGAGCTGAAACTTTTTGATGACTCAGATTTGGATGGGGCTGATCCAGTGATCACGCTAATGCTGTATTAGCAGTATTAGCTGTAACTCCGGGAAGCAGGTGCTCATCACCTCACAGATGATGACTGGAGATGTGGTCTACTTTTCCGCCTAGGCTTCTTGTGGCCCCAGCAAGTCTTCCTGGAACTCAGATAGTTTGAGGACCACAGCTGCGGCCTCTACTTCTTTTCCTTCTGTAACTTGTGTGCCGTCCAACCTTAAAACCATGAATCAAATGAAACATTTTGCTGATGTCACAAGGTGAAAAGGAACAGATTTTCTTCCTCCCATAATCCTCATCCTTTGCTCTTTTAATTGCATAAGGATAGTGGTTAAAATCCTGGGTTTTGGGTTAGATTGCCTGCATCTATATCTTGTGTCCACAATTTCTGAGTTGCTGTCATCAATTTGCTTAGCTCTCCAAGTGTCATTTTTCTCATGTATCAAATGGGAATAAAAGTATTGTCTATTCCACAGGCTTGCTATGAGAATTAATTGAGGTATTGCACACAAAACGTTTAGCTGTGTTCTTAACACATAATCGGCTTCTAACAAGCATTAATTGCTGTTTTAATTGTAATTGTAGCTTGAGAAGGACGTGGGCCTTCTTCTCAATCTGAAGAAAGCTGGTTGCTTTAGGGCTATAGCTCTGTGTAGGTTAACTGAGGTTGCCCTGTACACACACTATTAAAATTATTTCCAATTATGACTAGTTTAGCTCTTCAGAGAATTACTGAAGTAGTGGCAAATGTTGGGCGATATGACCCTGCTTGGGGTATTGCCTTAATGATATCAGTAATGGCTTGTTTTTACAAAGCCCCTTTCCATCTGACAAGCAGAAAGCACTATAGACAGTATTACATAATGATTTTGAGATGTTGCTAGGCTACAAGTACTCTACTATTGTTTCTGTTTTGCACAGGGATTCTAAGTAACTTGCTTATATTCACATAGAAAGACAGCAGAACAAGGAAAAA
Source organism: Mesoplodon densirostris (assembly GCF_025265405.1). Lineage (NCBI taxonomy): Eukaryota > Metazoa > Chordata > Mammalia > Artiodactyla > Ziphiidae > Mesoplodon > Mesoplodon densirostris. The sequence continues at coordinate 19,901,355 of NC_082677.1, forward strand.
AACATTACGTGAGCCTCTGAAATTCTGGAGATTTGGGGCCCCAAAGCAAGTAACTCTGGAGCAATTGACATCACAGACACTGTACAATTTAAGATAATTCAATCAAAATCACTTGGCAGTGTGAAATCTGACAGTATGACATCATTGATTACATTTTGAATATATCCAGCCTGAGCTTGATTCAGTAATTCTAGCAATCGATCAGTAGGCTCACAGAACCCACTACAGTTGACAACTGGACGGAATAGGTAGTGAGGAAATTCACAGTTTTAGCCTACTTGATTTTCAGTCCCATCTGACAAATAGTACATGCCAGACACTAGGCTACACACAACTGGAGGTAACGGTGTTCTTAGGGACTTACAGTCAAGTGAGACAGGAAATGAAGATGTGAATATATATATGGAAATGAAGACCTAGATGTTGACGTAGATACCGATTCATACAAATATAACACTGTGCAAAAGATAATAAGGAGATGTTGGTTTTGACTGGGGACCTGGGAAAACCTTGTGGAAAAGAGATGATTTAAGTAAGGTCTTAAAGAATCGACAGGTTGGATGTTGCAGCACGTTTGGCAAAGGGAAAAAAAACACTGTGTAGAGCAGGTGGAAGGGTCCTTGCAAGTCTTTGTTGGTGCAGGAAAAATGGGCAATTATACCTTATCTGTATATTCTCCAGAGCTGGTAGGGACCTCAGTTTTACTTGATCACAAACTTAAGACCAGATTCCTATTAAGTATTTGGAAGGAGAACAAAAGAGAGAAATGGGGGAAAAAAAAAAAAGGAAGGAAGGATCCATTTCAATTTTTTTTTCAAACTTCTTTCAGAGGTGAGACTATAAACCACAAGCCAAATATATCTGAAATACCTCCATATCAGCTCCTTAGGTGGTCTGTTTCAGAAACTAAATTTGTGTGTAAGTCTATGTGAAGTCTCTTTATTCCCGCAGTGAGCTTTGTACTGATCATCTCACTGATGAGGCATTAGAATTCTGCTGAATTCTAGAATTCTAATTGGCATCCACTGTTGCACCTAGTTGGTGTGGGAAATCGCTAATCAAGGGTACTTTCAACCTATTTTCCTAGTACCTGGGTTGGGGAGAGGTAACAAGAGAAGCCTTGTATAACCAATGCTTTTAATGATATACAAAATATTTCTAACCAAATATTCAAAATGGCAGAGATTTTGGATTCATCTTGTTCAGTTTGTGCATTTAAAAAAAGGCTGGACCCTCCTGAAGGACATAAGTTAATGATATACTCTGTGTCAATGACAATGCTAAGGACAATTGGGGAGCTCAATTCTCGATGACAGAGTAGGAACAATGGTGACATAATCACATCCAAATGACTATCATGTGTTTGGCACTGCCTCCTATTCAATGCCATAGATTCTGACGCATATTCTTATGGTAGTATGATGATATTTTTAGAACATTAGATGTTCCAGAATTTTCTAACGTTGCAGTTGAAAGTTTTCTCCCAGTATAGACTTACACTAGTCAATGGAAATTACACTGCATCATGAAACATATGATAGCACAGATTTTGCAACAAGAGGCCTGGGTTTGAGACCCTACGTTTCTGGATTGTGGCCATGTTATTTTGGGCAAGTAATTTTATGTTTCTGAATATCAATGTACTTAGTTGGAAAATGGGAATCATAATTATGCATACTAAATTGAATTTTGAGAGCCACAGGAGATATTGTACATAAAAGTAATTTATCAGGCAATATACAGATACCTTATTATGAGTTGGTTTATTCTTTATTTAACATAATTTAAAAATGTATCTATATGTGCTATATCTCTTTAACAGTAATTTGTAGTCTTTATAAAGCTGATGTTAACGTGCTATAGTGGGATAATGTTGCTCCGGAAATCTACAAACGGGATTATTTTTGTGTATTGGTTTTTACTAGTACTTCTCTCTAGTTCCCAACAGTAAGGATATTCATGGCTGGCTTAATTGCTATTGTTATGTTCACTTAATACACATACTACCACCATGATTAAAGATTTGTTTAAAAAAACTCAGTGCTACTTTGAGGTATTTGGTGGTGATAATGAATTATTATTTGTCTTAATTGTCTTGTATAATCCTCATACAATGTCCTACCAGAATTGATACCTATCTAATGGAGGTGTGTCATTTTTTAAGTTCTCTTAGCATCTGAAAGTTGGCAGTTGTTCACTTATATACCTCATTTTCTTCATTAAACATAGTGCAAGTGATTAAAGCTGGTAAGGCACAGGTTTTAGGGTAATTAAATGGGATTTCTTTTACTGAATAAAATAAGGGAGAAGGTAATTTAAAAAGCATTTTTTTTGAGAAATACTTTGTTCTGTATTTTAGGAGAAATGCATGAGGAACTAAAGAGGAACATGAACGTTGTAAGAACAAGCTTTAGATTGTGTGTTTGAGCTACAGAAATGTGTCTTTTGGCCTTTTGAGTGAGTGTTTTGTCTTAATGAACATAGTAAAAATAAAAAAATTACATTTACAACTGAATTTTCATAATGTGAAAATGAAAATGGTACAGGAAATAGAAAGGTGAATATAGGAAAATTTAGATGTAGTTGACATTACAATATGCCTGAGATCTTTACATATCTTTTTTTTAAAATTCTCCACTTTTTTTAAAATATTTTTTTGGATTTTATTTAATTTATTTTTTTATATAGCAGGTTCTTATTAGTTATGTATTTTATACATATTAGTGTACATATCTAGTTTTTTTGTGTTTTTTTTTGCGGTACCCGGGCCTCTCACTGTTGTGGCCTCTTCCATTGCGGAGCACAGGCTCCAGACGCGCAGACTCAGTGGCCATGGCTCACGGGCCCAGCCGCTCCGTAGCATGTGGGATCTTCCCGGACCGGGGCACGAACCCGTGTCCCCTGCATCGGCAGGCGGACTCTCAACCACTGCGCCACCAGGGAAGCCCTGTACATATCTAGTTTGATTCTCACGTACATATATAGGGATAAAGAAGTCAATTTAACAGTTAATAGGAGGGCATGTAGACAAGGCTACGTCAGTCTGTCTCAAGGGCTATGCTCCTTCTGCCACACCGTGGGACTGAATATATACAGCCAAACCTGAATTAACAAGTTCTATATTAAATACTAATATTTCCAAGAAATTTTCATTTGGATGGTAGCAAATTTAACAGTACCCACCTAATTGTTTTAGGGTATGATTAGCCTGAATTATTTTAATGAACCAGAAAAAAAATCAGGACACTAAGAAATCTTTCAGTGTTTTACTCAGAATGTTTTTTCCATTAAATACGTAATTCTTATGATTGCTTACAGGTTTCCTAGTGTACAATAATCAAAGCAATATTTTAAAAGTATTTTTATTGTGAAACTTAAAGCATTAGAAAACTACAAGAATAATCAGCCCTCATTAATCAGCAGCCAGCTTCAATAATTATCAATATTTTGCCAGTCTAGTTTCACTCATAGCACACTACCTTTTTCCACTGAGAAATATTTAAATTACCATACACTGTATAATTTTACCTGTATGTCTAGTATGTGCATACCTTTAAAGATAGTGACACATTAAAAAACTTCATTATCTCTCTTAGAACTCTTAATATTAATTCCTTAACATTATCTAATATCTAGTTGTTGGTTTGAAACCTCGGAGTTCCCCAGGTGAAATCAGAAACTGGTCCTTGAGCATGGAGAGATTGAAGAAAGAGGCAGCCTGCTCCAGATTAGTAGGTGGCAGCTTTAATAAGCCAGAGAACTTACATAAGAGACTTGTCTTGGGTGGCTTCAAGATAAGTTAGACCTCTATACCCCTGCCCAGAATCTTAAGAGTACATAGAGGCCTTAATAAGATTCAGTCACATACAGAGTCCAGATTGTCTCAGTAACACAGTATCATCTTAAGACTGTGCCCTTGAAGTGTCCTGTAGTGTGGTAACAGTGGGCAGAATGTACATTCCAAGGAACGGGGAGGGGGTAAGGAGCCTCTGGTTGCTGGGGTCAGTCTGTGGGTCAACTGGTGGTCACATCCTCTCAATGACTCCCTCCAACACTAGTCCCTGCTTATTTTTCATGACTGTGTGAAAATGTCTCTTTATAATTGCTTTGTTTAAATCAGGATCCAAGCAAGGACTACACATTGCCTTTGGTTGACAGGTCTCTTAAGACTCTTTTCATCATGTCATTTATTGCTGGAACGAGCTAGATATTTTACCTTACTGAATATCTAAACTTCTGAATTTGACTCTGCATCCGCACAGTGTCTTTTAACATCATCTACCTGCCACATATATGGAGACACTAGCTTAAATTCAGACTTTTGTTTTGTTTTGTTTATGGGCAAGAACATTTCTTTGGTGGAAATGTGTATTTCCCACTGCATCACAGAAAGAGGCCCATGACGTCTTGTCTTTCAGTGATAATATGACATGGCAGTGGGATCAGATGATGTCAGCCTAATCCGTTCATGATAAAGTTTCCTCACAGGCTTAATGGTTTTAATAGTTATTGATGGTAATTGCACAGATTCATTCTTTTCTCAGGGGTTTTTAAACAGCGATTTTCTAATTCTCTCATTTCTTCTGCTTTTATTAATTGAAATTCTACTATAAACAAGAATTTTCTCTAAAGTACTATTTGGGTATTTGATTTTTTTCTTCGTTTATGATTTTTCTGAATAATGATTTGGTGTCCTAGCAATCTTCAAAGGTGAACAATTAGTTTGCCCTTTTTATGAGTACCATTATGAATGAATGAAATTTGGTTTAGTGGTCTGCAGTACATATTCATTAACCTTCCTCTTGTTTTCAGTCCCATGTTTTCCTCTTGTTCATTGCTATACCTGGTGATTCTCAGCTCAGATATGCTCCAGAATTCTGTGAAGCTAATTGACTTCCTTTCACTTTGTAGCTTCTTCTGAGCACACGCAAGGCTTCAGTGGCTCTGTCCACTCCACACATTAACTTGCCCTCTTTTTCTGATTTCCAAATATCTGTTAAAATGTTTCATTTATTCATTCTCATTCTTTCAGTGCTTATGTTTTCCTCTCTCTCTCTCTCTCTCTCTCTTTTTAATTTGTGAGGGAAGATGTGTCTTGGTGATGCAGAACACAAAGCATGTGCCCATCCACTATCATCTCTTTTTTTTTTAAAAATAGACTCCCTTCAAGTTGTGTCACATAGCTGATTTTTTGGACTTTAGGGGAGTTTAAATTTATTAAAATTTACAAATTGGAATGGGTGTCTATTTCTATCTAAGATGATTTCATTCTTGTTTCCTGTACCATGCTTTTCATTTAAGACATAAAGACCTTGAGCTGCATTTGGTTACCAACCCAGATATCCTTGAAATCCACATTTTCTAGCCTCTAATCCTAACATCTTTACCCTCTCCAGTAACCAGCTGTTCTTTTCCTCATACTCAGGGGATATATAATCTTGGTATAAAAAGTCATGAATCCTTCTCTTGAGTAAGGGCAACTTGCACATTTCTCAAACTTCAGCTCTCTCTAGAAACTCAAAGTGAAATCTCATATGGTTCCAGGCCCGGAAGAGTTAGTTAGGAGCCCTATCAACTGGACTGTTTCTGGAATTATGTTTTAGACCATTCAACTCCCTCAGACTATGATTCTATATAAACTGGAGTAATAGAAGCAAAGAACTATTCCTCTGAGAGTTGACCTTGTATATCACACCTAAAATGACTCCTCATATTCAACAAAATGAGCCTCAAAGATGTGGACAATCCTGAGGTTAGGAAGCAAGTCTTGAGTAAACACAAATCTCAGCTAATGGCTGTATTACAAGAAGTATATAATTGAAGAATATGTGTGTTTGTAAAGATTAAACCATAGAAGGGACATTTTATATGTTCTAGTGAATTATATTTGGTAAAAAATAATTTTGGGGAAAAATAATGACAGTCCAAGGGCTAATATGTTATTTTTTCTGTCTTAATAAGCTTTGATAGCATCTATTTGGACATTTGATTACATTATCAATTTTTCCTTTTCTGCAAAAAAGTAGATCTGCCCTATGTGGAAGAAGACAACTATCAAAGTGAGTATAGAGGGAACATATCTCAACATAATAAAGACCATTTATGACAAGCCCATAGCCAACATAATACTCAATGGTGAAAAACTGAAAGCATTCCTGCTAAATTCAGGAACAAGATAAGAATGCCCACTCTCACCACTTCTATTTAACAGAGTATTGGAAGTCCTAGCCACAGCAAGCAGAAAGGAAAAGAAATAAAAATATCCAAATTGAAAGGGAAGAGGTAAAGCTCACTATTTGCAGATGACATGACACTCTGTATAGAGAACCCTGAAGTCTTTACCCCAAAACTATTAGAACTAATAAATGAATTCAGCAAATTTGCAGGATAAGAAGTCTAGTGTATAGTTCATTTCTATAACTAATAATGAAATATCAGAAAGAGAAAGTAAAAAAAAAATGCTGTTTAAAATTGCTTCAAAAAATATCTAGGAATAAATTTAACCTTTACCAAGGAAGTGAAAGACCTATACTCTGAAGTACTATGAAGGAAATGGAAGATGATTCAAAGAAATGGAAAGACATCCCATGCTCTTGGTTGGAAGAATTAGTATTATTAAAATGGCCATACTATCCAAAGCAATGTACAGATTTAATGTAACCCCTATCAAAACACCTTGGAGGTTTTTCACAGAACTTAGAACAAATAATTCTAAAATTTATATGGAACCACAAAAGACCCTGAATTGTCAAAGTAATCCTGAGAAAAAAAGAGCAAACCTGTAGATAACCCCCCCAGACTTCAGACTATACTACAAAGCTATAGTAACCAAAAACAACATGGCATTGGCACAAAAACAGACACATAGATCAGTGGAAGAGAATAGAGAGTCCAGAAATAAACCCATGTACCTATGGTCAATTAATCTATAACAAAGGAGTCAATTACATATAATGGAGAAAAGGCCGTCTCTTCAACAAGTGGTGCTGGGAAAATTGTACAGCCACATGTAAAACAATGAGATTAGAACATTCCCTCACACCATGTACAAAAATAAACTCAAAATGGTTTAAAGGCTTAAATGTAAGACCTTGATCCATAAAACTAGAAGAGAACACAGGTGGTACACTTTGACATAAATTGTAGCAATATTTTCTTGGCTCATTCTCTTAAGGAAAAGATAAAAAAGCAAAAGTAAACAAATGGGACCTAATTAAAAGCTTTTGGACAGCAAAGGAAACCATCAGCAAAATGAAAAGACGACCTACAGAATTGGAGAAAGCATTTGCAAATGACACAACTGACAGGGGTTAATATCCAAAACATACAGCTCATACGACTCAAAATTAAAAAAAAATTCAATCAAAAATGGACAAAAGACTTGAACAGACATTTTCCCAATGAATACATACAGATGGGCAACAGGCACATGAAAAGATGCTCAACATCACTAATTATTAGATAAATGCTAATCTAAACCTTTGAATCTTGATCCACATTTTGATGAAAAATCTTCTTTATTTATCTCTCAGTAATTGTTTCTTTATTCCTCTACATGTGAAAAATCATCTTTTAAAATTTTCAAAAGTTTTAAAATTATTTACCTCACTGTGCTTAACAGGCTATATGTGGGTGTCAAACTCACATCTTTCTTTCCTCAATGGATTCTGATAAACTTGTATAAATATCTTAATATGTGCTTTATAAAAATTTGCATCTATAGGAAAGATCCTAGAGTAGGCTCAATGCAAAAAATGCTAACATTCTGGGGGCTCTGAAAGTGGAAGGTAATGATTCGATTATTCAGAGTTTGGGGCATACTAGAAATTTGCCCCAATGACCTGGTGTTACACTAGAATTTCTCCATGAAAGGCAGAATAGGACTACATTTGGGAGTACAGAGACTCACTCAACCTATTTCTGTAATGTCATCTTATCATTCTATCAATAATAACAATGATGATAAAGAAAAGTAACTTTTCAAGTCTCAATGTATAGAAAAATATGCAGCTTTGCGTAGGCTTGCACTCTATAATCACACTTCATGAGTTAATATTTTAATTACACCTCCTTGATAACAATTAGCCTTCTCAGCTCCTTACTTGTCATCGGAAAACTTACAGTCACAGTTCTAAGCTTACCTGACACTGTTTTCTCCTCTTTTTTCCATTAACTCAGATATTAATACTCTTCATTTGGAAAATGCTCCTTCCAACCATGGTAAAATTTCACCCTTGTACAGAATTTCCTCATGTCTTATCAGATGTACTTTGGTTGCAAAAGCAGACTAAAGTATAATTACTTTAAAATATTCTGTCCAGTTTTTTATTTAAGTATATGCTTGAATAGCTTGTGGATTTAACCAGAAGAATCTGGCTAGTTGCAGTGTTTTGGTAAATAGCTTGTATTTTTTTTTCTAAAAAGCCTCTTTTTAATTTTTAAAACCATGAAATCAAGGGAAAAGGGAGGCTATGAGCTACCTTTAGCTCATGCCAACATTAGGCTTTACTGAAAATCTTTTCAATGCAAATTTAGACATTTCTCAATGATCTTAATGTTAGAATTTGGGGATTTGGTGGGCTCATTTAAATGTCAGGCTGTGAAGAAGTTGTGTTCTGTCTCAGGAGACTAGTTAATGCTGGAATCAGGGCTGCTGCACTGGGCACCACAGTGCTTCCTTCTTTAGTGCTCTAGGGACCAGCTAAAGGACAAAAAAGGGAAAATAGCTGGTATTAGCTAAGCTTCCAAGAAGATAGGATCATAGGGAACCAAATTTATGGTTTATTATAAAAACTATTCCTCTCCCCTTCCTCTCAGTACTCTGTGCTCCTCTCTCCTGTAACAGAATGATCAGTAGACTGAGTATCCGAAGAGTAGCATATGAGTCCCAGCACCACCACTGTAGTCCTATAGCCTTGTGCAAGCTGTTAAGCATTCCGAGTCGCAATTTATTTCCAAAATAAGAGCATTGAATTAAATTATTTCTTTGGTTTCTCTCAGCTTAAAACTATGCTTTTTGAGGTCAGGGGAAAAACTATATTACTTTAATATGTGCTACATCTAAAGATTTATTTATGGAAGAAAAATTACAGTTCTAGCTTAAAGGAATCTCCCCATTACTGGATCCATGATATACAAATTTCTTATGTTGTCTTTCCAAACACATTATAATTACACTTTGCATTAAGGTATTTTTTACCTTTAGCAGATTGAGTTTCACATCCATAAATGCCTTTTGGATTCCCACTCCTCACTCTAACACAAAGAAGAGGCAGTGACTTCTAAAGAAATATGGGTAGCTTAGAGGGTAGAGCAAGACGGTGGGTAAACAGCATATTCCACTTAATATTGGCCAGGTTCTTTGATGTATTGTATATAAAATGCATACATAGCGTGAGGCTTGGCTTATATATTTGGTCCAGAATATATGCAGGCTTTGCTACCCTCTGCATTTTACATATTTTTCTAAACATCCTGTGAAACAATCAGGGTAGCCATTATCTTCTGTATTTTTCAAATGAGGGAATAGCATAAGTCAAAGAGGTACAGAACTGTAAAGGGAACCTAAAAGGCCATCATACTCAATCTTCTCAATATTCAGAGAAGAAAATCAAGTATCAGAGAAATTAAGGAATCTGCCCAAGGCCACTCAGCTAAGTGATAGAACTATGTCTCTTAGATCATTTGATTACTAAGCTCGTACTCTTTCTGGACCAGCATGCCATCACTGACCAAGGCTTCCTTTGCTCTTATGAAAGCCGATTTGAGATAGGGAAATTTAGTAATTCTGGGTAACATATTGAGAGCATTACCAGGACAAGCTTGTGAAGGAAGACACACACATTACAAATGCAGAGGTTCAAATGTTTTCATTTGAGACAAACAGCAATTGGCTTGTGGGTCATAGGATTTGAGGTTTCCTAAGCATTTAGGAAATATTTAGGAAGAAAATTCTCAAGTACTTAGTATTTCCTAAGAATATTTAAGATTTTAAGATGCTTTTGTTGAATTCATGAGCCTTTATTCATTAGGAAGAACTAGGGTGATAAAAGATCCCAAGTTTCTTGCTCCTGAAAGAGTCTGTTTGAAATAAATTTTGGTTTGGTATTGAATTAAAAAATGAAAAATTTGTGCTCCATCTTTTTTTTTTTCATGTTAACCACATTCAGGCCTCAAATGGTTGAAGAGAAGAAAGAATAAGACCACTTTCCATTTTCTCAGTAGTGTCTATCAAGGGCTTTCTGTACATGGTGCATTGTAAATTTTCATCAGTTGAGGGTTTTGTTTCATCAGTCCTATGTTTAAGACCAATACTTGCTCCTAGACTTGTGGGGAAATTTGCCAAGCTATCCTGAGTGTCTCTGAGGTTAATCTCTGGTTAATTGGGCCCAAATGAAAGTGACAGAAATCTCTAACTATAGTTTCACCCCTTCTTATCAGAATTCCAGGGGTCTTTTGTAATGAGAAATTCCAAGGGACAGAGTTGAAATCTCCTGCTTGGTTCAATCTAAGACAACCCACACTCTTCATATTTCTCAGGCTCACTTTGGTCCTGTCCTTCAAATCTGAGCCTGGATGAAATCCTTCTACAATTATGTTCATTGGACCAAGAACACATGGCCATGCTTCCAGGGAAATCCTAACCTTTCTTTAGCAACAAGGAGCCCCTTTCTTTGGCAGGATTGCCTGACATTGTATAGGACTTGAATTCTACTTGGTTCCTCAGAAAATTCTGAAGCAGCAACTTTCATCTCTCTCTCTCTCAAGCCTACAGATTTAGTGAGTTAAAAGTTGTGAAACAATGAAGTTATATTTAATGCTGCCAGAAGTAAGTGGGGCAGGGGTATGGAGTCGGAATAGGAATTCATTTAAACACCAGATGTACTGAAAACAAGCAGAGTTCTGAGGGAAATGAACTAAAGGAATACTGTGACATTATGAATCTTTGTAGTCACTAAAAATGTCAAAATATGTCTCTATCCTGCCAAAAGTCAGTGTTGCTTACACACTTCACACGGACAGGGCACCAAATGATTTATGGACCTTCCACCACAAAGTTCCTCTGCCATTTTCAAAATACTGCCTTGGTTACTAAAGGGCAAACATATTTGGTAGGCTTCATCTTCCCATTGGTGTTCTCACCTCTGATCAGTCTTCTGTGTTCATGGGGATCATTGTTAAGACAAATACATTGTTTTTGTTTTTTTTATATTTTGTTAATTTAATGTTTTAAATTTAGTTTTTATTTTATATTGGAGTAGAGTTGATTCACAATGTTTTATGTGTACAGCAAAGTGATTCAGTTATACATATATCCATTCCTTTTCAGATTCTTTTCCCATATAGGTTATTACAGACTATTGAGTAGAGTTCCCTGTGCTATACAGTAGGTCCTTGTTGATTATCTATTTTATATATAGTAGTAGGTATATGTTAATCCCAACCTCCTAATTTAATCCTCCCTCCCCCACCTTTCCCCTTTGGTAAGCATAAATTTGTTCTCTAAGTCTGTGAGTCTGTTTCTGTTTTGTCAATAAGTTCATTTGTACCATTATTTTTAGATTCTACATATAAGTGATAGGATATGGTGTTTGTCTTTCTCTGTGTGACTGACTTCACGTAGTATGATAATCTCTAGGTTCATCCATGTTGCTGCAAATAGCATTATTTCATTCTTTTTTTATGGCTGAGTATATTCCATTGTATCGATATATATGTACCACATCTTCTTTTTTTTTTTTTTTTTTTTGCGGTATGCGGGCCCCTCACTGTTGTGGCCTCCCCCGTTGCGGAGCGCAGGCTCCGGACGCACAGGCTCAGCGGCCATGGCTCACGGGCCCAGCCGCTCCGCGGCATATGGGATCCTCCCAGACCGGGGCACGAACCCGTATCCCCTGCATCGGCAGGCGGACTCTCAACCACTTGCGTCACCAGGGAGGCCCCACATCTTCTTTATCCGTTCATCTGTTGATGGACATTTAGGTTGCTACCATGTCTTGGCTATTGTAAACAGTGCTACAATGAGCATAGGGGTGCATGTATCTTTTAAAAGTATGGTTTTCTCTGGATATATACCCAGGAGTGGGATTGCTGGATCATATGGTAGCTCTATTTTTAGTTTGTTAAGGAACCTCCATAATATTCTCCATAGTGGCTACACCAATTTTCATTCCCACCAACAGTGTAGGAGGGTTTCCTTTACTCCACACGCTCTCCAGCATTTATTATTTGTAGACTTTTGGTGATGGCCATTCTGACAGTGGTACCTCATTGTAGTTTTGACTTGCATTTCTCTAATAATTAGCGATATTGAGCATCTTCATGTGCTTTTTGGCCATCTGTATGACTTCTTTGGAGAAATGTCTGTTTAGATCTTCTGCCCAGTTTTTGATTGGGTTGTTAGTTTTTTTTGATATTGAGCTGCATGAGCTATTTGTATATTCTGGAGATTAATCCCTTGTCAGTTGCATCATTTGCAAATATTTTCTCCCATTCTGTGGGTTGTCTTTTCATTTTGTTTGTGAAAACAAATACATCTTTTGATCATTTTAGTCCCTTATATACACTGGACTGCTGGACAAACTTGATTTATATCCAGTTTCAAAGGAAAAAATGACCTTATTTAGGAAAATAAATCCCCACTAAAGATAACTCTAAGACAGTAGTTTCTCTGTGGTAACAGAGGGAGAACATGTGTTCCATGCACAGAATGGATATATTCTACCCATATGAGAGCTCTCAAAATGTATGACCCCTTCTCAGACTTTTTGGAAGGAAGGTAAATAATCTACAGATTGGGACCATGATTCTGGGCCAAATACTGTTCTATGGGTAAGAATTTCTTTATATGTGCTGTCAACTTTTGAACATGTTTACATGAACACTAGCAGCATGTGTAGCTTGAAACGCAGTTCCCAGCAGTTTCTGCCATAGTTGATCTCACATGGAGGGTTACAGGGATACACTAGATCCATCAAACCCATCCGTGTTTGAATCCTCCTGATGGACTGGACAGTTGGATTGTGTTACTTCCACTTTGACCATATCTATGGTCATGGTGACAAAGAGTCTGCTTTCTCTCTTTAATCCTTTATTTCAATCTATTGATTTTTTTGACATAAACAATTTGATTTATGACAGTGGTTTTCAGAGTTCAGAGACACTGTAAGTTTTCCAGAAATTTTGAAGGTTTGGTAAATGTTTGATTAAATTTAATATTTTATTTTATTTTATTTCTTAAAGATTTTTTTTAATGTGGACCATTTTTAAAGTCTTTTATTGAATTTGTTATGATATTGCTTCTGTTTTATGTTTTGTTTTTTTGGCCACAAAGCATGTGAGATTTTAGCTCCCTGATGAGGGATCAAACCTGCGCCCTCTACCTTGGAAGGTGAAGACCTAACTCCTGGACTGCCAGGGAAGTCCCAAATTTAATATTTTAAAATCACAATTTAAAAACATTGAGCCACTGCTCATAGGTGATGTATTACATTTTTTCAGAATATGCAAAGAACTCATACAGTTCAACATCAAAACCCCAAACAGTCTTATTAAAAAATGGGCAGAGAATCTGAATAGACATTTTTCTAAGGACAACATACAGATGGCCAACGGGCACATGAAAAGGTACACAACATCGCTAATCATCAGGGAAATGTAAATCAGAACTACAATGAGATATCACGTCACACCTGTCAGAATGGCTGTCGTCAAAAAGACAGCAAATAATAAGTGTTGGTGAGGATCTGGAGGAAAGGGAACCCTCATGTACTGTTAGTGGGAATATAAATTGGTGCAGCCCATATAAAAAACAGTATGCAGGTTCCTCAAAAAATTAAAAAAATAGAACTACCATAAGATCCAGCAATTATACTCTTGGGTATTTAGTCAAAAAAAAAAAAAACCCACCCAAAACACTAATTTAAAAAGAGATATGCACCCCAATGATGATTGCAGCATTATTTACAATAGCCAAGGTATGCAATCTAAGTGTCCACAGATAGGTGAATGGATAAAGAAGATGTGATACACACACACACACACACACACTCTCTCTCTCTCTCTCTCTCTCTCTCTCTCTCTTTCTGGAATATTACTCAGCCTTGAAAAACAATGAAACCTTGCCATTTGTGACAACACTGATGGATCTAGAGGGTACTATGCTTAGTGAAATGTCAGACAAAGATAAATACTGTATGGTTTCACTTGTATGTGGAATCTAAAGAGACAAACGAACAAACATAACAAAACAGAAACAGAGTTATAGATACAGAGAAAAAAGCAGGTGGCTGCCAGAAGTGAGGGAGGGGAGTAAAGGGAAGAAAAAAATAGGTGAGGGAGATTACGAGGTACAAACTTCCAGTTGCAAAATAAATGAGTCACAGGTATGAAAGGTACAGTGTGGAGAATATAGTCAATAACTATGTAATATCTTTGTATTGTAACTAGATTTATCATGGTAATCAGTTTGAAAGGTATAGAAATACCAATCACTATGTTGTGTAACAGGATATATTACATTTTTAACATGAGGAAAACCTCTAACTTGTTAACACGTGGTGCTGGTAAAGTCTGTGTGTGTGTGTGTGTGTGTGTACTGTCACACTCAAGACTTGAACTAAAACATCTACCATTTCTACAAATAAGTGAACTGTGAACTTTCTGTAAAAGTGTTAGATTGGGGAAGGTATAGTACTTTCATGCAAATTTGGGTCTGTACATTTCTTTTTACATGTAAATGTAAAAGGAAATAATTGTTTGTCACACACAAGCCTCAATAAATTAAACACCAAAGGATACTTAGACATAGATTCTCAGTCTGTGCCCTTGCCACTGAATAATCATGAATTGTGTAATAACAGATGAACACGTGGTAGGTTGCATGATATAATACAATGATACTGTATTATAATATTTTGGTAGGTTTCAGTTTTGGGTGCTTTTGGTTTGACTTTTATGTTCATAACTTTCAACCTTGAAACACAATTTCATAGTACTCTTATTTAAAGTTTTAGAATCAAGATTACTGAATAATATATTGAGGTTTCAAAGCAAGCTCTTAAAATGTCCACATTTATAATGCTTATCTGTGTGAATTACATTTTTCTTATTACTGTGCAACCCAAAATATATAGGAATATATTGGATGTAGATACTAATATAAGACTGTAACTGTCAATCACATTCGTGGTTTCAAATTTTTGTGTATGTCAAGATGGCTTCACCGTTGCCATTCATTGATGTTTAAACAAGTAAACTTACACATTTAAAGTATATATCCTTGTAAAAAGACCCCTTATATCTATTTTATATATTGGGGTTTTGAGTAAGACTTCATTTGAAATAATAATTCTGTCACTAAAAATCTGGTACTAAAAATCCAATTCAGAAGGTCGGTGGTTTGTACACATCCCATTTTTAGCCCGCATGGCTTCACACATACAATTCATACCTTGAAACTTGCAATAATTGCTAACTTAATTCACTTCCTCTTGTAAAAGGCTTGGGATCAAGCTAAAATCTAGTGGCAGTTGCAGTAGCTTAGAACCAAACTAAAATGCAAATGTTATTATTTTTTTAAAATATAGTTGATTTACAATGTTGTGTTAGTTTCTGGTGTACAGTAAAGTGATTCAGTTACATATATGTGTCTGTATATATATATGTGTGTGTGTATACATACATACACACATTCTTTTTCATATTCTTTTCCATTATAGGTTATTACAGGATATTGACTATAGTTCCCTGTGCTATACCATAGGACCTTGTTGTTTATCCATTCTATATATAATAGTTTGCATCAAAATGCAAACATAACTGCATGTTAGGTATATTCTAATGAAGCAGGTGAAGAGGAAAGTTAGTAGATACCGTTATTTCAGACCTAATATTAAAGCCCAGTGTGCATGCAGCATGTATAATGGAAGACATGGATAATGATGAGAAGCTGATAATTTGAAAATGTTTACTCTTTGATTTGTGAGGGCTTTTTCCAGCAGATTTGCTTCCCAGTGGGGCTCCTTAAAAGGATATCAAAGCCAATTTCATTCTCTGAACATACCAGCAGATGGGTGGGAGATACTAGGCTAAGATTAAACAGTTCTATATAATTCACAGGTTCCTGGGCACAGTGAACATATTTCAATTTGGGGACTGTTAATTTCTGCCAGCCCATGTATTGCATGCATATCCCTTTATATCTCCCAGTGCGTGTTCGCAAAAGGGCCACTTGCTTCGTCATCACTTATGTGTCTGGATCAAAAAGGACAAAAAAAGCATATATGAAAACCACACAGGAGCAGTGAAACAAGTCACGGGATAAGGTCTCACTTCTGCCCTCCTGGCTCTCCTCTGAGTCACTAGCAAGCCCACTGGCCCTTGCAGTTCGGGATAATCCTAAGCAATGTGGTTCTGTCTGATAAAGAGCTGCGGATTCTATTCAGTGACACACGCATGCCTTGAAGTGACTCAGAGCGCGTCACAGAGTGCATAACCCAGCACTGGAGGAACACATCTGCGTCACTGAGGGTCATTTCAGCTGAGAGCGTGTTGCAGCACTTCAGTGCTTGTGCCAAGGGTAGTCACTGTAATACTCTGCAGAACCGCCCTCTTTATCACCACGATCATGATGCTTTGATGGTCACATTCTCAGCCTCTAGCCTTGAGGAAAGAAGGCTGAGTCAATAAGCTAAATATGACAGTACATATGCAAGGATGGATAAGATCAGATCAATGTATGTCAGTGAACAAGTTTAGCATCTTGTGGAGACGACGCTGTTTCCATTTTCAGCTCATCTCTAACTGTGTGACATTTGGAAAGTTGCTTAACCTCTGTGGTCAACTTTCGCTTACTGCAAAAGGGAATTTATTAAAGCACATGAATGTGAAACTCAGAATTGCTGGGAGGGCTAGAGAAATAGACTCTAGGTTAAGGTCTCAAAAACAATAATGAAAGCCATGCTGCAGGAGGGCCCCCATGAGGAGCCTGCCACTCCTGGCTCCACCTTCCTACAACTGTAATTACAGCATCTAAAACAGGACTCTTCTGCTGTCACCCACACCAGCAATATAAACGACCCAACAAGCCTTCACTTGCATGCAGCTCACTTCCCAACGGAAGTCTCATGCAGGTGCAGCTGATTGGTGGGCCTGACTGAGGTCTCCTGCCTGCACTGTAGTTGGAAGGGAGGCTGGAGTAGCCAATTGTCAGGAATTATGTTGGAAGGCAGAATTGATAACATGGGAAATTATGAAAATGTCAGGATGGTGTTCATAACATACTGGATGGCCACAAATGACAGATGTTCATCAACTGCCTTGCAAAACTGGTGCGAATATTACATGAGGTCACGTTGTCAAGCATCCTTCACAGTGCCTGGCACATGCTGGCACCTGATATGTCCTTTTTTCCTTTCACTCCATCTCTTGTGAGAATTAAAAAAAAAATCCTGCTCTGCAGAGGTTCCAGAGTTCTGTCAAAGGTTTTCCCAGTGTGTTGTGACTAATTGCATTGACTTTGAATCTTAGAAACAGTCTGACCTCTCCAAGCTCTCCTTTGAGACTATTTTTGCTAAGGAGCTCGTCGGCACAAAGGGTCAGACAGTGGGCTGCGTTCTCTTTCCTGACCGTAGGAAGGTCATCTGCCCTCATAGGATGGGGAGAAGTGGTTCTCTGCCCCCTGGTTCCCAAGGGCATCTGCGAGTGAACCCCAGGATGGGAGCTGGTGAAGCAGAGAGGGATGCAGCCCCATGTGCCTCCACAATATGCTGATGCATGGTTGTCCCACTCTTGACCCTTGTGGCGAGCAACAAGGTCCCTTTCACCCATAGATGTGTCCCACAGGATTTTCCTTTGTCCTCATGTAAAGCCACTTGGCCAGAACCTAGGAAATGGGCATGGGAGTCAGGAGGTGAGAGCAAAGGATATGTTCCTTTCCTCCTTTGGGGGCAAATCCTCAGAGAGGCACTAGCAAGACCTGCCGATACAAGGATGGGGCCCTGGAGACCAGAACTTGGTCAGGTAGGATGTTTGCCAGAAGTCAACATGGGTAAGTCAACTCTGTCACAAAGCCAAAGCCAGAAGCATGAGACAATGCCTAGAAGGTCAAGGGCCAGGTTGATGCAAGAAAGGAGTAGAAAGAAGTGAGCAATGGTGGAAAAACTGAGAGGCTATGAGACAAGTGCTCCAAACAGCAACTGTGAAGGCCCAAAGGTGTCCTATTATGAGCTGCCTGGGTGACATTTTATAAGCATTTTATAGAAATAATAGTCTTCTATTTTGTACAGTGGTCTGAAGTTTGAAAAATAATTTTACATATTTTATCCTATATGATCTTAATACAGCCAAAGGTGAGCTAAAATGGCAAAATCCCAATTTTACAGATGTCAAAAGGATGGTGAGTAGAAGTTAAGAGGCTTTGACTAAGGCTACATGGTGACTCTGGATTCAGGACACGGACCAAATGCTCTTTCCTTATTTAGGATGCTGAGCTGTAGTTAGCAGAGTCTACAAAACAGTTTCATAAAGATTATAGACAGAAATATGGTGGGGGGAGAAATGAGTGGCAGGAGTTTTACTCATCTGACCTTCCATGGGCTTCCATGAGGATGTTTTATGTTTGATCTCATGGATATTTTCTCTAAGGTTCTAATCGAAAACTCCAGAATTATCAACTTATGATTTACAGTTGAAATAAGTGAGGTTTAGGACGTTCTGTTTCAGCCTTTGTTCAGTTTTGCCCTTTGCACACCATCCTCACCTATGAGAGCAGGTGCTTGTTAGTTGTAAGGAAGCACTTTAAATTCCCAGAAATATTTTCATCCTTGGTGACTCAGCTGTTGAGCTGAAAACAAATGATGAAAGAGAGAGAACTTATACCCTTGGTTGGCTGTTTGAAAGTGACACACAGATTTAGAATATTGGCTCTTAGAGGTCTGAGATGGTTTGGAGCCGCTTCGTAACAGTACCTGGGTCAACTTTGATGCCTCACATATGGCTCCTGTTTGGGTAAAGTTGGGTAAAGTAAGCCTCTGAAAAGGTACCAAATTAGCAAGATTTTTTTTTTTTATGTAAAATAACTTTCTATTGAATTGCACAGAGCTCTTCAGAGTTACTGTCTAAGAGTCTTCAGAGTCTAGGGGAAAAGTAAAAGGTGGACTTAATCATGTAGGGGTTTTAGCTACTTTCGGTTGTTAGGATATTTGATTGAATTTTAGTACTTGTCCTACCTTCTTCCTTGGATTGTTATTAAAAAAAGAGATATTGAGGACACTTTGAAAAGTGTAAAGCACTGAATAAATTATTGTGGGTTTTTGTTTTTTAACTAAAGGAACTCAATTCTCAAATATACTTTTAGGCAGAAAAAAAAGATTCAGTCATATGTAATAGATTCTGTATCTCTTACTACACCAATTTTAAGAAGAGGTTGATTTTTTCCTATGTACATGATGAACTGAATCTAGTTACAGACTGTGCCAACCCATTGGCAAAATAAGTGTGAACTTAAAAGAGGCTTTGAAATAAGCAAACTGATTCTGGCCACCCCATATAATATGAAACATTGGGTTTTTTTCCCTCTGAACATTCCTAACTATAACTTGCCATATCATTGAACTTGAAGACTACATAAGATTTTATAAACTTCCAGTTGCTTAGCATTCATTCCAGTTGGAGGAGCTGCAAGTATGACAAGAGTTCCAGAGACTCAGCAGGGATGTTTAAAGGCCGCCTCCGGCCATAATCCTCATGCAGGCACAAAACTGCACTCTTTTCCCTGAATGCCCCTTCCTTGGTGACTCTCTGCTTTCAACAATGCAGTATCCCCATGTCAACAACGTCCTGCTTCCAGTAATTGCATACAAGTTGCTGTTTAGAACATTAGCTGTTACTCTCTTGGCATTAGCTACCAGTCCTCACAAACTATGAGAAATATTACATAATATAAACAATGTGGCCTACTATCTACCTCAAGATTCTGACTCAAAAAGACTATCACATTCCTCCCCAAACCTGTTTTGTTTCAATGACTTATTATTGAACTGTAATCCATGGATTTATGCAAGTAAATTGTTCTTTATCAGCGGTAAGCATCAAAATTCTCTGGAGATTTTTCCCCAAAAAATACATTTACTGGATCTGCACCACACACTGACAAATCTGAATATTTAGTCAAATCTGAGCACAGGTGTTTTGGAGCATCGCCTTAGATGACCCAATGAAAAGCTCTGATTAAGAACCTCCTAAAATTTCCCCATTTATTTATAACCTAAATATAGAACAAGCAAAACTCATAGGATGTTATTAATATATACCTTTATCTTTTATAACCTACTCTCCCTTTAAACTTTCTTCAATGAGGATAACTTTCTCCTGCCCCCAGTGACGGTTTTGACAGTTCCTGTTGGCTTTTCTGTTCACTCTTAACGTGTTCTATGGTCATGACAAACACAACCTCAATTCATAATTAGAATAAATGTCCAACTGTACATAATAACCAAAGCTTTAAATATAACTTTGTGTTAAATCTTCTCCCTCCCCCAGTTTGGACCTTCCCTAAAGTTAGGGAAGGTGGGCTTACCCTTCTCTTCTCTCCTTTTACCTTCTTACCTTCTCAACAGTGCTTGCCTTTTTCTAAAGGATTTCCTCAAGGTCTAAATTTGGGTGGAGAGTACAGGTGAAATGATAAGACAATTCCTACCTGGCCGGTAGTTTTGTGTTCACTGGTCATAGGGTCCTAGCAGGCCTGGGAGGGCCTGGCTGATGACTCTGTCTGTGTCTTGATCAATGTGAGGCTTTCATGGACTTTTCAGAGATTCCCTACTGGGACCCTCCCTGCTGCAGTTCTCATGACCTGAGTGGACGTTTCTCTACTTTAGACAGTCACTAATCCCTCCCCCTCAGCCCTGGGCATTCAGTGTAAACTACAGCCCCGTTTGGCTAAGAATTATTCTGCTCTTCAAGTGATTCTTTTGGGCAAAGCTCAGAACATCCTCACATGGGACTCTGTCCAACAAGACCCACTTCTGTCCAGGAAAACACCCACATGCCGCTTGCTTTCATGACCAGTGGGGTGCAGGCTGACACCACACTGTAGACTCTCCAATACTGTCCTCAAGGCTCCTCTAGCCCCTCAGTTTTCCAGGATGGCGCCAGGTCGAAGCCCTCTGAGACATTCCCATGAAGCCCTCCTCACTGGGCTTGGGGTTAGAAGGAAGCATCACCCACTCTTCAAAAGCAGTGAAGTGACTCACAGCTGACAATGGCTGTTTCCAAAGAAATCTTTTCACTCATCCTCTCTGAAGCCTTTTGCTATTCCTGATCAGACTGAGGAACCAGGAGGCATGGAGCAGGTTCTCAGGGATGTTTCTTCAGTTATCTGCACAAGGAGTGGGGAAATCTGTCTTACAATCACTTTCGTGTGCTGATATCTGTCAAATTGGCATCTCAGTGGCAAGTGATACAGGCAGAGTTCCATTCAAACCTTGTGCCACATAGATGTAGCATGAATTGTAAGAGTTTATGCACACTATAAAGCCACTGGGCAAGGAATGTTAAAGAAGGATCACCCTGTCCCCTTCATGGAGAGAGGGGAGTGGCAAGACCCCAACATAATAAGTTTTATTTTTCTGTTTTATGAGCTTTCTAGATAATTCAAGTCAGGACAGCATCCTTTATCTCATGCGGGGCTGAGAGCTAGTTAGCTTCTTTCCCATTTACTGTTTCCTTATAGAACCCATTTAGGTAGCTTTAGACCAAGAAAGGAGCCCAACCCAGGTGCTTAGAAGTGCAATGTCCCATGCTCAGTTTTGGAGGTCTGAGGATGAAAGCTTCCAGAGGTCCATGAACCTCCTGATGTCATACTATCTTGCTCTGTGGCTTCAAGCCGAAAAGTAACATCAGAATGAAGTAGGCCAATATCAGAGTGTTCTGAATTGACCAATCTTAAATAACTACATGTTTGGTGTAGGAGTCCAGGCCAGGTCAAGCTGAGTCATTTCATTATTCGATTCTTTAGCAGCAGAAGATGAATAGCACGCGTGAGTGTCTTCCTTTCTTCCACTTACTCCACCTCTCCCACAAACCCTTGCGTGACCAAGAACCCTCTCAGCTCTCTAAGACCAAGCAATAACTCTCAGCGAAACCACGCTAAATTCAAGCCAAGACAGACCTTTCTCCCTCCACATCTCTCCAAAGGGTATAGAACTCTGGCTCACTCTTCACAACAGTTATCTTCTCTGTCTAAAATATGGACATTAGGTTCATGAAAGACATTGTATTCCTCTCCAAGAATTACTATTGGGTACTTTAAACGTTTTTTTTAATTACAAAACTCAGTGGAATTATTGATGAGATGAACAACCTGCCTTAAATGAAAATTCAGGTCTCATTGTGGATACAGAAAATAGCTTGCAGCTTCAAATTGGAGGGTTTTTGTTTGCTGGTGTAGGGCTCCAGGTAGAAACTGTAATTGTTTGGTTTTTTTATACATCTTTATTGGAGTATAATTCCTTTACAATGGTCTGTTAGTTTCTGCTATATAACAAAATGAATCAGTTATACATATACATATGTTCCCATAGCTCCTCCCTCTTGCATCTCCCTCCCTCCCACCCTCACTATCCCACCCATCCAGGTGGTCATAAAGCACAGAGCTGATCTCCCTGTGCTATGCGGCTGCTTCCCACTAGCTATCTACCTTACGTTTGGTAGTGTATATATGTCCATGCCACTCTCTCACTTTGTCACAGCTTACCCTTCCCCCGCCCCATATCCTCAAGTCCAATCTCTAGTAGTTCCATGTCTTTATTCCTGTCTTACCCCTAGGTTCTTCATGACATTTTTTTTTCTTAGATTCCATATATATCTGTTAGCATACTGTATTTGTCTTTCTGACTTACTTCGCTGTGTATGACAGACTCTAGGTCCATCCACCTCACTACAGATAACTCAATTTCGTTTCTTTTTATGGCTGAGTAATATTCCATTGTATATATGTGCCACATCTTCTTTATCCATTCATCCGATGATGGATACTTAGGTTGTTTACATCTCCTGGCTATTGTAAATAGAGCTGAAATGAACATTTTGGTACATGACTCTTTTTGAATTATGGTTTTCTCAGGGTATATGCCCAGTAGTGGGATTGCTGGGTCACATGGCAGTTCTATTTTTAGTTTTTTAAGGAAACTCCATACTGTTCTCCACAGTGGCTGTACCAATTCACATTCCCACCAGCAGTGCAAGAGTATTCCCTTTTCTCCACACCCTCTCCAGCATTTATTGTTTGTAGATTTTTTGATGATGGCCATTCTGGCTGGTGTGAGATGATATCTCATTGTAGTTTTGATTTGCATTTCTCTAATGATTAATGATGTTGAGCATTCTTTCATGTGTTTGTTGGCAGTCTGTATATCTTCTGTGGAGAAATGTCTATTTAGGTCTTCTGCCTATTTTTGGATTGGGTTGTTTGATTTTTTGATGTTGAGCTTCATGAGCTGCTTGTAAATTTTGGAGATTTATCCTTTGTCAGTTGCTTCATTTGCAAATATTTTCTCCCATTCTGAGGGTTGTCTTTTGGTCTTGTTTATGGTTTCCTTTACTGTGCAAAAGCTTTGAAGTTTCATTATGTCCCATTTGTTTATTTTTGTTTTTATTTCCATTTCTCTAGGAGGTGGGTCCAAAAGGATCTTGCTGTGATTTATGTCATAGAGAGTTCTGCCTGTTTTCCTCTAAGAGTTTGATAGTTTCTGGCCTTACATTTAGGTCTTTAATCCATTTTGAGCTTA